>NC_047087.1:151972631-153413275 GCF_902459505.1 Geotrypetes seraphini | reverse complement strand
GCAGGGCTTGGATGAGGCCTCTAAAAAATTTGTTCTTCTGGGAAAGAAACTCATTCTATGCTACTGGGCCTCAGTGGAGGCCCCAACTTACCAAATGTGACTTCCCTTGATGAGAACTCAAGCTCGATATGAATTGGACACCTACTCTGCTCGTACTCAAGACTTGTGGAAATCCTACTGTTCCTTGTGGGACAACTTTTGTCCAATACGATTAGTGATGTGTGGAGAACGATTAGGGGTGGATGTGTTTATGCTCTTGTCTTTGATTTCCTGTCCCCCTATTTCCCATGTGGAAGGTATGCTCTGCCTTTCTCCTGCATCTGATGGGGACCTCTGAGTGGAGGCCTGGTGCTCTTTTTCTCCTCTCCTTTCTTCCTTCACTTCTTCTTTCTCCCTTCTTCCTGTGGGGACTGTGAGCGTTTCTTGCTTGCTGCTGCTCTTTCCATGATTCTTTTTCTGGACCCAACGCATCTTACGCGCCCGCACCTGTGTCCAGTACTGGTCCCAACTGGTCCGTACCTCAAGAAAGACATGGCGGTACTTGAGAGAGTCCAGAGAAGAGCAACTAAGCTAATAAAAGGTATGGGGGACCTCTCATATACTGACAGACTGAAAAAGCTGGGGCTTTTCTCCCTGGAAAAGCGACGACTCAGGGGAGACATGATAGAAACCTTCAAGATCATGAAGGGCATAGAAAAAGTGGATAGGGACAGATTTTTCAAACTAAGGGGAACCATCAAGGGGCACTCGGAGAAATTGAAAGGGGAAAGGTTTAGAACAAACGCCAGGAAGTTCTTTTTCACCCAGAGGGTGGTGGATACATGGAACGCGCTGCCGGAGGATGTGATAGGCAGAAGTACGCTACAGGGCTTCAAAGAAGGTCTGGACAGGTACCTGGAGGACAAAGGATTGAGGGGTACAGATAGGAGTAGAGATAAGGTTATAGGGACAGGATTAGAGGTAAATTACAAAATTAGTCAGAGACCACTATGTTCAGGCAGTGGGCCTGATGGGCCGCGCAGGAGCGGACCGCTGGGCAGGATGGACCTCTGGTCTGCCCCAGCGGAGGCAACTTCTTATGTTCTTACTATCTTTGGAGTGTGTGTGTTTGTCTGTGACTGCTTGTGTGTTGGTATGCCTGCGATTGTCTGGTGTGTGCTTCTGGTATGTGCATGTGTTTAGAATCATTTGGGGATTCTGTGTGATTGGTTATTTTCTCCTACTTAAAAATTGGCAGCGCCAGTCGGTGGTTTAGCCTCTTGTCCAGCATTCTCTGGTTTTGCTTCAGGGGGCACTCTGCAATCTGCGTGCACTTGACATGTGTATTTCTTTTTTCTTATATACCCTTACCCAGTTTTTATGTATATATGCTACTGTTCTGCTTGATTATGTATATATACCTTTGGACATGTTTTGTATCACCGACTGGTTTCTGCTCCAATAAACATGATATTACAAAAAAAAAAAAAAAAAATACCTAAAAAAAAAATATATACCTCAATCTGTATTTTCCTCATTCAGCTAATAGATCTTGAGAATAAAAACATATTTTAAAAATCAGTAATCTTTTGAAGAATGATCTATAATCTTTGTCACATTAAACCTTCCACTAGCTCTATATAGTCTTTATCTCTCACGAAGCTGGCCAAACCATCAAGCAGATGCATCCCTTTTAAAGATGTCTTAATATCTCTGATAAAGTCAATAATTATATTACTGCTTTCATTACAAAGCATCAATATTTCCATTTTTTTTAAATTATTATCAATTTTAAACGTACAGAAAAGAAAATATTAGCTAAGAGCAAATAATACATAATTACAGTATATCAAAAGAATGCAGAACGAGAAGGGGACGGAAAGGATAATGAATCGCAAGGGAAACCAACAAGAAAACAAATCCATCGAGACTTAAACTGTATGTACACTAATGCAAGAATATAGTCCTGTTCTTCACCAGGCTCTTTACCCAATCGTCCACAAAATCAAGCTTTAGAAAAAAAACAACAACACAGTAGTGCAGACTTTGTTTCTTTAAGCAATAGCAACTCTCCAGCCTTTTAACTGGGCAACAGAATTGCCGGGTATCCTTTTACAATGGCTTTTACAACCCAACCCTAGTTCTTCGGGAACCCTCCCCAATTCTGTGGTTTATCAGGTAGAAAGAAAACCCCAAGCACAAAAAGAAACTTCCACTAGCTTTTCCCTGGCTTTAATACAGCTGGAGTGCAGCAGCTTAATTAATGCTGAATACTGCTACAGCACTGCTTCCAGCCCAGCCCCACTGCTGGGAAAAAAAACTTCTCCAAAACAAACAGTTCTCTAGAAAATTGTCCCAACAAGATATTCCCACAGGAGAACAGTACCTTCAATCATTAGTGGGAGACTGCCAAACTCACATCCATGCATTCCATACATTCAGCTCCAGGTATTTCCCATTCAGCAATGTCCATGCTTTCCTCTGGAGCCATTAGCTCTGTTGAATCCTGGACTGTGGAACCTTTGCCTGGCCTGGAGAGTGTGCTGTCTGCCTCACTGACTTTGAGAGCTGTTTAAAAGAGTTACGGCCACTCCCTATCTTAGGTGGCTGGAGCACTGATTTGCGTGCTCTCTGGCTCCCCCTAGGTCACTGGGCAGATTGCTATCAGGAAACTGATTAAATCTCCTAAAGGAGCTAACTTACTAGGCTGCGGAGCTAGTCTGAGTTCTAGCTCCTGGTCGGGCTCATGTTCCTCAGGGTAGGCAGCTCTGCTCTCGGTATCCTCTGACGGTATTCTCACCTAGTTTCCTGCCTTGGGCAATGGATTTGCTACAGGCTTTACCTCTGACATGATCATCTACAGGTGTCAAAATCGGTCCTCGAGGGCCAGAATCCAGTAGGTTTCAGGATTTCCCCAATGAATCTGCATGAGATTCATTGGGGAAATCCAGAAAACCCGACTGGATTCCGGCCCTCGAGGAGGGACTTTGACACCCCTGATCTATGGGATGGAAATGTCACACCTTGTTGACATGGTCTCTCAATTTAGCTCTAGGAGGTTTGCAGTCCACCCCCGGGTCAGCCGATATATTGAAGTCCCCCCTCCCCCACTATTAATTTGTATTCTGGATAGCCCACCAGATGGAATATGAGTGGAAAAAACCCTGTGACAGTACACATTTGGAGCATAAACATTACATAACATCATTTTCATCCCCCATCACAAACATAAATCTCTCCCCACCAACCTTATCCTGAAGCTGTTTGTGCAATTGGAAAGGTAGTTTTTTATGCAGTAAGATTGCTACCCCCTCTGTCTTCCACTAAATGTAGAAGAATAGACCTCCCCCACCCAATGTCTTTTGAGCCTAGCATGTTCTACTTGTGAGAGATGAGTCTCTTGCACAAACGCTATATGTGTGCCTAATTTCATAAAGCAAGCTAAGACCCTGAATTGTTTTATAGGGGACTTAATGCCACCAGGGCTCGGTGCTTGGACCCGTGCTCTTTAACATCTTTATAAATGATCTGGACATTGGTACGACGAGTGAGGTGATTAAATTTGTGGACGATACAAAGTTATTCAGAGTAGTGAAAACGCAGGGGGATTGCGAAGATCTGCAAAGTGACATAATCAGGCTCGAGGAATGGGCATCGACATGGCAGATGAGGTTCAACTAGGATAAATGTAAAGTGATGCATGTAGGTAACAAAAATCTTATGCACGAATACAGGATGTCCGGGGTGGTACTTGGAGAGACCTCCAGGAACGAGACTTGGGAGTTCTGATCGACAAGTCGATGAAGCTATCCGCGCAATGTGCGGTGGCGGCGAAAAGGACAAACAGAATGCTATGAAGGGGATCACGAACAGATCAGAGAAGGGGATCATGAACAGATCAGAGAAGGTTATCATGCCATTGTATGGGCTATGGTGCCCTAACCTGCGTCCAGTACTGGTCGCCGTACATGAAGAAAGACACGGTACTACTCGAAAGGGTCCAGAGAAGAGCAACTAAGATGGTTAAGGGGCTGGAGGAGTTGCCGTACAGCAAAAGATTAGAGAAACTGGTCCTCATCTCTCTCAAACAGAGTGGACATGATCAAAATATTCAAGGTACTGAAGGGAATAAACTTGGTAGATAAGGACAGGTTGTTCACCCTCTCCAAAGTAGGGAGAATGAGAGGGCACTCTCTAAAACTGAGAGGGTAGAAAACTGGAACGCTCTTCCGGAGTCTGTCATAGGGGAGAACACCCTCCAGGGTTTCAAGATAAAGTTAGACAAGTTCCTGCTGAACCAGAATGTACGCAGGTAGGGCTAGTCTCAGTTAGGGCACTAGTCTTTGACCAGAGTGCCGCCGCGTGAGCAATTCTTATGTTCTTATCTACATTTCTTATGTACATTTCTTATGTAAATTTAATGGCTCAATTGAAGGTGGTAACCTTCAATTGAGCCATACCCAGTCAAGAGCAACCATGCGGTTGCTATCATCCAGCCGCCTATTTGAGGTTTGCCTTTAGTAGGCCAAAGCATGCTTGCAGTCCTGTCAGTTTCAGCCCAGTGTCCCCCCCCAATGTATGGTGGTAGGGGTTAAGTGAAATGCGCACTGACAGACGCCAGGTCCCAGGTTCAGTTCCCTCACAGATGACTCACCAGGGAGTAGAATAAACGAGCACAGCCAGAGGTGATTATAGAAAGAATATATTATAGAAATAGCAATATTTATAATCATTACAATATTTATAATCATTACAATTAAGCATTACAATTAAATAGAGAGCAACGCAGTTTCCCTGCCTTACAGAGTTCAGAGGAAGCGTGAAGTTTCAGGGAAAGGCAGAGAGAAAGAGGAAAGGGGGATGGTCTAAGCTTCAGGAAGGATAGACAGAGAGAGGGAGAGCCAAGAGAGAACCAGAGTGCCAAGCAAAGAGCCAAGAGATAGCTAGATAGAAAGAGAGATCCATTGATAGAGCAGAGAGCAGGCTTTTATACCTTGGAATCTTATTCTGACTAGAGAAAATATTGTATCTCCCAGTATCTTTCTGTTTAGAACTTGCAAACTGTTTGAGACAATGGTCAATTTAATTGACAAAGGAGAGTGTGATATCTGCAAGCATGGTGATGGGATTAGCCTCTGGCTTCTTTGTCCCATTCAAGCAGGCCTAAGCACCCTTTGTCCTAAGCACCCTCTTAATCAGACATTAACACCTTTTAGCTAGTCATGATTCAATCAGGGAAACTTAAAACATATCAGGGATACTTAAAACAGTTTCCCTGCACTAAGGGCCTATCTACCTTCCCATGCCAGAGTCAGATTGATATAATTTCCCATAGGCCTCTAGGCTGAAGCTAGATTGAGATAAATGAAAAAGATAATCTAGAGCTGAAGAAAAGGATGTAGACTGAGGCTCCTTGTGATGAAGATTGCACCAAGTGGAAAACCTAGTCCACTTCTGGTTATAACATTGCCTGGTGGCCGGTTTTCTGGAAGCATTTAAAATGTCTTTGATAGATTGTCAGGCCCCATTGCCTTGTTGACCTTGATTTTTGACAGCTCGCAATAGACGCTGCTGGGTGTAAACTTGAAATTACTAAACGGGTCAACTGATTTAACCCTTGTCTGTGGCTGAGGGCTGATTCCCGGCGCCTCGCGGGTGAAGACTGTATTTATTTAACAGTAGTATTTATTTAACAGTTGGGCTTTTTCCGAGTCCGTTTCTACATAGTCTCCATCTGGTTTTCTGAGACGTACTATCCCTCCCGAGTTCTTATGTGTTGGGAAAGGTCGAAAGCCTGCGCCAACTGAGGAATCCTTAGGTCCACTGAGGAATCCTTAGGTGAAGTCTGGCAAAAGGAGTCACATCAACTGTAGAGGCCCTGTATTGGCAATGTTGATTTCCCACCCAAAATCTGAGGAACTTGCGAGATGTGAATGTGAATGTAAGTCTTGAGATCCAGAGAGCATAACCAATCGTGATCCAGAAGGGGATATAAAGATGCTAGAGAGTGCATCCAAAAATTTTCTTAGAGAAATTTGTTGAGAGCTCTGAGATCTAATATCAGTTGGAGACCTCCTGTCTTCTTCGGGACAAGGAAGCCTGTGTTCTGCTGTTCCAGGGGAATTTTCTCGATAGCACTGAGAACAAGCAGAGCTTGGACTTCCTGGAGAAGAAGAAGAAAGGCCTGCGAAGGATTGGAAGGAAACTCTCTTAGTGGGTGATCTGGTGGAATTTAAAGGAAATGAAGAGAATAACCTTCTTTGATTGTGAGCATCCAGAGGTCAGAAGTGATTAGTTCCCAGCGATGGTAATAATGATGAAGACAACCCCTGATGGGAAGAGGAGAAGGCAGAGATATACTGATCGATATTATGCTCTAGCTGAGATGGTCAAAAAGGCTGTGTGATTTTGGATGCAGCAGGTGTTTGAGCTGCTTCTGTGGTGGTCTGGAATAAGGCACAGACTTTGGAGGATAGCGCCTCTGATAAGAGGAAGATGGTTTGTATCGTTGGGAAGCAGAATATTTGGCCTTAGATCTGATCAGTGTGGCAAAGGATTTCTCATGTTCAGTTTCTTTGTGGCATTTTCAATGGAGTCCCCAAATAGTTCATCTCCAATACAAGGGGTGTTTGCTAATCTGTCCTGGAGATTAGGGTCCATATCAATGATCCACAACCATACCAGCTGCTGCATGGCTATTGAGAATTTTGTAACTCAAGAGGCCTATTCGAAAGCATCATATGACGACTGCACCAGATGTAATCGAAGCTGAGTGAGAATACGATACATATGTTTGAATTCTGACAGCTGATGCGAAAGCAAATATTTGAAAAAGGTTGGCATGGTCTTTATCCCAAATTTCAAATATGAAGTAAAGAAAAAAATTATAATTCAAATTTCTGTTGGTCATCATAGAGTTTTGGTATAATCTGCAACCAAACTTGTCCATGGTTCTACCTCACACCTGGGGGTACCATAGCATACACTTTAGAAGGGTTAGGCTTCTTTAGAGAAGATTCCACCACCAAAGACTGGTGTGAGAGCTGAGGCTTCTCAAAACCCTTACACTGGATGACCTTGTAGCGAGAGTTCAGTTTCCCAGGAACTGCTGGAACTGAGTATGGAATATTCAAACTTTTACGAAAAGAGTGTTTAAGGATGCCATTTATGGGAAGATTAAGCAATTCCTTAGGAGGGTGTTTAAGTTCTAACTCCTTCATATACTCCTTGGTATACTTGGAGTTTGCTTCCAGTTTAATTTTAAGGACCTTACTCATCTGAGGAATGAACCGGTTAAAAGAAACTGGTTCAGATGGTGGAAAGTTCCCTTTGAGAGATGAAACGAGGAGAGCCCTCTGTGGAGCCTCTGTGGAGAAAGGTGAAGCTCCATGAGTATACTTGAAATGGATGTCTGAATCCTCATCTATGGAGGAAGATGAGTATCGCAGCCTAGAATGGTGTGGAGTTAAAGGAGCTTACCAGAACGTGCAGGCGAGACATGCTTAGATTTGGAGACATGCGTCCCCGATTTTGAAATGGCGATGAATGTCTAGAGAAACTGGACCCATGCCTCGATGAGCGATATTTTCGAGAGACTGATCGATGCCTCGATGAGCCAAGTTTTGGAGAAGAGGAAGATTGGCACTTCAGTGGAGAGCTATGCTTTGAAGAGCGGTGCTTTGTTGAAGCAGATCGATGCTGAGAAGACCGATGCTGAGAAGCATGGCTCAAAGACGAGGATCGATGTCGTTGAGGCAGCATCAGGGTCTTGATACCTTCTGTTGGCATGGAGCGATGCTCAGACTGGACTGGTATCGGAGGTGCTGACATAGGAGTGAACATCGAGAACATGCTACCAAATTCCAACTTAAAGAGAGCATTGAGCTTCTCTTTAAAGGCTTGCACTAATACTATAGGTGTAGACGTCAGTATAGGTGTAGACGTCAGTAGACGTCAGTGCTGCGGTGCGCTTTGGGGAGGAAGACATCAAAGAAGATGCTCCTTGAGGCTTGGAGGCAAGCTTGATTAAGGGTCTCTGTGTGGCCGGCACGAATGCACTCGATGCTGTGTATCCTTCTTAAGGTACGACGACCAAAACTGGACGCAGTACTCCAGGTGCGGGCACACCATTGCCCGATACAACGGCAGGATAACTTCTTGCGTTCTGGTTGTAATACCTTTCTTGATAATACCTAGATTCACTTCTTAGAGGCCACAAGCGTACTTTTCACCCATTACTAGCCTCCCATTGTATAGCTGTACTTTGGGTTTCCATTTCCTACATGCAAGGCTTTACATTTCTCTACATTAAACTTCATCTGCCATTTTGTCGCCCACTCTTCTAGCTTGTTCAGGTCCCTTTGCAAATCCTCACAGTCCTCTTTGGTCCCAACTGCGCTAAATACTTTGGTGTCGTCTGCAAATTTTATTACTTCATACTTCGTCCCTGTTTCTAGATGATTTATAAATACATTGAACAGCAGCGGTCCGAGTACCGACCCCTGCGGAACACCACTAGTGACCCTCCCTCCAGTAAGAGTAGTGGCCTCCTACCCTTTGCTTCCTAGCCTCCAACCAATTTTTGATCCATCTATATACTTCTCCTTCCACCCCATGGTTCTTCAGTTTCTGTAGTAGGCATTCATGGGTACCTTGTCAAAGGCTTTTTGGAAATCTAAGTATACGATGTCTATGGGGTCCCCTTTGTCTATTTGTTTGTTAATTCCTTCGAAGTGCAATAAGTTTGTTAGGCATGATCTTCCCTTGCAGAAGCCATGTTAGCTTGTTTTCATCAGTTCATTCGTTTCTAGATGTTCGTCGATGCTGTCTTTTATCAGCGTTCCGCCATCTTCCCCGGAACCGAAGTCAGATTTACCGGTCTGTAGTTCCCTGGGTTCTCGATCCTTTTTTAAAGATGGGCGTAACATTAGCTATCTTCCAATCCTCCAGGATCATGCCTGTTTTTCAGAGCTAGGTTACAAACCTGCTGTACTAGTTCCACTATTTCCTCCTTTAGTTCTTTCAGTACCCTGGGGTGGATTCCAGAGATTTGTCAGTTTTTAATCTATCTGCTTATATACGTCTTCGAGGCTTACCTCCACGGATGTTAATTTTTCTGCTTGATCTCCTATGAAGATTTTTTTCAGGTTACAGCAGTTTGTAAAAACTGATGAAAAGAACATGTTACGCCTATCCGCCATTTCTTTTTCCTCCTTCACCACTCCTTTCCTATCTCTGTCATCCAGCGGTCCCACCTCCTCCCTTGCCGGCTGCTTCCCTTTAACATATCTGAAGAACGGTTTGAAATTTCTCTTCATATTCTCTTTTTGCTCTTCTAACCATGTGGTGACATTCTTTTTGATGTTTCCTGTGCTCTGTCCTTTTTCCATTTCCAAATGAATGTTTCTTGTCTCCTATCGCTTTCTTCACTTCTTTAGTTATCCATGCTGGGTCTTTTGACATCCTTTTCTAAATCTGGGGATTGGCTAAGGAGTAGTCCACCGAGTTGCATATGGAGGGTCTCCCTTCAGGAGACACAGTTCAGGCTTCTACACCGGGCATATCTCACCCGTTCTAAGGGGTTTGTTATGGGATAGTGGCCTGACGGTATGTGTGTTAAATGTAAGACTCAGAGAGGTACATTTCTTCATTCCTTTTTTGACTGTCCCCAGCTGGCTTTCTGGTCCTCAGTACACACTTGCCTTGAGCGGATGCTATTCTGTTCTCTGATTTGGAACCCCCCTGCTTTGTTGGGGAAAGTACAGGACTTTGCCCAGCAGGGCTTGGATGAGGCCTCTAAAAAATTTGTTCTTCTGGGAAAGAAACTCATTCTATGCTACTGGGCCTCAGTGGAGGCCCCAACTTACCAAATGTGACTTCCCTTGATGAGAACTCAAGCTCGATATGAATTGGACACCTACTCTGCTCGTACTCAAGACTTGTGGAAATCCTACTGTTCCTTGTGGGACCAACTTTTGTCCATTATATCTTAAGGACTGGAGAACGATTAGGGGTGGATGTGTTTATGCTCTTGTCTTTGATTTCCTGTCCCCTATTTCCCATGTGGAAGGTATGCTCTGCCTTTCTCCTGCATCTGATGGGGACCTCTGAGTGGAGGCCTGGTGCTCTTTTTCTCCTCTCCTTTCTTCCTTCTCTTCTTCTTTCTCCCTTCTTCCTGTGGGGACTGTGAGCGTTTCTTGCTTGCTGCTGCTCTTTCCATGATTTCTGTTTCTTTTTCCTTTTGTTTCTTAAGCACCCAACGCATCTTACGCGCCGCCTGGAGTACTGTGTCCAGTACTGGTCGCCGTACCTCAAGAAAGACATGGCGGTACTTGAGAGAGTCCAGAGAAGAGCAACTAAGCTAATAAAAGGTATGGGGGACCTCTCATATACTGACAGACTGAAAAAGCTGGGGCTTTTCTCCCTGGAAAAGCGACGACTCAGGGGAGACATGATAGAAACCTTCAAGATCATGAAGGGCATAGAAAAAGTGGATAGGGACAGATTTTTCAAACTAAGGGGAACCACAGGGGCACTCGGAGAAATTGAAAGGGGAAAGGTTTAGAACAAACGCCAGGAAGTTCTTTTTCACCCAGAGGGTGGTGGATACATGGAACGCGCTGCCGGAGGATGTGATAGGCAGAAGTACGTACAGGGCTTCAAAGAAGGTCTGGACAGGTACCTGGAGGACAAAGGGATTGAGGGGTACAGATAGGAGTAGAGATAAGGTTATAGGGACAGGATTAGAGGTAAATTACAAAATTAGTCAGAGACCACTGTTCAGGCAGTGGGCCTGATGGGCCGCCGCAGGAGCGGACAGCTGGGCAGGATGGACCAGCGGAGGCAACTTCTTATGTTCTTACTATCTTTGGAGTGTGTGTGTTTGTCTGTGACTGCTTGTGTGTTGGTATGCCTGCGAGTGTCTGGTGTGTGCTTCTGGTATGTGCATGTGTTTAGAATCATTTGGGGATTCTGTGTGATTGGTTATTTTCTCCTACTTAAAAATTGGCAGCGCCAGTCGGTGGTTTAGCCTCTTGTCCAGCATTCTCTGGTTTTGCTTCAGGGGGCACTCTGCAATCTGCGTGCACTTGACATGTGTATTTCTTTTTTCTTATATACCCTTACCCAGTTTTTATGTATATATGCTACTGTTCTGCTTGATTATGTATATATACCTTTGGACATGTTTTGTATCACCGACTGGTTTCTGCTCCAATAAACATGATATTACAAAAAAAAAAAAATACCTAAAAAAAAAATATATACCTCAATCTGTATTTTCCTCATTCAGCTAATAGATCTTGAGAATAAAAACATATTTTAAAAATCAGTAATCTTTTGAAGAATGATCTTTGTCACATATTAAACCTTCCACTAACTCTATATAGTCTTTATCTCTCACGAAGCTGGCCAAACCATCAAGCAGATGCATCCCTTTTAAAGATGTCTTAATATCTCTGATAAAGTCAATAATTATATTACTGCTTTCATTACAAAGCATCAATATTTCCATTTTTTTTTAATTATTATCAATTTTAAACGTACAGAAAAGAAAATATTAGCTAAGAGCAAATAATACATAATTACAGTATATCAAAAGAATGCAGAACGAGAAGGGGACGGAAAGGATAATGAATCGCAAGGGAAACCAACAAGAAAACAAATCCATCGAGACTTAAACTGTATGTACACTAATGCAAGAATATAGTCCTGTTCTTCACCAGGCTCTTTACCCAATCGTCCACAAAATCAAGCTTTAGAAAAAAACAACAACACAGTAGTGCAGACTTTGTTTCTTTAAGCAATAGCAACTCTCCAGCCTTTTAACTGGGCAACAGAATTGCCGGGTATCCTTTTACAATGGCTTTTACAACCCAACCCTAGTTCTTCGGGAACCCTCCCCAATTCTGTGGTTTATCAGGTAGAAAGAAAACCCCAAGCACAAAAAGAAACTTCCACCAGCTTTTCCCTGGCTTTAATACAGCTGGAGTGCAGCAGCTTAATTAATGCTGAATACTGCTACAGCACTGCTTCCAGCCCAGCCCCACTGCTAAAAAAAACTTCTCCAAAACAAACAGTTCTCTAGAAAATTGTCCCAACAAGATATTCCCACAGGAGAACAGTACCTTCAATCATTAGTGGGAGACTGCCAAACTCACATCCATGCATTCCATACATTCAGCTCCAGGTATTTCCCATTCAGCAATGCCATTAGCTCTGTTGAATCCTGGACTGTGGAACCTTCACATTCCATGGGTTCCTGGCCGAGGTCTGGCCTTTGCCTGGCCTGGAGAGTCCTCTCTGCCAGGTCCTCGTGTGCTGTCTGCCTCACTGACTTTGAGAGCTGTTTAAAAGAGTTACGGCCACTCCCTATCTTAGGTGGCTGGAGCACTGATTTGCGTGCTCTCTGGCTCCCCCCTAGGTCACTGGGCAGATTGCTATCAGGAACTGATTAAATCTCCAAAAGGAGCTAACTTACTAGGCTGCGGAGCTAGTCTGAGTTCTAGCTCCTGGTCGGGCTCATGTTCCTCAGGGTAGGCAGCTCTGCTCTCGGTATCCTCTGACTCGGTATTCTCACCTAGTTTCCTGCCTTGGGCAATGGATTTGCTACAGGCTTTACCTCTGACATGATCATCTACAGGTGTCAAAATCGGTCCTCGAGGGCCAGAATCCAGTCGGGTTTTCAGGATTTCCCCAATGAATCTGCATGAGATCTATTTGCATGCACTGCTTTCAATGCATATTCATTGGGGAAATCCAGAAAACCCGACTGGATTCCGGCCCTCGAGGAGGGACTTTGACACCCCGGGATGGAAATGTCACACCTTGTTGACATGGTCTCTCAATTTAGCTCTAGGAGGTTTGCAGTCCACCCCCGGGTCAGCCGATATATTGAAGTCCCCCCTCCCCCACTATTAATTTGTATTCTGGATAGCCCACCAGATGGAATATGAGTGGAAAAAATCCCTGTGACAGTACACATTTGGAGCATAAACATTACATAACATCATTTTCATCCCCCATCACAAACATAAATCTCTCCCCACCAACCTTATCCTGAAGCTGTTTGTGCAATTGGAAAGGTAGTTTTTTATGCAGTAAGATTGCTACCCCCTCTGTCTTCCACTAAATGTAGAAGAATAGACCTCCCCCACCCAATGTCTTTTGAGCCTAGCATGTTCTACTTGTGAGAGATGAGTCTCTTGCACAAACGCTATATGTGTGCCTAATTTCATAAAGCAAGCTAAGACCCTGAATTGTTTTATAGGGGACTTAATGCCACCAGGGCTCGGTGCTTGGACCCGTGCTCTTTAACATCTTTATAAATGATCTGGACATTGGTACGACGAGTGAGGTGATTAAATTTGTGGACGATACAAAGTTATTCAGAGTAGTGAAAACGCAGGGGGATTGCGAAGATCTGCAAAGTGACATAATCAGGCTCGAGGAATGGGCATCGACATGGCAGATGAGGTTCAACTAGGATAAATGTAAAGTGATGCATGTAGGTAACAAAAATCTTATGCACGAATACAGGATGTCCGGGGTGGTACTTGGAGAGACCTCCCAGGAACGAGACTTGGGAGTTCTGATCGACAAGTCGATGAAGCTATCCGCGCAATGTGCGGTGGCGGCGAAAAGGACAAACAGAATGCTATGAAGGGGATCACGAACAGATCAGAGAAGGGGATCATGAACAGATCAGAGAAGGTTATCATGCCATTGTATGGGCTATGGTGCGCCCTAACCTGCGTCCAGTACTGGTCGCCGTACATGAAGAAGACACGGTACTACTCGAAAGGGTCCAGAGAAGAGCAACTAAGGGGCTGGAGGAGTTGCCGTACAGCAAAAGATTAGAGAAACTGGTCCTCATCTCTCTCAAACAGAGTGGACATGATCAAAATATTCAAGGTACTGAAGGGAATAAACTTGGTAGATAAGGACAGGTTGTTCACCCTCTCCAAAGTAGGGAGAATGAGAGGGCACTCTCTAAAACTGAAAGTGGATAGATTCTGTAAGAACATAAGGAAGTTCTTCTTCACCCGGAGAGAGGTAGAAAACTGGAACGCTCTTCCGGAGTCTGTCATAGGGGAGAACACCCTCCAGGGTTTCAAGATAAAGTTAGACAAGTTCCTGCTGAACCAGAATGTACGCAGGTAGGGCTAGTCTCAGTTAGGGCACTAGTCTTTGACCAGAGTGCCGCCGCGTGAGCAATTTTTATGTTCTTATCTACATTTCTTATGTACATTTCTTATGTAAATTTAATGGCTCAATTGAAGGTGGTAACCTTCAATTGAGCCATACCCAGTCAAGAGCAACCATGCGGTTGCTATCATCCAGCCGCCTATTTGAGGTTTGCCTTTAGTAGGCCAAAGCATGCTTGCAGTCCTGTCAGTTTCAGCCCAGTGTCCCCCCCCAATGTATGGTGGTAGGGGTTAAGTGAAATGCGCACTGACAGACGCCAGGTCCCAGGTTCAGTTCCCTCACAGATGACTCACCAGGGAGTAGAATAAACGAGCACAGCCAGAGGTGATTATAGAAAGAATATATTATAGAAATAGCAATATTTATAATCATTACAATATTTATAATCATTACAATTAAGCATTACAATTAAATAGAGAGCAACGCAGTTTCCCTGCCTTACAGAGTTCAGAGGAAGCGTGAAGTTTCAGGGAAAGGCAGAGAGAAAGAGGAAAGGGGGATGGTCTAAGCTTCGGGAAGGATAGACAGAGAGAGGGAGAGCCAAGAGAGAACCAGAGTGCCAAGCAAAGAGCCAAGAGATAGCTAGATAGAAAGAGAGATCCATTGATAGAGCAGAGAGCAGGCTTTTATACCTTGGAATCTTATTCTGACTAGAGAAAATATTGTATCTCCCAGTATCTTTCTGTTTAGAACTTGCAAACTGTTTGAGACAATGGTCAATTTAATTGACAAAGGAGAGTGTGATATCTGCAAGCATGGTGATGGGATTAGCCTCTGGCTTCTTTGTCCCATTCAAGCAGGCCTAAGCACCCTTTGTCCTAAGCACCCTCTTAATCAGACATTAACACCTTTTAGCTAGTCATGATTCAATCAGGGAAACTTAAAACATATCAGGGATACTTAAAACAGTTTCCCTGCACTAAGGGCCTATCTACCTTCCCATGCCAGAGTCAGATTGATATAATTTCCCATAGGCCTCTAGGCTGAAGCTAGATTGAGATAAATGAAAAAGATAATCTAGAGCTGAAGAAAAGGATGTAGACTGAGGCTCCTTGTGATGAAGATTGCACCAAGTGGAAAACCTAGTCCACTTCTGGTTATAACATTGCCTGGTGGCCGGTTTTCTGGAAGCATTTAAAATGTCTTTGATAGATTGTCAGGCCCCATTGCCTTGTTGACCTTGATTTTTGACAGCTCGCAATAGACGCTGCTGGGTGTAAACTTGAAATTACTAAACGGGTCTGTGGCTGAGGGCTGATTCCCGGCGCCTCGCGGGTGAAGACTGAGCAGAAGTATTTATTTAACAGTTGGGCTTTTTCCGAGTCCGTTTCTACATAGTCTCCATCTGGTTTTCTGAGACGTACTATCCCTCCGAGTTCTTATGTGTTGGGAAAGGTCGAAAGCCTGCGCCAACTGAGGAATCCTTAGGTCCACTGAGGAATCCTTAGGTGAAGTCTGGCAAAAGGAGTCACATCAACTGTAGAGGCCCTGTATTGGCAATGTTGATTTCCCACCCAAAATCTGAGGAACTTGCGAGATGTGAATGTGAATGTAAGTCTTGAGATCCAGAGAGCATAACCAATCGTTGTGATCCAGAAGGGGATATAAAGATGCTAGAGAGTGCATCCAAAAATTTTCTTAGAGAAATTTGTTGAGAGCTCTGAGATCTAATATCAGTTGGAGACCTCCTGTCTTCTTCGGGACAAGGAAGTAGCGGGAGTAAAACCCTGTGTTCTGCTGTTCCAGGGGAATTTTCTCGATAGCACTGAGAACAAGCAGAGCTTGGACTTCCTGGAGAAGAAGAAGAAAGGCCTGCGAAGGATTGGAAGGAAACTCTCTTAGTGGGTGATCTGGTGGAATTTAAAGGAAATGAAGAGAATAACCTTCTTTGATTGTGAGCATCCAGAGGTCAGAAGTGATTAGTTCCCAGCGATTGTAATAATGATGAAGACAACCCCTGATGGGAAGAGGAGAAGGCAGAGATATACTGATCGATATTATGCTCTAGCTGAGATGGTCAAAAAGGCTGTGTGATTTTGGATGCAGCAGGTGTTTGAGCTTTTTGCAGATGTTGTTGGTGCTGCTTCTTCTGTAGTGGTCTTCTTTGGAGGATAGCGCCTCTGATAAGAGGAAGATGGTTTGTATCGTTGGGAAGCAGAATATTTGGCCTTAGATCTGATCAGTGTGGCAAAGGATTTCTCATGTTCAGTTTCTTTGTGGCATTTTCAATGGAGTCCCCAAATAGTTAATCTCCAATACAAGGGGTGTTTGCTAATCTGTCCTGGAGATTAGGGTCCATATCAATGATCCACAACCATACCAGCTGCTGCATGGCTATTGAGAATTTTGTAACTCAAGAGGCCTATTCGAAAGCATCATATGACGACTGCACCAGATGTAATCGAAGCTGAGTGAGAATACGATACATATGTTTGAATTCTGACAGCTGATGCGAAAGCAAATATTTGAAAAAGGTTGGCATGGTCTTTATCCCAAATTTCAAATATGAAGTAAAGAAAAAAATTATAATTCAAATTTCTGTTGGTCATCATAGAGTTTTGGTATAATCTGCAACCAAACTTGTCCATGGTTCTACCCTCACACCTGGGGGGTACCATAGCATACACTTTAGAAGGGTTAGGCTTCTTTAGAGAAGATTCCACACTGGTGTGAGAGCTGAGGTTCTCAAAACCCTTACACTGGATGACCTTGTAGCGAGAGTTCAGTTTCCCAGGAACTGCTGGAACTGAGTATGGAATATTCAAACTTTTACGAAAAGAGTGTTTAAGGATGCCATTTATGGGAAGATTAAGCAATTCCTTAGGAGGGTGTTTAAGTTCTAACTCCTTCATATACTCCTTGGTATACTTGGAGTTTGCTTCCAGTTTAATTTTAAGGACCTTACTCATCTGAGGAATGAACCAGTTAAAAGAAACTGGTTCAGATGGTGGAAAGTTCCCTTTGAGAGATGAAACGAGGAGAACCCTCTGTTGGGGAATCATAAGCCTCTGTGGAGAAAGGTGAAGCTCCATGAGTATACTTGAAATGGATGTCTGAATCCTCATCTATGGAGGAAGATGAGTATCGCAGCCTAGAAGTTAAAGGAGCTTACCAGAACGTGCAGGCGAGACATGCTAGATTTGAAATGCGTGATTTTGAAAATGGCGATGATGTCTAGAGAAACTGGACCATGCCTCGATGAGCGATATTTTCGAGAGACTGATCGATGCCTCGATGAGCCAAGTTTTGGAGAAGAGGAAGATTGGCACTTCAGTGGAGAGCTATGCTTTGAAGAGCGGTGCTTTGTGAAGATCGATGCTGAGAAGATCGATGCTGAGAAGCATGGCTCAAAGACGAGGATCGATGTCGTTGAGGCAGCATCGGGGTCTTGATACCTTCTGTTGGCATGGAGCGATGCTCAGACTGGACTGGTATCGGAGGTGCTGACATAGGAGTGAACATCGAGAACATGCTACCAAACTCCAACTTAAAGAGAGCATTGAGCTTCTCTTTAAAGGCTTGCACTAATACTATAGGTGTAGAGTCAGTAGCTCGGTGCTTTGGGGAGGAAGACATCAAAGAAGATGCTCCTTGAGGCTTGGAGGCAAGCTTGATTAAGGGTCTCTGTGTGGCCGGCACGAATGCACTCGATGCCTGTGTATCCTTCTTAAGGTACGACGACCAAAACTGGACGCAGTACTCCAGGTGCGGGCATCACCACACGGCGATAACTTCTTGCGTTCTGGTTGTAATACCTTTCTTGTAATACCTAGCATTATATTATAGAGGCACTGTGCCAACGGCTTCATTGTCCTTCCACCATCATCTCCAAGTCCTTTTCTAGGGTACTTTCACCCATTACTAGCCTCCCATTGTATAGCTGTACTTTGGGTTTCCATTTCCTACATGCAAGGCTTTACATTTCTCTACATTAAACTTCATCTGCCATTTTGTCGCCCACTCTTCTAGCTTGTTCAGGTCCCTTTGCAAATCCTCACAGTCCTCTTTGGTCCCAACTGCGCTAAATACTTTGGTGTCGTCTGCAAATTTATTACTTCATACTTCGTCCCTGTTTCTAGATGATTTATAAATACATTGAACAGCAGCGGTCCGAGTACCGACCCTGCGGAACACCACTAGTGACCCTCCCTCCAGTAAGAGTAGTGGCCTCCTACCCTTTGCTTCCTAGCCCAACCAATTTTTGATCCATCTATATACTTCTCCTTCCACCCCATGGTTCTTCAGTTTCTGTAGTAGGCATTCATGGGTACCTTGTCAAAGGCTTTTTGGAAATCTAAGTATACGATGTCTATGGGGTCCCCTTGTCTATTTGTTTGTTAATTCCTTCGAAGTGCAATAAGTTTGTTAGGCATGATCTTCTCTTGCAGAAGCCATGTTAGCTTGTTTTCATAGTTCATTCGTTTCTAGATGTTCGTCGATGCTGTCTTTTATCAGCGTTCCCCATCTTCCCCGGAACCGAAGTCAGATTACCGGTCTGTAGTTCCCTGGGTTCTCGATCCTTTTTAAAGATGGGCGTAACATTAGCTATCTTCCAATCCTCCAGGATCATGCCTGTTTTCAGAGCTAGGTTACAAACCTGCTGTACTAGTTCCATATTTCCTCCTTTAGTTCTTTCAGTACCCTGGGGTGGATTCCAGAGATTTGTCAGTTTTTAATCTATCTGCTTATATCGTCTTCGAGGCTTACCTCCACGGATGTTAATTTTTCTGCTTGATCTCCTATGAAGATTTTTTTCAGGTTCCAGCAGTTTGTAAAAACTGATGAAAAAACATGTTACGCCTATCCGCCATTTCTTTTTCCTCCTTCACCACCTTTCCTATCTCTGTCATCCAGCGGTCCCACCTCCTCCCTTGCCGGCTGCTTCCCTTTAACATATCTGAAGAACGGTTTGAAATTTCTTTTCATATTCTCTTTTGCTCTTCTAACATGTGGTGACATTCTTTTGATGTTTCCTGTGCTCTTTCCAGTTCCCCGGTTTGTCCTTTTTCCATTTCCAAATGAATGTTTCTTGTCTCCTATCGCTTTCTTCACTTCTTTAGTTATCCATGCTGGGTCTTTTGACATCCTTTTCTAAATCTGGGGATTGGCTAAGGAGTAGTCCACCGAGTTGCATATGGAGCTCTCCCTGACCTCCTTCAAATGTTTCACACTTACATTAAGGCGATGTCCCTTCAGGAGACACAGTTCAGGCTTCTACACCGGGCATATCTCACCGTTCTAAGGGGTTTGTTATGGGATAGTGGCCTGACGGTATGTGTGTTAAATGTAAGACTCAGAGAGGTACATTTCTTCATTCCTTTTTTGACTGTCCCCAGCTGGCTTTCTGGTCCTCAGTACACACTTGCCTTGAGCGGATGCTATTCTGTTCTCTGATTTGGAACCCCCCTGCTTTGTTGGGGAAAGTACAGGACTTTGCCCAGCAGGGCTTGGATGAGGCTCTAAAAAAATTTGTTCTTCTGGGAAAGAAACTCATTCTATGCTACTGGGCCTCAGTGGAGGCCCCAACTTACCAAATGTGACTTCCTTGATGAGAACTCAAGCTCGATATGGAATTGGACACCTACTCTGCTCGTACTCAAGACTTGTGGAAATCCTACTGTTCCTTGTGGGACAAACTTTTGTCAAGATCGATATAAGTGATGTGTTTATGAGACGATTAGGGGTGGATGTGTTTATGCTCTTGTCTTTGATTTCCTGTCCCCTATTTCCCATGTGGAAGGTATGCTCTGCCTTTCTCCTGCATCTGATGGGGACCTCTGAGTGAGGCCTGTGCTCTTTTTCTTCTTTCTTTCTTCACTTCTTCTTTCTCCCTTCTTCCTGTGGGGACTGTGAGCGTTTCTTGCTTGCTGCTGCTCTTTCCATGATTTCTGTTTCTTTTCTTTTGTTTCTTAAGCACCCAACGCATTACGCGCGCACCTGTGTCCAGTACTGGTCGCCGTCTCAAGAAAGACATGGCGGTACTTGAGAGAGTCAGAGAAGCAACTAAGCTAATAAGGTATGGGGGACCTCTCATATACTGACAGACTGAAAAAGCTGGGGCTTTTTCTGGAAAAAGCGACGACTCAGGGGAGACATGATAGAAACCTTCAAGATCATGAAGGGCATAGAAAAGTGGATAGGGACAGATTTTTCAAACTAAGGGGAACACAGGTACAAGGGGCACTCGGAGAAATTGAAAGGGAAAGGTTTAGAACAAACCCAGGAAGTTCTTTTCACCAGAGGGTGGTGGATACATGGAACGCGCTGCGGAGGATGTGATAGCAGAAGTACGCTACAGGGCCTTCAAAGAAGGTCTGGACAGGTACCTGGAGGACAAAGGGATTGAGGGTACAGATAGGAGTAGAGATAAGGTTATAGGACAGGATTAGAGGTAAATTACAAAATTAGTCAGGACCTATTCAGGCGCGGCGCTGGGCAGGAGGACCTTGGTCTGCCCCAGCGGAGGCAACTTCTTATGTTCTTACTATCTATGGAGTGTGGTGTTTGTCTGTGACTGCTTGTGTGTTGGTATGCCTGCGATTGTCTGGTGTGTGCTCTGGTATGTGCATGTGTTTAGAATCATTGGGGATTCTGTGTGATTGGTTATTTTCTCTACTTAAAAATTGGCAGCGCCAGTCGGTGGTTTAGCCTCTTGTCCAGCATTCTCTGGTTTTGCTTCAGGGGGCACTCTGCAATCTGCGTGCACTTGACATGTGTATTTCTTTTTCTTATATACCCTTACCCAGTTTTTAGTATATATGCTACTGTTCTGCTTGATTATGTATATATACCTTTGGACATGTTTTGTATCACGACTGGTTTCTGCTCAATAAACATGATATTAAAAAAAAAAAAAAAAAATACCTAAAAAAAAAATATATATAATCTGTATTTTCCTCATCAGCTAATAGATCTTGAGAATAAAAACATATTTTAAAAATCTGTAATCTTTTGAAGAATGATCTATAATCTTTGTCACAGATTAAACCTTACTAGCTCTATATAGTC
This sequence comes from Geotrypetes seraphini, assembly GCF_902459505.1. Lineage (NCBI taxonomy): Eukaryota > Metazoa > Chordata > Amphibia > Gymnophiona > Dermophiidae > Geotrypetes > Geotrypetes seraphini. Next base: position 153,392,083 of record NC_047087.1, on the reverse strand, counting down.
TTTATCTCTCACGAAGCTGGCCAAACATCAAGCAGATGCATCCCTTTTAAAGATGTCTTAATATCTGATAAAGTCAATAATTATATTACTGCTTTCATTACAAAGCATCAATTTCCATTTTTTTAAATTATTATCATTTTAAACGTACAGAAAAGAAAATATTAGCTAAGAGCAAATAATACATAATTACAGTATATCAAAAGAATGCAGAACGAGAAGGGGACGGAAAGGATAATGATCGAAGGGAAACCAACAAGAAAACAAATCCATCGAGATTAAACTGTATGTATAATGCAAGAATATAGTCTGTTCTTCACCAGGCTCTTTACCCAATCGTCCACAAAATCAAGCTTTAGAAAAAAACAACAACACCAGTAGTGCAGACTTTGTTTCTTTAAGCAATAGCAACTCTCCAGCTTTTAACTGGGCAACAGAATTGCGGGTTATCCTTTTACAATGGCTTTTACAACCCAACTAGTTCTTCGGGAAAACCCTCCCCAATTCTGTGGTTTATCAGGTAGAAAGAAAAACCCAAGCCAAAAAGAAAACTTTATAGCTTTTCCTGGCTTTAATACAGCTGGAGTGCAGCAGCTTAATTAATGAATTGCTACAGCACTGCTTCCAGCCCAGCCCACTGCTGGGAAAAAAAAACTTCTCCAAACAAACAGTTCTCTAGAAAATTGTCCCAACAAGATTATTCCCACAGGAGAACAGTACCTTCAATCATTAGTGGGAGACTGCCAAACTCACATCCATGCATTCCATACATTCAGTCCAGGTATTTCCATTCAGCAATGTCCATGTTTCCTCTGGAGCATTAGCTCTGTTGAATCCTGGACTGTGGAACCTTTGCTGGCCTGGAGAGTGTGCTGTCTGCCTCACTGACTTTGAGAGTGTTTAAAAGAGTTACGGCCACTCCCTATCTTAGGTGGCTGGAGCACTGATTTGCGTGCTCTCTGGCTCCCCCCTAGGTCACTGGGCAGATTGCTATCAGGAAACTGATTAAATCTCCTAAAGGAGCTAACTTACTAGGCTGCGGAGCTAGTCTGAGTTCTAGCTCCTGGTCGGGCTTGTTCCTCAGGTAGGCAGCTCTGCTCTCGGTATCCTCTGACGGTATTCTCCCTAGTTTCCTGCCTTGGGCAATGGATTTGCTACAGGCTTTACCTCTGACATGATCATCTAAGGTGTCAAAATCGGTCCTCGAGGGCCAGAATCCAGTCAGGTTTTCAGGATTTCCCCAATGAATCTGCATGAGATTCATTGGGGAAATCCAGAAAACCCGACTGGATTCCGGCCCTCGAGGGACTTTGACACCCTGATCTATAGGATGGAAATGTCACACCTTGTTGACATGGTCTCTCATTTAGCTCTAGGAGGTTTGCTGTCCACCCCGGGTCAGCCGATATATTGAAGTCCCCTCCCCACTATTAATTTGTATTTGGATAGCCCACCAGATGGAATATGAGTGGAAAAAACCCTGTGACAGTACACATTTGGAGCATAAACATTACATAACATCATTTTCATCCCCATCACAAACATAAATCTCTCCCACCAACTTATCCTGAAGCTGTTTGTGCAATTGGAAAGGTAGTTTTTTATGCAGTAAGATTGTACCCCTCTGTCTTCCACTAAATGTAGAAGAATAGATCCCCCACCCAATGTCTTTGAGCCTAGCATGTTCTACTTGTGGAGATGAGTCTCTTGCACAAACGTATATGTGTGCTAATTTCATAAAGCGTAAGACCTGAATTGTTTTATAGGGGACTTAATGCACCAGGGCTCGGTGCTTGGACCCGTGCTCTTTAACATCTTTATAAATGATCTGGACATTGGTACGACGAGTGAGGTGATTAAATTTGTGGGATACAAAGTTATTCAGAGTAGTGAAAACAGGGGGATTGCGAAGATCTGCAAGTGACATAATCAGGCTCGAGGAATGGGCATCGACATGGCAGATGAGGTTCAACTAGGATAAATGTAAAGTGATGCATGTAGGTAACAAAAATCTTATGCACGAATACAGGATGTGGGGTGGTACTTGGAGAGACCTCCCAGGAACGAGACTTGGGAGTTCTGATCGACAAGTCGATGAAGCTATCCGCGCAATGTGCGGTGGCGGCGAAAAGGACAAACAGAATGCTATGAAGGGGATCACGAACAGATCAGAGAAGGGGATCATGAACAGATCAGAGAAGGTTATCATGCCATTGTATGGGCTATGGTGTGCCCTAACCTGCGTCCAGTACTGGTCGCCGTACATGAAGAAAGACACGGTACTACTCGAAAGGGTCCAGAGAAGAGCAACTAAGATGGTTAAGGGGCTGGAGGAGTTGCCGTACAGCAAAAAGATTAGAGAAACTGGTCCTCATCTCTCTCAAACAGAGTGGACATGATCAAAATATTCAAGGTACTGAAGGGAATAAACTTGGTAGATAAGGAAGGTTGTTCACCCTCTCCAAAGTAGGGAGAATGAGAGGGCACTCTCTAAAACTGAGAGAGGTAGAAAACTGGAACGCTCTTCCGGAGTCTGTCATAGGGGAGAACACCCTCCAGGGTTTCAAGATAAAGTTAGACAAGTTCCTGCTGAACCAGAATGTACGCAGGTAGGGCTAGTCTCAGTTAGGGCACTAGTCTTTGACCAGAGTGCCGCCGCGTGAGCAATTCTTATGTTCTTATCTACATTTCTTATGTACATTTCTTATGTAAATTTAATGGCTCAATTGAAGGTGGTAACCTTCAATTGAGCCATACCAGTCAAGAGCAACCATGCGGTTGCTATCATCCAGCCGCCTATTTGAGGTTTGCCTTTAGTAGGCCAAAGCATGCTTGCAGTCCTGTCAGTTTCAGCCCAGTGTCCCCCCCAATGTATGGTGGTAGGGGTTAAGTGAAATGCGCACTGACAGACGCCAGGTCCAGGTTCAGTTCCCTCACAGATGACTCACCAGGAGTAGAATAAACGAGCACAGCCAGAGGTGATTATAGAAAGAATATATTATAGAAATAGCAATATTTATAATCATTACAATATTTATAATCATTACAATTAAGCATTACAATTAAATAGAGAGCAACGCAGTTTCCCTGCCTTACAGAGTTCAGAGGAAGCGTGAAGTTTCAGGGAAAGGCAGAGAGAAAGAGGAAAGGGGGATGGTCTAAGCTTCAGGAAGGATAGACAGAGAGAGGGAGAGCCAAGAGAGAAGAGTGCCAAGCAAAGAGCCAAGAGATAGCTAGATAGAAAGAGAGATCCATTGATAGAGCAGAGAGCAGGCTTTTATACCTTGGAATCTTATTCTGACTAGAGAAAATATTGTATCTCCCAGTATCTTTCTGTTTAGAACTTGCAAACTGTTTGAGACAATGGTCAATTTAATTGACAAAGGAGAGTGTGATATCTGCAAGCATGGTGATGGGATTAGCCTCTGGCTTCTTTGTCCCATTCAAGCAGGCCTAAGCACCCTTTGTCCTAAGCACCCTCTTAATCAGACATTAACACCTTTTAGCTAGTCATGATTCAATCAGGGAAACTTAAAACATATCAGGGATACTTAAAACAGTTTCCCTGCACTAAGGGCCTATCTACCTTCCCATGCCAGAGTCAGATTGATATAATTTCCCATAGGCCTCTAGGCTGAAGCTAGATTGAGATAAATGAAAAAGATAATCTAGAGCTGAAGAAAAGGATGTAGACTGAGGCTCCTTGTGATGAAGATTGCACCAAGTGGAAACTAGTCCACTTCTGGTTATAACATTGCCTGGTGGCCGGTTTTCTGGAAGCATTTAAAATGTCTTTGATAGATTGTCAGGCCCCATTGCCTTGTTGACCTTGATTTTTGACAGCTCGCAATAGACGCTGCTGGGTGTAAACTTGAAATTACTAAACGGGTCAACTGATTTAACCCTTGTCTGTGGCTGAGGGCTGATTCCGGCGCCTCGCGGGTGAAGACTGTATTTATTAACAGTTTTATTTATTGTATTTATTAACAGTTGGGCTTTTTCCGAGTCCGTTTCTACATAGTCTCCATCTGGTTTTCTGAGACGTACTATCCCTCCCGAGTTCTTATGTGTTGGGAAAGGTCGAAAGCCTGCGCCAACTGAGGAATCCTTAGGTCCACTGAGGAATCCTTAGGTGAAGTCTGCAAAGGAGTCACATCAACTGTAGAGGCCCTGTATTGGCAATGTTGATTTCCCACCCAAAATCTGAGGAACTTGCGAGATGTGAATGTGAATGTAAGTTGAGATCCAGAGAGCATAACCAATCGTGATCCAGAAGGGGATATAAAGATGCTAGAGAGTGCATCCAAAAATTTTCTTAGAGAAATTTGTTGAGAGCTCTGAGATCTAATATCAGTTGGAGACCTCCTGTCTTCTTCGGGACAAGGAAGCCTGTGTTCTGCTGTTCCAGGGGAATTTTCTCGATAGCACTGAGAACAAGCAGAGCTTGGACTTCCTGGAGAAGAAGAAGAAAGGCCTGCGAAGGATTGGAAGGAAACTCTCTTAGTGGGTGATCTGGTGGAATTTAAAGGAATGAGAGTAACCTTCTTTGATTGTGAGCATCCAGAGGTCAGAAGTGATTAGTTCCCAGCGATGGTAATAATGATGAAGACAACCCCTGATGGGAAGAGGAGAAGGCAGAGATATACTGATCGATATTATGCTCTAGCTGAGATGGTCAAAAAGGCTGTGTGATTTTGGATGCAGCAGGTGTTTGAGCTGCTTCTTCTGTGGTGGTCTGGAATAAGGCACAGACTTTGGAGGATAGCGCCTCTGATAAGAGGAAGATGGTTTGTATCGTTGGGAAGCAGAATATTTGGCCTTAGATCTGATCAGTGTGGCAAAGGATTTCTCATGTTCAGTTTCTTTGTGGCATTTTCAATGGAGTCCCCAAATAGTTTCTCCAATACAAGGGGTGTTTGCTAATCTGTCCTGGAGATTAGGGTCCATATCAATGATCCACAACCATACCAGCTGCTGCATGGCTATTGAGAATTTTGTAACTCAAGAGGCCTATTCGAAAGCATCATATGACGACTGCACCAGATGTAATCGAAGCTGAGTGAGAATACGATACATATGTTTGAATTCTGACAGCTGATGCGAAAGCAAATATTTGAAAAAGGTTGGCATGGTCTTTATCCCAAATTTCAAATATGAAGTAAAGAAAAAAATTATAATTCAAATTTCTGTTGGTCATCATAGAGTTTTGGTATAATCTGCAACCAAACTTGTCCATGGTTCTACCCTCACACCTGGGGGGTACCATAGCATACACTTTAGAAGGGTTAGGCTTCTTTAGAGAAGATTCCACCACCAAAGACTGGTGTGAGAGCTGAGGCTTCTCAAAACCCTTACACTGGATGACCTTGTAGCGAGAGTTCAGTTTCCCAGGAACTGCTGGAACTGAGTATGGAATATTCAAACTTTTACGAAAAGAGTGTTTAAGGATGCCATTTATGGGAAGATTAAGCAATTCCTTAGGAGGGTGTTTAAGTTCTAACTCCTTCATATACTCCTTGGTATACTTGGAGTTTGCTTCCAGTTTAATTTTAAGGACCTTACTCATCTGAGGAATGAACCGGTTAAAAGAAACTGGTTCAGATGGTGGAAAGTTCCCTTTGAGAGATGAAACGAGGAGAGCCCTCTGTGGAGCCTCTGTGGAGAAAGGTGAAGCTCCATGAGTATACTTGAAATGGATGTCTGAATCCTCATCTATGGAGGAAGATGAGTATCGCAGCCTAGAATGGTGTGGAGTTAAAGGAGCTTACCAGAACGTGCAGGCGAGACATGCTTAGATTTGGAGACATGCGTCCCCGATTTTGAAAATGGCGATGAATGTCTAGAGAAACTGGACCCATGCCTCGATGAGCGATATTTTCGAGAGACTGATCGATGCCTCGATGAGCCAAGTTTTGGAGAAGAGGAAGATTGGCACTTCAGTGGAGAGCTATGCTTTGAAGAGCGGTGCTTTGTTGAAGCAGATCGATGCTGAGAAGACCGATGCTGAGAAGCATGGCTCAAAGACGAGGATCGATGTCGTTGAGGCAGCATCAGGGTCTTGATACCTTCTGTTGGCATGGAGCGATGCTCAGACTGGACTGGTATCGGAGGTGCTGACATAGGAGTGAACATCGAGAACATGCTACCAAATTCCAACTTAAAGAGAGCATTGAGCTTCTCTTTAAAGGCTTGCACTAATACTATAGGTGTAGACGTCAGTATAGGTGTAGACGTCAGTAGACGTCAGTGCTGCGGTGCGCTTTGGGGAGGAAGACATCAAAGAAGATGCTCCTTGAGGCTTGGAGGCAAGCTTGATTAAGGGTCTCTGTGTGGCCGGCACGAATGCACTCGATGCCTGTGTATCCTTCTTAAGGTACGACGACCAAAACTGGACGCAGTACTCCAGGTGCGGGCACACCATTGCCCGATACAACGGCAGGATAACTTCTTGCGTTCTGGTTGTAATACCTTTCTTGATAATACCTAGCATTATATTCACCTTCTTAGAGGCCACAGCGTACTTTCACCCATTACTAGCCTCCCATTGTATAGCTGTACTTTGGGTTTCCATTTCCTACATGCAAGGCTTTACATTTCTCTACATTAAACTTCATCTGCCATTTTGTCGCCCACTCTTCTAGCTTGTTCAGGTCCCTTTGCAAATCCTCACAGTCCTCTTTGGTCCCAACTGCGCTAAATACTTTGGTGTCGTCTGCAAATTTTATTACTTCATACTTCGTCCCTGTTTCTAGATGATTTATAAATACATTGAACAGCAGCGGTCGAGTACCGACCCCTGCGGAACACCACTAGTGACCCTCCCTCCAGTAAGAGTAGTGGCCTCCTACCCTTTGCTTCCTAGCCTCCAACCAATTTTTGATCCATCTATATACTTCTCCTTCCACCCCATGGTTCTTCAGTTTCTGTAGTAGGCATTCATGGGGTACCTTGTCAAAGGCTTTTTGGAAATCTAAGTATACGATGTCTATGGGGTCCCCTTTGTCTATTTGTTTGTTAATTCCTTCGAAGTGCAATAAGTTTGTTAGGCATGATCTTCCCTTGCAGAAGCCATGTTAGCTTGTTTTCATCAGTTCATTCGTTTCTAGATGTTCGTCGATGCTGTCTTTTATCAGCGTTCCGCCATCTTCCCCGGAACCGAAGTCAGATTTACCGGTCTGTAGTTCCCTGGGTTCTCGATCCTTTTTTAAAGATGGGCGTAACATTAGCTATCTTCCAATCCTCCAGGATCATGCCTGTTTTCAGAGCTAGGTTACAAACCTGCTGTACTAGTTCCACTATTTCCTCCTTTAGTTCTTTCAGTACCCTGGGGTGGATTCCAGAGATTTGTCAGTTTTTAATCTATCTGCTTATATACGTCTTCGAGGCTTACCTCCACGGATGTTAATTTTTCTGCTTGATCTCCTATGAAGATTTTTTTCAGGTTACAGCAGTTTGTAAAAACTGATGAAAAGAACATGTTACGCCTATCCGCCATTTCTTTTTCCTCCTTCACCACTCCTTTCCTATCTCTGTCATCCAGCGGTCCCACCTCCTCCCTTGCCGGCTGCTTCCCTTTAACATATCTGAAGAACGGTTTGAAATTTCTCTTCATATTCTCTTTTTGCTCTTCTAACCATGTGGTGACATTTTTGATGGTTTCCGGCTGCCCATTTCCAAATGAATGTTTCTTGTCTCCTATCGCTTTCTTCACTTCTTTAGTTATCCATGCTGGGTCTTTTGACATCCTTTTCTAAATCTGGGGATTGGCTAAGGAGTAGTCCACCGAGTTGCATATGGAGGTCCCTCCCTGACCTCCTTCAAATGTTTCACACTTACATTAAGGCGATGTCCCTTCAGGAGACACAGTTCAGGCTTCTACACCGGGCATATCTCACCCGTTCTAAGGGGTTTGTTATGGGATAGTGGCCTGACGGTATGTGTGTTAAATGTAAGACTCAGAGAGGTACATTTCTTCATTCCTTTTTTGACTGTCCCCAGCTGGCTTTCTGGTCCTCAGTACACACTTGCCTTGAGCGGATGCTATTCTGCTGATTTCCCCCCTGCTTTGTTGGGGAAAGTACAGGACTTTGCCCAGCAGGGCTTGGATGAGGCCTCTAAAAAATTTGTTCTTCTGGGAAAGAAACTCATTCTATGCTACTGGGCCTCAGTGGAGGCCCCAACTTACCAAATGTGACTTCCCTTGATGAGAACTCAAGCTCGATATGAATTGGACACCTACTCTGCTCGTACTCAAGACTTGTGGAAATCCTACTGTTCCTTGTGGGACAACTTTTGTCCAATATCTTAGGACTGGATGGAGAACGATTAGGGGTGGATGTGTTTATGCTCTTGTCTTTGATTTCCTGTCCCCCTATTTCCCATGTGGAAGGTATGCTCTGCCTTTCTCCTGCATCTGATGGGGACCTCTGAGTGGAGGCCTGGTGCTCTTTTTCTCCTCTCCTTTCTTCCTTCTCTTCTTCTTTCTCCCTTCTTCCTGTGGGGACTGTGAGCGTTTCTTGCTTGCTGCTGCTCTTTCCATGATTTCTGTTTCCTTTTGGCACCCAACGCATCTTACGCGCCCGCACCTGTGTCCAGTACTGGTCGCCGTACCTCAAGAAAGACATGGCGGTACTTGAGAGAGTCCAGAGAAGAGCAACTAAGCTAATAAAAGGTATGGGGGACCTCTCATATACTGACAGACTGAAAAAGCTGGGGCTTTTCTCCCTGGAAAAGCGACGACTCAGGGGAGACATGATAGAAACCTTCAAGATCATGAAGGGCATAGAAAAAGTGGATAGGGACAGATTTTTCAAACTAAGGGGAACCACAGGGGCACTCGGAGAAATTGAAAGGGGAAAGGTTTAGAACAAACGCCAGGAAGTTCTTTTTCACCCAGAGGGTGGTGGATACATGGAACGCGCTGCCGGAGGATGTGATAGGCAGAAGTACGCTACAGGGCTTCAAAGAAGGTCTGGACAGGTACCTGGAGGACAAAGGATTGGGGTACAGATAGGAGTAGAGATAAGGTTATAGGGACAGGATTAGAGGTAAATTACAAAATTAGTCAGAGACCACTGTTCAGGCAGTGGGCCTGATGGGCCGCCGCAGGAGCGGACAGCTGGGCAGGATGGACCAGCGGAGGCAACTTCTTATGTTCTTACTATCTTTGGAGTGTGTGTGTTTGTCTGTGACTGCTTGTGTGTTGGTATGCCTGCGAGTGTCTGGTGTGTGCTTCTGGTATGTGCATGTGTTTAGAATCATTTGGGGATTCTGTGTGATTGGTTATTTTCTCCTACTTAAAAATTGGCAGCGCCAGTCGGTGGTTTAGCCTCTTGTCCAGCATTCTCTGGTTTTGCTTCAGGGGGCACTCTGCAATCTGCGTGCACTTGACATGTGTATTTTTTTTTCTTATATACCCTTACCCAGTTTTTATGTATATATGCTACTGTTCTGCTTGATTATGTATATATACCTTTGGACATGTTTTGTATCACCGACTGGTTTCTGCTCCAATAAACATGATATTAAAAAAAAAAAAAAAAAATACCTAAAAAAAAAATATATACCTCAATCTGTATTTTCCTCATTCAGCTAATAGATCTTGAGAATAAAAACATATTTTAAAAATCAGTAATCTTTTGAAGAATGATCTATAATCTTTGTCACAGATTAAACCTTCCACTAGCTCTATATAGTCTTTATCTCTCACGAAGCTGGCCAAACCATCAAGCAGATGCATCCCTTTTAAAGATGTCTTAATATCTCTGATAAAGTCAATAATTATATTACTGCTTTCATTACAAAGCATCAATATTTCCATTTTTTTTAAATTATTATCAATTTTAAACGTACAGAAAAGAAAATATTAGCTAAGAGCAAATAATACATAATTACAGTATATCAAAAGAATGCAGAACGAGAAGGGGACGGAAAGGATAATGAATCGCAAGGGAAACCAACAAGAAAACAAATCCATCGAGACTTAAACTGTATGTACACTAATGCAAGAATATAGTCCTGTTCTTCACCAGGCTCTTTACCCAATCGTCCACAAAATCAAGCTTTAGAAAAAAACAACAACACAGTAGTGCAGACTTTGTTTCTTTAAGCAATAGCAACTCTCCAGCCTTTTAACTGGGCAACAGAATTGCCGGGTATCCTTTTACAATGGCTTTTACAACCCAACCCTAGTTCTTCGGGAAACCCTCCCCAATTCTGTGGTTTATCAGGTAGAAAGAAAACCCCAAGCACAAAAAGAAACTTCCACTAGCTTTTCCCTGGCTTTAATACAGCTGGAGTGCAGCAGCTTAATTAATGCTGAATACTGCTACAGCACTGCTTCCAGCCCAGCCCCACTGCTGGGAAAAAAAACTTCTCCAAAACAAACAGTTCTCTAGAAAATTGTCCCAACAAGATATTCCCACAGGAGAACAGTACCTTCAATCATTAGTGGGAGACTGCCAAACTCACATCCATGCATTCCATACATTCAGCTCCAGGTATTTCCCATTCAGCAATGTCCATGCTTTCCTCTGGAGCCATTAGCTCTGTTGAATCCTGGACTGTGGAACCTTTGCCTGGCCTGGAGAGTGTGCTGTCTGCCTCACTGACTTTGAGAGCTGTTTAAAAGAGTTACGGCCACTCCCTATCTTAGGTGGCTGGAGCACTGATTTGCGTGCTCTCTGGCTCCCCCCTAGGTCACTGGGCAGATTGCTATCAGGAAACTGATTAAATCTCCTAAAGGAGCTAACTTACTAGGCTGCGGAGCTAGTCTGAGTTCTAGCTCCTGGTCGGGCTCATGTTCCTCAGGGTAGGCAGCTCTGCTCTCGGTATCCTCTGACGGTATTCTCACCTAGTTTCCTGCCTTGGGCAATGGATTTGCTACAGGCTTTACCTCTGACATGATCATCTACAGGTGTCAAAATCGGTCCTCGAGGGCCAGAATCCAGTCGGTTTTCAGGATTTCCCCAATGAATCTGCATGAGATTCATTGGGGAAATCCAGAAAACCCGACTGGATTCCGGCCCTCGAGGAGGGACTTTGACACCCCGGGATGGAAATGTCACACCTTGTTGACATGGTCTCTCAATTTAGCTCTAGGAGGTTTGCAGTCCACCCCCGGGTCAGCCGATATATTGAAGTCCCCCCTCCCCCACTATTAATTTGTATTCTGGATAGCCCACCAGATGGAATATGAGTGGAAAAAACCCTGTGACAGTACACATTTGGAGCATAAACATTACATAACATCATTTTCATCCCCCATCACAAACATAAATCTCTCCCCACCAACCTTATCCTGAAGCTGTTTGTGCAATTGGAAAGGTAGTTTTTTATGCAGTAAGATTGCTACCCCCTCTGTCTTCCACTAAATGTAGAAGAATAGACCTCCCCCACCCAATGTCTTTTGAGCCTAGCATGTTCTACTTGTGAGAGATGAGTCTCTTGCACAAACGCTATATGTGTGCCTAATTTCATAAAGCAAGCTAAGACCCTGAATTGTTTTATAGGGGACTTAATGCCACCAGGGCTCGGTGCTTGGACCCGTGCTCTTTAACATCTTTATAAATGATCTGGACATTGGTACGACGAGTGAGGTGATTAAATTTGTGGACGATACAAAGTTATTCAGAGTAGTGAAAACGCAGGGGGATTGCGAAGATCTGCAAAGTGACATAATCAGGCTCGAGGAATGGGCATCGACATGGCAGATGAGGTTCAACTAGGATAAATGTAAAGTGATGCATGTAGGTAACAAAAATCTTATGCACGAATACAGGATGTCCGGGGTGGTACTTGGAGAGACCTCCCAGGAACGAGACTTGGGAGTTCTGATCGACAAGTCGATGAAGCTATCCGCGCAATGTGCGGTGGCGGCGAAAAGGACAAACAGAATGCTATGAAGGGGATCACGAACAGATCAGAGAAGGGGATCATGAACAGATCAGAGAAGGTTATCATGCCATTGTATGGGCTATGGTGTGCCCTAACCTGCGTCCAGTACTGGTCGCCGTACATGAAGAAAGACACGGTACTACTCGAAAGGGTCCAGAGAAGAGCAACTAAGAGTTAAGGGCTGGAGGAGTTGCCGTACAGCAAAAGATTAGAGAAACTGGTCCTCATCTCTCTCAAACAGAGTGGACATGATCAAAATATTCAAGGTACTGAAGGGAATAAACTTGGTAGATAAGGACAGGTTGTTCACCCTCTCCAAAGTAGGGAGAATGAGAGGGCACTCTTAAAACTGAGAGAGGTAGAAAACTGGAACGCTCTTCCGGAGTCTGTCATAGGGGAGAACACCCTCCAGGGTTTCAAGATAAAGTTAGACAAGTTCCTGCTGAACCAGAATGTACGCAGGTAGGGCTAGTCTCAGTTAGGGCACTAGTCTTTGACCAGAGTGCCGCCGCGTGAGCAATTTATGTTCTTATCTACATTTCTTATGTACATTTCTTATGTAAATTTAATGGCTCAATTGAAGGTGGTAACCTTCAATTGAGCCATACCCAGTCAAGAGCAACCATGCGGTTGCTATCATCCAGCCGCCTATTTGAGGTTTGCCTTTAGTAGGCCAAAGCATGCTTGCAGTCCTGTCAGTTTCAGCCCAGTGTCCCCCCCCAATGTATGGTGGTAGGGGTTAAGTGAAATGCGCACTGACAGACGCCAGGTCCCAGGTTCAGTTCCCTCACAGATGACTCACCAGGGAGTAGAATAAACGAGCACAGCCAGAGGTGATTATAGAAAGAATATATTATAGAAATAGCAATATTTATAATCATTACAATATTTATAATCATTACAATTAAGCATTACAATTAAATAGAGAGCAACGCAGTTTCCCTGCCTTACAGAGTTCAGAGGAAGCGTGAAGTTTCAGGGAAAGGCAGAGAGAAAGAGGAAAGGGGGATGGTCTAAGCTTCGGGAAGGATAGACAGAGAGAGGGAGAGCCAAGAGAGAACCAGAGTGCCAAGCAAAGAGCCAAGAGATAGCTAGATAGAAAGAGAGATCCATTGATAGAGCAGAGAGCAGGCTTTTATACCTTGGAATCTTATTCTGACTAGAGAAAATATTGTATCTCCCAGTATCTTTCTGTTTAGAACTTGCAAACTGTTTGAGACAATGGTCAATTTAATTGACAAAGGAGAGTGTGATATCTGCAAGCATGGTGATGGGATTAGCCTCTGGCTTCTTTGTCCCATTCAAGCAGGCCTAAGCACCCTTTGTCCTAAGCACCCTCTTAATCAGACATTAACACCTTTTAGCTAGTCATGATTCAATCAGGGAAACTTAAAACATATCAGGGATACTTAAAACAGTTTCCCTGCACTAAGGGCCTATCTACCTTCCCATGCCAGAGTCAGATTGATATAATTTCCCATAGGCCTCTAGGCTGAAGCTAGATTGAGATAAATGAAAAAGATAATCTAGAGCTGAAGAAAAGGATGTAGACTGAGGCTCCTTGTGATGAAGATTGCACCAAGTGGAAAACCTAGTCCACTTCTGGTTATAACATTGCCTGGTGGCCGGTTTTCTGGAAGCATTTAAAATGTCTTTGATAGATTGTCAGGCCCCATTGCCTTGTTGACCTTGATTTTTGACAGCTCGCAATAGACGCTGCTGGGTGTAAACTTGAAATTACTAAACGGGTCAACTGATTTAACCCTTGTCTGTGGCTGAGGGCTGATTCCCGGCGCCTCGCGGGTGAAGACTGTATTTATTTAACAGTTTTATTTATTGTATTTATTTAACAGTTGGGCTTTTTCCGAGTCCGTTTCTACATAGTCTCCATCTGGTTTTCTGAGACGTACTATCCCTCCCGAGTTCTTATGTGTTGGGAAAGGTCGAAAGCCTGCGCCAACTGAGGATCCTTAGGTCCACTGAGGAATCCTTAGGTGAAGTCTGGCAAAAGGAGTCACATCAACTGTAGAGGCCCTGTATTGGCAATGTTGATTTCCCACCCAAAATCTGAGGAACTTGCGAGATGTGAATGTGATGTAAGTCTGAGATCCAGAGAGCATAACCACTCGTGATCCAGAAGGGGATATAAAGATGCTAGAGAGTGCATCCAAAAATTTTCTTAGAGAAATTTTGTTGAGAGCTCTGAGATCTAATATCAGTTGGAGACCTCCTGTTCTTCTTCGGGACAAGGAAGCCTGTGTTCTGCTGTTCAGGGGAATTTTTCTCGATAGCACTGAGAACAAGCAGAGCTTGGACTTCCTGGAGAAGAAGAAGAAAGGCCTGCGAAGGATTGGAAGGAAACTCTCTTAGTGGGTGATCTGGTGGAATTTAAAGGAAATGAAGAGAATAACCTTCTTTGATTGTGAGCATCCAGAGGTCCAGAAGTGATTAGTTCCCAGCGATGGTAATAATGATGAAGACAACCCCTGATGGGAAGAGGAGAAGGCAGAGATATACTGATCGATATTATGCTCTAGCTGAGATGGTCAAAAAGGCTGTGTGATTTTGGATGCAGCAGGTGTTTGAGCTGCTTCTTCTGTGGTGGTCTGGAATAAGGCACAGACTTTGGAGGATAGCGCCTCTGATAAGAGGAAGATGGTTTGTATCGTTGGGAAGCAGAATATTTGCCTTAGATCTGATCAGTGTGGCAAAGGATTTCTCATGTTCAGTTTCTTTGTGGCATTTTCAATGGAGTCCCCAAATAGTTCATCTCAATACAAGGGGTGTTTGCTAATCTGTCCTGGAGATTAGGGTCCATATCAATGATCCACAACCATACCAGCTGCTGCATGGCTATTGAGAATTTTGTAACTCAAGAGGCCTATTCGAAAGCATCATATGACGACTGCACCAGATGTAATCGAAGCTGAGTGAGAATACGATACATATGTTTGAATTCTGACAGCTGATGCGAAAGCAAATATTTGAAAAAGGTTGGCATGGTCTTTATCCCAAATTTCAAATATGAAGTAAAGAAAAAAATTATAATTCAAATTTCTGTTGGTCATCATAGAGTTTTGGTATAATCTGCAACCAAACTTGTCCATGGTATCTACCCTCACACCTGGGGGGGTACCATAGCATACACTTTAGAAGGGTTAGGCTTCTTTAGAGAAGATTCCACCACCAAAGACTGGTGTGAGAGCTGAGGCTTCTCAAAACCCTTACACTGGATGACCTTGTAGCGAGAGTTCAGTTTCCCAGGAACTGCTGGAACTGAGTATGGAATATTCAAACTTTTACGAAAAGAGTGTTTAAGGATGCCATTTATGGGAAGATTAAGCAATTCCTTAGGAGGGTGTTTAAGTTCTAACTCCTTCATATACTCCTTGGTATACTTGGAGTTTGCTTCCAGTTTAATTTTAAGGACCTTACTCATCTGAGGAAATGAACCGGTTAAAGAAACTGGTTTCAGATGGTGGAAAGTTCCCTTTGAGAGATGAAACGAGGAGAGCCCTCTGTGGAGCCTCTGTGGAGAAAGGTGATAGCTCCATGAGTATACTTGAAATGGATGTCTGAAATCCTCATCTATGGAGGAAGATGAGTATCGCAGCCTAGAATGGTGTGGAGTTAAAGGAGCTTACCAGAACGTGCAGGCGAGACATGCTTAGATTTGGAGACATGCGTCCCCGATTTTGAAAATGGCGATGATATGTCTAGAGAAACTGGACCCATGCCTCGATGAGCGATATTTTCGAGAGACTGATCGATGCCTCGATGAGCCAAGTTTTGGAGAAGAGGAAGATTGGCACTTCAGTGGAGAGCTATGCTTTGAAGAGCGGTGTGCTTTGTTGAAGCAGATCGATGCTGATGAAGACCGATGCTGAGAAGCATGGCCTCAAAGACGAGGATCGATGTCGTTGAGGCAGCATCAGGGTCTTGATACCTTCTGTTGGCATGGAGCGATGCTCAGACTGGACTGGTATCGGAGGTGCTGACATAGGAAGTGAACATCGAGAACATGCTACCAAATTCCAACTTAAAGAGAGCATTGAGCTTCTCTTTAAAGGCTTGCACTAATACTATAGGTGTAGACGTTCAGTATAGGTGTAGACGTCAGTAGACGTCAGTGCTGCGGTGCGCTTTGGGGAGGAAGACATCAAAGAAGATGCTCCTTGAGGCTTGGAGGCAAGCTTGATTAAGGGTACTCTGTGTGGCCGGCACGAATGCACTCGATGCCTGTGTATCCTTCTTAAGGTACGACGACCAAAACTGGACGCAGTACTCCAGGTGCGGGCACACCATTGCCCGATACAACGGCAGGATAACTTCTTGCGTTCTGGTTGTAATACCTTTCTTGATAATACCTAGCATTATATTCACCCTTCTTAGAGGCCACAGCGTACTTTCACCCATTACTAGCCTCCCATTGTATAGCTGTACTTTGGGTTTCCATTTCCTACATGCAAGGCTTTACATTTCTCTACATTAAACTTCATCTGCCATTTTGTCGCCCACTCTTCTAGCTTGTTCAGGTCCCTTTGCAAATCCTCACAGTCCTCTTTGGTCCCAACTGCGCTAAATACTTTTGGTGTCGTCTGCAAATTTTATTACTTCATACTTCGTCCCTGTTTCTATGATGATTTATAAATACATTGAACAGCAGCGGTCCGAGTACCGACCCCTGCGGAACACCTAGTGACCCTCCCTCCAGTAAGAGTAGTGGCCCTCCTACCCTTTGCTTCCTAGCCTCCAACCAATTTTTGATCCATCTATATACTTCTCCTTCCACCCCATGGTTCTTCAGTTTCTGTAGTAGGCATTCATGGGGTACCTTGTCAAAGGCTTTTTGGAAATCTAAGTATACGATGTCTATGGGGTTCCCCTTTGTCTATTTGTTTGTTAATTCCTTCGAAGTGCAATAAGTTTGTTAGGCATGATCTTTCCCTTGCAGAAGCCATGTTAGCTTGTTTTCATCAGTTCATTCGTTTCTAGATGTTCGTCGATGCTGTCTTTTATCAGCGTTCCGCCATCTTCCCGGAACCGAAGTCAGATTTACCGGTCTGTAGTTCCCTGGGTTCTCGATCCTTTTTTAAAGATGGGCGTAACATTAGCTATCTTCCAATCCTCCAGGATCATGCCTGTTTTCAGAGCTAGGTTACAAACCTGCTGTACTAGTTCCACTATTTCCTCCTTTAGTTCTTTCAGTACCCTGGGGTGGATTCCAGAGATTTGTCAGTTTTTAATCTATCTGCTTATATACGTCTTCGAGGCTTACCTCCACGGATGTTAATTTTTCTGCTTGATCTCCTATGAAGATTTTTTTCAGGTTACAGCAGTTTGTAAAAACTGATGATAAAGAACATGTTACGCCTATCCGCCCATTTCTTTTTTCCTCCTTCACCACTTCCTTTCCTATCTCTGTCCATCCAGCGGTCCCACCTCCTCCCTTGCCGGCTGCTTTCCCTTTAACATATCTGAAGAACGGTTTGAAATTTCTCTTCATATTCTCTTTTTTGCTCTTCTAACCATGTGGTGACATTCTTTTTGATGTTTCCTGTGCTCTGTCCTTTTTCCATTTCCAAATGAATGTTTCTTGTCTCCTATCGCTTTCTTCACTTCTTTAGTTATCCATGCTGGGTCTTTTGAACATCCTTTTCTAAATCTGGGGATTGGCTAAGGAGTAGTCCACCGAGTTGCATATGGAGGTCTCCCTTCAGGAGACACAGTTCAGGCTTCTACACCGGGCATATCTCACCCGTTCTTAAGGGGTTTGTTATGGGATAGTGGCCTGACGGTATGTGTGTTAAATGTAAGACTCAGAGAGGTACATTTCTTCATTCCTTTTTTGACTGTCCCCAGCTGGCTTTCTGGTCCTCAGTACACACTTGCCTTGAGCGGATGCTATTCTGTTCTCTGATTTGGAACCCCCTGCTTTGTTGGGAAAGTACAGGACTTTGCCCAGCAGGGCTTGGATGAGGCCTCTCTAAAAATTTGTTCTTCTGGGAAAGAAACTCATTCTATTGCTACTGGCCTCAGTGGAGGCCCCAACTTACCAAATGTGACTTCCCTTGATGAGAACTCAAGCTCGATATGAATTGGACACCTACTCTGCTCGTACTCAAGACTTGTGGAAATCCTACTGTTCCTTGTGGGACCAACTTTTGTCCATTATATCTTAAGGACTGGAGAACGATTAGGGGTGGATGTGTTTATGCTCTTGTCTTTGATTTCCTGTCCCCCTATTTCCATGTGGAAGGTATGCTCTGCCTTTCTCCTGCATCTGATGGGGACCTCTGAGTGGAGGCCTGGTGCTCTTTTTCTCCTCTCCTTTCTTCCTTCTCTTCTTCTTTTCTCCTTCTTCCTGTGGGGACTGTGAGCGTTTCTTGCATGCTGCTGCTCTTTCCATGATTTCTGTTTCTTTTTCCTTTTGTTTCTTAAGCACCCAACGCATCTTACCGCGCCCGCACCTGGAGTACCTGTGTCCAGTACTGGTCGCCGTACCTCAAGAAAGACATGGCGGTACTTGAGAGAAGTCCAGAGAAGAGCAACTAAGCTAATAAAAGGTATGGGGGACCTCTCATATACTGACAGACTGAAAAAGCTGGGGGCTTTTCTTCCTCCCTGGAAAAGCGACGACTCAGGGGAGACATGATAGAAACATTCAAGATCATGAAGGGCATAGAAAAAGTGGATAGGACAGATTTTTCAAACTAAGGGAACCACAGGGGCACTCGGAGAAATTGAAAGGGGAAAGGTTTAGAACAAACGCAGGAAGTTCTTTTTCACCCAGAGGGTGGTGGATACATGGAACGCGCTGCCGGAGGATGTGATAGGCAGAAGTACGCCTACAGGGCTTCAAAGAAGGTCTGGACAGGTACCTGGAGGACAAAGTGATTGAGGGGTACAGATAGGAGTAGAGATAAGGTTATAGGGACAGGATTAGAGGTAAATTACAAATTAGTCAGAGACCACTGTTCAGGCAGTGGGCCTGATGGGCCGCCGCAGGAGCGGACAGCTGGGCAGGATGGACCAGCGGAGGCAACTTCTTTATGTTCTTACTATCTTTGGAGTGTGTGTGTTTGTCTGTGACTGCTTGTGTGTTGGTATGCCTGCGAGTGTCTGGTGTGTTGCTTCTGTATGTGCATGTGTTTAGAATCATTTGGGGATTCTGTGTGATTGGTTATTTTCTCCTACTTAAAAATTGGCAGCGCCAGTCGGTGGTTTAGGCCTCTATGTCCAGCATTCTCTGGTTTTGCTTCAGGGGGCACTCTGCAATCTGCGTGCACTTGACATGTGTATTTCTTTTTTCTTATATACCCTTACCCAGTTTTTATGTATATATGCTACTGTTCTGCTTGATTATGTATATATACCTTTGGACATGTTTTGTATCACCGACTGGTTTCTGCTCCAATAAACATGATATTACAAAAAAAAAAAAAATACCTAAAAAAAAAATATATACCTCAATCTGTATTTTCCTCATTCAGCTAATAGATCTTGAGAATAAAAACATATTTTAAAAATCAGTAATCTTTTGAAGAATGATCTTTGTCACATATTAAACCTTCCACTAACTCTATATAGTCTTTATCTCTCACGAAGCTGGCCAAACCATCAAGCAGATGCATCCTTTTAAAGATGTCTTAATATCTCTGATAAAGTCAATAATTATATTACTGCTTTCATTACAAAGCATCAATATTTCCATTTTTTTTTTAATTATTACCAATTTTAAACGTACAGAAAGAAAATATTAGCTAAGAGCAAATAATACATAATTACAGTATATCAAAAGAATGCAGAACGAGAAGGGGACGGAAAGGATAATGAATCGCAAGGGAAACCAACAAGAAAACAAATCCATCGAGACTTAAACTGTATGTACACTAATGCAAGAATATAGTCCTGTTCTTCACCAGGCTCTTTACCCAATCGTCCACAAAATCAAGCTTTAGAAAAAAACAACAACACAGTAGTGCAGACTTTGTTTCTTTAAGCAATAGCAACTCTCCAGCCTTTTAACTGGGCAAACAGAATTGCCGGGTATCCTTTTACAATGGCTTTTACAACCCAACCCTAGTTCTTCGGGGAACCCTCCCCAATTCTGTGGTTTATCAGGTAGAAAGAAACCCCAAGCACAAAAGGAAACTTCCACCAGCTTTTCCCTGGCTTTAATACAGCTGGAGTGCAGCAGCTTAATTAATGCTGAATACTGCTACAGCACTGCTTCCAGCCCAGCCCACTGCTGGGAAAAAAAACTTCTCCAAAACAAACAGTTCTCTAGAAAATTGTCCCAACAAGATATTCCCACAGGAGAACAGTACCTTCAATCATTAGTGGGAGACTGCCAAACTCACATCCATGCATTCCATACATTCAGCTCCAGGTTATTCCCATTCAGCAATCAGCCATCTAGCTCTGTTGAATCCTGGACTGTGGAACCTTCACATTCCATGGGTTCCTGGCCGAGGTCTGGCCTTTGCCTGGCCTGGAGAGTCCTCTCTGCCAGGTCCTCGTGTGCTGTCTGCCTCACTGACTGAGAGCTGTTTAAAAGAGTTACGGCCACTCCCTATCTTAGGTGGCTGGAGCACTGATTTGCGTGCTCTCTGGCTCCCCCCTAGGTCACTGGGCAGATTGCTATCAGGAAACTGATTAATCTCCAAAAGGAGCTAACTTACTAGGCTGCGGAGCTAGTCTGAGTTCTAGCTCCTGGTCGGGCTCATGTTTCCTCAGGGTAGGCAGCTCTGCTCTCGGTATCCTCTGACTCATCATTCTCACCTAGTTTCCTGCCTTGGGCAATGGATTTGCTACAGGCTTTACCTCTGACATGATCATCTACAGGTGTCAAAATCGGTCCTCGAGGGCAGAATCCAGTCGGGTTTTCAGGATTTCCCCAATGAATCTGCATGAGATCTATTTGCATGCACTGCTTTCAATGCATATTCATTGGGGAAATCCAGAAAACCCGACTGGATTCCGGCCCTCGAGGAGGGACTTTGACACCCCGGGATGGAAATGTCACACCTTGTTGACATGGTCTCTCAATTTAGCTCTAGGAGGTTTGCAGTCCACCCCCGGGTCAGCCGATATATTGAAGTCCCCCCTCCCCCACTATTAATTTGTATTCTGGATAGCCCACCAGATGGAATATGAGTGGAAAAAACCCTGTGACAGTACACATTTGGAGCATAAACATTACATAACATCATTTTCATCCCCCATCACAAACATAAATCTCTCCCCACCAACCTTATCCTGAAGCTGTTTGTGCAATTGGAAAGGTAGTTTTTTATGCAGTAAGATTGCTACCCCCTCTGTCTTCCACTAAATGTAGAAGAATAGACCTCCCCCACCCAATGTCTTTTGAGCCTAGCATGTTCTACTTGTGAGAGATGAGTCTCTTGCACAAACGCTATATGTGTGCCTAATTTCATAAAGCAAGCTAAGACCCTGAATTGTTTTATAGGGGACTTAATGCCACCAGGGCTCGGTGCTTGGACCCGTGCTCTTTAACATCTTTATAAATGATCTGGACATTGGTACGACGAGTGAGGTGATTAAATTTGTGGACGATACAAAGTTATTCAGAGTAGTGAAAACGCAGGGGGATTGCGAAGATCTGCAAAGTGACATAATCAGGCTCGAGGAATGGGCATCGACATGGCAGATGAGGTTCAACTAGGATAAATGTAAAGTGATGCATGTAGGTAACAAAAATCTTATGCACGAATACAGGATGTCCGGGGTGGTACTTGGAGAGACCTCCCAGGAACGAGACTTGGGAGTTCTGATCGACAAGTCGATGAAGCTATCCGCGCAATGTGCGGTGGCGGCGAAAAGGACAAACAGAATGCTATGAAGGGGATCACGAACAGATCAGAGAAGGGGATCATGAACAGATCAGAGAAGGTTATCATGCCATTGTATGGGCTATGGTGCGCCCTAACCTGCGTCCAGTACTGGTCGCCGTACATGAAGAAAGACACGGTACTACTCGAAAGGGTCCAGAGAAGAGCAACTAAGGGGCTGGAGGAGTTGCCGTACAGCAAAAGATTAGAGAAACTGGTCCTCATCTCTCTCAAACAGAGTGGACATGATCAAAATATTCAAGGTACTGAAGGGAATAAACTTGGTAGATAAGGACAGGTTGTTCACCCTCTCCAAAGTAGGGAGAATGAGAGGGCACTCTCTAAAACTGAAAGTGGATAGATTCTGTAAGAACATAAGGAAGTTCTTCTTCACCCGGAGAGAGGTAGAAAACTGGAACGCTCTTCCGGAGTCTGTCATAGGGGAGAACACCCTCCAGGGTTTCAAGATAAAGTTAGACAAGTTCCTGCTGAACCAGAATGTACGCAGGTAGGGCTAGTCTCAGTTAGGGCACTAGTCTTTGACCAGAGTGCCGCCGCGTGAGCAATTTTTATGTTCTTATCTACATTTCTTATGTACATTTCTTATGTAAATTTAATGGCTCAATTGAAGGTGGTAACCTTCAATTGAGCCATACCCAGTCAAGAGCAACCATGCGGTTGCTATCATCCAGCCGCCTATTTGAGGTTTGCCTTTAGTAGGCCAAAGCATGCTTGCAGTCCTGTCAGTTTCAGCCCAGTGTCCCCCCCCAATGTATGGTGGTAGGGGTTAAGTGAAATGCGCACTGACAGACGCCAGGTCCCAGGTTCAGTTCCCTCACAGATGACTCACCAGGGAGTAGAATAAACGAGCACAGCCAGAGGTGATTATAGAAAGAATATATTATAGAAATAGCAATATTTATAATCATTACAATATTTATAATCATTACAATTAAGCATTACAATTAAATAGAGAGCAACGCAGTTTCCCTGCCTTACAGAGTTCAGAGGAAGCGTGAAGTTTCAGGGAAAGGCAGAGAGAAAGAGGAAAGGGGGATGGTCTAAGCTTCGGGAAGGATAGACAGAGAGAGGGAGAGCCAAGAGAGAACCAGAGTGCCAAGCAAAGAGCCAAGAGATAGCTAGATAGAAAGAGAGATCCATTGATAGAGCAGAGAGCAGGCTTTTATACCTTGGAATCTTATTCTGACTAGAGAAAATATTGTATCTCCCAGTATCTTTCTGTTTAGAACTTGCAAACTGTTTGAGACAATGGTCAATTTAATTGACAAAGGAGAGTGTGATATCTGCAAGCATGGTGATGGGATTAGCCTCTGGCTTCTTTGTCCCATTCAAGCAGGCCTAAGCACCCTTTGTCCTAAGCACCCTCTTAATCAGACATTAACACCTTTTAGCTAGTCATGATTCAATCAGGGAAACTTAAAACATATCAGGGATACTTAAAACAGTTTCCCTGCACTAAGGGTCTATCTGCCTTCCCATGCCAGAGTCAGATTGATATAATTTCCCATAGGCCTCTAGGCTGAAGCTAGATTGAGATAAATGAAAAAGATAATCTAGAGCTGAAGAAAAGGATGTAGACTGAGGCTCCTTGTGATGAAGATTGCACCAAGTGGAAAACCTAGTCCACTTCTGGTTATAACATTGCCTGGTGGCCGGTTTTCTGGAAGCATTTAAAATGTCTTTGATAGATTGTCAGGCCCCATTGCCTTGTTGACCTTGATTTTTGACAGCTCGCAATAGACGCTGCTGGGTGTAAACTTGAAATTACTAAACGGGTCTGTGGCTGAGGGCTGATTCCCGGCGCCTCGCGGGTGAAGACTGAGCAGAAGTATTTATTTAACAGTTGGGCTTTTACCGAGTCCGTTTCTACATAGTCTCCATCTGGTTTTCTGAGACGTACTATCCCTCCCGAGTTCTTATGTGTTGGGAAAGGTCGAAAGCCTGCGCCAACTGAGGAATCCTTAGGTCCACTGAGGAATCCTTAGGTGAAGTCTGGCAAAAGGAGTCACATCAACTGTAGAGGCCCTGTATTGGCAATGTTGATTTCCCACCCAAAATCTGAGGAACTTGCGAGATGTGAATGTGAATGTAAGTCTTGAGATCCAGAGAGCATAACCAATCGTTGTGATCCAGAAGGGGATATAAAGATGCTAGAGAGTGCATCCAAAAATTTTCTTAGAGAAATTTGTTGAGAGCTCTGAGATCTAATATCAGTTGGAGACCTCCTGTCTTCTTCGGGACAAGGAAGTAGCGGGAGTAAAACCCTGTGTTCTGCTGTTCCAGGGGAATTTTCTCGATAGCACTGAGAACAAGCAGAGCTTGGACTTCCTGGAGAAGAAGAAGAAAGGCCTGCGAAGGATTGGAAGGAAACTCTCTTAGTGGGTGATCTGGTGGAATTTAAAGGAAATGAAGAGAATAACCTTCTTTGATTGTGAGCATCCAGAGGTCAGAAGTGATTAGTTCCCAGCGATGGTAATAATGATGAAGACAACCCCTGATGGGAAGAGGAGAAGGCAGAGATATACTGATCGATATTATGCTCTAGCTGAGATGGTCAAAAAGGCTGTGTGATTTTGGATGCAGCAGGTGTTTGAGCTTTTTGCAGATGTTGTTGGTGCTGCTTCTTCTGTGGTGGTCTTCTTTGGAGGATAGCGCCTCTGATAAGAGGAAGATGGTTTGTATCGTTGGGAAGCAGAATATTTGGCCTTAGATCTGATCAGTGTGGCAAAGGATTTCTCATGTTCAGTTTCTTTGTGGCATTTTCAATGGAGTCCCCAAATAGTTAATCTCCAATACAAGGGGTGTTTGCTAATCTGTCCTGGAGATTAGGGTCCATATCAATGATCCACAACCATACCAGCTGCTGCATGGCTATTGAGAATTTTGTAACTCAAGAGGCCTATTCGAAAGCATCATATGACGACTGCACCAGATGTAATCGAAGCTGAGTGAGAATACGATACATATGTTTGAATTCTGACAGCTGATGCGAAAGCAAATATTTGAAAAAGGTTGGCATGGTCTTTATCCCAAATTTCAAATATGAAGTAAAGAAAAAAATTATAATTCAAATTTCTGTTGGTCATCATAGAGTTTTGGTATAATCTGCAACCAAACTTGTCCATGGTTCTACCCTCACACCTGGGGGGTACCATAGCATACACTTTAGAAGGGTTAGGCTTCTTTAGAGAAGATTCCACCACTGGTGTGAGAGCTGAGGTTCTCAAAACCCTTACACTGGATGACCTTGTAGCGAGAGTTCAGTTTCCCAGGAACTGCTGGAACTGAGTATGGAATATTCAAACTTTTACGAAAAGAGTGTTTAAGGATGCCATTTATGGGAAGATTAAGCAATTCCTTAGGAGGGTGTTTAAGTTCTAACTCCTTCATATACTCCTTGGTATACTTGGAGTTTGCTTCCAGTTTAATTTTAAGGACCTTACTCATCTGAGGAATGAACCGGTTAAAAGAAACTGGTTCAGATGGTGGAAAGTTCCCTTTGAGAGATGAAACGAGGAGAACCCTCTGTTGGGGAATCATAAGCCTCTGTGGAGAAAGGTGAAGCTCCATGAGTATACTTGAAATGGATGTCTGAATCCTCATCTATGGAGGAAGATGAGTATCGCAGCCTAGAATGGTGTGGAGTTAAAGGAGCTTACCAGAACGTGCAGGCGAGACATGCTTAGATTTGGAGACATGTGTCCCCGATTTTGAAAATGGCGATGAATGTCTAGAGAAACTGGACCCATGCCTCGATGAGCGATATTTTCGAGAGACTGATCGATGCCTCGATGAGCCAAGTTTTGGAGAAGAGGAAGATTGGCACTTCAGTGGAGAGCTATGCTTTGAAGAGCGGTGCTTTGGTGAAGCAGATCGATGCTGAGAAGACCGATGCTGAGAAGCATGGCTCAAAGACGAGGATCGATGTCGTTGAGGCAGCATCAGGGTCTTGATACCTTCTGTTGGCATGGAGCGATGCTCAGACTGGACTGGTATCGGAGGTGCTGACATAGGAGTGAACATCGAGAACATGCTACCAAATTCCAACTTAAAGAGAGCATTGAGCTTCTCTTTAAAGGCTTGCACTAATACTATAGGTGTAGACGTCAGTAGACGTCAGTGCTTTGGGGAGGAAGACATCAAAGAAGATGCTCCTTGAGGCTTGGAGGCAAGCTTGATTAAGGGTCTCTGTGTGGTCGGCACGAATGCACTCGATGCCTGTGTATCCTTCTTAAGGTACGACGACCAAAACTGGACGCAGTACTCCAGGTGCGGGCACACCATTGCCCGATACAACTTCTTGCGTTCTGGTTGTAATACCTTTCTTGATAATACCTAGCATTATATTATATAGCGCACTGTGCCAACGGCTTCATTGTCCTTCCACCATCATCTCCAAGTCCTTTTCTAGGGTACTTTCACCCATTACTAGCCTCCCATTGTATAGCTGTACTTTGGGTTTCCATTTCCTACATGCAAGGCTTTACATTTCTCTACATTAAACTTCATCTGCCATTTTGTCGCCCACTCTTCTAGCTTGTTCAGGTCCCTTTGCAAATCCTCACAGTCCTCTTTGGTCCCAACTGCGCTAAATACTTTGGTGTCGTCTGCAAATTTTATTACTTCATACTTCGTCCCTGTTTCTAGATGATTTATAAATACATTGAACAGCAGCGGTCCGAGTACCGACCCCTGCGGAACACCACTAGTGACCCTCCCTCCAGTAAGAGTAGTGGCCTCCTACCCTTTGCTTCCTAGCCTCCAACCAATTTTTGATCCATCTATATACTTCTCCTTCCACCCCATGGTTCTTCAGTTTCTGTAGTAGGCATTCATGGGGTACCTTGTCAAAGGCTTTTTGGAAATCTAAGTATACGATGTCTATGGGGTCCCCTTTGTCTATTTGTTTGTTAATTCCTTCGAAGTGCAATAAGTTTGTTAGGCATGATCTTCCCTTGCAGAAGCCATGTTAGCTTGTTTTCATTAGTTCATTCGTTTCTAGATGTTCGTCGATGCTGTCTTTTATCAGCGTTCCGCCATCTTCCCCGGAACCGAAGTCAGATTTACCGGTCTGTAGTTCCCTGGGTTCTCGATCCTTTTTTAAAGATGGGCGTAACATTAGCTATCTTCCAATCCTCCAGGATCATGCCTGTTTTCAGAGCTAGGTTACAAACCTGCTGTACTAGTTCCACTATTTCCTCCTTTAGTTCTTTCAGTACCCTGGGGTGGATTCCAGAGATTTGTCAGTTTTTAATCTATCTGCTTATATACGTCTTCGAGGCTTACCTCCATGGATGTTAATTTTTCTGCTTGATCTCCTATGAAGATTTTTTTCAGGTTACAGCAGTTTGTAAAAACTGATGAAAAGAACATGTTACGCCTATCCGCCATTTCTTTTTCCTCCTTCACCACTCCTTTCCTATCTCTGTCGTCCAGCGGTCCCACCTCCTCCCTTGCCGGCTGCTTCCCTTTAACATATCTGAAGAACGGTTTGAAATTTCTCTTCATATTCTCTTTTTGCTCTTCTAACCATGTGGTGACATTCTTTTTGATGTTTCCTGTGCTCTTTCCAGTTCCCCCCGGTTTTGTCCTTTTTCCATTTCCAAATGAATGTTTCTTGTCTCCTATCGCTTTCTTCACTTCTTTAGTTATCCATGCTGGGTCTTTTGACATCCTTTTCTAAATCTGGGGATTGGCTAAGGAGTAGTCCACCGAGTTGCATATGGAGGCCTCCCTCCCTGACCTCCTTCAAATGTTTCACACTTACATTAAGGCGATGTCCCTTCAGGAGACACAGTTCAGGCTTCTACACCGGGCATATCTCACCCGTTCTAAGGGGTTTGTTATGGGATAGTGGCCTGACGGTATGTGTGTTAAATGTAAGACTCAGAGAGGTACATTTCTTCATTCCTTTTTTGACTGTCCCCAGCTGGCTTTCTGGTCCTCAGTACACACTTGCCTTGAGCGGATGCTATTCTGTTCTCTGATTTGGAACCCCCCTGCTTTGTTGGGGAAAGTACAGGACTTTGCCCAGCAGGGCTTGGATGAGGCCTCTAAAAAATTTGTTCTTCTGGGAAAGAAACTCATTCTATGCTACTGGGCCTCAGTGGAGGCCCCAACTTACCAAATGTGACTTCCCTTGATGAGAACTCAAGCTCGATATGAATTGGACACCTACTCTGCTCGTACTCAAGACTTGTGGAAATCCTACTGTTCCTTGTGGGACCAACTTTTGTCCATTATATCTTAAGGACTGGAGAACGATTAGGGGTGGATGTGTTTATGCTCTTGTCTTTGATTTCCTGTCCCCCTATTTCCCATGTGGAAGGTATGCTCTGCCTTTCTCCTGCATCTGATGGGGACCTCTGAGTGGAGGCCTGGTGCTCTTTTTCTCCTCTCCTTTCTTCCTTCTCTTCTTCTTTCTCCCTTCTTCCTGTGGGGACTGTGAGCGTTTCTTGCTTGCTGCTGCTCTTTCCATGATTTCTGTTTCTTTTTCCTTTTGTTTCTTAAGCACCCAACGCATCTTACGCGCCCGCACCTGGAGTACTGTGTCCAGTACTGGTCGCCGTACCTCAAGAAAGACATGGCGGTACTTGAGAGAGTCCAGAGAAGAGCAACTAAGCTAATAAAAGGTATGGGGGACCTCTCATATACTGACAGACTGAAAAAGCTGGGGCTTTTCTCCCTGGAAAAGCGACGACTCAGGGAAGACATGATAGAAACCTTCAAGATCATGAAGGGCATAGAAAAAGTGGATAGGGACAGATTTTTCAAACTAAGGGGAACCACAGGGGCACTCGGAGAAATTGAAAGGGGAAAGGTTTAGAACAAACGCCAGGAAGTTCTTTTTCACCCAGAGGGTGGTGGATACATGGAACGCGCTGCCGGAGGATGTGATAGGCAGAAGTACGCTACAGGGCTTCAAAGAAGGTCTGGACAGGTACCTGGAGGACAAAGTGATTGAGGGGTACAGATAGGAGTAGAGATAAGGTTATAGGGACAGGATTAGAGGTAAATTACAAAATTAGTCAGAGACCACTGTTCAGGCAGTGGGCCTGATGGGCCGCCGCAGGAGCGGACAGCTGGGCAGGATGGACCAGCGGAGGCAACTTCTTATGTTCTTACTATCTTTGGAGTGTGTGTGTTTGTCTGTGACTGCTTGTGTGTTGGTATGCCTGCGAGTGTCTGGTGTGTGCTTCTGGTATGTGCATGTGTTTAGAATCATTTGGGGATTCTGTGTGATTGGTTATTTTCTCCTACTTAAAAATTGGCAGCGCCAGTCGGTGGTTTAGCCTCTTGTCCAGCATTCTCTGGTTTTGCTTCAGGGGGCACTCTGCAATCTGCGTGCACTTGACATGTGTATTTCTTTTTTCTTATATACCCTTACCCAGTTTTTATGTATATATGCTACTGTTCTGCTTGATTATGTATATATACCTTTGGACATGTTTTGTATCACCGACTGGTTTCTGCTCCAATAAACATGATATTACAAAAAAAAAAAAAAAATACCTAAAAAAAAAATATATACCTCAATCTGTATTTTCCTCATTCAGCTAATAGATCTTGAGAATAAAAACATATTTTAAAAATCAGTAATCTTTTGAAGAATGATCTATAATCTTTGTCACAGATTAAACCTTCCACTAGCTCTATATAGTCTTTATCTCTCACGAAGCTGGCCAAACCATCAAGCAGATGCATCCCTTTTAAAGATGTCTTAATATCTCTGATAAAGTCAATAATTATATTACTGCTTTCATTACAAAGCATCAATATTTCCATTTTTTTAAAATTATTATCAATTTTAAACGTACAAAAAAGAAAATATTAGCTAAGAGCAAATAATACATAATTACAGTATATCAAAAGAATGCAGAACGAGAAGGGGACGGAAAGGATAATGAATCGCAAGGGAAACCAACAAGAAAACAAATCCATCGAGACTTAAACTGTATGTACACTAATGCAAGAATATAGTCCTGTTCTTCACCAGGCTCTTTACCCAATCGTCCACAAAATCAAGCTTTAGAAAAAAACAACAACACAGTAGTGCAGACTTTGTTTCTTTAAGCAATAGCAACTCTCCAGCCTTTTAACTGGGCAACAGAATTGCCGGGTATCCTTTTACAATGGCTTTTACAACCCAACCCTAGTTCTTCGGGAAACCCTCCCCAATTCTGTGGTTTATCAGGTAGAAAGAAAACCCCAAGCACAAAAAGAAACTTCCACTAGCTTTTCCCTGGCTTTAATACAGCTGGAGTGCAGCAGCTTAATTAATGCTGAATACTGCTACAGCACTGCTTCCAGCCCAGCCCCACTGCTGGGAAAAAAAACTTCTCCAAAACAAACAGTTCTCTAGAAAATTGTCCCAACAAGATATTCCCACAGGAGAACAGTACCTTCAATCATTAGTGGGAGACTGCCAAACTCACATCCATGCATTCCATACATTCAGCTCCAGGTATTTCCCATTCAGCAATGTCCATGCTTTCCTCTGGAGCCATTAGCTCTGTTGAATCCTGGACTGTGGAACCTTTGCCTGGCCTGGAGAGTGTGCTGTCTGCCTCACTGACTTTGAGAGCTGTTTAAAAGAGTTACGGCCACTCCCTATCTTAGGTGGCTGGAGCACTGATTTGCGTGCTCTCTGGCTCCCCCCTAGGTCACTGGGCAGATTGCTATCAGGAAACTGATTAAATCTCCTAAAGGAGCTAACTTACTAGGCTGCGGAGCTAGTCTAAGTTCTAGCTCCTGGTCGGGCTCATGTTCCTCAGGGTAGGCAGCTCTGCTCTCGGTATCCTCTGACGGTATTCTCACCTAGTTTCCTGCCTTGGGCAATGGATTTGCTACAGGCTTTACCTCTGACATGATCATCTACAGGTGTCAAAATCGGTCCTCGAGGGCCAGAATCCAGTCGGGTTTTCAGGATTTCCCCAATGAATCTGCATGAGATTCATTGGGGAAATCCAGAAAACCCGACTGGATTCCGGCCCTCGAGGAGGGACTTTGACACCCCTGATCTATAGGGATGGAAATGTCACACCTTGTTGACATGGTCTCTCAATTTAGCTCTAGGAGGTTTGCTGTCCACCCCCGGGTCAGCCGATATATTGAAGTCCCCCCTCCCCCACTATTAATTTGTATTCTGGATAGCCCACCAGATGGAATATGATTGGAAAAAACCCTGTGACAGTACACATTTGGAGCATAAACATTACATAACATCATTTTCATCCCCCATCACAAACATAAATCTCTCCCCACCAACCTTATCCTGAAGCTGTTTGTGCAATTGGAAAGGTAGTTTTTTATGCAGTAAGATTGCTACCCCCTCTGTCTTCCACTAAATGTAGAAGAATAGACCTCCCCCACCCAATGTCTTTTGAGCCTAGCATGTTCTACTTGTGAGAGATGAGTCTCTTGCACAAACGCTATATGTGTGCCTAATTTCATAAAGCAAGCTAAGACCCTGAATTGTTTTATAGGGGACTTAATGCCACCAGGGCTCGGTGCTTGGACCCGTGCTCTTTAACATCTTTATAAATGATCTGGACATTGGTACGACGAGTGAGGTGATTAAATTTGTGGACGATACAAAGTTATTCAGAGTAGTGAAAACGCAGGGGGATTGCGAAGATCTGCAAAGTGACATAATCAGGCTCGAGGAATGGGCATCGACATGGCAGATGAGGTTCAACTAGGATAAATGTAAAGTGATGCATGTAGGTAACAAAAATCTTATGCACGAATACAGGATGTCCGGGGTGGTACTTGGAGAGACCTCCCAGGAACGAGACTTGGGAGTTCTGATCGACAAGTCGATGAAGCTATCCGCGCAATGTGCGGTGGCGGCGAAAAGGACAAACAGAATGCTATGAAGGGGATCACGAACAGATCAGAGAAGGGGATCATGAACAGATCAGAGAAGGTTATCATGCCATTGTATGGGCTATGGTGCGCCCTAACCTGCGTCCAGTACTGGTCGCCGTACATGAAGAAAGACACGGTACTACTCGAAAGGGTCCAGAGAAGAGCAACTAAGGGGCTGGAGGAGTTGCCGTACAGCAAAAGATTAGAGAAACTGGTCCTCATCTCTCTCAAACAGAGTGGACATGATCAAAATATTCAAGGTACTGAAGGGAATAAACTTGGTAGATAAGGACAGGTTGTTCACCCTCTCCAAAGTAGGGAGAATGAGAGGGCACTCTCTAAAACTGAAAGTGGATAGATTCTGTAAGAACATAAGGAAGTTCTTCTTCACCCGGAGAGAGGTAGAAAACTGGAACGCTCTTCCGGAGTCTGTCATAGGGGAGAACACCCTCCAGGGTTTCAAGATAAAGTTAGACAAGTTCCTGCTGAACCAGAATGTACGCAGGTAGGGCTAGTCTCAGTTAGGGCACTAGTCTTTGACCAGAGTGCCGCCGCGTGAGCAATTTTTATGTTCTTATCTACATTTCTTATGTACATTTCTTATGTAAATTTAATGGCTCAATTGAAGGTGGTAACCTTCAATTGAGCCATACCCAGTCAAGAGCAACCATGCGGTTGCTATCATCCAGCCGCCTATTTGAGGTTTGCCTTTAGTAGGCCAAAGCATGCTTGCAGTCCTGTCAGTTTCAGCCCAGTGTCCCCCCCCAATGTATGGTGGTAGGGGTTAAGTGAAATGCGCACTGACAGACGCCAGGTCCCAGGTTCAGTTCCCTCACAGATGACTCACCAGGGAGTAGAATAAACGAGCACAGCCAGAGGTGATTATAGAAAGAATATATTATAGAAATAGCAATATTTATAATCATTACAATTAAGCATTACAATTAAATAGAGAGCAACGCAGTTTCCCTGCCTTAGAGAGTTCAGAGGAAGCGTGAAGTTTCAGGGAAAGGCAGAGAGAAAGAGGAAAGGGGGATGGTCTAAGCTTCGGGAAGGATAGACAGAGAGAGGGAGAGCCAAGAGAGAACCAGAGTGCCAAGCAAAGAGCCAAGAGATAGCTAGATAGAAAGAGAGATCCATTGATAGAGCAGAGAGCAGGCTTTTATACCTTGGAATCTTATTCTGACTAGAGAAAATATTGTATCTCCCAGTATCTTTCTGTTTAGAACTTGCAAACTGTTTGAGACAATGGTCAATTTAATTGACAAAGGAGAGTGTGATATCTGCAAGCATGGTGATGGGATTAGCCTCTGGCTTCTTTGTCCCATTCAAGCAGGCCTAAGCACCCTTTGTCCTAAGCACCCTCTTAATCAGACATTAACACCTTTTAGCTAGTCATGATTCAATCAGGGAAACTTAAAACATATCAGGGATACTTAAAACAGTTTCCCTGCACTAAGGGCCTATCTACCTTCCCATGCCAGAGTCAGATTGATATAATTTCCCATAGGCCTCTAGGCTGAAGCTAGATTGAGATAAATGAAAAAGATAATCTAGAGCTGAAGAAAAGGATGTAGACTGAGGCTCCTTGTGATGAAGATTGCACCAAGTGGAAAACCTAGTCCACTTCTGGTTATAACATTGCCTGGTGGCCGGTTTTCTGGAAGCATTTAAAATGTCTTTGATAGATTGTCAGGCCCCATTGCCTTGTTGACCTTGATTTTTGACAGCTCGCAATAGACGCTGCTGGGTGTAAACTTGAAATTACTAAACGGGTCTGTGGCTGAGGGCTGATTCCCGGCGCCTCGCGGGTGAAGACTGAGCAGAAGTATTTATTTAACAGTTGGGCTTTTTCCGAGTCCGTTTCTACATAGTCTCCATCTGGTTTTCTGAGACGTACTATCCCTCCCGAGTTCTTATGTGTTGGGAAAGGTCGAAAGCCTGCGCCAACTGAGGAATCCTTAGGTCCACTGAGGAATCCTTAGGTGAAGTCTGGCAAAAGGAGTCACATCAACTGTAGAGGCCCTGTATTGGCAATGTTGATTTCCCACCCAAAATCTGAGGAACTTGCGAGATGTGAATGTGAATGTAAGTCTTGAGATCCAGAGAGCATAACCAATCGTTGTGATCCAGAAGGGGATATAAAGATGCTAGAGAGTGCATCCAAAAATTTTCTTAGAGAAATTTGTTGAGAGCTCTGAGATCTAATATCAGTTGGAGACCTCCTGTCTTCTTCGGGACAAGGAAGTAGCGGGAGTAAAACCCTGTGTTCTGCTGTTCCAGGGGAATTTTCTCGATAGCACTGAGAACAAGCAGAGCTTGGACTTCCTGGAGAAGAAGAAGAAAGGCCTGCGAAGGATTGGAAGGAAACTCTCTTAGTGGGTGATCTGGTGGAATTTAAAGGAAATGAAGAGAATAACCTTCTTTGATTGTGAGCATCCAGAGGTCAGAAGTGATTAGTTCCCAGCGATTGTAATAATGATGAAGACAACCCCTGATGGGAAGAGGAGAAGGCAGAGATATACTGATCGATATTATGCTCTAGCTGAGATGGTCAAAAAGGCTGTGTGATTTTGGATGCAGCAGGTGTTTGAGCTTTTTGCAGATGTTGTTGGTGCTGCTTCTTCTGTAGTGGTCTTCTTTGGAGGATAGCGCCTCTGATAAGAGGAAGATGGTTTGTATCGTTGGGAAGCAGAATATTTGGCCTTAGATCTGATCAGTGTGGCAAAGGATTTCTCATGTTCAGTTTCTTTGTGGCATTTTCAATGGAGTCCCCAAATAGTTCATCTCCAATACAAGGGGTGTTTGCTAATCTGTCCTGGAGATTAGGGTCCATATCAATGATCCACAACCATACCAGCTGCTGCATGGCTATTGAGAATTTTGTAACTCAAGAGGCCTATTCGAAAGCATCATATGACGACTGCACCAGATGTAATCGAAGCTGAGTGAGAATACGATACATATGTTTGAATTCTGACAGCTGATGCGAAAGCAAATATTTGAAAAAGGTTGGCATGGTCTTTATCCCAAATTTCAAATATGAAGTAAAGAAAAAAATTATAATTCAAATTTCTGTTGGTCATCATAGAGTTTTGGTATAATCTGCAACCAAACTTGTCCATGGTTCTACCCTCACACCTGGGTATACACCATAGCATACACTTTAGAAGGGTTAGGCTTCTTTAGAGAAGATTCCACCACTGGTGTGAGAGCTGAGGTTCTCAAAACCCTTACACTGGATGACCTTGTAGCGAGAGTTCAGTTTCCCAGGAACTGCTGGAACTGAGTATGGAATATTCAAACTTTTACGAAAAGAGTGTTTAAGGATGCCATTTATGGGAAGATTAAGCAATTCCTTAGGAGGGTGTTTAAGTTCTAACTCCTTCATATACTCCTTGGTATACTTGGAGTTTGCTTCCAGTTTAATTTTAAGGACCTTACTCATCTGAGGAATGAACCAGTTAAAAGAAACTGGTTCAGATGGTGGAAAGTTCCCTTTGAGAGATGAAACGAGGAGAACCCTCTGTTGGGGAATCATAAGCCTCTGTGGAGAAAGGTGAAGCTCCATGAGTATACTTGAAATGGATGTCTGAATCCTCATCTATGGAGGAAGATGAGTATCGCAACCTAGAATGGAGCTTACCAGAACGTGCAGGCGAGACATGCGTCCCCGATTTTGAAAATGGCGATGAATGTCTAGAGAAACTGGACCCATGCCTCGATGAGCGATATTTTCGAGAGACTGATCGATGCCTCGATGAGCGATGTTTCGGAGAGACTGATCGATGCCTTGATGAGCCAAGTTTTGGAGAAGAGGAAGATTGGCACTTCAGTGGAGAGCTATGCTTTGAAGAGCGGTGCTTTGGTGAAGCAGATCGATGCTGAGAAGCATGGCTCAAAGACGAGGATCGATGTCGTTGAGGCAGCATCGGGGTCTTGATACCTTCTGTTGGCATGGAGCGATGCTCAGACTGGACTGGTATCGGAGGTGCTGACATAGGAGTGAACATCGAGAACATGCTACCAAACTCCAACTTAAAGAGAGCATTGAGCTTTTCTTTAAAGGCTTGCACTGATACTATAGGTGTAGACGTCAGTATTACTGGTGCTGCGGTGCGCTTTGGGGAGGAAGACATCAAAGAAGATGCTCCTTGAGGCTTGGAGGCAAGCTTGATTAAGGGTCTCTGTGTGGCCGGCACGAATGCACTCGATGCCTGTGTATCCTTCTTAAGGTACGACGACCAAAACTGGACGCAGTACTCCAGGTGCGGGCGCACCATTGCCCGATACAACGGCAGGATAACTTCTTGCGTTCTGGTTGTAATACCTTTCTTGATAATACCTAGCATTATATTCGCCTTCTTAGAGGCCACTGCGCACTGTGCCAACGGCTTCATTGTCCTTCCACCATCATCTCCAAGTCCTTTTCTAGGGTACTTTCACCCATTACTAGCCTCCCATTGTATAGCTGTACTTTGGGTTTCCATTTCCTACATGCAAGGCTTTACATTTCTCTACATTAAACTTCATCTGCCATTTTGTCGCCCACTCTTCTAGCTTGTTCAGGTCCCTTTGCAAATCCTCACAGTCCTCTTTGGTCCCAACTGCGCTAAATACTTTGGTGTCGTCTGCAAATTTTATTACTTCATACTTTGTCCCTGTTTCTAGATGATTTATAAATACATTGAACAGCAGCGGTCCGAGTACCGACCAGTGTTCCCGCTAAGCTGCGCTGGGGTGCGCTGACGCACAAAATATTACCTCGCAGCGCACAAGTTTCTCGTCACAGCGCACACAGTGTAGAGCACAGTTCTTCAACCGCCGGTCCGCAAACAAAATCTTGCCGGTCCGCGAAGGATTCGGTCCCCGCCGCAACGAAAGGCCGGCGTCAGCTGACTTGCAACTTCCTGTTGCAGTCGCTGTGCCGGGACTCCTGCCTTCGCCGGGACGCCTGCCTTCCACCGCGTTTGCCTCCTGCCTTGTCTCCGCACCGCCAGACCAGCAGCGGCAGCTGTGTATGCTTTTAACTTCGGCACAGAGCTGCCCCTAATCAATAGTTTAGCGCGGTTTCATAAGGCAGCCTCGGGGCCTTTGCTAGGCCGGCCCACATCGCATCATCGAAGCGGGCCGGCTATCAAAGGCCCCGAGGCTGCCTCATGAAACCGCGCTAAACTATTGATTAGGGGCAGCTCTGTGCCGAAGTTAAAAGCATACAGAGCTGCCGCTGCTGGTCTGAACTCTTGGGCCGCTGAAGGAGGGCAAAAAGCAGCTGTCCTGGAGGTTTCCCTTCCTCTCGCCTTTACAGGTTCCTTTTTTCCACCTTTTTTTTTTTCCTTCAAACGGCAACGGGCCCCAGCATCGACATCAATCAAGTAAGTTCCACTGTCAATCAAGCGGTTCTGCTCGGCCAAAGCTTCCCCTGTGACATGAGCCACCCTCAGGGGAAAGAAAGTGACCCACAAAGGTGAGGGGAAGGGGGGCAGATGATGGAAGTTGGGGGGGAGAGAGAGAGAGAGAGAGAAGGGGCAGATGATGGAATGGAGGAGATGAGAGAGAGAGAGAAGGGGACAGATGATGGAAGTGAGAAGAAGGGAGAGAGAGAGCAGAAGGCAGATGGATGTCAGTTGAGAAGGGAGAGCAGATGCTGAATGGAAGTGGGGAAAGAACACATACTGGATGGAAGGAGGAGATAAATAAAGGGGGAAGAAAATAGTAAGATAATGGAGGGGTGAGGGAAAGGGGTGACAAGCTGTGTGTAGACACAGTGAAAAGAGGGAAACGGGACTAAATAGTAAGAAAGAATTTAATTTAGATGGAGGCAGAAAATAGAGAAGGAAGACCAGAGAAGAAAAGGGAAGAGAGAGCAGAGAATGATCAGATCTGAGTGGAGGAAATGAGAAGAGAGATATGCTAAAAACCACAGGGGGGAGGGAAGGATAGAGATGCCAGACCATGAGGGGAACAGAAGGAAGATGATGGATGCTAGACCAAATTGGGGGGTGGGGGGGGGCAGGAGGAGAGATGGCAGGGAAAGACAGACAGTGAATGGAAGGGGCAGATGCTGGACTGAAGAGACAGAGAAGGTTATCATGCTGCTGTACCGGGCCATGGTACGCCCTCACCTGGAGTACTGCGTCCAGCACTGGTACTTTAAGAAGGACACGGTACTACTCGAAAGGATCCAGAGAAGAGCAACTAAAATGGTTAAGGGGCTGGAGGAGTTGCCGTACAGCGAAAGATTAGAGAAACTGGGCCTCTTCTCCCTTGAGCAGAGGAGATTGAGAGGGGACATGATAGAAACATTCAAGGTACTGAAGGGAATAGACTTAGTAGCTAAGGCAGGGAGAACGAGAGGGCACTCTCTAAAGTTGAAAGGGGATAGATTCCATACAAACGTAAGGAAGTTCTGTGGTAGAAAGCAACATATTTATTTGGCTCATAACTTGCTGGCGCCCGATATTTTTAGCTCACAGTGAAAAAAGTTTGCTCACAACACCCGCCCGCTTAGAGGGAACACTGGTACCGACCCCTGCGGAACACCACTAGTGACCCTCCCTCCAGTAAGAGTAGTGGCCTCCTACCCTTTGCTTCCTAGCCGCCAACCAATTTTTGATCCATCTATATACTTCTCCTTCCACCCCATGGTTCTTCAGTTTCTGTAGTAGGCATTCATGGGGTACCTTGTCAAAGGCTTTTTGGAAATCTAAGTATACGATGTCTATGGGGTCCCCTTTGTCTATTTGTTTGTTAATTCCTTCGAAGTGCAATAAGTTTGTTAGGCATGATCTTCTCTTGCAGAAGCCATGTTAGCTTGTTTTCATCAGTTCATTCGTTTCTAGATGTTCGTCGATGCTGTCTTTTATCAGCGTTCCGCCATCTTCCCCGGAACCGAAGTCAGACTTACCGGTCTGTAGTTCCCTGGGTTCTCGATCCTTTTTTAAAGATGGGCGTAACATTAGCTATCTTCCAATCCTCCAGGATCATGCCTGTTTTCAGAGCTAGGTTACAAACCTGCTGTACTAGTTCCACTATTTCCTCCTTTAGTTCTTTCAGTACCCTGGGGTGGATTCCAGAGATTTGTCAGTTTTTAATCTATCTGCTTATATACGTCTTCGAGGCTTACCTCCACGGATGTTAATTTTTCTGCTTGATCTCCTATGAAGATTTTTTTCAGGTTCCAGCAGTTTGTAAAAACTGATGAAAAGAACATGTTACGCCTATCCGCCATTTCTTTTTCCTCCTTCACCACTTCTTTCCTATGTCTGTCATCCAGCGGTCCCACCTCCTCCCTTGCCGGCTGCTTCCCTTTAACATA
The DNA here is from genome assembly GCF_902459505.1 of Geotrypetes seraphini. NCBI lineage: Eukaryota > Metazoa > Chordata > Amphibia > Gymnophiona > Dermophiidae > Geotrypetes > Geotrypetes seraphini. Next base: position 153,353,128 of record NC_047087.1, on the reverse strand, counting down.
TCTGAAGAACGGTTTGAAATTTCTCTTCATATTCTCTTTTTGCTCTTCTAACCATGTGGTGACATTCTTTTTGATGTTTCCTGTGCTCTTTCCAGTTCTCCCCGGTATTGTCCTTTTTCAATTTCCAAATGAATGTTTCTTGTCTCCTATCGCTTTCTTCACTTCTTTAGTTATCCATGCTGGGTCTTTTGACATCCTTTTCTAAATCTGGGGATTGGCTAAGGAGTAGTCCACCGAGTTGCATATGGAGGTCTCCCTCCCTGACCTCCTTCAAATGTTTCACACTTACATTAAGGCGATGTCCCTTCAGGAGACACAGTTCAGGCTTCTACACCGGGCATATCTCACCCGTTCTAAGGGGTTTGTTATGGGATAGTGGCCTGACGGTATGTGTGTTAAATGTAAGACTCAGAGAGGTACATTTCTTCATTCCTTTTTTGACTGTCCCCAGCTGGCTTTCTGGTCCTCAGTACACACTTGCCTTGAGCGGATGCTATTCTGTTCTCTGATTTGGAACCCCCCTGCTTTGTTGGGGAAAGTACAGGACTTTGCCCAGCAGGGCTTGGATGAGGCCTCTAAAAAATTTGTTCTTCTGGGAAAGAAACTCATTCTATGCTACTGGGCCTCAGTGGAGGCCCCAACTTACCAAATGTGACTTCCCTTGATGAGAACTCAAGCTCGATATGAATTGGACACCTACTCTGCTCGTACTCAAGACTTGTGGAAATCCTACTGTTCCTTGTGGGACAAACTTTTGTCCATTATATCTTAAGGACTGGAGAACGATTAGGGGTGGATGTGTTTATGCTCTTGTCTTTGATTTCCTGTCCCCCTATTTCCCATGTGGAAGGTATGCTCTGCCTTTCTCCTGCATCTGATGAGGACCTCTGAGTGGAGGCCTGGTGCTCTTTTTCTCCTCTCCTTTCTTCCTTCACTTCTTCTTTCTCCCTTCTTCCTGTGGGGACTGTGAGCGTTTCTTGCTTGCTGCTGCTCTTTCCATGATTTCTGTTTCTTTTTCCTTTTGTTTCTTAAGCACCCAACGCATCTTACGCGTCCGCACCTGTGTCCAGTACCTCAAGAAAGACATGGCGGTACTTGAGAGAGTCCAGAGAAGAGCAACTAAGCTAATAAAAGGTATGGGGGACCTCTCATATACTGACAGACTGAAAAAGCTGGGGCTTTTCTCCCTGGAAAAGCGACGACTCAGGGGAGACATGATAGAAACCTTCAAGATCATGAAGGGCATAGAAAAAGTGGATAGGGACAGATTTTTCAAACTAAGGGGAACCACAGGTACAAGGGGGCACTCGGAGAAATTGAAAGGGGAAAGGTTTAGAACAAACGCCAGGAAGTTCTTTTTCACCCAGAGGGTGGTGGATACATGGAACGCGCTGCCGGAGGATGTGATAGGCAGAAGTACGCTACAGGGCTTCAAAGAAGGTCTGGACAGGTACCTGGAGGACAAAGGGATTGAGGGGTACAGATAGGAGTAGAGATAAGGTTATAGGGACAGGATTAGAGGTAAATTACAAAATTAGTCAGAGACCACTATTCAGGCAGTGGGCCTGATGGGCCGCCGCGGGAGCGGACCGCTGGGCAGGATGGACCTCTGGTCTGCCCCAGCGGAGGCAACTTCTTATGTTCTTACTATCTTTGGAGTGTGTGTGTTTGTCTGTGACTGCTTGTGTGTTGGTATGCCTGCGATTGTCTGGTGTGTGCTTCTGATATGTGCATGTGTTTAGAATCATTTGGGGATTCTGTGTGATTGGTTATTTTCTCCTACTTAAAAATTGGCAGCGCCAGTCGGTGGTTTAGCCTCTTGTCCAGCATTCTCTGGTTTTGCTTCAGGGGGCACTCTGCAATCTGCGTGCACTTGACATGTGTATTTCTTTTTTCTTATATACCCTTACCCAGTTTTTATGTATATATGCTACTGTTCTGCTTGATTATGTATATATACCTTTGGACATGTTTTGTATCACCGACTGGTTTCTGCTCCAATAAACATGATATTACAAAAAAAAAAAAAAAAATACCTAAAAAAAAAATATATACCTCAATCTGTATTTTCCTCATTCAGCTAATAGATCTTGAGAATAAAAACATATTTTAAAAATCAGTAATCTTTTGAAGAATGATCTATAATCTTTGTCACAGATTAAACCTTCCACTAGCTCTATATAGTCTTTATCTCTCACGAAGCTGGCCAAACCATCAAGCAGATGCATCCCTTTTAAAGATGTCTTAATATCTCTGATAAAGTCAATAATTATATTACTGCTTTCATTACAAAGCATCAATATTTCCATTTTTTTAAAATTATTATCAATTTTAAACGTACAAAAAAGAAAATATTAGCTAAGAGCAAATAATACATAATTACAGTATATCAAAAGAATGCAGAACGAGAAGGGGACGGAAAGGATAATGAATCGCAAGGGAAACCAACAAGAAAACAAATCCATCGAGACTTAAACTGTATGTACACTAATGCAAGAATATAGTCCTGTTCTTCACCAGGCTCTTTACCCAATCGTCCACAAAATCAAGCTTTAGAAAAAAACAACAACACAGTAGTGCAGACTTTGTTTCTTTAAGCAATAGCAACTCTCCAGCCTTTTAACTGGGCAACAGAATTGCCGGGTATCCTTTTACAATGGCTTTTACAACCCAACCCTAGTTCTTCGGGAAACCCTCCCCAATTCTGTGGTTTATCAGGTAGAAAGAAAACCCCAAGCACAAAAAGAAACTTCCACTAGCTTTTCCCTGGCTTTAATACAGCTGGAGTGCAGCAGCTTAATTAATGCTGAATACTGCTACAGCACTGCTTCCAGCCCAGCCCCACTGCTGGGAAAAAAAACTTCTCCAAAACAAACAGTTCTCTAGAAAATTGTCCCAACAAGATATTCCCACAGGAGAACAGTACCTTCAATCATTAGTGGGAGACTGCCAAACTCACATCCATGCATTCCATACATTCAGCTCCAGGTATTTCCCATTCAGCAATGTCCATGCTTTCCTCTGGAGCCATTAGCTCTGTTGAATCCTGGACTGTGGAACCTTTGCCTGGCCTGGAGAGTGTGCTGTCTGCCTCACTGACTTTGAGAGCTGTTTAAAAGAGTTACGGCCACTCCCTATCTTAGGTGGCTGGAGCACTGATTTGCGTGCTCTCTGGCTCCCCCCTAGGTCACTGGGCAGATTGCTATCAGGAAACTGATTAAATCTCCTAAAGGAGCTAACTTACTAGGCTGCGGAGCTAGTCTAAGTTCTAGCTCCTGGTCGGGCTCATGTTCCTCAGGGTAGGCAGCTCTGCTCTCGGTATCCTCTGACGGTATTCTCACCTAGTTTCCTGCCTTGGGCAATGGATTTGCTACAGGCTTTACCTCTGACATGATCATCTACAGGTGTCAAAATCGGTCCTCGAGGGCCAGAATCCAGTCGGGTTTTCAGGATTTCCCCAATGAATCTGCATGAGATCTATTTGCATGCACTGCTTTCAATGCATATTTATTGGGGAAATCCAGAAAACCAGACTGGATTCCGGCCCTCGAGGAGGGACTTTGACACCCCTGATCTATAGGGATGGAAATGTCACACCTTGTTGACATGGTCTCTCAATTTAGCTCTAGGAGGTTTGCAGTCCACCCCCGGGTCAGCCGATATATTGAAGTCCCCCCTCCCCCACTATTAATTTGTATTCTGGATAGCCCACCAGATGGAATATGAGTGGAAAAAACCCTGTGACAGTACACATTTGGAGCATAAACATTACATAACATCATTTTCATCCCCCATCACAAACATAAATCTCTCCCCACCAACCTTATCCTGAAGCTGTTTGTGCAATTGGAAAGGTAGTTTTTTATGCAGTAAGATTGCTACCCCCTCTGTCTTCCACTAAATGTAGAAGAATAGACCTCCCCCACCCAATGTCTTTTGAGCCTAGCATGTTCTACTTGTGAGAGATGAGTCTCTTGCACAAACGCTATATGTGTGCCTAATTTCATAAAGCAAGCTAAGACCCTGAATTGTTTTATAGGGGACTTAATGCCACCAGGGCTCGGTGCTTGGACCCGTGCTCTTTAACATCTTTATAAATGATCTGGACATTGGTACGACGAGTGAGGTGATTAAATTTGTGGACGATACAAAGTTATTCAGAGTAGTGAAAACGCAGGGGGATTGCGAAGATCTGCAAAGTGACATAATCAGGCTCGAGGAATGGGCATCGACATGGCAGATGAGGTTCAACTAGGATAAATGTAAAGTGATGCATGTAGGTAACAAAAATCTTATGCACGAATACAGGATGTCCGGGGTGGTACTTGGAGAGACCTCCCAGGAACGAGACTTGGGAGTTCTGATCGACAAGTCGATGAAGCTATCCGCGCAATGTGCGGTGGCGGCGAAAAGGACAAACAGAATGCTATGAAGGGGATCACGAACAGATCAGAGAAGGGGATCATGAACAGATCAGAGAAGGTTATCATGCCATTGTATGGGCTATGGTGCGCCCTAACCTGCGTCCAGTACTGGTCGCCGTACATGAAGAAAGACACGGTACTACTCGAAAGGGTCCAGAGAAGAGCAACTAAGGGGCTGGAGGAGTTGCCGTACAGCAAAAGATTAGAGAAACTGGTCCTCATCTCTCTCAAACAGAGTGGACATGATCAAAATATTCAAGGTACTGAAGGGAATAAACTTGGTAGATAAGGACAGGTTGTTCACCCTCTCCAAAGTAGGGAGAATGAGAGGGCACTCTCTAAAACTGAAAGTGGATAGATTCTGTAAGAACATAAGGAAGTTCTTCTTCACCCGGAGAGAGGTAGAAAACTGGAACGCTCTTCCGGAGTCTGTCATAGGGGAGAACACCCTCCAGGGTTTCAAGATAAAGTTAGACAAGTTCCTGCTGAACCAGAATGTACGCAGGTAGGGCTAGTCTCAGTTAGGGCACTAGTCTTTGACCAGAGTGCCGCCGCGTGAGCAATTTTTATGTTCTTATCTACATTTCTTATGTACATTTCTTATGTAAATTTAATGGCTCAATTGAAGGTGGTAACCTTCAATTGAGCCATACCCAGTCAAGAGCAACCATGCGGTTGCTATCATCCAGCCGCCTATTTGAGGTTTGCCTTTAGTAGGCCAAAGCATGCTTGCAGTCCTGTCAGTTTCAGCCCAGTGTCCCCCCCCCAATGTATGGTGGTAGGGGTTAAGTGAAATGCGCACTGACAGACGTCAGGTCCCAGGTTCAGTTCCCTCACAGATGACTCACCAGGGAGTAGAATAAACGAGCACAGCCAGAGGTGATTATAGAAAGAATATATTATAGAAATAGCAATATTTATAATCATTACAATTAAGCATTACAATTAAATAGAGAGCAACGCAGTTTCCCTGCCTTAGAGAGTTCAGAGGAAGCGTGAAGTTTCAGGGAAAGGCAGAGAGAAAGAGGAAAGGGGGATGGTCTAAGCTTCGGGAAGGATAGACAGAGAGAGGGAGAGCCAAGAGAGAACCAGAGTGCCAAGCAAAGAGCCAAGAGATAGCTAGATAGAAAGAGAGATCCATTGATAGAGCAGAGAGCAGGCTTTTATACCTTGGAATCTTATTCTGACTAGAGAAAATATTGTATCTCCCAGTATCTTTCTGTTTAGAACTTGCAAACTGTTTGAGACAATGGTCAATTTAATTGACAAAGGAGAGTGTGATATCTGCAAGCATGGTGATGGGATTAGCCTCTGGCTTCTTTGTCCCATTCAAGCAGGCCTAAGCACCCTTTGTCCTAAGCACCCTCTTAATCAGACATTAACACCTTTTAGCTAGTCATGATTCAATCAGGGAAACTTAAAACATATCAGGGATACTTAAAACAGTTTCCCTGCACTAAGGGCCTATCTACCTTCCCATGCCAGAGTCAGATTGATATAATTTCCCATAGGCCTCTAGGCTGAAGCTAGATTGAGATAAATGAAAAAGATAATCTAGAGCTGAAGAAAAGGATGTAGACTGAGGCTCCTTGTGATGAAGATTGCACCAAGTGGAAAACCTAGTCCACTTCTGGTTATAACATTGCCTGGTGGCCGGTTTTCTGGAAGCATTTAAAATGTCTTTGATAGATTGTCAGGCCCCATTGCCTTGTTGACCTTGATTTTTGACAGCTCGCAATAGACGCTGCTGGGTGTAAACTTGAAATTACTAAACGGGTCTGTGGCTGAGGGCTGATTCCCGGCGCCTCGCGGGTGAAGACTGAGCAGAAGTATTTATTTAACAGTTGGGCTTTTTCCGAGTCCGTTTCTACATAGTCTCCATCTGGTTTTCTGAGACGTACTATCCCTCCCGAGTTCTTATGTGTTGGGAAAGGTCGAAAGCCTGCGCCAACTGAGGAATCCTTAGGTCCACTGAGGAATCCTTAGGTGAAGTCTGGCAAAAGGAGTCACATCAACTGTAGAGGCCCTGTATTGGCAATGTTGATTTCCCACCCAAAATCTGAGGAACTTGCGAGATGTGAATGTGAATGTAAGTCTTGAGATCCAGAGAGCATAACCAATCGTTGTGATCCAGAAGGGGATATAAAGATGCTAGAGAGTGCATCCAAAAATTTTCTTAGAGAAATTTGTTGAGAGCTCTGAGATCTAATATCAGTTGGAGACCTCCTGTCTTCTTCGGGACAAGGAAGTAGCGGGAGTAAAACCCTGTGTTCTGCTGTTCCAGGGGAATTTTCTCGATAGCACTGAGAACAAGCAGAGCTTGGACTTCCTGGAGAAGAAGAAGAAAGGCCTGCGAAGGATTGGAAGGAAACTCTCTTAGTGGGTGATCTGGTGGAATTTAAAGGAAATGAAGAGAATAACCTTCTTTGATTGTGAGCATCCAGAGGTCAGAAGTGATTAGTTCCCAGCGATTGTAATAATGATGAAGACAACCCCTGATGGGAAGAGGAGAAGGCAGAGATATACTGATCGATATTATGCTCTAGCTGAGATGGTCAAAAAGGCTGTGTGATTTTGGATGCAGCAGGTGTTTGAGCTTTTTGCAGATGTTGTTGGTGCTGCTTCTTCTGTAGTGGTCTTCTTTGGAGGATAGCGCCTCTGATAAGAGGAAGATGGTTTGTATCGTTGGGAAGCAGAATATTTGGCCTTAGATCTGATCAGTGTGGCAAAGGATTTCTCATGTTCAGTTTCTTTGTGGCATTTTCAATGGAGTCCCCAAATAGTTAATCTCCAATACAAGGGGTGTTTGCTAATCTGTCCTGGAGATTAGGGTCCATATCAATGATCCACAACCATACCAGCTGCTGCATGGCTATTGAGAATTTTGTAACTCAAGAGGCCTATTCGAAAGCATCATATGACGACTGCACCAGATGTAATCGAAGCTGAGTGAGAATACGATACATATGTTTGAATTCTGACAGCTGATGCGAAAGCAAATATTTGAAAAAGGTTGGCATGGTCTTTATCCCAAATTTCAAATATGAAGTAAAGAAAAAAATTATAATTCAAATTTCTGTTGGTCATCATAGAGTTTTGGTATAATCTGCAACCAAACTTGTCCATGGTTCTACCCTCACACCTGGGGGGTACCATAGCATACACTTTAGAAGGGTTAGGCTTCTTTAGAAAAGATTCCACCACTGGTGTGAGAGCTGAGGTTCTCAAAACCCTTACATCGCATCATCGAAGCGGGCCGGCTATCAAAGGCCCCGAGGCTGCCTCATGAAACCGCGCTAAACTATTGATTAGGGGCAGCTCTGTGCCGAAGTTAAAAGCATACAGAGCTGCCGCTGCTGGTCTAAACTCTTGGGCCGCTGAAGGAGGGCAAAAAGCAGCTGTCCTGGAGGTTTCCCTTCCTCTCGCCTTTACAGGTTCCTTTTTTCCACCTTTTTTTTTTTTCCTTCAAACGGCAACGGGCCCCAGCATCGACATCAATCAAGTAAGTTCCACTGTCAATCAAGCGGTTCTGCTCGGCCAAAGCTTCCCCTGTGACATGAGCCACCCTCAGGGGAAAGAAAGTGACCCACAAAGGTGAGGGGAAGGGGGGCAGATGATGGAAGTTGGGGGGGGAGAGAGAGAGAGAGAGAGAAGGGGCAGATGATGGAATGGAGGAGATGAGAGAGAGAGAGAAGGGGACAGATGATGGAAGTGAGAAGAAGGGAGAGAGAGAGCAGAAGGCAGATGGATGTCAGTTGAGAAGGGAGAGCAGATGCTGAATGGAAGTGGGGAAAGAACACATACTGGATGGAAGGAGGAGATAAATAAAGGGGGAAGAAAATAGTAAGATGATGGAGGGGTGAGGGAAAGGGGTGACAAGCTGTGTGTAGACACAGTGAAAAGAGGGAAACGGGACTAAATAGTAAGAAAGAATTTAATTTAGATGGAGGCAGAAAATAGAGAAGGAAGACCAGAGAAGAAAAGGGAAGAGAGAGCAGAGAATGATCAGATCTGAGTGGAGGAAATGAGAAGAGAGATATGCTAAAAACCACAGGGGGGAGGGAAGGAGAGAGATGCCAGACCATGAGGGGAACAGAAGGAAGATGATGGATGCTAGACCAAATTGGGGGGTGGGGGGGGGCAGGAGGAGAGATGGCAGGGAAAGACAGACAGTGAATGGAAGGGGCAGATGCTGGACTGAAGAGACAGAGAAGGTTATCATGCTGCTGTACCGGGCCATGGTACGCCCTCACCTGGAGTACTGCGTCCAGCACTGGTACTTTAAGAAGGACACGGTACTACTCGAAAGGATCCAGAGAAGAGCAACTAAAATGGTTAAGGGGCTGGAGGAGTTGCCGTACAGCGAAAGATTAGAGAAACTGGGCCTCTTCTCCCTTGAGCAGAGGAGATTGAGAGGGGACATGATAGAAACATTCAAGGTACTGAAGGGAATAGACTTAGTAGCTAAGGCAGGGAGAACGAGAGGGCACTCTCTAAAGTTGAAAGGGGATAGATTCCATACAAACGTAAGGAAGTTCTGTGGTAGAAAGCAACATATTTATTTGGCTCATAACTTGCTGGCGCCCGATATTTTTAGCTCACAGTGAAAAAAGTTTGCTCACAACACCCCGCCCGCTTAGAGGGAACACTGGTACCGACCCCTGCGGAACACCACTAGTGACCCTCCCTCCAGTAAGAGTAGTGGCCTCCTACCCTTTGCTTCCTAGCCGCCAACCAATTTTTGATCCATCTATATACTTCTCCTTCCACCCCATGGTTCTTCAGTTTCTGTAGTAGGCATTCATGGGGTACCTTGTCAAAGGCTTTTTGGAAATCTAAGTATACGATGTCTATGGGGTCCCCTTTGTCTATTTGTTTGTTAATTCCTTCGAAGTGCAATAAGTTTGTTAGGCATGATCTTCTCTTGCAGAAGCCATGTTAGCTTGTTTTCATCAGTTCATTCGTTTCTAGATGTTCGTCGATGCTGTCTTTTATCAGCGTTCCGCCATCTTCCCCGGAACCGAAGTCAGACTTACCGGTCTGTAGTTCCCTGGGTTCTCGATCCTTTTTTAAAGATGGGCGTAACATTAGCTATCTTCCAATCCTCCAGGATCATGCCTGTTTACAGAGCTAGGTTACAAACCTGCTGTACTAGATCCACTATTTCCTCCTTTAGTTCTTTCAGTACCCTGGGGTGGATTCCAGAGATTTGTCAGTTTTTAATCTATCTGCTTATATACGTCTTCGAGGCTTACCTCCACGGATGTTAATTTTTCTGCTTGATCTCCTATGAAGATTTTTTTCAGGTTCCAGCAGTTTGTAAAAACTGATGAAAAGAACATGTTACGCCTATCCGCCATTTCTTTTTCCTCCTTCACCACTCCTTTCCTATGTCTGTCATCCAGCGGTCCCACCTCCTCCCTTGCCGGCTGCTTCCCTTTAACATATCTGAAGAACGGTTTGAAATTTCTCTTCATATTCTCTTTTTGCTCTTCTAACCATGTGGTGACATTCTTTTTGATGTTTCCTGTGCTCTTTCCAGTTCTCCCCGGTATTGTCCTTTTTCAATTTCCAAATGAATGTTTCTTGTCTCCTATCGCTTTCTTCACTTCTTTAGTTATCCATGCTGGGTCTTTTGACATCCTTTTCTAAATCTGGGGATTGGCTAAGGAGTAGTCCACCGAGTTGCATATGGAGGTCTCCCTCCCTGACCTCCTTCAAATGTTTCACACTTACATTAAGGCGATGTCCCTTCAGGAGACACAGTTCAGGCTTCTACACCGGGCATATCTCACCCGTTCTAAGGGGTTTGTTATGGGATAGTGGCCTGACGGTATGTGTGTTAAATGTAAGACTCAGAGAGGTACATTTCTTCATTCCTTTTTTGACTGTCCCCAGCTGGCTTTCTGGTCCTCAGTACACACTTGCCTTGAGCGGATGCTATTCTGTTCTCTGATTTGGAACCCCCCTGCTTTGTTGGGGAAAGTACAGGACTTTGCCCAGCAGGGCTTGGATGAGGCCTCTAAAAAATTTGTTCTTCTGGGAAAGAAACTCATTCTATGCTACTGGGCCTCAGTGGAGGCCCCAACTTACCAAATGTGACTTCCCTTGATGAGAACTCAAGCTCGATATGAATTGGACACCTACTCTGCTCGTACTCAAGACTTGTGGAAATCCTACTGTTCCTTGTGGGACCAACTTTTGTCCATTATATCTTAAGGACTGGAGAACGATTAGGGGTGGATGTGTTTATGCTCTTGTCTTTGATTTCCTGTCCCCCTATTTCCCATGTGGAAGGTATGCTCTGCCTTTCTCCTGCATCTGATGGGGACCTCTGAGTGGAGGCCTGGTGCTCTTTTTCTCCTCTCCTTTCTTCCTTCACTTCTTCTTTCTCCCTTCTTCCTGTGGGGACTGTGAGCGTTTCTTGCTTGCTGCTGCTCTTTCCATGATTTCTGTTTCTTTTTCCTTTTGTTTCTTAAGCACCCAACGCATCTTACGCGCCCGCACCTGGAGTACTGTGTCCAGTACTGGTCGCCGTACCTCAAGAAAGACATGGCGGTACTTGAGAGAGTCCAGAGAAGAGCAACTAAGCTAATAAAAGGTATGGGGGACCTCTCATATACTGACAGACTGAAAAAGCTGGGGCTTTTCTCCCTGGAAAAGCGACGACTCAGGGGAGACATGATAGAAACCTTCAAGATCATGAAGGGCATAGAAAAAGTGGATAGGGACAGATTTTTCAAACTAAGGGGAACCACAGGGGCACTCGGAGAAATTGAAAGGGGAAAGGTTTAGAACAAACGCCAGGAAGTTCTTTTTCACCCAGAGGGTGGTGGATACATGGAACGCGCTGCCGGAGGATGTGATAGGCAGAAGTACGCTACAGGGCTTCAAAGAAGGTCTGGACAGGTACCTGGAGGACAAAGGGATTGAGGGGTACAGATAGGAGTAGAGATAAGGTTATAGGGACAGGATTAGAGGTAAATTACAAAATTAGTCAGAGACCACTGTTCAGGCAGTGGGCCTGATGGGCCGCCGTAGGAGCGGACAGCTGGGCAGGATGGACCTCTGGTCTGCCCCAGCGGAGGCAACTTCTTATGTTCTTACTATCTTTGGAGTGTGTGTGTTTGTCTGTGACTGCTTGTGTGTTGGTATGCCTGCGAGTGTCTGGTGTGTGCTTCTGGTATGTGCATGTGTTTAGAATCATTTGGGGATTCTGTGTGATTGGTTATTTTCTCCTACTTAAAAATTGGCAGCGCCAGTCGGTGGTTTAGCCTCTTGTCCAGCATTCTCTGGTTTTGCTTCAGGGGGCACTCTGCAATCTGCGTGCACTTGACATGTGTATTTCTTTTTTCTTATATACCCTTACCCAGTTTTTATGTATATATGCTACTGTTCTGCTTGATTATGTATATATACCTTTGGACATGTTTTGTATCACCGACTGGTTTCTGCTCCAATAAACATGATATTACAAAAAAAAAAAAAATACCTAAAAAAAAAATATATACCTCAATCTGTATTTTCCTCATTCAGCTAATAGATCTTGAGAATAAAAACATATTTTAAAAATCAGTAATCTTTTGAAGAATGATCTTTGTCACATATTAAACCTTCCACTAACTCTATATAGTCTTTATCTCTCACGAAGCTGGCCAAACCATCAAGCAGATGCATCCCTTTTAAAGATGTCTTAATATCTCTGATAAAGTCAATAATTATATTACTGCTTTCATTACAAAGCATCAATATTTCCATTTTTTTTTAATTATTATCAATTTTAAACGTACAGAAAAGAAAATATTAGCTAAGAGCAAATAATACATAATTACAGTATATCAAAAGAATGCAGAACGAGAAGGGGACGGAAAGGATAATGAATCGCAAGGGAAACCAACAAGAAAACAAATCCATCAAGACTTAAACTGTATGTACACTAATGCAAGAATATAGTCCTGTTCTTCACCAGGCTCTTTACCCAATCGTCCACAAAATCAAGCTTTAGAAAAAAACAACAACACAGTAGTGCAGACTTTGTTTCTTTAAGCAATAGCAACTCTCCAGCCTTTTAACTGGGCAACAGAATTGCCGGGTATCCTTTTACAATGGCTTTTACAACCCAACCCTAGTTCTTCGGGGAACCCTCCCCAATTCTGTGGTTTATCAGGTAGAAAGAAAACCCCAAGCACAAAAAGAAACTTCCACCAGCTTTTCCCTGGCTTTAATACAGCTGGAGTGCAGCAGCTTAATTAATGCTGAATACTGCTACAGCACTGCTTCCAGCCCAGCCCCACTGCTGGGAAAAAAAACTTCTCCAAAACAAACAGTTCTCTAGAAAATTGTCCCAACAAGATATTCCCACAGGAGAACAGTACCTTCAATCATTAGTGGGAGACTGCCAAACTCACATCCATGCATTCCATACATTCAGCTCCAGGTATTTCCCATTCAGCAATGTCCATGCTTTCCTCTGGAGCCATTAGCTCTGTTGAATCCTGGACTGTGGAACCTTCACATTCCATGGGTTCCTGGCCGAGGTCTGGCCTTTGCCTGGCCTGGAGAGTCCTCTCTGCCAGGTCCTCGTGTGCTGTCTGCCTCACTGACTTTGAGAGCTGTTTAAAAGAGTTACGGCCACTCCCTATCTTAGGTGGCTGGAGCACTGATTTGCGTGCTCTCTGGCTCCCCCCTAGGTCACTGGGCAGATTGCTATCAGGAAACTGATTAAATCTCCAAAAGGAGCTAACTTACTAGGCTGCGGAGCTAGTCTGAGTTCTAGCTCCTGGTCGGGCTCATTTTCCTCAGGGTAGGCAGCTCTGCTCTCGGTATCCTCTGACTCATCATTCTCACCTAGTTTCCTGCCTTGGGCAATGGATTTGCTACAAGCTTTACCTCTGACATGATCATCTACAGGTGTCAAAATCGGTCCTCGAGGGCCAGAATCCAGTCGGGTTTTCAGGATTTCCCCAATGAATCTGCATGAGATCTATTTGCATGCACTGCTTTCAATGCATATTCATTGGGGAAATCCAGAAAACCCGACTGGATTCCGGCCCTCGAGGAGGGACTTTGACACCCCGGGATGGAAATGTCACACCTTGTTGACATGGTCTCTCAATTTAGCTCTAGGAGGTTTGCAGTCCACCCCCGGGTCAGCCGATATATTGAAGTCCCCCCTCCCCCACTATTAATTTGTATTCTGGATAGCCCACCAGATGGAATATGAGTGGAAAAAACCCTGTGACAGTACACATTTGGAGCATAAACATTACATAACATCATTTTCAACCCCCATCACAAACATAAATCTCTCCCCACCAACCTTATCCTGAAGCTGTTTGTGCAATTGGAAAGGTAGTTTTTTATGCAGTAAGATTGCTACCCACTCTGTCTTCCACTAAATGTAGAAGAATAGACCTCCCCCACCCAATGTCTTTTGAGCCTAGCATGTTCTACTTGTGAGAGATGAGTCTCTTGCACAAACGCTATATGTGTGCCTATTTCATAAAGCAAGCTAAGACCCTGAATTGTTTTATAGGGGACTTAATGCCACCAGGGTTCGGTGCTTGGACCCGTGCTCTTTAACATCTTTATAAATGATCTGGACATTGGTACGACGAGTGAGGTGATTAAATTTGTGGACGATACAAAGTTATTCAGAGTAGTGAAAACGCAGGGGGATTGCGAAGATCTGCAAAGTGACATAATCAGGCTCGAGGAATGGGCATCGACATGGCAGATGAGGTTCAACTAGGATAAATGTAAAGTGATGCATGTAGGTAACAAAAATCTTCTGCACGAATACAGGATGTCCGGGGTGGTACTTGGAGAGACCTCCCAGGAACGAGACTTGGGAGTTCTGATCGACAAGTCGATGAAGCTATCCGCGCAATGTGCGGTGGCGGCGAAAAGGACAAACAGAATGCTATGAAGGGGATCACGAACAGATCAGAGAAGGGGATCATGAACAGATCAGAGAAGGTTATCATGCCATTGTATGGGCTATGGTGCACCCTAACCTGCGTCCAGTACTGGTCGCCGTACAATGAAGAAAGACACGGTACTACTCGAAAGGGAGAAGAGCAACTAAGATGGTTAAGGGGCTGGAGGAGTTGCCGTACAGCAAAAGATTAGAGAAACTGGTCCTCATCTCTCTCAAACAGAGTGGACATGATCAAAATATTCAAGGTACTGAAGGGAATAAACTTGGTAGATAAGGACAGGTTGTTCACCCTCTCCAAAGTAGGGAGAATGAGAGGGCACTCTCTAAAACTGAAAGTGGATAGATTCTGTAAGAACATAAGGAAGTTCTTCTTCACCCGGAGAGTGGTAGAAAACTGGAACGCTCTTCCGGAGTCTGTCATAGGGTAGAACACCCTCCAGGGTTTCAAGATAAAGTTAGACAAGTTCCTGCTGAACCAGAATGTACGCAGGTAGGGCTAGTCTCAGTTAGGGCACTAGTCTTTGACCAGAGTGCCGCCGCGTGAGCAATTCTTATGTTCTTATCTACATTTCTTATGTACATTTCTTATGTAAATTTAATGGCTCAATTGAAGGTGGTAACCTTCAATTGAGCCATACCCAGTCAAGAGCAACCATGCGGTTGCTATCATCCAGCCGCCTATTTGAGGTTTGCCTGTAGTAGGCCAAAGCACGCTTGCAGTCCTGTCAGTTTCAGCCCAGTGTCCCCCCCCCAATGTATGGTGGTAGGGGTTAAGTGAAATGCGCACTGACAGACGCCAGGTCCCAGGTTCAGTTCCCTCACAGATGACTCACCAGGGAGTAGAATAAACGAGCACAGCCAGAGGTGATTATAGAAAGAATATATTATAGAAATAGCAATATTTATAATCATTACAATATTTATAATCATTACAATTAAATAGAGAGCAACGCAGTTTCCCTGCCTTACAGAGTTCAGAGGAAGCGTGAAGTTTCAGGGAAAGGCAGAGAGAAAGAGGAAAGGGGGATGGTCTAAGCTTCGGGAAGGATAGACAGAGAGAGGGAGAGCCAAGAGAGAACCAGAGTGCCAAGCAAAGAGCCAAGAGATAGCTAGATAGAAAGAGAGATCCATTGATAGAGCAGAGAGCAGGCTTTTATACCTTGGAATCTTATTCTGACTAGAGAAAATATTGTATCTCCCAGTATCTTTCTGTTTAGAACTTGCAAACTGTTTGAGACAATGGTCAATTTAATTGACAAAGGAGAGTGTGATATCTGCAAGCATGGTGATGGGATTAGCCTCTGGCTTCTTTGTCCCATTCAAGCAGGCCTAAGCACCCTTTGTCCTAAGCACCCTCTTAATCCAGACATTAACACCTTTTAGCTAGTCATGATTCAATCAGGGAAACTTAAAACATATCAGGGATACTTAAAACAGTTTCCCTGCACTAAGGGCCTATCTACCTTCCCATGCCAGAGTCAGATTGATATAATTTCCCATAGGCCTCTAGGCTGAAGCTAGATTGAGATAAATGAAAAAGATAATCTAGAGCTGAAGAAAAGGATGTAGACTGAGGCTCCTTGTGATGAAGATTGCACCAATTGGAAAACCTTCTGGTTATAACATTGCCTGGTGGCCGGTTTTCTGGAAGCATTTAAAATGTCTTTGATAGATTGTCAGGCCCCATTGCCTTGTTGACCTTGATTTTTGACAGCTCGCAATAGACGCTGCTGGGTGTAAACTTGAAATTACTAAACGGGTCAACTGATTTAACCCTTGTCTGTGGCTGAGGGCTGATTCCCGGCGCCTCGCGGGTGAAGACTGAGCAGAAGTATTTATTTAACAGTTGGGCTTTTTCCGAGTCCGTTTCTACATAGTCTCCATCTGGTTTTCTGAGACGTACTATCCCTCCCGAGTTCTTATGTGTTGGGAAAGGTCGAAAGCCTGCGCCAACTGAGGAATCCTTAGGTCCACTGAGGAATCCTTAGGTGAAGTCTGGCAAAAGGAGTCACATCAACTGTAGAGGCCCTGTATTGGCAATGTTGATTTCCCACCCAAAATCTGAGGAACTTGCGAGATGTGAATGTGAATGTAAGTCCTGAGATCCAGAGAGCATAACCAATCGTGATCCAGAAGGGGATATAAAGATGCTAGAGAGTGCATCCAAAAATTTTCTTAGAGAAATTTGTTGAGAGCTCTGAGATCTAATATCAGTTGGAGACCTCCTGTCTTCTTCGGGACAAGGAAGTAGCGGGAGTAAAACCCTGTGTTCTGCTGTTCCAGGGGAATTTTCTCGATAGCACTGAGAACAAGCAGAGCTTGGACTTCCTGGAGAAGAAGAAGAAAGGCCTGCGAAGGATTGGAAGGAAACTCTCTTAGTGGGTGATCTGGTGGAATTTAAAGGAAATGAAGAGAATAACCTTCTTTGATTGTGAGCATCCAGAGGTCAGAAGTGATTAGTTCCCAGCGATGGTAATAATGATGAAGACAACCCCTGATGGGAAGAGGAGAAGGCAGAGATATACTGATCGATATTATGCTCTAGCTGAGATGGTCAAAAAGGCTGTGTGATTTTGGATGCAGCAGGTGTTTGAGCTTTTTGCAGATGTTGTTGGTGCTGCTTCTTCTGTGGTGGTCTGGAATAAGGCACAGACTTTGGAGGATAGCGCCTCTGATAAGAGGAAGATGGTTTGTATCGTTGGGAAGCAGAATATTTGGCCTTAGATCTGATCAGTGTGGCAAAGGATTTCTCATGTTCAGTTTCTTTGTGGCATTTTCAATGGAGTCCCCAAATAGTTCATCTCCAATACAAGGGGTGTTTGCTAATCTGTCCTGGAGATTAGGGTCCATATCAATGATCCACAACCATACCAGCTGCTGCATGGCTATTGAGAATTTTGTAACTCAAGAGGCCTATTCGAAAGCATCATATGACGACTGCACCAGATGTAATCGAAGCTGAGTGAGAATACGATACATATGTTTGAATTCTGACAGCTGATGCGAAAGCAAATATTTGAAAAAGGTTGGCATGGTCTTTATCCCAAATTTCAAATATGAAGTAAAGAAAAAAATTATAATTCAAATTTCTGTTGGTCATCATAGAGTTTTGGTATAATCTGCAACCAAACTTGTCCATGGTTCTACCCTCACACTTGGGGGGTACCATAGCATACACTTTAGAAGGGTTAGGCTTCTTTAGAGAAGATTCCACCACCAAAGACTGGTGTGAGAGCTGAGGCTTCTCAAAACCCTTACACTGCATGACCTTGTAGCGAGAGTTCAGTTTCCCAGGAACTGCTGGAACTGAGTATGGAATATTCAAACTTTTACGAAAAGAGTGTTTAAGGATGCCATTTATGGGAAGATTAAGCAATTCCTTAGGAGGGTGTTTAAGTTCTAACTCCTTCATATACTCCTTGGTATACTTGGAGTTTGCTTCCAGTTTAATTTTAAGGACCTTACTCATCTGAGGAATGAACCGGTTAAAAGAAACTGGTTCAGATGGTGGAAAGTTCCCTTTGAGAGATGAAACGAGGAGAGCCCTCTGTGGAGTCTCTGTGGAGAAAGGTGAAGCTCCATGAGTATACTTGAAATGGATGTCTGAATCCTCATCTATGGAGGAAGATGAGTATCGCAGCCTAGAATGGTGTGGAGTTAAAGGAGCTTACCAGAACGTGCAGGCGAGACATGCTTAGATTTGGAGACATGCGTCCCCGATTTTGAAAATGGCGATGAATGTCTAGAGAAACTGGACCCATGCCTCGATGAGCGATATTTTCGAGAGACTGATCGATGCCTCGATGAGCCAAGTTTTGGAGAAGAGGAAGATTGGCACTTCAGTGGAGAGCTATGCTTTGAAGAGCGGTGCTTTGGTGAAGCAGATCGATGCTGAGAAGACCGATGCTGAGAAGCATGGCTCAAAGACGAGGATCGATGTCGTTGAGGCAGCATCAGGGTCTTGATACCTTCTGTTGGCATGGAGCGATGCTCAGACTGGACTGGTATCGGAGGTGCTGACATAGGAGTGAACATCGAGAACATGCTACCAAATTCCAACTTAAAGAGAGCATTGAGCTTCTCTTTAAAGGCTTGCACTAATACTATAGGTGTAGACGTCAGTATAGGTGTAGACGTCAGTAGACGTCAGTGCTGCGGTGCGCTTTGGGGAGGAAGACATCAAAGAAGATGCTCCTTGAGGCTTGGAGGCAAGCTTGATTAAGGGTCTCTGTGTGGCCGGCACGAATGCACTCGATGCCTGTGTATCCTTCTTAAGGTACGACGACCAAAACTGGACGCAGTACTCCAGGTGCGGGCGCACCATTGCCCGATACAACGGCAGGATAACTTCTTGCGTTCTGGTTGTAATACCTTTCTTGATAATACCTAGCATTATATTCACCTTCTTAGAGGCCACAGCGCACTGTGACAACGGCTTCATTGTCCTTCCACCATCATCTCCAAGTCCTTTTCTAGGGTACTTTCACCCATTACTAGCCTCCCATTGTATAGCTGTACTTTGGGTTTCCATTTCCTACATGCAAGGCTTTACATTTCTCTACATTAAACTTCATCTGCCATTTTGTCGCCCACTCTTCTAGCTTGTTCAGGTCCCTTTGCAAATCCTCACAGTCCTCTTTGGTCCCAACTGCGCTAAATACTTTGGTGTCGTCTGCAAATTTTATTACTTCATACTTCGTCCCTGTTTCTAGATGATTTATAAATACATTGAACAGCAGCGGTCCGAGTACCGACCCCTGCGGAACACCACTAGTGACCCTCCCTCCAGTAAGAGTAGTGGCCTCCTACCCTTTGCTTCCTAGCCTCCAACCAATTTTTGATCCATCTATATACTTCTCCTTCCACCCCATGGTTCTTCAGTTTCTGTAGTAGGCATTCATGGGGTACCTTGTCAAAGGCTTTTTGGAAATCTAAGTATACGATGTCTATGGGGTCCCCTTTGTCTATTTGTTTGTTAATTCCTTCGAAGTGCAATAAGTTTGTTAGGCATGATCTTCCCTTGCAGAAGCCATGTTAGCTTGTTTTCATCAGTTCATTCGTTTCTAGATGTTCGTCGATGCTGTCTTTTATCAGCGTTCCGCCATCTTCCCCGGAACCGAAGTCAGATTTACCGGTCTGTAGTTCCCTGGGTTCTCGATCCTTTTTTAAAGATGGGCGTAACATTAGCTATCTTCCAATCCTCCAGGATCATGCCTGTTTTCAGAGCTAGGTTACAAACCTGCTGTACTAGTTCCACTATTTCCTCCTTTAGTTCTTTCAGTACCCTGGGGTGGATTCCAGAGATTTGTCAGTTTTTAATCTATCTGCTTATATACGTCTTCGAGGCTTACCTCCACGGATGTTAATTTTTCTGCTTGATCTCCTATGAAGATTTTTTTCAGGTTACAGCAGTTTGTAAAAACTGATGAAAAGAACATGTTACGCCTATCCGCCATTTCTTTTTCCTCCTTCACCACTCCTTTCCTATCTCTGTCGTCCAGCGGTCCCACCTCCTCCCTTGCCGGCTGCTTCCCTTTAACATATCTGAAGAACGGTTTGAAATTTCTCTTCATATTCTCTTTTTGCTCTTCTAACCATGTGGTGACATTCTTTTTGATGTTTCCTGTGCTCTTTCCAGTTCCCCCCGGTTTTGTCCTTTTTCCATTTCCAAATGAATGTTTCTTGTCTCCTATCGCTTTCTTCACTTCTTTAGTTATCCATGCTGGGTCTTTTGACATCCTTTTCTAAATCTGGGGATTGGCTAAGGAGTAGTCCACCGAGTTGCATATGGAGGTCTCCCTCCCTGACCTCCTTCAAATGTTTCACACTTACATTAAGGCGATGTCCCTTCAGGAGACACAGTTCAGGCTTCTACACCGGGCATATCTCACCCGTTCTAAGGGGTTTGTTATGGGATAGTGGCCTGACGGTATGTGTGTTAAATGTAAGACTCAGAGAGGTACATTTCTTCATTCCTTTTTTGACTGTCCCCAGCTGGCTTTCTGGTCCTCAGTACACACTTGCCTTGAGCGGATGCTATTCTGTTCTCTGATTTGGAACCCCCCTGCTTTGTTGGGGAAAGTACAGGACTTTGCCCAGCAGGGCTTGGATGAGGCCTCTAAAAAATTTGTTCTTCTGGGAAAGAAACTCATTCTATGCTACTGGGCCTCAGTGGAGGCCCCAACTTACCAAATGTGACTTCCCTTGATGAGAACTCAAGCTCGATATGAATTGGACACCTACTCTGCTCGTACTCAAGACTTGTGGGACCAACTTTTGTCCATTATATCTTAAGGACTGGAGAACGATTAGGGGTGGATGTGTTTATGCTCTTGTCTTTGATTTCCTGTCCCCCTATTTCCCATGTGGAAGGTATGCTCTGCCTTTCTCCTGCATCTGATGGGGACCTCTGAGTGGAGGCCTGGTGCTCTTTTTCTCCTCTCCTTTCTTCCTTCTCTTCTTCTTTCTCCCTTCTTCCTGTGGGGACTGTGAGCGTTTCTTGCTTGCTGCTGCTCTTTCCATGATTTCTGTTTCTTTTTCCTTTTGTTTCTTAAGCACCCAACGCATCTTACGCGCCCGCACCTGGAGTACTGTGTCCAGTACTGGTCGCCGTACCTCAAGAAAGACATGGCGGTACTTGAGAGAGTCCAGAGAAGAGCAACTAAGCTAATAAAAGGTATGGGGGACCTCTCATATACTGACAGACTGAAAAAGCTGGGGCTTTTCTCCCTGGAAAAGCGACGACTCAGGGGAGACATGATAGAAACCTTCAAGATCATGAAGGGCATAGAAAAAGTGGATAGGGACAGATTTTTCAAACTAAGGGGAACCACAGGGGCACTCGGAGAAATTGAAAGGGGAAAGGTTTAGAACAAACGCCAGGAAGTTCTTTTTCACCCAGAGGGTGGTGGATACATGGAACGCGCTGCCGGAGGATGTGATAGGCAGAAGTACGCTACAGGGCTTCAAAGAAGGTCTGGACAGGTACCTGGAGGACAAAGGGATTGAGGGGTACAGATAGGAGTAGAGATAAGGTTATAGGGACAGGATTAGAGGTAAATTACAAAATTAGTCAGAGACCACTGTTCAGGCAGTGGGCTTGATGGGCCGCCGCAGGAGCGGACAGCTGGGCAGGATGGACCTCTGGTCTGCCCCAGCGGAGGCAACTTCTTATGTTCTTACTATCTTTGGAGTGTGTGTGTTTGTCTGTGACTGCTTGTGTGTTGGTATGCCTGCGAGTGTCTGGTGTGTGCTTCTGGTATGTGCATGTGTTTAGAATCATTTGGGGATTCTGTGTGATTCGTTATTTTCTCCTACTTAAAAATTGGCAGCGCCAGTCGGTGGTTTAGCCTCTTGTCCAGCATTCTCTGGTTTTGCTTCAGGGGGCACTCTGCAATCTGCGTGCACTTGACATGTGTATTTCTTTTTTCTTATATACCCTTACCCAGTTTTTATGTATATATGCTACTGTTCTGCTTGATTATGTATATATACCTTTGGACATGTTTTGTATCACCGACTGGTTTCTGCTCCAATAAACATGATATTACAAAAAAAAAAAAATACCTAAAAAAAAAATATATACCTCAATCTGTATTTTCCTCATTCAGCTAATAGATCTTGAGAATAAAAACATATTTTAAAAATCAGTAATCTTTTGAAGAATGATCTTTGTCACATATTAAACCTTCCACTAACTCTATATAGTCTTTATCTCTCACGAAGCTGGCCAAACCATCAAGCAGATGCATCCCTTTTAAAGATGTCTTAATATCTCTGATAAAGTCAATAATTATATTACTGCTTTCATTACAAAGCATCAATATTTCCATTTTTTTTAAATTATTACCAATTTTAAACGTACAGAAAAGAAAATATTAGCTAAGAGCAAATAATACATAATTACAGTATATCAAAAGAATGCAGAACGAGAAGGGGACGGAAAGGATAATGAATCGCAAGGGAAACCAACAAGAAAACAAATCCATCGAGACTTAAACTGTATGTACACTAATGCAAGAATATAGTCCTGTTCTTCACCAGGCTCTTTACCCAATCGTCCACAAAATCAAGCTTTAGAAAAAAACAACAACACAGTAGTGCAGACTTTGTTTCTTTAAGCAATAGCAACTCTCCAGCCTTTTAACTGGGCAACAGAATTGCCGGGTATCCTTTTACAATGGCTTTTACAACCCAACCCTAGTTCTTCGGGGAACCCTCCCCAATTCTGTGGTTTATCAGGTAGAAAGAAAACCCCAAGCACAAAAAGAAACTTCCACCAGCTTTTCCCTGGCTTTAATACAGCTGGAGTGCAGCAGCTTAATTAATGCTGAATACTGCTACAGCACTGCTTCCAGCCCAGCCCCACTGCTGGGAAAAAAAACTTCTCCAAAACAAACAGTTCTCTAGAAAATTGTCCCAACAAGATATTCCCACAGGAGAACAGTACCTTCAATCATTAGTGGGAGACTGCCAAACTCACATCCATGCATTCCATACATTCAGCTCCAGGTATTTCCCATTCAGCAATGTCCATGCTTTCCTCTGGAGCCATTAGCTCTGTTGAATCCTGGACTGTGGAACCTTCACATTCCATGGGTTCCTGGCCGAGGTCTGGCCTTTGCCTGGCCTGGAGAGTCCTCTCTGCCAGGTCCTCGTGTGCTGTCTGCCTCACTGACTTTGAGAGCTGTTTAAAAGAGTTACGGCCACTCCCTATCTTAGGTGGCTGGAGCACT
This sequence comes from Geotrypetes seraphini, assembly GCF_902459505.1. Taxonomy (NCBI): domain Eukaryota; kingdom Metazoa; phylum Chordata; class Amphibia; order Gymnophiona; family Dermophiidae; genus Geotrypetes; species Geotrypetes seraphini. Next base: position 153,330,029 of record NC_047087.1, on the reverse strand, counting down.
GATTTGCGTGTTCTCTGGCTCCCCCCTAGGTCACTGGGCAGATTGCTATCAGGAAACTGATTAAATCTCCAAAAGGAGCTAACTTACTAGGCTGCGGAGCTAGTCTGAGTTCTAGCTCCTGGTCGGGCTCATGTTCCTCAGGGTAGGCAGCTCTGCTCTCGGTATCCTCTGACTCATCATTCTCACCTAGTTTCCTGCCTTGGGCAATGGATTTGCTACAGGCTTTACCTCTGACATGATCATCTACAGGTGTCAAAATCGGTCCTCGAGGGCCAGAATCCAGTCGGGTTTTCAGGATTTCCCCAATGAATCTGCATGAGATCTATTTGCATGCACTGCTTTCAATGCATATTCATTGGGGAAATCCAGAAAACCCGACTGGATTCCGGCCCTCGAGGAGGGACTTTGACACCCCGGGATGGAAATGTCACACCTTGTTGACATGGTCTCTCAATTTAGCTCTAGGAGGTTTGCAGTCCACCCCCGGGTCAGCCGATATATTGAAGTCCCCCCTCCCCCACTATTAATTTGTATTCTGGATAGCCCACCAGATGGAATATGAGTGGAAAAATCCCTGTGACAGTACACATTTGGAGCATAAACATTACATAACATCATTTTCATCCCCCATCACAAACATAAATCTCTCCCCACCAACCTTATCCTGAAGCTGTTTGTGCAATTGGAAAGGTAGTTTTTTATGCAGTAAGATTGCTACCCACTCTGTCTTCCACTAAATGTAGAAGAATAGACCTCCCCCACCCAATGTCTTTTGAGCCTAGCATGTTCTACTTGTGAGAGATGAGTCTCTTGCACAAACGCTATATGTGTGCCTATTTCATAAAGCAAGCTAAGACCCTGAATTGTTTTATAGGGGACTTAATGCCACCAGGGCTCGGTGCTTGGACCCGTGCTCTTTAACATCTTTATAAATGATCTGGACATTGGTACGACGAGTGAGGTGATTAAATTTGTGGACGATACAAAGTTATTCAGAGTAGTGAAAACGCAGGGGGATTGCGAAGATCTGCAAAGTGACATAATCAGGCTCGAGGAATGGGCATCGACATGGCAGATGAGGTTCAACTAGGATAAATGTAAAGTGATGCATGTAGGTAACAAAAATCTTATGCACAAATATAGGATGTCCGGGGTGGTACTTGGAGAGACCTCCCAGGAACGAGACTTGGGAGTTCTGATCGACAAGTCGATGAAGCTATCCGCGCAATGTGCGGTGGCGGCGAAAAGGACAAACAGAATGCTATGAAGGGGATCACGAACAGATCAGAGAAGGGGATCATGAACAGATCAGAGAAGGTTATCATGCCATTGTATGGGCTATGGTGCGCCCTAACCTGCGTCCAGTACTGGTCGCCGTACATGAAGAAAGACACGGTACTACTCGAAAGGGTCCAGAGAAGAGCAACTAAGATGGTTAAGGGGCTGGAGGAGTTGCCGTAAAGCAAAAGATTAGAGAAACTGGTCCTCATCTCACTCAAACAGAGTGGACATGATCAAAATATTCAAGGTACTGAAGGGAATAAACTTGGTAGATAAGGACAGGTTGTTCACCCTCTCCAAAGTAGGGAGAATGAGAGGGCACTCTCTAAAACTGAAAGTGGATAGATTCTGTAAGAACATAAGGAAGTTCTTCTTCACCCGGAGAGAGGTAGAAAACTGGAACGCTCTTCCGGAGTCTGTCATAGGGGAGAACACCCTCCAGGGTTTCAAGATAAAGTTAGACAAGTTCCTGCTGAACCAGAATGTACGCAGGTAGGGCTAGTCTCAGTTAGGGCACTAGTCTTTGACCAGAGTGCCGCCGCGTGTACATTTCTTATGTACATTTCTTATGTAAATTTAATGGCTCAATTGAAGGTGGTAACCTTCAATTGAGCCATACCCAGTCAAGAGCAACCATGCGGTTGCTATCATCCAGCCGCCTATTTGAGGTTTGCCTTTAGTAGGCCAAAGCATGCTTGCAGTCCTGTCAGTTTCAGCCCAGTGTCCCCCCCCAATGTATGGTGGTAGGAGTTAAGTGAAATGCGCACTGACAGACGCCAGGTCCCAGGTTCAGTTCCCTCACAGATGACTCACCAGGGAGTAGAATAAACGAGCACAGCCAGAGGTGATTATAGAAAGAATATATTATAGAAATAGCAATATTTATAATCATTACAATATTTATAATCATTACAATTAAGCATTACAATTAAATAGAGAGCAACGCAGTTTCCCTGCCTTACAGAGTTCAGAGGAAGCGTGAAGTTTCAGGGAAAGGCAGAGAGAAAGAGGAAAGGGGGATGGTCTAAGCTTCGGGAAGGATAGACAGAGAGAGGGAGAGCCAAGAGAGAACCAGAGTGCCAAGCAAAGAGCCAAGAGATAGCTAGATAGAAAGAGAGATCCATTGATAGAGCAGAGAGCAGGCTTTTATACCTTGGAATCTTATTCTGACTAGAGAAAATATTGTATCTCCCAGTATCTTTCTGTTTAGAACTTGCAAACTGTTTGAGACAATGGTCAATTTAATTGACAAAGGAGAGTGTGATATCTGCAAGCATGGTGATGGGATTAGCCTCTGGCTTCTTTGTCCCATTCAAGCAGGCCTAAGCACCCTTTGTCCTAAGCACCCTCTTAATCAGACATTAACACCTTTTAGCTAGTCATGATTCAATCAGGGAAACTTAAAACATATCAGGGATACTTAAAACAGTTTCCCTGCACTAAGGGCCTATCTACCTTCCCATGCCAGAGTCAGATTGATATAATTTCCCATAGGCCTCTAGGCTGAAGCTAGATTGAGATAAATGAAAAAGATAATCTAGAGCTGAAGAAAAGGATGTAGACTGAGGCTCCTTGTGATGAAGATTGCACCAAGTGGAAAACCTAGTCCACTTCTGGTTATAACATTGCCTGGTGGCCGGTTTTCTGGAAGCATTTAAAATGTCTTTGATAGATTGTCAGGCCCCATTGCCTTGTTGACCTTGATTTTTGACAGCTCGCAATAGACGCTGCTGGGTGTAAACTTGAAATTACTAAACGGGTCTGTGGCTGAGGGCTGATTCCCGGCGCCTCGCGGGTGAAGACTGAGCAGAAGTATTTATTTAACAGTTGGGCTTTTTCCGAGTCCGTTTCTACATAGTCTCCATCTGGTTTTCTGAGACGTACTATCCCTCCCGAGTTCTTATGTGTTGGGAAAGGTCGAAAGCCTGCGCCAACTGAGGAATCCTTAGGTCCACTGAGGAATCCTTAGGTGAAGTCTGGCAAAAGGAGTCACATCAACTGTAGAGGCCCTGTATTGGCAATGTTGATTTCCCACCCAAAATCTGAGGAACTTGCGAGATGTGAATGTGAATGTAAGTCTTGAGATCCAGAGAGCATAACCAATCGTTGTGATCCAGAAGGGGATATAAAGATGCTAGAGAGTGCATCCAAAAATTTTCTTAGAGAAATTTGTTGAGAGCTCTGAGATCTAATATCAGTTGGAGACCTCCTGTCTTCTTCGGGACAAGGAAGTAGCGGGAGTAAAACCCTGTGTTCTGCTGTTCCAGGGGAATTTTCTCGATAGCACTGAGAACAAGCAGAGCTTGGACTTCCTGGAGAAGAAGAAGAAAGGCCTGCGAAGGATTGGAAGGAAACTCTCTTAGTGGGTGATCTGGTGGAATTTAAAGGAAATGAAGAGAATAACCTTCTTTGATTGTGAGCATCCAGAGGTCAGAAGTGATTAGTTCCCAGCGATTGTAATAATGATGAAGACAACCCCTGATGGGAAGAGGAGAAGGCAGAGATATACTGATCGATATTATGCTCTAGCTGAGATGGTCAAAAAGGCTGTGTGATTTTGGATGCAGCAGGTGTTTGAGCTTTTTGCAGATGTTGTTGGTGCTGCTTCTTCTGTAGTGGTCTTCTTTGGAGGATAGCGCCTCTGATAAGAGGAAGATGGTTTGTATCGTTGGGAAGCAGAATATTTGGCCTTAGATCTGATCAGTGTGGCAAAGGATTTCTCATGTTCAGTTTCTTTGTGGCATTTTCAATGGAGTCCCCAAATAGTTAATCTCCAATACAAGGGGTGTTTGCTAATCTGTCCTGGAGATTAGGGTCCATATCAATGATCCACAACCATACCAGCTGCTGCATGGCTATTGAGAATTTTGTAACTCAAGAGGCCTATTCGAAAGCATCATATGACGACTGCACCAGATGTAATCGAAGCTGAGTGAGAATACGATACATATGTTTGAATTCTGACAGCTGATGCGAAAGCAAATATTTGAAAAAGGTTGGCATGGTCTTTATCCCAAATTTCAAATATGAAGTAAAGAAAAAAATTATAATTCAAATTTCTGTTGGTCATCATAGAGTTTTGGTATAATCTGCAACCAAACTTGTCCATGGTTCTACCCTCACACCTGGGGGGTACCATAGCATACACTTTAGAAGGGTTAGGCTTCTTTAGAGAAGATTCCACCACTGGTGTGAGAGCTGAGGTTCTCAAAACCCTTACACTGGATGACCTTGTAGCGAGAGTTCAGTTTCCCAGGAACTGCTGGAACTGAGTATGGAATATTCAAACTTTTACGAAAAGAGTGTTTAAGGATGCCATTTATGGGAAGATTAAGCAATTCCTTAGGAGGGTGTTTAAGTTCTAACTCCTTCATATACTCCTTGGTATACTTGGAGTTTGCTTCCAGTTTAATTTTAAGGACCTTACTCATCTGAGGAATGAACCAGTTAAAAGAAACTGGTTCAGATGGTGGAAAGTTCCCTTTGAGAGATGAAACGAGGAGAACCCTCTGTTGGGGAATCATAAGCCTCTGTGGAGAAAGGTGAAGCTCCATGAGTATACTTGAAATGGATGTCTGAATCCTCATCTATGGAGGAAAATGAGTATCGCAGCCTAGAATGGAGCTTACCAGAACGTGCAGGCGAGACATGCGTCCCCGATTTTGAAAATGGCGATGAATGTCTAGAGAAACTGGACCCATGCCTCGATGAGCGATATTTTCGAGAGACTGATCGATGCCTCGATGAGCGATGTTTCGGAGAGACTGATCGATGCCTCGATGAGCCAAGTTTTGGAGAAGAGGAAGATTGGCACTTCAGTGGAGAGCTATGCTTTGAAGAGCGGTGCTTTGATGAAGCAGATCGATGCTGAGAAGCATGGCTCAAAGACGAGGATCGATGTCGTTGAGGCAGCATCGGGGTCTTGATACCTTCTGTTGGCATGGAGCGATGCTCAGACTGGACTGGTATCGGAGGTGCTGACATAGGAGTGAACATCGAGAACATGCTACCAAACTCCAACTTAAAGAGAGCATTGAGCTTCTCTTTAAAGGCTTGCACTGATACTATAGGTGTAGACGTCAGTATTACTGGTGCTGCGGTGCGCTTTGGGGAGGAAGACATCAAAGAAGATGCTCCTTGAGGCTTGGAGGCAAGCTTGATTAAGGGTCTCTGTGTGGCCGGCACGAATGCACTCGATGCCTGTGTATCCTTCTTAAGGTACGACGACCAAAACTGGACGCAGTACTCCAGGTGCGGGCGCATCATTGCCCGATACAACGGCAGGATAACTTCTTGCGTTCTGGTTGTAATACCTTTCTTGACAATACCTAGCATTATATTCGCCTTCTTAGAGGCCACTGCGCACTGTGCCAACGGCTTCATTGTCCTTCCACCATCATCTCCAAGTCCTTTTCTAGGGTACTTTCACCCATTACTAGCCTCCCATTGTATAGCTGTACTTTGGGTTTCCATTTCCTACATGCAAGGCTTTACATTTCTCTACATTAAACTTCATCTGCCATTTTGTCGCCCACTCTTCTAGCTTGTTCAGGTCCCTTTGCAAATCCTCACAGTCCTCTTTGGTCCCAACTGCGCTAAATACTTTGGTGTCGTCTGCAAATTTTATTACTTCATACTTCGTCCCTGTTTCTAGATGATTTATAAATACATTGAACAGCAGCGGTCCGAGTACCGACCCCTGCGGAACACCACTAGTGACCCTCCCTCCAGTAAGAGTAGTGGCCTCCTACCCTTTGCTTCCTAGCCGCCAACCAATTTTTGATCCATCTATATACTTCTCCTTCCACCCCATGGTTCTTCAGTTTCTGTAGTAGGCATTCATGGGGTACCTTGTCAAAGGCTTTTTGGAAATCTAAGTATACGATGTCTATGGGGTCCCCTTTGTCTATTTGTTTGTTAATTCCTTCGAAGTGCAATAAGTTTGTTAGGCATGATCTTCTCTTGCAGAAGCCATGTTAGCTTGTTTTCATCAGTTCATTCGTTTCTAGATGTTCGTCGATGCTGTCTTTTATCAGCGTTCCACCATCTTCCCCGGAACCGAAGTCAGACTTACCGGTCTGTAGTTCCCTGGGTTCTCGATCCTTTTTTAAAGATGGGCGTAACATTAGCTATCTTCCAATCCTCCAGGATCATGCCTGTTTTCAGAGCTAGGTTACAAACCTGCTGTACTAGTTCCACTATTTCCTCCTTTAGTTCTTTCAGTACCCTGGGGTGGATTCCAGAGATTTGTCAGTTTTTAATCTATCTGCTTATATACGTCTTCGAGGCTTACCTCCACGGATGTTAATTTTTCTGCTTGATCTCCTATGAAGATTTTTTTCAGGTTACAGCAGTTTGTAAAAACTGATGAAAAGAACATGTTACGCCTATCCGCCATTTCTTTTTCCTCCTTCACCACTTCTTTCCTATGTCTGTCATCCAGCGGTCCCACCTCCTCCCTTGCCGGCTGCTTCCCTTTAACATATCTGAAGAACGGTTTGAAATTTCTTTTCATATTCTCTTTTTGCTCTTCTAACCATGTGGTGACATTCTTTTTGATGTTTCCTGTGCTCTTTCCAGTTCTCCCCGGTATTGTCCTTTTTCAATTTCCAAATGAATGTTTCTTGTCTCCTATCGCTTTCTTCACTTCTTTAGTTATCCATGCTGGGTCTTTTGACATCCTTTTCTAAATCTGGGGATTGGCTAAGGAGTAGTCCACCGAGTTGCATATGGAGATCTCCCTCCCTGACCTCCTTCAAATGTTTCACACTTACATTAAGGCGATGTCCCTTCAGGAGACACAGTTCAGGCTTCTACACCGGGCATATCTCACCCGTTCTAAGGGGTTTGTTATGGGATAGTGGCCTGACGGTATGTGTGTTAAATGTAAGACTCAGAGAGGTACATTTCTTCATTCCTTTTTTGACTGTCCCCAGCTGGCTTTCTGGTCCTCAGTACACACTTGCCTTGAGCGGATGCTATTCTGTTCTCTGATTTGGAACCCCCCTGCTTTGTTGGGGAAAGTACAGGACTTTGCCCAGCAGGGCTTGGATGAGGCCTCTAAAAAATTTGTTCTTCTGGGAAAGAAACTCATTCTATGCTACTGGGCCTCAGTGGAGGCCCCAACTTACCAAATGTGACTTCCCTTGATGAGAACTCAAGCTCGATATGAATTGGACACCTACTCTGCTCGTACTCAAGACTTGTGGAAATCCTACTGTTCCTTGTGGGACAAACTTTTGTCCATTATATCTTAAGGACTGGAGAACGATTAGGGGTGGATGTGTTTATGCTCTTGTCTTTGATTTCCTGTCCCCCTATTTCCCATGTGGAAGGTATGCTCTGCCTTTCTCCTGCATCTGATGGGGACCTCTGAGTGGAGGCCTGGTGCTCTTTTTCTCCTCTCCTTTCTTCCTTCACTTCTTCTTTCTCCCTTCTTCCTGTGGGGACTGTGAGCGTTTCTTGCTTGCTGCTGCTCTTTCCATGATTTCTGTTTCTTTTTCCTTTTGTTTCTTAAGCACCCAACGCATCTTACGCGTCCGCACCTGTGTCCAGTACTGGTCGCCGTACCTCAAGAAAGACATGGCGGTACTTGAGAGAGTCCAGAGAAGAGCAACTAAGCTAATAAAAGGTATGGGGGACCTCTCATATACTGACAGACTGAAAAAGCTGGGGCTTTTCTCCCTGGAAAAGCGACGACTCAGGGGAGACATGATAGAAACCTTCAAGATCATGAAGGGCATAGAAAAAGTGGATAGGGACAGATTTTTCAAACTAAGGGGAACCACAGGTACAAGGGGGCACTCGGAGAAATTGAAAGGGGAAAGGTTTAGAACAAACGCCAGGAAGTTCTTTTTCACCCAGAGGGTGGTGGATACATGGAACGCGCTGCCGGAGGATGTGATAGGCAGAAGTACGCTACAGGGCTTCAAAGAAGGTCTGGACAGGTACCTGGAGGACAAAGGGATTGAGGGGTACAGATAGGAGTAGAGATAAGGTTATAGGGACAGGATTAGAGGTAAATTACAAAATTAGTCAGAGACCACTATTCAGGCAGTGGGCCTGATGGGCCGCCGCGGGAGCGGACCGCTGGGCAGGATGGACCTCTGGTCTGCCCCAGCGGAGGCAACTTCTTATGTTCTTACTATCTTTGGAGTGTGTGTGTTTGTCTGTGACTGCTTGTGTGTTGGTATGCCTGCGATTGTCTGGTGTGTGCTTCTGGTATGTGCATGTGTTTAGAATCATTTGGGGATTCTGTGTGATTGGTTATTTTCTCCTACTTAAAAATTGGCAGCGCCAGTCGGTGGTTTAGCCTCTTGTACAGCATTCTCTGGTTTTGCTTCAGGGGGCACTCTGCAATCTGCGTGCACTTGACATGTGTATTTCTTTTTTCTTATATACCCTTACCCAGTTTTTATGTATATATGCTACTGTTCTGCTTGATTATGTATATATACCTTTGGACATGTTTTGTATCACCGACTGGTTTCTGCTCCAATAAACATGATATTACAAAAAAAAAAAAAAAAAATACCTAAAAAAAAAATATATACCTCAATCTGTATTTTCCTCATTCAGCTAATAGATCTTGAGAATAAAAACATATTTTAAAAATCAGTAATCTTTTGATCTATAATCTTTGTCACAGATTAAACCTTCCACTAGCTCTATATAGTCTTTATCTCTCACGAAGCTGGCCAAACCATCAAGCAGATGCATCCCTTTTAAAGATGTCTTAATATCTCTGATAAAGTCAATAATTATATTACTGCTTTCATTACAAAGCATCAATATTTCCATTTTTTTTAAATTATTATCAATTTTAAACGTACAAAAAAGAAAATATTAGCTAAGAGCAAATAATACATAATTACAGTATATCAAAAGAATGCAGAACGAGAAGGGGACGGAAAGGATAATGAATCGCAAGGGAAACCAACAAGAAAACAAATCCATCGAGACTTAAACTGTATGTACACTAATGCAAGAATATAGTCCTGTTCTTCACCAGGCTCTTTACCCAATCGTCCACAAAATCAAGCTTTAGAAAAAAACAACAACACAGTAGTGCAGACTTTGTTTCTTTAAGCAATAGCAACTCTCCAGCCTTTTAACTGGGCAACAGAATTGCCGGGTATCCTTTTACAATGGCTTTTTACAACCCAACCCTAGTTCTTCGGGAAACCCTCCCCAATTCTGTGGTTTATCAGGTAGAAAGAAAACCCCAAGCACAAAAAGAAACTTCCACTAGCTTTTCCCTGGCTTTAATACAGCTGGAGTGCAGCAGCTTAATTAATGCTGAATACTGCTACAGCACTGCTTCCAGCCCAGCCCCACTGCTGGGAAAAAAAACTTCTCCAAAACAAACAGTTCTCTAGAAAATTGTCCCAACAAGATATTCCCACAGGAGAACAGTACCTTCAATCATTAGTGGGAGACTGCCAAACTCACATCCATGCATTCCATACATTCAGCTCCAGGTATTTCCCATTCAGCAATGTCCATGCTTTCCTCTGGAGCCATTAGCTCTGTTGAATCCTGGACTGTGGAACCTTCACATTCCATGGGTTCCTGGCCAAGGTCTGGCCTTTGCCTGGCCTGGAGAGTCCTCTCTGCCAGGTCCTCGTGTGCTGTCTGCCTCACTGACTTTGAGAGCTGTTTAAAAGAGTTACGGCCACTCCCTATCTTAGGTGGCTGGAGCACTGATTTGCGTGCTCTCTGGCTCCCCCCTAGGTCACTGGGCAGAATGCTATCAGGAAACTGATTAAATCTCCTAAAGGAGCTAACTAGTCTGAGTTCTAGCTCCTGGTCGGGCTCATGTTCCTCAGGGTAGGCAGCTCTGCTCTCGGTATCCTCTGACTCATCATTCTCACCTAGTTTCCTGCCTTGGGCAATGGATTTGCTACAGGCTTTACCTCTGACATGATCATCTACAGGTGTCAAAATTGGTCCTCGAGGGCCAGAATCCAGTCGGGTTTTCAGGATTTCCCCAATGAATCTGCATGAGATCTATTTGCATGCACTGCTTTCAATGCATATTTATTGGGGAAATCCAGAAAACCAGACTGGATTCCGGCCCTCGAGGAGGGACTTTGACACCCCTGATCTATAGGGATGGAAATGTCACACCTTGTTGACATGGTCTCTCAATTTAGCTCTAGGAGGTTTGCAGTCCACCCCCGGGTCAGCCGATATATTGAAGTCCCCCCTCCCCCACTATTAATTTGTATTCTGGATAGCCCACCAGATGGAATATGAGTGGAAAAAACCCTGTGACAGTACACATTTGGAGCATAAACATTACATAACATCATTTTCATCCCCCATCACAAACATAAATCTCTCCCCACCAACCTTATCCTGAAGCTGTTTGTGCAATTGGAAAGGTAGTTTTTTATGCAGTAAGATTGCTACCCCCTCTGTCTTCCACTAAATGTAGAAGAATAGACCTCCCCCACCCAATGTCTTTTGAGCCTAGCATGTTCTACTTGTGAGAGATGAGTCTCTTGCACAAACGCTATATGTGTGCCTAATTTCATAAAGCAAGCTAAGACCCTGAATTGTTTTATAGGGGACTTAATGCCACCAGGGCTCGGTGCTTGCACCCAGGGCTCGGTGCTTGCACCCGTGCTCTTTAACATCTTTATAAATGATCTGGACATTGGTACGACGAGTGAGGTGATTAAATTTGTGGACGATACAAAGTTATTCAGAGTAGTGAAAACGCAGGGGGATTGCGAAGATCTGCAAAGTGACATAATTAGGCTCGAGGAATGGGCATCGACATGGCAGATGAGGTTCAACTAGGATAAATGTAAAGTGATGCATGTAGGTAACAAAAATCTTATGCACGAATACAGGATGTCCGGGGTGGTACTTGGAGAGACCTCCCAGGAACGAGACTTGGGAGTTCTGATCGACAAGTCGATGAAGCTATCCGCTCAATGTGCGGTGGCGGCGAAAAGGACAAACAGAATGCTATGAAGGGGATCACGAACAGATCAGAGAAGGGGATCATGAACAGATCAGAGAAGGTTACCATGCCATTGTATGGGCTATGGTGCGCCCTAACCTGCGTCCAGTACTGGTCGCCGTACTTGAAGAAAGACACGGTACTACTCGAAAGGGTCCAGAGAAGAGCAACTAAGATGGTTAAGGGGCTGGAGGAGTTGCCGTACAGCAAAAGATTAGAGAAACTGGTCCTCATCTCTCTCAAACAGAGTGGACATGATCAAAATATTCAAGGTACTGAAGGGAATAAACTTGGTAGATAAGGACAGGTTGTTCACCCTCTCCAAAGTAGGGAGAATGAGAGGGCACTCTCTAAAACTGAAAGTGGATAGATTCTGTAAGAACATAAGGAAGTTCTTCTTCACCTGGAGAGTGGTAGAAAACTGGAACGCTCTTCCGGAGTCTGTCATAGGGGAGAACACCCTCCAGGGTTTCAAGATAAAGTTAGACAAGTTCCTGCTGAACCAGAATGTACGCAGGTAGGGCTAGTCTCAGTTAGGGCACTAGTCTTTGACTAGAGTGCTGCCGCGTGAGCAATTCTTATGTTCTTATCTACATTTCTTATGTCCATTTCTTATGTAAATTTAATGGCTCAATTGAAGGTGGTAACCTTCAATTGAGCCATACCCAGTCAAGAGCAACCATGCGGTTGCTATCATCCAGCCGCCTATTTGAGGTTTGCCTGTAGTAGGTTGTCAGTTTCAGTCCAGTGTCCCCCCCAATGTACGGTGGTAGGGGTTAAGTGAAATGCGCCAGGTCCCAGGTTCAGTTCCCTCACAGATGACTCACCAGGGAGTAGAATAAACGAGCACAGCCAGAGGTGATTATAGAAAGAATATATTATAGAAATAGCAATATTTATAATCATTACAATATTTATAATCATTACAATTAAGCATTACAATTAAATAGAGAGCAACGCAGTTTCCCTGCCTTACAGAGTTCAGAGGAAGCGTGAAGTTTCAGGGAAATGCAGAGAGAAAGAGGAAAGGGGGATGGTCTAAGCTTCGTGTTCCATAGATAAAGGGAAGGATAGACAGAGAGAGGGAGAGCCAAGAGAGAACCAGAGTGCCAAGCAAAGAGCCAAGAGATAGCTAGATAGAAAGAGAGATCCATTGATAGAGCAGAGAGCAGGATTTTATACCTTGGAATCTTATTCTGACTAGAGAAAATATTGTATCTCCCAGTATCTTTCTGTTTAGAACTTGCAAACTGTTTGAGACAATGGTCAATTTAATTGACAAAGGAGAGTGTGATATCTGCAAGCATGGTGATGGGATTAGCCTCTGGCTTCTTTGTCCCATTCAAGCAGGCCTAAGCACCCTTTGTCCTAAGCACCCTCTTAATCAGACATTAACACCTTTTAGCTAGTCATGATTCAATCAGGGAAACTTAAAACATATCAGGGATACTTAAAACAGTTTCCCTGCACTAAGGGTCTATCTGCCTTCCCATGCCAGAGTCAGATTGATATAATTTCCCATAGGCCTCTAGGCTGAAGCTAGATTGAGATACATGAAAAAGATAATCTAGAGCTGAAGAAAAGGATGTAGACTGAGGCTCCTTGTGATGAAGATTGCACCAAGTGGAAAACCTAGTCCACTTCTGGTTATAACATTGCCTGGTGGCCGGTTTTCTAGAAGCATCTAAAATGTCTTTGATAGATTGAGAAAACTGAAGGTGTGAAGTTATGTCGAAAGGAACCAGGCTGTTGGGATGAAGAAGAGAACCGTGACTCCCTGCTACTGAGTTGAAGTAGAAGGGAGAACCAAGGTTGTCTGGGTCACCAAGGAGCTATCAGAATCATGGTGGCATGGTCCTGTTTGAGCTTGACAAAAGTCTTGAGAATAAGAGGAAATGGAGGGAACGCATATAGGAATCTGTTCGTCCATTCCAGGAGAAAAGCATCTGCCTCCAGGCAATGCGGAGAGTAGATTCTGGATCAAAATTGGAGTAGTTTGTGGTGGGGAGGAGTCCTGAACTGAAAAAAAAATGTGATGCAGAGACGTGGAATTATGTGACCATTTGTGAGGTTGCATTTGTCTGCCAGTGAATTTTTCTCTCCTTGAATATAGACAGCTCTCAGAAAAATGTTTTGAGGGTTTGCCCAATTCCAAATCTTTTGAGCTTCCTTGCAAAGGGGAAGAGATCCTGAATGTAAACCACTTAGGATATATATAAATAAATAAAAACATTTTGCTCCCTGCTTATTCACATAGTACATGGCTACTTGGTTGTCTGTATGAATGAGAACCACCTGATCTTGAAGAAGATGCTGAAAAACCTTGAGAGCATTGAAGATCACTCTGAGTTCCAACAGATTGATGTGATTGTGACGGTCTGTGGCAGACCAATGTCTAAAATGGTCTGTGGCAGACCATTTTAGGCTTTTTGTTATTCGCTGACTGTCCAGCCTTCTTTCAATATAAACCACCTAGAAGTAGCTTGACTATGGTGGTATAGAAAAATAAAAAAATAAAGTTATATTATGACTCACCAGCATCCAGCTTCCTCGTCACCCAGTCAAAGAAGCTGATCAGGTTGGATTGGCAGGATCTCCCCTTAGTAAATCCATGTTGGCGGGGATCCCTTAGTTTCTCCTCATCCATGATTCTATCCAATTGGTGTTTGATTAGGGTTTCCATTAGTTTGCTCACTATTGATGTGAGACTCACTGGTCTGTAATTTGCCATCTCCATCTTGGAGCCTTTCTTGTGGAGTGGGATGACGTTAGCTGTCTTCCAGTCCATTGGGACGTTACCCGGGAGAGATTGAAGAGCGCGGATAGCGGTTCCGCTAGGACATCACCCAACTCCCTGAGCACCCTAGGGTGTAGGTTGTCAGGCCCCATTGCCTTGTTGACCTTGATTTTTGACAGCTCGCAATAGACGCTGCTGGGTGTAAACTTGAAATTACTAAACGGGTCAACTGATTTAACCCTTGTCTGTGGCTGAGGGCTGATTCCCGGCGCCTCGCGGGTGAAGACTGAGCAGAAGTATTTATTTAACAGTTGGGCTTTTTCCGAGTCCGTTTCTACATAGTCTCCATCTGGTTTTCTGAGACGTACTATCCCTCCCGAGTTCTTATGTGTTGGGAAAGGTCGAAAGCCTGCGCCAACTGAGGAATCCTTAGGTCCACTGAGGAATCCTTAGGTGAAGTCTGGCAAAAGGAGTCACATCAACTGTAGAGGCCCTGTATTGGCAATGTTGATTTTCCACCCAAAATCTGAGGAACTTGCGAGATGTGAATGTGAATGTAAGTCTTGAGATCCAGAGAGCTTAACCAATCGTTGTGATCCAGAAAGGGATATAAAGATGCTAGAGAGTGCATCCAAAAATTTTCTTAGAGAAATTTGTTGAGAGCTCTGAGATCTAATATCAGTTGGAGACCTCCTGTCTTCTTCGGGACAAGGAAGTAGCGGGAGTAAAACCCTGTGTTCTGCTGTTCCAGGGGAATTTTCTCGATAGCACTGAGAACAAGCAGAGCTTGGACTTCCTGGAGAAGAAGAAGAAAGGCCTGCGAAGGATTGGAAGGAAACTCTCTTAGTGGGTGATCTGGTGGAATTTAAAGGAAATGAAGAGAATAACCTTCTTTGATTGTGAGCATCCAGAGGTCAGAAGTGATTAGTTCCCAGCGATGGTAATAATGATGAAGACAACCCCTGATGGGAAGAGGAGAAGGTAGAGATATACTGATCGATATTATGCTCTAGCTGAGATGGTCAAAAAGGCTGTGTGATTTTGGATGCAGCAGGTGTTTGAGCTTTTTGCAGATGTTGTTGGTGCTGCTTCTTCTGTGGTGGTCTTCTTTGGAGGATAGCGCCTCTGATAAGAGGAAGATGGTTTGTATCGTTGGGAAGCAGAATATTTGGCCTTAGATCTGATCAGTGTGGCAAAGGATTTCTCATGTTCAGTTTCTTTGTGGCATTTTCAATGGAGTCCCCAAATAGTTCATCTCCAATACAAGGGGTGTTTGCTAATCTGTCCTGGAGATTAGGGTCCATATCAATGATCCACAACCATACCAGCTGCTGCATGGCTATTGAGAATTTTGTAACTCAAGAGGCCTATTCGAAAGCATCATATGACGACTGCACCAGATGTAATCGAAGCTGAGTGAGAATACGATACATATGTTTGAATTCTGACAGCTGATGCGAAAGCAAATATTTGAAAAAGGTTGGCATGGTCTTTATCCCAAATTTCAAATATGAAGTAAAGAAAAAAATTATAATTCAAATTTCTGTTGGTCATCATAGAGTTTTGGTATAATCTGCAACCAAACTTGTCCATGGTTCTACCCTCACACCTGGGGGGTACCATAGCATACACTTTAGAAGGGTTAGGCTTCTTTAGAGAAGATTCCACCACCAAAGACTGGTGTGAGAGCTGAGGCTTCTCAAAACCCTTACACTGGATGACCTTGTAGCGAGAGTTCAGTTTCCCAGGAACTGCTGGAACTGAGTATGGAATATTCAAACTTTTACGAAAATAGTGTTTAAGGATGCCATTTATGGGAAGATTAAGCAATTCCTTAGGAGGGTGTTTAAGTTCTAACTCCTTCATATACTCCTTGGTATACTTGGAGTTTGCTTCCAGTTTAATTTTAAGGACCTTACTCATCTGAGGAATGAACCGGTTAAAAGAAACTGGTTCAGATGGTGGAAAGTTCCCTTTGAGAGATGAAACGAGGAGAACCCTCTGTTGGGGAATCATAAGCCTCTGTGGAGAAAGGTGAAGCTCCATGAGTATACTTGAAATGGATGTCTGAATCCTCATCTATGGAGGAAGATGAGTATCGCAGCCTAGAATGGTGTGGAGTTAAAGGAGCTTACCAGAACGTGCAGGCGAGACATGCTTAGATTTGGAGACATGCGTCCCCGATTTTGAAAATGGCGATGAATGTCTAGAGAAACTGGACCCATGCCTCGATGAGCGATATTTTCGAGAGACTGATCGATGCCTCGATGAGCGATGTTTCGGAGAGACTGATCGATGCCTCGATGAGCCAAGTTTTGGAGAAGAGGAAGATTGGCACTTCAGTGGAGAGCTATGCTTTGAAGAGCGGTGCTTTGGTGAAGCAGATCGATGCTGAGAAGACCGATGCTGAGAAGCATGGCTCAAAGACGAGGATCGATGTCGTTGAGGCAGCATCGGGGTCTTGATATCTTCTGTTGGCATGGAGCGATGCTCAGACTGGACTGGTATCGGAGGTGCTGACATAGGAGTGAACATCGAGAACATGCTACCAAACTCCAACTTAAAGAGAGCATTGAGCTTCTCTTTAAAGGCTTGCACTGATACTATAGGTGTAGACGTCAGTATTACTGGTGCTGCGGTGCGCTTTGGGAAGGAAGACATCAAAGAAGATGCTCCTTGAGGCTTGGAGGCAAGCTTGATTAAGGGTCTCTGTGTGGCCGGCACGAATGCACTCGATGCCTGTGTATCCTTCTTAAGGTACGACGACCAAAACTGGACGCAGTACTCCAGGTGCGGGCGCACCACTGCCCGATACAACGGCAGGATAACTTCTTGCGTTCTGGTTGTAATACCTTTCTTGATAATACCTAGCATTATATTTGCCTTCTTAGAGGCCACTGCGCACTGTGCCAACGGCTTCATTGTCCTTCCACCATCATCTCCAAGTCCTTTTCTAGGGTACTTTCACCCATTACTAGCCTCCCATTGTACTTTGGGTTTCCATTTCCTACATGCAAGGCTTTACATTTCTCTACATTAAACTTCATCTGCCATTTTGTCGCCCACTCTTCTAGCTTGTTCAGGTCCCTTTGCAAATCCTCACAGTCCTCTTTGGTCCCAACTGCGCTAAATACTTTGGTGTCGTCTGCAAATTTTATTACTTCATACTTCGTCCCTGTTTCTAGATGATTTATAAATACATTGAACAGCAGCGGTCCGAGTACCGACCCCTGCGGAACACCACTAGTGACCCTCCCTCCAGTAAGAGTAGTGGCCTCCTACCCTTTGCTTCCTAGCCGCCAACCAATTTTTGATCCATCTATATACTTCTCCTTCCACCCCATGGTTCTTCAGTTTCTGTAGTAGGCATTCATGGGGTACCTTGTCAAAGGCTTTTTGGAAATCTAAGTATACGATGTCTATGGGGTCCCCTTTGTCTATTTGTTTGTTAATTCCTTCGAAGTGCAATAAGTTTGTTAGGCATGATCTTCTCTTGCAGAAGCCATGTTAGCTTGTTTTCATCAGTTCATTCGTTTCTAGATGTTCGTCGATGCTGTCTTTTATCAGCGTTCCGCCATCTTCCCCGGAACCGAAGTCAGACTTACCGGTCTGTAGTTCCCTGGGTTCTCGATCCTTTTTTAAAGATGGGCGTAACATTAGCTATCTTCCAATCCTCCAGGATCATGCCTGTTTTCAGAGCTAGGTTACAAACCTGCTGTACTAGTTCCACTATTTCCTCCTTTAGTTCTTTCAGTACCCTGGGGTGGATTCCAGAGATTTGTCAGTTTTTAATCTATCTGCTTATATACGTCTTCGAGGCTTACCTCCACGGATGTTAATTTTTCTGCTTGATCTCCTATGAAGATTTTTTTCAGGTTCCAGCAGTTTGTAAAAACTGATGAAAAGAACATGTTACGCCTATCCGCCATTTCTTTTTCCTCCTTTACCACTCCTTTCCTATCTCTGTCATCCAGCGGTCCCACCTCCTCCCTTGCCGGCTGCTTCCCTTTAACATATCTGAAGAACGGTTTGTAATTTCTCTTCATATTCTCTTTTTGCTCTTCTAACCATGTGGTGACATTCTTTTTGATGTTTCCTGTGCTCTTTCCAGTTCTCCCCGGTTTTGTCCTTTTTCCATTTCCAAATGAATGTTTCTTGTCTCCTATCGCTTTTCTTCACTTCTTTAGTTATCCATCTTTTGACATCCTTTTCTAAATCTGGGGATTGGCTAAGGAGTAGTCCACCGAGTTGCATATGGAGGTCTCCCTCCCTGACCTCCTTCAAATGTTTCACACTTACATTAAGGCGATGTCCCTTCAGGAGACACAGTTCAGGCTTCTACACCGGGCATATCTCACCCGTTCTAAGGGGTTTGTTATGGGATAGTGGCCTGACGGTATGTGTGTTAAATGTAAGACTCAGAGAGGTACATTTCTTCATTCCTTTTTTGACTGTCCCCAGCTGGCTTTCTGGTCCTCAGTACACACTTGCCTTGAGCGGATGCTATTCTGTTCTCTGATTTGGAACCCCCCTGCTTTGTTGGGGAAAGTACAGGACTTTGCCCAGCAGGGCTTGGATGAGGCCTCTAAAAAATTTGTGGTCCATGCTGTTCTTCTGGGAAAGAAACTCATTCTATGCTACTGGGCCTCAGTGGAGGCCCCAACTTACCAAATGTGACTTCCCTTGATGAGAACTCAAGCTCGATATGAATTGGACACCTACTCTGCTCGTACTCAAGACTTGTGGAAATCCTACTGTTCCTTGTGGGACAAACTTTTGTCCATTATATCTTAAGGACTGGAGAACGATTAGGGGTGGATGTGTTTATGCTCTTGTCTTTGATTTCCTGTCCCCCTATTTCCCATGTGGAAGGTATGCTCTGCCTTTCTCCTGCATCTGATGGGGACCTCTGAGTGGAGGCCTGGTGCTCTTTTTCTCCTCTCCTTTCTTCCTTCACTTCTTCTTTCTCCCTTCTTCCTGTGGGGACTGTGAGCGTTTCTTGCTTGCTGCTGCTCTTTCCATGATTTCTGTTTCTTTTTCCTTTTGTTTCTTAAGCACCCAACGCATCTTACGCGCCCGCCCCTGGAGTACTGTGTCCAGTACTGGTCGCCGTACCTCAAGAAAGACATGGCGGTACTTGAGAGAGTCCAGAGAAGAGCAACTAAGCTAATAAAAGGTATGGGGGACCTCTTATATACTGACAAGACTGAAAAAGCTGGGGCTTTTCTCCCTGGAAAAGCGACGACTCAGGGGAGACATGATAGAAACCTTCAAGATCATGAAGGGCATAGAAAAAGTGGATAGGGACAGATTTTTCAAACTAAGGGGAACCACAGGTACAAGGGGGCACTCGGAGAAATTGAAAGGGGAAAGGTTTAGAACAAACGCCAGGAAGTTCTTTTTCACCCAGAGGGTGGTGGATACATGGAACGCGCTGCCGGAGGATGTGATAGGCAGAAGTACGCTACAGGGCTTCAAAGAAGGTCTGGACAGGTACCTGGAGGACAAAGGGATTGAGGGGTACAGATAGGAGTAGAGATAAGGTTATAGGGACAGGATTAGAGGTAAATTACAAAATTAGTCAGAGACCACTGTTCAGGCAGTGGGCCTGATGGGCCGCCGCAGGAGCGGACAGCTGGGCAGGATGGACCTCTGGTCTGCCCCAGCGGAGGCAACTTCTTATGTTCTTACTATCTTTGGAGTGTGTGTGTTTGTCTGTGACTGCTTGTGTGTTGGTATGCCTGCGAGTGTCTGGTGTGTGCTTCTGGTATGTGCATGTGTTTAGAATCATTTGGGGATTCTGTGTGATTGGTTATTTTCTCCTACTTAAAAATTGGCAGCGCCAGTCGGTGGTTTAGCCTCTTGTCCAGCATTCTCTGGTTTTGCTTCAGGGGGCACTCTGCAATCTGCGTGCACTTGACATGTGTATTTCTTTTTTCTTATATACCCTTACCCAGTTTTTATGTATATATGCTACTGTTCTGCTTGATTATGTATATATACCTTTGGACATGTTTTGTATCACCGACTGGTTTCTGCTCCAATAAACATGATATTACAAAAAAATAAAAAAAAAATAAAAAAAAAATAAAAAAAAAAAAAAATACCTAAAAAAAAAATATATACCTCAATCTGTATTTTCCTCATTCAGCTAATAGATCTTGAGAATAAAAACATATTTTAAAAATCAGTAATCTTTTGAAGAATGATCTATAATCTTTGTCACAGATTAAACCTTCCACTAGCTCTATATAGTCTTTATCTCTCACGAAGCTGGCCAAACCATCAAGCAGATGCATCCTTTTTAAAGATGTCTTAATATCTCTGATAAAGTCAATAATTATATTACTGCTTTCATTACAAAGCATCAATATTTCCATTTTTTTTTAATTATTATCAATTTTAAACGTACAGAAAAGAAAATATTAGCTAAGAGCAAATAATACATAATTACAGTATATCAAAAGAATGCAGAACGAGAAGGGGACGGAAAGGATAATGAATCGCAAGGGAAACCAACAAGAAAACAAATCCATCGAGACTTAAACTGTATGTACACTAATGCAAGAAGCCTGACGAACAAAATGGGGGAACTAGAAACCAGGGCCAAAGATGAGAACCTAGACATCATAGCAATCACGGAAACATGGTGGAACGAGGACAACAAATGGGACACAGCACTACCAGGGTACAAGCTCTACCGAAGAGAAAGGAGGAGGAACATCAGAAACATCAGAAAGGAGGAGGAATAGCACTTTACGAAATGGATACAATTCAATCGATCGGAGTGGACACACCAACAATTAATGGCCTACTGGAATCAATATGGGTTAAAATACCAGGAAGAAAGGGAACCGAGATAAAGATGGGGCTGTAGTACCGCCCACCCGGGCAAACAGAAGCAATAGATGAAGAACTGAGAGCCGAGTTGAGGCGAGAATGTAAAAACGCAACCACCATAGTTATGGGAGATTTCAACTACCCAGGGATAGACTGGAGCCATGGAGTTTCCAATTGTTCAAAGGAATTGGAGTTCCTAGAAGCTGTAGGGGACTGCTACTTGGAACAGCTCATCAAAGAACCAACGAGAGGGGCAGATATTCTGGATTTAATCCTCAACGGGCTGAGAGGACCTGCCCAAGAAGTAGAAGTAGCGGGACCTTTAGGGAACAGTGACCACAACACGATCCAATTCAAAGTGGAACTAAGTATGCCAAAGGGGAGGAGAACCACTGTAACAACGTTCAACTTCAGGAAAGGGAACTATGATGCTATGAGACACATGGTAAAGAGAAAACTCAAGAACTGCTCCAGAAGGGCACAGACAGTGGACCAAGCCTGGACTTTATTCAAGGACACGGTGAATGAGGCGCAAAACCGGTATATACCCAGATTTAGAAAAGGGTACAGAAAGAATCAAGCAAAAGACCCAGCAAAAGAAGTTAAGAAGGTGGTAGACCCAAGCAAAAGACCCAACAAAAGAAGTTAAGAAGGTGGTAGAAGATAAGAAAAAATCCTTCAGGACGTGGAAAAAGGATAAAACCAGGGAAAATTGGAAAGAGCACAGGAAGCACCAAAAAGAATGTCACACCGTAGTCAGAACAGCAAAGAGAGAATATGAAGAGAAGCTTGCAAAGGAGGCACGGAACTTTAAACCTTTCTTTCGATATGTGAAAGGGAAACAGCCGGCGAGGGTGGAGGTGGATGAGGGGGATAGGAAAGGAGTGGTAAAGGAGGAAAAGGAAGTGGCGGACAGATTAAACACGTTCTTCTCGTCAGTCTTCACGAAAGAGGACACATCCATTGTTCCGGAACCGGAAAAATTCTTCAAGGGGGACCAAGAGAAAAAATTATTGTGCATGGACTTACCTCGAAGACGTACTCAAACAGATAGGCTAAAAACTGACAAATCCCCGGGCCCAGACGGAATTCACCCAAGAATACTAAAAGAACTTAGAAACGAAATAGCGGAGTTACTGCAGCAGATTTGCAACCTATCCCTGAAAACAGGGGTAATACTGGAAGACTGGAGGATAGCAAATGTTACACCTATCTTCAAGAAGGGAACCAGAGGCGACCCGGGGAATTATAGACCGGTCAGCTTAACATCAGTTCCGGGGAAGATGGCCAAATCATTGATCAAGAACAGTATCAGTGAGCACATAGAAAAAAATAAGCTGATGAGAACAAGCCAGCATGGTTTCTGTACTGGAAGATCTTGCCAAACAAACCTGCTGCACTTCTTCGAGGGGATAAGAGAACTTTTGGACAAAGGTGACCCAATAGACATAGTATACCTAGACTTCCAGAAAGCCTTCGACAAGGTACCCCATAAGCGCCTTCTAAGGAAACTGTGGAACCACGGGGTGGAAGGGGACATACACAGATGGATCAGAAACTGGCTGGCAAATAGGAAACAGAGGGTAGGAGTAAAGGGACACTATTCTGACTGGAAAGGGGGTCACAAGTGGCGTCCCACAGGGGTCAGTGCTGGGACCGCTGCTATTCAATATATTTATTAATGACTTGGAAACAGGGACAAAGTGTGAAGTTATAAAATTTGCGGATGACACAAAACTCTCCGGTAAGGTTAGATCTGTAGAGGAATGTAAAGAACTCCAAAGGGACCTGGACAAACTGAGTGAGTGGGCAGATAAATAGCAGATGAGCTTTAATGTGGAGAAATGTAAAGTTATGCACATAGGGAAAGGGAACCTGATGTACAACTACACAATGGGGGGATGACATTGGGAAAAGGCAACCTAGAAAAGGACTTGGGGGTTTTGGTGGATAAAACAATGAAACCGTCAGCACAATGCGCAGCGGCCTCAAAAAAGGCGAACAGAATGTTGGGCATTATCAAAAAAGGTATCACTATCAGAAGCAAGGAAGTTATCCTCCCGCTGTACAGGGCAATGGTGCGACCGCATCTGGAGTACTGCGTCCAGTACTGGTCGCCGTACCTAAAGAAAGATATGGCAATACTCGAGAGGGTCCAGAGAAGAGCAACAAAAATGATACAGGGCATGGAAAACCTCTCATATGCTGAGAGGCTGGAGAAGCTGGGGCTCTTTTCCCTGGAAAAGCGGAGACTTAGAGGGGATATGATAGAAACTTATAAGATCATGAAGGGTATAGTGAAGGTAGAGAGAGCCAGATTCTTCAGACTGGCGGGGGCAACAAAAACTAGAGGGCACTCAAAAAAATTTAAGGGAGATAGGTTCAGAACAAATGCTAGGAAGTTCTTCTTCACCCAGAGGGTGGTGGACACCTGAAATGCGCTTCCAGAGGTGGTGGTTGAGCAGAGTACGGTTTTGGGTTTCAAAAAGGGATTGGACGAGTTCCTGAAGGGTAAGGGAATCCAGGAGTACAATTAGAGGGTTACTATACAAGACAAAATGCTCTTGAGTAATAGATCACTACAGGTCATTGACCTGGGGGGCCGTCGCAGGAGTAGACTGCTGGGCATGATGGGCCTATGGTCTGACTCAGCAGAGGCAATGCTTATGTGCTTATAATCCATCTCAAGTCCACATGATAGTTGAAATCCTTGATTACTAGAACTAAGAAAAACAAGCGTACAATGATTTAGGAAAACTAAGTTCCAACATCTGAACCAGAATCTAATTTCTAAGAGTTCAAAAAACTTCAAACCCCTTCGAGGTGCTTTAAGGACAGAAATGCAGTTAAGTGTGAGGGTTAAAAAAATACATCTAATCTAAACCTTAAGTTTATATACCGCATCATCTCCATGAGTATGGAGCTCGACACGGTTTACAAGAACTTAAAATAGTGGGTAGAGAAGAAGAAAAAGGATTACATGAACTTATGTGTAGCAGGGGGGAGAGAAAGGGGGGAAGGATAGAGCTACAATTTGCTGAAAAGTTTTCAGTTGTTTGCGGAATAACTGAAGGGAGCTCAGGTTCCGCAGCGGGGTGGTGAGGTCGTTCCAAAGACCTGTGATTTTGAAGAGAAGGGATTTTCCCAGTTTGCCTGCATAGTGGATGCTGTGTGGAGAGGGGAAGGCTAGTTTAAGGCAGTTCTGGAGGAGTCGGGACTGGAGGAGTTGAAAGACAGTGGGATAAGAGGAGGGAGGAGTCCATGAATGATCTTGAAAGCCAGGCAGGAACATTTGAAATGTATTCTGGAGATTATTGGGAGCCAGTGAAGTTTGGCAAGGAGTGGGGAGGCATGGTCAGATTTGCGTTTTGAGAAGATCAGTTTGGCTGCAGTATTCTGGATTAGCTGGAGTCTTAGAATACTTTTTTTTGATAGATTTAAGTAGATGGCGTTGCAGTAAATCTAGTTTGGAGAGGATGATGGATTGGACAAGGATGGCAACGTGTTGTTGGCTGAAGTAGGATCTAGCTTTCCTCAGCATGTGAAGGCTGAAAAAGCATGATTTTGCCAAGGAGTTGAGGTGGTCATTGAGGGAGAGAGAGGAATCAATAGTGATACCAAGGACCTTGCATGAGAATTCGAGCTGTAGTGTATCGCCTTTGGGTAGTGCGAAAAGTGTGGGCAGGTGTTCGAATTTTGGGCCGAGCCAGAGTAGTTTTGTTTTAGATTCGTTTAGTTTCATCTGTACCGAGAGGGACCAGGCACGGAGTCTCATTATGCAAGCTGTAATGTTTTCGTGGAGGTTGGTGAGGTTCTGGTCAGTCTCAAGGAGGACAAGGATGTCATCTGCATAAGTGTAGTTTGTTTCCAGGGGGGATAGTTGAAAGAGTTTCAGGGAGGACATGTAGATGTTAAAGAGAATAGGGGAAAGGGGTGATTCTTGAGGGACACCGCAAGATGGAGTCCAAGGAGTGGACATGGTGCCATTTGTGTTGACGGTGTAGGAACGGGAGCGTAAGAAGTTTGAGAACCACATTAGGACGATGGAGTCGATTCCAATCTTGGAAAGTTGGCAAAGTAGTATGTCGTGGTGGACGACATCAAAAGCAGCGGAAAGATCGAATTGTAATAGGACAGCGAATTTGTTACGTGAGTGTAGTTGTTGTTTGTAACGTGAGTGTAGTTTGAAATTAGGGAAACTAGGAGGGATTCAGTGCTAAACCAGGGTCTGAAGCCATGTTGGTAGGGGTGAAGAATGGAAAATCTCTTGAGATAGGAGGAGAGCTGGGTAGCAACTATGGTTTCTAGAAGTTTGGTAAGTAGAGGGATATTTGCTATGGGATGGTAGTTTGATGGTAGGGAGGGGTCGAGATCGGCTTTTTTCAGAATAGGTGACAAGGCAATGTGGCCCATTTTTGTGGAGAACAAGCCTGATAGTAGAGCAGAGTTAATGAGTCTCGTAAGGGAGGAGATGGCCTGTGCAGGAATGTTTTCATAAAGGTGGGATGGGAAAGGATCTAAGATGCATTTGCAGGATTTCAGTCTGAGGCAGAGTTTAGAGATCTGGGGTTCAGATATGGGATCAAATGTCGTCCAGGATCTATCCGCTGGGATAGGGTTTGAGTCATTGGGAGGAAGAGTATTGTAAGAGACTGCTGAGGGGAAAGAGCTCCTTATGGTGGAAATCTTTTCATTGAAAAATTTGGCTAAGTCGTTTGCGGAAGGAGGGGAGAGGTGGAGTCATTTTTTGAGGTTAAGTTTCGCCAGATGTAGAACAGAGTACTATTTTGATTTTTTGATCTGGTGATTTTATCTCCATAGAAATTCTTTCTTGCTTTTTTTAGTATTGTGTTATAGCACTTGATGTTGTCTCGCCAGGATTGTTTGTCTGAGGGGGATTTCGATTTTTTCCATTTCCGTTCCTGGGCTCGACAATTCTGTTTTAGTTCCCTGTGATATGGAAGGTACCAGGGGGCTTTGTGGGAGTGGGAGAAAGATTTTGTAGATAAAGGGGCCAGAGCATGGTAGGTAGTCCCAGAAAGGGTAACCAGTTAGACTCTGGGTCTGTGTATTTAGGAGAAGGGGGAAGATGGTTAAGAAATTGGGTCCAGAACAATTCGCTCGTGATTTTTTTTGCGGTAGGTGATAGATTTTGTGGGCCGGGGTGGAGTACCTAGATGAGACATGAAGATGGGGAGGCAGAAAGAGCCTAGAAGGTGGTCAGACCACGGGACAAGGTCCCAGTGGGCCTCTTCGGCAGAAGTTTTGTGCTCAGTCAGGTCGAGGAAGCTGATGATGTCTAGTGTATGTCCTTTATCATGGGTAGGTGTGGGTGGAGGAGTGGTGAAGCCAAGGGAGGTGAGGAAGTCTTTGAATTCAGTTGTGTCCTTGCTGGTGTTATCGTCAAGGTAGAGGTTAATATCTCCTATGATCAGTAGTCTGTGGAATTTTAGGAAGACTCTTGTTATAGTCTCTAGGACAAGTTCAGAGGATTTATTCCAGGGGATAGGAGGGCGGTAAAGAAGCAAGATGCCTAGTGGGTGGGGGTGGAGTTCATCTTTAGCTGAAGCTAGTAAGAATTCTAAAGAGGTATGGCTGCCCTTTTCAAGGAGCTGAACGTTGAAGAATGATTTGTAAAACAGAGCCAGGTCTCCTCCTTTCCAGTTGATTCTGGGTGAGAAGAGGCCCTGGTAGCCAGGGGGGCAGAGTTCGTTTTGTGTGAAAGTATCGTCTTTTCCGATCCATGATTTTGTGATGCACACGAAACCCGGATCGGAGTCATCGAGTAGGTCTTTTATTATTTGGGTCTTGTTGCGGACTGATCTGGCGTTACAGTAGAGTGTGGGGACCGGGGTGAGAGAGACAGAGGTGAAGTTGGGTAGGTTGGCTGGAGGGACAGGCTTTAAGGAGGAGTGGTTTCTTCCTCTGTGTTTTTTGTTGTGATGAGTTCTAGTGTTTACTAGTGTGGGGATTCTGAGGCCTGGGCAGGTGTTGTTTGAGATTGTGGAGTCGGGGAGGTTGGGGGGGAGAGATTTTTGGCAGTGGGAAGTATTGGTGAAAGAGCAGAGAAGTAGAAGGAGGAGCCAGGAGGGTGGCTTCATGGTGGGAGCGAGGAGAGATAGTAAGAGAGGGTTTGGGCAGAGCTTGTCAGGCAGGAGGTGGGAGAGATTAGTGCTGCTAGTAAGATGCAGGCTGAGGAGGGGCTAGGCTGTATAAGAGGTAGTAGTGATGGGCAGAGCAGGCTAAGTAAGTGGTGGTAGAGCTAGACATGTGATGAACATGCGATAACGGTAGAGGAGTAGCACAGGCTATATATGCAGTGTCAGGCTAAGATATGCATATTTCAAGGATTTATATTTAACTAGGGGCAGCGGCGAGAGTAAGCTCCACCCACCCCCACCGCGTTGGCAGTCACTGCCCGAACTCCCCCCTTAAAAGGGGCGGAGCCAATGGCACACGCGGTGCACAGCATCGGCAGTGAATGCAGCGAGGAGCAGGGAGAAAGAGGAGAGAAGTAAGGAGAAAGAAAAAGTAAGGGAAAAGCAAAAAAAATGAGGAGCCAAGAGAGCAGGCAGAGAGGAGCAGGAAGCTAGGGGCAGCGGCGAGAGTAAGCTCCGCCCACCCCCACCGCGTCAGCAGTCACCGTCCAAACTCCCCCTTAAAAGGGGCGGAGCCAACAGCACATGCAGTGCACAGCATTGGCAGCTAACGTAGCGAGGAGCAGGGAGAAAGAGGAGAGAAGTAAGGAGAAAGAAAAAGTAAGGGAAAAGCAAAAAAAATGAGGAGCCAAGAGAGCAGGCAGAGAGGAGCAGGAAGCAAGGGGAAGCGGCGAGAGTAAGCTCCGCCCACCCCCACCGCGTTGGCAGTCACCGCCCGAACTCCCCCCTAAAAAGGGGCAGAGCCAACGGCACGCAGCCATTTGACACACGGCAAAGGCGCTCGCCTTAGCGAGAGCGCCTTTGCAAAGGGCCTCAAGAAGGGAAGAGTCAGTTCACCTAAGGACACCAGGTAAGGACGCCAACAAATAACAGCTAAATAACCAAAGTATATAAAAACAAAAACACAGTAAAAGCAGTAAACGCAGAGGGAACATACATACGAAACAACAGCAGGACGTACGCAAACTGCTGATTTAAAGTTAGGATCACCAACACTAACCAACACAGACCTCCTCAACACTAGTCAAAGGCAGCACATTATGATTGTATACAAGGAAAAACATGCAACTAGGGAATAGGTAAATAGCAAGCAGCAGGCACAGAAGAGAACACACACACAAGCAAAAAGGTACTCCAAACAGGCGGACAGCAATGGAAGCAGAGGGAATCCAGAAGATGAGCTTTCCACGGACTGCCATATGTACGATTACCTCCCCTTGCGGTTGGTGTCAGGAGCTGAAAAGCTTGAAGAAAGAAGTTAGTCGACTGAAGTACAGGATTCAGGAACTGGAGGGACTTTACATTGCAGAAGACCCAACCAGGACAGCTGAAGACCCTATGAGAGAGAGGAACATCGAGGAACAAGTCAGGGAGCTCGAGGAGTTCATTGAAGAGGCCTACAGGAGGGTGGAAGAACACTATCATCACAGGAGCGACGAAGATACACCCACATGGAATGGAGAACAAGAACCATCTGACCCCAAGGAAAAAGAAGCTCATAGAGAAAGCCCACAGGAAGGGAAGGCAAGGTCTTACCGATACCTAGAAGAGGAAGCAGCGAAGCACACCGAGGACACAGACCTGCGACTGGAGCGAAAACTGATAAAAGGAAAGTCTGCGAGCCTAGTGGGAGACTCAAGCCTAAGGCAAGTAGATAGCCACATAGCAGGAGGGAGAGAGGATTGACTAGTGACCTGCTTCCCAGGATCGACAAAATTGAAAGGATCCTAGAAGGAGCAGAGATAGAAGAGACTACAGTGATGATCCACATCGGGACAAATGATGTCAGCAGGAGAGACTACAATAGGAATGCACTGATTGAACAGTTCAAGATTCTCGGAAGGAAGTTGAAGATGAGAACTCAGAAAATAGCATTTTCAGAGATCCTACCAGTACCAGGGCAGATGTGAAGAGGCAGACAGAACTACAAACAATAAGTGCATGGATGAGGAGATGGTGTGAGGAAGAGGGGTTCCACTTCGTGAGGAACTGGACAACGTTTTGGGGCAAGAACAAGCTCTTCAGGAGAGATGGACTACACCTGAGCGCAGCGGGAACTAGACTTCTAGCAAACAATGACAGGAGAGGAATAGAGCAGGTTTTAAACTAGGAAGAAGTGGAAAGCCGACAGTTGACAAGTGTTGATGATTCAGAAGAAGGTATCCCAAGAAGATACTGAGTGGGAAAAATGCTGGGAAGACACAACGGGCAAAAAACATAAGAACATAAGAACATAAGAACATAAGAAGCGCCATCTCCGGATCAGACCTTCGGTCCATCAAGTCCGGCGATCCGCACACGCGGAGGCCCTGCTAGGTATTCACCTGGCTTATTTTATAGCCAACCATATCTTTATATGCCTATCTCAAGGAGATATGCATCTAGTTTGCTTTTGAAACCTAGGACTGTCGATTCCGCAATAATCTCCCCTGGGAGAGTATTCCAGATGTCAACCACTCTCTGTGTGAAGCAGAACTTCCTGACATTAGTCCTGAACTTGCCCCCCCTTAGCTTCATTTCATGTCCTCTTGTCCGTGTCAAATTGGACATTGTAAATAATCTTCTCTGCTCTATTTTGTCAATTCCTTTCAGTATTTTGAAGGTCTCGATCATATCCCCACGCAGTCTCCTTTTCTCAAGGGAGAACAATCCCAGTGTTTTAAGTCGATCCTCATATTCCAGTTTCTCCATACCCTTCACTAGTTTAGTTGCTCGTCTCTGCACCCTCTCCAGCAGTTTTATATCCTTCTTTAGGTAGGGAGACCAATGTTGGACGCAGTATTCCAAGTGGGGTCTGACCATTGCCCTATAAAGCGGCATTATAACTTTCTCCGATCTACTCGAGATTCCTTTCTTTATCATGCCCAACATTCTATTTGCCTTATTTGCCGCTGCCACGCATTGTGCCGACGGCTTCAGGGTCCTATCTATCAGTACACCCAGATCTCTTTCTTGTTCACTTTTCCCCAGAGTTGCACCTGACATTCTGTACTCGTATTCCTTATTTTTACTGCCTAAATGCATTACCTTGCATTTCTCCACGTTGAACTTCATCTGCCATTTCTCCGCCCATTTTTGTAACCGACACAAATCGCTCTGGAGTTCCTCACTGTCCTCCTGCGATCTGATTGCCCGGCAGAGTTTTGTGTCGTCTGCAAACTTGATGATCTCACTGGATGTTCCGTTTTCCAGGTCATTGATATAAATATTAAAAAGGATCGGCCCAAGTACCGAGCCCTGGGGCACACCACTAGTCACTCTCTCCCAGTCGGAGAACTTCCCATTTATGCCCACTCTCTGCTTTCGGTTTTCCAGCCATTTGCCTATCCATCTTTGTATATCTCCCTCTATGCCATGGCTTTGTAGCTTCCTGAGAAGTCTTTCGTGTGGAACTTTGTCAAATGCTTTCTGGAAGTCCAAGTATATTATGTCCACCGGCTTTCCACTATCAATTTGCTCGTTCACGGTCTCAAAGAATTGGAGTAAATTCGTCAGACACGATTTCCCTTTCCTGAATCCATGTTGACTGGGTTTCATCAAGTCGTGTGTGTCCAAGTGCTGAACTATGCTATCCTTGATCAGTGATTCAATCATCTTGCCGGGGACAGACGTAAGACTCACAGGTCTATAGTTGCCCGGTTCTCCTCTCGATCCTTTTTTGAAAATTGGCGTGACGTTCGCTTTCCTCCAGTCGTCTGGTATCTGACCAGTTCTGATTGACAGGTTTGCAAGTTTTTGCAATAACTCTCCAATTTCAATCTTCAATTCCTTCAAGACTCTCGGGTGAATTTCATCCGGTCCAGGTGATTTGTCACTTTTAAGTTTGTCGATCTGATAGTATATCTGGGCTAAGTCCACTTCAACTGTGGTGAGGCTGTCTTCTATTTCTCCTGCAAACACTTTCTCCGCTTCAGGTATTGTTGAGGTGTCCTCCTTCGTAAAAACGGACGCAAAGAAGGAATTTAGTTTGTCTGCGATTTGTTTATCTTCCTTGATGTACCCTTTTCTTCCCTTGTCGTCCAGGGGTCCCACTGCCTCTTTTGCAGGTTTTTTCCCTTTCACGTATCTAAAGAAGGGCTTGAAGTTTTTGGCCTCCCGGGCTATTTTTTCCTCATAGTCCTGTTTTGCTTCCCTCACCGCCTTGTGACATTTCTTCTGTTCATCTTTATGTTTGTTCCAGGCTTCGGTTGTCTTCGTGCATTTCCATTTTTTGAAAGAGTCCTTCTTTACCTTTATGGCTTCCTTCACCTGTATGGTAAGCCATGCCGGTTCTCTTTTGCCTTTAGTTCTCCGATCTTTGGAAATCCTCGGAATGTAGAGATCTTGTGCTTCTGCAATAGTATTTTTCAATAGGCACCATGCCTGATCTACTGTTTCAAGTTTGTCCACCATCTTCTCGAGTCGTTTTGTTACCATGGCTCTCATGCAATCGTATTTACATGAGTTGACTGTCCAAGAAGAGGATGATAAGAAGAACGTAGGACAGGATAAGAAAATGAAGACAAGAAAATACCAGGACTTAAATTGCATGTACACTAATGCAAGGAGCCTAAGGAACAAAATGGGAGAATTAGAAGTCATGACCAAAAAAGAGAACCTAGACATCATTGAGATCTCTGAAACCTGGTGGAATGAAGAAAACAAATGGGACATAGCACTACCGGGGTACAAACGCTATCGCAAAGACCTATCAGGCCAGAAAGGAGGAGGAATCGCTCTATACATAAAAGATAACATAGACTCGACCAGAGTGGACACAGCTGCGACGACCGACAAATTGGAATCACTATGGGTTAAAATACCAGGAAGGAATGGGCCCGAGATAAAGATGGAACTGTACTATCGTCCACCGAAGCAAACGATGAAGACATGAAAGCCGAGATGAGGCGAGAATGCAAAAGCGGTAACACGATTGTTATGGGAGACTTCATCTATCCCGGAGTCTTGGAAACTCAAAATGCACTAGGGAGACCGGTTTCCTGGAGGCTATACAGGACTGCTTCATGGAGCAGCTTGTCAGAGAACCGACGAGAGGGATTGCCACCCTGGACCTAATCCTCAATGGACTAAGAGGACCTGCAAAGGAAGTGGAAGTAGTGGGACCGTTGGAAAACAGCGACCACAATATGATCAAGTTCAAAGTCGAAGTGGGAATATCGAAGGGGAAAAGAACCACAGCGACAACTTTTAACTTCAAGAAAGGAAACTACGAAGTGATGAGAGTAATGGTAAGAAAGAAACTTAGGAACAGCTCAAAGAAATTGCAGACTGTAGAGCAAGCCTGGTCTTTATTTAAGGACAGGCAATCTCTCCCCAGGTGGTCCCTACCTTCCTGGTACCAAGTAGAGATTTTGTTTGAGGACGCTGAGGTAGCTAGAAAAGCAAAATCTAGTTTACCATATTCCCAGGTGTCCCCATGGTTCCTGACCAAAGATCAATAATAATGTTGGAGTTGGAAATGCGTATAGGAGTGGGTGGGAGGGAGACCCCAATGAGCTTGATCTTGGATGAGAGAGGGGAACTGACCACCCCACAAATCGAGGAGGGTACCTATGGTAGTGTCTCGGTTCTCTCACCACCGCAGACCCGCCAAGCCATCCACACCCAGCACAAAATCAGAGCTATGTATGAGAGACAGGAACGGGGAAACAGTGAGCAGCTGACCCTGACACACCCTCCACCATCGCCATGCCTGACCAAGAGGAAAAAGAAACGGAAAGGTCTAGGAAGTAGAGCCCGGCTCGCCCCATCTGGCCTGATGGAGAAGAGAAAAAAAGGATCGAGGCAAGCAACAGTCCTGAAAAAGATGTGGAGGTGAGTAACGTCGGGAGGACACCAGAGACTCATGAATCCAATGAAGAAGTGTGGCCACATTGTAAAGATGCAAGTTAGGCAAACCCAGACTACCCCGGGATTTTGGCTGCGTCAGTTTAAAAAGACTAATACGGACCACCTTGCCATTTTTTAGATCACCATAGAATTGATTTTACTGCTTTTACTATTTTTAAGATTTTATTTACTGGTTGTCTTACTTTTTACTTTAGCTTTCTCTGCCTGTGGTACCTTGCTCCTCTGCTGCCGGACTCCTCCCCCAAGCCAGGTCAGCCCATGCGCCATATATTTGGGCCTTCTAAGGAGCAGAACCTGCTCCTTTGTTTGCTCCTTCGTGCGCTACCTGAGGGCGCATCTATTTTGAAATTCAATCTGCTCTTTTTCACGTTTGCTAGTCCCTTACTCAAATTTATTAATTCTTTTTTTTTAATATATTCTAGTACTAAACTTGTTGTTTTCCTACAACATTCTTTTTACAAATTTTACCATGCCTACAACCCTCTCAAACATTCCTGTCTTCTGGGGACATCGCCCCCCGTCCAATAAAACTATCACAACATGCTCTCCTTCAATCTTTGAAATACCGATTTCATCTCATTCTACCCATAACAAACCTTTAAATACCTCTTTACCCTTTTCAAAAAATCATACCCTAAAAACTACTAGCCTAAAAATAGGACTTATCAACGCTAGGGCAATTAAAAGTAAATACCACCTTTTAAAAGGACTTACATGCACTTTGTATTGTCGAAACCTGGCTTACAGAAGGTGAGGAAGCTTACCTATCTTACTGCTGTCCACCTAATTACGATTTTTGTTGGAACCACCGGCACAATCGAAAAGGCGGTGGCCTAGCAGTCATTTTTCAAACTAATTTAATTACCATCTCGGACACTTCTACAGGTACTGTCGGTATCGAATATCTTCAAGCAAAAATTAATTCCAATCCTACGACTGATCTTTTATTACTCTATGCTCCACCACCTTTAAACCAAAATAACTTGATCTTACTTCAAAATCTAATCTTTGAGTTTTGTTCTGCCTCAGCCCACCCCATTATTCTAGGAGACTTTAACATACACTTCGAAGATAGCTCTAACATTTTTACAATTGAAATATCAAATTTTCTTAACACTCTAAATCTTCAGACATTAATCAAAGTTCCAACTCATATCGCCAATCACACGCTTGATATGGTACTTCACACTATATCTCAAATTTTATCCTGCACGGATCCATCAATTTCCACTGTTCCCTGGTCTGATCACTACTTCATTTCATTTAATCTTCATTTCCAAAAACCAGATGCTTATACCACAAGTTCTGAATCCAAAACAATCTTTTTTTTCGAGATTTCTCCAACTTAGAATTATCAGACATTATACCCTTTTTCAATCCCTCTCCCCCACTCCATATTTTGCATTATTGGACGAAGAATTGATCACATGGAACTCCTCTTTACAATCCCTTATCGATTAAAAAATTCCATTGATCTCAAAAACACTTTCAGTTCGCAAAATTTCAAACCCTTGGTACACAGATGAACTTTCTCTCATAAAAAAACAACTTAGGTCCTTAGAAAGAAAATGGCAACACAATAAATCACACTTACATCTTCAAAATTACAAGGAACAGGCAACATTTTATAAAATGAAAATTAATCAAGCTGAAACTAACTACTACAAAAAAAAAATATCTAAAGCAAAAAATTCGCCTATTTTGTATTCTATTTTAAAATCCATCACTCCTTCAACACACAGAGAACACAATAAACAAAAATGCAACCTCACAGCTCAAGAACTTGCAAATTATTTTTGTTCAAAAATAAGTAACTTTTGTAATACTTTTCAACAAAATTCAACTAATAACCTTGAAACTGATTGCAAAATGGAATCTATTTTAACCTCTAAATGTACTAAATTTAAGATACCCACTATAAAAGATATCCAACTCACTATTCAGAAAATTAACCCAAGAGACACGCGATCAGAAATTATACCTCCGATTTATCTGCAAAAATTCTTTTCCTACTTTGGTCCATTTATTCACTCACTTGTTCAAAAAAGTTTAACTACTGCATATGTCCCGCTTCCATGGAAAACTGCTACCATTACACCTATACTGAAAGACCACAAAACCAGCCCTGAAGAAATCTCTAATTACCGTCCCATAGCTAACATTCCTTTCCTCACGAAAATAACCGAAAGATTGGTCTTTAACCAACTTTCATACTTTATTGAAGCTTCAAAAGCACTTCATCCGAACCAAACAGGTTTCCAGAAATTCCACAACACAGAACTCTCACTGATTGGAATGATAAACAATATCCATTACTTCTTAGATCACCACAAATCAGTAGTTCTTTTTTCACTAGACCTGTCTGCGGCTTTTGACACCATCGATCATGTCTTATTATTAGAATGACTGGAATCTTTCGGTATTAACGATCAAGTTCTGAAATGGTTCGATTCTTTTCTTTCTAATCGCTCCTCAATATTCTACTTTAACAACGAGCAATCTAAACCTTTCTCATCATCCTATGGTATTCCACAAGGTTCCATTCTGTCACCTCTCCTATTCAACACCTTTCTGTCCCCACTTTTAAACCTGTGTCAATCCTGTGTTTACAGCCTTTGCATACGCTGATGACATCCAGTTACTGCATCCTTTAGACCCAGGAAACACAGACGAAATCCAGGCAGTTAATAATAAACTAGACTCAATAAAAAAATGGCTTAACTCTAATAAATTAGCCTTAAACATCAAAAAAACAAAAACAATGCTATTCTCTTGGAAGAAGGACATTACATTGAGCACCACCTTTATCCTAGACAATACTCCCTTAGATATCGTTTCATCGCTAAAAATCTTAGGCATCGCTAAAAATCTTAGGCAAGCTTTCATTTCATGAAAACATAGGGAATACAATTAAATCTTGTTTTTTCAAATTACGCATGATACGTTCTATATCTAAGTTCCTTGAGCCTAAGTCCATTAATATACTGATTCTTTCATTGATCATTTCCAAAATTGACTACTGTAACTCTCTCTTCTTTAATATTCCACAAAAAGAAAAAAGGAGACTACAAATTATCCAAAATACAGCGATCAAACTGATCTATAATGCCAAAAAATTAGACCATGTCACACCTCTGATGATAGATTCTCATTGGCTCCCCATAAGCCATCGAATCACATTCAAAATATTACTTTTAGTTTTCAAATCTCTAACTTATAATGAACCACAGTTCATAACCAGAATGCTCACTCCATATAACACTCTCCGGTCAACCTCTAATAACCTGTTAACAGTTCCATCCTTGAAAATAATAGGAACCAGAAGACAGGACATGTTCTCGGTTACAGCCCCTCTTCTGTGGAATTCTATACCTCAATACATAAGAGACGAAAAGGACCTTGCATCCTTCAAAAAAATTTTAAAAACCTACCTTTTTAAAGATGCATTTCATCTATGACCCACCGATTTAGAATTTTTAATTTTTTGGCTCAATATTTCAAATTTTACCCCTCCTTGTGTTAACTTCCCTTCTGTGTTTTTCATATTCTGCAAAGAAATTGTAACTTTCTCCTCCTACCCATCACGACTCATGTGTGTCTTACTTAGTAAGTTTTAATTTATGTTATTGTACTCACTGCCCACTTTTTAATTTGAATTGTACATCGCTTAGGAATTTAAATAAACGATTTATCAAGCATTAATAAAAACTTGAAACTTGATTCCAGAAAAAGGAGCGAATAACGGAAGAAAAAGCCGTTCATTAGTAGGGGAGATCCAAACCGGGATGGTCTGGAGAGGATACAGCAGTTTCGGAAAGAGAACCATTTTCACTAGTGCAGCACGGCCCATCAAGGACAGAGGAAGTGATCTCCATTTATGGCAAAAAGTTTTTATTTTGCCAATGGTGGCAGTAATGTTGGCCTCGTATAGTTTTTTAGGATCATGATAGAGCATGATTCCCAAATATTTCAGTTTGCCTTTTGCTATCCCAATGCCCAGCTGCTCCCACCAGGGGTCCGAGCCCATAAGGGGGGTGCCAAGTAATAAGACTCCCGTTTTATTGAAATTGAGTTTTAAACCAGAAAAGCGCCCATACGAGGTGAGAATGGTTATAAGAATAGGCATCGTTCGATTAGCATGATTGGCATAAAGTAACATGTCATCCGCAAACATGCTGATATGAAACTCCCTGGTGCCAAAATGCAGGCCCTCCAAAGCAGCGTCCTGACGGATGCGAATAGCTAAAGGTTCAAGGGACAAAAGAAATAGAAGAGGGGACAAGGGGCAACCCTGCCGCGTACCACAGCCCAAAGGAAAAGAGGCCGACACCCCTCCATTTACCAACAGCTGGGACCTGGGATTATGATAAAGAACAGCTAACCAGTGAATAAAGTCCCCACAGATACCAGAGCGCTCCAGAACCCAGAAGAGATGGGTCCAGGATACCATGTCGAAGCTTTTTCAACATCCAAACTCGTGATGAGAGCTCGGTCAGAGGTGCAATGGGGAGATTGCAAAACGGCTAGGATCTTGAGAAGATTCATTGAGGCGTGCCTACCTGGTACAAAACCCACCTGATCATCATGAATGAGGGAGGGGAGAAAGGTATTAAGACGCGCCACCAATACACTGGCCAGAATCTTAATATCTTGATTAAGGAGGGAGATCAGTCGATACGATCCCAGAGCATCCAAGGGGCAACCAGGTTTAGGCAAAATAATAACATGAGCCTGATTATGGTAGTCCCGAGGGGCGTCTCATGGTGAAGTCCCATAAAATAGGCCTGAAGGAAAGGGAGGGCCTTCGAGTGTAGAAGCTTATAAAACTCGGGACCAAAACCGTCGGGGACGGGTGTCTTGGCCAATTTAAGCCTGCGCATGGTCCGCTGTAGCTCTTTTCCCGTAATAGGAGAATTCAAAAACAACTTCTGATCATCGGAAAGCTGGGGCAAAGAGAGGTCGGCAAAGAACGAATCCCGCGCCGAAGCGTCGTCTGGGGGGGCAGCGTACAGGTCCGAGTAAAAATTCACAAACTATTGCATAATGGCCTGGTGAGTAGTATGAACTCCGCCTTGTCGGTCCTTAATAGACATGATAACGTGTTTGGCTTTCGGGGGGGGCGCTTAGCCGGTTTGCAGTCCATTCCAGGGTCTGCCACTATGTTAATATCCCTGCCCAAAATAAGAGGAGCTGGACTGAGGGGAGTGAGGAGGCCCATCAATGAGGAGAAAAAGCTATGAGAGTACACGTTGGGCGCATAAATATTGCAAAGGACAATGGATTGCCCCCACAGCTCCCCCATCATGATAGCATATCACCCATTGGGGTCCGCTATTTGAGAATGCAGATGGAAAGGAATATTTTTGTGGATGATGATGGCTACCTCGCATTTCCGGGCATTGAAAGAAGCAGAACCCACCTGTCCCACCCATTCCCTGCGAAGTTTAGCATGCTCTACAGGGGTCAAGTGAGTCTCCTGAAGGAAAGCTATGCCAGTATGTTCTTTCTTAAGATAAGCTAGTAGTTTAGTACGTTTTATGGGGAATGGATCCCATCTACATTAAGTGACCTGATATTCAATTGTGCCATAACCTAGAAAGATGAAACAACTGCAACAGAAAATCAGAGAACACTGGTAAGAGGATGGGACGTCCCAGCAAAATCCCCCCCTCGACTCACAAGCACCCAAAGGAAACAGTAAAGAAAAACGCTGCACACATCGCACCATCCAGAGCCATACATCCACATACATCCTCCATCCACTCCCCACCCCCCCTTGCACAACAAATTCCCACCATGCGACACTCCAATCGTCGCATAAAAAACAAAGCACTCATAATGTAGAATAATGGGCAGCTCCTGGCCATGCCCAAACAGAGACATAGGAAAGACAATTAGACCCCCCCAACCTCGTCAGAGAAACAGAACAACCAAATGAACAAAGTCCAACCAGAACATAGTGCAAAGACCATTGGATGAGCACAAAGTGAACCCTCCCCCCGCCCCCCACAGGGCCAGATGACAGGAGTCCTGCAGGTAAAAAGCAGTAGTGGAACTGTCCCAATGAGACAGGGCAGGGGAAGACCCATCAGAACAAGGGCCCAACAAGATCACCCTGGGATGCCCATAGTTAGACAAAACCACAGCTTGTATGGGCTCGAGCCCTGCGAGCAGGTGTCAGCAAGGTCCCCTAGATGTAGGTCGAGGTCCTCTCTGCGTTAAACTTGCGGACTCAAGAAGCAGGTGCACAGGGGGCTCCCCAGGTATCGCAGCAGGCAGTTTCTTAATGAAGAGATCCATTTCCTCAAGCGTGTTCAAAAAGATAGTTTTATTATTGAAAACAACATGGGCCCTTGCTGGATACAGTAGAGAGAAGCGGATATTTCTGGTGAACAGGGCGTTGCAGTTGCCATGGCTCTGCGGCGCGCTGAAACTTGAGGTGAAAAGTCCTGAAAAATAAGGATCTTAGTGCCCTCATAAGCCAAGGCGGTACTGGGCGAGAATTTTTTCCTTAGCCACATAGTTGAGAAAACGGGCTATCACTGGACGAGGCCCCAGATCGTCCTCTCGCTGTTGCCCCACGTGATAGGCCCGGTCGATTGAATAGGGTGTCAGGAGGTCTTGCAGATCCAAGGCCTTGGGCAGCCAGAAGATCAACGTTGTGAATTGAGGCAGGGATGCCAATGAATCAGAGATTATTGCGACGCCCCCTGTTCTCCTGATCTTCAAAGCGCTCCGAGAAGGTACAATTCGGCGATTCCAAAGTGCGGAGCCGTTCTTCATAATGAGCCGCGCTCTGCTCCTCTTGTGCTATAGATCTTCAGCGCGTTGCAGTCTGTTGGCATGAGAGTCCAAACTCTCCTTAATATCCTCCATGAAAGTGTGTGTTTTAGCGAGTTTGTCCTCCATGACGAGGGTAAGAGAGCAAGTAAGCTCCTGCACCGCGACAGCCTCTAAAAGTAAACATCGGCGCCTCATGGGAGTCCACCATCTTGGGCTCTGGGGCTTTCTGCTTGTCTTTCACCCCGCGCTGCGGTTTAGCCAACATACCTTGGAGGACGCTCAAAGGAGGAGAGTCGCTGCTCTCCTCCTTTGAGAAAGAGCAGGAAGAAGCCAAAAGTACGGCCACAGACGCAAATATAAAAGGTCGGCGCAAGGTTTTATTGCGGCACAGCCCAGAGCTGTGGAGGCACACATCCGTTCACTCTTCTGGCATTCAAGTGACCCCCCACTTTTTTTTTTTTAAATTTCTAATTTTACATTAAATTTCACAAGAGTAAATCTTGCACCATTAAACACAGGGAGGAAAATCAATTCAAGGCATCAGAAATCAAACTTACATCAATCAAACATAATAATCCCTTTCTTAGACCACAAT
Source organism: Geotrypetes seraphini (assembly GCF_902459505.1). Classification (NCBI taxonomy): domain Eukaryota; kingdom Metazoa; phylum Chordata; class Amphibia; order Gymnophiona; family Dermophiidae; genus Geotrypetes; species Geotrypetes seraphini. The sequence goes on along the minus strand of NC_047087.1, from coordinate 153,289,812 downwards.
TTAGAGCGAGTGATCACTTTATATGAGAGATGAAAAAAGGTATTTAATTAAATTAAGTTAAGAAAGGCTTAATGTATCAAACAACTGCTTTACTTCAATACCCTTCTAAAGTCATTCCTTGATGATCTTTTTAACATCTATAAATTCGTTCAGGTGACTCCTAGATACCTAACCAGGCATTTGCAGGGGTACACCAAAAGGAATGTAGCACCTAATTTAATTGTTTCTTTCCTCCTTTCTTGAGTAGTCTTAGCAACATTGGGATATATCCATATTTTCTGTTCCCCAAATAATTTTTGAGAGTTTTTAAAATATAGTTTCAAGATCATATTAACATCCTGCTCAAATACAAATGAAACCAAGAGCGTTGCTCTACCAGTATCAGCTGTTATTGTTTGTTCAAAAAGAGCTGTCACATTAGCAAAATCTATCTCATTGTTCTTTTTTCCTTTTTCTTTTTCTTCTTCTCTTCTGGGAATTTTTTCAAAATGCAGATAAATCTTATTTATTGGGGGAATACCATTTGAAGAAATTCTTAAATTTTCAATGAAATACCGTTTTAATAAATCCAGAGGTAACACTCCCGGAATTAATGGAAAATTTAGGAAACAAAGATTCAACCGTCTATTAAAATTCTCAAATTGTTCCAGTTTCCTATATATTGAAGAATTGTCTTTAATTAATGCTATCTTAAACTGTTGCAAATTGATTATTTCTTCCTGCATTTGCTTAGTTTGGCCTGAAAAATCCATTTTCATTAGTTCCACAGTTTTAGTTAGGGAGTCAAGTTTATCTGTTATTTTAGTTACCTCTTTAGTCATTTTATTCTCCATAAGCTGAAGAACAAGCCAGATGTTAGACAAGGAGGCCTCCGTGGGAGAGGACAAAAGTCCCTCTCTTGCTTGTGTTCATCAGCTGTTCTGCCATGGACATCGTGCCCTTGGGATCGCGTGTCTCCTGCCTTAGCGCCCTGGCAGTCGCTGGACATGGAGGAATAAGGGAAACCGGAGGAGAAAATGATGTTTCCATGCCCGAAAGGGCGAAAGACTCCCTCTCATCTCCGCCCTCCACCGGACTCTCCACTCCAGACTGCGCAGTTGCTGGGAGGGCTGCAAAGAAGCGATCCATTGTCTGCTGGACCGGGGTAGACACCAGGGTCGGCGAGGAAATAGCCCTGATTACCCCCTTCCTCTTCGTATGGGGCATGGAGCAAAAACCAGATACAAAGTACGTAGTGAGGAAAGCAGAGGCAGTTAGATCTTTACTGCTTTGCCCTCGGCTCCTCACACATAAGAACATAAGCAATGCCTCTGCTGGGTCAGACCTGAGGTCCATCGTGTCCAGCAGTCTGCTCACACGGCGGCCCAACAGGTCCAGGACCTATGCAGTAATCCTCTATCTATATCCCTCTATCCACCGCCACCATCTTGCCACATCACCCCTCACCTGAAGTATACTTTTTTAATATAAAGTTTTACACAGGACAAATTTTTTAATTCATTATTAGTTCATTTGTCTAATTAGAGTTATAGAAAGAATTCTAGGCCATACAAATGTACGTTATGACATTTATAAACATGTAAACATTTCTACATTAAAATAAATAAATTTGAAATTATAAATGTGTCTGGTTTTAGGAATTCTTAGTAAATAAGAACATAAGAATTGCCATACTCGGACAGACCGAAAGTCCATCAAGCCAGACCAAAGGTCTATCTAGCTAGTTTCCAACAATGGCCAACCCAGGTCCCAAATACCTAGCTAGATCCCAAGTAGTAAAACAGATTTTATGCTGCTTATCCTAGGAATAAGCAGTGGATTTTCCCAAGCCATCTTAATAAGGGCCTATAGACTTTTCTTGGAAATTATACAAACCGTTTTTAAACCCCGCTGAGCTAACTGATTTCACCACATTCTCTGGCAACAAATTCCAGAGTTTAATTACATGTTGTGTGAAGAAATATTTTCTTCGTTTTGTTTTAAATTGCATGTCTGCTAGTCCTAGTATTTTTGGAAAGAGTGAACAAGTGATTCACTCCACTCTTTATAGACATCTATCATATCACCCTGAACCATCTCTTCTCCAAGCTGAAGAGCCCTAGCTACTTTAGCCTTTCCATTATTTTTGTTGCTCTACTCTGTACCTTTTCTAATTCCACTATATATCTTTTTTGACATAAGGTGACCAGAACTGCACACAGTATTTGAGGTGCGGCAGTATCATAGAGCGATTTAAAGGCATTATAACATTTTCATCTTTGTTTTCCATTTCTTTCCTAATAATTCCTAATACAGTGGTACCTCAGTTTACGAGAGCACCGGTTTGCGAATGTTTTGTAACATGAGCAAAACATTCGCAAAATTGGCGCCTCGGAAACCGAGCGTGCCTTGATTTGCGAGTGGCACTCCCCGCCCCCCGCGATCCGGCACCCTCCCTCCCGCGATCCGGCATCCCCCCTCCGCCGCTTCTTACTGTCATCTGGGCCTGGGCACCGGCATGTCCTGTGCATTGGTGCCGGTGCCCGAAGATCGGCCTCCTCTTCTTGCTGGGCCTTGAGCATCTGCGCATGCTCAAGGCCTGCGAGTTCATGCTCTCTCCGAGATTCTCGGAGATCTCGGAGAGAACGTGAACTCGCAGGCCTTGAGCATGTGCAGATGCTCGAGGCCGACCTTCGGGCACCGGTACCAACGCACAGGACATGCCGGTGCCCAGGCCCAGATGACAGTAAGAAGCGGCGGGGAGTGCCCAATCGCGGCGGGGGGGGGTGCCCAATCGCGGCAGGTGGTGCCGAATCACGGGGGAGGGTGCCGGATCGCAGGGAGGGCCTTCAGGGGAGCAATGCCGGTTCTTGTGGGGTGTGGGCTAGAGCAGCGCCACTGGCCTCGGGGGGTGGGAACGTATCAAAGCGAGTTTCCATTATTTCCTTTGGGGAAACTCGCTTTGATAAACGAGCATTTTGGATTACGAGCATGCTCCTGGAATGGATTATGCTCATAATCCAAGGTACCACTGTATTCTATTTGCTTTCTTAGCAGCCACCGCACATTGAGCTGAGGGCTTCAACATATCTTCAACAATGACACCTAGATCCTTTTCATGGGCAGTGACTCATAACAACAGAACCCAGCATCACATAGCTATAGTTTGGGTTCCTCTTTCCCACAGATTGTCCGGCAAAGTTACACGAGAAAATGGAGTAGATTCTGCGCCGTTCACGGAGGAGGGTGTTTATGAGCAACTTGAAAAACTGAAGGTGGACAAAGCGATGGGACCAGACGGGATCCATCCCAGGATACTAAGGGAACTCAGAGAGGTTCTGGCGAGTCCTATTAAAGACTTGTTCAACAAATCTCTGGAGACGGGAGTGATTCCTGGGGATTGGAGGAGAGCGGATGTGGTCCCTATTCATAAAAGTGGTCACAGGGATGAAGCAGGAAACTACAGGCCGGTGAGCCTCACTTCAGTTGTTGGAAAAATAATGGAAGTGTTGCTGAAAGAAAGGATAGTGTATTTCCTTGAATCTAATGGGTTACAGGATCCGAGGCAACATGGCTTTACAAAAGGTAAATCGTGCCAAACGAACCTGATTGAATTTTTTGATTGGGTGACCAGAGAGCTGGATCGAGGACATATGCTAGATGTAATTTATTTGGATTTCAGCAAAGCCTTTGATACAGTTCCTCATAGGAGGCTGTTGAACAAACTTGAAGGGCTAAAGTTAGGACCCAAAGTGGTGAACTGGGTCAGAAACTGGCTGTCGGACAGACGCCAGAGGGTGGTGGTTAATGGAAGTCGCTCGAAGGAAGGAAAGGTGACTAGTGGAGTCCCTCAGGGTTCGGTGCTGGGGCCAATCCTGTTCAATATGTATGTAAGTGACATTGCTGAAGGGTTAGAAGGAAAAGTGTGCCTTTTTGCAGATGATACCAAGATTTGTAACAGAGTAGACACCGAAGAGGGAGTGGAAAATATGAAAAAGGATCTGCAAAAGTTAGAGGAATGGTCTAATGCCTGGCAACTAAAATTCAATGCAAAGAAATGCAGAGTAATGCATTTGGGGATTAATAATAGGAAGGAACCGTATATGCTGGGAGGAGAGAAGCTGATATGCACGGACGGGGAGAGGGACCTCGGGGTGATAGTGTCCGAAGATCTAAAGGCGAAAAAACAGTGTGACAAGGCAGTGGCTGCTGCCAGAAGGATTCTGGGCTGTATAAAGAGAGGCGTAGTCAGTAGAAGAAAGAAGGTGTTGATGCCCCTGTACAGGTCATTGGTGAGGCCCCACTTGGAGTATTGTGTTCAGTTTTGGAGACCGTATCTGGCGAAAGACGTAAGAAGACTTGAGGCGGTCCAGAGGAGGGCGACGAAAATGATAGGAGGCTTGCACCAGAAGACATATGAGGAGAGACTGGAAGCCCTGAATATGTATACCCTAGAGGAAAGGAGAGACAGGGGAGATATGATTCAGACGTTCAAATACTTAAAGGGTATTAACGTAGAACAAAATCTTTTCCAGAGAAAGGAAAATGGTAAAACCAGAGGACATAATTTGAGGTTGAGGGGTGGTAGATTCAGGGGCAATGTTAGGAAATTCTACTTTACGGAGAGGGTGGTGGATGCCTGGAATGCGCTCCCGGGAGAGGTGGTGGAGAGTAAAACTGTGACTGAGTTCAAAGAAGCGTGGGATGAACACAGAAGATTTAGAATCAGAAAATAATATTAAAGATTGAACTAGGCCAGTTACTGCGCAGACTTGTACGGTCTGTGTCTGTGTATGGCCATTTGGAGGAGGATGGGCAGGGGAGGGCTTCAATGGCTGGGAGGGTGTAGATGGGCTGGAGTAAGTCTTAACAGAGATTTCGGCAGTTGGAACCCAAGCACAGTACCGGGTAAAGCTTTGGATTCTCGCCCAGAAATAGCTAAGAAGAAAAAAAAAAAAAAATTTTTTAAATTGAATCAGGTTGGGCAGACTGGATGGACCATTCGGGTCTTTATCTGCCGTCATCTACTATGTTACTATGTTACTATGTTACATGCATCACTTTGCACTTGCTCACATTATACAATTTTGATGCCCAGTCTTCCAGTCTTACAAGGTCCTCTTGCAATTTTTCACAATCCTCTTGTGATGTATCAACTTTGAACAATTTTATGTCATCAACAAATTTAATAATCTCACTAGTTATTCCCATCTCTAGATCTTTGATAAATATGTTTTTTGTTTTATTTTTTTACTTTATCTTTATTCAAACTTTAAGTTTAACAAACAAGTAACAACTTGCAATAGGATTAGAAAATTAACACCCTAAGTCAAAAAGAGTATTCCAGGTGGAAAAATAAATTTTTACAGGAAAAACAAACAAACTATTTAGGCCACAAATATGATCCAAGAACAAGGAAATCTATACAAAAAAGAAAATTAGGAAAATTATAAAGTCTCAATTGGATAGATTAGAAAGCATGATCTTCCTCCCAGACAGCCGGTTCGTTAAACTGCGGATGTAGCCATTGAACCAATAATCACCCCTCCCCCTTCTCTAGCTACTATAAATTGAAGCAATTGCTTTGGTTCAAAAAACAGAAAAGGGACATGGCATTTAACAGGAAACTTCAAAATAAATGATGTGCCTAAGGCAATTACCCTTGGGCGACAAAACAGGAAATCTTTTCTTTTCTTCTGAGTCACCTTAGATATATCTGGAAAGATTCTTACTGTTGAACCCAGGAAAGTGTCCTTCATGTGCCGAAAATAAGTATGCAAGACTTACCCTCTCTTTTACTAAGGTGCGTTAACCGATTAGTGCGCGCAAACTGATTTAGCGTGCGCTAAACGTTAACGCGTCCATTATATTCTATGGACATGAATGGATGCATTAGCGTTTTAGAACGCGCTAAATTGATTAACGTGCGCTAATCGGTTAGCGCACCTTAGTAAAAGGATCTATAAGTCCCTATCAAACTCCAAGGCGAATATCACTTTAAGGGTAGTTCTCTGTTATTACATCCAAGGAGCTTTCTAGAAAATTTGTCGGTTCTAATTTATTCTCTTGTATCTCTACTTCTCCTGTTGGCGTGGAAGCTGTTTGTTTCTTCATACCCATGGAAATACGCTGGACTCTCATAAGAACATAAGAATTGTCGCTGCTGGGTCAGACCGGTGGTCCATTCTGCCCAGCAGTCCGCTCACAGTCCCTCAGGTCAAAGACCTGTGCTCTAAATGAGTCCAGCCTCACCTGAGTACTTTCCAGTTTAGCAGGAACTTGTCCAACTTTGTCTTGAATCCCTGGAGGGTGTTTTCCCCTATAACAGACTCCGGAAGAGCGTTCCAGTTGTCTACCATTCTCTGGGGAAAGAACTTCCTTACGTTTATATGGAATCTATCCCCTTTCAGCTTTAGAGTGCCCTCTCGTTCTTCCTACCTTGGAGAGGGTAAACAATCTGGTTTTATCTACTAAGTCCATTCCCTTCAGGATCTTTAACGTTTCAATCTCCTCTTTTCAAGGGAGAAGAGGCCCAGTTTTTCCAATCTCTCACTGTAAGGCAACTTCTCTAGCCCCTTAACCAATTTAGTCGCTCTTCTCTGGACCCTTTTGAGTAGTACTCTTGTTATTGGTGGTAAACCTTCTTCTGGTATTAACAAAGTCTCCTTCAGGTATTTCCTCACCATTTCCAAAGGAGAAATTACCAGAGATTTGGGAAAGTTTAACAAGCTCAGATTATTTTTTTCTTTGTTTGTTTTCCATATATTCTAGTTTTTTCTGGATAAAGATCCTTTCTTTAATTATCTCACTTTCCAATGATTTTATTTGGGAGACTTGTTCCTCATGCTTTTTAATACTTTCAGATTGTTCCCTCAGAGTTACTCCTTGTGCATTAACCTGGGAGCTGATGACGACACAATCAGAACATGCTAGGCTTTTCTTTCTTTTTTTAATTCTTTATTAATTTTTATTACTAACAAAAAGTTCAACACAATATTCACATCAGTAATAATAAATAAGCACTTAAATACAATTAGTATTAGTACAACAATATATGCCCTCCCCCCACATTTATCTTAAAGAACAACCTAAATATATGCCCCCCACCCCCCACGTGTCTGAATTACATCAGTAAAAGAAGGCTAAACAAACTATAACAATTGTACAAAAGATGTTAATGGACCCCAAACTAAGTTAAATATCTTAGAATGCCTTAAAATATCGGCATTCATCTTTTCAAACAGCTTTTCTAAGATTGGAGTCCATAGTGGCTATGGCCTTCTACGGGTCGTCCATACTGACTTTGTCAGGCTTAACAATCTCCCCAAACTGTTCAAATGAAGCAGATAAGATCTCACCCATTTCTGCATCAGGCAACTCTTATCCTACTTTGGTGAGAGCTTGTTTCTCCTTCTCCTCTGCTCCCTCCTTTCCTCCGGGACTTAACAGCTGTACCGTCTCCTGGGTTAACTAGTCTGCCTCCTCTGATGCAGAATTTATACTTCCAGGCTGGGAAGGAGCCTGTTCCTGGATCGGGCTCAAAGACACCTGATTACTACAAAGGTATGCCGATTCGCTCGGCATTCCTTCCGAAGTCTGGCTTGCTCTGTTGACTGGTGCATTGATTTGACTTCCAGTGTCGTCTGAATCATTGGCCTGGAGCTCGCGGCCACCGGAAATCCTGGTTACAACGCTCCCTTCCTCTTGCCCATCGCAGAGAATTTGCAGGCAGCTTGGCAAAACAACACGCTGCCAAGGAAGAAAAAGCTGGCGGTTTTTAAAAACAAACCGCAAGAAACTACAGCTAGGGTAATGATCAGATGGTGCTAACGTGGAGCTTAGAGCTACACCTCCGTCCATATCGCCATCTGGGATTGGAAGTGATCTTTGATAAATATGTTAAAAAGCAGCAGTGTAGTCATGTGAATTAACATCCCAAGCTAAAACAATAGACGATATGACAGGATTATAAGGAACAAAGTTCTAGACTCTTAGGGCGTCTGATGACTAACCAAGACAAAAAAGAGCACGCATGTGGATATGTAGCTGGGTCCATGGTCACATAATAAAGGATCTCCTACTATGTACTGTTTGGGCCAGATTCTACAAATGGCACCAGAATCGGCGGCTACAATCACACAACAGCACCGTTTGTAGAATTGTAGCTACCTCAAAAACAAAGGTACCGAAAATTTAGGCCAGGGTCTTTGAAGCCTATATTTCTGGCACCTATGTTTAACATGAATCACGTCTACGGTGGTGTTTAAGGACACCTAAGTTTGTTTCTGGTGTTAGATCTAGGTGCTGTTTTTGTTGGCGCCTCTAGGCACCTACATTTTTGGTTTTAAACAATTTTATGGTGGCTTTTAAATGGCTTTGCTGCTTAAGTTATGTGCTGGTAGGGCGCCATTTATAAAAATATAGGCCTTAAAGCCTCTGTAAATGGCTAACCCACCAAAGAATTCTTTAGAGACTTGTATGCATATAAAAATATACCGTGACAGAAAAAAATCAACCAATGTGCTGGTTTTGTGGAGGTTACATCAGACCCCAGATGTTTCAACCAACAAGGTAGAAATGGATATCAATTTTTTTCTGTCTCTGAAGGAAGTCTGCTTGTACAGATAAGCTGTCTCTTATCAGAAGAATGCACTAGATAATATTAAAAAGTAAGTAATGTTTATATTTTCCAATAGGTATGCTGTTTTAAAAAAATGTCTATACTCATTCATTTTATTTCATGTTTAGACCAAGAAACTGTTGGAGAACCTGTATTTTCTACATCAATAAATTCTAATAAGTAATTGGTTCCTTACCGGAAGCCAAAAGATAAATGAAATAGTGAGTTTCTGGTTTTATGAGGATTAAAAAAAAAATAAAAAAAATTACCCATCCTAGCTTTTAAGACTGCTGTAAAAAGAAATGTGTATTGATGCCTTTACATTTTTTTTAAAACTGTAAACCATGACAATGTTAGAAACTCGCAGGCAGGTCCTGTGAACCTGACAGAAAAGTCTAGTAGGAAAAGGACACATAACGAAAGCTTTTCAGACAGTGAACCAGAGCTCATTGGTACAGAAGATGAAGAGTGTGGTGAAAGCCATGCAGTTGATATTCTGATAGGACAAATAATGGTGCATTAGCCACTTCAGAAGATTCAGAACCAGTTAGCTATGTTCAGTTTATGAAAAGGTGGGATCATAAATTGGACGTTTAATGGTATACTTTATTCAGAAGAATTTTGTTTCATTAATTTAAACAGAATACCTTAGGCTCAAAATACCATTCAGCAAGGCATACAATATATCTTGGATTAAATTATCACCTGGTGATTACGTACAGGTACATCTACATTCATTGCTTTTTTTTACAATTCCATGTATTCTGGTAAATGAAATCCTGAAGCAATGGATGCTGATAATTTCTTAAGACCAGATTGCTAAGCTCCTTCGGAGTCACAGAGAAATATAGGTTTGTTGTATCGATGCTTTTGTACTTGTAATAAGAAACAAGGGTGGTGGGGCCCAAAGGGTCTTAAAGTCTATACTATTTAGCCAAATTTTGCATAAAAAAGGATGTATTTAATAGACTTGAATAACACAGGTAATAACCTGTGTTTTGACTGTAGTCTTATTGTACTCATGTCTCTAGTAAAACTCACAGATGCCGAGCTGTTAAAAAGGTGTTAAAAACTACATAACAATTTGGGGTGGTCATTACATTAAAAAAATCATACTTGACAATGTAGTAACAATTGAACATCATTTAAAGATATGTAAATATGGGGGGCGCTAGAGAGCCCGAACAAGATGGAGGCTTAGGGCGAGAGCTCTCATCCACGGCTCCGATATTTTTACTCTCCTCGTTCACCACAGCACTTACTTGCGCTAAATCTTACGGAAAACATGCCTGCCCCCAAGCAGGGAAAGATTGAGGCTGCCTTTGCAGGCACTTCTGGAGCTAAAAGGCAGAAACAGGACCCGCCGTCCCCTGTTAAGGGCGATGCGATTCGGCCACGTGTTGACCCGGAACTCACGGTGTCTGACCAGCTCCAACTCATTTCCAACATGCTATCTGAAAGCAAAGATGACATTAAAGATATTAAGCACGAGATGATATCTCTTACTGAAAAAATGTCTGCGATGGATTCCAAGCTGGAAGCCTTGGAGCGCAAGTGCCAAACTATTGACGAACTTACCACGAATCAATCGATGGACCGGAAGGCCCTGCGCGCCCTGGAGGACCAGCTGAATGATCTTGGTAACCATAGCCGGCGGAATAATTTGCGAATTACTGGCTTACATGAGGGGATTGAGGGTCCTAACGCCTGTAAATTTTTTGAAGAGTGGTTCCCCAAAGTACTCTCCCTACAATTCGACCGACCGCTTGAGGTGGAGCGAGCCCACCGGGTTCCAGCCAAGTCTCCTTCAGGCTCCCAACGGGCATGTCCTGTAGTAATGAAGCTGTTGCGCTTCCCGCACGTGGCCCAAATCCTGGATAAAATGCGATCGCTTAGGAAACTCGAATGGCAGGGGCAAACCGTTTATATATCTGCTGACTACACTAAAGTCACTGCGGAGAAGCGGCACCAATTTCTGGCCATGCGCCCTTGTTTGCGTGCACTCGAGGCGCGCTTTGGTTTACTTTCACCAGCACGCTTTAAAATCACCTATAACAACTGCACCAAAACCTACACTGATCCTGCAGACGTGGATCGGTTCCTGAGAGAACAGGAGGACCTGCAACGTATGGACACTTGATCGTGTATCAGGCTTTCTACTTAGACTTTTTTCACTTATATTTACTGTTTTACTGTTTTGCTGTTTTATTGGAAGCGCTTAATAGCTTAGCTTTTTTTAGAGCTATGAGTGGAGTATTTCATCATTATATTACTGATTTGTATCATCATATTTGCAGCGGGGCCGATGGGGGAGGGGCCTGGCCTTGAGCCTCCATAGGCCTTCGGGGTGCCTTTTTGGCAGGATGATTACAAGGCCTTTGTCTTGTGGGCGGGAGGGGGGAGTTGGGATGCTTGTGGGGTGGGCGGGGGGGTGTATGCAAGCGTGTGTGAATGGGGTTTGTTTCTGGTTTTTTTCCGTTCAGAGCAGAGTAGTTACTGATTGGTTATGTGCTATTAGGGCAGTGTGGGATGTGGACAAGCGACGCTCAGTTTTTCTGTATACCATTCTTTCTTTTACATTCTACTGATGGCTCTTTGTAATGTATTATATTTGAATATTAGAGGTTTAAACCACCCCATCAAAAGAAAACGAACACTACTGTACTGTAAACATCATTCTGCACATATAGTCTTTTTGCAAGAAACCAAGCTAAACTCGATTGAATCTGCTAAATTGAAGCGGGATTGGGTCTCTCAATGTTTTTTCTCCCCTGCAGTTTCCTCTAAGGGTGGGGTGGCCATCTTGCTCTCTAAACATCTTAATTACACTATAGTGCATACTTCTCATGACTCTCAGGGAAGATGGGTTACAGTCAACCTAGACATTAATTCCCGTCGATACACTTTCTTTACGCTATATGGCCCGAATGCTCCTAACACTAACTTTTTCAGAGACTTAGCTAAAGAACTAACATCTATATCCACTGACTATTTTGTAGTAGGTGGTGACTGGAATCTGGTCTTAGATGCCCATCTCGACCGGAGATCTCAATCTTCTTATCGCTCCCCTCCTACGCTTCCGGTATTGAAGCACATTATCCAGTCCTATGGACTGGCTGATGTCTGGCATCTCTTTCACCCTAGGGACCTAGAATATACCTTTTGGTCTGCACCCCATGCTTCTGCCATGAGACTGGATTACTTTCTCCTGTCTCATTCCCTCTTACAAACTGTACGATCATCCTCTATTCTTCCTTGTCCTCTAACTGACCACTCCGCCGTTTCAGTCTCCTTTACTCTTTCTGCACCATCTTCTCCTACCCCTACCTGGCGCCTGAACACAGCTCTCCTAGCGGATAAAGATTTTCTAACTCAGGTTGCAAATTGGACTGAATAATATTTTGAACATAATAATACCCCGGAGATAGCCTTTCAAATTATCTGGGACGCCTATAAAGCATACTTGCGAGGTAGAATCATAGCATATTCAGCCCACTTGAATAAAGAACGGAAACAGGCACTCACTACCTTGGAAGACCAAATCAAATCATTAGAGGTGGCGTATCATCTTTCTCCCACTACGCCAGGTTTAACGCAGATCCGTAAGCTCAAGTTCCAATACAACTCCATACTATCTGAGAGGGCAGGAGTCCTACTGCTACATGAAGGGGCTATATATTATGAACATCGTAACAAAGCGGGGACGTTGTTGGCTAATTATCTCAAGCACAAAAAGAGAGCCCTTAAACCGGCAGGCTCTCTCTTTACAGATTCTACTGCCATTGCTGACCATTTCAAATCCTTCTATGAACGCTTATATACTTCTGGAATTGACCCCTCTAAGGAAGATTTTGATGATTTCTTTCATGGTATGACCCCCCCCACACTTCCCTCTCAACTAATTGAGAACCTTAATAAACCCCTCCTCAGTTTCGGAAATTGAAGTGGCCATAGGTGGTCTAAAACCTGGTAAAGCTCCGGGAGGAGATGGTCTCCTCTTGGGCTTTTACAAAACCTTTCAGACGTCTCTACTTCCCCATTTGTTTAAACTATATACTGATTTTTTGGGAAAAGGAACTAGCGCTGGCACTTTTGTTGAAGCGGATATTGTAGTTTTTCCCAAGCCTGGACAGGATCCCTTACTTCTGAAAAATTATAGACCCATTTCCTTACTCAATTATGATTGTAAAATTTATGCGAAACTTCTTGCAGAAAGACTAGCTAGAGCTCTCCCATTGCTCATTCATCCTACTCAATGTTTTGTGAAGGGCCGCCTAACGGCGGACAATTCTAGGGTCTTCTGTCATGTGTTGCAGGCAGCCCGCAATATTTCCACTCCAGCTTGTGTGATGTCATTAGATGCTGAAAAGGCCTTTGATTATGTGGAGTGGAAATATTTATTCTACACTCTACGGTGGTATCAGCTAGGAGATGTTTTCATTGACATGGTACATCTTTTATATGCCAGTCCCATGGCCAGATTGAATGTGGAGGGGTATTTATCCCCATATTTCTCCCTATCACAGGGAACAAGGCAGGGCTGCCCTCTGTCGCCGCTCCTATTTAATCTGGCCCTGGAACCCTTGTTACACAAACTTGATTCTGATCCTGCTATTACAAGCATACAGGTGGGCTCGACTGAGGTGCGTCTTTCTGCTTTTGCAGATGATGTGCTTCTTTATGTATCCAATCCCATAGGTACCCTTCCGACAATTCTCAGTCTTCTTTCCAAGTTTGGCTGACTATCCGGCTATACCATCAATTGGGATAAGACTGAGGTCTTGCCTTTGAATGCCTATTGCACACAAGCTATGGTTGCACCCTATGGTCTTACCTGGTGTTCCACTTCCATTAAATATTTGGGGATCCACTTTTGTAACACCTGGCAAGATACGGTGGCTCTCAATGTCAAATTATTACTTTCCAAACTTCAAACATTGTGTACTCAGTGGTCCCTCCTTTATTTAACCTGGTGGGGCAGATTAGAGACCATTCGCATGATGTTGACCCCCCAAATTCTTTATGTTCTTCAGATGTTGCCCTTACCCCTCCCTCCTATACTGTTTAAACAAATAGATTGGACTTTGACCAACTTTCTATGGAATGGGAAGCCCTCCCGAATTGCATTATCTATCCTTAAGAAACCATGGTGCCAGGGTGGGGTTAACTTCCCTCACTATAAACGATATGCCACTGCAGCCTTATTGAGGGGGGCAAGCACTGCTCTGCCATACTGGGGTATATTGGAGTGTGACTTGGCGATGCCCTATACTTTGGAAACTGCTTGCTATTCCAGTACTGTTCACTGCTTTAAAAATTGGGAGGTGATGCACGCTACTCAGCGGGCAATACTCAGTCTAGGCTGCACTTTACGGCACCCCCTCTTTATTACTATCCACTCCTCCATATGGGGTAACCCAAACATTACTATTGGCTCACGTATGATACATTGGCCTACCTGGATAGCCAGTGGTATATGGTTTATTCGAGATCTCATGATAGATCATGCTTTGTTGACTTTTGCTCAGCTACAGTTAAAATATAAGCTACCCTCCCATCAGGCATATAGATATCTTCAACTATGCCACAGTCTGCATGCGGCATATGGGCCCTCACTAGAAAATCTACAACAAGGCTCACTTTCTCTATCTGTCCTGCTGGCCTCTTGTAGTAATAAACCTCATGTGATGTCTAAGATATATGATGTTATACAGAACTCAGGTCCAGATGACCTTCTTCCTGTCCAACGACTGTGGGCACATGATCTTCAATGTGCAATATCTGAGCAACAATGGTCTCAGCTATGGTGCCTTTGCAACTGATCCCTGCACTCAGCGTCTCTCAGACAATCTTTGTTTTTTGTTCTCCATAAATCACTCTGGACTCCTATTAAACAACAACGTGTCTCTCCATCTTCCTCCAATTGCTGCTGTCGGTGTGAGGCTCATCTTGGTACTTTTCAGCATATGCTATTTGAATGCTCCCTCGTCTCTACTTTTTGGACCGAGGTTGGAGACATAGTGAGCCATGTCCTTCCTTCTTCTCCGGCATCCTTGTCAGATCATACTGCGTTCAGCCGTACTGGATCCTCCACTTTCTCGACAGCATTCTGCTCTCTTTGACATTCTCCTGGGTCTGGCAATCAAAACTGTGTTACTTCATTGGAAACAGCAATCTCCAGTGCCCACATCTCAGTGGTGGAACATGGTACTCATGTGCTACAAATATGAATTTCGGTTGGCTGAATGCAGGGGGTCGCAAAGGACTTTCCGACTTATATGGTATCCTTTGATGCAATATTGTGATTGTACAACTTGATTGCATATATCCGTATTTACTACTCACTATTTCTCTGTATCTTTTTCTGTTTTCTTATTTTTTTTTTAATTGCGACTTTATATGGTACTACTTATCCTATGACTGTCTGTAACCCATTATGGCTGTTCTGCTCTATTGCCTCTGTAGATTTTTTTATGTTTCTGTTTGTGGTTATTATTTTTCAATAAAATGATTGACTTAAAAAAAAAGATATGTAAATATACAAGTTGTGCTTTATACAAACTCATGGTGTTACTTTAAAGCGTCAGATCAACCTCTGTGTCCTAACACTGCTTTCTATGGTCATCGCAATGTCAAAAATTTCAATGGTGAATGTAACTTCTATAGTTTTTGCCAGAAACCTTATAGTTTGAACAATATGCTTGAACAATATGGTATCATCTTTGTTTGACATCATTGTGTGTGAACAATGTTGGTATATCACAAAGATGTCCTAAATGCAAGCTGTGTTGTCGCTCTAGAGAATGTTTAGATAGACACATGCGGTTGGCACAGAAAAAAGAAGTGGCATGTTTATCTAAGTCATGTCATACTATATTAACTATGCTTTATAATACTATCCCCCTCTTTTATTAAACATCGCTAGCAGTTTGTAGCGTAGAGGGCCGCTCTAAATGGCCAGGGCTGCTCCCGACGCTCATAGGAGCTCAATGAGCATCGGGAGCAGCATGGGCCATTCAGTGCGGCTCACCTTGCTAAAAACTGCTAGTGCAGTTTAATAGAGGAGGGGGTACGTTTGATGTGCTATGTTTTGACGAACTATACTCGCCATGCTATGTCTCATCATACCATGTTTTATCATTCTATGTTTTACCTTGCTTTGTTAACTATGTTTTGCCTTGCTATCTTTTACCATACTATGTTTGAGAAAGCACAGTTACTTACCGTAACAGGTGTTATCCAGGGACAGCAGGCAGATATTCTCACATGTGGGTGACGTCATCCACGGAGCCCGGATGCGGACAGCTTCACAAGCAGACTTGCTTGTAGAACTTTGGAAAGTTCATGACTGCCGCACCGCGCATGCGTGAGTGCCTTCCCGCCCAGTGCAGGACACGCCTCTCCTCAGTTCAGATAACTAGCAGAGAAGACAACTAGGGGAGGTGGGTGGGTGGTAAGAATATCTGCCTGCTGTCCCTGGATAACACCTGTTACAGTAAGTAACTGTGCTTTATCCCAGGACAAGCAGGCAGCATATTCTCACATGTTGGTGACCTCCAAGCTAACCAAAATGGGATGGTGGGAGTGTTGGCAACTTAGGAGAATAAATTTTGTAAAACTGCCTGGCCAAAATGGCCATCCTGTCTGGAAAAGTATCCAGACAATAATGAGAAGTGAATGTATGAACCGAGGGACCAAGTGGCTGCTTTGCAGATTTCCTCAATAAGAGTAGATCTGAGGAAAGCCACTGATGCCGTCATGGCTCTGACTTTGTGTGCTGTGACTCGACTCTGTAGATGCAGTCCAGCCTGAGCATAGCAGAAAGAGATGCAAGCAGCTAACCAGTTGGAGATGGTGCGCTTGGAAATCGGATGTCCCAACTTGTTTGTTAAGGTACAGATCTATGTGGTTGAGTGCGTTGCAAGTAGAAAGCCAAAGCATGCTTACAGTCCAGAGTATGAAGAGCTGTTTCTCCAGGGTGAGAATGAGGCTTTGGAAAAAACACTGGAATTACAATGGATTGATTGAGATGAAATTCTGAAACTACTTTAGGTAAGAATTTAGGATGAGTACGGAGGACCACCTTGTCATGATGGAATACTGTGAAAGGTGGGTCTGCAACTAAAGCTTGTAGCTCGCTGATCCTGCGAGCAGACATGAGAGCAATGAGAAAAACCACTTTCCATGTGAGATATTTAACATGAGCCGAATCCATAGGTTCGAAAGGAGATATCATCAATTAAGCAAGAACAACATTGAGATCCCAAACCACTGGAGGCAGTTTTAGAGGTGGTTTGACAATGAAAAGGCCTTTCATAAATCTGGAAAACACAGGATGAGCCAAAAGGCTGATGAAAAGCAGTAAGCACTGAGATGGACTCAAATGGATGTGGATTTGAGGCCTGATTGAGACAAATGGAACAGGTAATCCAAAACTAAAGACAAGGAGGTAGATTGAGGCTCCTTGTGATGAATGGTGCACCAAGTAGAAAATCTAGTCCATTTCTGATTGTAGCATTGCCTAGTGGTAGGCTTTCTAGAAGCCTCTAAAATGTCCTGTACAGATTGAGAGAACTGTAGAGTGGCAGTTAGGTTGAGAGGTACCAAGCTGTCAGGTGTAGAAACTGCAGGTTGGGATGAAGTAGAGACCCCTAACTCTGTGGAAGCAGAAAGGGAAAAACTGGTAGAAGCATTGGCTCCCTGCTGCTAAGTTGAAGTAGAAGGGAGAACCAAGGATGCCTGGGCCACCGAGGAGCGATCAGAATCATGGTGGCATGCTCCTGTTTGAGTTTGACAAGAGTCTTGAAAATCAGAGGATATGGAGGGAATGCATAGAGAAACTGATTCATCCATTCCAGAAGGAAAGCATCTGCCTCGAGGTGATGAGGAGAATATATCCTGAAGCAGAACTGAGGCAGTTTGTAGTTGTGAGGAGATGCAAAGAGATCTATCCGAGGAGTCTCCCACTGAGAAAAAATGTGATGGAGAGCGAGGAATTGAGTGGCCATTCGTGAGGTTGCAGAAGACGACTCAATTTGTCCCCCAGTTTTTCTCTCCTTGAATAGAAACTGCTTTCAGGAAGGTGTTGTAATGGATTGCCCAGTGCCACACCTGTTGAGCTTTCTGGCAAAGAGGAAGAGATCCTGTGACTCCCTGTTTGTTGACATAGTACGTGGCTTCTTGGTTGTCTGTCCATATGAGGACTACCTGGTCGTGGAGTAGATGCTGAAAAGCTTTGAGAGCATTGAAGATTGCTCTGAGTTCCAAAAGATTTATGTGACACTGATGATCCGTGCTGGAGCAATGGCCTTGAGTACGGAGACTGTCTAGATGAGCCCCCCAAGCTTAGGTCAAGGAATCTGTCATGAGGACCTTGTGATGAGGGGGTGTTTGAAAACAGTAAACCTCTGGAGAGATTGGAAGAGAGCATCCACCAGTGGAGAGACTGTCTCAACGAAGGAGACACTCTGATGTGTTGAGAGATGAGAGAAGGAGAAGGATAAAGCATGGAAGCTCTGATCCCTGAAAGTCCTGACATTAGCAAGCCAGGTGAAGTGGGATACATCCCTGTAAGTCCTGACATTAGCAAGCCAGGTGAAGGGGGATGGGAGAGAGACAAAGATCACTTTTCTCTTTACAGAAAACCTGCCCTCACCCCCTGCAACTGACAACTACCTTATCTATCTCTGCAGATGATAGAAACAGTAGATTAACTATGGAAAGATATTTCACCATTAACTGAAGAGCATGCAAAGATGGAGAAATACGCTGTTTTATGAGTTCAATTAGCTACTGTAGAAGTAAAACTAGAGAAAAAGCAACAGGTCCTGAGGCTGTGGGCTAGCTGTGGTTTTACACCAAGGCCCACCCAGCCAGATACCATAAAGAGATAAACAGACCATGGTCAGAAGACAGAATTCTCAGAAGAAAGAATTCATAAGAAAAATCATCTAATAGAAAGTGTCAGGGATGTTTAAAGTTGGGAGGGGGGCTTGTGCTCGGAAATACTAATATGGTGGGGAAACAGGCATTTCGGGGAAAAAGGTAGGTTTTACGGAAAACAGAGTGAACATATAACATGACGTAGGTGAGAATAAGCCAATAAATGAATGTAGTTAGGCAGTAATGCATAAGTAAATAACCAATAAGGATGTATCATGTGATGTAGGCCAGCGTGGTGTTGGCCACTAAGAAATGTATAAAAACCAGGCCTTTAGAAGGGAGAGGTCAGAACAGACATCAGAGGACCTCTAGGCCTAGAGATCACCTTCTGTTACGCTATATGCTAAATGATTTATTCCTGTAAGCTGTTATTGATTGGCTAAATAAATATATACTTATTGAAACCAGTATATAGCGTTCGAGGTCTCATTACCGAGGTAGGCCTGGACAGCGGCCTACATCAGTGGTGAACCCCGACGTTGAAAAAGGGAACATGCCCCTTTAGAGACTTCACTGGATTGCAGGCCTAAACTCTGCTTGTCAGATTGCCTCTCCATATTACTTTTGGCCAAAAGTTTGCTCCTGGGTCTAGGGTTTGCTTTATGGGTTACTTATGTATTGTTTGTACCTGAACTTCATTCTTTTCTTGCAGATTTGTTGCCTTATTCTTCTTATCTTGCTTACCCTGTTACACCGTTTTGTTTTGTTTTCTCTTCTCCTGACCGGCAATAGAATGTAGTCTGCCCTGAACCTCTTGTTTCTCTTTTACTAATCCTGTTTGTTTGTTGTTACACAGGCCCTGACCCTGGAGCAGGAGTTCACGTCAATTCGCCCAGGACCGGGCTACCATCCTTAGCTGTCCTACGGGTCCTGTATAGCACGTTGGGTAGTCAATCAGACTGGCCGGTGGTAGGCAGTCAATACTTGCTTGCGGACGGGTCGAGTAGTCCGCCGATAGCTTAGGTAGTCAATAGCTTAGGTTTTAGTATATATATTTGCTTGCGGACGGGTCGAGTAGTCCGCCGATAGCTTAGGTAGTCAATAGCTTAGGTTTTAGTATATATATTTGCTTGCGGACGGGTCGAGTAGTCCGCCGATAGCTTAGGTAATGTAATTTATTTCTTATATACCGCTACATCCGTTAGGTTCTAAGCGGTTTACAGAAAATATACATTAAGATTAGAAATAAGAAAGGTACTTGAAAAATTCCCTTACTGTCCCCAAGGCTCACAATCTAACTAAAGTACCTGGAGGGTAATAGAGAAGTGAAAAGTAGAGTTAGAGGAAAAATAAAATAAACATTTTAACAAGACAACATTGATCTAAATACTTTGGAAGGTAGAAGAGAGGAGAGAAAGGAATAGAAGCAGAAGGGGGAGCCGTTGAACAGTAGAATTCTGGAGAAATTTAAATGATAGAAATAGAACAAAACAAAGACAAAAGGCAAAACAATAGATAAGATTAAAGATAAATCATAAGCTGGAAAGAAAAATAAAATAAAACTTTGTCTTCAATCCACGGTTTCAGCGTCAGTGATGAAGTGGAGCAAGTAAGTTTAGGAGGAGCGATTGACGTTTCCAGAAAGGGCTTCTTCAGGGAAGAGACTTGGCAGACAGTCCCAGGATGCCTATGTCTCCTCCCCTGCGATGTTCTCCCATCCATGCATTCCCTCCCAGACACACTGCCCGTGCCCCAGCCGCTCCAAGGAGGCTGCCCCAGATGAGGCCCACGGTAGTCAATAGATTAGGTTTTAGGATATGTTTGCTTGCTGACGGGTCGTGTAGTCAGCCGAGAGCTTAGTCGATCGATAGTGCAGGGTGTAGTCGATATACGTACGTAGGTAATTAATAGTTGATCAATTACTGGCGGGTCGGGTAGCCGGTGTTTAGGTATAGTCTCAGCGCAGCTCTATTGTCACCCACTGACACTTCCTCTTATTTATCCTCTATATACTCTTCTTTAAACATTACCTTTTTTGTTGGTGCAGACTCTGAGTCGATTGCTGGTTGAGCTTCAGCTTTTTCCTCTCCGCGGCCAACGACTGGCCCTCCGGTCTACCACCTTATTCTCTTCTTAGGTTCAGTTCAGAAGACACTTCACGTCCAGGTAAATATATTAGTTTGGTTTTCTTATATGATTGCTGAAATTTGTTGAGACACTATGCTCCCTTTAGCCCTGCTGAAAAGTGTTACGCACCCTGAATTACATAAGCTCCTACACCATTTCCATGACAAATGGGTTAAACATACTTCCAAGAAACATCCCCCAAATTTGCCAGAATGGACATGGCCCCCACAGGGGTCCCTCTTTTACAATGATTTACTTTCCCTCCGTACCATTATACTTAATGACAAACAGGGCAAGTCAAGAGATAAACACTTAGAAATGTGGAAGCTATGGCGAGCTCAATGTGTTGACCCGCCCCTTCCCCCTTCACCACTCATAACAAACACTAATCCTTCAGCCCCAGATTCGACAACCGAGTCTGGTACCCATAAGAGTGCTTCCCCACCCCCATATACCAAAGCTCCTACCACACCTAGCTCGCCCATACCATCATCTGGTATATATCCTTCCCGGCTTGCAGATATGACCAGGCCCCCTATGTGCCCCCAGAAAATGCACGTCCTCGCGGCCAGATGAAAACTGCCTCCCTTGCCCCCTGCTCCACACCCTCTTACCAGATAAATGGCTTTGTGGATCTGTCTCCTATACCCCCCGATGTCCTCTTTCCCCCTGACACTTCCTCTTTACCTGCCCCTCCTTCCAAGCCCTGTTCCCTTGAACCTCACTCCAAAAATGCCCAGGTACATTGGCAAGACGATGACTTATCCAAGTTTAAAACTGATCTTGACTCCTGTGCCTCCCGTATCCTTCAGGGTACAGGTGCTCACACTGGTTTTTCCCAAGGATTGGCTACCTTGTCTTCCCCGATATCCTGCTGCCCCAATCCCACTGATTGACTTTTTACTGACTGCCATGGCCTTACTGATCATGTCAGTTTCGCTCAGAGGCATGACGATTCCCGCTGTCAATATGAACAACTCAGTTGTCGTGTCTGTCGTCATTTGCCCTCTTGTCCTGACCCACATGATTGTACTGCCTTTGGTGCTTGTACTATCGCAGCAGCTCATAAGAATCGGATGGCCTTGTCCATTCTTGGGCTCCTGTCCTTACGCAGCCCACCCTGGATAACCCTACATGTACAGTTCTGGCCGCCCACGAGGTCCCTCGGGGAGATTCTCTCGGCACGCCTCCGAGGGAACGGTCCACAGCACCACTACCCTCGTCACCCACACCCTGCATTGATCGTCCTGCCCCTGCAGCAACACCGGCCCCCGCAGCCACATCCCGGGGCTCTAGGCCGGAGCCTGCACCCCGGCCTTCCCTTGCCCTCTTAGGTTCCCCCGTGCTTACTCCACATACCAAACCCAAAAAGAAAACTGTCTATATCGATCTGACAGATAACAATTCTGTTCATATTGATCTGGCAGAAACTTCGGACTCCTGGTACAAATCTCTTCTCCTTGACCAGTCTGTCCCCGCCACTATCTTAACTCCCCAGGCCTCTCCATCCTTAGGTGACCCTATCTCAGACACTCTCAACCCTGCCTCTCCTTCCATGTCTACTCAGACACCTCCCGCCCTTACAACACATCCCCTTTATTCTCCCTCTGTTCCATCTCTTACCCCGCCATCTTCTTCTCCTGCCGATCGCCCTACCACTCCCTTTACTCCCGACTGGAAGCTTACATCTTGCCCTGCCCCTGCTGATTGTGCCCTTAATGCTGGCTGCGGTGGCCGCTCCTTCCACGTTAGTTACGCCCAGCGTCATAAGGTTTCCAACTGTCAGTGCCAGTATTGCCGGGTGTGTTTAGGCCTCCCGTCTTGCCCTAACCCCCAAGACTGTACGGCCTATGGAGCCTGTATTCATCTTCCCCCTCATATTAGTCTCTCTACGGGCCGCTCACGATCCTTCCCAGCACCCCTCCGACCACTATTGTTTTCTGAATATGTCCCTCCTGTCCCTCTTGCTTCATTGACTACTGACTTTGCAGGGACCTACTATAAATCTTGTCTTACCCCTAAGCAGATCATCGCTCAGCATGAGCACTCTACTCATTATGTCCACCCGTGGCTTGATAATCTTGCCGGTTGGACAGAGTCTTGTGCTCCCCAACTTATCCCCTTCCCCCGGGAGGGCTCCTTTGAAACCAAACATATGAATACGGCCCGTTTATGCATTCGCCAGGGCTTCCAGGACTCTGGGTGGGATTTGCAATATATGAAGGATGGCCTTAAAATTTGGGAAAAATATGAGCGGAAATTTTTTGGCCAGCCTGCTGAACCCCCTTCTAAACCGCTTTCCTTTCCCGATTCTTTCCCCACTACCCCCACCCCTACTGTCACCTTTACCACCTCCCCTACCAGCGCCACTCCCGCCACTTTAACGGTTTCTACCACCCCCGCTTTACAGGCCCCTCTTATTACTAAACAGACCCATGCTGGCTCCACTACAACTGAGTATGATGCTTGGAGCTTGGAGCCGATAAATTGTCTATCAAAGCTCAACTCCCCCCCTTGTTGAAGGGGGCGTCCCCATGGATTTCTAAATTCGAGCAAATTACCTCCCAATGGGAACTTGCCCTGGGGGATGTCCGTTCCCTACTGGTCGAATGCATAGGCAAAGTAACAACAGATGTTTTTGCTGATGCAGGTATTGCCAATTATACCATTGATGTCAAAAATTTTGACGGCGACCGTTTTAATAATTATCGGTCCTCTGTCTGGAAATCTCTTCGTGTCCACTATCCCGATGAAAAGGACATGTCCCAACTTACCTCCCTGCAATATAAAGTTGGCTCTGACATTTACTCCTTCATTCGTGATTTTGAGGACACTTGGGACCTACAAATTGGTGATCCTTGTTCCAAGGAAAATATTAAGGGCTTGGCCTTTCAAACATTGCGTGCCACCATGCCTAAGGCCATCCAAACCAAATTGGATGGGGTCGTGGGCATGGCAGGTAAACCATGGTCCGAAATCATTACACATATTATTCATTATTCCCAACTCTTGTCCGATGCTGACATCAAAGAGCAGAAAGAATTGCTCCAATTACAAAAGAAGGCTTTAACTTCTCAAATTCAGGCTCACTCTCAACCTCTGCCTACCCCTATGCCTCCTCAGTCCCCTGCCCCGGCAGTGCCTGATGCTCTCTCCCAGATGAAGCAGGCTGTCCACCTTGCTCAGCAAGAGGCTGTTCAGCTTGCTCACATTCAATGGGCTCAGCCCCCTTTCCCCTGGAGACCCTGGCAGCCCTCGACATCTCCTACTTCTGCCCCTCGCGATCTGCGCCGCATGGGCCGTAACGGTCTCTTTCAGCCACACGACCGTTCCCAGATCCAATGTTGGACCTGTAATATGCATGGGCACATGTCTGCTGAATGCCCCCAGAACCCCTTTACCCGTGCCGCCAGGGATGGGGTCCGTGGCCGGGGTCGGCCTGCTCCTCCCACCTTTCCCTACCCTTATGCTCCTCCGCAACCATGGCACGACCCCACCGAACCCTCTGCTCCCCAGACTCCTTATGACTACCTTTTCTTTCCCACTATGTTCACATTTCTGTTTTTAATCACTCTGAACCTATTAAAATTGGTACAGATCGGTGATCAAATCGACATCCCCTTTATTGTTGATACTGGTGCCACATTAACCTCTATCAATTTCATTCCTCCTCACTATCCCGTTTCTACCCGTACTGTCCCGACAATTGGTATTGAAGGGGCTGCCCAGCAAAACCACATCATCCCTGATGTGTTGTTAATTATTGACGGCCAGGTCGTACTGTCTGATATTCTATATGTTTCTTCTTGTCCTGTCAATCTCCTGGGTCGTGATGTGCTTTCTAAAATTAAGGCCGTCATCACTTTTGTTGGCTTTCATTGTTCCGCTCCCTTATTGGACCCTGCCACTCGTTATGGCTGTGTGACTAGTGTTCTTGGAGTTAAGCTTCTCCTCAGGGACCCCACCACCGGTCCTACTATCCCGCAATACCCTCTGAAGCCGGATGCTTTGCAAGGTGTCCGCGCTTTAATCCAAGACCTCTTGGTCCATAATATCATTGAGCCCACTGAGTCTCCCTGGAACACCCCCCTCTTCCCCATTCGCAAGGCAGATGGCAAAACCTGGCGCCTGGTACACGATTTACGTGGTCTCAATCGCCTTTTGCGACAGGAATTTCCCATTGTCCCTAATCCCATCACATTGCTGACCTCATCTACTTTACATGCTTGGTTCTCTGTTATTGATCTCAAAAATGCTTTTTATTCCATCCTCTTGCACCCTGATTCCCGTCCTCTCACGGCCTTTACCGTAGACACTGACCGGTACATGTGGCAGCGTCTTCCCCAGGGCATCCACGAAAGTCCGGGTATATTCTCTCGTGTCATTGCCCATGACCTACAGGGGTTCCGTGCCACCATGCCCCCTGTTTCCCAAGCCTCCCTTTTTGCTTACGTTGATGATCTTCTCTTGTCTGCCGACACTGAGTCGCTCTGTCAACGTCTCACTGATGATCTCCTGGCCCATTTGATTGCAAAAGGGTATGCCATTAACTCTGACAAGTTACAATATTGTCAACAGGAGGTCACTTTTTTGGGCCACGCCATTAGAGCAGATAGTAAGTTTCTCTGCCCTACTTTACTCAATGAAATCGACACTCTTTCTATCCCCCACACGGTCCATGATCTCCGTGCCCTACTGGGTTTACTTAACTACTGCCGGGACTATATTCCCTGTCTAAGCACCCGTGTTCTGCCTCTCCGCTCTCATTTAAAAGGGAGCCCAGAGGGGAAACGTGCAATTCATCTCTCCCTTTCGGATGTTGCCCTTATCAAATCCCTACAGACTGATCTCAAATTGGCTCCACAATTTATGTTACCCCTTCACTCGCTCCCGGTTCACTTATATGTCATTGACCACCCAGAGGGGTAGGCTGCTGTGGCCTGTCAGGATGACCGTACCATTTGTTACTTGTCAGGCTCTTTCTCACCGGTCGAAGCATGCTTCAACCGGTGTGAACAGGGGGTAGTGGCAGCAGTCAATGCAGTTTTAAAAATTTACCAGTTCCTGCCTTACGCCTGCATTACTTTACATTCTACACATACACTGTCCAAAATTCTATCCCTTCCCACTGTCACTTTCACTACACGGAGACTGGCTACTTACCTAGCGGTTCTCCTCACAGGGAACATTGATATTCAGCCTGCCTCGAAGGATGATGTCCTGAAGGATAAAGTGCAGCCATTCCTTGCTTTCTTCGGTCCCGAGGCCACAGCCCTACATGGCTGCCCCCAAGAACCACCTGCTAACCCTGTTATAAAACCATACAAAGATGGTTTTCATGTTTTTGTCGATGGCACGGCCTTTGCTTGGTTTGTTTATAATACTGAAGAGCAAATTTGGGAAAGCGGTTGGAGCATCATGCCCACATCCCTTACAGCACAAGCAGCAGAGCTGGCGGTTTTGTTACACGCCCTTGAAACCTATCCTGATAAAAATTTGACAATCTATTCTGATTCTATCTATGCTATTAAATGCATTACAGAAAATCACGACAAATGGCAGGTAAGAGGGTTCATTGATAGTACGGGGAAACCACTACAACATATTGCTCTTCTAGAACGGCTTATGACAGCCATACAGAATAGGAACATCCCTGCAGCTATTGTAAAAATCAAAGCCCACGACAACACAGACAGGTCCTTTTCCCAAAAAGCACATCAGCATGTTGATTCTTTGGCTAAAGAAGCCACCACATATTCACAGTCCGCTCCTTTGTATGTAAACACAAGGGCTCGCTCTACCGAGCTTGCAGTCTCCTTTGCTGAGGGAGCCACGATAGAAGAGTTACGAAGATGGCAGGAAATGGGGTGTAAACAAGTAAAAGGTTTCTGGAGAACACAAGATATGAAAACATGTATATCGACAGCCTCATTATGGCTGTATGCCCAAGATTACCATATGAAAACACATGCCCCTTTCTCATACCTTAGTGCTCGACTCAAGCCGTTAGTTTGGCATCCCAAACTAGATGCCATCTTAAAAGAAATACCCCGATCATGTCCCACTTGTATTAAAACAAATCCTAGGGGCACTCCCACCCCTCTAGGGGTTATACCCATTCCAGAAGGGCCCTGCAGGAAGTGGCACATTGATTATACAGATGTGATATTTGAAAACCAAGGGAAACGATACCTCCTGGTATGTATTTGCCCTTTTTCACAGTGGATCGAAGCCTATCCATGTGCCTCCGAAACAGGGAAGGAGGCGGCTCAAAAAACTTGTACTGAAATCGTAAGTAGACATGGGGTACCGGAAGCCATTATTTCAGATAATGGAAGTCATTTCCGAAATGATCTCATAAAAGAATTATGTGGCTCGTTAGGCATTGAACAGAAATTTGTCACTATCTACAGACCACAAGCTACTGGATTAGTTGAAAAGGCCAATGATCTCATTAAAGTAGCCTTAAAGAAACTAATGCCTTTAGAGTCCAAAAATTGGCTGAAGTACTTACCGGCAGCACTCTATGCTGTCCGGAATCAGACCCTGCAGCTTAAGGATCTGGTAACCAGTCCATTCCAGTTGTGCACTGGAAGGCACTTTCCGCCCTTCCAACAGCCAGGCCAGAGGGCCTTGCCACAAGTCATATCTGATTATGTGTTTTCTTTGCAGACAGCACTACAATTACTGGACGACAAGAGACGATCCTCAGCAAGGGCCCCAACGCCGTGGGTCTACAAATACCACAAGGGACAACAAGTGTACAAGCGAAACTACCAGAAACAGAACTGGAAACAGCTGGCTTTCCACGGACCGTATACCATCGAGGAAGCATACCCATTCGCGGTCAAATTGCAAGGACAGGTTACATTGGTGCACCATAAAGATCTCAAGCCGGCTCCTACTGCAGTGTCAACCCTGACCGAAACTCAAAGCACAAACAAGTAATCCATCTTATGAGCTGGTGGACTAGATTACTGTCCTCTGACTTTATTTGGTTTTTTTATATATTCAGTATTTCTTGGTTGTTAGGATATGTTATATTAGTATTGTGTTCCAGAAAGTGTAGAACAGCCATAGAATTTGGGTTTCATGTACACTTTCTCAAAGGATAAAGTACACACCCCATTTACCTTTCATGAGTAGTAACAATGACATATGTGTAGGTATAGTTAAGACTTTAGCATATTCATCCGCCGCCCTTATCCTGTTCTTTTCCTTGTGGGGCCTCTTTTCTGCACTACAAGCCCTCGTCTGGTTCTGGGGTTACCGGCTTCCCGGGTGGATTTGTTGCACTTTCCCTCGCTGTTTCCCCCGTTAGCCCAAACCCGGCCCCCTTCTTCCGATTCTCTGACTGTGTGACCCAGTACCCTAAAATGGGAGCTCCAGGTAGTCTCTTCCCTAACCCTCATCCAGGTAGACTCCCCCACTCCCGATTTATGAGCCACAAATTAAACAACCTACTTCTAAGGTTGGTCATCTTTTTCTGGCTCTGTGTAAGTGTTCTTACACCCCCTTCGGGGGAATCCTGGGATGGGATACCTCCCCCTTTACCGGTTTGCACCCCTTGTGTGCATCAGACACAAACAGGCACCCACATCACTAATACGTTAATCTATTTCAAACATTTTGCTTGTAATACTACTATCACTGAATGTGCACATAAAGGCTATACCTATCATATGTGTGCAGGTCCCCGGGGGGGGGGACAATACCTCCACTTATATTTGCTTCGATCCTCAAGCCCGACCCTTGTATATGTATATGCGTTCCTGTTGTATATGCGTTCCTGTGATAATCATAGACGCATAGGAGGGTTTCGTTGCTGGAATACAAAAACCAGCTCTGTAAAACTCCCTTCCCTCAATACCCCTATAGGTTTCTCCATGGATGTTTGCACTGTCATCAACTACCAGAAGTTTTCACATCATAACTGTGATAAACTTAATCCTTTTAAATATTTCCTCCTTAGGAAATATCTCTGTCCACAACGGGACTGGTACACCTATGATACTAACGATGGGTATTATTGGTGTAGCTCCTGGTCCCTGGTAATAGCAGACACCCAAAATCCTGCTTTTGGAGGAGATCCTTTAGTAAAAATAACACAAAGCTCCTCACTCCCAGATAAACAATGCGTTCGCCACAACAACTGTTCCTTAATTTATTTTCATATCCAGAACCCTAAAGCTTTCTTAACCCCTCAACGATATCAGATAGCTATTGAGATGGGAGGAAGAGCCCCCCTATGGGTTCATGGAGATAGGCCTTAGACTCACCCAGCCTGTCTCCTCCCATAAGACCTATCATATTGAGGAAATAGAACATTCAGTTGAATATGGCACCTCCGCAAACAACCTGTTCCTCACCTTAGCTGAAACTATAGCAAGCAGTTTAAATATTACTAACTGCTATGTTTGTGGAGGTACTCATATGGGGGAACACTGGCCGTGGGAAGCACAGGAAGTTGATCTTACTAAAACATCGCCATTTATTGTGAATCTCACTAGGCCTCCCCCGACAATAATAGGCTCCCCTTGGGTTCTAAAATCACTTTTTGTCCCTCGATATTGTCTGGTAAGACCCCAGACATCCCAGACTGCTGGGGCTTTCCAAGCAGGATGGTCTGCCTGCACCCACACTTACACCTGGAATCACTTCCGATGGGTCACCTGGCCCACTGACTCACAATCTTTCACAGATATTTTCTTCCAATTATTACGCCACTCCCGTTATTCCAAGCTCCAGAAAGGCCCCCCCGCGTTAGTTAATTGGCCAGCTCCAGATGGTCTTTATTGGATATGCGAGAACAAAGCGTATATTTGGTTACCCAAGAATTGGGAAGGATCATGTACTTTAGGTATAATTCGCCCCAGCTTCTTGCACACGTAGACCACCTAAAGTTCCAAGTGTACCAATCCCTCAGCCGATCCAAGCGGGCTGTAGATATTAGTAATAACTTGCAAATTGGTGCCTGGACAGATAAAGAATGGCCCCCTGCCCGTATTATCAGTTATTATGGGCCTGCCACGTGGGCAGCTGATGGCATGTGGGGATATCGTACCCCTATTTACATGTTGAATAGGCTTATTCGACTCCAGGCAGTGGTAGAAACTATTACAAATGCTACCTCCCTTGCCCTAAATCTTCTGGCAGCCCATGATGATCAACTCAGAAATGCCATTTACCAAAATCGTTTAGCTCTGGATTATTTACTGGCCACCGAAGGAGGTGTATGTGGTAAATTTAATTTGTCTAATTGCTGTTTGCATATTGATGAAATAGGCCAAGTTGTGAAGGATATTACTGATAGTATGAAGGAGGTCGCGCATGTCCCTGTACAATCGTGGAGTGGAGTTGCACCTGATTGGTTCACTTCCTGGTTCCCTGACATAGGTGTCTTACGCCCTATTTTGATCTTCTTAGGTATCCTGTGTCTCTTTTTTTTGCTTGTACCTTGCTGTGTCCCCTGCTGCATCAGTCTTGTACGTAATACTACCACATCGGTGTCCCGACAAATGCTAGCCGCCCAGATATACTGTCCTCTTAACCCCCTCACGACTGAAGGCGAATACCTGCCTATATTACCAATACACAATCGTTTTAACAACTGTGCTCGGTTTAATGAATGTGACTCTGCTGATAGTGACGCCCCTCCCTCTGAAACCACATCACCTGAGGTTCTTTCTCATGAGCCGTTACCTCCTCCTCCTCCTCCTCCTCCGATATCGGCAATTTATGCTGATGTTTCTATCACGGCCTGACAGGTATAAGGTTTTGTAGCATTCAAATGCTTACATGATTTCTGCTTTGCACAAATATCTGAATCATTAACAGCTTAGCCTAGTATTATATGTAATAAGTACACTACGACATGTTATACTGCTCTGTCCTCAGTAGCATAGCAAGGGTGGGTACTTGTCTCTTTCCTTTACCATGGGTGATTCCTAGCACATAGCCCCGGACCCATAATGTACAGTTTCTGACACAAACTAACTCCCCACCGAATGAACAGGGGTCAAAGCCACCTGGAGGGGCTTTGAAGAGGGGATGAGAGAAGGAGAAGGATAAAGCATGGAAGCTCTGATCCCTGAAAGTCCTGACATTAGCAAGCCAGGTGAAGTGGGATACATCCCTGTAAGTCCTGACATTAGCAAGCCAGGTGAAGGGGGATGGGAGAGAGACAAAGATCACTTTTCTCTTTACAGAAAACCTGCCCTCACCCCCTGCAACTGACAGTAGATTAACTATGGAAAGATATTTCACCATTAACTGAAGAGCATGCAAAGATGGAGAAATACGCTGTTTTATGAGTTCAATTAGCTACTGTAGAAGTAAAACTAGAGAAAAAGCAACAGGTCCTGAGGCTGTGGGCTAGCTGTGGTTTTACACCAAGGCCCACCCAGCCAGATACCATAAAGAGATAAACAGACCATGGTCAGAAGACAGAATTCTCAGAAGAAAGAATTCATAAGAAAAATCATCTAATAGAAAGTGTCAGGGATGTTTAAAGTTGGGAGGGGGGCTTGTGCTCGGAAATACTAATATGGTGGGGAAACAGGCATTTCGGGGAAAAAGGTAGGTTTTACGGAAAACAGAGTGAACATATAACATGACGTAGGTGAGAATAAGCCAATAAATGAATGTAGTTAGGCAGTAATGCATAAGTAAATAACCAATAAGGATGTATCATGTGATGTAGGCCAGCGTGGTGTTGGCCACTAAGAAATGTATAAAAACCAGGCCTTTAGAAGGGAGAGAGGTCAGAACAGACATCAGAGGACCTCTAGGCCTAGAGATCACCTTCTGTTACGCTATATGCTAAATGATTTATTCCTGTAAGCTGTTATTGATTGGCTAAATAAATATATACTTATTGAAACCAGTATATAGCGTTCGAGGTCTCATTACCGAGGTAGGCCTGGACAGCGGCCTACATCAGAGAGTGGGTCATAAGCCTGCGCCCACTGAAATGCCAGGGTCCACTCCTGTGACCTAGGAGAACCATCATGTGTCTTGCTGAAATTGTAGTCAAGGAAGACACTTTGTGGCAGAGATGAATGAGAGCATCCTGACTTTGTTGAGGTATGAATGCTCTGAGTCGGACAGTGTCTAGAACAGCTCCGATGAACTGCAAAGTTTGAGAGGGCTGTAGCTGGGATTTGGGAAAGTTGATTTCGAATCCCAAGCTTTGTAGGAACCACGTAGTCCATTGGGTTGCTACAATAACCCCTTGAGATGTTGAATCCTTGATTAGCCAGTCATCCAGGTACTGGAACACCTGGAAGCCATGGTTCTGCAGAGCTGCTGCCACTACAACTAGGCACTTGCTGAACACTCTTAGAGATGAAGCCAAGCCGAAAGGTAGCACTCTGTACTGAAAAGGTAGATTCCCATCCAAGATGGCGGATGGAACCGTTAGTTGAGTGCTTCACCTCAGCGTGTCTCATCAAAGCTTGTTTCGGATTACTTACGAGACATTTTCCTCTGAGCTATGCCGAAAAGGAGAGGCCGAAGCGCCGCTGGAATCTCGCGACGCTCAGGCCAGCCCAGTCTCGGCACCATTGATGAGCTCCTGCACCCGTTGGAGACGTTCTGGGGTGAGACGGAAGTGATCTCCTTGGGTCTGGAGACTACCTTAAGCCCCGACGCCAGGGCACCCCCTCCGCCCCAGACTGCCAGCTCCCCGTGGGTAAAGGAGCAACCGGAGAGTGGAATGTACTTCATCCCGGAGGCATGTAAGAACAGTGAGGGGAACTTGGAATTGGACTCCCTGGATTTACAGGAGAGCCCCGTTGAGCCTGCGGCATCAGCTGCTTCGAGGGAAGAATCCTGACCAGAGGGAGAAGCCGTTTGGTGAGAATATGCAAAAGATTTTCCTTACATTGGAGAAACCCCCAGAGGTAACACTGGATTCCATTTGGGATCTCGTGGCAGACCTGGCTAAATCGATTAAGCCCCAGCTGTCTCAGCTGGAGCAAAAAGTTAATATCCAAGAATCTGAAATTAAAGATCTTAAAACTGAGATACAGGTCTTTAAAAATTCTACTGCAGTATCTATTTTTTTTTTTTTTAAATCTTTATTCATTTCAAATCTTAAATCAAGTACAATATTGACATTTATCAATTAAGCATTCAAATACACTTGAAATCCTATAATTGATCCTATAATTGATCCTATAATTGATCCCTCTGGGTGGTGGACACCTGGAATGCGCTTCCAGAGGGGGTGGTTGAGTAGAGTACGGTTTTGGGTTTCAAAAAGGGATTGGACGAATTCCTGAAGGGTAAGGGAATCCAGGGGTACAATTAGAGGGTTACTATACAAGACAAAATGCTCTTGAGTAATAGATCACTACAGGTCATTGACCTGGGGGGCCGCCGCGGGAGCGGACTGCTGGGCATGATGGACCTATGGTCTGACTTGGCAGAGGCCATGCTTATGTGCTTATGATCATCATAATATAAAATATTACCCCCTCCCTTATTTATTTATGAAAATGATTTGTTTCAATTTAGATTTAGAATTAACAACATTTTGAAAAGTTAAGAACTACTGCAGTATCTAAACAAATCACGGAAACTCTAGTAAGAGATAATATAAATTTGAGAAGAAAAATGGAATCTCTGGAAAATTTTTCTCGTAATAATAATCTCAGATTGATCAATTTTCCTAGAGTAGCGACAATATCTCCTAGAGATATGCTAAAACGATACATGATGGAAGTTTTGGAAATATCAAAGGTTCTGTTGCCACCTTTTTCTCAGCTGTATTACCTACCTATAAGAAGAGAAGAACAATTAAAATTACAAGATACTCAACAATCACCTAATATTACATCGCTTTTGGAATTTTCGGATAGAGAAGTGGCAACAGCGGCAACACTTCTTCTTACAGTAGCTTTAGCTCCGGACAAAAATTGGTTACTTAGACTTTTCTTTAAAAATAAACAAAATAAATTTCTTGGATTTAAAATACAAATGTTTCCAGATCTGGCACAAGACACACAAAAATGCAGATGTGAATTTCTGATCATGAAACCAGTTATTTTTTTTCTTCGTCACCCATGTAAATGCGTGATACAATATCAAATGCAAAAATATGTTTTTTTTTACCCTAGCCAACTGACAACCTTCCTGTCTGAGGCTCGACTGAAAGCAGGGACAACATGAGTGCCTACTGAAGTTTGATACTTCCTAACTAATGGATTTTCCTTATTTCTTATGTTTTCTATTTGTGTTCTATTTGTGTTTTGAGGACTTGAGTTAAAGTTAAGCTACTATACTTCTATTATATTCTTTAAACTTTTATTATTAGGAAAGTATTTTTCCTTTTCTGTTTAACTTTATCTTTCTGTACAAGTGGATACTTGATATGTTATAAAAACTTGATAAATTAATAAATTTAAAAAAAAAAAAAGAAAAAGGCAGATTCTCCATCCGAAATCTGAGGAATTGTCAAGAAGCTGGATGTGGAATGGGAATGTGAGTGTAAGCCTCTTTGAGATCTAGAGAACATAACCAATCGTTCTGATCTAGAAGGGGATTTAAAGATGCCAGAGACAGCATCCAAAATTTCTCTCTGACAAGAAATTTGTTGAGGGCTCTGAGGTTCAAAATAGGTTGCAGATAGCCCGTCTTCTTCGAAACTAGGAAATAACAGGAGTAAAACCCCCTGCTCTGCTGTTCCAGAAGAACCTCCTCGATGGCATGGAGATGAAGCAGAGCTTGAGCTTCCTGAAGAAGGGCGGTCTGGGATGGATTGGAAGGATACTCTTTTAGAGGCAGATCTGGAGGAACCTGGATGAAATGAAGAAAGTATCCTTCCCTGATGATGGACAGCACCCAGAGGTCAGATATAATGATCTCCCAGCAGTGGTAAAAATGATGGAGATGACCTCCAACGGGAGGGGAGAGGACAGAGGCAGAACGATGGAGGTTATGCACTGTAGTAGATGGTCAAAAAGACTGAGAGGCCTTAGGCGCAGCAGGAGTCTGAGGTTTCTGCTGCCTCTGCTGCTGTTGTGGTTGTTTCTTAGGAGGCGCTCTTGTATAAAGAGCTACTCTCTGTGGAAAACGCCTCTGGTAAGATGGAAGAGGTCTGAAGCCTTTAGAAGTAGAAGGCTTAGGTTTAAGACGAGTGATGGAAGCAAACAATTTTTCATGGTCAGACAATCGTTTAGTAGCTGCCTCAATAGAGTCATCAAACAATTCATTGCCTTGACAAGGAATGTTGGCCAGACTATATTGAAGATTAGGGTCCATGTCTATAATGCAGAGCCAGGCAATCCTGCGCATCGCTAGTGAAAAGGCAGCAACCCTCGAGGAAATCTCTAATGCATTATAGGAAGATTGAAGGAGATGCTTGCGGAGTTGAGTCAGAGTGGTGATCGTCTGTTGAAACCCTGGAAGACAATGTTGAGGAATATATTTGAAATATTCAGGCAGTGTGTTAACCAAATGCTTGAAATAAGAAATTAAAACAAAATTGTAATTCAAAACTCTAGTTGCCATGAGAGAATTTTGATACAAAGGGCGACCAAATTTGTCCATGGTCCTGTCCTGTCTTCCAGGAGGGACACTGGCATAAACTTTGGCAGGATTGGGTTTTTTTTCAGAGAAGACTCTACAAGAAGGGACCGATGGGATAACTGAGATTTCTTGAAGCCCTTGCAGTGGACCATCCTGTAACGAGACTCCAGTTTTCCTGGTACAGCAGGAATGGAATAAGGTGTCTCAAGATTTCTCATGAAAGATTGAGGAAAAATATTAATAGGTAATTTGAGAGATTCCGCAGGAGGACGAGACATACCCATTTCTTCTAAATACTCCTGAGAGTATTTGGAATTGAAGTTCAAAGTAATATTGAGTTCCTTACTCATTTGACATAGGAAAGAAGAAAAAGATATCTGCTCCAAGGAAGGTTGACCTCGAGGAGAAAAAGGTGACCTCGAGGTGCCTCACAAGGCAGAGAATGAAGGTGAAGCTTCTCTGGAGTACTGATACCTGATGCCTGAATATGCAGGTATAGATGACTCACTGAGAGAATGGATAGAATCCCTCGCAGGAGAAGAAGCAGCAGTAGCTGGAGGTGGTGTCCTCGACTTCGGAGTTGGAGGCCTCGAAGAGTTGAGAAGCCTGGAGAGACGAGTTTTGTCTCGAGAAGAGGATTTATGCCTCAATGAATTCCTCGACTGATGTAGAGAACTGTACCTAGAACCAGGTAGGTCTCGTTGAGAAAAAAATCGAGGAGTCTTTGCCCTATGCCTTGGGAAGGGCAATGCCTTATATGAGGAGGGAGAGCTGGAGGCTGGAGATCAAGATCGAGACACTAAAAGGGATTGAACACCTTGTGTCGAGGTATCTCGAGGCACTGACAAGGACTCCTTGAGTAATGTGCTTATGCTCCAGATGAGACACTCCCAAGGACTCGACTCCTTGCATAGAGTGTGTAGAATCCTCTCGAGGCACTCCCAAGGACTCGACTCCTTGTGATACTGCTAAGTGCTCAGGCTGGACTGCAGGAAGCAGAGTCGAGGTAGAAGCATATTTGGCAATCCAAGATGGTCTGGATCATAGCCTCCAAATGTGATACCAAGACTTGAGGATCTGGTACATTTGATGTGGCTATGGTCTCCGAGGAAGAGGACTCTTCGACTTGGAGACATGCTGCTTGGGTAATTTGATAACTACTGCTGGTACCCGACCTGAAGGAGGCAGCGAGGCAAGTGTCTCATCAGGAGAAGACTTAGCAGATTTACTCGAGGACGAGGACCCGCCGAATGAGGATGACTTGATTAAACTTGAATCCGAGGTCGAGGCAGAAGGCAGAACCCCTATAAGCTTGACCAGATTCGAGGTCGAGGTCAAGACCGGGGCAAGTGGATCCATACCTCCAAAGAGTTTATCTACCTAAACTTGATGACGTTTGCGGGCACAAGGTTGAAGGGACACAACTCCGGTCAGGTCCTAAACACTGAATACACCACCGATGTGGGTCAGTGAGGGAGATCACACACTGGCAACGGCTACACTTCTTGAAGCCTGTGACTGGCAGGGACATACACGGGAAGATAGCCGTAGCTAAGTTGAAACCCGTCAGCTGAGGCTGCGAGGCAGGCCCCTCCATGACTGAAAGAAAAATGAAGTGAGTCTTAAAAAATAAAAAATAAAAAGCGCAAGAAATACACAGCACAGTGGTGTACCTAGCATATGTGACACCTGGGGCCCATCATTTTTTAACACCCCCATCTGTATGAAAAACATGATTTTTAATAATTCGCACGTCACACATGAATATCTTACATACTGCAGTGAGCAATACATCAATAAACCCATTGTAAAACTAAACAAGCCAGATTAGTACAGATCAATCCTACAGTCAATCCTAACAGAAAACCATGTCTTTTCGAACACACAGAACACACCTTCGCCTAGTATGTAATCACAAACTAACTCTTCCCCCTTTTACAAAACTGTAGTGTGCTTTTAGCCACGGTGGTAACAGCTCAGATGCCAACGCTAAAAAACGCTCTACAGTTTTGTAAATGGGGAGATAGAATAAAAATACATAGATAAAGGTTAAACTGAAGCACCAAGAAGCTGGACTCTGCATACAATGCAACATCACAGAAACAGCGATGCATCTCACCTAAAGCAAAAAATAAATATAATTTTTTTCCTACCTTGTCTTCTTTGGTTTCTGCTTTCCTCATCTTTTTGTCACACTCTTCCTTTCAGCCACTGTCTACCTTCTCTCTGCCCCTTCTATATGGCATTTTCTCTCTTTCTATTCCCGTTTTAGAAACTTTATGTATCCCCTTTCCATTTCTCCCTTCACCCCTATTAGTCTGGCATCCATCTTCCTCCCTTCCCTCCTCCAATGGTCTGCCATCTCTCCTCTCCTCTTCTTCCCTTCCCTCTTCCATACCCACATGGTCTGGCATTTCACTCTCTCCTCTACCTTCCCCCAATTTCCATCAGCATCTGCCCCCTTACTCTCCCTCCAACCCAATTCCATGCAGTATCCTTCCCCCTTATGTCTCTTTCCCCGCAATTCCATCAGCATCTGCCCCTTTCTCTCCCTCCACCATGCTTCCATACCACCCTGACCCCTTCTCACCCTTCACCATGATTCCATACCACACTGACCCACTTTCTCACCCTTCACCAGGATTCCATACCACACTGACTCCCCTTTGTCACCCTCCATACCCTTCTATACCACCCTGATCCCCTTGTCACCTTTCACCAAGATTCCATACCACCCTGACCCCTCTTTGTCACCCTCCCATACCACCCTGACCCCCTTTGTCACCCTTTGCATGATTCCATATCATCCTGACCCCCCTTTTTCACCCTCTACATCCTTCCATACTACCCTGACCCCCTTTGTCACCCTTCACCATGACTCCATACCACCCTGACCCCCCTTTGTCACCCTCCACACCCTTCCATACCACCCTGACCCCCTTTGTCACCCTTCAGCATTATTCCATACCATCCTGACACCCCTTTGTCACCCTCTATACCCTTCCATACCACCCTGATCCCCTGTCACCCTTCACCATGATTCCATACCACCCTGACCCCCTTTTGTCACCCTTCAACATGATTCCATACCATCCTGACCTTCTTTTGTCACCCTCTACACTCTTCCATACCACCCTGATCCCCTTTGTCACCCTTCACCATGATTCCATACCACCCTAAATCCCTTTGTAACCCTTCACTATGATTCCATACCATCCTGACCTCCCTTTGTCACCCTCTACACTCTTCCATACCACCCTGACCACATTTGTCACCCTTCACTATGATTCCATACCACCCTAACCCCTTTTGTAACCCTTCACTATGATTCCATACCACCCTGACCCCCCTTTGTCACCCTTCAACATGATTCCATACCATCCTGACCTCCCTTTGTCACCCTCTACACTCTTCCATACCACCCTGATCCCCTTTGTCACCCTTCACCATGATTCCATACCACCCTAAATCCCTTTGTAACCCTTCACTATGATTCCATACCATCCTGACCTCCCTTTGTCACCCTCTACACTCTTCCATACCACCCTGACCACATTTGTCACCCTTCACCATGATTCCATACCACCCTGACCCTCCTTTGTCACCATCCCATACCACCCTGAACCCCATTTGTCACCCTCCACACCCTTCCATACCACCCTGACCCCTTTGTCACCCTTTACCATGATTCCATACCACCCTGACCCCCTTTGTCACCCTTCACCATGATTCCATACAACCCTAACCCCCCTTTGGCACCCTCCACACCCTTCCATACCACCCTGACCCCCTTTGTTACCCTTCAGCATGATTCCAAAACCACCTTGACCCCCCTTTGTCACCCTCCCATACCACCATGACCCCTTTTGTCACCCTTCACCATGATTCCATACCATTCTGACCCCCATTTGACACCCTCTACACCCTTCCATACCACCCTGATCCCGTCACCCTTCACCATGATTCCATACCACCCTGACCCCATTTGTCACCCTTCACCATGATTCCATACCATCCTGACCCCCATTTGACACCCTCTACACCCTTCCATACCA
This sequence comes from Geotrypetes seraphini, assembly GCF_902459505.1. Classification (NCBI taxonomy): domain Eukaryota; kingdom Metazoa; phylum Chordata; class Amphibia; order Gymnophiona; family Dermophiidae; genus Geotrypetes; species Geotrypetes seraphini. The sequence continues at coordinate 153,250,617 of NC_047087.1, read as the reverse complement.
CCCTGATCCCGTCACCCTTCACCATGATTCCATACCACCCTGACCCCGCTTTGTTACCCTCCACACCCTTCCATACCACCCTGACCCCCTTTGTCACCCTTCACCATGATTCCAAACCATCCTGACCCCCATTTGACACCCTTCACCATGATTCCATACCACCCTGACCCCCTTTGTGACCCTTCAGCATGATTCCATACCACCCTGACCCTTTGTCAGCCTTCATCATGATTCTATACCACCCTGACCCCCCTTGTCACCCTTCACCTTGATTTCATCCCACCCCGACCCCCTTTGTCACCCTCCACACCCTTCCATACCACCCTGACCCCCTTTGTCACCTATCAGCATGATTCCATACCACCCTGACCCACCTTTGTCACCCTTCAGCATGATTCCATACCACCCCGACCCCCTTGTCACCCTCCCATACCACCCTGACCCCCTTTGTTACCCTTCACCATGAATCCATACCACCCAGACCCCCCTTTATCACCCTCCCATACCACCCTGTCCCCCTTTGTCACCCTTCACCAGGATTCCATACCACACTAACTCCCCTTTGTCACCTTTCACCATGATTCCATACCCGCCTGATCCCCTTTGTCACCCTTCAGCATGATTCCATACCACCCTGCCCCCCTTTGTCAACTTTCACCATGATTCCATACCACCCTGACCCCCCTTGTCACCCTTCACCTTGATTCCATATCACCCCGACCCCCTTTGTCACCCTCTACACCCTTCCATACCACCCCTTTGTCACCCTTCACCAGGATTCCATACCATTCTGACCCACCTTTGTCACCCTGCTATACCTCCCTGACCCCCTTTGTCACCCTTCACCAGGATTCCATACCACAGACTCCACTTTACCCTCCATACCATTCCATACCAACCTGATCCCCTTGTCACCCTTCACTATGATTCCATACCACCTTGACCCCCTTTGCCACCCTCCCATACCACCCTGATCCCCTTTGTCACCCTTTACCATGATTCCATACCACCCTGACCCCGCTTTGTCACCCTCCACACCCTTCCATACCACCCTGACTCCCTTTGTCACCCTTCAGCATAATTCCATACCATCCTGACCCCCATTTGACACCCTCTACACACTTCCATATCACCCTGATCTCCTGTTACCCTTCACCATGATTCCATACCACCCTGACCCCCCTTTTTCATCCTTTACCATGATTCCATACCACCCTGATCCCCTTTTGTCACCCTTCAGCATGATTCCATACCACCCTGACCCATCTTTGTCATCTTCCCATACCACCCTGACCCCCTTTGTCACTCTTCACCAGGATTCCATACCACACTGACTCCCCTTTGTCACCCTCCACACCCTTCCATACCACCCTGATCCTCTTTGTCACCCTTCAGCATGTTTCCATCCCACCCCGACCCCCTTTGTCACCCTCCACACCCTTCCATACCACCCTGACCCCCTTTGTCACCTATCAGCATGATTCCATACCACCCTGACCCACCTTTGTCACCCTTCAGCATGATTCCATACCACCCTTGTCACCCTCCCATACCACCCTGACCCCCTTTGTTACCCTTCACCATGAATCCATACCACCCAGACCCCCTTTATCACCCTCCCATACCACCCTGTCCCCCTTTGTCACCCTTCACCAGGATTCCATACCACACTGACTCCCCTTTGTCACCTTTCACCATGATTCCATACCCGCCTGATCCCCTTTGTCACCCTCCACACCCTTCCATACCACCCTGACCCCCTTTGTCACCCTTCAGCATGATTCCATACCACCCTGCCCCCCCTTGTCACCCTTCACCTTGATTCCATATCACCCCGACCCCCTTTGTCACCCTCTACACCCTTCCATACCACCCTAATCCCCTTTGTCACCCTTCACCAGGATTCCATACCATTCTGACCCACCTTTGTCACCCTGCTATACCACCCTGACCCTTTGTCACCCTTCACCAGGATTCCATACCACACTGACTCCACTTTGTCACCCTCCATACCATTCCATACCAACCTGATCCCCTTGTCACCCTTCACTATGATTCCATACCACCTTGACCCCCTTTGCCACCCTCCTATACCACCCTGATCCCCTTTGTCACCCTTTACCATGATTCCATACCACCCTGACCCCGCTTTGTCACCCTCCACACCCTTCCATACCACCCTGACTCCCTTTGTCACCCTTCAGCATAATTCCATACCATCCTGACCCCTATTTGACACCCTCTACACCCTTCCATACCACCCTGATCTCCTGTCACCCTTCACCATGATTCCATACCACCCTGACCCCCTTTGTCACTCTTCACCATGATTCCATACCACCCTGACCCCCCTTTTTCATCCTTTACCATGATTCCATACCACCCTGATCCCCCTTTGTCACCCTTCAGCATGATTCCATAGCACCCTGACCCATCTTTGTCATCTTCCCATACCACCCTGACCCCCTTTGTCACTCTTCACCAGGATTCCATACCACACTGACTCCCCTTTGTCACCCTCCACACCCTTCCATACCACCCTGATCCTCTTTGTCACCCTTCAGCATGTTTCCATACCACCCTGAACCCCCTTTGTCACCCTTCACCATGATTCCATACCACCCTGACCCCCCTTGTTACCCTTTACCCTGATTCCATACCACCCTGACCCTGCTTTCTCACCCTCCACACCCTTCCATACCACCCTGACCCCCTTTGTCACCCTTCAGCATGTTTCCATACCACCCTGAACCTCCTTTGTCACCCTTCACCATGATTCCATACCACCCTGACCCCCCTTTATTACCCTTCAGCATGATTCCATACCACCCTGACCCACCTTTGTCACCCTCCCATACCATCCTGACTCCCTTTGTCACCCTTCACCAGGATTCCATACCACAAACTCCCCTTTGTCACCCTTCATACCCTTCCATACCACCCTGATCCCATTGTCACCCTTCACCATGATTCCATACCACCCTGACCCCCTTTGTCACCCTCCCATACCACCGTGACCCCCTTTGTCGCCCTTCAGCCTGATTCCATACCATCCTAACCCTCATTTGACACCCTCTACACCCTTCCATACCACCCTGATCCCCTGTCACCCTTCACCATGATTCCATACCACCCTGACCCCCGTTATCACTCTTCACCATGATTCCATACCACCCTGACCCCCCTTTGTCACCCTTCACCATGATTCCATACCACCCTGACCCCCTTTGTACCCTTCACCATGATTCCATACCACCCTGACTTCCCTTTGTCACCCTCCCATACCACCCTGACTCCCTTTGTCACCCTTCAGCATGATTCCATACCACTCTGACCCTGCTTTGTCATCCTCCACACCCTTCCATACCACCCTGACCCCCTTTGTCACCCTTCAGCATGATTCCATACCATCCTGACCCTCCTTTATCACCCTCTACACCCTTCCATACCACCCTGACCCCCTTTGTCACCCTCCACACCCTCCCATACCACCCTGACCCCCTTTGTTACCCTTCAACATGATTCCATTCCACCCTGACCCTTCTTTGTCACCCTTCAGCATGATTCAATACCACCCTGACTCCCTTTCTGACCCTCCACACCCTTCCATGCCATGCCTCCTTTCTCTCCCTTCATCACCCTACTATGCTCCTTTCTTTCTTTATCTATTCCAAAGGTCCCGCGATGACTTCTTCTGCTCCGGATGGAAGAGGTAAGTGACATCGGACGCAGACGCTGGCAGACGCAGTTAGTTGTGGCACGATCCCACAATAACTGCGGCTGCCGGTCCACCCCCCCTGATGTCACTTACCTCAAATGGAACAGGGGTGGTAGACGGCGCAGTCATCACGGGACCTTCGTTCACGTCAGTGCGGCTGCCGACTCTGCTCTAAATATGGCAGCCGCGCTGAGGTGCCGTTTGGAGCAGCGCAGAAGGTTTCGGATCCGGCTGGCTGTGCACACCCTTGGCGCGTGCACCCGGGGTGGACTGCCCCTCCCCCACCTCTCCCACAGCCCCTTGGTACGCTACTGACACAGCAACCCTGAAAAGAAATAAACACGAGCCGCGTAAGAGAAGGCACGAAGTTAGTCTAGTGCAGAGCGTCGAAATAGGACTTTTTGGCTCAACAGAAAACTGAGAACTGAGGAGAGGCGTGCATGCATGATGCGGCAGTCACGAACTTTCTAAAGTTCTACAAGCAAATCTGTTTGCGAAGATGTCTGCTTCTGGACTCTGTGGATGACGTCACTCACGTGAGAATATGCTGCCTGCTTGTCCTGGGATAATGAAGCACAGTGGTTAGAACTGCAACCTCAACATCCTGAGGTTGTGGGTGCAAACCCACACTGCTCCTTGGGACCCTGGCAAGTCACCTAATCCCCCACTGCCCCAGGCACATTAGATAGATTGTGAGCCCACTGAGGCAGACAGGGAAATATGCACAAGTACCTAAATAAATTAATATAAACCATTCTGCGCTTACCCTGGGAGAATGGTATACAAAATTGAATAAATTAATAAATACAGGTATGCGAACAAGAAACATAAATGTAAGGGTAGGGTGTGTAAACTATGTTGTGAACCCTTAAGCGGTGACGGTAACCACATGTTTTATGACTCCTATCAGTAAACTTGAAACATCTGAAAAGTCTATTTTTTATGATTGTAAATGGATGCAGGAAATAGGAGTGGTGCATTACTAATTACATATAGACTTGAGCATAACAAAAAAATGGAAATCCAAGGTTCTTGGGTGTATTTCTGTCTTTTATACAGATTTTTTTAGGTGACCTGTCAATTGAGAACAGGAAAAAAGCGCTCCAAAAAGTCATGCAGGACATATGCATGCCGCCGGTCCCACCGCTTTAAACCCCTAAAGTTAGCGCTCTGAGGGGGGGGGTGTGGGGAACCCCCCACTACATGTACGAATCCTCGCGCTCCCGTTGGGGGTGGGTGGGGGGAACAATGAAAAACTCCCCAAATCCAAAAACTGAATGGAAAACGGAAGTTTTAAGTGTACTTGGGGGGTTTGCTCCTCCCCCACCAAACGGGTTTCCCCCCATACCCCCTTCACAGCGGTAATGTTACTGGTTTAAAGTGGTGGGACCGGCGGCATGCATACATCCTGTGCGCAATTGTCAGCGCACCAATGTTACGGAACCATTTTTAAGGATTGTACCTTCATAGCCCATATTGCCCATATTTGTTCTTAACCAGCTATTAAATGAAAAGATGGACACAGGCATGTTGGTTCAAGGTGGCAAACTTTTACAAATCACCATTGAACCTTTGGCTATTCAATTCATAGACTCTTTAAATTTCCTACCTACCACAAGCCTTGGGTTTTCCAGGCTGTAAGGGATATTTTCCACATTTTGGGGGCGGGGAATATTTTTATTAAAGAAGCAATGCAAAGAGGGTAACAGACCACCAAGCAAGAATAAAAACAACACTGGCACACCAATAGCTACAGTAGACCATATACATCAGCAACAGTGAACAAAAACAAGCGAACCAAACATAGATTAACAGTGCAATCAGAAAGCAGGAAATCCTACAACGTGAAGGCCAGAGGCCTCTCAACAAGGTCCCCTGCCACAAAGCCCACTGCAAGCTCCAAGTTTTTTTATTTCTTAACGAAGAAAGAAAAACAAACCCTCCACCCCCTTCCTCCTCCCCCTCCCAAGACTCTGATTCCCTCCTAAAAGGTGTTCCAATATTCCATATAAATCTCCTGTCGATAGCTCCCCAAACCCTTCTGATGCAAGCGTTCCCTAGATTGCTATTTGTGTGGCTCACCAATGCTGTACAGTAGGCTGCATGTCATCCATCCAGTGCTGCAGAAAGACCTTCCTAGTGAGCCCAAAGGCCACCAACAAAAATCGTCGGTGAGGTTCCCCAATTCCAGCCTTGATTAAGGGGCTCATGATACCCAACAACAAAGTTTTGTAGGACCACTCCAAGGCTCTACCAATAATGCCCTCCACTGTACGGATGACCTCCACCCATAAGTCCCCAAAAAAGGGGCATTCCAGAAAGTGGTGCACCAGGGTGCCCCAGGCGATTGTGTAATGGTGACAGCTAGGATCGGGATACAGACCCATCCGATGCCCCTTGCATCTCGTGCTGTAAGTCTTTTGAACCAATTTAAGATGCATCTCATGAAGACTCATAAGAACATAAGAAGTTGCCTCCACTGGGTCAGACCGAGGTCCATCTCGCCCAGCGGTCCGCTCCCGCGGCGGCCCTTCAGGTCTGCGACCTGTGAAGTGGTTTCTGACCACTTTTATAACCTACCTCAAGTTCTATCTGTACCCCTCTATCCCTTTATCCTCCAGGAACCTATCCAAACCCTTCTTGAACCCCTGTACAGAGTTCTGGCCTATCACTTCCTCCGGAAGCGCGTTCCATGTGTCCACCACCCTCTGCGTAAAAAAGAATTTTCTAGCATTTGTTCTAAACCTATCCCCTTTCAATTTCTCTGCGTGACCCCTAGTGCTTGTGGCTCCCCTCAGTTTGAAGAATCTGTCCTTATTTACTCTCTCTATGCCCTTAAGGATTTTGAAGGTTTCTATCATGTCCCCTCTAAGTCTCCTCTTCTCCAGGGAGAACAGCCCCAGCATTTTTAACCTGTCAGCGTATGCAAAATTTTCCATACCTTTTATCAGCTTAGTCGCCCTCCTCTGCACTCCCTCGAGTACCGCCATGTCCTTCTTGAGGTACGGCGACCAGTATTGAACACAGTACTCCAGGTGCGGGCGCACCATTGCGCGATACAGCGGCATGATGACTTCCTTCGTCCGGGTTGTGATACCCTTTTTGATGATGCCCAGCATTCTGTTTGCTTTCTTTGAGGCTGTCGCACATTGCGCCGATGGTTTCAGTGATGAGTCGACCATCACCCCCAAGTCCCTTTCCAGGTTACTCACAAGAACATAAGAATTGCCATCTCCGGATCAGACCCTGGGTCCATCAAGTCCGGTGATCCACACACGCGGAGGCCCCGCCAGGTGTACCCTGGCATAGTTTTAGTCCCCATATCACTGTATGCTTCTCAAGGGAGATGTGCATCTAATTTACCCTTAAATCCTAGAACAGTAGATTCTGCAATTACTTCCTCTGGGAGAGCATTCCAGGTGTTCACCACTCGCTGCGTGAAACAGAACTTCCTGATATTCGTCCTGGACCTGCCCCCCCTCAGCTTCAGTCTATGTCCTCTTGTCTGTGTCACACTGGACATGGTAAATAACTGCTTTCCCTGCTCCATTTTGTCGGATCCTTTCAGCATTTTGAAAGTCTCGATCAGATCCCTTCGCAGTCTCCTCTTCTCAAGGGAGAACAACCCTAGTCTCCTAAGTCGTTCCTCATAGTCCAGGTTCTCCATACCTTTCACTAGCTTCGTTGCTCGTCTCTGCACCCTCTCTAGCAGTTTTTATATCCTTCTTTAGGTATGGAGACCAATGCTAGACGCAGTATTCCAGGTGCGGTCTTGACCATGGCTCTGTAGAGTGGTATTAAAACTTTCTCTGATGTATTCGTAATTCCCTTCTTTATCATGCCTAGCATTCTATTTGCTTTCTTCGCTGCTGCCGCACACTGCGCCGATGGTTTCAGGGTCCTATCTATCAGTACACCCAGGTCCTTTTCCTGTTCGGTCTTTCCCAGAGTTACACCTGACATACTATACTTGTGATCAATGTTCCCGCTAAGCTGCGCTGGGGTGCGCTGACGCACAAAATATTACCTCGCAGCGCACAAGTTTCTCGTCACAGCGCACACAGTGTAGAGCACAGTTCTTCAACCGCCGGTCCGCAAACAAAATCTTGCCGGTCCGCGAAGGATTCGGTCCCCGCCGCAACGAAAGGCCGGCGTCAGCTGACTTGCAACTTCCTGTTGCAGTCGCTGTGCCGGGACTCCTGCCTTCGCCGGGACTCCTGCCTTCCACCGCGTTTGCCTCCTGCCTTGTCTCCGCACCTCCAGACCAGCAGCGGCAGCTGTGTATGCTTTTAACTTCGGCACAGAGCTGCCCCTAATCAATAGTTTAGCGCGGTTTCATAAGGCAGCCTCGGGGCCTTTGCTAGGCCGGCCCACATCGCATCATCGAAGCGGGCCGGCTATCAAAGGCCCCGAGGCTGCCTCATGAAACCGCGCTAAACTATTGATTAGGGGCAGCTCTGTGCCGAAGTTAAAAGCATACAGAGCTGCCGCTGCTGGTCTGAACTCTTGGGCCGCTGAAGGAGGGCAAAAAGCAGCTGTCCTGGAGGTTTCCCTTCCTCTCGCCTTTACAGGTTCCTTTTTTCCACCTTTTTTTTTTTCCTTCAAACGGCAACGGGCCCCAGCATCGACATCAATCAAGTAAGTTCCACTGTCAATCAAGCGGTTCTGCTCGGCCAAAGCTTCCCCTGTGACATGAGCCACCCTCAGGGGAAAGAAAGTGACCCACAAAGGTGAGGGGAAGGGGGGCAGATGATGGAAGTTGGGGGGGGGAGAGAGAGAGAGAGAGAGAAGGGGCAGATGATGGAATGGAGGAGATGAGAGAGAGAGAGAAGGGGACAGATGATGGAAGTGAGAAGAAGGGAGAGAGAGCAGAAGGCAGATGGATGTCAGTTGAGAAGGGAGAGCAGATGCTGAATGGAAGTGGGGAAAGAACACATACTGGATGGAAGGAGGAGATAAATAAAGGGGGAAGAAAATAGTAAGATAATGGAGGGGTGAGGGAAAGGGGTGACAAGCTGTGTGTAGACACAGTGAAAAGAGGGAAACGGGACTAAATAGTAAGAAAGAATTTAATTTAGATGGAGGCAGAAAATAGAGAAGGAAGACCAGAGAAGAAAAGGGAAGAGAGAGCAGAGAATGATCAGATCTGAGTGGAGGAAATGAGAAGAGAGATATGCTAAAAACCACAGGGGGGAGGGAAGGATAGAGATGCCAGACCATGAGGGGAACAGAAGGAAGATGATGGATGCTAGACCAAATTGGGGGGTGGGGGGGGGGCAGGAGGAGAGATGGCAGGGAAAGACAGACAGTGAATGGAAGGGGAAGATGCTGGACTGAAGAGACAGAGAAGGTTATCATGCTGCTGTACCGGGCCATGGTACGCCCTCACCTGGAGTACTGCGTCCAGCACTGGTACTTTAAGAAGGACACGGTATTACTCGAAAGGATCCAGAGAAGAGCAACTAAAATGGTTAAGGGGCTGGAGGAGTTGCCGTACAGCGAAAGATTAGAGAAACTGGGCCTCTTCTCCCTTGAGCAGAGGAGATTGAGAGGGGACATGATAGAAACATTCAAGGTACTGAAGGGAATAGACTTAGTAGCTAAGGCAGGGAGAACGAGAGGGCACTCTCTAAAGTTGAAAGGGGATAGATTCCATACAAACGTAAGGAAGTTCTGTGGTAGAAAGCAACATATTTATTTGGCTCATAACTTGCTGGCGCCCGATATTTTTAGCTCACAGTGAAAAAAGTTTGCTCACAACACCCGCCCGCTTAGAGGGAACACTGCTTGTGATCTTTATTATTTCTGCCTAAATGCATCACTTTGCATTTTTCCACATTAAAATTCATCTGCCATTTATCTGCCCACTTCTCCAATTGATTCAAGTCGCTCTGGAGTTCCTCGCTGTCCTTCAGCGATCTGATTGCCTGGCATAGCTTTGTGTTGTTTGCAAACTTGATGATCTCACTGGATGTTCCTTCTTCTAGGTCACTGATGAAAATATTAAATAAGATGGGCCCAAGGGGTACACGGCTAGTCACTTTCTCCCAGTCTGAGAACTTCCCATTTATGCCCACTCTCTGTTTTCTGTTCTCTAGCCATTTGCCTATCCATCTTAGTATATCTCCCTCTATTCCATGGCCTTGTAGTTTCCTGAGAAGTCTTACATGTCGAACGCTTTCTGGAAGTCCAAGTATATAATATCCACCGATTCTCCACCATCAATTTGTCTGTTCACTGTCTCAAAAAATTGAAGTAGGTTCGTCAACTATCTTTCCAGGGACAGACATGAGACTCACAGGTCTGTAGTTGCCTGGCACTCCTCTCGATCCTTTTTTAAATATCAACGTCACATTTGCGATCTTCCAGTCGTCTGGTATGTGTCCTGTTCTAATTGACAGGTTGGCAAGTTTTTGCAATAGTTCTCTGATTTCAATTTTTAGTTCTTTTTAGACTTTTGGGTGAATTCCATCCGGTCCAGGAGATTTATCACTTTTAAGTTTGTCGATCTGATGGTAAATCTGGTCCAAGGCCACTTCTACTGTGGTGAGATTGTCCTCTACGACCCCCTTGAACACTTTCACTGTTTCAGGTATTGTAGCGGTGTCCTCCTTTGTAAAGACAGACGCAAAGAAGGAATTCAATCTGACTGCAATTTGTTTGTCATCCTTGATGCACCCTTTTCCTCCCAGGTCATCCAGCGGTCCCACCGCCTCTTTTGCGGGTTTTTTCCCTTTTACATATCTAAAGAAGGGCTTACATATGGAACCTTGTCGAACGCTTTCTGAAAGTCCAAGTATACAATATCCACCGGTTCTCCACTATCAATTTGTCTGTTCACTGTCTCAAAAAATTGAAGTAGGTTCGTCAAACATGATTTCCCTTTCCTGAAGCCATGTTGACTGGCTCTCATCAGGTCGTGTGTGTCTAGGTGCCGGACTATGTTATCTTTGATCAGCGCCTCAACCATCTTTCCAGGGACAGACGTGAGACTTACAGGTCTGTACGCACTCCTCTCGATCCTTTTTTAAATATCGGCGTGACATTCGCTATCTTCCAGTCGTCCAGTATCTGTCCTGTTTTGATTGACAGGTTGACAAGTTTTTGCAATAGTTCTCCGATTTCAAATTTCAGTTCTTTTAGGACTCTGATGAATTCCGTCCTGTCCAGGAGATTTATCACTTTTAAGTTTGTCGATCTGGTGGTAAATCTGGTCCAAGTCCACTTCTACTGTGATAAGGCTGTCCTGTACGACTCCCTTGAACACTTTCACTGTGTCAGGTATTGCTGTGGTGTCTTCATTGTAAAGACAGACGCAAAGAAGGAATTCAGTCTATCTGTCATCCTTGACGTACCCTTTTCCTCCCAGGTGTCCAGCGGTCCCACGCCTCCCATGCGGGTTTTTTTCCCTTTTACGTATCTAAAAAAGGGCTTGAAATTTTTGGCCTTTTGCGCTATTTTCTCCTCGTAGACCTTTTTGGCAACCCTCACCGCCTTGTGACATTTTTTCTGATCATCTCTATGTTTGTTCCAAGCTTCGGATGTTTTCGTGCGTTTCCACATCTTAAAGAAGTCTTTCTTTTCATTTATGGCTTCATTCACCTCTTTGGTAAGCCACGCCGGCTCTCTTTTGCCTTTGGTTTTCTTTACTTTGGACATCCGCGGAATGTAGAGGCTTTGGGCCTGATTCTCTAAAAGTGCGTTCCGATTTTAGGCAGCTGTAGACGTCCTACAGCTGTCTAATCAGCCAATCGGGATGCACGTTTAAAAAAAAAAAAAAAAATGCTCCCCAGGCAGGCCGCCTATATTGAAGGCGAGGCCCGCAAGACACCTAGGCCCTGATTCTGTATAGAACGCCCGGGAGAGGCGTCCTATTCAGAATCGGCCTAAACTAGACACGGCCGCTACACTTATCGCGGCAAGGGATCTCTCTGCCGCTATAAGTATAGCAGGCCGTGGCCCCCTGACCGATCGCTGGCAGGAGGGTGCCCAAACCTCCTGCCTGAAGACGCACCCCCCTCCCTGACACTACCGACCGCCCCCCCCGACACTACCGACCGCCCCCCACCCCCGACATTACCGATCGCTGGCAGGAGGGTGCCCAATCCCTCCTGCCCGAAGACGCTCCCTCCCGACACTACCGACCGCCCCCCCCCGACATTACCGATCCCCCCCCCCGACAATATCGGTCGCTGGCAGGAGGGTGCCCAATCCCTCCTGCCCGAAGATGCACCCCCCCGGCGCTAACAACCCCCACTCCACCAAACCTGTTCTTACAGATGGGTCTTGCACGTCGAGCAAGCAGGCACGCCTCGTCGAAATGAGGCGGGCCCGCCCCTTCCCGCCGAAGCCTAAGGCCAATCAGACCTTAGACTTAGTAGGGATGGGCGGACCCGCTATGCCTAAGGCCTGATTGGTCCAGGCTTCTAGAGCCTGGGCCAATCAGGCCTTAGGCTTTGGCGGGATGGGCCGGGAAGGGACGGGCCTGCCTCATTTCGACGAGGCGAGCCTGTTTGCTCGACGTGCAAGACCCATCTGTAAGAACAGGTTTGGTGGAGTGGGGGTTGTTAGCGCCGGGGGGGGTGCGTCTTCGGGCAGGAGGGATTGGGCACCTTCCTGCCAGCGACCGATATTGTCGGGGGGGGGATCGGTAATGTCGGGGGGGGGCGGTCGGTAGTGTCGGGAGGGTGCGTCTTCGGGCAGGAGGGATTGGGCACCCTCCTGCCAGCGATCGGTAATGTCGGGGGTGGGGGGGGCGGTCGGTAGTGTCGGGGAGGGGGGTACATCTTCGGGCAGGAGGTTTGGGCACCCTTCTGCCAGCAATCGGTCAGGGGGCCACGGCCCGCTATACTTATAGCGGCAGAGAGATCCCTTGCCGCGATAAGTATAGCGGCCGCGTCTACTTACAATGTAGACCAGCATTTTGCTGGCCTACATTTTTAAGCTTCTCATCTACTAGGGAGACGCGTAGGGCCACCTAGGTTCAGCCTAAGGCCCGCCTAAGGCCCTTAGACGAGCTTAGGCATCTTGCGGGTCTCCCTAGGCTCCCGGAAGCGCCTTCAGGCCTGCCTGGGGAGCATTTTTTTTTTAAAAACGTGCATCCCGATTGGCTGATTAGACAGCTGTAGGCTGTCTAATCAGGCCCTTTGTGTTTCCGTGATAGTATTTTTCAGTAGAGATCATGCCTGTTCCACCGTTATGACTTTGCCCATCTTTTTCTTGATCCGTTTTTTCACCATGGCTCTCATGCTGTCATATCTTCCCTTTTTAAAGTTTAAAGTCGTGGTTGAGGTTTTGGTATCTTTTCCTTTCCCAACATCAAGTTTGAAGTTGATCATGTTGTGATCGCTCGTCCCCAGCGGGACCGTGACTTCTATTTCCTTTGCTGGACCTGTAATGCCATTTAGGACCAAATCCAAGGCGACGTTTCCTCTCGTCAGCTCTCCTACCATCTGTTCCAGGAAGCAGTCCCCTAGCACTTCCAGGAACTTTGCCTCCTTGCCACAGTTGGAGGTTCCCAGGTCCCAGTCTATCCCAGGGAAATTGAAATCCCCCAAGATTATGACATTACCTGTCTTACATTCTTGTTTAATTTCCTCCATCATTTCTGAGTCTGTCTCCTCCCTGGGTCCTGGTGGTCGATAGTAAAGGCCAATCTTTATGTCAGCATCGTTGTGTCTGGGAATCCTGATCCAGAGGGATTCCAGCTTATCTTTCTCTTCCGCCATAGTCTCTCTCACGGATTCTAATCCTTCCTGAACATATAGGGCAATAACTCCACCTTTCTGCCCGACTCTATCTTTTCTGTACAGTTTGTATCCCTGTAGTACTGTGTCCCATTTGTTTTCGTCATTCCACCATGTTTCTGTTATGCTAATGATTTCCTGTTCGTCATTTTTTGCTATTGTTTCTAACTCTCCCATTTTGTTTCCCAAACTTCTAGCATTCGTATACATACATTTGAGTTCCCTTTGTGTTACCTTCTTGGACTTTTTAAGCTTAGCAGTATCTACTGTTTCTTCCACGGTATCCTTTTCTGCTGCTGTGTTGTCTTCCTCATTTGCTTTGTGGTCAACTCCTCTGAGTAATTGTCTGAGTAATTGTCCGTAATTCCTTCTATGAGGCATCCTGTCACCTGGGCCATCGACTGGTGGTCGACTGTCTGCTTTCTCCTGTCCTTTCGTTTAAAGCCTTCTCTATGGCCCTCTTCATGTTGCCTGCCAATACTCTTACTCCTTCCTTGTTGAGGTGCAGTCCGTCTTTTCTGTAGTACTTGCTTTTTCCCCAGAATGCTGTCCAGTTGCGCACGAAGTCAAAGCCTTCCTCTTCGCACCATCATCTCATCCAGGCGTTGATTGCTTGCAGTTCTCCTTGTCTCTTTGCATCCGCTCTTGGTACCGGGAGGATCTCGGAGAAGGCCATCTTCACCTCCCTGATCTTCAATTTTCTTCTGAGTGAGTGGAGCTGTCCCCTCAACTCTATCATACTTCCATCCGCTCACATCGTTGGTTCCCACGTGGATAAGCACAGCAGTGTCCTCTCCCCCAGCGCTGTCTATGATCCTGGAGATCCCTTTGGCCACATCCTTCACTCTTGCTCCAGGCAGGCAGGTGACAATTCTATCCTCTCTGCCTTCTGTGGTGTGGCTGTCCACATGACGTACGATGGAGTCTTTATTCGGGGGTTCCTTGGGGGTCATAGGTCGACATCCATGGTATAGGACCCTCCTGTGGTACGTCTGAGGTTGTTTTCTATTCTTCGGGTTGGGGGACGTCCCCATGCAGTCTCCCTCTTACTCCTGGTATGTGATCGCCCCTTATCTTTGCTTCCGTTCCTCCAGAATTTGCAGGGGTGTCTTCTCTTCTCTCGTCCAGGCCTACTTCCTGGGTTGTTCGGGTACATGCTGTTGGTGAGCTTCCTCGATGTATCTCTCTAGTTTCTTAACCTCGTCGTTTGGACTGTACTCCACTAGAAGCTTCTCCTGTTTGCAGATTTCTTCTTCAAAGGTGAGGAGTTTTTTTAGTCCCAGCACTGTCTCCTCTAGCAACTGGACCTACCTTTTCAGGCTATCCAGTTCCATGCAATGACTACAAATGTATGCCCGAATCACCGAAGGGAGGTAGTCATACATGTTGCAGCCGGCGCAGAAGACTGGGAAGCTCATCTTCTGGCTTCCTTGGTCATCCATCTCTTGCTCCCCTTCTGCGTTGTCTGAGCGAATAGTTGTGAACCTTCTGTCTCTGTCAGCTGGACGTTTTCTGGATTCCTCGTATTTGTCTTCCCATATGTTGTGAGTCTGCTTGTGTTACTGTGTTAGTGCTAGGCATTAGGCAAGGCTCAGACAGCATCATCAAAACAAATAACTAATTCCACAATATAGCTTCCTTCCCCAATTCTGCTCCCCAATCCACCACCATTTGCCCCAAGAACCGCGAGGGCTTAAAAGTCTTCCCCAATTTGTACCACCCGAGAGCGTATTATGGGCAGAAGAACAGCAAAAAAAGCTTTATCTAAAGCAGAAAAAGTGGGTAATATACCTTCAGCGGAGTGGAGCGCGAAGCAATAACTCCGAAGTTGAAAATAAGGCAGCAAAGACCGGACAGACCATTGCCGGACATCCCGACATGTTTGAAACGAGGGAACCGACCCAGAACCAAGCTCCACAAGTTGTCCCACAAAGTGGCAGCCCCCTTTATTGGCAGTCTGAAAGAAAACATTATCCGCTACCGCAGGAAACTTAGATTTCACAAATTCCAAGAAAGGCAAAAGGGGCCAGAAGTGCCGCCCAAGGAGCCCCTCCACCAGCATCAGGCACTCTGTAGAGGCCAAAGCATCGAGTCTCACTATGCAAAATATTACAGACTGACACTGGGGCAGCCAATGCCCGCCAAAATGCATGTGGCGCAAACTACACTCCCCAGAGTGTAGTTTATGAACCCAGCGCAGCATTGCAGCCACATTATAAAGGTGCAAATCCAGAAGGTTCACACCCCCTCCAGCTCGATTCCGTACAAATTTATGATATCCAATCTGCTAGAGCGCCAAATGAATGAGGAAATCATACCTTTATACATCTGCACATCAGACTGCTTAATCCAAAGGGGTTTCATGTGTAGCGGGTACAACAATTTAAGCAAAAGAACCATTTTAATAAGAGCGATTCTGCCCAAGAAAGAGATAGGAAAGTCCTGCCACCGCCTACATAACACTCTAATAGAATTTAATTTATCTATAATGTTCATCTTATATACCACCTTGGGGTCCAAATGCAAATAGATATTGAGGTACTTCAACGTGCCCTGGGACCATTTCAGGGAAAGGTGGGGTCCACTAATACAAAAAAAATCCCATAATAGGATGTCGAAAGTGAGAAAGGATGATATAGGGTCTCAGAAACCAAGACTAACTGATTCAGAATCTCAATCATTTACCCTTATTTCCACCTCCTCCTAGTGCTCAACTCAATTCTTACTGTGTCTAATATTCTTTTTATATTTTTCCTTTTATTTTAACAGCAAGAAATATTACTTATCTTTAACGTGCAGAGTTTCTAGCCAGCCCTGACAGGACCCGTTTTGCCACAGAGTGGCTTTCTTAAGGGTTCTCAGGACACTGCAATATATGAAAATTTTTACCAAAAGTTGGCATGCACTACATATACACCCTCAACTGTGTTCAAACTCCTAATTTTAAATCTAATAATGTCAGTACTATTTTTGTTTAAAATACAATCGGAGTGAATCACCTGATTCAAGCTACCGCTGTGTTTAGGAGTGTGCGATCTGTATTCTCTGACCCGCATGTAGTCCTTCCTCTTGAGAAAGACTCTTTTTGAAACACGATCTGTGTCGAGGAAGCTGAGGAGAGTTTGCATGGTTATCGCATCTTATGGAAGTGGAACTTGTATGAATCATTTTGATTTTGGAGATTTTGATTTTGATTTTTAATTTCTTGTTTTTCACTATGGACACTTTGGGGAATGGGAACGCACAAACTTTGATTGCCAGCTGGTGCATGACGTCATGGCACTTTGATAACTTTATGTCAACCCACGAAAAAGGGCATACTCTAGACTTCACCACCTTCATTGATCTTACCGCCTTCAAAACCTCAACCGACGACACTCGCTGGGAACAAGTCCCTTGGTCAGACCACTTCTTAGGGACTACCTGTCTCCCCGTCTTCATGTCACATCTTGACTCCCCACCCCACTCCTCTCATTCCATAACCTTCCGCAAAAAAACCTCGAGCAACCTATTCTGGCCCAAATTTCTCAACAAACTCTCCTCCAACCCTAGACCTATAGACCCCGAATCACATTGGCACAACTGGACCGTCCTCTCCGAGTCCACCTACCACTCCCTTGCTCCACTAACCACCAAAACCATCTCCTACCCCCGAAAGGCCCCCTGGTACCTACCTCTTCACAAAGAATTGAAACAGAAGTGTCGCGCTTTGGAGCGCAAATGGAAAAAATCCAAATCCCCCTCTGACAGACAGACCTGGAGGGCTAATATTAAATTTTACAATTCAACATTAAAAAAAGCCAGGAAAAACTTCTTTGGAGACAAGATCTCCAGATCCAACAACCAGATCAGTGCGCTGTTCAACATCTGGCGCTCCCTAACTACAAAAAAAGACCCGTCTTTGCTTCCACCATCTCTATCAGCCGAGGCCCTTGCAAATTTCTTTAATGAAAAGATTTCCACCCTAAGATGCTCCTTCCCCCCCACAGTCTCCTACAATTCCCTGACCTCTATTGTTCCCAACTCTACCTCACCTGTATCCATTCCTGCCGACAGATCCTGGACCGCCTTCGAGCTTGTCTCTGAACCGCAAGTCTCCAAACTCTGCCTCAAACTAAAAACTTGCAAGTGCATTTTGGATCCTTTCCCCTCCTACCTATTCGAGAATATCCCTACACAGGCCATCGCTTCCCTCACCGAACTTATAAACTCTGCCCTAACATCAGGCCTTTTCTCCCCCGACATGGGACACATTTCACTGTCCCCTCTACTGAAAAAGGCCGACCTCGATCCCTCCATTCCATCAAATTACCGTCCTATAGCAAATATCCCTCTCCTAACCAAGCTATTAGAATCCATCATATCCACCCAACTCTCATCCTACCTAGAACGATTCTCTATCCTCCTACCCCACCAATTCGGCTTCAGACCCAACTTCAGCACCGAATCCCTCTTGGCCTCACTAATCTCTAAGGTGCAACAACTCCATTCTCGCAACAAATTTGCTGTTCTTCAATTCGACCTCTCCGCAGCCTTCGATGTCATTCACCACGACATCCTAATCTTCCAACTCTCCGAAATAGGCATAAGCTCCACAGTCCTGGATTGGTTCTCGAAATTCCTACGCTTCCGCTCCTACACCGTTAACACAAACGGTACCTCATCCCCCGCCTGGAAGCCGAAATGTGGAGTCCCGCAAGGCTCACCCCTCTCCCCTATCCTTTTCAACATCTACATGTCCTCTCTGAAACTCCTTCATTTATCCCCCCTAGAAACTCTCTACTCCTACGCTGATGACATCCTCATCCTCCTCGAAACCGACTCGAACCTCTCGAACCTCGCTGAGAACATCTCCACATGTATTACGAACCTCCAATCCTGGGCCCAATCTGTACAAATGAAACTGAATGAGTCCAAAACCAAACTACTTTGGCTCGGCCCAATCTCAGACCATTTACCCACCTCCATCCCTCTACCTTCCGGCCCCACTCTTCAGCTTGAGTTTTCAAGCAAAGTCCTAGGCATCATCTTAGATTCCTCTCTCTCCTTCAACGATCACCTCAACTCCCTAGTAAAAAAAATGCTTCTTTAGCCTCCATATGTTGAGGAAAGTAAGATCCTGCTTTCATCATTCTCATTTCGCCATCCTCGTCCAATCCACCATCCTCTCTAGACTGGACTACTGCAACTCCATCTATATAAGCCTAACTAAGAAAAACCTCCATAGACTTCAGCTAATACAGAACGCCGCGGCCAAGCTTATTTTCGCAAAAGGCAAGTTCGACCACGTTTCCCCACTCCTCTCCAAGCTTCACTGGCTCCCAGTATACTCCAGAGTCCTCTATAAATGTGCCTGCATAGCCTTCAAGATTCTACATGGCGTCCTCCCTCCCGTTATCCCACTCTTCTGGAATTCCTCAAACCCGCTCTCGACTAGATCCTCCCAAAAACTGAAACTATCTTTCCCTTCTATAAAAGGTATATCCCGCGCAGGAAAACTTGGAACATCCTTCCCCTTTAGAACCACAGAACTCTGGAACAACCTTTCATCCCCGCTCAGAAATTCTAGCTCCTTCCAATCCTTCCGCAAACACTTGAAAACTTGGCTCTTTTCAAAAATCTAATCACCTCCCGTGCTCTAGTATCCTGTCCCCCTCTATCTCCTCAGTCCCTCTCCTATATCCTTTCTTTGTAGTTCCTTTCCTCTCAACCTCTGTAAACCGTGCCGAGCTCTGCGCACGCGGAGATGGTGCGGTATACAAACCTAAGGTTTAGTTTAGTTTAGTTTAGTCTTCTTTATCAGAATATTGAAGAATACTCAAGATAAGTAATTTTTTCATTTTCAAGCTTTTGCTTGTATTGTTTAGTATAACATCTTTAGTGCATATTAATTTACAATGGAGGTAGGGAGGGTTCGTGCAATGATGTAACTGTTAAACATCTTTACAGCCTCCCAGCGACATTCCACTGAGCACATTAAGTTATTTCTAACATAGTTGATTAATAATTCTCGAGTGATTATTTCAGTTAAATGAGAATTTAGTTGAATACATTTTTTTCTAGTTAGACAACCCAATTTTCCATCAATTGGTTCTCAATTTCTTTGTGATATTTTTTTTCATCTTGCACCGCTAACGCTCTCCCTTTATCCGCCTTCCATATTATAACTGTAGAATTAACTTTCAAATTTCTCAGAGCTCATCCGAGTGCTGTTCTTACTTTGCTCAATTTCCCTGGTCATACATTCTTTAAAGATCCTGATGGCATCCTCTAATGGACCTGGGGGACACCAATTAGATTTGGGGTTCATAATAGTGCGATCCATCTGAGATTCTTTACCAAAAAAGAATGTTCTTAGTTGTAATTTTCTACTGAAACTTTCAAGGTCAATTCTAAATTGAAAATCATCGAATTTCAATGAAGGGACAAAAGAGAGAGGCCTTTAGATAGGACTGGAATCTCAGCCTGTGTTAAGCCCCTGTTGGATATGTTGACTACCACTCCATCTGCCTTGTCTGTGACCTGGTATTGGGTCTCATTCTGCCTTGGCCTCTTCCTCTCCTTCCTCTGTTCTTCCCTCTGTTTTGCCATAAAAAATTATTTTTACTTGAAGAGTGGCTACCTGAAGATAACAAGGTGGAGCTCTCGGAGTGGGGGCTGCTACTCAAAGATCTCACAACAACCTGAGATTGCTCATCCATGTTTGTCTTTCTTTTTGTTTGACCAGTTGTAAACTCTATTATTCATGTAGTCCCACTCGTCTCGTTTGAATTTTCTGATTTTATTCTTCTTAATTGACTCCCTGTGTTGATCAATTTTAGCATTGTCTCTTATTTGTATTTAAAACTGTTCAGTATTTAAGGAATCCTTTAATGTTCTAATTTCTTTATCTATTTCTATTTCCTGCTCTTTGATCACAATATTACTTTTTTCAACTATCAGCAGCATTAAATCTAGAGAGCATTTATTGAGGATTCTTCTCCATTTGTCAACAAATGCTTCATCTTTCTTGAATATTTAGGGCCCTTTTAAAACTCTCAAACCCCGTGGAATCCGCTCAACTTTAAAGTATTCCACTAATATAGAACTGTTAAATTCCATATTAACCATGTTTTACATTAGTTTCAATATCTTAACTCCAAACGTCTGGATTAGCCCCTTCTATTGATAAGGAATCAAATTGTGAGGGTACAGTTAGAATTGTACCCGCTAAATCATTAGAAAAGCTAATACCTCTCTATACTGGTGACCCCAACAGCTGCTCAAAATCAGAACTATAAACCGCAGCATCAAACTGTTTAGCCATTTGCAAATAACTTTTCACTTGAAGATATGGGAAAAGGTCCAAAAGAAAAGCTAATACCAGTCTTCCAAGTAGTTGTGGCCCTCATCAAACAATCACAGTGAACCACTGACAAGTCCGGGAAGATGGTTAGTAGGATTATCTGGAAACAATTCACTAATACAAAAAATCCCACAATATGATGTTGAAAGTGTCCCACAATAGGAGAACCCTTGAGAAAGCTGCTCTGTGGCAAAATGGGTCCCATCGGGGCTGGCTAGAAACTCTGCATGTTAAAGAAAAGCACAGGTGTTATCCAGGGACAGCAGGCAGCTATTCTCACATATGGGTGACGTCATCCGATGGAGCCCCGATGCGGACGCCTCCAAGCAGACTTGCTTGAAGAAACTAGAAGTTTCGAGTCGCCCGCACCGCACATGCGTGAGTGCCTTCCCGCCCAGTGCACAGGGCACGTCTCCTCAGTTCAGATAGTTAGCAGAGAAGCCAACCAGGGGAGGTGGATGGGTTGTGAGAATAGCTGCCTGCTGTCCCTGGATAACACCTGTTACAGTATGTAACTGTGCTTTATCCCAGGACAAGCAGGCAGGTATTCTCACATATGGGTGACCTCCAAGCTAACCAGAATGGGATGGTGGGAGAGTTGGCAACTTAGGAGAATAAATTTTGTAAAACAGATTGGCCAAACTGTCCATCCCGTCTGGAAAAAGCATCCAGACAATAGTGAGAAGTGAAGGTATGAACCGAGGACCAAGTAGCAGCCTTGCAAATCTCCTCAATCGGTGTCGATCCGAGGAAAGCTACAGAAGCTGCCATTGCTCTGACTTTATGGGCTGTGACTTTACTGTGAAGGGGTAAGCCAGCCTGGGCATAGCAGAAAGAGATACAAGCCACCATCCAATTAGAGATGGTGCATTTAGAAATTGGATGCCCCAACTTATTTGGATCAAAAGCAACAAAAAGTTGAGGAGCAGTTCTGTGTGGTTTGGTGCATTCCAAGTAGAAGGCCACAGCATGTTTACAGTCCAGAGTATGAAGAGTAGATTCTCCAGGGTGAGAATGAGGCTTTGGAAAAAACACTGGAAGTACGATAGATTGGTTGAGATGAAATTCTGAGACCACTTTAAGCAGGAATTTCGGATGAGAACGAAGAACCACCTTGTCATGATGAAACACAGTGAATGATGGATCAGTAACCAAAGCTTGTAGCTCACTGACTCATCAAGCAGAAGTGAGAGCAATGAGAAACACCACTTTCCAAGTGAGATACTTCAAATGAGCCTTGTCAATTGGTTCAAATGGAGGCTTCATGAGTGGAGAAAGGACAACATTGAGGTCCCAAACCACAGGAGGCGGTTTGAGAGGAGGTTTGACATTGAAAAGTCCTTTCATAAATTTGGAAACCACCAGATGAGCAGAGAGGGGTTTCCCTTCAATAGACTGATGAAAAGCCGCAATTGCACTGAGATGGACTCGTATGGATGTAGACTTGAGGCCATAATCAGATAAGTGCAAAAGATAGTTCAAAACAGAAGATAAGGAGGAATGCTGAGGCTCCTTATGATGAGAAAAACACCATGTAGAAAATCTAGTCCATTTTTGGTGATAGCATTGTCTAGTGGTAAGCTTTCTAGAAGCTTCTAAAACATCTCTTACAGATTGAGAAAACTGAAGAGGGGTTATGTTGAGAGGTACCAGGCTGTCAGGTGTAGAGACTGCAGGTTGGGATGAAGCAAAGAACCATGACTCTACGTAAGCAGAGAAGGAAAACCTGGTAGAAGATATGGCTCCCAGCTGCTGAATTGAAGTAGAAGGGAGTACCATGGTTGTCTCGGCCATCGAGGAGCAATTAGAATCATGGTGGCATGATCGTTCTTCAATTTGACTAGAATCTTGAGAATGAGAGGGAATGGAGGAAATGCATAGAGGAAAAGTTTCGTCCATTCCAGAAGAAAAGCATCTGCCTTGAGGCGGTGAGGAGAGTATATCCTGGAGCAGAACTGAGGCAGTTTGTAGTTGTGGGGAGCTGCAAAGAGGTCTATCTGAGGCGTTCCCCACTGTGAGAAAATAAGTGATGAAGAGACAAGGAATGGAGAGTCCATTCGTGAGGTTGCAGAAGACGACTCAAGTTGTCTGCCAAGCAATTCTGAGCCCCTTGAATGTAGACAGCTTTGAGGAAGGTGTTGTGACGAATTGCCCAGTCCCAAACATCCAGAGCTTCTTGGTAAAGGGAGGCAGACCCCGTCCCTCCCTGTTTGTTGACATAATACATGGCGACTTGGTTGTCCGTGTGGATGAGGACTACTGTGTTGTGAAGGAGATGTTGAAAAGCATGAAGAGCTTTGAGGATCGCTCTGAATTCCAACTGATTGATATGACACTGACAATCCGTACTGGTCCAGAGGCCGTGAGTACGGAGACCATCGAGATGAGCGCCCCAAGCGTAAGTCGACAAGTCGGTCGTGAGGACCTTCCGATGAGGGGGCAAGTGAAAAAGCAAGCCTCTGGAGAGATTGGAAGAGAGCATCCACCAACGGAGAGACTGCTTCAATGAAAAAGTGACTGAGATGTGGCGAGAAAGAGGATCGCAAACCTGAGTCCATTGAGATGCCAGAGTCCACTGAGGAATTCTGAGATGAAGTCTGGCAAAAGGAGTCACGTGTACTGTGGAGGCCATGTGACCCAGAAGCATCATCATGTGTCTCGCAGAGATGGAAGAACGAGAAGATACTGTGTGACAGAGGTGAAGCAGAGCTTCCAGACGTTGTTGTGGAAGGAATGCTCTGAGTTGGACAGTGTCCAGAACAGCTCCAATGAATTGTAGATTCTGAGAGGGTTGAAGTTGAGATTTGAGAAAGTTGATTTCGAATCCCAAACTTTGTAGGAACCAGGTAGTCTGTTGGGTCGCTACAATAACCCCTTGAGATGTGGAATCTTTGATGAGCCAGTCGTCTAGGTAGGGAAATACCTGAAGACCATGATTCCTTAGAGCTGCCGCTACCACAACCAGGCACTTGGTGACCAAAAATTGTTGAGAGCCCTGAGATCCAAAATGGGTCGCAGATCGCCCGTCTTCTTTGGAACAAGGAAGTAACAGGAGTAAAACCCCCCTGCTGTGCTGTTCCAAAGGAACTGGTTCGATGGCATGGAGATGAAGCAGAGCTTGCGCTTCCTGAAGAAGAAGGGCGGTCTGGGAGGGATTGGAAGTATACTCTCTTGGAGGAAGCTCTGGTGGAACCTGAGTGAAATGAAGAGAGTATCCTTCCCTTATGATGGTAAGTACCCAGAGGTCGGATGTAAATGACCGTCCATCTGTTGTAAAAATGATGGAGATGACCTCCTATTGGTGGAAAAGGAGTCAGAGACAGAACGATGGAGGTTATGCTCTGTTATAAACAGTGAAAAAGGCTGAGAAGCCTTAGGTGCAGCAGAAGGTTGAGGCTTCTGAGGCGGCTGTTTCTTCAAAGGAGGGCGAGTATAAGGCGCCGGCTTTGGAGGAAAACGCCTCTGGTAGATAACAGGAGGGCGTGCAGGCCTAGAAGGAGCTGGCTTAGGCTTAGGTCTGACTATGGAGGCAAAAGATTTGGCATGATCAGACAACTTCTTCGTGGCTGCCTCGATGGACTCATCGAAAAGGTCATTACCCTCACAAGGGATGTTGGCTAGACGGTCTTGAAGGTTAAAGTCCATGTCAATGGTGCGAAGACAGGCTAGGCGACGCATGGCCACAGAGCAAGCCGCTGCTCGGGCAGAGAGCTCAAAGGCATCATAAGAGGATTCCAGAACTGAGATACGTAACTGAGAGAAAGAAGCAATGACTTCTTGGAACTCAAAATGCATGGTATCATCCAAGTAATTCAAAAATTTTGGCAAAAGAGACAAAAGAAATTCAAACTAAGTGATGAAATGAAAATTATAATTAAGGACTCTAGAAGACATCATCGCATTCTGGTAGATACGACGTCCAAATTTGTCTATGGTTTTTCCTTCCCGACCAGGAGGAACTGTGGCATAAACTCTGGAAGGATGGGATCTCTTTAAAGAGGATTCCACAAGCAGGGACTGATGAGACAACTGGGAGTTGTCAAAGCCTTTATGATGGACCATTTTATATCTGGAGTCCAACTTGCCTGGAACTGCTGGAATGGAAAAAGGAGTCTCCATGCAACTAGTAAAAGTTTGATCAAGAAGCTTATGAAGTGGAAGCTTAAGAGATTCAGCCGGAGGTTGAGGAAGATGCATGATCTCGCGGTATTCTTTAGAATATTTAGAGCCAGTGTCCAATGGAACGCTCAAGTCTACAGCCATCTGTCTCAAAAAAGAGGAGAAAGATAACTGATCTGCAGTGACACGGCCTCTAGAAGGACTCGAGGACGTCGAGGCAGCTGGAGTCGAAGAAGTAGAAGCCTCAGCTGGAAACCATGGTGCGAAGGAACCTGGAGACTTGAACAAGGCACTGGAAATCGGAATATCCTCAAGGGCCGGCATCGGAGACCTGGAACGAGGAGTTGGTGGTCTTGTCGAGGCCGGAGAGGATTGAGGCTTCGAGGAATGATGCCTGGAAGAATGCTTCGAAGCAGGCCTCAAGTGGTGTCGAGAACTGTGTCTCGAACTGGATCTTGAGGACCGAGCAGAGGTCGAGGAGCCTCAAAGCACTTTTGAAGACTGGACAGCCTTTGTAGAGTGTGAGGTATCCTGTCTACGAACTTGCACAGAATCTACTCCATGCGTTTCGTGCTTGGAAGCCAGACCACACATTCGCAGAGACTCCACTCCCTGCATCGAGTGTGGAGGATCAGACGCAAAGGCGGCTCGACCTCGCAGGAGACTACTGCATGCCCAGGCTGGAGAAGAGTGAGCAGTGTGGGTCCCATGTTAGTAAGGACCTTAATAATCTGCTCCTCCAAAGAGGTCTGGGACGAAGCCGGCAAGGAGGGTACCGCGTCTGAAACCGACCCACTTGCCTTGGCTGAAGGGTCCCGCACAGTGGTGTGAGAGTGTTTCGACTTGGGAGGCTTCGACACTTTAATCACCACTGGCGGAACCGAGTGCTGAGCTATTTGACCTGAGGAGACAGGAGAAGATATCGCAGCAGAGAGTGTCGAAGCAAGAGCTGCTCCAAACGACGAAGATCTGATGAGGCTCGAGATGGAAGCAGTAGAGGCAGAGGCTTCGACGGGGGTCGAGGCCGAAGACACCTTCAATGTTGAGGGACTCCATCTCGAAGAGGCTATCCACCAAGATGCAACGACGCTTAAAAGCACGAGGCTTAAGTGTTTGACAAGGCAGGCACGAGGTAGGATGATGCTTTGGCCCAAGGCACTTGAGGCAGGGTCCGTGAGAGATATCGTGCGCTTGCACTTGCAACACCGTTTGAAACTGGTAATAGGCCAGGGCATAGACAAAAATACAGCCGATGCAAAGTCGAAGCCCGCGGGCTGTGGCCGAGCGGCCTGTACCGGACGAACGAACGGAAACAAAATTTTTTTTTTAAAAAAGAAAGAAAAGTAAGAACACAGCGAAGTTACTGGAGAAAGCCAAAAAGACGGACTTCTCGGCTCCGTGGAAAATTAAGAACTGAGGAGACGCGCCCTGTGCACTGGGCGGGAAGGCACGCGCGGTGCGGGCGACTCGAAACTTCTAGTTTCTTCAAGCAAGTCTGCTTGTGAGGTGTCCGAATCGAGGCTCCGTCGGATGACGTCACCCATATGTGAGAATACCTGCCTGCTTGTCCTGGGATAATAAAAGCTATGGCTATAGACATTCGGGGCATAAAGATTACAAAAAAGGAGCTGAAATCCCCAAAGTTCCCCTAAGACAAGAACATAATGACCGTCTTTATCCTGAATGGTCTTATGAATATGAAGGGGTAATTGTTTGTGAACCAAAATAGCCACCCCCCGTTGAGTTTCCTGAAGGAATGCCATGTCGGAATGATGTTGCCTAAGCCAAGTAAGAATTTTGGATATCATCAATGTTAAGAGTAACCACATTCAAATTAACCATAGCTGCTCAGCAAAAAAAGCTACTACTGCATCAACATGACAAAGGGAAAAAAACAAACTAGAGACCAGACCCCCCAGCTAGGCCTGGCTCCAGGTGAAACCAGCACTCCCACAGTCCCTCCAGCCCCTGTTCTGCCAATGCTCCCCCCTTCCCCTTCCTGAACCCACACACGTCACTCCACAATCATCCACAGCCATATCATACACATACCCCCTACCCAGCCTCCCCCTTCCAGAAAGTCATCCCCAAACCTTCCAAAACCCCTCCCCCCAAAAAAACTGCATACACTCAACCTCCTCTTCCCTCGCTCAAACCCATGCGTAATAGGAACCAAAAAGAAAAGAAAAAGAACCCCCCCCCCCCCCGCAGAAGCCCAGGCTCTCTCCCCACCTGACTCATCCCAGGCCTGTCCCAGGCTAGGCGCCCATCACCCTACTTACCTCGAACTGCCACCATTATCATACCGGAAAAAAGACCCCCCCATGCTCCAATATCCTAACAGAGAGCCTCCCTGAAAAGTTTTTGAAGAAGTGCCCCGTATATGAAGAAACAGACCCCCATACTCCCCACCCCCCTGAACGAAGGAGTGAGGGAGTATTACCCAGAGGCAGAAAGCCCACACAGACAAATAGGATAACCAGGGCATCCTAACAGAACAATTGAAACAATGAATTATCAAAATATTATCCGTGTACATTTACCCCAAGGGGGGCCTTTGGCATGTCAGCAATGCTGAGATAACAGGTACATTCATCCAGGCAAGTGTTCCCCCCAACCCAATCCACCCCTGAGACCCACCTGACCAACCCAAGGGGATATAGATACATAAGAGAAGATAGAAAGGATGAAGAAGAATTAGAAAACGAAGAAGGAATTCCAAGGGGGAACTCTTCAGCATCTCCACAAGAAAGGCAATATCCAACTACCTGGGGAGCAGTCGGGCAAACGGAGGTCTCCTGCCCCACGAGCAGGGGGAAAGACAGAAAACAAAAAGAAAATAAAGACTAAGTCAAAGCGCACAGAACCCCAGAACAAGATAGAACGCTTAGTAAGATAAAGTGAGAGAGCAGAAAAACGCCATAGAGCAAAAGGAGACTGCGGAACCACCAGAAAGAAATGAAGACAAAAACCTGTCGAAGCTTGTTGGGTGGCCATCCCCCCACACCGCGGTGCAGGACACCAGCACACCCATCGAGGCGTTTCATAGTTACAGCAGTTGGAAAGTGGCCCGGCCAGCTCAGCATGAAGGCACAAGGCTCTACCAGGTGCGAACCAGAGGGAGCCCCAGTCTCCATATGGCCCAAAGATAGAAAAAGGGGCTAGGAGAGGGGAAAGAGAACAATTAGAGAGATACCAGCCTACCAGCTAAAGAAACCTATCTGGCCAAAGCCAGAAAAGTTAAAACGACAGTCAGAGAGGCCAAACTACAGATGGAAGAAAACATAGCTAGGCAAGTAAAGGAAGAGGAGAAATCCTTTTTTAAATATGTTAGCAATAGGAAGAAGAACACAAGCAGTATTGGGCACCTAAAGAAATCTGATGGCAACTTTACAGACTCGGACGCAGATAAGGCAGAAATACTCAACAACTACTTCTGTTCAGTCTTCACCTGCGAAGCACCAGGATCCGGTCCTCAGCTACAGACAAAGGGGAATTTGGAAGACCCATTCCGGGACATGGAATTTACTGACAGCGAAGTCTACCAAGAATTATCGAAATTAAAAGTTAACAAAGCTATGGGCCCGGACAATCTACACCCTAGAGTACTTTGAGAACTGAGGGATGTCCTAGCAGAGCAGTTAGCTGTGCTCTTCAATCTTTCCCTGAGTGAGGGAAAAGTTCCCCAGGACTGGAAAACCGCCAATGTTATCCCACTCCACAAAAAGGTATGCAGGTCAGAAGCTGAAAATTATAGACCGGTGAGTCTCACATCAATAGTGAATAAACTCATGGAGAAGTTGATCAAGAACAGATTGGACACATTTCTAGATGATGAAAGATTAAGGGATCCCCACCAGCATGGCTTTACAACCTTATATGTCAATCCAACCTTATATGCTTCTTTGACTAGGTAACGAGAAAACTGGATGGGGGTGAGTCCCTGGATAACGTGTATTTAGACTTTAGCAAGGCTTTTGATAGTTTTCCACACCGTAGGTTATTGAACAAGTTGTACTCGTTGGGACTAGGAAAAACACTAACAGCATGGGTGCAAGACTAGCTTAGCGGCAGACTTCAAAGAGTAATGGTGAACGGTATCCCCTCAAAAACATCAAGGGTGACCAGTGGAGTGCTACAGGGCTCGGTCTTGGGCCCGATGCTATTTAATATCTTTATTAGGGATCTAACTCAGGGACTTCGAGGCAAAATTACATTGTTTGCTGATGATGCTAAACTATGCAACATTGTGGGCAGAGCAACCAGGCTCAGCACTATGGAGAAGGACCTGCTTTTGTTGGAACAATGGTCCAGTACTTGGCAACTAAACTTTAATGCCAAAAAACGTAAAGTAATGCACCTTGGGAGCAGAAACCCATGCAGAACATACACCTTGAACGGTGAAAACTTAGCGAGAACCATTGTAGAAAGGGACTTGGGAGTTCTCATCCGAGAAGATATGAAAGCTGTCAATCAGGTGGAGAAAGCTTCAGCAAAGGCTAGACAAATGCTGGGTTGCATCAGAAGGAGCTTTATCAGTCGAAAGCCTGAAGTCATACTACCGTTATACAGATCCATGGTGAGACCTCACCTGGAGTACTGTGTCCAGTTTTGGAGGCCACATTATCAAAAAGATGTGAAGAGAATGGAGTCGATCCAGAGAATGGCCACTAGGATGATCTCAGGACTTAAAGACATCACATAGGAAGAACATCTAACCAGATTGCACCTATATTCTCTCGAGGAGCGCAGAGAAAGAAGGGACATGATAGAAACATTCAAATACATTACGGGTCGCATTGAAGTGGAGGAAGAATTATTTTTTCTTACGGGCCCCACGGCAACAAGAGGGCATCCACTAAAACTTAAGGGGGGAAGATTTCATGGTGACACCAGGAAATACTTCTTCACCGAATGGGTGATTGGTTGATAGAATAAACTTCCATGCCATGTGGTCGAGGCTAGTAGCGTGCTCGACTTCAAAAGTCGATGGGACAAACAGGTGGGGGTGCTACAGAGTTATGCATAAAGGATACACCAGGGAGGGAGGGTTCTCGAGTGGGCAGACTTGTTGGGCCGCCGGCCCTCTTCTGGCGTATTATTCTATGTTTCTACCCCATTAGCCCCACCTGCAGAGTGGAAAGAGTAGAAGAATCAGAGGAAGAAAAGGAAGAAAGGGAAAATAACAGATAAGGACCTCGAGACCAATCCCCGCCGATCATAGCATTGAGCAGTCACAAGGGTAAGAAGAGTAATGTCCTGGCCCCCCTCCCCAATGGAAGACAGAAAGGCGCAACCACAGAGACAAGGTATTCAGCCCGGCAGGCCCTCCAAAAAGGTGTGGATCTCTGCAGGGGTGAAGAAGTAGAGCGCCCGGTTCTCATGGTGCACCCGCAGCTTGGCTGGATACTGTAAGGCAAACCACATCTATCGCTGATGGAGCTGGGTACAGTAGGGGGCCATCGCTCGCCACTGCTCCGTCACTCGTGGGGAATAGTCCTAGAATAGCAAGATTTGTTGCCCCTCATAAGAGATAGTGCCCTTCGATTTATAGCTGACCATGAGCCACTGTTTGTCAGCAAAGTTTAGTATATGGGCAATCATTGGTCATGGTCTGTTATCTCCCTCTCGGTGGTTCTCCAGCTGGTGTACCCGCTTGACCAATATGGGGGTGATTCCAGTGTCCATGCCCAACCAGAGCGTTGAGATCCAAGGAATTGAGAGACTCTGGCACACCGATAAGCCGTATATTATTCTGACGGCTGCGGTTTTCCAGGTCCTTTGCCCTCTCTTCCAGTCAGCTGTATTTTTCTTCCAGAGTGTGGGCCCCTGCCTCTAAAGCCACCGAGCGATCATCTTGCGCTGACACCCGATCTTCCATGTGCTGCAAAAAGGCTGCCTGCCTGTGTCTTTAATCCCATCTACCGTGGTCTGCAGCTGAGTGAGCTTGTCATCCAGGAAGGCCGTAAGATGCTTTTTCAGCTCCTCAATCGCGTGATCATCGGGCTTAGCTGTACTCGTGCAGAGGAAGGAGTCGCCGCCATCTTCACAGGAGTAGAAGGGGCTCACAAAATTTTGGCAGCCTTCAAGGCTCATGCCGGCAAACCGCAGAGCCCAGCAAAAATGGTATGAGCAGACAGTCTGCAGCTCGCCCCAGGCTGTGAGATAGATTTCAGGTATTCAAAATCAGAAATGTTCAAGATATAGCCAATGATAACAGCTCCAGGTCGGAAGAGGTGTCTAGAGATGTCCGTTCAGGCTGAGTGCATCACGTGACCCCCCACAGTGACTATATTAAGCCAAATGCTGAGCAGGAAACTTAGCCTGTTTGTTTCTCTGATTCACTGTTAACAGATCTCCGTGTGAGAACCCCAGCTGATAGTGGTAAGAACATAAGAATTGCCATCTCCAGATCAGACCTTAGGTCCATCAAGTCCGGCAATCCGCACACGTGGAGGCCACGCCATGAGTACCCTGGCATAGTTTTGGTCCCCATATCACTCTATGCTTCTCATAGGGAGATGTGCACCCAGCTTAACAATACCCAATAAGGAGATGTGCATCTAGTTTACCCTTAAATCCTAGAACGGTGGATTCCTCAATTACTTCCTCTGGGAGAGCTTTGCAGGTGTCCACCACTTGCTGCGTGAAACAGAACTTCCTAATATTTGTCCTAGACTTGTCCCCCCTCAGCTTCAGTCTGTGTCCTCTTGTCCGTGTCACATTGGACATTGTAAATAACTGTTTTTCCTGCTCTATTTTGTCAATTCCTTTCAGTATTCTGAAAGTCTCGATCAGATCTCCTCGCAGTCTCCTCTTCCCAAGGGAGAACAACCCCAGTCTCCTAAGTCGTTCCTTGTAATCCAGGTTCTCCATACCTTTCACTAGCTTCGTCGCTCGTCTATGCACCCTCTCCAGCAGTTTTATATCCTTCTTTAGGTATGGAGACCAATGCTGGATGCAGTATTCCAAGTGTGGTCAGACCATGGCTCTGTAGAGTGGCATTATAACTTTCTCTGATCTACTCGTGATTCCCTTCTTTATCATGCCCAGCATTCTATTTGCTTTCTTTGTTGCCGCCGCACATTGCACCAACGGCCTCAGGGTCCTATCTACCAGTACACCCAGGTCTTTTTCCTGTTCGGTCTTTCCCAGAGTTGCACCTGACATACTGTACTTGTGTTCCTTATTCTTTCTGCCTAAATGCATCACTTTGCATTTTTCCACATTAAACTTCATCTGCCATTTCTCTAACAATTTCTCCAATTGACTCAAGTCACTCTGGAGTTCCTCGCTGTCCTTCAGCGATCTGATTGCCCGGCATAGCTTTGTGTCGCCTGCAAACTTGATGATCTCACTGGATGTTCCTTCTTCTAGGTCACTGATGAAAATATTAAATAAGATGGGCTCAAGTACCGAGCCCTGGGGTACACGGCTAGTCACTTTCACCCAGTCTGAGAACTTCCCATTTATGCCCACTCTCTGCTTTCTGTTTTCCAGCCATTTGCCTATCAATCTTAGTATATGTCCCTCTATTCCATGGCCTTGTAGTTTCCTTAGAAGTTTTACATGTCGAATGCTTTCTGGAAGTCCAAGTATATAATATCCACCGGTTCTCTACCATCAATTTGTCTGTTCACTGTCTCAAAAAATTGAAGTAGGTTCGTCAAACATGATTTCCCTTTCCTGAATCCATGTTGACTGGCTCTCATCAGGTCGTGCGTGTTTAAGTGCCGGACTATGTTATCTTTGATCAGCGCCTCAACTATCTTTCCAGGGACAGACGTGAGACTCACAGGTCTGTAGTTGCCTGGCACTCCTCTCGATCCTTTTTTAAATATCAACGTCACGTTCGCGATCTTCCAGTCATCCGGTATCTGTCCTGTTCTAATTGACAGGTTGGTAAGTTTTTGAAATAGTTCTCCGATTTCAATTTTTAGTTCTTTTAAGACTCTCGGGTGAATTCTATCCGGTCCAGGAGATTTATCACTTTTAAGTTTGTTGATCTGGTGGTAAATCTGGTCCAAGTCCACTTCTACTGTGGTGAGGCTGTCCTCTATGACCCCCTTGAACACTTTCACTGTTTCAGGTATTGTAGCAGTGTCCTCCTTTGTAAAGACAGACGCAAAGAAGGAATTCAATCTGTCTGCAATTTGTTTGTCATCCTTGATGCACCCTTTTCCTCCCAGGTCATCCAGCGATCCCACCGCCTCTTTTGCGGGTTTTTTCCCTTTTACATAAATAAAGAAGGGCTTGAAATTTTTGGCCTCTTGCGATACTTGGTTACTATAGCAGCCTGTTAATTGCATTCAGCCTGCATGCTTCTCAGAAATGTATTGAAAATCACTGAGTGTAAAACTGCTATGTTTCCTCTGTTAAACACCAGCTTAGTTTTGAATTGAGTTCATCTCTGAGAACCAGTATTTACTGTCTTGTGCCTAATGCTGCAAAAATTGTCTGTGTGTCTTGCTAAGGAACCTGCTTCCCAAAAGTATAAATGATTCTGTGTCTTTCTCATGGCTACCTGTGCCCAATGACTGCCATAAACTCCCATCCTGCAGCTCAGAAATAGGAAGCTGCTTATTTCAGTTGTTGTACAACAGTGAAGCATTTAAGCTAAAGGATTGCATTCTTTCTCCTGTATAATGTATGCCTAAGCTTAAGACTCTGGTGAAGAGGACTGTATATAATTTGCCTACTAAAGTCCAGAGCTGGCAATAGGGTTAAAGTTTATGTTGAGGAATCTTTTCTTTTGGTTATTTTCATGCTCACATTGACACCTGTGATGAACTACGATTTTGAGGCCAGTGGCCAAATAAAGTTTATATTTCTTCATTAAGGCCATTCTGACTAAACAATATTCTTCGAAAGAGCAATTCTAGGCGGTGGCCTAGGGGTAAAAATCCTGATAGGCTCCTCTAGTTCCAGGGGGACCACGCCAGAAGTAAGCGTTGTGTCACTACCTGGCCGACCGTGGCGCTCTTGGAGAGCACAGGTGTGACAACATCTCGTCCGTTATTATAGGTGCATTTAAAGCCGATGCCTGAGCCATAGTCAACTGGGGTAGCCCCAAATCAGCAAAGAAGATTTTACTTTCTCTCCAAAAAGCTCCTCTCTCACACATGGAATGTTGGCCAAGCGGTCTGTAGATTTATGTACATTTTGGAGACCTTAAGCCAGGCAAGTTGCTTTGGCCATGGCAGAAGCTCTGGATGAAATCTCAAACATATCAAAAGCTGGTTTGTAGCATAGCATGAGTGATATGTTGGAATTCAGGAACATGGGCAGGTGGAATGTATTGTTCAAATACTGTTATTTTCCTAATTAACTGTTTGAAATAAGACAAAGAAATTGTAATTCAATACTCTGTTGGATAACATGGAATTCTGAAAGAGATGATGGCCACATCTGTCCATGACCTGGAGGGGCTGTGACATAGACTCTGGAGCTAGATGACTTTTTAAGGGTAGATTCTACCAGCAAACCCTGGACATGAAATAATTCTATAGAGGGAGTTCAATTTTCTAGGAGCTGTAATCACTATAAGTGGATTCTCCCAATTTTTTTTTTTTTTACAAGAGATTCTTTCAAAAGATTGTGAAGTAGTAATTTTAAAAGCTTCTTGGGAGGTTTCTCAAAATCTAATGCCTCAAGCTGTTCAGCTCTGGTTTCAATGTCTGCTTCTAGTTTTACAGGCAGTTCCATACCCAATTGTCTAATATATTTGGTAAAAGAGAGCCCTTTAGGAGGTGATCTTCTCCTAGGTGGAGGAGGAGACAGCTCAGAGGGGATTCCATATGACTCAGGAGCTGATAAATCATCCTCCCACTCCAAGCAGAGTCCTGATCGAGGTTTGGAAGAGTCTCTGCAACGATGGTACCGACCTGAGGAAGTTGAAGACAGAGATTGTTGGTACCATGCATGCTTCAAAGTAGAATACTTAGACTGAGAACATCAATGTTTAGAGAAAGAATGTTGGTGCTTTGATGAGGAATGTCGATGTTTTGATGCAGATTTTCAGTGTCTCGATGAAGACCTTCGTTGCCTCAATGTGAACAAAAAGGTTGGTGTCTCAATGGTGATCAATGCTCCGATGAAGAGGATTGTTGATGGCGTGATTGACAGCATTGATGCCTTTGGAAACAGAAGGATGCTCCGAGGACGAACATTGCTGTCAACTTGAAGAAAATTGAGGTGAAGCAGAGCGACGTGTATGAGTCAAGGCTGAAGTGGTACCTGTGGGAACTATGCTCGGGCTGGGCCGGTACCGATGAAGTCAGTGTGGAGGTCAGTGAAGATTAACTTCAACATGTCACGAATCTCTTTGTGCAGAATATCATCGCCATTGGATCAAATATCCTGCACCGATATCTGAGATTGAGCGGATATCAATGGTGCAATAGGATGCCTCGGGGTGGGAGACCTCAAAGAGGATGCACAACCCATAGGAGACAGCCGGCACAGAAGGAGAGCGTCAGCACTGAGGTTTGGCCTGCATCAAGGGACTCTATGCTGACAAGGCCTGTGACACTGGCTGGAAAGTGGTTAGCTTCTTAGCATTCTTCCCAGAAGCAGGGATGTACGATGCTGATGTCGAAATTAATGCAGGTATCAGCAGTACTGATAATGGTGACTTATCCGGCATAACAGGACCGAAAAATTTCTCCTGCTGAAGCCGTTGTGCTTTTAGTGAACGCTTTTGAAGAGTAGAACAATAAATTCAGGAATACACTCTATGTTCAGGCCCCAAACACCAGATACACCAGTTGTGCGGGTCAGTGATGGAAATATACCGCTGATACTGACAGCACTTCTTAAACTCAGTCAATGCCTTCGACATGGATGGGAAAATGTGAGCGGCCAAGTCAAACTCAATTTTTGAAGAGAAAAGAAACTATATCGCCCCCCAAATCGTTAGATCCCAGGCCTCATAAGAGGGATGAGGGAAAAAAAGAATGTAAATTTAAGAAAGTCACTTTTTTTATTATTATTATTCACGAACTGAAGTTAAAGAAATATCCAGCGGAATAATTTAGTAAAAGAAAAGAAATCTCATAAACAAATGCACTGAGGGAAGGCAATGCAGCACTAGATAACACAACTTCTTCATGCTGTGGAAAATGAAGAACTGAGGTACCGCTTGCCTTCGTCGGGCAGGAAGGCACTTGCGCATGCGCATTGTAGGCAGACTGAAATCTTTTAAGCTCTTAAAGTGCCAGTGCACATTTCACTATCCGTACCATGGATGATGTCACCCATATATAAGAATATGCTGAGGGACTTCCTTTGGTTCCTTCCTAAGGAAGTCCTACCTAAGGAAGTCCCTGATTGGCTCAGACACCTCATGCCCCTCCTAAGAGAGGAGCCCAAAGTGCCTGAGCCAATCAGGGCCTTAGGCCTCTTCCTGTGCATCACATGGTGCTTTGGGGAGGGGCCTAAGGCCCGCATTGCGCAGAAGGAGGCCAGAGGAGCAGGAGGGTCTGACTGGGCACCCCTCCTACTCCCAAAGTAAAGGTTCTAGGGGGAGGGGGCCGACAGGGTGGTCCCATTGGTAGGAGGGAGTGGGCATCCCTCCTGCCATATCTTAGTTTAGTGTGAGGTGGTTCTGCGGGGGAGGACCGATGACAAGAGGGAGTGGGCATCCCTCCTGCCGTTTTTAGAGGGTGAGTGGGCAGACGAACAGTCGCTCGGGGTGGGGGGGAGGCAGGCAGGCAAGCAATGGTCGGCTTTTCTTAATGGGACAGATGATGCGTGTTTAAGTCACACAGAATATCTGTCCATTACCATTTAAAAAAAAGCAGAAGCCTTGACAACAGAGACAGGAGGCTGCTTTTCCTGTCACTACTGTCAGGGCTATTCAACTAATCAATCACTCACTGAGTGATTGAGCCGGTGACTTTGCGTGCAAATCATTTGCATGCAAACTTGATAGTGAATCAATTGCTGTTTGAAAATCGGCCAGAGAATTGGCCAACAGCGATTGAGTCGTTACCTTTAGTGAACCTGGGCCTTAGAATATTGTGTACAATTCTAGAGGCCGCACCTTCAAAAAGATATTAAAAGGATGGAGTCGGTCCAGAGGAAGGCTACTAAAATGGTGCATAGTCTTTGTCATAAGGGGACAGACTTAAAGATAGTAACATAGTAACATAGTAGATGACGGCAGATAAAGACCCGAATGGTCCATCCAGTCTGCCCAACCTGATTCAATTTAAATTTATTTTTTTTTTCTTCTTAGCTATTTCTGGGCGAGAATCCAAAGCTTTACCCGGTACTGTGCTTGGGTTCCAACTGCCGAAATCTCTGTTAAGACTTACTCCAGCCCATCTACACCCTCCCAGCCATTGAAGCCCTCCCCTGCCCATCCTCCTCCAAACGGCCATGCACAGACACAGACCGTACAAGTCTGCCCTGTAACTGGCCTAGTTCAATCTTTAATATTATTTTCTGATTCTAAATCTTCTGTGTTCAAACCAAGCTTCTTTGAACTCAGTTACAGTTTTACTCTCCACCACCTCTCTCGGGAGCGCATTCCAGGCATCCACCACCCTCTCCGTAAAGTAGAATTTCCTAACATTGCCCCTGAATCTACCACCCCTCAACCTCAAATTATGTCCTCTGGTTTTACCATTTTCCTTTCTCTGGAAAAGATTTTGTTCTACGTTAATACCCTTTAAGTATTTGAACGTCTGAATCATATCTCCCCTGTCTCTCCTTTCCTCTAGGGCACAGGTGTCAAAGTCGGTCCTCGAGGGCCAGAATCCAGTCGGGTTTTCAGGATTTCCCCAATGAATCTGCATGAGATCTATTTGCATGCACTGCTTTCAATGCATATTCATTGGGGAAATCCAGAAAACCCGACTGGATTCCGGCCCTCGAGGAGGGACTTTGACACCCCTGCTCTAGGGTATACATATTCAGGGCTTTCAGTCTCTCCTCATACGTCTTCTGGCGCAAGCCTCCTATCATTTTCGTCGCCCTCCTCTGGACCGCCTCAAGTCTTCTTACGTCTTTCGCCAGATACGGTCTCCAAAACTGAACACAATACTCCAAGTGGGGCCTCACCAATGACCTGTACAGGGGCATCAACACCTTCTTCCTTCTACTGACTACGCCTCTCTTTATACAGCCCAGAATCCTTCTGGCAGCAGCCACTGCCTTGTCACACTGTTTTTTCGCCTTTAGATCTTCGGACACTATCACCCCAAGGTCCCTCTCCCCGTCCGTGCATATCAGCTTCTCTCCTCCCAGCATATACGGTTCCTTCCTATTATTAATCCCCAAATGCATTACTCTGCATTTCTTTGCATTGAATTTTAGTTGCCAGGCATTAGACCATTCCTCTAACTTTTGCAGATCCTTTTTCATATTTTCCACTCTCTCTTCGGTGTCTACTCTGTTACAAATCTTGGTATCATCTGCAAAAAGGCACACTTTTCCTTCTAACCCTTCAGCAATGTCACTTACATACATATTGAACAGGATTGGCCCCAGCACCGAACCCTGAGGGACTCCACTAGTCACCTTTCCTTCCTTCGAGTGACTTCCATTAACCACCACCCTCTGGCGTCTGTCCGACAGCCAGTTTCTGACCCAGTTCACCACTTTGGGTCCTAACTTCAGCCCTTCAAGTTTGTTCAACAGCCTCCTATGAGGAACTGTATCAAAGGCTTTGCTGAAATCCAAGTAAATTACATCTAGCACATGTCCTCGATCCAGCTCTCTGGTCACCCAATCAAAAAATTCAATCAGGTTCGTTTGGCACCATTTACCTTTTGTAAAGCCATGTTACCTCGGATCCTGTAACCCATTAGATTCAAGGAAATACACTATCCTTTCTTTCAGCAACACTTCCATTATTTTTCCAACAACTGAAGTGAGGCTCACCGGCCTGTAGTTTCCTGCTTCATCCCTGTGACCACTTTTATGAATAGGGACCACATCCGCTCTCCTCCAATCCCCAGGAATCACTCCCGTCTCCAGAGATTTGTTGAACAAGTCTTTAATAGGACTCGCCAGAACCTCTCTGAGTTCCCTTAGTATCCTGGGATGGATCCCGTCTGGTTCCATCGCTTTGTCCCCCTTCAGTTTTTCAAGTTGCTCATAAACACCCTCCTCCGTGAACGGCGCAGAATCTACTCCATTTTCTCGTGTAACTTTGCCGGACAATCTCGGTCCTTCTCCAGGATTTTCTTCTGTGAACACAGAACAGAAGTATTTGTTTAGCACATTTGCTTTCTCCTCATCACTCTCCACATATTTGTTCCCAGCATCTTTTAGCCTAGCAATTCCATTTTTTATCTTCCTCCTTTCACTAATATATCTGAAAAAATTTTTATCTCCCTTTTTTACATTTTTAGCCATTTGTTCTTCCGCCTGTGCCTTCGCCAAACGTATCTCTCTCTTGGCTTCTTTCAGTTTCACCCTGAATGTCCTTTCTGCTCTCCTCTTCTTGGGTTTTTTTATATTTCATGAACGCCAACTCTTTCGCCTTTATTTTCTCAGCCACTAGGTTGGTGAACCATATCGGCTTCCTTTTTCTCTTGTTTTTATTGATTTTCTTCACATAAAGGTCCGTAGCCATTTTTATCGCTCCTTTCAGCTTAGACCACTGTCTTTCCACTTCTCTTATGTCCTCCCATCCTAACAGCTCTTTCTTCAGGTACTTTCCCATTGCATTAAAGTCCGTACGTTTGAAATCTAGGACTTTAAGTATCGTGCGGCCGCTCTCCACTTTAGCCGTTATATCAAACCAAACCGTTTGATGATCGCTACTACCCAGGTGAGCACTCACTCGAACATTAGAGATACTCTCTCCATTTGTGAGGACCAGATCCAATATCGCTTTTTTCCCTTGTGGGTTCCGTCACCATTTGTCTGAGCAGAGCCTCTTGAAAGGCATCCACAATCTCCCTACTTCTTTCCGATTCCGCAGACGGAACATTCCAGTCCGCATCCGGCAGGTTGAAATCTCCCAACAGCAGAACCTCCTCTTTCCTTCCAAACTTTTGGATATCCACAATCAGATCCTTATCAATTTGCTGTGATTGAGTCGGAGGTCTGTAGACTACACCCACGTAGATAGAAGTTCCATCTTCTCTTTTCAGAGCAATCCATATCGCTTCTTCCTCTCCCCAGGTCCCTTGCATTTCGGTCGCTTGGATATTGATCTTTACATAGAGAGCTACTCCTCCACCTTTATGACCATCTCTGTCCTTCCTAAAAAGATTATATCCCGGTATGTTTGCATCCCATCCATGTGATTCACTGAACCATGTCTCTGTGATAGCAACAATATCTAGATCTGCCTCTAATATCAGGGCTTGCAGATCATCAACTTTGTTGCTTAGACTGCGAGCATTTGTGGTCATCGCTTTCCAGCTATTTTTCAGCGATAATCTCCTTTTTCGTATGGATTTTTGTGTCGTTTCACTTTCCGTTGCAATACTAAGAAATGAGTTGCTGATATTGCTTATGTTGCAGCCTTTACTACTATCACATCTTTTCTTTTGCCGGGGGTGGTCTCTATAATTGTCCTTCGTACATACACCACCCCCACCTTCTAGTTTAAATGCCTAGAAAAATATTGTCTAAATTTCTCTGCAAGGTTTCTTTTTCCTGCTGTAGTAATATGTAGCCCATCAGTGCAATATAGCTTCTTGTCCTTCCATGTATTTCCCCATCCTCCTATGTACCTGAAGCCTTCTTGATGACACCAGGCTCTGAGCCATCTATTAAAGTCCTCTGTGTTTTTCATTCTTTGCTCTCCTTTTCCATATGCAGGCAGTATTTCAGAAAAAGCTAAAGTCTTTACAAAAGGTTTCACGCCCTCACCAAGCTCCCGAAAAGCTTTCTGTGCTGCAAGTGTGGAGTTGTTGGCCAGGTCATTTGTTCCCAGATGGATAACAACATCAGTGTTAAAATCCTTAGTTTCTTCCTTAATTATAGTCAGTATTTGCCTGGAACTCCTGGTAGCTGAGGATCCTGGAAGACATTTCACTATTTTGGACTTCCTCGCCCTGTGTTCCAAGGTTAATGCCTCTGATGATGGAATCCCCCAACAGTAATAGTTTTCTGTTTTTGGCTTTTTTTATTTGTACTTAGGGTGCTCTTGTTCTCTTGAGTTTCCTTCATTGGTTCCAGTCCCACCTCCCTTCTGTTTTCCTGAGTATCGCAGTGCACTAGTGGAGCGAAGGAATTCTGTAGAGGTAATATTAGTGAAGGTGGATGTTTCTGTGTTACATGTCGCAGTCTTCCTGAGCCTACTGTGACCCATTTATTCCTGGGCTGTTTTATTCTTTGAGGTAGAGGTGGTAAGTTGGTATGATTTTGTGGAGTGATGGAAGCTGCTTTAATTGTATTCAATTCCTGTTTAAGTTTGCAGAGCTCCTCCTTAATACTGGCAAGTTGAAGACAGATGGGGCAAGCCTTAAGCCTCCAAATAGTATGTCTTGGAATTAAAGCACCACAGTGATTGCATAGAATAAAGGTCATCTTGATTGGTTGTGAAGTCCTGATTATATGGGTCCTTATATATGAATAGTGGTCCCTGGGGTTGGTGGGACTATAAGTAAGACTACTAGTAAGGCAGAAATATAGGCTCTATACCACCTAAAACACAGTATTTTAAACAAAAATGCAGGTTCTATCAGTGCTACCCTAAAAGACAGGATTTATAACAGGATTTTCCTTACTTTAGTCACCCTGAGCCACAGGCACCAGAAATATAGGCTCTATACCACCTAAAACACAGTATTTTAAACAAAACTGCAGGTTCTATCAGTGCTACCCTAAAACACAGGATTTATAACAGGATTTTCCCTACTTTAGTCACCCTGAGCCACAGGCACCAGAAATATAGGCTCTATACCACCTAAAACACAGTATTTTAAACAAAACTGCAGGAAGAGGAAATAAGATTTAACAGAGGAAAGAGGAAAGATCTCAATATGTATACTTTAGAGCTAGTGGTCTCAAACTCAAACCCTTTGCAGGGCCACATTTTGGATTTGTAGGTACTTGGAGAGCCTCAGAAAAATAGTTAATGTCTTATTAAAGAAATTACAATTTTGCATGAGGTGAAACTCTTTATAGTTTATAAATCTTTCCTTTTGGCTAAGTCTTAACAATAATATTGTAATTTATAGCTAAAGAGACCTATGATCAAGAAACTGTTTTATTTTACTTTTGTGATTATGATAAACATACCGTGAGCCTCAAAATAGTACCTGGCGGGCCGCATGTGAGTGTGAGACAACTGCTTTAGAGGAAAGGCGGGAGAGAGGAGATATGATAGAGACGTTTAAATATCTACGTGATGCAAATGCGCATGAGTCAAGTCTCTTTCATTTTAAAGGAAGCTCTGGAATGAGAGGGCATAGGATGAAGTTAAGAGGTGACAGGCTGAGAAGTAATCTAAGGAAATACTTTTTTACAGAAAGAGTGGTAGATGCATGGAACAGTCTCCCAGAAAAATTGATAGAGACAAGTCTGTGTCTGAATTCAAGAAAGCCTGGGATAGGCATGTAGGATCTCTTAGAGAGAGGAAGAGATAATGGTTACTGCCATCATATTTCTGCCATCATATTTCTATGTTACTATTTAAAACATGATATAAACAGAATTTTAGGATTCCTTACCTGTGAAGGACTACTGGTTTCTCCACTGGGTGACCCAGGAGGTCCTGAATACAATCCCACTGTAACCATAGTTAAAGAATGATCAGAACAAATTTTAAAAGACTTTTTATCCATTGTGTGGCAACAGTATTTAAAAGAAAAAAAGAGAAACTTTCACTTCAAAAGAAAACTAGCTTAAAGGGGACCTGAAAATTTTGACATTCTGCTCCTGCACTGCTATCCTAAACCAAAATGCTAATTTCAAATTTGAGCAAAATTATTATTGCAAATTAATTTTGCTTTCATTGTGCTGCAAAGGAAGGTTTTCTATTTTGCAAGATCAAGTGCCTGCCTGAACTGAAAATAAGTTGCAGATCTACATGGGTTTCCAGTATCCTGTTCTTGAACCTTGAGAGCCTAGAGGCAATTCCTGGGTTAAGAACATCTGACTTATGTCAGACTCATACTTATGAACTGGGATCCTGCCTCTCCCTTCCTGTGCCAATATGCCGCCTCTTCCTTCCTTCCTTTCCAAGTCCCAACGCACCCTCTGTTCTGTGTTTCAAATTTGTGCCTGCCTCCCTCCCACGGGATGCATTTCTCTTTGCAAAGTTGCAAGAAGCAGCTCCTGCACATGGCCCACAGCTGATGTGGAAGCCTTCCTTCTCATGTCAGAGAGAAGGCTTCTGGGTCAGCCGCGTACCGTGTGTAGAAACCATGGCTGTAGCTTTGCAAAGAGAAGTACAGCTGGGAGGAGGGAGCTGGCAAGAGGAGGTAAACACCCATAGGAGGGTGTGACAAATCCAGGGCTAGTTCAGAGTTTTCTCCCTCGAATAGCCAGGATTTGCACTATGGTATGTTTAAAGTCCACTCCTATCCCTTTAAGAGAGACAGATTCTTGAGACGGGGATGTGTTGCCTGCTTCATTGTATGAAGTTCCTGACTCTATTTTTGCGACGTCAGAGAGGAAGCTT
The DNA here is from genome assembly GCF_902459505.1 of Geotrypetes seraphini. Classification (NCBI taxonomy): domain Eukaryota; kingdom Metazoa; phylum Chordata; class Amphibia; order Gymnophiona; family Dermophiidae; genus Geotrypetes; species Geotrypetes seraphini. The sequence goes on along the minus strand of NC_047087.1, from coordinate 153,207,097 downwards.
CCAGGTCAGGTGTAGGCCGCGAGTAGAAGCCTTTTCCCATGGCTTTGTGCACTGCAGCACTCAGGGAGCCAGCCCAAAGATGCCGCATTAATCGCACCGAAGACCGGCGGCTACTGAACAATCTCTTGGGCCCGATGGAGGTGCCGGCAGAAAATTTCTGCGGACCGGCGGTTGAAGCTGAGCCACGAGCCTCACTCAAGTGGATAAAGAGCCGCATGTGGTTCGTGAGCCGTGGTTTGCTGACCACTAATGTAGAGTAAACAGCAATCTCTTATGCATTAAGATGGCAACACCCCTTTGCCTCCCACTGAAGGTAGAAGAGTAGACTTCCCCCACCCAACCCCTCAGCAGCTTGGCATGCTCGATCTGAGAAAGGTGGGTCTCTTACAAATATGCTATATCAATACCCAGCTTCCTGAGATGAGTCAATATCCATGAACGCTTAATGGGAGACTTGACTCCATCCACATTAAGCGTAGTCACTTTCAAATCAGCCATAACCACAGACTATCTGGATGCCCAGCTAAACTCTGCCGCAGATTGAGTATATGCTACCAACCACAATGCCCACGGTACCTCATCCCATTCCCACACCCACCCTCCCCTCACACCCCACAAACATACACAGGCATACCCCCCCACACCAGACATATCCCCATACCCCCTCCCACCCCCAGAGCATGCCTCCCCCAGCATACAATCCCATATGCACTTCCCCAGCCCACCCAGAGAGAACCTCCTCCCCAGCCATAAAAACAACACATTTCTGCATCCCATCCAAGAACACAACTGCAAAACCAAACTGGAGAGCCCAGCAAGACCCCAGTCAAATTGGGCCACAGGCAGAGAGCCGATTGCCAAAGCAGACTGGAGTTCTCACAGAGTGAAGGGTCCCCGGCCCCCTGCAGAGTCCTCCAGCCAACAGCATAGAGTCCAGGCAAATGCAGGTGCACAGGGGTCAGGACAGTAGGACCCCAGCAGGCCACAGCAAACATGAGGCCCAGGCAGGAACAGGGATGCCAAAGATCAAACCCTAGGGCCAAACCCTGTGCCCAGTGAGGTGTCCCCGGCAAGGTCCACGCCATTCCCCACAGGAAAGACAGAAATCATCCATCAGGCCGCACAGGGTCTTGCAAAAGCAATAAATTGGGCAGGAAGCCGCTCCATAACTGCCCTGGCTTCCTTCACCTTGGCAAGGGTAATCACCCTGCCATCCTGCCACACACGCAACTTCACCGGGAACACCAGTACGAATTGGAGGCCTCAGCTGTAAAGATCGTACAGAACGGTGACATAAGTTTGCAGCCACTTGCACAGAGTAATTGTTAAACAACACCACTTTAGAGTCTTCATAGTCCAAAGCCCCTGTTTTTTGGAAAGCTCGGTTGGTCTTCTTTTCCCTGCCTGCCCTGCTGCAGCACACAGCCGACCGGAAGTCTTCCCGATGTCAGCACTGATGTCGGAGGGAGGGAAGGCTTTGCTTAAGCCCTTCCTCCAACGTCAGCGCTAACATCGTGGAAGACTTCCGGTTGGCTGTGTGCTGCGGCAGGGCAGGTAGGGAAAAGAAGACGAGCCTTGCAACTCGAGTGCATCGAAACCCGCAGGATCCCCGCGACCCTAGGAGGTGTCCCCACGGAATTCCCGTGACCCGAAAGGGGAACCCACGGGATTACCGCGGGTCCCGCAGGATTCCGATCGTCCCCATTCCCGTGCAGCTCTCTACTAGAGATCTGCACGGGAACGGGGATCGCGGGGATCCCGCGGGTTCCCCCCCTGGCTCACGGGATTCCCACGGGGACGCCCCCTGGCCCACGGGGATGCCCCCCTGACCCACGGGACTCCCACGGGGACGCCCCCTGGCCCACGGGACTCCCACGGGGATGAAAACAGCCTACCTAAATTCTAGCGATGCAGGCATGCAGCTTACAAGTCCAGCGTCGCGGCGGGAAATAGCCATGCTGAGCAGTGAGCTCAGCACGTACACAGATGAAAGCCTTGCTTGCTGATTGGTCCGGCGGCCCCGCCCCGCCGTGCTGCCGGACCAATCAGCAAGCAAGGCTTTCATCTGTGTACGTGCTGAGCTCACTGCTCAGCATGGCTATTTCCCGCTGCGACGCCGGACTTGTAAGCTGCATGCCTGCATCGCCAGAATTTAGGTAGGCTGTTTTCATCCCCGTGGGAGTCTCGTGCGCTATGGCTCTAAGTCAGGGGTGCCCAACACGTCGATCGCGATCAACCGGTAGTTCAGGAAGGCAACGTGAGTCGATCGCAGAGCCCATCCCGGGCTCCGTGATAGACTCGTGTTGCCGTCCCGATCTACCGGGCCTATCAGCCTTCCTCTCCCCGACGTCAAAGACGCCGACGCGGGCATTAGGCTGTTTTTGTCATTTCGGGTGGGGGTGGCAGCGGCAGCAGCAGCAGCAGCCTGAAAAAGAAATCATCCTGGCTGGGGTCGGTGTCATGCTCCAGAGCTTCTACAGCCTTCCTATCTCCCTCTCCCTTCTACCTGCTTCCGGCCATACCCCCTGCTCCGCAGCTCTCTTCGGCAACTCAGCAGCAGCGATCGACACAAGCTTCTGTCGTCGGGGCCTACCCTCTGCGAGTCCCGCTTGTTTCAACTTCCTTTTTCCAAAGGCGGGACTCGTAGAGGGAAGGCCTCGATGTCGGCAGCTTGTCTTGATCACCGCTGCTGACGAGTTGCTGAAGAGAGCCGCGGAGCAGGGGGGTGTTGCCAGGTGCAGGTAGAAGGGAGAGGGCCAGATGCAGGACTCGTGGGTGAGGGAGGAGAAGAGAGAGAGAAAGAGAGAGGGGAGGGAAACAAAAGGAAATATTTCATACTGGGCTGGGCCGGAGTGGAGGGAGGGTGCAAAGATTCTGGCTACCGGGTGCAGTAACAAAGGAAAAGGGGGGAAAGCTGAAAATGGAGATAGTGATACAAAGAAGAGAAAGGGTAAGCAGGACCTATTGAATAATGATAGAGGTACAGAGGGGACATGAAGAGGAGGTGAAATAGAGACATAGAAGCAATGCTGAAAAAGTGGGGGGGGGGGAAATAAAGACATTGAAAGGGCAAATGGTGAACATGGGGTAAAGACAAGGACAGAGACAAATGAAGATTCTGAAAAAGTGGTGAGATAGGGATATAGGTGAGATGGACACAAAGAAGGGTGATGCTGGAAAATAGGTGGAATGGTAATTCTGACAAACACAGAAGGGAAATGCTGGATCAAGGAGAGATCCAGGCTGGATGGAATGAGGAGAAATGCCTTGTTGGCCCGGAACTTCCTCTCCTACGTCAGAATTGACGTCAGGGAGCAGAATGCTGGTCAGTGCGACGCTTCTGCAGGGAAAGCTTGGGACAGCGGTGGCTTGAGGGCTATTCCCCGATGGCAGTGGCAGCAAACCGAGTGGCTTGGAGGAGGGCACGGAGAAAGAAAGAAAGGGGGCAGACAGGGAGACAGAAAGAAGGGGGAACAGGGAGACAGAAAGAAAAAGTTGGGGGAGAGAATGAGGTCTGGAGGAGAGGAAACATACAGGAGGCTGAAAGAAAGGAAGAAAGATTGGATGCACAGTCAGAAGAAGAAAGTGCAACCAGAGACTCATGAAATCACCAAACAGCAAAGGTAGGAAAAATGATTTTATTTTCAATTTAGTGATCAAAATGTGTCTGTTTTGAGAATTTATATCTGCTGTCTATATTTTGCACTATGGCTCCCTTTTACTAAACCACAATATCGTTTTTTAGCGCAGGGAGCCTATGAGCATTGAGAGCAGCGCGAGGCATTCAGCGTAACTCCCTGTGCTAAAACCTACTATTGTGGTTTAGTAAAAAGGGAGGGGGTGTATTTGTCTATTTTTGTATTTTGTTACCGAGGTGACATTGCATAGAGTCATCTGCCGTGACCTCTTTGAAAAAACCCGGAATATGAATAATTAACATTTTCTCTGCCTTTCATTTTGCTTTGTGTTTTTTTAAAATTTTATTGTTGTTAGATCATTTTGACTTAGTCATTATAAAAGTAGCTCGCAAGCCCATAAAGTGTGGGCACCCCTGCTCTAAGTCTTCTTACTCTTGGGCACCAGACCTCCCTCATACAAAGGCCGGGAATGCAGAGTTGGTTCCATTCTCGGTAGGGGATGCCTTGGTAGGCTCACTGCTCAGCCACTGGGAACCCAGATTCGGTCCTGTCCTGGGTGGAGGACAATTGTGGGGTGGGGTGGGGTGGGGTGGGGAGGTGGGCTAGTTTGCGCCATCGTGCAGGCTCACCACTCTGCCTCTGCTGGCAAAAGCACAGTCTGTCCCAATCTAGGGGGAGAAAACCTAGCAGGGACCAGGCTGCACCACAATACTGGTTTCTAGAAAGCACAATGGACTGGGGGGGTTCTAGCAGTGTGTGGCACCATTTGGACCCATGTAGACTTGCACGGCCATTCAGATGCTGACCTGAGGTCCCTTTCCATCCAGCATCTGCCCCTCCTCCTCTTTCCATCCAGCATCTGCCCCTCTGTCTGCTGCTTCTGCCCAGCATCTGATCTGTCTCCTCTTTTCCTCCTTTCTGCCCCCTCTGTCATCCCATCCATCATCCACCCTTCTTTCTCCCCCTTCCATCCAGCATCTGCCCATCTTTCCCCCCCTTTCAGCGCAGCATCTGCTTCATTTCTCTTTCTCCCCCTTCTATTCAGTGTCTGCTCCATCTTTCTCTTTCCTCCCTTCCATCCGTATCCTCCCCTTCTCCTCCTTTCCATTCAATGTCTTCCTCCCCTCTCCTTTTCTTTACATCCATCATCTGTCTTTTTCTCTCTCCCCAGGCATTCTAGCTTGTCTTATCTTTCCCCTTTCATCCAGTGTGTCTGATCCCTCCCCATTTCTATCTACAGTCTGTCTCCTCTCACCTCCTACATCCAGTATCTACCCCCTCCCACCTGACACCTCAGCCACCGCCAGACTGATGCAAAGCCTTCCCTCCGATATCAGCTCTGACTTCGGGGGAAGACTTCTGGGTCGGCTACATATGGCTTGCTGCAGGCTGCCTCCAACCCCTGCTGTTATCTGGACTCGAATGAAGTGGTGGAAGGGGGTGCATTTTTGGACACAGAAGTCATGAACTGGGGAGAGAGGAAGGGAAGGAAAGAGATGCTGAGGTGGGGGAGGGAATAGAAAGAGAGAATTGGGTGTGGGTGTGTCAATGAGCGGGAAAGAGAGATGGTTGTGTACACACGGCAAATGGAAGAAAGAGGAGAATTTTTGGTCGTAGGGAGGAAGGTACAGAATGTGATAGGGAAGAAAAAGATGAGTGAGAAATGTGGCAAGGGAACAATGGGACAGATTGAAAGGGATGCAAGAGGGAGGAATATTGGACAGTGGTGAAGGGAATGGAGGGAGAGATGTGGCATAGTGTTGGAGAGGGGTGATAGAAGGAGAAATGTTGGGCATGGGGCTGGTGGGCAGGCACAAAAGATGAGAAAGAGATAAATGCTGGACCATGGTAGGGGGAACCAATGGACAGCAACAGAAGAATTTACAGAAGATGGGAAAGCGGAAAAAAGAAACTGGGACCAACTTTATGGAAAAATAAGTCTCCAGACAACAAAGGTAAAAAACGGAATTTATTGACTAAAATATGTTAGCTTTGGGAAATGTATATGGCAGATGTCTTTGTTTTGTGTTCAAAAGAAAAGGAAATGCATTTCTGGTTTTATTTCTACAGTACTTGTTGACCCTTGCTGTGACTGGTGGGGATCCCCAAGCAGAGGACCTCCTCTAGAGATGGCCAGAACTCCCCTCCACCAAGCGCAGCAGTCGCTGGCAGCATCCATGAGCCACTGAGGTGCCAGCATCTGTGACTCAGAGACTCTACTGCTGCCTGCCAAGCTTGGCAAAAGGGACCCCCGGCCAACTGCAAAGGAAGTCCTCAGCTGACAGTTGTGGGTTCTCATCAGCTGAGTATTTATATTTTATATTTACATTAGAGGTTCTGGTAGAAACCCATTTACAAAGTATGTATTCTTCCCAATTAATATTTCCAAATTAATAAAGTCTCTTTGCTTATTTGTAAATGGGTCTCTACCAGAGCCTTTAATTCAGTAGCATAATTAAATAAAATAACTATTTCTGAAGTTTATAGGGAAGGATGGTGACGGAGGGGATTCCTCGCGGGGACGGGTGGGGACGGAGGGGATTCCTCGCGGGGACGGGTGGGGACGGAAGGGATTCCTCGCGGAGACGGAGGGATTCCTCACGGGGATGGGTGGGGACGGAGGGATTCCTCATGGGGACGGGTGGGATTTTTGGCGGGGACGGGTGGGGACGGGTGGGATTTCTGTCCCCGCGCAACTCTCTACTCTCTACTTGGGACACAGAATGGAGGGAGGGGTGCATGATCTTGGGATATAAGATGCTGAAGTGGGGACAGACTAAAAAGAGAATTGTTGGACATGGGTGTCTGCATGAGAGGGAAAGAGAGATGGTGCACATGGGGAAATGAAGAAAGATGAGAATTGTTGGGCATAGGGAGGGAGAAATATTGGACATGGTGATGGGAGAGGCATGAGGTACAGATGCATGGGGAAGATAGAGAAGAGAGGGAGAAATGTTGGATGTGGTAGTGGAGAGGGAACTGGGATGGATGAAGAACAAAAGTAAGAGTAAACCTCCTATCTTTTTTTTTCTATTTAAACTATTTTGAGGACTGTTTCTTTAATGTTTAATGTTTTTATAGACTATGTACTGTACAGGATCAGAGTTACATACAAATTCAACTTAATAACAGTTCTTTTGTTAACTCATTCTTAATCCGGGGACTGCCTGTACTTTTGAAAAGCATCAATTTTGCATTAGAACAGCCAGTGAATATCTCTGCTTTGCTACTTGTGGCAAAAAATAAAGGCTGAATTTACAAAAGACAAGCATTCAGGAAATTTCCAAACATACTCTTTTATGTATTTATTTATTAATACCATTAAGTTCCCTATCAAACATTTATCAGGGTCCCCAGTTAACCCTTTCAGGACCATAAGGATCGTAGGCCAATTTTTGTGGTTTTGACGACATTTTTATGGTAAAAAGGGCTTGCAGATGCCAAAAAAATTGATTTTTTTTTGTGAAATATCATTATTTTTATTTAAAAAAATCACACTTCTGGCTTATGGACAGTGTGGCAAGTGAATCTTCTCGTCAATCTAGCAACGACGCTAATGAATGAATGTCGGAACCAGTTTGTTTACATAAAGGCAGTATCATATGGAATCCGTACATATCAAATTTAGAACTGTAGACTATCCCAATCAAAATTTATAGGATTTTAAAGTTATGGGACAAATATGTCCCTTGGTCCTGAAAGGGTTAAGGTACAAAATAGATGTTTCTAGGAGAAACAGGAGCACTGTACTAAAATAAGATAGCTGAAAATTCATTTGCATCAAAAAACTTCTTGTACAGTTAAGCACAAGCTGAACAATAATCAGCATTTCACCATGAGTCTCAGCGAAAACTGCCCTGCTGCAATCCCTGTAGAGGACTTCACCCCTCCCCTGCTATATCTCCTCTCACCCATGTCTTCCATCTTTTTCCAATTACTTGAATTTTATGTCGCCCTGAACCTTTTTAGGCATAGGGCGACTCACAAATTGTAGATTAGTATTAGAAGCAAGTATTCTTTTTTGTTTTTGTTTAATCACTCTCTTTTTCGATATTACAAACTCCTGAAGCAGGAGCTGCTGCCTCTGGACACAGCAGCTCGAGATGATTATTTAGGGTCCAATTCACAAAGGGCCTGATGTGCAAAGCAATTTAAGCAGGCGGGGAAAGGCAACTGCCCACTTAAATCATTACTTAGTGGGTCAGCCACCAAGATTCAGTGGCACTTAACCAGGCAGTGCCATTGAATATGGTGCTTAAGCAGCCATTCCCAAATCAGGGCAGGAGAGAGGTCCTCCGAAGGCGGAGTCAGGAGTTATAAAGATGTCAACAATATTCAATGGTAGTGACCACATAAGCATATGCAAATGAAAGGACTGTACAAAAGACTGTCCTTAACTTTGGTCACTAAGCTAAACAGGTGCCAGCCAGCACCAAATATGGGATTCCCACAACTTAAGAAGCCCTGCCTCCATCCCCAAACAAGACCCACTAACCTAATGCCCCCTACTTCCCAGTAGGACTTCCTCTCCTGGACCTATCGCCTGGTGGTCCAATTGGTCACTGGAGCAGGAGCAGTTCACTCACCACTGCCTCTCATTGCTCTGGCTGTCAAATGACATCTCTCTCCCTAGTAGTAGAGGCACCATTTTACAGCCAGAGCAGCAAATAGGAAGTGTGTTGAGGGTGGTGTGGGGTGGAGGGGATCCTTATAGGAGATAAGAAGAGGGGCAAAGTTTGCATGGTAGGAGGGGTTCAGGAGGGAAATTGGAATGTGGTTAGAGCTATAGTCTCAGCACCTCCACTGCCCCAGGTACATTAGATGGATTGTAAGCCCACCAGGATAGATAAGGAAAATGCTTAAAGTATCTGTATATAATGGAAGATTAGGTTTTTACTTTCGATAATCTTCTTTCTGTTAGTCCCTGTAGGATTCCATACTCTAGGTGTTCAACCTCTTCCCACAATCTGGGAGTTGCAGAAATCCAAACACTTTTCTAAGCATGTTCTCCTCCTATCTTAGAAAGATTTAGAGCCCCCTGCAGTCCAGTCCAAAGCCAAGCAACCATACCAGAACAAATCCATGACAAAAGGGGGCATGGGGGAACTTCCCGGCAACAAATAAAATGGTCTATTCTGCAAAATATAAAAACAAGTAATAAACAGGCAAAAGGCAACACAGAAAAACCATTAAGGAACAATGTATTACTAATCTGCCTCTCGCGATGCTTCTGAGGCCTTAGGCCCCGCCCCGGTGCATCATGTGATTCACGGGGGAGGGCCTAAGGTCCTGACTGGCTCAGGTGCCTTGGGCTCCTCCCTTGAGAGGGGCCTGAGGGACCTCAGCCAATCTGGGACTTCCTGAGGTACTCACTAAGGAAGTCCCTGATTAGTTCAGGAGCCTCAGGCCCCTCCCATGGGTGGAATCCAAGGCACCTGAGCCAATCAGGGCCCTAGGCCCTGCCCTGTGCATCACATGATACACCAGGGTGGGGCCTAAGGCCTCAGATGCGTCGCAGGAGGCATTGGCCAATCAGGGACTTCCTGAGGTACTAAAGAAGTCCCTGATTGGCTGAGGTGCTTCAGTCCCCTCCCAAGGGAGGAGCCCGAGGCGCCTGAGCCAATCAGGGCCTTAGGGCCCGCCCCGTGCATCACATGATGCACCAGGGCAGGGCCTAAGGCCTCAGACGCGTCACAGGAGGCATTGGAACAGGAGGGATTGAGCACCCCTCTGCTCCATTAAAGGTACGAGGAGTGGGGGGGGGGGATGGGACTAGGAACTGGGAGGGGGCATCCGTTGGGTAGCAGGAGGGAGTTGGCAATCCCTCCTGCCGTTTGTTTTTTTTGGTTTGTGGGTCAGGAGTGGGACCGATGGCAGGAGGAAATGGAAACCCTCCTGCTATAATTTTAAAGGTGTGCGGCGGCGGCAGGGCACATTTTTGGGGTGCTTTGGGGAGGAAGGGGGACAGGGGCACTTGTCGGGAGAGGGGGTTTAATTTGTTTTTAAATTGGGCTGATATTTTGCATGTGTGAAACATGCAAAATATCTGCCTTATTAAAAAAAAATTTTAAAGCCAGCAGAAGCTTCTCCTGTCACTACTGTCAGGGCTCTAGCGAGTCGTGCAGTTCGGTTGGGGGCGTGTCAATGATTGTCCCAATTTGCATGCAGGCCTTTAGTGAATTCATTTGCGTGCATGAAAACGGACATAGATCGGACACGAATCTAGCCCTAAACTCTTTAAGCAAACGGGAGTAAGGGCTGGAAGCTGTGGCAGTGAAGTTACACAGTGACAGGAGCCCAGAGCTGAATTTTCCTTTTACCCAGCTCAGTCAACAAAGCAAAGTGAACTCAGCTATGTGACCAGAAAAGCTAACTATTGTATGTAACAAACCAAGCTGGTGACTGAAACCATTTAGAGCAGGGGTGCCCACACTTTTTGGGCTTGCGAGCTACTTTTAAAATGGCCAAGTCAAAACAATCTACCAACAATAAAATTTTTTAAAAAACACAAAGCACACTGTACGCAGAGAAAATGTTAATTATCATTTATATTCCTTGTGTTTTCCAAAAAGGTCAAGGCAGATGACTCTATGCACTGTTACCTCAGTAAGAACCATACAAAAATAGACAACTATAACCCCCTCCCTTTTTACTAAACCGCGATAGAATGAACAATTTATTGGAAAATCCGGTGGCATTATCGTATGATACTGTGTTATTTTGTATATCAATGAGAGCTAACAGACAAATATCTTCTAGTTATAATAAACTTTTGCTCATTATGACGGGTTGCCATTAGTGCTGCCCGATTCAGGAAAAAAATTTTGATTCGATTCGATTCAGCCTATTGAATTGGTTTTTCGATTCGATTCGATTTTCCTGCCCAATTGGGTGTTTTTTGTTTTTTTTTTCAAACATCCTGGTGGGTTTATTTTATAGCCTCTTCACCCCCTTTGCCTTCTCCTAACCATACTGGCGCTGTGGTGTAAACAAAATAAACAAACAAAAAAGACTTTTCCACTCTCTGTTAAATCCTAGCTTACGTTTGCGGTCTAACACCAGCTCTGGCAGGATATACATTTCAAATCTGACATATTGTAATCACAAAACAGAAAATATAATTAGTTTTTCTACCTTTTGTTGTCTGGTCATTATTCAAATTTTGTTGGTCTCAGGCTATGGTTGTCTTCTGATAACTTGCTTGCCAGGGTATCCTTCTTTCTTCTTTCTCCCTGCTAACCATCCATCTTCTATCTTTGTCCTCCCCTTCCGTTTCCCTTCCCTCCCCTGGAGGTATGGCATCTTTCCTTTTTTTTTGTCTCCTTCCACAGATCCACCTTTTCTCAACTACCCTTTCATCCAGCATCTCTCCCTCCTTCCCCACCACCCCAGGACACACCATCTCTTTTCCCAACTACCCTCCTATCCAGTATCTCTAACCCCCCTCCACACCATCCCTTGTGTCCAACTTCTCTCCCTTTCTGTTCCTTCCCTCCCTAAATCCCATTGTCCATCATCTCGCTCCCTCTCCTCTGTTTTCAGACCCATTTCTTCCTCCCCCAAAGTCCGGCATATGCATATCTCTTTGAACCACTCTTCCCTCCCTCCGTGTACTTCTACACCAGGGCCCCCTCCCCTGAAGGTCTGTCCCCCCCGAAGGCCTGCACCCCACCCTAAAGGCTTGTTTCCCCCCTTGAAGGCTTATTCCCCCCTTAAAGGCCTGTCCCCCCCTTAAAGGTTTGCATCCCACCCCTGAAGGCCTGCCTATCCCCCTTGAAGGCCTGTCCCCCCTTAAAGGTCTGCATCCCACCCCTGAAGGCCTGCCTGTTCCCCCATTGAAGGCCTACCTGTCCCCCTTGAAGGCATTTCCCCCCCCCCGAAGGCTTGTCTCCCCCCCCCCCATTAAAAGCCTCCTGAAGGCGTGCCTGCCTGTCTCCCCTGAAGGCCTGTCCCACTCCCCCCCCCGAAGGACTGCTCACTTCCCCCCCGGAAGGCCTGTGTGTTCCCCCTGGCCTCCCACTGGGGTCTGGCTTCTCCCCTGGCCTCCTTGCACTGTTTACCTTTGAGGTAACAGCCTGCAATACAAGATCATGGTGGTGAGTGATCTTTGTACTGCTCCGGAGCTGTTTCCTTTGATGTCAGAGGAGGGGCGGGACTGCAATGGAGGAAACAGCTCCAAAGCAGTACAAAGATTGCTAGCACCGCAATCTTGTTTGCAGGCTGTTCCTCAAAGGTAAATAGTGCGGGGAAGCCAGGGGGGGAACCAGGAGGCCAGAGGGGTGGAAGCCGGACACCAGGGGGGTGGAAGCCGGATGCCAGGGGGGGAAGCTGACAGCAGCACTTCCCGACTGACTCTCCCCCCTCGCCCTCAAAGCAGGTGCAGCAGCGTCCGGCCAGCAAGAGCAGTGCTGCCGCTCCTGCTTTAGGGGTCGAGGGGGGAAGGTCAGGCGAATCAGGAAGCTGATTTTTGTTTTGTTTTGAACCGATTTGAATCGATTCACCTGAAGTGAATTGGTGAACTGATTCAAATCGTGAATCGAGCAGAACTAGTTGCCATACAGCAAATTATGAAAAACTGGAAAAATTGGGATCGGCTAAATTATAATTTTTGGTGGAATTCGTTATGCCAAATCTTTAAAATGGAGCAGGTAATAGTCATTCAGCAGGGGCATTTTAAGAAATTTAGGGATGTTTGGGAGCCATTAACAAAATATTGTACAGATTTGATCGACAGATTGGCTATTAGTTGAAACAATTCAGCTATAGTCCCTTTCAGTTCCTTGATGACCTTCGGATGGATGCCATCCGGTCCCGGAGATTTATCGCTCTTAACCCTATCGATTTGCCTGCATACCTATTCTAGACTGACTGTCAACCCTGTCAGTTTCCCATCTTCGTTTCCAGCATATAGCTTGATGGGTTCCGGTATGCTATGTATATCCTCTTCGGTAAATACAGATGCAAAAAAAATGTGTTCAGTTTGTCAGCGATTGTTTTATCCTCCTTTAGCATTCCCTTTATTCCATGTTCATCCAATGGTCCCACCGCTTTCTTCGCGGGTCATTTCCCCTTAATATATCAAAAGAACAGCTTGAGGTTTGTCATCTTTAGAATAGCTTCTTTCAGTTTCACCCACTCATTTTCTACTTCATTCAGCTCTTCCCATCCAACTAACTCTTCCTTGAGATATTTCCCCATCTGGACAAAGTTAGTTCTTTTGACGTCTACAACCTTCAAACTTGAGTAAGTTCTTTCTTCCCATATTTTAATATTGAATCTCACTATTCGGTGATCACTAGATGCCAAATCATCATCCACTGTAACTTCAGAAATGCTTTTTCCATTTGTAGGCACCAAGTCTAGAATAGTTCTATCCCATGTGGTTTCCATTACTAATTGTTGGAATAATTCTTCCTGTAGTGAATCTAAGATCTCTTTGCTCTAGAGAACCCCACAGAAGGGCCAGTCCACTCAACGTCCATCATATTAAAATCACCTATCAGTAGTACTTCCATTTTCTCACCTATCTTGTAAACACCTTTAATTAAATCTTTGTCCATTTCTTCAGACTATGAAGGAAACCTGTATATCACACCAATGTAAATACATTTTCCATTCTCTCTTTCCAGAATAATCCAGTATTTCTTCTTTACTCCCTGCCTTGAAATTCTGTTACGTTAATATTATTCTTAACATATAACGCCACTCTGCCCTTTTTATGTACCCTATCCCTCTTGAATAGATTATAGCCAGGTATAACTACATCACAATCAAGGTTCTCTGTGAACCATGTCTCTGTGACTGCCACAAAATTCAATTCAGCTTCTACCATTAGAGCCTCTAGATCTGGAATTTTGCTTCCCATACTACGGTAGAGTGGTCAAAAAAAAATTAACACATTTGGTTTGTCAAGGCTAATTTTATTCCTTTATTTAAAAAAATACACACGATTTTACTTAAAACAAAGTTTAGAGGTTGTCCCACCTCGCTGTTTTTTAAAACTACCACTAAGTTTAACAGCATACTCGACAAATAATCAATGGTCTATGACAGTGTTCTTCAACCTTTTTACACCCATGGACCGGCAGAAATAAAAGAATTATTTGTGGACCGGCAAACTACTAGGACTAAAATTTAAAAACCCCGTTTACGCTCGGTCCCCCGCAAACCATCTGATCCCATCTGCACAAGCCGCAATTATGATTTTATATTGAACGTATTTTATTAAAGTATAAAAAGAAACAATATTCTGAACAATTGTGATTTTATAAATACAAATATACAGAGCACGGACCAACAAAACCCCTGTCTCCCCTCCCCTTCACATATATCCCCTCTACTATCAATAAAACTGAACAAGCCAAGTTCATATAAATATCATGCTAACAGAATACTGCAGTCCCCAGTTATGTCTCTAGCAGGATATATATTTCAAATCTGATATATTCTAATCACAAAATAGAAATAAAATTATTTGTTTCTACCTTTTGTTGTCTCTGGTTTCTGCTTTCATCTTCTTTTCACTCTCTCCCTTCCAGCGTCTGCCCTCTCTGTCTCTTCAATCCAGCATTTGCCCCTTCCATCTACTGTCTGACCTCTCCCCCTTCCATATGGTATTTGTCTTCTTTCTATGCCCCTCTCCCCTTTCCATCCAGCCTATGCCCCTCTCTCCTTTTTACACGATTCACTCCAGCTTCACTGCTCTCTTCATTTTTATCTCTCCTACACCAGATCTAGCATCTTTGTCCCTCTCAATTTCTCTGCTGACCCCCCCTTCCCATCTACATTCCTATCTCTCACCTTCCCCTCCCTCTAATCTCCCTACAAGCTGTTTCCTTCCTTTTTTCTTCTCCCTTCCCTCCTCCCCCTGTCCAGCAGTAACTCTCTTCCTTTTCCTTTCCCTCCTCCCCCTCCCCAGCAACATCTCTTCCTTCTCCCTCCCTCCAGGTCCAGTAGCAGCATGTCCCTTTTCCCCCCTTGCCCAGCAGCTTCCCAGACTCCTTTCCTCCTCCCCTCCCCAGCAGCATCTCTCCTTCTCCCTATCCAGGTCCAGTAGCAGCTGTCCCTTTTCCTCCCTTACCCCAGCAGCTTCCCAGACTCCTTTCCCTCCTCTCCCTCCCAGCAGCATCTCTCCTTCTCCCTATCCAGGTCCAGTAGCAGCTGTCCCTTTTTCCCCTTGCCCAGCAGCTCCCAGACTCCTTTCCCTTCTCCCCTCCCAGCAGCATCTCTCCTTCTCCCTATCCAGGTCCAGTAGCAGCTGTCCCTTTTTTTTTTTCACCATGCCCAGCAGCTTTCTCCCCTCCCAGCAACTCTCCTTACTTGCCAGCGCTGCGATTCAGTAAGGCAGCCTCGGATCCTTTGTTGGGTCGCACCGCCTCTGAGGAAAGCGGAAGTTGCATCATCAGAGGCAGACCGACTCAGCAAAAGCTCCAAGGCTTCCTTCTTCAATCGCTGCGTTTGTAAGGAGAGCCACTGGGAGGGGAGAAAGCACAGTGTGAGGCTCCCCTATTATCTCTCCCGGCCCTGCGTGAAGGACAGCTCCTCGATCTTGCCGGTCCTGCACGGACCGGCAGGAAATTGAAGAAGAGTTGATCTCGCCGGTCCTGCGCAGACTGGCAGGAATTTTCTGCGGACCGACACCGGTCCGCGGACCGGCGGTTGAAGAACTGTGGTCTATGACATAAGACCCGCCTTTGATGTAGAAGGAAACTTCTTTTGATGGCTGGGCCTCTAGCCGAAGTAACAAATTGCTTCTGTTCTTCATCATTTATCAAAATACTGTATTTTTCAATAAGGTGTATCCATTGCTCTGCTGTATCAATAACAGTAATCAGTTTGGATGCCCAATCCCAAAGTTCCTGTGGGATGTTTCTTTAGGAATATTTCTGTTTTGTTGATCCTCCTTCAATCAAGAGATCAAAAAAAAATAACTGTTCTCTTTGTTACAAGACTTTCAAAGGTCACAGGTTCTGTTTCATCTGTACATGAGACGACATGGAATGTCTGGTAATGGTGGACACTAAGTTTTGCACCAGTTGTAGCTTTGTTTCTGGTGTGATTCTATCATCAAAAAAAGCAAGTGCTGCTAGGTGCTTGGACAGAAGCCATAGATGTCTGGAAATGGCTGAGAGTGTTTTATTGGAACAGTTTTATTTGGATATGTGTTGAGAGTAGACAGCAGTTCAACATCATTGAATGATCCCATACCACCATCGCTAATTCACACACCAACTCATAGCTTTCTGGGAAAGGTTTTCCTTCGCCATAGTGATGAAAATTGACCAGTCACAGAACATCGAGTCCACCTGACAATCTAGCATTTGACAGCTGAATGACTTCCCAAGGAACCAGTTCTCGGGTGTGGATGATAGTGCTACCCGATTCAGGAAAAAAAAAAATTTTTCGATTCGATTCAGCCTATTGAATAAATTTTTTGATTCGATTTTCCTGCCCAATTGGGTGTTTTTTTCAAACATCCTGGTGGGTTTATTTTATAGCCTCTTCACCCATTTCATAGCCTCTTCACCCCCTTTGCCTTCACCTAACCACACTGGCGCTGTGGTGTAAACAAACAAAAAAGACTTTTCCTCTCTCTGCTAAATCCTAGCTCACGTTTGCGGTCTAACACCAGCTATGGCAGGATACACATTTCAAATCTGACATATTGTAATCACAAAACAGAAAATAAAATTATTTTTTTTTACTTTTTGTTATCTGGTCATTATTCAGAACTTGTTGGTCCCCAGCTCTGGTTGTCTTCTGATAACTTGCTTGCCAGGGTCGTCTTCTTTCTTCTTTCTCCGTGCTAACCATCCATCTTCAATCTCTGTCCTCCCCTTCCGTTTCCCTTCCCTCCCCCGGAGTTCTGGCATCTTTCCTTTTTTTCGTCTCCATCCACAGATCCACCTTTTCTCAACTACCCTTTCATCCAGCATCTCTCCCTCCTTCCCCACCACCCCAGGGTCCACCATATCTCCCTTTCTTTTCCCAACTACCCTCCTATCCAGTATCTCTATCCCCCCTCCACACCATCCCTTGTGTCCAACTTCTCTCCCTTTCTGTTCCTTCCCTCCCTAAATCCCATTGTCCACCATCTCTCTCCCTCTCCTGTTTTTAGACCCATTATTTCTTCCCCCCAAAGTCCGGCATATGCATGTCTCTTTGAACCCCCTTCCTTCCCTCCCTCCGTGTATTTCTACACCAGGGCCCCCCCCCTGAGGGTCTGTCCCCCCCCTGAAGGCCTGCACCCCTCCAAAGCCCTGCATCCTGCCCTGAAGGCCTGAACCCTAACCCTAAAGCCCTGTATCCCACCCCAGAAGGCCTGCCTGTCCCCCCCGAAGGCCTGCACCCCCCCAAAGGCTTTCACCCCACCCCTGAAGGCATGCCTATCCCCCCTGAAGGCCTGTACCCCCCCCCCCACCCCCGGAAGGCCTATGTGTTCCCCCTGGCCTACCTACTAGCAGCAGCCTGCAGAGAAGATCACTGGGGCTAGAGATCTCTGTAAGCTACCATAGGTCTTCAGAGCTGTTTCCTCTGCTGCGGTCCCGCCCCTCCTCTGATGTAAGAGGCAGGATCGTGGTAGAGGAAACAGCTCCGAAGACCTATATCAGCTTGCAGAGATCGCTAACCCCAGTGATCTTCTCTGCAGGCTGCTGCTAGTAGGTAAATAGTGCTCGAGAGGCCAGGGGGAAGCCGGACACCAGTGGGAGGCTAGGGGGGAAGCCGGACACCAGCACTTCCTGACTGACCCTCCCCCCTCGTCTTCTAAAGCAGGTGCGGCAGCGGCTGGCCAGCAAGAAGCAGTGCTGCCGCTTCTGCTTTAGGGGGCGAGTGGGGAGAGTCAGTTACCAAATCGGGAGGCCGACTTTTTTTTGTTTTAAATCGATTCAAATCAATTCACCCGAAGTGAATCGGTGAACCGATTTGAATCGTGAATCGGGCAGCACTAGTGGATGATGCCATACAAATTAATTATGCGCAATCACCTACATATACAACACAAAAGCATATGGTGCATGCTGGGGTGACCTCTAAATATTGTCTAATCAAGCTGAAATTTGACATGAGTAAGACATACCAAGTGCACAAAAATAAGCCTTGTGGAGACGAGTTTTGACAAGGTTGATTTTTTTTGCTTGTCTCTTCTCCCCCCATCCCCAAAACTGCCACTGGTCTCCTGCCACTCTTCCTGCTGCAGCTGCTGTGATACTTCTTTAGGGTCACATATCTCAGTGCCCTCACCATTTCTATCCTCCTGCCCAGGAGGATGTAATGAAGGAAAACCATTTTTAACTTTTGTGAGGAATGGGAACAGTGCTACTCTCCAGTCTCCCTCAGTTCAATCCCTGGCCATAGTGTTCCCAATATCAGAGCTGTCAAGAGAAAATACATTTTAAAAGGGAATGGTATCCCACGCTTCCACAACCTCTCCCCCTTTTTCCATCCTTCTATTGAAATACCTTATGATCCCAGTGACCACAAAGTTGGAAGAAAAGAGCAGATACCAGCAGCTACCCAAAACTTACCCAGCCAATCAGTAAAATTATATCTCCTACCCTGTGATTATTGGGCTCACTCAGTTGTGGGAAATGGATGATATATTTAAACCATGAGCAAAAATCTAAAAATTATCTTGTTGCTTGTTCTTATTTTTATTCTTTCTTGTCTTACCCCTCCTGTCACTTCCATCCCTTTCTTCCCTCCAACTTGATCTTCTCAGAACCCTTTTCTCAGCTGATCTTCCCTATCATCCCCTACTGTTTGAACAGATTTTTCTCCCTGTTCTCATGTTTCTCTTTCTTCAGCCCATCCCTCACCCACTTCTCACAGTCCATGTCCCTTCCCCCAGATTGCATTCACTTAAGCTCTATTCTCCCTTTCACAGTCCATATCTCTTCCTTCAGCATTTTTTTCTCTCACAACCTATTTTTCAAGTTTATTTGAGTCTTGATATACCACTTTTATAGTCAAAGCAGTTTCTAATTAATACAAAGTATTAAAAAGTTTAAAATATAAAATAAAGGGAACAAATTCAGAGTTACAATACAAGATACACATGGGCAAATGGGCAGGATACATTGCATAAAATAAAAAGAAAGGGGAGGTAAAAACAGAAGGTAAAAAGGGAATCTTTAATGTAAGGCCTAACATCTGAGGTTTTAAGTAAAAAAATTAAGTATAAATCTCAAAAGCATCTCTGAAAAGAAATGTTTTAAGATTAGATTTAAAATTATTGAGATTCTTTTCTTGTCTCAAGGTCAGAGGTAAAGCATTCCACACTGTAGAAGCAGTTACAGAAAATATTGTTTTACGTGTTGTATCATAAAGCAATTGGCGGACTGAAGGGACCGCTAAAAGATATTGATGGGAAGAGCGTCGTGTCTTATGTGGATCATATGGGATTAACATCCTATCAATAAATGTGATTAGATTGAACTTTAAAAGTAAGAAGTAGTATTTTGAAAGTAATTCATATGTTCCTGGGTCTACTCTCCTTTCCCTTCTTCTCTATCACTCCCTCATTCCTTTCCCAGTACCTCCCTTAGCACTTTCCCTCTCTCTATGGTAGACCAAAGAGAGAAAGACTGTCTGACCTACAATCCTGCTCTCCTCTGCTCCCTAGGAGCCCATTGCTCAAACATTCCTTAGAACAAAAATAAAAGTAGAATTGACCAAATCAGAATGGTGCGCACTCAAAAAAAGTGTCCTTCAACTCATCTGATAAATTCAAATGCCTTTATTCATCCAAAGCCTCAGAAAATTCATCCAGTGTCTTAATGACTCATATGACTCAAAAGTCACTGGATGAATTTTCTGAGGCTTTGGATGAATAAAGGCATTTGGATTTATCAGATGAGTTGAAGGACACTTTTTTTGAGTGCGCACCATTCTGATTGGGTCAATTCCACTTTTATTTTTGTTCTTTTGTGTTTGTGGTTTTGTTTCCCCTGTTCTATTCTGCTCAAACATTCCTTAGCCAGCAAATAGCTGCAGGGGAAGGCAGAACCAGTAGCTTAGGAGATGTCAACTTTTTGTCCTGCTTTCCCCTGCAGCCTACTGGCTGGCTAAAGACTGTTTGACCAATGGTGTCTCCAAAGCCACTGGTCCTGCCTCCTATGCAGCTTATTGGCTGGCTCAGGACTATCTCATTAGTGGGCTACAGGGAGAGATGGAAGCAGTAGCTGAAGAGACACAACCTTACTTCCTGCTTTCCCCTGCAGCTCTACATTGGGAAAATTTTAGCTCTGAAGTCTGAGCACTGCTGGACAAATTATTGGGATCCCATGGTGCATTAGGATTTCTGTAGAATTTCTAGTCTATTTAATTCAAGGCCCTCCTTAACATTTATAAATATGTTAAATAGCACCCATCCCAGTACAAAAATGGCATTCTGTCCAATAACCAATTCCTAATCTACAACAGAGCACTACCTCCTATCCTACGACTTTTAGTGTTCTCAGAGAAACTTTTTCAGCTTTCTGAAACTCTAGATATACTACATCAACCAGTTCACCTTTATGTCAAAGTCAGGCCCAAGGGACAAATTTGGCCCACAGGTTAATTAAATTTGGCTCGCGAGAAAATACCCTGTTTCTTCCCTTCCTCCATCTCATTGTCCACCATTCTCTCTACCAGCTTCCCGGTCTCACCTTCCAAGAAGCCTGCAGAGAAACACCGATCGGCTGTAGCGATCCTAGCAGGCTGCTATAGCCTCTGCAGCATGTTCCCTCTGCTGTAGTCCAGTACGTAAGAGGAGGGGCAGGACTGCAGCAGAGGGAACATGCTGCGGAGGCCGGCGGTAGCCTGCTTGGTTTGCTACAGGCGACTGGCGATCCTCTGCAGGCTACTGTGAAGGTGAGTGAGACAAGGAAACCGGAGGATGCTAAAAAGAAGGGGGAAAACATTCAAAGGGGGCCCTGGTGTAGAAGTATACGGAGGGAGAGATGGAGGGGTCCCAAAAGACGCGCTTATGGTAGACTGAGGGTGGGAGGTAAGGGAAGAAATAATGGGTCTAAAAACAGAGGAGAGGGAGAGAGATGGTGGACAACGGAATGGAGGGAGGGAAAGAACAGAAAGGGAGAGAAGTTGGATACAAGGGATGGTGTGGAGGGAGAATAGGAGAGTAGTTGAGAAGAGAAAGGGAGAGATGGTGGACCATGGGGTGGTGGGGAAGGAGGGAGAGATGCTGGATGAAAGGGTAGTTGAGAAAAGGAGAGATAGTGGATCTGGGGATAAGAACATAAGAATTGCTGCTGCTGGGTCAGACCAGTCGTCCATCATGCCCAGCAGTCCATTCAAGCGGCGGCCCTCTGGTCAAAGACCAGCGCCCTAACTGAGACTATCCCTACCAGCGTATGTCCCTGTTCAGCACCCTGGAGGGTGTTTTCCCCTAAGACAGACTCTGGGTGAAAAAGAACTTCCTTACGTTCGTACGGAATCTATCCCCTTTCAACTTTGGAGAGTGCCCTTGCATTCTCCCTACCTTGTTTCGATCATGTCCCCTCTCATTCTCCTCTGTTCGAGGAAGAGGTCCAGTTTCTCTAATCTTTCGCTATACGGCAGCTCCTCCAGCCCCTTAACTATCTTAGTCGCTCTTCTCTGGACCCTTTCGAGTAGTACCGTGTCCTTCTTCGTGTACAGCGACCACTGCTGGACACAGTACTCCAGGTGAGGGCGTACCATGGCCCGGTACAGCGGCATGATAATCTTCTCTGATCTGTTCATGATCCCCCCTTTGAAGGCCTGTCCCCCCCTTAAAGACCTGCAGCCCCCCAAGGCCTGTCCCACCCCCTGAAGTACTGCACCCCCCGAAGGACAGCCCCCCCGAAGGCCTGCCTGTCCCCCCTGAAGGCCTATGCCACTATCCCTGGCCTGTCCCCCTTTGAAAGCCTGTCCCCCCCTTACAGGCCTGTTCCCCCCACCCCCCCAAGGCTTGTCCCACCCCCTGAAGGACAGCTCCCCCGAAAGACTGCGCACCCCCCCGGGAAGGCCTCCGTGATCCCCCTGGCCTCCCCGAACCGTTTACCTTACAGCTTCAGCCTGCAGCCGAAGATCGCGGTTACAGTGTCTTTGCAGTGCTTTGAGCTGTTTCCTCCGCTGCGGTCCCGCCCCTCCTCTGATGCGGCAGAGGAAACAGCTCAAAGCACTGCAAAGACGCTGTAACCGCGATCTTCGGCTGCAGGCTAAAGCTATAAGGTAAATGGTCGGGGAGGCCAGGGGGATCATGGAGGTCTTCCCGGTGGGGTAGTGCAGAATTTCGGGGGGGGGGGGAGGCAGTCCTTCGGGGAGGCCAGGAGGGAAGCCGGACAGCAGCACTTCCCGACTGACCCTCCCTCCTTACCCTCTAAAACAGGTGCAGCTGCGGCCAGCCAGCAAGAGCAGCACTGCCGCTCCTGCTTGAGGGGAGAGGGTCCGAATCGGGAAGCCGATTTTTAAAAAAATTTAAATTGATTTGAATCAATTCACTTGAAGTGAATCGGTGAACCGATTCGAATTGTGAATCGGGCAGCACTAACAAAAGATAGAAAAAATAATTTTATTTTCTGTTTTGTGATTACAGTAAGTCAAATTTGAAATGTGTATCCTGCCAGAGCTGGAGTTAGAAGGAAAGCGTGAACTAGGACCTAAAAGAGAGAGAAAAAGTGTTTTTTATTTATTTTGTTTACATCACAGAGCCTGCATAGGGTTGGAGAGGTTGTAACCCTATACTTCTACTAAGACTAAGGGGTCCTTTTATTAAGGTGTGCATTTAGCGTGTGCTAATCTTTAGCGTGCGCTAAATTGGTAACGTACCTTAATAAAAGGACCCCTAAGTATCTTAATAAAAAATTTGGCCCACGATAGCCTATGTTTTAGATTTCGGCCCCTTATGTGATTGAGTTTGACACTCCTTCTGTAGAGAAATGAAGCAAATTATTGAGGCAAGACTTTGTCTTTCTGGAAAAAGAGATGCCTAGCCAGGTCCACAGTGGTGTTTTCATATATACCACTGGCTCACAATTAACCACCGTTTTACCTTTACAATTTTACTTTTAGTATTCATTACATTACATTAGAGATTTCTATTCTGCCATTACCTTGCGGTTCAAGGCGGATTACATAAGATTTATTAATGGGGGTTACAATGGAAGAACAATAGTCATTTCTAGAGTTGTAAGCAGTAAGGATGTGGAGATCATAGGACCACTAGGAACCAGTGACCACAACATGATTCAGTTCAAAGTGCAAGTAGGACTACCTATGGGAAAGAGAACCAAGGCAATAACATTTAACTTCAAGAAAGGGAACTATGATGCCATGAGACAAATGGTGAGAAAGAAGCTCAGAAACAGCTCCAAGGAAACTCGGACTGTGGAGCAAGCCTGGTCCCTACTCAAGGTCACAGTAAACAAGGCGCAAAACCTATATATACCAAGATTTAGGAAAGGTTCCAAGAAGAATCAGACAAAGGACCCTGCATGGATAACCAGTGAAGTAAAGAAAGTGATAGGAGACAAGAAAAAATCATTTCGGAAGTGGAAAAAGGACAAAACTGAAGGAAACTGGAGAGAGCACAGGAAGCAACAAAAAGAATGTCACCGAGTAGTCAGGAAAGCCAAGAAAGAGTATGAGGAGAGACTAGCCAAGGAAGCAAGAAATTTCAAACCATTTTTCCGATATGTGAAAGGGAAACAGCCAGCGAGGGAGGAGGTGGGGCCCCTGGATGAGGGTGACCGGAAGGGAGTGGTGAAAGAGGAAAAAGAGGTGGCTGGTAGGCTAAACAAGTTCTTCTCGTCGGTCTTTACAATAGAGGACACATCCAGTGTGCCAGAACCGGAAAAAATCTTCAGGGGAGATCAAGAGGGGAAATTATCATGCATGGAGGTAAGCCTCGAAGACGTTCTTAGGCAGGTAGATAGATTAAGAACGGACAAAGCTCCGGGCCCAGACGGGATCCACCCGAGAATACTGAAAGAGCTCAGAGATGAAACAGCAGAGTTACTGCAGCATATTTGCAACCTGTCCTTGAGAACAGGGGTAATCCCGGAGGACTGGAAGATAGCGAATGTAACACCGATCTTCAAAAAAGGATCGAGAGGCAACCCGGGAAACTACAGACCGGTGAGCTTAACCTCCGTTCCGGGGAAGATGGTCGAATCAATGATCAGGGAAGGTATCAATGAGCATATAGAAAAAAATAATCTGATGAGATCGAGCCAGCATGGTTTCTGTAAAGGCCGATCATGCCAGACAAATCTACTGCATTTCTTTGAGGGGATAAGTAAACAATTGGACCAAGGTGACCCAGTAGACATTATATATCTAGATTTCCAAAAAGCCTTTGACAAGGTGCCCCATGAACACTTACTGAAGAAACTGTGGAGTCACGGGGTGGAAGGGGACGTGTACAGATGGATCAAAAATTGGCTGGCGGACAGGAAACAGAGGGTAGGAGTAAAGGGGCACTACTCTGACTGGATAGGGGTCACAAGTGGTGTTCCGCAAGGGTCAGTGCTGGGACCATTGCTGTTCAATATATTTATTAATGATCTAGAAACGGGGACAAAGTGCGAAGTTATCAAGTTCGCGGATGACACAAAACTCTCCAGCAGGGCCAGAACTGTTGAGGAATGCAAAGAATTGCAAAGCGACCTGAACAAACTGAGTGAGTGGGCAAAAATATGGCAGATGAGCTTCAATGTGGAGAAATGTAAGGTCTTGCACATAGGGAAGGGGAACTCCATGTACAGCTATACGATGGGAGGGAGGGTACTCGGGAAAGGCAGCCAAGAAAAAGATCTGGGGGTATTGGTAGATAACACAATGAAGCCGGCGGCACAATGTGCAGCGGCCTCAAAAAAAGCGAACAGAATGTTGGGCATTATCAAAAAAGGTATCACTGCCAGAACAAAAGAAGTTATCCTGCCACTGTATCGAGCAATGGTGCGCCCACATCTGGAATACTGCGTCCAATACTGGTCGCCATACCTCAAGAAGGACATGGCAATACTCGAAAGGGTCCAGAGGAGGGCAACGAGGATGATAAAGGGTATGGAGAACCTTTCATATGCCGAACGGTTAGACAGGCTGGGGCTCTTTACCCTGGAGAAGCGGAGACTGAGAGGGGACATGATAGAAACTTATAAAATCATGAAAGGCATAGAGAAGGTGGAGAGGGACAGATTCTTTAGACTGGCAGGGACAACTAAAACAAGAGGTCATTCAGAAAAACTGAGAGGAGACAGATTCATAACGAATGCAAGGAGGTTCTTCTTCACCCAGAGGGTGGTGGACACCTGGAACGCGCTCCCCGGAGAGGTAATAAGACAGAGTACAATTCTGGGGTTCAAAAAGGGACTGGATGACTTCCTGGAAGCGAAGGGGATAACAGGGTACAGATAGAGGTTTACCGTACAGGACATTGAGTGAATAGGGTATGGATATTTTAGGTTAGGTAGGGAACACTTTCAGGTCATGGACCTGGGGGGCCGCCGCGGGAGCAGACTGCCGGGCACGATGGACCCCTGGTCTGACCCGGCAGAGGCAACGCTTATGTTCTTATGTTGTCAAGTGGTAAAAAGTGGTTTAGAGTAGGTAGATATATATGAATGGAGGGTAACAAAGGAAGATCATTTGTCATTCAAAACCCTTTCCACTAATGAACTTCAATTTATTAATAAATTACTTATTCCTTATAGCACTTCTCGTTCTCTCCGGTCTACTAGTCAAAAGCTTATAGTAGTCCCCTCTTTGAAAGTTATTGGAACACGACGATATGTTTTCATTGATGGCACTGCAGCTTTGGAATGCCATACCTCAGCATTTAAGAGAGGAAAACGACTTGAGTCGTTTTAAAAGTAATTTAAAAAGTTTTCTTTTTAAAGATGCTTTTAATCTTTAAATTGTGCTTAAATTTTTTATTAGTTTTCTTCTTTGATTGCACTTTCCCTTCCTATTGTTCTTTCCATATATGGTTCTTCACTGTACTTTAAGACAGTGTTTTTCAAACTTTTTACAACTATGGACCGGCGGAAAAAAAAAATTATTTTGTGGACCGGCAAACTACTAGGACTGAAATTTAAAAACCTCATTTCCGCGAGCTCGGTCCTCGCAAACCATCTGATCCCATCCGCACAAGCCTCAGTTATGATTTTATACTGAATGTATATTTTATTAAAGTATAAAAAGAAATAATATTCTGTACAATTGTCATTTTATAAATGCAAATAATACAGAGCAAGGATCAACAAAACCCCTGTCTCCCCTCCCCTTCACATATATCCCCTCTACTATCAAGAAAACTGAATAAGTCAAATTATTACAGAATGCTATACAGAAATATCATGCTAACAGAATACCGCAGTCACACATAGCAGGAATAGGGTTAGGGGAGTGTAACTAGGGCAACTGCCCCCCTGGTCAGAGAGAGCCCTAAGCCACTGCCTGGACTTTGCAGTCCCCAGTTATGTCTAACACCAGCTCTAGCAGGATATATATATTTCAAATCTGATATATTCTAATCACAAAATAGAAATAAAATTATTTGTTTTTACCTTTTGTTGTCTCTGGTTTCTGCTTTCATCTTCTTTTCACTCTCTTCCTTCCAGCGTCTGCCCTCTCTGTCTCTTCAATCCAGCATCTGCCCCTTCCATCTACTGTCTGACCTCTCCCCCTTCCATATGGTATTTGTCTTCTTTCTATGCCCCTCTCCCCTTTCCATCCAGCCTATGCCCCTCTCTCCTTTTTACACGATTCATTCCAGCTTCACTGCTTTCTTCATTTTTATCTCTCCTATACCAGATCTAGCATCTTTGTCCCTCTCAATTTCTCTGCTGACCCCCCTTCCCATCTCATTCCTGTCTCTCTCCTTCCCCTCCTCTAATCTCCCTGCCAGCTGTTTCCTTCCTTTTATCTTCTCCCTTCCCTCCTCCCCCTGTCCAGCAGTAACTCTCTTCCCTTTCCTTTCCCTCCTCCCCTCCCAGCAGCATCTCTCCTTCTCCCTCCCTCCAGGTCCAGTAGCAGCTGTCCCTTTTTTCCCCTTGCCCAGCAGCTTCCCAGACTCCTTTCCCTCCTCCCCTCCCAGCAGCATCTCTCCTTCTCCCTCTCCAGGTCCAGTAGCAGCTGTCCCTTTTTTTTTCACCATAACCAGCAGCTTTCTCCCCTCCCAGCAACTCTCCTTACTTGCCAGCGCTGTGATTTATTAAGGCAGCCTCGGGTCCTTTGTTGGGTCGCACCGCCTCTGAGGAAAGCGGAAGTTGCATCATCAGAGGCGGCCCGACTCAGCAAAAGCTCCAAGGCTTGCTTCCTGAATCGCTGCGCTTATAAGTAAGGAGAGCTACTGGGAGGGGAGAAAGCACACTGTCTGAGGCTCCCCATTATCTATCCGGCCCTGCGCGAACTACAGCTCCTCGATCTTGCCGGTCCTGTGTGGACCGGCAGGAATTTTCTGCGGACCGGCACCGGTTCACAGACCGGCGGTTGAAGAACTGTACTTTAAGACACTTAATTGTAGTTCTGATCCCTCTTACCTTGTGTTTTTGTCAGTCTGTAAGTCTATTTGTCTAAGCCATTATTTTAAATTGTATGTTTAAATACATGTTTATACTTTTTCAAATTTTATACTTCACTTAGTAAAACTAAATAAACGATTCATCAAATTAAAATAAAACTTGAAACTTCACTCTTTTAATATGATTCAAGAAATTCTGCTTGAGCAACCAAGATAGGACCCACAAGAGTATCTCCCAGGAAAGCATGTTCAATCTATATCCATGATTTTGCTGAGTAGAACATCCACTGTGAGAAAACTTGCAATTGTGCTGCTTTATGATATTGTTCAAAATGGTGAACCACCATACCTCCATTATCTTTCAATTGATAAAGCAAAGAATATTTAACCTAAGCAGCTTCTTTTTCCAAATATAATGGAATGCTTTCTTTGTAAGTTGTTAAAAGAAGCCCCAAGGTATGGTAATGGAAGTACCATATATAAAGTAGTTTAAGGAGCACAATCAGTTTTGTTCCATGTATTCTACCTAGCCATGACAGGTTTAAGTTTTCCCAGTGCTCTAACTCTGACAGGAGATCCCTCAACAGAGGGAAGAAGTTTATCTTATAGAGATCAGATGAGTTAGAAACATTGATCCCCAGATACTGAAAGCTATGCTTAGTCTACTGAAAATGAAATTTAAGTTGTAAAGCCCCAGTGTTCTCTGGGTCAGTATATATGTTCAAGATTTCTAATTTAGATGTGGTAATTTGAAATGCAGATACTTCAACCACCTTGGGAGGGGAGCATTTCGGATTAGATAGAGTAAGAATAACATGACCATTTATTTTTTTCATCAAAAGGGGACATCTATTAATTGTCAGTCCCGCCCTAGCTCCGGCCCCCAGTTTCTTCCATTCATTTTTCATGTACACATAACATCTTATTAATTCATAATGATAACCATAAAATTTTAAAAAACTACAAAGCACACTATATGTAGAGAAAATGTTAATTACTATTTATATTTGGGAGGTTTCAAAGATATCAAGGCAGATGACTTTAAAATATGCAATGTCACCTCAGTAACTATAGAAAAATAGACAAATATAGTGCAAAATATAGACAGCAGATATAAATTCTCAAAACTGACACATTTTGTTCACTAAATTGAAAATAAAATCATTTTTCCTACCTTTGCTGTCTGGTGATTTCATGACTCTCTGGTTCTTTCTGCACTTAGGTCCAACAATTGTCCCTTTCTGTTCCCTCCATCCTTCCTATGTCCTTAGTGTCCCCAGTGCCTCCTTCCCTTGTCCCCCTCACTGCCTTCCAGACTTTGTCCCACCCCGAAGCCTACCTACCTGCGAGGTCAAATCCCAACATGATCTGCTCAGCCTCTGATGCTTCTGCAGCAGCTGCAGTGTAAAGTCAGCCCAGTAGTGCTGCCCAATTCACGATTCGAATTGATTCACCGATTCGAATCAGGTGAATCGATTCGAATAGATTCAATTTCCCAAAAAATCAGCCTCCCGATTCAATGATTGACCCTTCCCCCGTACCTTCCAAAAGCAGGAGCTGCAGCGCTGCCTCTTGCTGGCCATCCGCTGCTGCCCACTGCTGGCCTGCTTGAGGGGGAAGAGTCAGTCAGAAAGGCCTCACCCAGCTTCCCCGCTCTTACCTCCTTAAGGCAGCTTGCAGGCTCGTTGGTGTTATAGCGATTCCTGCAGCTGCCCGTCATCCTCAGCGGCACGTTCTCTCTGCTATGTCCTGCCCCTGCTCTGACGTCAGGGACAGGATCGCGGCAGAGAGAACGTGCCGCTGAGGACGACGGGCGATTGCAGGGATCACTATAGCACTAGCGATCCTGCAGGTTTCTGTGTTAGCCTAAAAGTAAGAGCGGGGAAGCTGGGGGAGGATACAGGCTTATGGGGGGAGCAGGCCTTAGAGTGTCTTCATGGCAGGAGGGCAGGCTATTGCGGGGGGGGGGGGTCAGGTCTTCACGGCGGGGAGCAGGAGAAAAGAGTGCCTCACGGCAGGGGGGCAGGCCTTTGCAGGGGGCAGGAGAAAAGAGTGCCTCACGGCAGGGGGACAGGCCTTTGCGGGGGGGGAGGGCAGGAGAAAAGAGTGCCTTACGGCAGGGGGGCAGGCCTTTGTGGGTGGGGGGGGCAGGTCTTTGCGGCGGGGAGCAGGCCGAACAGTGCCTTCATGGCAGGGGGGCAGGCTTGTGCAGAGGGAAGAGGAGGAAGGAGTAAGAGAGGGCAGGAGAGATGCCAGATCTGGGGTGAAGGGAAGAGAGAGACCAAACAAAAAAGAGGAGGAGGAAAGCAAAGGAGAGGTGCTGGACTAAAGGAGAGAGGGAGAAGAAATGCAAGACCACAAGGGGAAGGGTACAAGAGGGACAGATACTGCTCCAAAATAGGTGGGCAGGGTGCAGGATGGCAGGAGAGATAGTAGGAGAAAGCCTGTACCTGGGGAAGGGGATACAAGAGGTAAGGAAGAGAGAAAGAAGAAGCTGGATATGGGGAGAGATAAGATGCTGGACATTGAGGGAGCATAGGAACGGGGACAGTATTGGAGAGAAGAATAGGGACAGGGACACAGAAGAGAGATGCTGGATGAAAGGGTAGTTGCGAAAAGGAGAGATGGTGGATCTGGAGATGGTGGGGTCCATTGAGTAGCAGAAATGGGAAAATGCTTGAGTTTTCACGACTGCAACAAACATTTGGCATTACAAAGTCTCAATCATATAAATGGTTGCAGTTGAAGCAGGCCATTCAGAAGGGGTTCCCTGATTGGCAAAATTTAAAAAATCGGCTACACTTTTCGTCCAGTTAGCATTGGATTCAGATAGAGAATGGTTGTTAAAAATATTCTTTAAATATCAGGATAAATTGTTTATGAACTGAAAAATTAGAATGTACCTAGATGTGTCAAGAAATACCCAGAAGAGGAAACAATTTTTAGTTTTGTGACCCCAGGTCTTTAAGTTAGGGGCCACCTTTACTCTCTGATATCCTTGTAGATGTATGATTAATCTTCAGGGTGTTAAATATATATATATTTTTTTGAAGCTTTGCAATTAACCATATTTATAGCTGTAAAGAGGTTGTCTCTGCTAGTACCCCACTTGATCTGCAGGCACATTCTTTGAACCTGTTCAATATGTTTGTGAGCGACATTGCTGAAGGGTTAGAAATAAAATTTTGCCTTTTTGCAGATGATACCAAGATTTATAATAGAGTAGACACTGAGCAAGGAGTAGAAAACATGAAAAAGGATCTGCAAAAGTTAGAAGAATGGTCTAATATCTGGCAACAAAAATTCAATGCAAAGAAGTGCAGAGTAATGCATTTAGGAATTAGAAATCAGAAGGAGCCATATGTGCTGGGAGGTGAGAGGCTGATATGCATGGATGGGGAAAGGGACTTTGGGGTGATAGTGTCTGAAGATCTAAAGACAAAGAAACAGTGTGACAAGGTGGTGGCTGTTGCTAGAAACATAGAAACATAGAAAAGTGATGGCAGAAAAGGGCCAAGGCCCATCAAGTCTGCCCACTCTATTGACCCACCCACCATCCTAACTACCCTGTGAGAGATCACACTCTGATGTCCCATTCCCTCTTAGAGATCCAACATAGGCATCCCATCTGTTCTTAAAATCTGGCACGCTACTGGCCTCGATAACCTGTGCTGGAAGCTCATTCCAATTACCAACCACTCTTTCGGTGAAGAAGTACTTCCTGGTATCGCCATGAAACTTCCCGCCCTTTATTTTCAGCGGGTGCCCTCTTGTGGCCGAAGGTCCTCTCAGAAAGAAAATATCATCTTCTACCTCAGTATGACCAGTGATATACTTAAACGTCTCAATCATGTCTCCCCTCTCCCTATGTTCTTCGAGAGAGTATAGCCGCAATTTGTGCTAGAAGGATGCTAGGCTGTATAGAGAGAGGCGTGACCAGTAGAAGAAAGAAGGTGTTGATGCTCCTGTACAGGTCGATGGTGAGACCCATTTGGAGTATTGTGTTCAATTTTGGAGACTGTATCCGGCGAAGGACATAAAAAGACTTGAAGCAGTCCAGAGGAAGGCGACGAAAATTTAGGAGGTTTGTGCCAGAAGACATATGAGGAGAGACTAGAAGCCCTGAATATGTATACCCTAGAGCAGTGTTTTTCAACCTTTTTTGGGCAAAGGCACACTTGTTTCATGAAAAAAATCACGAGGCACACCACCATTAGAAAATGTTAAAAAATTTAACTCTGTGCCTATATTGACTATATATAAAGTAATTCTCTTGAATAGGAATCAAATAAACACAAAGAAAGTATTTTATAATGCTGCCACCGCCAACAACACCGTTGGCGGCGGTGGCACTCAAATGGCTAAAGAGCCGCAGTTTGCCGGCCTAGGGACAACACTGGAGGGTGGCCAGCTGTGCACCCCCTTGGGACGTAAACCCGGGGTGGGGCAGACCGCCCCCCCCCCACCCTGGTATGCCACTATCTGTACCTCACTCCCTCCCTATGACCAAAAATTCTCCTTTCTTCTATTCCCCGTGTACACAACCATCTCTTTCCCTCCCTTCCTCTCTCCAAAGTCAATGCCTTCTGTGTCCAAACACTCATTCCCTCCCTTCCTCTCTCCCAAGTCCATTTCTTCTGTGTCCAAAAACGCATTCCCTCCCCCGCCTCAGCATCTCTTTCCCTCCCTTCCTCTCTCCCAAGTCCATTTCTTCTGTGTCCAAAAACGCATTCCCTCCCCCACCTCAGCATCTCTTTCCCTCCCTTCCTCTCTCCCAAGTCCATTTCTTCTGTGTCCAAAAACGCATTCCCTCCCCCACCTCAGCATCTCTTTCCCTCCCTTCCTCTCTCCCAAGTCCATTTCTTCTGTGTCCAAAAACGCATTCCCTCCCCCACCTCAGCATCTCTTTCCCTCCCTTCCTCTCTCCCAAGTCCATGCCTTCTGTGTCCAAAAACCCATTCCCTCCCCCACCTCAGCATCTCTTTCCCTCCCTTCCTCTCTCCCAAGTTCATGCCTTGTGTCCAAAACGCACTCCCTCCCCCCCTTTTGTGTTCCGTGTTTGCCTTCCAGCCCATCTTTGCAACTTTCTCAGCAAAACGAAGCTCAAGCCGCAAGGCTTGTCTTCTGCTTCCTGCCTGCCCTGCCGCGCACAAATAGCCGAACGGAAGTATTCTCCGACGTCAGCGCTGACGTCGGAGGGCAGGCTTTGCTTAAGCCCTCCCTCCGACGTCAGCGCTGACATCGGGGAACGCTTGCGATCGGCTATATGTTAGCTGCAGGGCAGGCAGGAACAGAAGACGAGCCTCGTGGCTCGAGATGTATTGAATTCCCCGGGTCCCCCGTCCAGCTCTCTCCTGTCCACGTGGGGCGGACCGCCCCTCTCCCTAGACTGGTGGTACTGCCCTGATGGCGGCCCTGACCGTACGGCACACCAGGCAACATCTCGCGGCACACTAGTGTGCCGCGGAACAGCGGTTGAAAAACGCTGCCCTAGAGCAGTGATTCCCAACCCTGTCCTGGAGGAACACCAGGCCAATTGGGTTTTCAGGCTAGCCCTAATGAATATGCATGAAGCAAATTTGCATGCCTATCACTTCCATCATATGCAAATCTCTCTCATGCATATTCATTAGGGCTAGCCTGAAAACCCGATTGGCCTGGTGTTCCTTCAGGACAGGGTTGGGAATCACTGCCCTAGAGCAGGGGTGTCCAAACTTTTGGCTTCCCTGGGCCGCATTGGCCGAAAAAAAATTTCTGGGGCCGCGCAAATGCTGCAGCAAGACAGAGGAGGGAGCCGACAAGACGGTAAACACCCGGGGGTAGCAGAGGAAAACACTGCATCGCCCTTGACCGGGGCCGCACAAAATACTTCATGGAGCCGCATGCGACCCTTGGGCCGCAGGTTGGACACCCCTGCCTTAGAGGAAAGGAGGGACAGGGGAGATATGATTCAGACATTCAAATACTTGAAAGGTATTAACGTAGAACAAAATCTATTCCAGATAAAAGAAAATGGTAAAACCAGAGGGCATAATTTGAGGTTGAGGGGTGGTAGATTCAAGAGTAATGTTAGGAAATTCTTCTTTACGGAGAGGGTGGTTGATGCATGGAATGTGCTCCTGAGGGAGGTAATGGTGACAGAGTTCAAACAAGCATGGGATGAACACAGAGGATCTCTAATCAGAAAATAATGGGCATACATTGAAGGAATTAAGGCCAGTACTGGGCAGGCTTGCACGGCCTGTTTGAACATTCAGTTGAGGACTGTCTGGGGAGGGTTTCAATGGCTGGGATGGTTAAGATGGGCTGGAGTAAGCTTTGATGGATACTCCAGTAGATGGAACCTAAGCACATTACTGGGCAGGGCTCTGGGTTTCTGGCCCAGAAATATCTAAGAAAAAGGACCATTTAAACTAAATAATTAATTTATGGAGCATGTATGGTTGGGCAGACTGGATGGACCACTCAGGTCTTTACCTGCCGTCATTTACTATGTTACTATGTAAAAGAAAAGTTTGTCCATAAAGTTTGGGTAAACATCTTTTTCTTTTCCTTTCAAACTTGGGCAGGCAAGGCAACTCGGAGATTGGCATGCAAGGCAAGCTACAGAAAGGAAGCATCAGGAGAGAGAAAAAGAGTTAGAGGGAAACAAGAGCAGAAAGCAAGAACAATAGCGCACGAGGGGAAGAAGAGGCAGGAGACTACGGGGGGAATTGGCGAGAGTTAGCTCTGCCCACCCCTGATGTCGACCACTGAAGCTCCCCCTTAAAAGTGGCAGAGCCAACCAGCGAAGTCAACTCAAAGCTTGGGCAGGTAAGCCAAGCTAAAGAAAGGAAGCAGCAGGAGAGAGAGAAAGAGTTAGAGGGAAACAAGAGCAGAAAACAAGAACAAAAGCGCACGAGGGGAAGAAGAGGCAGGAGACTACAGGGGGAATCAGCGAGAGTTAGCTCCGCCCACCCCTGATGTCAACCACCGAAGCTCACTGAGAAGGGACGCTAAAGGAGAGCAGAAGGAGATCACAGCATGCGCAGAGGACACTGCCAGGCAGACACAGAGAACAGCAACAGCAGACCGGCAAGCAGGCAGCAATGGAAGCAGCAGGCAGAAGCAAGATGTTGAGCTACCCAGTTTTCTGCACCGTCTGCCATATGTATAACTATCTCCCCTCTGGGAGGCGGTCTTACTTATGCGCTCAATGCTGAGAACTGGAGAGCCTGAAGAAACAAGTCAGACTCCTGGAGGGCAGAATACTGGAACTAAGACAGACACAGAGAACATCGAGACAGAGGACACAACGAACACCAAGTCAGAGGACCCCATCGAGGAAGAAGTCTGCGAGCTGGAGAATTTCATAGAGGAGGCATACAGGGAGACTGTAGAAAATCACCAGTAACAGTGGAACTGCTGAAAGACCACCTACAGAGAGTGTGGACCACCCGACAGACAACACCACGAAGAAATGGATGACATAGCAGCGAGAACAAAGGATACGGACCTGCGGCAGGAGAGATGGACATACACCAGGGACACGGACCTGCGGCTGGAGAATCAAGAGAAGATAGAGAGGACAGTAATCGTCGTGGGGGACTCCATCATCAGACAAGTCGACAGCCACATAGCAGGAGGAAGACTGGATCGGCTGGTGACCAAGGTAGAAGACAGTGAGCCGTATCGACAGGATCATCGACAGTGTGAAAGAAGACGGTACGGCGGTGGTGATCCATGTGGAGACGAACAACGTGAGCAACAGGAACTACAACAGGGAAGTACTGAAGGACCAGTTCCGGATGCTAGGAAGAAAGCTGAAGACCACAATGTAGAGATAGCATTCTCGGAGATCCTGCCAGTTCCCAGGGCTGATGAAAAGAGGCAGATAGAGCTGCAAGCAGTCAACACATGAATGCAGCGCTGGTGTGAGGAAGAATTCCACTTTGTGTGCAACTGGATGGCATTCTGGGGGAAGAGCAAGCTATACAGGAAGGATGGATTCCACCTCAGCAGAGACGGAACCAGGCTACTTGCAAGCAATATCAAGGGAGAAGTTGAGAAGTTTTTAAACTAGGAAGAAGGGGAAAGCCGATAGTCGACCAAGAGAATCGACGGTTCGGGAACCGGTATACCCGGAGGATACCGTGCAGGAAGATAGAGGGGAAGACTCACCAGAAGATACCATGCAAGAAGATATAAGGGAAGGCTCACCGGATCACAAGCAAGACAAATTGAAGGGACAGAAGAGGGAAGGAAATGCAAGAAAGGAACACTCTTCTGGAGTCTATTATAGGGGAAAACACCCTCCAGGGTTTCAAGACAAAGTTGGACGAGTTCATGCTAGACTGGTGAGACTGGACTCATTTGGAGCACTGGCCTTGACTGTGGGGCTGCCGCGTGAGCGGACTGCTGGGCAGGATGGACCATTGGTCTGACCCAGCAGCGGCAATTCTTATGTTCTTATGTAATCTCCATTATTGTAAATTCTGCCTCTCTATATTATTGGGGACTAACAATGCAATATATATGATTGTTTTCTTTTATTTTAATTCAGAACATTTGCTATATTTTCTTTCCATTGCGTTGTTATTATTTAGTGATTTATGTTTGATCATGGAAAATTTGAAATTTAATAAAGAAACAAATTGAAAAGGAATATGCAAGTAACATAGAAACATAGAAACTGACGGCAGAAAAGGGCCACGGCCCATCTAGTCTGCCCACACTAATGACCCACCCCCTAACTTCCTCCGTGAAGCGATCCCACGTGCCAATCCCATTTTTTCTTAAAATCTAGCATGCTGCTGGCCTCAATTACCTGTAGTGGAAGACTATTCCAGCGATCAACCACCCTTTCGGTGAAGAAATATTTTCTGGTGTCACCATGAAATTTCCCACCCCTGAGTTTCAACGGATGCCCTCTTGTTGCCGTGGGACCTTTAAGAAAAAAGATATCTTCTTCCACCTCGATACGGCCCGTGACATATTTGAACGTATCGATCATGTCTCCCCTCTCTCTGTGTTCATCAAGTGATTATAGCTTCAACTTATCCAGCCGTTCCTCATACGGGAGATCCTTGAGTCCTGAGACCATCCGGGTGGCAATTCGCTGAACCGACTCAACTCTCAGCACATCTTTATGGTAATGTGGCCTCCAGAATTGTACACAGTATTTCAGATGGGCTCTCACTATGGATCTGTACAATGGCATTATGACCTCGGGCTTACGGCTGACGAAACTTCTACGGATACAACCTATGATTTGTCTAGCCTTGGATGAAGCTTTCTCCACTTGATTGGCAGTCTTCATGTCTTCACTAATGATTACCCCCAAGTCTCGTTCTGCTACAGTCCTTGCTAGGGTCTCACCATTTAGGGTGTAAGTCCTGCATGGATTTTTGCTGCCAAGGTGCATGACCTTGCATTTTTTGGCATTGAAACTTAGTTGCCAAGTCCTGGACCAATGCTCCAGTAGGAGTAGGTCATGTGTCATACTGTCGGGTATTGAGCTTTTGTCAGGCACTGTGCTTTTGTCTGTTGTGCTCTTGCCTACTATGTTGCATAGTTTGGTGTCATCAAGTTCAAGTTTCAAGTTTATTAAGTCTTGATGAATCGCCTATAAATTTGCTAGGCGATGTACAATAAAAATAACATGTATTAATAAATGAAACAAGTACAATATTAAAAATGACATAAAAACAAATTTGTTGTATAGACAAGAAACATACTTTCCAAACTACTCAAAAAACCTAAATTCACAATAATGTGAAGGT
Organism: Geotrypetes seraphini; assembly: GCF_902459505.1. Classification (NCBI taxonomy): domain Eukaryota; kingdom Metazoa; phylum Chordata; class Amphibia; order Gymnophiona; family Dermophiidae; genus Geotrypetes; species Geotrypetes seraphini. The sequence continues at coordinate 153,170,210 of NC_047087.1, read as the reverse complement.
AAAACAAACACGACATGTGAGGATAAATAGGGAAATAGTTACAATTTTGATAGAGGAGAGGAATAAACATAAAAGGAAAAAAACAAAAGGTGGGAAAAAAAGATGGCTGTTTTTTTTTTTTTTTTTTTTATTTATTCTAAAAAAAAGAAAAAAACCGAAAATGTAAATAAGAATGTCAAATTTTTACTGCTCATAATCACCATACGCATCTTTGAAAAGAAAAGTTTTTAACATTTTTTTGAATTGAGTTAGGTCTTTTAGTTCTCTGATGTGTTGGGGCAGAAGATTCCATGATTGAGGGGCATTAACTGAAAACATATCCTGTCTTCTAGTTCCTATCATTTTAATAGAAGGAACTGAAAGAAGATTAGTTGAAGAAGAACGAAGAGAGCGTGTCGTACTATAGGGAATAAGCCATCTGTTAATGAATTGGGGTTCGTTGTAGTTTAAGGCTTTGAACACTAGAAGCAACAATTTAAAAGTGAATCGATGGCTTATGGGAAGCCAATGAGATTTAACCAACAGCGGAGTAACATGATCGTATTTTTTTTTTTTGTGAATTAGTTTCACGGCGGTGTTTTGTATGAGCTGCAGCCTTCTTTTTTCTTTCAAAGTTGTATTAAAGAGGAGAGAATTGCAGTAGTCTAATTTCGTCATAACGAGGGAATGAATGAGAATGTTGATTGCTTCTGGTTCTAAGAATTTAGTTAGTGATCGAATCAAGCGAAGTTTATAGAAACAAGATCTAACTATATTGTTTATATGCTCATGATAAGAGAACTTATTATCGATAGTGACTCCCAAAATTTTTAAAGAAGTGACCTGTTCTAAATTGGTGTTGTTGATCGAAATTGGAGAACTCAAAGTTAAATCTTTTTTCCAAGGAAAAAGCATCGTTTTTGTTTTGTTAATGTTTAAAGATAATTTATTTGTCGTTAACCAATTTTTTATTATTGCCAGTTTATTGTTAATTGCTACAATGTCATCGGTGGTTTCTGGATCCAAAGGATGAATGAGCTGAATATCATCTGCATAGACAAAAGCTGTGAAACCTAGAGATTGTGCTATGTTTAGAAGAGGAGAGAGGAATATATTAAATAGAAGAGGAGATAGTTTTGAACCTTGCGGAATACCATATTCTAATGAATAACTTTTGGAAATACTATTGTTGAATCTAATGAAGGAAGAACGGTTAGACAGAAAAGACTTAAACCATTCAAGAGTTTGGTCAATGATTCCAATAGATTCAAGTCGATTAATTAGCAGGTTGTGGTCAATGGTGTCGAAAGCAGCGGTTAAGTCTAAAGAAATTAGAACCACAGATCTATGGTGTTCAAGGAAATAGTGAATGTTGTTGGTTAATCCTAACATGGTATACTCAGTGTTGTGGAATTTTCTGAATCCAGTTTGAAAAGGGTGAAGAACATTCGTGGATTCAACAAAGTCAGATATTTGTTCGAAAACGAGACTCTCAGCTAGTTTTGCCATAAAAGGAATATTTGCTATCGGTCGATAATTAGAGATTTCTTCGGGCGTAGTTTTATGGTCTTTAATTATTGGTGTGATTATAGTTTGTTTCCAACTTTGGGGAAATGTAGCGGAAAGAAAACTATTTTGTATTAGTGAGAGAATGAAAGGGCCTAAACACGAAAAAAAATTTTTGAAATAATAAGGTGGTAAAATTTCCTCACGTAATTTTACCTTGAAGCCCCTTAGCCAAGTCTCTTACGAAGATGTTGAATAGGATCGGGCCCAAGACCGAGCCCTGCGGCACTCCGCTGATCACCTCCATCGTTTCGGAGGGGGTGCCGTTTACCACCACCCTTTGAAGTCTACCTCTAAGCCAGTCCTTAACCCATGCAGTTAATGTTTCACCTAATCCCATCGAACTCATCTTGTCAATAACCTGCGGTGTGGGACGCTATCAAATGCTTTGCTGAAGTCCAAGTACACGATGTCCAGGGACTCCCCTATATCCAGCTTCCTTGTTACCCAGTCAAAGAAGCTGATCAGATTGGATTGGCAGGACCTTCCCTTTGTAAATCCATGTTGATGGGGATCCTTTAGATTCTTCTCGTTCAGGATCGTATCCAATTGGCGTTTGATTAGAGTTTCCATAAGTTTGCTCACTATCGATGTGAGACTCACCGGTCTGTAGTTCGCAGCCTCCGTCCTGCATCCTTTTTTGTGGAGTGGAATGACGTTAGCTGTTTTCCAGTCAATGGGACTCTTCCTGTACTTAGGGAAAGATTGAAGAGCGCGTTTAACGGTTCCGTCAAGACGTCACTTAATTCCCTGAGCACCCTGGGGTGTAGTTTATCTGGTCCCATAGCTTTGTTCACCTTGAGTTTTGATAGCTCATAGTAGACACTGCTGGGCGTAAACTCGAAATTTCGAAACGGATCTTCCGAGCTTTCCCTTGTCTGCAGCTGAGGGCCGGATCCCAATGCATCGCAAGTGAAAACTGAGCAGAAGTATTCATTTAAGATTTTGGCTTTATCGGAGTCCGATTCTACATAGTTCCCGTCGGGTTTCCTAAGGCGTACTGAATTTACATAAGGTTCAGAATGGGTCTCCAATCATCAGAGTCTTTCCTTTGGCACAATAAGGTATATGGAGTATTTCTCTGAGCTCGAGTCTTCGGGCGGCAAAGGCTCTATAGCATGAAAGTCCAGTAACCCTCTCACTGGTGGCTTATACTTTGACCACCTTTCCAGGTGCCATGTGGGTAAGACCACAAACCAATATATCAGAAGCCGGGCAAATTCCAGCTTGTAGCCAGACCAAATAATGTCCAGAACCCAACGGTCAGGTGAAATCTGAACCCAGGCCTGCAGAAACTGCAAGAGTCTGCCCCCTATAAGGAGAGGAACTTCCCTCAGCCTGGTGTCATTGCGATTTCTTGGTGGATGGAGCAGCCCGGGAAACGGAGGCCTGGTTATGCTTGGATCTGGAAAATCTCAGTGACACAGAAATGGAATATTGTCGAGAGCATCTGGAGCCATAAAAATTTAGAGTGTCCTGAGCATCTAGAGGTTCTGGATCTGCTATCAGGCAGGTTGTTGGGGCGATGATGTACCATGCAGTTCATGAGATCATCCAAGCCATTACCAAATAAAAGCTGTCCCTGAAAAGGGAGGCTGGCAAGAACTGCCCTCGAAAGAGTCTTTACCCAGGACATGTACAATGTCAAATTGAGTGACAGCTACTTAATCAACACCAGAAAACGAAGATGAGGAGGATCATCATCTCCCTCACTCTCCAAAGGATGCAGCCAGGACAGAGAAGTGTGTGCCACAAGTTGCTGCTGAGGCAGCTTTGACTCTCACTGCCTCAAAAACTCCTGAGAACTACATCCACTTGGTGGACCTGCATGTCCTTGAGCACCACAACCTTTTCTCAGAAGGGAGGTGCTTTTAGTAATTTGTGTAACCAAGAAATTCACTGAAGGCTGAAGAAAAAGCTGCTGACACTTCTGTGCCATAGGAAACAGCTGGGACATGACTCTTAGTACTACGAGAGCCCCTTCCGGAGAATCCCACAGCTCCAGGACTAAGATGGTAATATATGAATGCCAGGAAAATGCTGAAGACTGGACTCTCACTCCATATATGAAGGAGGAGGAGGTAGTCCAGCAGCAAGAGGGGAGCTATCCAGTCTTTTGCATTGAGTGTCACATGTATGATTTTCTCCCGGTTGGCAGGAAGTTATATGTGTATGCTCGCTGCAAAGTGCTCTTAGCTCTCAAGAGAATGAGTACGTTCCCTTGAGGCTGGAGGAGCTGAGGAAGACAGAGAAGTACATAGAGGAGACCTACAGGGATATTGTAGAGAAGTCCCCCCTCCAGTCTGGCAGCCCCTGTGCTGCCTTGGAGAAGAGTGGTCTCCTAGAAGGAGAACATCACCCTGGTGAAGTAGGAGATAATCCTGTAGCTAGGACCAGGGGATGCAATATCCTCTCGCACCAAGGATGTGTCTCCAAGGGCTTCTACCCAGGAAGGAAAAGTTAGGACAGCTGTTGTAGTTGGTGATTCAATCATTAGGCATGTAGATAGCTGGGTGGCTGGTTGGCGTGAGAATCGCCTGGTCACTTGCCTGGTGCAAAGGTGGCAGACCTCATGCGTCACATAGATAGGTTTTTAGACAGTGCTGGGGAGAAGCCAGCTGTCTTGGTACACGTAGGTGTGAATGACATAGGAAAAGTGGGTGGGAGTTTCTGGAAGCCAAATTTAGGCTCTTAGGTAGAAAACTGAAATCCAGATCCTCCAGGGTAGCATTTTCAGGAATGCTCCCAGTTCCATGTGCAGGACCCAAGAGGCAGGTAGAGCTCCAAAGTCTCAATGCATGGTTGAGACGATGGTGCAGAGATGAGGGTTTTAGATTTGTTAGGAACTGGGCAAACTTCTGGAAAGGGGGAGCTTGTTCCAAAAGGATGGATGCCACCTTAACCAGGATGGAACCAGGCTGCTGGCACTAATGTTTAAAAAGGAGATGTGGGGGAAAGCCGACAGTCACCCGGGAGTGGATGGTTCGGTGTGAGGTATCCTTGGAGGATACTATTGAAACTGGAACATAAGAAGTGCTTCTGCTGGGTCAGACCAGAGGTCCATCGTGCCCAGCAGTCCGCTCGCGCAGTGGCCCAACAGGTCCAGGACCTGTGTAGTAGTCCTCTATCTATACTCTTCTATCCCCTTTTCCTTCAGAAAATTGTCCAATCCCTTCTTGAACTCTAATACCGTATTCTGTCCTATCACGTCCTCTGGAAGCGCATTCCAGGTGTCCACCACCCGTTGGGTGAAGAAAAACTTCCTAGCATTGGTTTTGAATCTGTCCCCTTTCAACTTTTCCGAATGCCCTCTCGTTCTTGTAGTTTTCGAGAGTTTGAAGAATCTGTCCCTCTCCACTTTCTCTATGCCCTTCATGATCTTATAGGTCTCAATCATGTCCCCTCTAAGTCTTCTCTTCTCCAGGGATATTTAGGGAGTTCCAGTAGAGAGGTTCTAATAATGGTGAAAGAAATCCAGGAGGGTTTAAGAGGAAGGCAGAATTAAAGACTCAAATTTTCCCTGTCTTCTCAGTAGCCTGTAGTTGCAAAGAAAAAACACAATTTGAAGTGTCTGTATACATATGCTAGAAGCCTAAAAAATAAAATAGGAGAGAGTATATAGCATTGAATGATGAGATAGATAGATATAGGCATCTCGGAGACCTGGTGGAAGGAGGACAATCAATGGGACACTGTGTTACCTGGGTACGAATTATATCACAAGGATAGAGTAGATCAAATTGGAGAAGATGGGGGGGGGGATTGCATTATATGTTAAAGAGGGAATTTAATCAAATAAAATAAACATTCTGCATGACATAGATAGCAGTGTGGAATCCTTATGGATAGAAATTCCATGTGTGAAGGGAAGGAATATAAAGGTAGGGTTATATTACCATCCCATGGGACAAAATGAGCAGACAGATGAAGTAATGTTTTCAGAGATTAGAAAGCTGGAGAATTGTGTGATAGTATAATAATGGGTGATTTCAATTAACATAAGAACATAAGCACTGCCTCTGCCGGGTCAGACCAGGGGGTCCATTGTGCCCAGCAGTCCGCTCCCACGGCGGCCCCCCAGGTCCATGACCTGTAAGTGTTCCCTACCTAACCTAAAACGTCCATACCCTGTTCGCTCAATGTCCTGTAAGGTAAACCTTTATCTGTACCCTGTTATCCCCTTCGCTTCCAGGAAGTCATCCAGTCCCTTTTTGAACCCCAGAATTGTACTCTGTCTTATCACCTCTCCGGGAAGCGCGTTCCAGGTGTCTACCACCCGTTGAGTGAAGAAGAACTTCCTTGCATTCGTTATGAATCTGTCTCCTCTCAATTTTTCTGAATGACCTCTTGTTTTTGTTGTCCCTGCCATATGAGGCTTAACAGGTTTTTTCTCCATTTTTTTCCTTTTTTTCTGTGTGTTCTTATGTGAGTGGGAGAGTACACAGTGTGTCTGTTTGTGTGGTGAGTGTGCCTTGTAGTGTCTTAGGGGTCCCTGAGGTTCCTTATAGGGGATAAGTTTTATTTAATTGTGATTATATATGTCCTCTCCTGAGATATTGGACATGATAGAGACTTATAAAATCATGAAAGGCATAGAGAAGGTGGAGAGGGACAGATTCTTTAGAATATAAATATTCTTTAGAATCTGTCCCTCTCCACCTTCTCTATGCCTTTCAAGATTTTATAAGTCTCTATCATGTCCAATATCTCAGGAGAGGACATATATAATCACAATTAAATAAAACTTATCCCCTATAAGGAACCTCAGGGACCCCTAAGACACTACAAGGCACACCCACCACACAAACAGACACACTGTGTACTCTCCCACTCACATAAGAACACACAGAAAAAAAGGGAAAAAAATGGAGAAAAAACCTGTTAAGCCTCATATGGCAAAAAACTCCACTTGTAGAGCGAGGGCAGGTAAAATCACAACACATGTGTGGTAACTAATCAGCAGTGGGAAAAACACTGTAGCAGCCCTTAAGGGAACTGCCCATAAATAGTAAGCACATCAAAATCAATTTTCAAAATTCAAGTGTGTAGGAAAAAAGACAGTACATCCATGAAGTCTCAAACGATTTTAGCAGAAAAAGTGAGCAGAAAAACGAAAACCAGAAATCTTAGCTGCAGACAGTGTCAAGGCTAACTTCCAAGCACCCAGAATAGTGCTAGCCCACCAGACCACCACAGTCAGTCATGCCCGATGGGGAAATCTCCGTTTCGCTATGCTGTGTCAAGGAATATAATCTTCCTGCATCACCAGCAAACAGTCGAGGCCATCCATGCAACACATCCAAATACAGAGGCAAACAATGGGGAATCTCTGCAGCGAACATCTTCAAAAACGAGCCCAAGCTCCTCCCACACAGGCCACACATCAATCCTAGAACAGCTTCAACCAAAGAATGCCACTCATTCACTCTGGGCATTCAGCCTAGCTGGGTGAATGGAACCCCATTCACTTCATCTTGCTGAATACGGAAGGTGTTCAATGACAACACAGCGCAGGGACCCAAAGTGATGTTTAGCCTCAAAACAATGTATTACAAGGGGCTCCTCCAGTTGTCTAGTATTCAAACACGACTTTTGCTCCAAAAGTCTAGCCTTCAACCTCCGCAAGGTTTGCCCAACATACAACAAAGAACAGAGGCATATCACAATATATATAACCTCCTCAGTTGTACAGGTGGTCATGCTCCTCAGATGAAAACCTTGTCCTGACACAGGATGCACAAACTCCTTGGTCTCCAACATTAAGGGACATAAGGAGCAATTTTCACATCTTCGACGTCCCGGCTCCCCACACTGTGACCCCTCAATGTGCACTGCTCTCAACACACTCGGGCTCAAAATGTCACACAGATTTCTATTCCTCCCACAGGAGAACAAGATCATCATATCTTGAAAACAGGGGTAAACCCACAAGATCTCTGCGTGTCTCCGTATTACCTGTGTCCTAGATCAGTGTTCTTCAACCTTTTTACACATGGACCGGCAGAAATAAAATAATTATTTTGTGGACCGGCAAACTAATAAGACTGAAATTTTTTAAAACCCCATTGCTGCCCCGTCCCCGCGAGCTCGGTCCCGTTAACTATCTGATCCCATCCACACAAACCTCAAATAGTTATGATTTTATATTTAACACATTTTATTAAAGTATAAAAAGAAACAATATTCTGTACAATTGTCATTTTATAAATATAAATAATACAGGGCAAGGATCAACAAAACCCCCGTCTCCCCACCCCTTCACATAAATCCCCTTTACTATCAAGAAAACTGAATAAGCCAAATTATTACAGAATGCTACACAAATATCATGCTAACAGAATACCACAGTCACACATGGCAGGAATGGTGTTAGGGGGAGTGCAACTAGGGCAACTGCCTCCTGGTCAGAGAGAGCCCTAAGCCAGATGGAAGCTAAAGACGCACTGCCTGGGCTTTGCACTGCCCAGTTATGTCTAACATCAGCTCTAGCAGGATACATATTTTAAATCTGATATATTCTAATCACAAGATAGAAATAAAATTATTTTTTTCTACCTTTTGTCGTCTCTGGTTTCTGCTTTCATCGTCTTTTCACTCTCTTCCATCCAGCATCTGCCCTCTGTTTCTTCAATCCAGCATCTGCCTCTTCCATCCACTGTCTGCCCTCTACCCCTCCCCCTCCCATATGGTATCTGTGTTCTTTCTATGCCCCTCTCTCCTACACCAGATCTAGCATCTTTGTCCCTCTTTCCTTATTTTTCATCTGAAACCCCTTCCCAGCATCAATCTCTCTCTACTTTGTCATTCCTCTGTCTCTCCCCTTTCCCTCATCTGATCTTTCCATTCCATCCTGACTCATTCCCCTCCTCTAATCTCCCTGCCAGCTGTTTCCTTCCAATGTTCCTCCTCCCCTTTCCAGCAGTACCTTTTCCTTTTCTTCCTCCCCTTATCAAACAGTAATTCTCTTCTCTTCCCCTTCTCCCCTGTCAGCAGTATCCCCTTCCCCTCCCTTGTCCAGGAGTACCCCTTCTCCCTTTCCTCCTCCCGTTATCCAACAGTAATTCTCGTCCCTTCCCTTTCCCTTCTCCCCTGTCAGCAGTAGCCCCTTCCCCTCCCTTGTCCAGGAGTACCCCTTCTCCCTTTCCTCCTCCCCTTATCCAACAGTAATTCTCGTCCCTTCCCTTTCCCTTCTCCCCTGTCAGCAGTAGCCCCTTCCCCTCCCTTGTCTAGGAGTAGCCCTTCTCCCTTTCCTCCTCCCCTTATAAGAACATAAGAAGTTGCCTCCGCAGAGGCAGACCAGAGGTCCATCTCGCCTAGCGGTCCGCTCCCGCAGCGGCCCATCAGGCCCATTGCCTGAGCAATGGTCCCAGACTATCCCTATAACCTATCGCTACTCCTATCTGTACCCCTCAATTCCTTTATCCTCTAGGAACCTATCCAAACCTTCTTTGAAGCCTTGTAACGTGCTCCGGCCTATCACAGCCTCCGGAAGCGCGTTCCATGTGTCCACCACCCTCTGGGTGAAAAAGAACTTTCTGGCATTTGTTTTAAACCTGTCCCCTTTTAATTTCTCCGAGTGCCCCCTTGTACTTGTGGTTCCCCATAATCTGAAAAATCTGTCCCTGTCTACTTTTTCTATACCCTTCAGGATCTTGAAGGTTTCTATCATGTCTCCTCTAAGTCTCCGCTTTTCCAGGGAGAACAACCCCAGCTTTTTCAGTCTGTCAGTATATGAGAGGTTTTCCATACCCCTTATCAGTTTAGTTGCTCTTCTCTGGACTCCCTCAAGTACTGCCATGTCCTTCTTGAGGTACGGCGACCAGTACTGGACACAGTACTCTAGATGCGGTCGCACCATTGCACGATACAGTGGCAGGATGACCTCCTTTGTCCTGGTCGTGATACCCTTCTTAATGATACCCAACATTTTGTTTGCTTTTCTTGAGGCTGTGGCGCACTGTGCCGATGCCTTCAAAGATGTGTCTACCATCACTCCCAGGTCTCTTTCAATGTTACTTACCCCTAGCAGTGATCGTCCCATTCTGTAGCTGAACATTGGGTTCTTTTTCCCTACATGCATGACCTTGCATTTCCCTACGTTAAAGTTCATTTGCCATTTTTTGGCCCATTCTTCTAGCGTCGTTAGGTCCCTTTGCAAATCTTCGCAGTCTTCCATGGTTTCAACCCTGTGGTAGAGTTTGGTGTCATCCGCAAATTTAATAACTTCGCAATTTGTTCCCGCCTCCAGGTCATTAATAAATATATTGAACAGGAGCGGTCCCAGCACCTGTTCAACTCCGCTCGTGACCCAATGCCAGTCTGAGTAATGGCCCTTTACTCCAAACCTCTGTTTCCTGTCTGCCAGCCAGTTTTTGATCCATCGGTGGACCTCCCCTTGCATCCCGTGTTTCCACAGCTTTTTAAGCAGTCTTTCATGCGGTACCTTGTCGAAGGCTTTTTGAAAGTCAAGGTAAATGATGTCAATGGATTCCCCTTTATCCACCTGTCTGTTTACCCCCTCAAAGAAGTACAATAAGTTTGTGAGGCATGACCTACCCTTGCAGAAGCTGTGCTGGCTCGACTTTAGCTGTCCATTGTTTTCTATGTGTTCATAGATACTGTCCTTAATCAGTGCTTCCATCATCTTTCCCGGGACCGAGGTCAAGCTCACCGGCCTGTAGTTTCCCGGGTCCCCCCTTGAACCCTTCTTGAAGATGGGCGTGACATTTGCAATTTTCCAATCCTCCGGGATCTCTCCAGTTTTTAAGGATAGGTTACATATTTGGCGAAGTGGCTCTGCTATTTCGTTCCTTAGTTCCTTGAGTACCCTTGGGTGAATGCCGTCCGGACCTGGCGATTTGTCGCTCTTTAGTCTGTCTATCTGCCTGAGGACATCCAACAGTAATTCTTGTCCCTTCCCTTTCCCTTCTCCTGTCAGCAGTAGCCCTTCCCCTCCCTTGTCCAGGAGTAATAATAATAATAATAATAACAGCTTATATACCGCAATACCGTGAAGTTCTATGCAGTTTACAAATATTAAGCAAAGGTACAAATTGATTGACTTAAGAGGGGAGGAAGAAAGAGTGTTAATAGGACAGGAAATCCATTTTTGAGGAGAGAGTGATCAATAGAACAAGTTAATCGCTATAGAGGGGAGAGATTGAGTTTCATGTAGGAGAGAGAACTGATCCAGATAATCCATCAGTTGGGTGTGTACTAATCCCTCCATAATTTTTACAATAAACGGAATGGATGCTACTGGTCTGTAGTTGGATATTATAGCTGAAGATTCTTTTCGATTTTTTAGAATTGGGGTTATTATTATGTGACCATTATTAGAGAGGAACTTCCCAGTTTTTAGGTTATAAGCCAAATATTGCATCAACGATAGTTTAAATACTAAAGGTGCCGCTTTCATGATTTCTGGGGGGCATGAGTCCAGAACGCAATAGGATTTAGAGTATTTGTTATATAGTCTGTTGTAATTGTTCCACTCTAAATCTTGAAAGGAGCTCCAGATCATGTCTGCCGGTGTATCATTTCCTTGGGTGATAGGTATCAGATGATCACTAGGGTCGTTTGTTGAACAATGAATTTTAAGGTTTTTAATTTTCGAATCAAAGTGTAGTGCTAAGTCATTTGCAGAGGGTAACTTAGAGTTGTGTGTGGGTGTGGTGTAGCGAGCGGTGTCAAATAAATTTGTGATCAGGTTGAATAGCTCTTTTGTATTGATTCCTTGTGAACCATTACAAGATGAGTTGATTTTAATTGAGTAGAATGCTTTACGTTTGTCTTTTATCATTTGTTTGTAGATTTTTATGTTAGCATTCCATTTGTTATGGTCTGTTAGTTCTCCTGTTTTTTTCCAAGTTCTTTCTAGTCGTCTAGCTAGTTGTTTCAGTTTTAGAAGTTCGGTGTCAAACCATTTGTTATATTTATTTGCATTGCTTTTGCTATTGCGTATAGGGACAATTTTATCTAAAATGGATGTGCTGGTTGTCATCCAGTGATCCCAGAAATCGATTTCTTCTTCTATCTCTGATTGCAATTCATATTGTGACCAGAAATCTATTGGATTAATATAGCCTCTGGTGTGATGTTCTCTTTTTATTATTGGGCGTGTTTTAGATTTAGAATAAGACCAGAATAGCTTGAAATAATAAGTAAAATGATCAGACAGATATCATGACACCAGGTGCCTTTACGTATAGAGATGGCAGAGTTTGGGATGTCCTTTGTGGACATGGCTACCAAATCTAACTGATGGTCTTTTTCATGTGTTTGTGTGGGTAGAGGGAGGTTGTAATTGAGTACAAGTTTTTAAACTCTTTCACGTTTGTATTGTCCTCTTCATCTAGGTGTAAGTTTATGTCTCCTGCGATGATATTGTAAGAAGAACCGAGTGAATTGTTTAGGACAAATGCACAGAAGTGTTCTTTGGCTTTTGGCCAGCTTTTTGGTGGGACATAGAATAATATGCATGATAGGGATTCTTCTAGATGACGGTTGCTAATTTTACAGGCTAGAATTTCTAGTTGGTCGCTCATTTTGGAATCTAATAGTTCGAACTCAAATCTATCTTTAAGAATAATTGCTAGACCTCCTCCTTTTTTTCCCATGCGGTTTAGCGTAAGGATTTTAAAATTGTCTGGTAGGAGGTCATTTATTATTGGATCATCTTCTGATTGTAACCATGTTTCAGTTAGTAAAAGGCAGGCTATTTGCTTGCTAATGATCCAATCATTAATTAGGAAGGCTTTATTCCTGACAGATCTAGTATTAAGGTATGCACAGGGGACAGATGTGGGTGTAATAGGTTTGGTAGTGGTATTGGTTTTGATGGGTTTTACTTGCCTTATTCTTTTTTTAAGGGTTAATTGGTGTCTTCTTTTATTTGAGATAGCAGTAATGTGATTTGTTATGTTGTCTTGTGGAATAGAGATGTGTAAAAGTGAGAGATCCGGGTAGTTGATTGATTGTGATTGTGGGTGGAGGGAGTTAACATCTTTGATGTTGCCAATTAGCAGACAGATCAGGAAAATCAGGAGGAGATTCATGTTTGCAGGGTATGGCATTTCTTCCTAGCACAGAAGTGTAATGGTTTCCCTGTAAATTCTTGAGTTATTGTTTGTATGGTTGTTGACTGGATTGGTGTAGGTTTTGAAGGTGGTCCAAAGGGATATAGATTTTAAGCAGTTCTACGACAAGTCTCTAGTAATTACACATGCAGCTATCAGTTACTCATGCATTTAACAGCTATTTGTGTCTCTGATGATAACATATGCCTCAAAAATTCCTAAGTAGTCCTAATTCAAGACTTCACCAATTACACATACATCTAGTGGTTAAATTTTCATCTAGCAATTGTATGACTCTGATGGTAACATATGCCTAGCAGTTACATATGCAGGCAGGCAGTTCTTAATCACAGGATCGGGTCGATGGGCTCTCTGTAGTGACGATGGCTGATCCCGCTGCTTGGAAATAAAAAGCAGGTAGTTATTGGGCGGAGCACAGATACTCGGCAGGATCGGGTCGATGGTCTCCCGATAGTGGTGGCTGATCCCTCTGCTTGTTTTTAAAAGAAAGCAGGCAGTTGATTCTCCCCAGCGGACTGCGGGGGGGGGGGGGGGGGGGCGGAGCTCAGACACCAGGCAGGATCGGGTTGATGGGCTTCCGATGGTGGTGGCTGGTCCCTCTGCTTGTTTTTAAAAGAAAGCAGGCAGTTGATTCTCCCCAGCGGACTGCGGGGGGGGGGGGGGAGAGGGGCGGAGCTCAGACACCCGGCAGGATCGGGTTGATGGGCTCCTGATAGTGGTACCCCTTCTCCCTTTCCTCCTCCCCTTATCCAACAGTAATTCTCATCCCTTCCTTTTCCCTTCTCCCCTGTCAGCAGTAGCCTCTTCCCCTCCCTTGTCCAGGAGTACCCCTTCTCCCTTCCTTCCTTCCCTCTCCAGCAAATGTTTCCTCTATGTAGGCTAGCGGCAGCTCTGTGTGCTTTTAACTTTGGCACACAGCTGCCCCTAAGCAGTATTTTAGCCGCGGTTTCATGAGGCAGCCTTCGGGCCTTTGGTAGGCCGGCCCACTTCGATGATGTGATGTGGGCCGGCCTACCAAAGGCCCCGAGGCTGCCTCATGAAACCGCGCTAAAATACTGCTTAGGGGCAGCTGTGTGCTGAAGTTAAAAGCACACAGAGCTGCCGCTGCTTGTCTGAGGGTGCGGAGACTTACATTGGAGCAGGAGACATATGCGGCAGGAGTCGGTGGTGGAAGGCAGGAGTGCCGACATAGCGACGGGGACCCGAATCCTTCGCAGACTGGCAAGATTTTTTTGCGGACTGGCGGTTGAAGAACTGTGTCCTAGATGACATCTGATTGAATTTAGACACAAACGAGATCACATCCTGTTGTGGTTGACTCATATGACATTCTAATAAGGACTCCCTATGGTTGTAGAAAGCCCTTCTAGCCGCTTCAGACACAATAGCTGCTGGGTATCCTCTTTGATTGAACTTGTCCATCAAGGTGGCAAACTGCTGTTCGTATTCCCAGTTAGAACTGCAAATACTTCGATACCGCAGGAACTGGGCAAAAGGAATGATAGTCTTAGATGGATAGGGGTGCATACTGCTGAACTCTAGTAGAGAATTGCGATCAGTTTCTTTGACAGGCTACTGGGTTTGATGGACCATTGGTCTGACCCACTAAGGCTATTTTTATGTTCTTAGAAGGAACTGGCTGAGTATCTAAAGTGATCTCGGGCAGAAACTCTGAAATAAGATCTGGTAAGGCAGCAGGCTTAAATAAATGTAGAACTGTGGGATTGTCCCCTAGTTCTAAAGCAAATGAGGATCTAAAGAGGCAGTGTACATTCTCGGGTCTCCTGCCACAGGAGGAGCATCCACAGAAAATAAGGGATCAGTAAAATATTGTTGTCATCAGTATCCCCTAGAGAGAGAGAGAGAGATCTCTCAAGTCTGGAACAGTGCCAGATTGTAAAAAGACGCCTGGAGAGGCTATGCCTGGAGAAGACAAGTCTGACTTGCAGCAGGACTGCACTGGAGGAGCATGGCCTTCATGAAAGGTTTACCATCAAAATTTTAAAAGTCTGAGAAGGCAATTGGACCAGGAAGCGCTGATTCACTCAATGATGACTCTACTTTGTACTTCTTGGGCTGGGAGCACCCATGTACATACATGAGAACAGTCACTATTTCCAGCCCCTGAAAACAAAGATGACTATCCCAATGGACTAGCTGTCCTTTTTGGCACCTTAGTATACAGGGGAAATGCTAAACTGGCTGCTCCCACCTCTCCAGTCTGCCCGACACATGTATATAGGATGCTTCTGAGGTGCAAATTTTGCACAAGCCTAGCATAAATTTGGGGTAGAAAAACCCAAAGACTCAATTTCAACCAGTTTTGAGACAGAAATTGCAGTTTTGGAAGTGCAGGGAACTTTTGAAAAATGACTGCTAAAAATGCAAGATGTCTGTCATCAAAATTTTAACATCTAAAATCGCAGCCCCCCTCCCAAACTTACGAAACTCGAAAAAGAGTAAAATTAGGATTTTTAAGGTAGGGGAAGAGGGAAACATTCAGAAACTGGTAAAAAAAAAAAAAAAAAAAAGATTTTCAGGCTCCCCTTCACCCCCTCCACCCCGATTCACCTTACAGGCTGTAACGACCTTACTTACAGTGACCTGTGCTGTCAATTTGCTGCAGCCTGCCTCAGCCCTTTACAGTAGCTGGAAAGAGAAAAATCATTACCTTATGCTGGAAATACCTCTTCAATGCTGATCTTTGGGCTGCCATAGCGGAGCCGAACAGATTCTCCTGTTGAATTTGATGGGCTTTAATGGAGCGCTTTTGCAAAGTGGAACACTTAACACAAGATTCAATTCAGTGATCAGGGCCCAAACACTGAAGACACCAATTATGGGAGTTGGTTATCGAAATAGGCCGTGGGCACCTGCAGCACTTTTTAAACCCCATCATAGGTTTTGACATGGGAAAATATCTTGTTGGCAAGATTGACTCAATGGTGAATGACAATCGCACCAAGGGAAAGAACCTCAAGGTCAAAGCCCAAGAAAATAAATATTTTTTCTATCTCTTTTTTTTTTAGAAATACTTAGAATAGATAAATTATAAACACCAAAACTAGAAAAACAATGTAAAAGAAACGCGAAGCAGGAAGGCAACGCCGACTGAACAGAGTCCAGTCAAAAGAGACTTCTTTGCTTAGTGAAAATGGAGAACTAAGGTATTGTGAGCGGGCATTTGGCGGAAGGCACTCATGCATGAGCGGTGCGGGTAATCGTGAAGTTTCTTAAAAGTTAAAGTGATAGTTCAACTTTTCATACTGTCCATACTGGGCTCCATAGATGATATCACCCATATGTGAAAATACACTGTCTATTTGTCCTAGGATAAACAGTATACTGTATTTTTCGCTCCATAAGACGCTCCCTAGATTTAGAGGAGGAAAACAAGAAAAAAAACATTCTGCACCCTGTTCCCCCTCCCTGCCAGACTCTGTATGCTATCCTGGCCTACTACTAGACCACCAGAGATAACCCATGAAAAAGGACATGAAAAAGAAACCCTCATTAATTCATGCTTACATACATGTTCTGTCATTTTGTTCTTTATACTAGTCTCTACCGATGTCAGACTCACTTGTCTATAATTTTCTGGATCACCTCTGGAACCCTTTTTAAAAATCAGCGTCATGATGGCCACACTCCAGTTTTCTGGTACTATGCTAGTGTTTATAAAAAAATTACAAATTACTAACAATAGCTCTGCAAGTTCATTTTTAAATTCTATAAGCATTCTAGGATGTATACCATCTGGTCCAGGTGATTTGCTACTGTTCAATTTGTCAAATTGACCCATTACATCATCCAGTGTTACAGAGATTTGTAAAAGTTTCTCTGATTCATCAGAATTGAATACAATTTATTGTAATGGTAACTCCCCCATGTTTTCCTCTGTAAAGGCCAAAGGAAATAATTCATTTAAACTCTCCGCTATGGCCCTGGCTTTCCATGAGAACCCCTTTTGTTCCTTGGACTTGATGGAGGCATAGTGTTTTATGTTAAGGGCCTTTAATTGAATGGACTCAAAATTCTACAGGAGCAGAAACACACCTTGGAATCCCTATGGGTAGAAATTCTATGTGTAAGGGGGAAAAGGGTAGTGATAAAAGTGTACTACCATCCGTCTGACCAAGATGAATGGACAGATGAGGAATTTTAACAGAAATTAGGGAGGCTAACAAATTGGGTAACTCTGTAATAATAGGTTATTTTAACTACCCTGATATTGACTGGGTAAATGTATCATCAGGGCATTCTAGTGAGATAAAATTCCTTGATGAATTGCTTTATGGATTGCTTGATGGATTGCTTTATGGAGCAGCTGGTGCAGGAATCGACAAGTGGTGAAGCAATTCTAGATCTAGTTCTTAGTGGAGGGCAAGATATAGTAGAATTAGAAAAGGTACAAAGAAGGGTGACGAAAATGATAAAAAGTTTGTAATTCAACTCTGGAATTTGTTGCCAGAGAATGTGGTGAAATCAGTTAGCGGGTTTAAAAAAGGCTTGGATAATTTCCTAAAGAGAAGTCTATAGGCCATTATTGAGATGTCTTAGTGAAATCCACTGCTTATTCCTAGGATAATCAGCATGAAATCTATTTTACTACTTGGGATCTAGCTAGGTACTTGGGACCTGGGTTGGTCACTGTTGAAAATAGGAACCTGGGCTTGAGGAACCTTCGGTCTGTCCCAGTATGGCATTTATTATGTTCTTATGTTATGTTCATCCTATCGCTAAGATATAACTTGTCAGTGTCCCATTGGTTATCTTTCTTCCACCAGGTTTCAGATATGCCTATTATATCTATTAGAGAATGACACAGTGGTTGATACCCGCCAAAATGGTGACAAAAAAATGGTCACCGCAAGTATGGGGACAAGGCCCTTCACCACCCCATGGAATGGTGAATGGCCTTGTCTCCGCAGTTAAGGGAGGGAGCACATGGTCCAGCAGGCCCCTCCCTCCCACCATCCATCCATCCATCCCTCCTTTCCCCTTACCTTCGTGGCAATTTCTACAAGGCCATTCTTTCTATTGCCTTGAAGTCACGTCACGTGTGGCCGCCAGAAAGTTCTCCTCTGACGCAACTTCCTGTTTCCGGTTGTGTTAGAGGAGAACTTTCCGGCAACCATATGTGACGTGACTTCAAGGCTCCGGCTGCAATAGAAAGAATGGCCTTATAGAAATCCCCACAAAGGTAAGGGGAAGGGAGGGAGGGGGCTGTTGGATTGCGTGAAAAGTGCTGAAGGAGGTGGATAGGAGAAGACGCTGAAGGGAACTGGGGAAGAGAGAGAGGGGAGAAGATGCTGGGAAATGAAGAAGAGAGGGTAGGGAGAAGATGCTGAAGGGAACTGGGGAAGAGAGAGAGAGGGGAGAAGCGCTGAAGGGAACTGGAGAAGAGAGAGAAGGGAGAAGATGCTGAAGGGAACTGGAGAAGAGAGAAGACGCTGAAGGGAACTGGGGAAGAGAGAGAGGGGAAAGGTGCTGAAGGAAACTGGGGAAGAGAGAGAGGGGAAAAGATGCTGAAGAGAACTGGGGAAGAGAGAGCGTGGGGAGAAGATGTTGAAGGGAACTGGGGATGAGAGAGAGTAGGGAGAAGATGTTGAAGGGAACTGGGGAAGAGAGAGAGTAGGGAGAAGATGTTGAAGGGAACTGGGGAAGAGAGAGAGTGGGGAGAAGATATTGAAGGGAACTGGGGAAGAAAGAGAGTGGTGAAAAGATGTTGAAGGGAGCTGGGGAAGAAAGAGAGAGTGGTGAGAAGATGCTGAAGGGAACTGGGGAAGAGAGAGAGTGGGAAGAAGACGCTGAAGGGAACTGGGGAAGAGAGAAGGGAGAAGACATTTAAGAGAACTGGGGAAGAGAGAGTGGGGAGAAGATGCTGAAGGGAACTAGGGATGAGAGAGAGTGGGGAGAAGACAATGAAGGGAAATGGGAAAGATAGAGAGGGGAGAAGATGATGAAGGGAACTGGGGAAGAGAGAGATGCCAGACTATGGGGTAGCAGAGGGAAGAAGATGGGGGTGGAGGGAGAGATGGAAGGAAGGAAGATGAGGAATGCAGAAACCAGACAACAAAGGTAGAAAAAAAAAATTATTTTTCTTTTCTTTTTTTTTGCTTTAGGATAAAGTAGTATATTAGTTGTGTTGATAAACATTTATAAACAAAGCCCTGCCAGCTGAACATCTCTTTCTCTAGTTCAGCAGCCAGAACTTTGATTTATAAAATGACAATTGTACAGAATATTGTTTCTTTTTATACTTTAATAAAATAAGTTCAGTATAAAACTATTTGAGGCTTGTGTGGATGGGATCAGATGGTTTGCGGGGACGGGGCCCGAGCTCGCAGAGAAGGGACGGTTACGGGGACCGAGCTTGCGGGGATGGGAAGGTAACAGTGACCAAGCTCCCGGGGACGGGACGGAGATGGAGACAAATTTTTCCCCGTGTCATTCTCTAATATCTATCTTTTCATTTAGTACAATATATTCTAACTCCCATCTTATTTCTTAGGCTTCTGGCATTTGCATATAGACATTCCAAACAGTGTTTTGTCATATCTATTTACAATATGCTCAGCAGTCGGCATAGATCACTGTTCTTCAACCGTCGGTCCGCGGACCGGTGTCGGTCTGCAGAAAATTTCTGCCAATCTACACAGGGCCGGCGAGATCAAGTCGGCAGTTAAATTTCCTGCCGACTGCGGTTCCTCCCAACTGCGGTTCCTGACTGCTGTTCCTCCCAGCCTCAGGCGATCAAGACAGGCTGCCAACGTCGGGGCCTTCCCTCTCTGAGTCTCACCTGTTAGGAAATAGGAAGTTGAAATAAAATAGGCGGGACTCAGAGAGTGAAGGTCCCGATGTCGGCAGCCTGTCTTGATCGCCACCCCTGCCAAGTTGCTGAAGAGGACCGCGGAGAAGTTGCAAGTAGAACGGAGAGAGCTGTAGATACAGGTGCAGGTGGAGGGAGATGGTCAGCGTGTGCGAGCAAGATCCTAGGGAGCCTTCACAGTGGCTGTCTCCCCTCTCACCAGTTCTCCTACTTGCCAGGGAAGTGATTTACTGGCAACTTCCTGCAGGCAAGTATTGAGAGCTGCTGGAAGGGGAGGAAGCCACTGTAGGAGGCTGAGAAGCTGCTGGATAAAGGGAGAGCTGTTACTGGACTTGGAGGGAGTTAGAAGGAGAGATGCTGCTGGGAGGGGAGGAGGGAAAGGGATGGGAAGAGAGTTAATGTTGGATAGAGGGAGGAGGGAAGGGAGAAGGAAAAAAGGAAGGAGGGAAGGGAGAAAGAAAAAAAGGAGGGAAGGGAGAAAGAAAAAAGGAAGGAAACAGCTGGCAGGGAGATTACAGGACAGGAAGGGGGTCAGGGTGGAATGGAGAGATCAGATGAGGGAAATGGGAGAGAGAGGAATGAGAAAGTAGAGAGACATTGATGCTGGAAAAGGGGTCAGCAGAAAAATGAGAGAGGGATAAAGATGTTAGATCTGGTGTAGGAGAGATAAAAATGAAGAAGGCAGTGAAGCTGGAATGAATGATGTAAAAAGGAGAGAGGAGGCACAGGCTGGATGGAGAGGGGCATAGAAAGAAGTCAGATACATATGGAAGGGGGAGAGGGCAGACATTGGATGGAATGCGCAGATGCTGGATTGAAGAGACAGGGCAGACGCTGGAAGGAAAAGAAGATGAAAGCAGAAACCAGAGACAACAAAAAGGTAGAAAAAAAATAATTTTATTTCTATTTTGTCATTAGAATATATCAGATTTGAAATATATATCCTGGTAGAGACATAACTGAGGACTGCAGTATTCTGTTAGCATGATATTTTTATGTAGCATTCTATAACTTGGTTTGTTCAGTTTTCTTGATAGTAGAGGGGATATATGTGAAGGGGAGGGGATACAGGGGTTTTGTTGGTCCGTGCTCTATATATTTGTATTTATAAAATCACAATTGTTCAGAATATTGTTTCTTTTTATACTTTAATAAAATACGTTCAATATTAAATCATAACTGCAGCTTGTGCAAATGGGATCAGATGGTTTGCGGGGACCAACTCGCGGAGATGGGGCGTAAATGGGGTTTTTAAAATTTTAGTCCTAGTAGCTTGCCGGTCCACAAAATAATTCTTTCATTTCTGCTGGTCCACAGGTGTAAAAAGGTTGAAAAACACTGGCATAGATAATTTGCAATCTTTAAAATCAGCCTGCACTGTTTTTAAGGAAATCTAGTCTACTGCGGCCTGTATTGCAATCTCACTATCAGGATGCTCAGTCTTCCCTTTTAAGATGATATCTTTTAAAAATACCTTGTCCCGAACCATGCTCTTTTGAGCAACTATCAGCCTTCCCCCAGTTTCTAGTTTAGTATAAATCATGTTTTATTGGTGCACTATCAGTAAATACTCAATACAGCACAAGGTCGAGATCACCAAACGTACAACCAAACAATTTTTCCCCTCTCCCCCAAAGAATCCCCCCAAACCCCCCCACTCCTAATCACAAACTCCTAACCCGAAACCAGCAAGAAAGAAAAGAGAATGCTGAGCAAGCTGTGTTCTTATGCCGCTCAGCAAGTAGTAAACAAGACAACCGAACCCTACCACCCACCCACAGAATTGAATCTCATCCTAACCAACGAACTCCACACACACCCATCCATTCATACCCTCCAGTCACACTCCCAGTTTCTAGTTTAAAAGCTGCTCTATTTCCCTCTACTCAACTCCTGCTTTTGCTTATTTATCCCCTGTTCTTGTTCCCTTTCATTCCTCTCCCTGTCCCCTTCTTTTTCTTATCCCCAGGCTTCTGTAGGAGTAGGCTAAGGCTAGAGCAGTGGACTGAGAATCAAGTTAAGCTTCAAATCCCACTGCTGCTCCTTCATGACTCTGCTCCGCTAAATTCCTCCCCCAACCAAGACTACTCTATGGGGGGAGTGTAATTTTGTAAAAGGCATTTTAAGTCATTTTTTAAAATTAGCCCCATAATGGATCTGCATAAGCAAAGATATAAAAATGCATTTCCTCACAGGGTCATTGTAGATAGTAGTTTGTAAATAGAAGCTCAGGTGCTCATATAATTTTTTAAAATCCTTTGATTCTTCTAAGATTTAGAAGTATCAAAAATATTTTGAGACTCAGCAAGTTAAGCTTATGATCCAAACACTGATGCTGTCTTAGCTGGATTATTTTAATGTGTTGTATGTGGAATGTTATTAGAAGTTACTTAAAAAAATGAGACAATAAAAAATGCAGCCATCTGGTTGATTTTTTAGGCAAAAATCTAAGGAAGAATAAGCCTTTATGTTGTGAAACTACACTGGTTGCTAGTAGAAGCTAAAGCTGGTGTGAGGAAGAAGGATTCCACTTCGTGTGCAACTGGACGATGTTCTGGGGAAGAGCAAGCTATACAGGAAGAACGGACTCCACCTCAGCAGAGAGGGAACGAGGCTACTTGCAAGTTGAGAAGCTTTTAAACTAGGAAGAACGGGAAAGCTGACAGTTGACCGAGAGAGAGAGTCGATGATTCGGGAACCGGTATACCCAGAGGATACCATGCAGGAAGATAGAGGGGAAGACTCACCAGATCACAGACAAGACAGACCGAAAGGGACACAAGAGGGAAGGACACGCAAGAAGGAAACAGGCGGCAAATTCAAGTGTATGTACATGAATGGAAGGAGCCTTAGAAATAAGATGGGTGAATTAGAAGCTGTGGCACAAAAGCATAACGTTGACATCAATGGCATCATGGAAACATGGAGGACTGATGAAAATGTCTGTGACACAGTGCTACTGGGATACAAACTATACCACAGAGACAGAGTGACTCAAAAAGGAGGAGGCATTGCCATATACGTCAAAGAGGGAATTGAATCTACTGGAGAGAACATGCCACAACAGACAGATAAGTTAGAGTCTCTATGGGTCAAAATTCCAGGAACAAATGGACCAGAAATGAAGATAGGCATCTACTACTGACCCTCAGGGCAGTCCGAAGAAATTGATGGAGAAATGACTGATGAGATTAAATGCAACTGCAAGGGAGGCAACGCAGTTATCATGGGCGACTTCAACTATCCGAGGATAGAATGGAACCTTGGCACCGCTGGCTGTGCTAAAGAGACCAATTTTCCTAGGACAAGCAGGATGAGTCAGCCACATATGGGTGTTGTCCCAACAGCTCCCAATTTGAGGATAAGCTCTCCAATAGCTCAGAGAGATTTTTTTTTCTCTGAGCACGTGCAGTGCCCGGGCCCCACTGGGCATGCCCAAGCACTACCCATTTCCCCCTGCTTCCCCCTAATCCCCAGTCTTTAGTCTCCGCCTGTTCCCATCAGTCGGATTTTCTACAGCTCTCCATTACAACTTTTCTACTCATCACCTCGAAGATGCCTGAATCACCAAAGAAATGCCTGGGTTGCAGGAGAAGGATGAATGCACTGGATCCTTATGAATTGTGCGTCCACTGATTGGATCCGGTGCACGAGAACCAGTGTTGCTTACATTGTGCGAGGACCAGTGTTGCTTACATTGTGCTTGCCTGTAACCGCATGCAAGTAAGCCGAACCAGCCCTCCTGGAATTGTGCCCACCTGTTTTCATGAGCGCTCTAACTGAGGAAGAGGGCACTGAGAAACTCCATGGAAAGGAGTGAAGCCTGAGAATCAGTCTGCATAAGCCAACCTGATCGGAATGCAGCAATGGGGGATGTAAAATCATCAGGGGTAAGGAGCCTTCAGGATGCCCTGGCTCAGCAACTCCCCCCGTCTGCACCCTGCCCTGAGTCCCTGCATGCAGCCGATCAAGGTAAGTCCCTGTATGCAGCCGATAGCAGTTTCCCCTATCTGCCTGCTTTGGGAAACTTCTGATAGCCACGAGGGCTCTGACCCTCCCACCTCCTGATCTGAAGAAAAAAAAAAAGAAACTCAATGCTTCTTTCTCTCTTGGGGACTTGCAGACCTCTCCCACCTCCCTGAAAACCCCCCTGGTGTCTGCCTCTTAGTACTTTTCCCCTCTCTGAGAACTCCATTAAGCTCCGGAGTTCAACCATGTGCAGGGCAGTGGGCAACCAAACCCAGAAGTGTCCCTCTTCCCTGTCTCAGCAACCAGCCATGATGGAAATCGCTGGCAACCAATTGCAGCATAGACTTTCCCTTCCTCTCCAGCAACAGGGGCAGTCCCGGGGAGCTCTTCACAGAGTATGGGTACTGACATCATCATTGATGCGGCATGTCAGACTACGCCTCCCCAAAAGTGGAGGTTAAAACTTCTCAGCCTCAGAAACTGGGAAGAAAGTGCTTTTCCACAGCTCACAGTCTCATTGAGGTAACACTGCTACTATTTATTATTTCTATAGCGCTGAAAGGCATACGCAGCGCTGTACATTTTAACATACATTTGACAATTCCTGCTCAGAATTTACAATCATAGCAGGAGAAGCCCATACAGGAGGCACCATCACCACTCCTCTTCCCCTGCCTCCAGGCACAGTGGGAAATGCATCCATGGACACTGGCACAGATGCAGGGGTGCATCCTGCCCCCTCTCTGCAGGCTCACCTCCCCCTCTCAAGAAGGACAGAAAATGTCGGCGGGGTACATGGAGCCACCCAGTCAAGCGGAGCAGCACATGAACCTGCGAACCACCAGGGTTGGACCAGCAGCAGCAGTTAATCCTCCTGCTGACCCAGCTCTTCTCTCAGCGGGCAACACTCCCCACAATGTCCCCCTTTAGAGAAAGCCACGCATAACAGCATAGCGTGTTCCAGGTGCATGCCATGCACCCAAGCAATGAAGGAACAAGTACAAACCAGCCTTCAGCCACGCCCTAAGTCACCCGCAAAAATAAATATATAAATAATTATAATAACCCCCCCCCAAAAAAAAATAAAAAACAAACAAACAAGGCAGTTTCCTCCAGAAACTCACAGCCCTTCTCAAGATCCATGTGAGTGGACCATCTGTACCCAAGACAGATTACTACAATGCCTGGACTACTCCAGGCAGGCGGTGGTGATTCCAGTCCACAAGAACCTCCTGGACTGCAGATACAAGATTTGGCAGACTCCCTCCTCAGGGCAACCAACATCAAGGAGACTGGAAGTGAAGTACCAGATCCTTCTGACCATGGGGTTCGACAACCCACAGCTGCCACACAAGTACATTGCGGTAGCCTCGGCACTTTAAGAGAAACAGGACAGCATGATCCCCCCTTCAACGCCCTGCCAGGGAAGGACCTGAAAACCTTGGATTCCACGGGGAAAAAGACCTACGAGGGCACAATGCTGAGCGCACTAATTGCTGCGCACCAGTTCCAGATGCTGCTTTATCAGGAGGCCATACAGAGAAAAAGCACAATTACTTACCATAACAGGTGTTATCCAGGGACAGCAGGCAGATATTCTCTACATGTGGGTGACGTCATCCACAGAGCCCCGTCGCGGACAGCTTTTCAAGCAAACTTGATTGAAGATTTCAGGTTTGCTGGTGCTGCACCACGCATGTGTGTGCCTTCCTGCTCCACTAGAGGGCACATCCCCTCCTCGTAGTCTTTAGTTTAGATAGCTAGCAAAGAAGCCAACCTCCGGGAGGTGGGAGGATTGCGAGAATATCTGCCTGTTGTACCTGGATAACACCTGTTACGGTAAGTAACTGTGCTTTATCCCAGGACAAGCAGGCAGCATATTCTCTAAATGTGGGTGACCTCCAAGCTAACCAAAAAGGGACAGAGGGAAGTTGGCAATTCAAGAAAACAGGTTACGCAAAACCGACTGGCCAAACCGGCCGTCACTCCTGGACAAAGTATCCAGACAGTAGTGAGAGGTGAAGGTATGAACCGAAGACCAAGTGGCAGCCCTGCAGATCTCCTCATTTGGCGTAGATCTGAGGAAAGCGACAGAAGCTGCCATCGCTCGGCTTTATGCCCCGTGACCTGACCATGCAACGAGAGACCAGCCTGAGCGTAGCAGAAGGAAATACAAGCGGCCAATCAGTTGGACAAGGTGTGTTTGGAAACAGGAGGGCCCAACCAATTGGGATCAAAGGACAAGAAAAGTTGAGGAACCTTCCGATGAGACTGGGTGCGTTGGAGATAGAAAGCCAACGCCCGCATACAGTCAAGAGTGTGAAGCGCCACCTCACCAGGATGAAAATGCGGCTTAGGGATAAACACGGGAAGGACAATAGACTGATTAAGGTGGAAATCGGACACCACCTTAGGCAAAAACTTAGGATGAGTACGCAGGACCACCTTTTCATGATGAAAAACAGTAAAAGGCGGATCCGCAACCAGAGCCTGCAGATCACTGACCTGTGAGCAGAAGTGAGAGCAATCAGGAACATCACCTTCCAAGTCAGGAACTTCAGATGGGTAGTAGCCATGGGCTCAAAGGGAGGTTTCATCAATTGAGCCAGAACCACATTAAGATCCCACACTACAAGGGGAGGCTTGAGAGGAGGATGGACATTCAAGAGACCCCGCATAAACCGAGACACCACAGGATGGACCGAGAGCGATTTCCCGTCAAGCTGCTAATGAAAGGCAGCAATCACACTAAGGTGGACTCGAATAGAAGTAGTTTTGAGGCCAGATCGTGACAACGAAAACAAATAATCCAAAACCGAAGGCAAAGAGGCAGACACGGGATTCACACGATGCGAAGCATACCATGTGGCGAACCGCGTCCACTTCTGAGAATAACACTTTCTAGTAGAAGCCTTCCGAGAAGCTTCCAGAACATCCCTGACCGACTGGGATAACTCAAAAGGAAGAGTCAAGTGGAAAGGAACCAAGCCGTCAAGTGCAGAGACTGCAGATTGGGATGCAGCAGTGAACCCCGACTCTGAGAAAGCAGAGAAGGAAATACAGGCAGCAGCAGAGGTTCCCTGATGCTCAGTTGAAGAAGAAAGAAAAACCACGGCTGCCGAGGCCACCAAGGAGCGATCAAAATCATCGTGGCCCCGGCCGACTTGAGATGCACAAGCGTCCTTAGAATCAAGGGAAAGGGAGGGAACGCATAAAGGAACCTGCCCGACCAATCCAGAAGGAAAGCATCGGCCTCCAGACGATCTGGGGACTAGATCCTCGAACAGAAGTGAGGTAACTTGTGGTTGAGAGGCGAGGCGAACAGATCTATCTGAGGAGTCCCCCACCGAAGAAACATCTGGCGCAGAGTCTGGGAATGAATTGACCACTCGTGCACCTGAAGAAGGCAACTCAACCTGTCCACCAGACAGTTGTGCTCGCTCTGGATGTAAACCGCTCGAAGGAAAATGTTGTGGTGTAACGCCCACTGCCAAAGACGCAGAGCTTCCTTGCAAAGGGACACAGAACCCGTTCCCCCTTGCTTGTTGACATAATACATCGCCACCTGATTGTTGGTGCGCACCAGGACGACCTGATCCTGCAGCAGATGACGGAAAGCCATCACTGCGAGATAAATGGCCCGGAGCTCCAACAGATTGATGTGGCAGCGGCGGTCCGCTTCCGACCAGAGACCCTGAGTCCGAAGACATCGAGGTGAGCCCCCCAGGCGTACGCCAAGGAGTCCGTCGTGAGGATCTTCCAATGTGGAGGAATGAGAAAGAGCAATCCGCTGGAAAGATTGGAAGAGTTGGTCCACCAACGGAGCGAGCGTTTCAAAGAGGGAGTCACCACAACGTGTTGAGAAGTGGGATCCCGTCCTGCCGCCACTGAGACGCCAGAGTCCACTGAGGGACCCGAAGATGCAATCTGGCAAAGGGCGAACATGAACGGTGGAGACCATGTGTCCCAAGAGGATCATCATCTGCTTGGCCGAGACCGAAGACCTCGGGGAAACCTGCCAACTCAGCCGTACGAGTGCATCCTGTTGAGGCTGAGGCAAAAAAGAGCGGAGGCGAACCGTGTCCAGGACAGCCTCGATGAACTGCAGAGATTGAGAGGGGCACAGCTGGGACTTCGGGAAGTTCACCTCGAACCCCGGATGATGAAGGAAGATAATAGTCTGACGGGTTGCTGAAATAACCCCCTCCCTCGACAGGGCCTTTATAAGTCAGTCGTCGAGGTACGGGAAAATCTGTAGGCCCTGCGACCGCAAGGCTGCTGCCACAACCACGAGACACTTCGTGAACACCCGCGGGGATGAAGCAAGACCGAACGGGAGCACCCGGTATTGCAGATGTAAGTCCCTCACCTGAAACCGGAGGAACCGGCGACAGGCCAGATGTATAGGGACGTGAGTGTAAGCCTCCTTCAGATCGAGGGAACACAACCAGTCCTCCTCGTCTATCAAGGGATACAAGATAGGAAGCGAAAGCATCCTGAACTTTTCCCGAACGAGGAACCGGTTCAGCTTCCGAAGGACCAAGATGGGACAGAGGTCCCTGGTCTTCTTGGGAACCAGAAAGTACCGGGAGTAAAACCCCGAGCCCCGTTGATCCGGGGGGACCTCCTCCACCGCCGAAGGCAGAGGAGAGCCCGGGCCTCGAAGAGGAGTAAAGGAAGCTGTGCCTGAGCGGAAAGAGACCCTCCTGGAGTCCTGTCCTGTCCTGTCCCGGAAGTTCAGGGAATAACCTCTGAGGACCGAGAGGACCCAAGAGTCCGAGGTGATCCGCTCCCAGCTGTGATAGAAGACGGCAAGGCGACCTCCGATGGGAAGAGACAGGTCCCGGGCGGAGGGGGGCAGCTCCCTCCCGCCCAGACCGTCAAAAGGACAGCACTGGCTTAGCCGCTGCAGGGGCCTGAGGCTTAGCGGGAGCCCTCTGCTGCTGCTGGCGCCGAGGGGGAGGCCTGGAAAAGGCCGGCGTAGACTTCTGTGGATACTGCCTGGGGGGGCATCCGATAGGCCTTGGGAGGGGTGGGCTTTGGCTTGGCCCGAACCAGGGAGGCAAAAGAGTGCTCATGCTCCGAGAGGCATTTGGTGGCAGCCTCGATAGAGTCATCAAAGAGCTCATTCCCCAAACAAGGAAGGTTAGCCAACCGGTCCTGAAGATTGGGGTCTATATTGACAATGCGGAGCCATGCCAAGCGGCGCATGGCTACCGCAAAGGCGGAGACCCTGGAGAAAAGTTCAAAGGCATCTTAAGCTGCGTGAAACATGTAAAGTCTCAGCTGCGAAAGAACCTCCACCAGCCGCCAAAACTCCCCACGGTGCTGGGCGGGCAAGTTATCCTGAAAGGCGGGCAAGGATTTGACCAAGAACTTGAGATAGGATGTGAACGTAAAGTTATAGTTCAAGACCCTGTTCGCCATCATTGAATTCTGATACAGGCGACGGCCAAACTTGTCCATAGTCTGCCTTTCCCTGCCCGGCGGGACCGCAGCGGACACCTTGGAAGGGTGAGACTTCTTCAGAGAGGATTCCACCATCAGAGACTGGTGGGAAAGCTGAGCCCTCTCAAACCCCGGGCAGGGGACAGTCCGGTACCAGGACTCCATTTTGAACGGGATGGCCAGGACCGCATACAGGGTTTCCAAATTGCGAAAAAAGGCCTGCAGCAAACCAGGTTCAAAGGGAGCCGCAAGGACTCCCTAGGGGGACCGGGAAGATCCAGCTCCTCCAAAAACTCCTTAGTGTATTTGGAGTCCACCTGGAGGTCAAGATGGAGAGCCTTCCCCATGTCCTGAACGAACCGAGTGAAGGAAGAGGGTCGCTGTCCGACAGACCCTCGAGAGGGGTAGTCGAGCGCGACCTCACAGCAGCAGAAAAGGAGGGCGAAGCCGCCCTAGAATAGTGAGGCGGCTTATCCGTGTCCATATGCCCCGAAGCAGAGGAAACCCCGCTAGGAGAACGGGGCGGGGTTGAGGATAGCTTCCGCCGCGAGGTCCCAGGAGGGGAGGACCCGGGGGACTGAGGCACCGAGGCCCGACGCCGCCGAGGCGACAAGCCACGGGAAGAGGAGGGAGAATCCCTCGCAACCGGCACCTCCCGGCGCAGAGCCCCAGACTAGGAAGGGGATCTCAACAACCGGGGGTTGGACAAAGTCAAGTCCGAGACCCGAAGAGATCCCGCCGTGCACAGGCCCGGAGACCGACCCTGTCTCGGGGAAGAATCCCAGGGCCGCTTCGACATCCGTCGAGATGAGGTCGAGGGGCGTCGAGACTAGCGGCTCGACCTTGGGTGCCCTGAGGGCGAGGAGCGCCTCGAAGGGAGAGGCGAGGAATCCGAGGACGAAAGACGTCGGGACCGACGCACCTTGCTCCGGCGGCCTGCAACACAACGCTCAGGCTGCTCCACTCACGCGGTCAGGGTCGGGGCCAAGCGAGCCAGGGCCGAGGAGAGTTCCGAGGAAATCAGAGCTTTGAGCATTTCTTGGAACATGGGCACCGAGACCATACTAGGCCTATCAGGTGCAGCAGTGCATTTCACCGAGGGCGACCTCGAAACTGAGTATTCCCGAGTGGTGGAAGCATGCTTAGGCTGCTTGGAGGGTCTCGTTGAAGCCAGCAGGGCTACATTCGCCACCTGGACGGCCGGAGACTCTGAGATTGGCTTCTTCACTAGCTCTAACCCTGAAGGAGGAAGAGGGGACTTACCTGGAGCCGAGGTCTTCAAGGTCGAAGGCGCCGATCCCTTTGAGACCGAGGGCAACTAGGCCGGGGCCAAAGCGAGGTCCGACTCCACCACAAAAAGTTCCGCCATGCGGACCCGACGACGATGAAGAGCCCGGGACTGAAAAGTCGCACACCTGGGGCAAGAGTCCGTCGGATGATCAGCCCCCAGGCACAGGATACACCAGTGGTGCGGGTCGGTCAGGGAAAGCAGCCGACCGCACTGCGAGCACTTTTTAAACCCAGAGAGAGGCCGGGACATAAGTAAGGACAGGCCGCGGCCACACGAGGTCAGGCGGCCACGGCAACCGGGAGCCCCCGGTGCCGAACCGAAAGGAAAAAATCGAAAGAACTCAACAAGAAAACAAGAAACAAAGCCACACAGAAATTCCCGAATAAAAACAAAGAAGCCGCGGTGCAAGAAAGGAACTTTGAAAGGAGAGAGAAAAAAGACAGGGCTTTCTGGCTCCACAGAAAACTAAGAACTGAAGACCACGAGGAGGGGATACGCCCTTTAGTGGAGCAGGAAGGCACACACATGCGTGGTGCAGCACCAGCAAACTTGAAATCTTCAATCAAGTTTGCTTGAAAAGCTGTCCGCGACGGGGCTCCGTGGATGATGTCACTCACATGTAGATAATATGCTGCCTGCTTGTCCTGGGATAATAAATAAATAAAATAAAACAGGGAATCCAGCTCGCCACCAAGCCGGTCCAGGAGTCAATCTCATACCTCCTCCATGATTTAGAGGAATGCAGCAAGCACCTCTTCAAGACAACCTTTGAATTATTTGAAACATCCAGCCGCACTGGGGGAACAGCTGTTCCTGCCCAGCACTTAGCTTAGCTTTGTGCCCGGGTGCTCCATGATGAGAGTCTCTAGCAAATGAACAGCATGTACAGAGGTTAACCTGTTCAGGAACAAGGTTACGGAGACAGTCAATGGCACCAAAGATGATTGCACCACTCTCAAAACCCTCGCCTCCAACGGCTTATAACGCTGGGCACACCCATGAAGACACCAGAGGAACCAACCTCACATGTCTTTCACCGCCCCCAAGTGATAGCCCAGAACACCACACTGGCAGCAGTCTGTGCCTCAGCGCTCGCAACATTAATATAACTGCTACGCAAACAAGCGCTGCCCGAGGGACAGGGACAATCAAGGGCAGCCCTATCCCCAAAACAAAAACAGAACCTTTGACCGCCTTCCGGCCCAGCAGGGGCCAGGGGAGGCAGGATCAGATTGTTTGCGAAGGCTTGGCTCAGGATCACCACAGACCAGTGGGTCCTCAGCATCATCAAGCAGGGATACCAAATTTGTCTCCACTCCTGTCCCCCGAGTGGGCGGGGCACCCTTCATCTGATGACCCAATGCAGGGCACCCTTCATCTAACAACCCAATTTTCCTGCAACAAGGAAGAGGACCTGCTTCAGGCAGAATCAATAGAGGCGGTGCCAACCAGAGGAGATCACCAAGAGATTTTTACTCCAGGAACTTCCTCGTTCCCATGGACAAGGACAAACGCTCGATCCTGGATCTCTGCAAGCTCAACAAGTACATACACAAGGAACGATTCCGGATGCACTCTCTGGGCACAGTCTTGCCCCTGATACAGCCCAACACCTCTATGGACCTACAGGACACCTACATCCATGTGCCTACCCATCCAGCCCACAGGAAGTATCTTCGCTTCAGGATTCGAGAGAGACACTTCCAGTACAAGGCCCTACCCTTTGGACTATCGACAGCCCCAAGAGTGTTCACAAAATGCGTGGCTGTGGCAGCAGTACATCTTCGCCTGCAGGGAGTATGCCTATCTCGACGATTGGCTGATAGTGGCCCGCTCACCAGGGGAGGCCCAGGCAGCCCTGACAACCACCATAACCCTCCTCCAAGGACTGGGGTTCCTCATAAACTACAAAATATCCCACCTGATACCCAACCATAGGATGGTTCATCGAGGCAGTCATCGACACCACACAGACCAAGGCCTTTCTACCGGACTGCCAGATCGATGCTATGACATCCCTGGCCCAGCGCATCTCTGCCAGCAGCTCATCGTCAGCACACTCCCTCCTGCGTCTCATGGGCCACATGGCGGCTGCGGTCTTTGTTGTCCAGCACACCAGACTACACATGAGACCCCTGCAATGGTACCTTAGACGTCACTGGAACCAGCATACCCAACCACTGACCACCTAGATACCCATTTGCCAACCCATACACAAGACATAAGAAGTGCCTCCGCCGGGTCAGACCATAGGTCCATCCTGCCCGGCAGTCCGCTCCCGCGGCGGCCCAAACAGGTCATGACCTGTCTGAATCACCAGAAGGGGCTCCCTTGCCACCTTGGTTTCCCATCGAAGTCCTAACCCTCCGGTCTTGCACATGCACGACCTGGTTGGGTTTCTATACTTATTACCTGGTTAGCTTTCTATACTTGTGTTACATCCCAGCTCCTCCCTCAGTATCCCACGATCCCTTTATCCCTCAGGAATCCGTCCAATCCCTGTTTGAATCCCTGTACCGTACTCTGCCTGATCACTTCCTCCGGTAGCGCATTCCAAGTGTCCACGACCCTTTGGGTGAAAAAAAACTTCCTTGCATTTGTTTTGAACCTATCTCCCTTCAGTTTTTCCGAATACCCCCTCGTACTTGTCCCCTTCAGTCTGAAGAATCTGTCCCTATCCACCCTCTCTATGCCCCTCATGATCTTGAAGGTCTCTATCATATCTCCCCTGAGCCTCCTTTTTTCCAGAGAGAAGAGACCCAGCCTATCCAACCTCTCGGCGTATGGGCAGTGTTCCCTTTTACCAGTTTCGTTGCTCTTCTTTGGACTCTCTCAAGTACCGCCATGTCCTTCTTGAGGTGTGGTGACCAATACTGAACGCAGTATTCCAGATGTGGACGCACCATCGCTCGATACAATGGCATGATGACTTCCCGCGTCCTGGTTGTTATGCCCCTCTTTATGATGCCCAGCATCCTGTTGGCTTTTTTCGAGGCTGCTGCGCACTGTGCAGATGGCTTCAGTGATGCATCCACCAGCACACCCAAGTCTCTCTCAAGTCTGCTGTCTCCCAACAATGCCCCCCCCAATTTGTAGTTGAACAACGGGTTCTTTTTCCCTATATGCATGACTTTGCATTTTTCCACGTTAAAGCGCATTTGCCATTTGTTTGCCCAGTCTTCCAGCTTGTCCAGGTCCCTTTGCAGGTCCTCACACTCCTCCCTGGACCTAACTCTGCCGCACAGTTTGGTATCATCTGCAAATTTTATAATCTCGCACTTTGCCTCCTTTTCCAGGTCATTGATAAATATGTTGAAGAGTAACGGCCCCAGCACCGATCCCTGTGGCACACCGCTTGTGACTCCCCGCCAGTCAGAAT
Source organism: Geotrypetes seraphini (assembly GCF_902459505.1). NCBI lineage: Eukaryota > Metazoa > Chordata > Amphibia > Gymnophiona > Dermophiidae > Geotrypetes > Geotrypetes seraphini. The sequence continues at coordinate 153,136,647 of NC_047087.1, read as the reverse complement.
ATTGGCCCTTCACTCCGACCCTCTGCAGTCTACCCGACAACCAGTGCTTGATCCATCTGTGCACATCCCCTCCCACCCCGTGGTTCCACAGCTTCCTAAGCAGCCTTTCATGTGGCACCTTGTCGAAAGCCTTTTGAAAATCGAGGTAAATGATGTCTATGGGTTCCCCATTGTCCACCCGACTGCTTATTCCCTCAAAGAAGTACAGAAGGTTCGTTAGGCACGACCTTCCCTTACAGAATCCGTGCTGGTTTGTTCTCAGTAGGCCATTCCTCTCGATGTGCTCGCAAATGCCGTCCTTGATCATAGCTTCCACCATCTTCCCTATAATTGAAGTCAGGCTCACCGGCCTGTAGTTCCCGGGGTCACCCCTCGATCCCTTCTTGAAGATAGGTGTGACATTCGCCAATTTCCAGTCCTCTGGTACCTCACCAGTTTTCAAGGATAGGTTGCAAACATGCTGGATTGTGCCCGCTATTTCTTGTCTTAGTTCCTTCAGAACCCTTGGGTGGATCCCGTCCGGGCCCGGTGATTTACCGCATTTTAACCTGTCTATCTGTTTGAGGACATCCTCCTTACTTACCTCTACGTGCTCCAATTTTTCGGCCTGTTCCCCACTCATGAGCTCCTCTGAGTCTTCGCTCATGTGTCTTCGCTCGTGAAAACCAACGAGAAGAACGTGTTCAACCTCTCAGCTACCTCTTTATCCTCCTTAATCACTCCCTTCCTATCCCCATCGTCCAACGGCCCCACCTCCTCTCTCGCTGGTCGCATCCCCTTTACGTAACTGAAGAATGCCTTGAAGTTTTTCGCCTCCCTGGCCAGCCCCTCTTCGTATTCCCCTTTCGCTTTTCTAACCTCTCGGTGGCATTCCTTTTGGCATTTCCTGTGCGCCTGGTGATTTTCCTCCGTTGGATCCTTTTTCCATCTCCAGAAGGATACTTTTTTGTCATTTATTGCCCTCTTTACTTCAGTTGACATCCAAATCGGGTCCTTTGATCGCTTGTTCTTGCAGCCTTTCCTGAAACTGGGGACGTACATTCTTTGTGCTTCCTGCAGGGTGTCCCTGAATAGGGTCCAGGCGCTTCCCACAGTCTCCATCCTAAAGATGTTTCTGAGCTTCCTCCCCACCATTTCCCTCATAGCAACATAGTTCCCTTTCTTGAAGTTGAGCGCAGTTGTTGCGGTCCTCCTTACTATGGGTGTCCCCCTTTCTAATGTGAATCTGATCGCGTTGTGATCACTGTTGCCTAGTGGTCCTCCCACTTTTACCCCTCTTGCAGGCCCCCCTAATCCATTTAGGATGAGGTCAAGAGTAGCACCCCCTCGCGTCGGTTCTTTGACTAGTTGCTCCATGAAGCAGTCCCTCATAGCTTCTACAAATCCTGTTTCCCTAGTGCAGTTGGAGTGACCCGTACTCCAGTCTATTCCCGGGTAGTTGAAGTCCCCCATCACTGTTACACTTCCAGTCCTGCATTCCTGAATCAGTTCCGCTTCCAAGTCGTGTCCGACACCTTCTGGCGTACGCTTCACTGTTGGATGGCCTGAGATAACTTAGCGAAGGGGAAATCATTCAGACCACCACCTCACCAGCTGGTGGTCACCACGGATGCCTCCAAACATGGATTGGGGGCACACCTTCTCCATCTTCGCACAGGGGACACATGGTCTGCCCAGGCGTCCTCACTCCATATCAACCTACTGGAACTCAGTGCCATAGGAAATGCCCTCAAAACCTTCAAACAATGGGCGACAGACAGGACAGTCCTCATCCAAACACACAACCAAGTGGCCATGTACTACATCAACAAGCAGGGAGGGACAGGGTTAGCCTCGCTCTGCAAGGAAACTTGCCGCATATGGGAGTTTGTCAACTCCATTCAATGCCTCATCCAGGCAACCTACCTCCCGGGGGAGCAGAACGACCTGGCAGACAGCCTCAGCTGCCAGCTGGATCCCTACGAGTGGTCTCTCAACCCTGCGGTGACGATCTTCAGCACCTGGGGCACACCGAGCATCGACCTGTTTGCAACAGAACTGAACTCAAAATGCACGACCTTCTGCTCAAAGAGACCGACCCATCGCCGTCTCAGCCCCGACGGTCTGTCTCTGAGTTGGAACCACGGACTCTTATACGCCTACCCGCCAACACCTCTCATACCCAAAGTCCTGCAGAAGATCCTTCAGGACAGAGCAACGGTGATCATGATTACCCTATTCTGGCCCCGGCAACCATGGTTCTCGTTCCGGCAACAGATAGTGGTTCACCCACCTCTCCGCCTCCCGATCAGCGCAGATCTCATAACACAATACGGGAGCTCTACTCTCCACCACAACCTGCGTTCCCTAGCCCTGACTGCATGGATGTTGAGAAGATGAACCTATCACAAGACGTGGAGCACATTCTTATGGCAGCCAGAAGACCTTCAACCAGAAAATGCTATGGGTTGAAATGGAGAAAGGTTTCGCTACTGGTGCACAGGCACGCAGCGAGATCCCTACAACTGCCCCATACCGGACATCCTGCAGTGCCTACTGAGCTTATCTCAGGAGGGCCTAAAACCCATTTCCATCAAGGTCCACCTAAGTGTGATCGCAGTGTACCACACTGGCTTAGACAACACACCAGTGTCGGGGCACCCAGTAATCGCAAAATTCATGAAGGGACTGTCCAATCTGCACCCACTGGTCAGACCACCACTGCCCGGATGGGACCTCAACTTGGTGCTTCATCAGCTCACTCTCGACCCCTTTGAACCTTTGGGGGAGGCAGATCCCAGATTCCTTGTCTGGAAAACCCACTTCCTGACCTCCATCGCGTCGGCCAGATGTACCAGCGAGATCCAGGCCCTGGTCCATCCCCCCCCCCCCCCCGACACACTCCTCCATGAGGACAGGGTGGTGCTCAGAACCCACCCCTCATTCTTGCCGAAGGTGGCTTCAGCGTTCCTCATCAACCAGTCTATCATCCTCCCTGCACTCTACATCCCCCCACAGGGAGGCTCACAGCCACCTCAGTGACACCTCCTGGACTGTGTGTGGGCCCTGATTACCTACATCAACAGGACGCAATGGACCAGACAAACCTCACAACTGTTCGTCTCCTACGACCAAAACAGACCAGGACTGCCAGTCACAAAACGCACGCTCTCGCGCTGGATATCCCATTGCATCTCCTTCACCTATAGAAGAGCGCAATATGAACTGCTGGTGGGAGTCCATGCCCACCAGCTCAGAACCGTAGCCACCACTCCAGCTCATCTACACCACACACCAATAGAGGACAGCTGCGATACAACCACTTGGTCCTCCATGCACACCTTCACCAAGCACTACTGCCTCGACATAGCATTCCACGCCCCAAATGCATTCGGCTGAACAGTCTTGCAAGCGGCCCTTCCCTCTCGGAAGGGACAGTAATCACTAGCACAGCCTTGACAAACATTGATCAAGTAGGGTGTTATAGATATTGATTAAATAGGTCTTCCAGTAATGCCTGTCTAGACTGAATGTTGAATATGCAAGTATGAATAGTCACATGCAAGTATGAATTGTCACTGTTGACCAGTTGGTTTCTCACTGTTCATTGATTGTTATTGACCAGTTTCACTGTTCTGTGAGTATTATTGCCCAGTTAACACAGCACTTTATCAAAAACCTTGTTTGCACAACTTAACCTGCTTTGTCCGATTACCCTGCCCGGCATGGCCTCCACAGCCAGATGAGGGATGCACAGAGCGCTAAGGCATAGATCCAATCGGTACATCCCTCAGCTAGGGAGTCACCCATATATGGCTGGCTCATCCTGCTTGTCCTAGGAGAAAGTGTAGTTACTTACCTGTAACGTAGATTCTCCGTGGACAACCCATCCGCCTCACCATACGGCCGACCTGGCCACAGATAGGAACATCCTGGGGATTAGGGGGATGCAGGGGGAAATGGGTAGTGCTCGGGCATGCCCAGTGGGGCCCGGGCACTGCATGTGCTCAGAGAGAGAGAGAAAAAAAAAATCTCTCTGAGCTATTGGAGAGCTTATCCGCAAATTGGGAGCTGTTGGGACTGACTATCCTGCTGTCCACAGAGAACCTAAGTTACAGGTATGTAACTACACTGTTCCTGGAAACTATAGGTGATTGTTTCCTGGAACAACTTGTCAAGGAAAACACGAGAGGAAAAATGGAGGCTGCTGACCCCTGGTGGTAATCATGTAGTACTACTGCCTGAGGTCAGCAGCTGCTATTTTGAATCTACAGCTATGCTGGGCAGGAGCAAATGGAGGATACTTCTGTCCAGACCCAATAACTGACCCCTGGGGTAAGTTGTATGAATTTGGAGAGAATCTGGGAGGGGAAAGGAGGGGAGGGCTGGTTGGAGGAGTATGGCTGCAGAAAGGGGGAAATGCCCTTAGGGGGATTTGAGTGGGTATTTAGGGGGGGGGGGAGAGGGGAGCTGAATGGGAGGGGCATAAAGCAGAAGCAGCCCAAGGCAGCTATACTATCATACTGCTAATTGCTCTGCTGTATCTACTGCTTCCTTCTGAAGTGGCAGTATTTACAACAGCAGTCTTGACAGCTAATGTGTGATCATGACCCATATGCTAGGTGTCACTGATTGCCACATTTCTGTTCTGCCCTAGTCACACCTACTTTCCATCTCTACCAGCTTTTGTGGAATTTTTAACACACTGGCTGTTTTAACACACTGGCTAACATTTAATATGAGGTAAAACCCATGCTAGTATCTTAATGCAGCAAAATAAATGTGAGAAGTGAAATAGAAATAACCTTAATAAGGTTATAATTGATGTTAATTGTTGCAGAATGTAATAACCCATAAATTCCAGTAGAGAGAATTTGTTTAATAGCTGTAAGAATTATTGCTGAATCTGAAGAAGGGAGGGGGGCATTCCTAGGATAATATTTGATACTGTATGAACACAATGCCTACAGTCAAGCAAAATATAGAATCCAATGGCTCAGCATAACTAACCACAGGAGCTATTGTTCAAGTAACCAGCCTAAGTACGTAACATGAGGGGCAAGCATGTGAGGGGAAGAATAAGTGCCCAAATATGGGCAATTGTAACTAGAGTCAGAGGTCTGAGTAATAAGAGTAGTGGGAAAAGTAATTAGGGGCAGGGAGACAGGAAGTAGTCAAGAAAGGATTTGATAGGTTGTGAACAGCCCTTGCTACATCCAATGATTAGGCAGGCAGGAGGGATTAAGAAATGTGTGATGTAACTATAAAAACAATTGATGTATTGAACTTGGTGTGCCTACTTTGTCATTCTTTTGATGCAAATTGGACATCCTTTCTGGCCAGGAAGAAAATTAACAATTCCTCTGTTTTACCAAAGACTTCTGGAGTTTTCACTGTGATGTGATGTGTTTCTTATATAGATATTTTAATAACTCAGGTTAAAGTATAATAACCCATCTTAATGGTAGTCCACATTGATCACTTTCCACCTAAGTGGCTTAGTTATCAACGTGGGCTATTACTTAAGGCATGTTATTGTATTTTACCATTAACCTGTCTTAACGGTAGTCCATGTTGATAACTTCATCCTCCCTAAATTCCAATATTTTTCCTGAAACTTGAAGTCTCACCTTGCTGTAGGTTGTGCATATTTCTGTCTGTATAGCAGCACTTTCTGCAAATAGAAAAAAACATTTTATTTTAGGTGAATTTTACAATACAATAAACCAATTTCTAGACCGCATAATCAGGAAGTTCAATGCAGTTCACAAGAGAGTAATAAAAATACAAAGGAATAAGCAAGTAGAAAAAAACTAGTTACCTATGAACTTATTAAAAAGATAAGTTTTTAATTGCTTTCTAAACTGAAGATATGAATGAGAGATGGAAAAGAGGTGCCTGAAATCACAATTGTAAAAAACAGCTTCAAAAGAGAATAGACGCTCATGGAATTTTTTGTATTTACAGCCATTAGCTGGTGAAAAGACAAAGAAAGTGTGAGTTTTTCAAGGGGTTCTTCTGTAATGAAAAGACAAATAGATCAATCAGATACTGTGGTGCTCAACCAGTAGCAACTTTGTAGTAGAAGCAGCCTAATTTGAAAATAACGCGCGCTTTCACAGGAAGCAAGTGAGAATCTCGGTATAAAGGAATAACATGATAGTATTTCTTTTGGTTGTATATGTTTAATTGCAGTATTCTGAATAATACGCAATCTTGAAATGTTTTTCTTGAGGCCAACAAGGTATATTATATTAGAAGAGTCAAGCTGGCTGAAGACCAGAGACTGGCTTAGGGATCAGAATGCTGAAGCATCGAAATAAGACCTGAGCGTGCGCAATTTCCATAACATGAAGAAACCCTTTCGGACCACAGCATCAACTTGATATTTCATAGTTAAGTTAGAAACATAGAAACATAACGGCAGATAAAGGCCAAATGTCCCATCTAGTCTGCCCATCCATAGTACCCATTATCTCTTTCTCTCTCTGAGAGATCCCACGTGCCTATTCCAGGCCACAGTCTGTTTCCACCACCTCTTATGGGAGACTGTTCCATGCATCTACTACCCTTTCTGTAAAAAAGTATTTCCTCAGATTACTCCTGAGCCTGTCACCTCTTAACTTCATCCTATGCCCTCTCATTGCAGTTTCCTCTCAAATGAAGAGACTCGACTCATGCGTATTTAAATGTCTCTATCATATTTTCCCTCTCCTGCCTTTCCTCCAAAGTATACAGATTGAGATCTTTAAGTCTGTCCCCATACGCCTTATCATGAAGACCACACACCATTTTAGTAGCCTTCCTCTGGAACGACTCCATCATTTTTATATCTTTTTAAAGGTGCGGCCTCCAGAATTGTACACAATATTCTAAATGAGGTCTCCCCAGAGTCTTATATAGAGGTATCAATACCTCATTTTTCCTACTGGCCATACCTCTCCCTATGCAACCTAGCATCCTTCTAGCTTTCGCGTCACCTTTTCAACCTGTTTGGCCACCTTAAGATCATGACATACAATCACACCCAAGCGGGGGGGGGGGGGTGTGAGGGGGAGCGGTCCGCCCCGGGTGCAGTCTTAGGGGGGGTGCATAGCCGGCCCGGTCCCTATCACGCTCCCACCCTCCCAGCAAGAGCAGCAAACCTCCCTCCAGTAGCCCCAATCAACATCCAGCATGTTAAAATCACCTATTAGCAAGACTTTCCCTTTTTTAGATATATTCTGAATGTCTACTATTAAATCTCTAGCTACTTTTTCCGTCTGTGAAGGAGGCCTGTATATCACACCAATGTAAATATATTCACCATTCCCTATTTCCAAATTGATCCACAGTGCCTTGCCCTGCAGATCCTGCAATTATGTGGCTTTAACATGATCGTTAACATATAACTCTACTCCTCCTCCTTGTCTTCCTACCTGTCTTTCCTGAACAGATTATAGCCAGGTATAATTACATCCCAGTCATGGTTCCCCGTGATCACCACTATATCCAACTCTCCTTTTTCCATCACAGCTTCTAGATCCAGAATCTTGTTTCCCATACTTCGAGCATTAGTATATATTACTTTACAGATATTGCCCCCTTTTCCTATCCGTGTAGAGATATTCAGTGATTTACTTACCTGAGGGCTTATACTCACCTGGGAGCTTTGATCACCCTGCCCCATCACTTCTAGTTGTGATTCCAAGTTTTTATCCAAGTTTATTATTAATTTGATATACCACCTTATCATTTATTTCAGGATGGTTACACAATAAAAATTAGGGTAATACAAATAATACATTAAAAAAAAGCCCATTAACATAAAAGGAATAAAACAAGACACACGACTGGACAAACAGACACAAATGGAAAAATGGGAGAACTACAATAATATTACAATAATATTACAATAATATTATATTATTTAATATATTAAAGAAATGAAAAGATACCAGGAAAAGAACAAGAGAGTGGGGTTGTGACAAGTAGGTCCAAATCAAATGGACTAAGAAAGGTTTTAAAAATCCATAGGACACTTAAACTTGGAAAGCGTCTTTAAAGAGAAATGTCTTAAAAGATGACTTGAATTTCTCAAGGGTTGTTATCTCTCTTAACGTGTTTGGTACTGAGTTCCAAAGGGTTGGGGTGACTACATAAGAATTGCCAATGCTGGGTCAGACCAGTGGTCCATCATGCCCAGCAGTCCACTCACGCGGCAGCCCTCTGGCCAAAGACCAGCGCCCTGAGACTAGCCATTCCTGCGTACATTCTGGTTCAGCAGGAACTTGTCTAACTTTGTCTTGAATCCCTGGAGGGTGTTTTCCCCTATGACAGACTCCGGAAGAGCGTTCCAGTTTTCTACCACTCTCTGGGTGAAGAAAAACTTCCTTACGTTCGTACGGAATCTATCCCCTTTCAATCCCCTTTCTCCTCTCATTCTCCCTACCTTGCAGAGGGTGAACAACCTGTCCTTATCTACTAAGTCTATCCCCTTCAGTACCTTGAATGTTTCAATCTCCTCTGTTCGAGGGAGAAAAGTACCAATTTCTCTAATCTTTCACTGTACGGCAACTCCTCCAGCCCCTTAACCATTTTAGTCGCTCTTCTCTGAACCCTTTCGAGTAGTACCGTGTCCTTCTTCATGTACGGCTATACACAGTGCTATACACAGTACTCCAGGTGAGGGTGCACCATGGCCCGGTACAGCGGCATGATTACCTTCTCCAATCTGTTCGTGATCCCCTTCTTTATCATTCCTAGCATTCTGTTCATCCTTTTTGCCGCCGCCGCACATTGCATGGATGGCTTCATCAACTTGTTGATCAGAACTCCCAAGTCTCTTTCCTGGGAGGTCTCTCCAAGTACTGCCCCGGACATCCTGTATTCGTGCATGAGATTTTTGTTACCGACATGCATCACTTTACACTTATTTATGTTGAACCTTATTTGCTATGTTGATGCCCATTTCTCTAGCTTGATTATGTCACGTTGCAGATCTTCGCAATCCCCCTGTGTCTTCACTACTCTGAATAACTTCGTATCGTCCGCAAATTTAATCGCCTCACCTCGTCGTACCAATGTCCAGATCGTTTATAAAGATGTTGAAGAGCACGGGTCCAAGCACCGAGCCCTGCGGCACCCCGCTGGTGATGCTCTTCCAGTCCGAGTATTGTCCATTTACCCCTACTCTGTTTCCTATGCTCCAGCCAGTTTTTAATCCACGTGAGTATTTCACCCTCAATTCCATGGTTCGCAATTTTCCGAAGTAGTTGTTCATATGGAACCTTGTCAAACGCCTTCTGAAAATCCAGATATACAATGTCGACCGGCTCGCCCTTGTCTATCTGCCTGTTTACTACCTCAAAGAAGTACAGCAAGTTCATCAAACAAGATCTGCCTTTGCTGAAACCGTACTGGCTGGTCCTCATCAGACTGTGTCCGTCAAGGTGATCAATGATTTCTTCTTGTATTTATATAGTTCAGGAATGGGATTGCTAAAAGATTTTGATCAGAAGATCAAAGAACACATAATGAGGTATATGGAATCAAACGTCTATTGATAAATTCCAGCTGATTAGTGTTTCTTGTTTTAAAAATCAGTAATAGTGTTTTATAGGTAACTCGGTGATGGATAGGGAGCCAATGGGCTTTTATTAAAAGTGTAGTTACATGGTCAAACTTTTTGGCCTTTTACAGCATTGTTCTGGACTTTTTGTAGATGTCTTAACTCTTTTTTGGTCTAAAGCAGGGGTGTCCAACCTTTTGGCTTCCCTGGGCCGCATTGGCTGAAAAAAATGTTTCTGGAGCTGCGCAAATGCTGCAGTAAGACAGAGGAGGGAGCCAGCAAGGTGGTAAACACCCAGGGGCAGCAGAGGAAAACATTGCATTGCCCTCGACCGGGGCTGCACAAAATACTTCACAGGGCCGCATGCAGCCCTCGGGCCGCAGGTTGGACACCCCTGGTCTAATGTAACACCTAGTATTTTCAGTGTTCTCCCTAGCACCTTTTAGCCTTGCGCTCCGCCCAGCTAATTTAGGTCAGCGTCTGGCTGTCATTTCGGTTGCAAAATTGCCTAAGCCTGACCTTTTTTTTTTATTTTTTAAAGCGCCAGCAAGCGGGTTTTCAGCTTTACTTTTTAAAAAAAATTTCCTACTGCTGGTCAGTTGTTACGGTCGCAGTTGGAAGCAGGGGCTGCAGGCTCATTATGACAAGTGCGCCTCTTTCTGATTGGTTTTGCTTTATTATTCTGATTGGTTTCGCTCATTATGACCGAGTGCGCCTCTTTCTGCTGCTTATCCTGCAAGATAGGCTGGACATTGGTTCTCCTGCACAAAGTGAAACCAATCAGAAAGAGGAGAGATGGAAGCTAGTAGGTGCCTGCTTCAGTAACTGCTGCTGGCACACAGAAAAGGAGGGAGAAGGTGCCTAAGAGGAATAAAGCAGGTCCGAGAAATAGATTCGCTACATGCTAAGGCGGGAGATAGGGCAGGGAGGGAAGCTTACACTTGGTGTTCTTGCTTGCTTCAGGCCTTCCTCCTTTCTGTTTCCCGGCAGCGAGGAAGGCCAGAAGCAAGCAAGAGTATCAAGTTATAAGCTTCCCTCCGTCGCTGACCTATCTCCCGCCTTAGCCTGTAGCGAATCTGCTGACCGGGGGGGGGAGGGGAGGGGCCGACAGGGGGAAGCAAGAGAAACGCTGCTGCCGCACCTCATTTTTTTTTTTTGAATGGGGAGGTAGATCAGGAAGAGGAGAGGAAAAAGAGATGCCAAGACCATGGGAGGGAAGTTAAAGAGCTACAAGATCATGGAGGGGGATGGAGAGATGTCAGGGCATATGTGGGGGGTGGGGTGAGGAGAAGAAGACAGATGCCAGACCAGGGGAAAGGAAGGAAGGAGGGCTCTTGCTCACGTGACGATATTTTACGGCATCTTTGGAAAATCTAAAGAAGCATGGAAACCTGTGGGAAAGTAAACTTTTAAACTTGGCAGGGCTAAAACATTATCAAGTGTACCAATCTGATGAGTCGAATTATTTATTTCTTAAACGTCAGTATCTCGTTCAAGCTAAAAGGGAAAAAAAACAAAACACCCCAAGAACAGTAGAAAAATGTACAGGCTGTCAGTCAAGTTGAATTCTGTAGCTGCTGGAATATTATTTCCATGGTCGTCTTAAATGTGTTTTTAAAAATTATTTCATTTACTATTTTTGCTCTGTCTTCGCCGGTGTAATCAGGTCGGGCTACATTTGAGAGTCTGAGTAGGTTAGCAGCAGAAGGGTGGGAAAGTGCAGTTGAAATGGGACAATTCCTTGATTTCTCTTGGGTCGATACAGTATGCCACCTCACAATGACATTTTTTGTTAAGGTCACAGCTGCAGCAGCAAAAGTTTCCCTGTCCCACCTGTGCAAGGAATATTCCTAGGGGGTTTATGCAAAAATAAAAGTTCTGTGCAAAATCCTGTATGTTTTAATTGTAATAATTCTTTTTTTTTTTTTTTTTTTTTTTTTCTCCCTTGTTCTTCCCTGCCCTAGACTTGTGCCATACTCATTATTTTTCATCCTTTTCCAGCACAGTCCTTAAGGGCCAGTGTAATAAAATGTGGGAGGTTATTCTGAGTTCTGTACTAGTATAATAGGTGTCTACTAATTTTGCATAGTGGGATGGTGTAGTTTTTGCCCATTCTTGGCAGAATAGCCCAGTCTTGTTCAATTTGACTGAGGATTATAGCAATCTTGCAGTCCTGACACTAATTTTTTGTTAGATTCAGATGTTATGACTGGGCTAACCAATGACATTCACTTATGGTCTTTGACCTAAGGGCTGCCGTGCATGTGGAATGTTGGGCACGATGGACCACTGGTCTGACCCAGCAGCGGTAATTCTTATGTTCTTATAAATAAATGGCTAGATTGAACCTAATGACTTCATTAACGTATTTCCCTTTTTTAAACCTCTATACCAGTGTTCTTCAACCGCCGGTCTGTGAACCGGTGCCAGTCCACAGGGCCGGCACATGTATCAGGCCCCAGACAGTGCTCTTCAGTCACTGGTCCATGGTGCAATTGATGTGGCGTTGTCTTCGGGCCGGCTCCCTCTTTCTCAGTGCTGCAGTGCACAAAGCCGTGGCCAGAGGCTCCTGTGCACGTCCTGCGCCTGAACTGGAAGCCTTCTCTCTGAAGTTGCAACATCAGAGGGAAGGCTTCCAGATGAGGTGTGGGATGCGCGAGGAGCCGCTGCCCACGGCTTTGTGCACTGCAGCACTGAGGAAGAGGGAGCCGGCCCGAAGATAACACCGGGGAGCAGACCAGAAAGCAAGGTGGAGGGAGGGAGACAACAACAATAGGGGGGATGATTTTATTTTTTAATTTAGTAATTGAATTACATCTGCTCTCTGTTCAAGAAGAAATGCATTTGTTTCTTTTCCTCTGGGGTTGTACTGCATGCAGAGTCTTGCATTTTAGGGTTTGTATGTATATATTAGTACTTTTAGTTTTTGGTCTCGTATTTGCATGGGGTTATCTGTGTTCTGGTAGGAATGTTGAGAAGCATACAGTATGCTTTGTGTAGTTTAATTTTGTGGTTAACCATTATGTGTTATTAATATGATTATATTGTGTGTGTGAATGGAAAAAATGGTGGTACAATTAGTACTATTATGGGGGCGGGGTCTGGAGCGGAGATTGGTTAGAGCTAGGTAGGATCTGGCCCATGACTTAGCCCAGTGTTCTTCAACTGCCAGTCCACAAAATAATTATTTTATTTCCGCCGGTGTCAAAAGGTTGAAGAACACTGATCTCTATACCATTTGAAAGAGGACACATATCTAATTATTCACTTCTAGAATTGGATACTTCTTAAATTTAATAAAAATATTCTGGCACAAGTGTCAAACCTTATAAAAGGAAATCATATTGAGCATTTGAAAATAATCCTATATAATAAAACGCTAGCCGCGCATGCGCACTCAGACCTGCGTGATCTGTAATCCCTGATCCGTGATATGTAGGTCCGTGGCCAGAGTGCGTATGCGGCGGCTATACAAAGCGGGAGAAGAGAAGAAACAGACTCGAGCGCTTGTGGCCGATTCACGATGGGAGGATTGCGCTGCAGCAAAGTGCTGCATAGGTACTGGAGGGGGAGAGACATATCACTTCTGCACCGGTACAAACATCCCTCCAGCGTTGGCAGTCGCTGCACGTTAAACAAGCTGCTTCGCGACTTTCTCCTGCAGTTGAGTCTCTCTGCCGCATCACTGATGACGTCATCAATGACGCGACAGAGAGACTCCGGCAGAAGAAAGCCGAAGCAGCCTGTTTAGCGTGCTGCGGCTGCCAACGCTGGAGGGAGGTTTGATATTAAAGTCATCTTGCTGGGAGGGTCACAGAGTCAGCGGGGGTTGGGCTGGGAGGGGAGAGAAGCGTCTGCCTCGGGTGCTTCAGGCAGCAGCAGCGTTTACAATTCGCTGCTGTTGCTGGCTTCAGGCCTTCCTCTCTGGCCGGTCCTGCCTACTTCCTGTTTTCATGAAGACAGGACCGGCCAGAGAGAAAGACCTGAAGCCAGCAACAGCAATGAATTGTGAATGCTGCTGCTGACCAATGAAGTAGTTAAATGAGGAAAGGGAGCAGAAGGGGAGAGAAAGGCTTGGAGGGAAGGAGGAAGGTATGCCAGACCAAGGCAAAAGGAAGGAGGAGATGGAGAGAGGCCATATGGGACAGAGAGAGAGAGGGCGGACCCTGGATGGAAAGAGAAGAGAGGGCAGTGAATGAAAGGGGCAACATAGAGGGTGAACAGTATTCTAGCACCCGTTAATGTAACGGGCTTAATGACTAGTTAATAATAATTAACTAATAAAAATAGTACACATTTAATTTTCCCCACCATCAAATTTCCCCATTCCGCTCCACCCAGCTACTTTTTCATGCTACTCGGCTGGAAAAATTTCTGGGGAGAACACTGATTTTGATAGTGGAGTGGATCATATATTTTATGGAATTTATTATGAATGTGGCAGTGTGTGGCACAGTGGTTAAAGATACAGCCTCAGCACCCTGAGGTTGTGGGTTCAAACCCACGCTGCTCCTTGTGACTCTGGGCAAGTCATTTAATCCCCCCATTGCCCCAGGTACATTAGATAGATTGTGAGCCCGCCAGGACAGACAGGGGAAAATGCTTGAGTACCTGAATAAATTAATGTAAACCGTTCTGAGCTCCCTTGGGAGAACGGTATAGAAAATTGAATAAATAAAGAAATAAAATGAATCATAAGATGACTGTCGAGGAGAGGCAAAGAAAAATTTTGTATTGTCAGAATTTAACTTCAGTTTGAATTCTGACATCCAAGCCTCAATGGTGTCGAAAATAGCCTCAACGATATGGGTTATGTTTCTCAACGATGTTTTACAAAGGACTATAATAGTGATATTGTCGGCGTAACTAAACAATTTTACTCCAAATTTGGACAATCTTGGTCCAAGAGAAGAGAGAGAGACATTGAAAAGTGTTGGGGACAAGGGTGATCCTTGAGGAACTCTGCAAGGGTTTTCTATGATACAAAATTGACATCATCAACTCGAACTTGGTAAGTACATGATTCCAAGAATCCCTGAAACCATGAATAGACCCTTAGCATGGATAGCAATACCATCTAGGCATTCCAGGCATTTTGAGGTCAACTAGATCAAAGGCACTATTTAAATCAACTGTAGTACAAGTGCATTACTGCCTTTACTAAATAAATTGTGAAGGTAGTCCAGAATCGTAGCCATTACAGTTTCTGTACTGAATTTCAAAATTAATTTCTTTTTCTTTTTTAAAGATATGTTTCCTTATCCTTTTAACCTGTCTATACCATATTATATTCTATATCACACTGAGGAATAATTTTGTTGACATGGATCATATAGCAGTTACATACCGTAACAGATTTTATCCAGGGACAACAGGCAGCTATTCTTAACATATGGGTGATGTCATTCATGGTGCCAGTATGCGGACAGCTTCGCAAGCAGACTTGCTTGAAGAACTTTTAGAAAGTTCACGACTGTCACACTGCGCATATGCGAGTGCCTTCCCGCCTGACGCAGGGCACACATCTCCTCAGTTCAGATAGCTAGCAGAGAAGCCAACCAAGGGAGGTGGGTGGGTTGTGAAAATAGCTGCCTGCTGTCCCTGGATAACACCTGTTACGGTAAGTAACTGTGCTTTATCCCAGAACAAGCAGGCAGCCTATTCTCAACATATGGGTGACCTCCAAGCTAACCAGAATGTGATGGTGGGAGTGTTGGCATTTCAGGAAAATACATTTTGTAACACTGCCTGGCCGAAATGGCCATACTGTCTGGAAAAAGCATCCAATGAGAGGTGAAGGTATGAACCGAGGACCAAGTGGCAGCTTTACAGATTTCCTCAATAGGAGTAGATCTAAGGAAAGCTACTGATGCCGCCATGGCTCTGACTTTATGGACTGTGACTCGACTCTGTAGATGCAGTCCAGCCTGAGCATAGCAGAAAGGGATGCTAGCCGCTAACCAGTTGGAGATGGTGTGCTTGGAAATTGGATGGCCCAACTTGTTTGGATCAAAGGAGACAAAAAGTTGAGGTGCAGATCTGTGTGGCTTAGTTCTTTGCAAGTAGAAAGCCAGAGCACGCTTACAGTCCAGAGTATGAAGAGCTGTTTCTCCAGGATGAGAATGAAGCTTTGGAAAAAAACACTGGAAGTACAATGGATTGATTGAGATGAAATTCTGAACCCATTTTAGGTAAGAATTTAGGATGAGTATGGAGGACCACCTTGTCATGATGGAATACTGTGAAAGATGGGTCTGCAACTAAAGCTTGTAGCTCACTGACCCTGCGAGCAGACGTGAGAGCAATGAGAAAAACCACTTTCCAAGTGAGATATTTGAGATGAGCCGAAGCATTGGTTCAAAGGGAGGCTTCATTAATTGAGCAAGAGCAATATTGAGATCCCAAACCACTGGAGGAGGTTTGAGAGGTGGTTTGACATTGAAAAGTCCTTTTCATAAATCTGGAAACCACAGGATGAGCAGAGATGGGTTTCCCTTCGAAAGGCTGATGGAAAGCAGCAATTGCACTGAGATGGACTCGAATGGATGTTGATTTGAGGCCTGATTGAGACAAATGGAACAGGTAATCCAAAACTGAAGACAAGGAAGTAGATTGAGGCTCCTTGTGATGAATGGTGCACCAAGCAGAAAATCTAGTCCATTTCAGACTGTAGCATTGTCTAGTGGTAGGCTTCCTAGAAGCCTCTAAAATGTCCTGTAAAGATTGAGAACTGTAGAGTGGCAGTTAAGTTGAGAGGTACCAAGCTGTCAGGTGTAGAGACTGCAGGTTTTGATGAAGCAGAGCCCCTGACTCTTTGTAAGCAGAGAGGGAGAAACTGGTGGAAGCAGTGGCTCCCAGCTGCTGAGTTGAAGTAGAAGGGAGTACCAAGGTTGCCTGGGCCACCGAGGAGCTATCCGAATCATGGTGGCATGTTCTTGTTCGAGTTTGACGAGTGTCTTGAGAATGAGAGGGAATGGAGGGAACGTATAGAGAAACTGATTCATCCATTCCAGTAGAAAAGCATCTGCCTCTAGTCGATTAGGGGAGTATATCCTGAAGCAGAACTGAGGTAGTTTTTTGTTGTGGGGAGGCGCGATCTATCTAAGGAGTTCCCCACCGAGAAAAAATTGTGTTGAAGAGGCGAGGAATTGAGTGTCCATTCGTGAGGTTGTAGAAGACGACTCAATTTGTCCGCCAGACAGTTTTTCTCTCCTTGAATGTAGACAGCTTTCAGGAAGGTGCTGTGAAAGATTGCCCAACTCCAAACCTTCAGAGCTTCCTGGCAAAGAGGGAGAGATCCTGTTCCTCCCTGCTTGACATAGTACATGGCGACTTGATTGTCTGTCCAAATGAGGATTACTTGGTCGTGAAGAAGATGCTGAAAAGCTTTGAGAGCATTGAAGATCGCTCTGAGTTCCAACAGATTGATGTGACACTGACGATCCATGTTGGACCAATGGCCTTGAATACAGAGACCATCGAGATGAGCCCCCTAAGCGTAGGTCGAAGAATCTGTCATGAGGACCTTCTGATGAGGGGGCGTTTGAAACAGTAAACCTCTGGAGAGATTGGAAGAGAGCATCCACCAGTGGAGAGACTGTCTCAATAAAGAAAGTGTTGAGAGAGTTGGTCGAAAGCCTGAGATACCAGGATCCACTGAGGAATTCTGAGGTGAAGTCTGGCAAAAAGAGTCATGTGAACTGTAGAGGCCATGTGACCTAGGAGAACCATTATGTGTCTTGCTGACAGTGTAGAAAGGGATGACACTTTGTGACAAAGTTAAATGAAAGCATCCTGAAGCTGCTGAGGAAGGAATGCTCCAAGTTGCACAGTGTCCAAGACAGCTCCGATGAACTGTAGAGTTTGAGGGGGCTGTAGATGGGACTTGGGAAAGTTTATTTTGAACCCCAAACTTTGAAGGAACCAAATAGTCCATTGGGTCACTACAATGTTGAATCTTTGAGCCAGTCGTCATGTACAGGAACACCTGGAGACCATGGTTCCATAGAGCTGCTGCTACTACAACTAGATACTTGGTGAAAACTCTTGGGAGATGATGCCAGGCCGAAGCGTAGCACTCTGTATTGGAAATGCAGATTTCCCACCCGAAATCTGAGGAACTATTGAGAGGCTGGATGAATGGGAATGTGAGTGTAAGCCTCTTTGAGATCTAGAGAACAAAACCAATCGTTCTGATCTGGAAGGAGATGCCAAAGACAACATGCAGATTTTTTCTTTGACTAAAAATTTGGTTAGTGCTCTGAGATCCAAGACAGGGCGCAGATCGCCCGTCTTCTTCAGAACTAGGAAGTAACGGGAGTAAAAACCCCTGCTCTGCTGTTCCGAGGGAACTTCTTCGATGGCATGGAGATGAAGCAGAGCTTGAGCATCCTGAAGAAGAAGGGTGGTCTGCAAAGAATTGGAAGGATACTCTCTTGGAGGAAGATCTGCTGGAATCTGGAGGAAACGAAGAGAGTATCCTTCCTTGAGGATAGACAGCACCCAGAGATCTGATGTAAATCATCTCCCAGCGGTGGTAAAAATGATGGAGAGGTCCTCCAATGGGAAAGGGAGAGGACAGAGGCAGAACGATGGAGGTTATGCTCTGTATTAGATGGCAACAGGAGTCTGAGATTTTTGCTGCCTTTGCTGCTGTTGTTGTTTCTTAGGAGGCGCTCGTGTATAAGGAGCTGCTCTCTGTGGAAATCACCTTTGATAAGATGGAAGAGGCCTGATCCCTGTAGAGGTAGCAGGCTTAGGACGAATGATGGAAGCAAATGATTTCTCATTTCAGACAATCGTTTAGTAGCTGCCTCGATGGAGTCATCAAACAATTCATTGCCCTGGCAAGGGATGTTAGCCAGACGATCTTGAAGATTGGGGCCCATGTCTACAGTGCGGAGCCAGGCAAGCCGGTGCATTGCCACTGAAAAGGCAGTGACCCTTGAGGAAAGCTCAAATGCATCATAGGAAGATTGTAGGAGATGCATGCGGAGTTGAGTCAGGGTGGTAATCACATGCTGAAACCCTGGAAGACGGTGTTAAGGAATATATTTAAAATATTCAGGCAGTGTGTCAAGCAAATGCTTGAAATAAGAAATGAAAACAAAATTGTAATTCAAAACTCTAGTTGCCATAACAGAATATTGATACAGACATCGACCAAACTTGTCCATGGTCCTGCCCTCTTTTCCAGGAGGGACAGTGGAATAAACTTTGGCAGGATTGGTCCTTTTCAGAGAAGACTCCATGAGAAGGGACTGATGGGATAACTGAGATTTCTTGAAGCCCTTGCAGTGGACCATCCTGTAATGAGATTCCAGCTTTCCTGGTACAGCAGGAATGGAATAAGGTGTTTCAAGATTCTGCTTGAAAGTTTAAGAAAGAAGTCTATTAATGGGCAATTTAAGAGACTTCGCAGGAGGATGAGACATACGATGAGAATGACGAATGAGGTCCTTACTCATTTGACTTAGGAATGAAGAAAAAGATTTCTGCTCCAAGGAAGGTTAACCTCGAGGGGAAGAAGGTGACCTCAAGGTGCCTCGCAAGGCAGAGAACGAAGGTGAAGCTCTCTCTGGAGTACATGATACCGAGATGTGAATAGCAGGTATCAATGACTCACTGAGAGAATGGATAGAATCCCTCACAGGAGAATAACTATAGGTGTAAGGCTCCGGAGGTGGTGTCCTCGACTTTGGAGTTGTCTTGAGTCCTGGAGAAACAAGGCCTGTCTTGAGAAGAGGATCTGTGCCTCGATGGATGCCTCGACTGATGTGGAGAACTGTGCCTCAAACCAGGCAGGTCTCGCTGAGAGGCACATCGAGGAGTCTTCGCCCTATGCCTCGGAAAGGGCGACACCTTATGCAAGGAAGGCGGCTGGAGCTCGAGATCGAGACACCAAAAGGCATTGAACTCCTTGTGTCGAGGTATCTCGAGGCACAGACAAGGACTGGACTCCTTGAGTAACATGCTGAGGCTCCAGACGAGACGCTCGCAAAGACTCGACTTCTTGCATAGAGTGTGTAGAATCCTGTTGAGGCACTACCAAGGACTCAACTTCTTGTATAGAGTGAGTAGATTCAGCTCAAGGCACTGCCAAGGACTCAACTCAGTGTGATAGTACTAAGTGCTCAGACTGGATTGCTGGAAGCAGAGTCGAGGCAGGAGTATGTTTGGCAAGCATATTACCAAACTGACAATCCAAAATGGTCTGGATCATAGCCGCCAAATGTGACACCGAGACTTGAGGATCTGGTACATTTGGTGTGGCTATAGTCTCCAAGGAAAAGGAGGAAGAATGACTCTTCAACTTTGAGACATGCTTCTTGGGCAGTTGAAAATCATTGCTGGTACCTGACCTGAGGGAGGCAGCGAGGCAAGTGTCTCGTCAGGAGCAGATTTGCTCGAGGATGAGAACCCGACGAATGAGGAATGTTTGATTAAAGTCGAGGCCGAGGTCGAGGCAGAAGGCGGAACCTCAGTGAGAAGCTTGACCGGATTTGAGGTCAAGACCTGGGAAAGTGGATCCAAACCGCCAAAGAGCTTTTCCACCTGAACTCGGCTCGAGGTTGAAGGGTAGCACAGCGGGCACACGACTCAGGATGATGGTCAGGTCCCAAACACTGAACACACCACCTATGTGGGTCAGTGAGGGAGATTGTACGCTGGCAACAGCTACACTTCTTGAAGCCTGTGACCGGCCAGGATATAAACAGAAAAATAGCCTCAGCAAGATCGAAGCCCACAGGATGAGGTCGCGATGCAGGCCCCGCCATGACATAAAAGAAAAATCAAATTTAGTCTTTTTTAAATAAAACGCACAAGAAAAACATAGCGACCCTGTAAAAAAATAAAACATGAGCCGTGGTGAGAGAAGGCACGAAGCAGAACTGAGTCTAGCGCAGAGCATCGAAATAGGACTTCTCGGCTCCACGGAAAACTGAGAACTGATCAGACGCGTGCTCTGCATCGGGCGGGAAGGCACTTGCACATGCACGGTGCGGCAGTTGCAAACTTTCTAAAAGTTTTTCAAGCAAGTCTGCTTGCGAAGCTGTCCAAATCAGGGCTCCGTGGATGACGTCACACATATGTTGAGAATAGGCTGCCTGCTTGTCCTGGGATAAAAATAAATACATAGATTAAGCTTACTGCATACTAACCTGAAAAATGAAGGGAAATGGGAGCTAGACATCAGGTTTAACAGGCATTTTTTGTTTTATATTTTAAGGCAGTGGTTTTCAACCTTTTTCGGGTATGATATAAAAAGCAATTGCAATCGGAAACAGGAGGACCTGTGTTACAAACACACATCAGGAAACTCAAAAACAAAGTGAAACAGCATAAGAATCACTGCTGTTGGGTCAGACCAGTGGTCCATCATGCCCAGCAGTCCGTACACGTGGCGGCCCTTGGTTTAAAGACCAGTGCCTAACTGAGCCTAGCTTTACCTGCGTACTTTCTGGTTCAGCAGGAACTTGTCTAACTTTATCTTAAATCCCTGGAGGGTGTTTTCTCCTATAATAGCCTCCTGAAGAACATTCTAGTTTTCTACTACTCTCTGGGTGTATGGAATCTATCCCCTTTTAACTTTAGAGAATGCCCTCTCGTGCTCTCTACCTTAAAGAGAGTGAACAATCTGTCTCTCTCAACTAAGTCTATTCCCTTCATTATCTTGACTGTTTCGATCATGTCCCTTCTCAGTTTCCGCTTTTTAAGGGAGAAGAGGCCCAGTTTCTCTAATCTCTCACTGTACGGCAGCTCCTCCAGCCCTTTAACCATTTTAGTTACTCTTCTCTGGACCCTTTTGAGTAGTACCGTGTCCTTCTTCATGTACGGTGACCAGTGCTGGACACAGTATTCCAGGTGGGGGTGTACCATGGCCCGGTACAGTGGCATGATAACCTTCTCCGATTTGCTCTTGATCCCCTTCTTAATCATTCCTAGCATTCTGTTCGCCCTTTTCGCTGCCATCGCACATTGCGCTGACGGCTTCATCGATTTGTCGACCAGTACTCCCAGGTCTCTTTCTGGGGGGTCTCTCCGAGTACCACAACAGACATCCTGTATTCGTGAATAAGATTTTTCTTACCGACATGCATCACCTTACACTTATCTACGTTAAAGAGCAGAGGTAAATAAATGATGCCAAATTTATTAGATATGTTTAAAATATGCAAACGTTAAAATACATATGAATACAAGGGGAATTAAATCTGCTGGAAGCTTAGTCAATCTCTTGTTTTCAAGCTGGTAGAAATTTGTAATGGACTTCCTGACTCTATTAGATTGATAGGCAAGCTACAACAATTTCGTAAAACCCTGAAAACTTTGCTGTTCATACAATATTTAAACGACTTAACTATAGTATCAACAAAATGATAGCAATACAGCTCTTACTTCTCTCATGTTCTTCTTATGTACTCTAGTCTTAATTACATGTGAACCGAGTTGTGCTCCGTTGGGAGATGACCCTGTATATAAATCGAAGACTAGACTAGATTAGATTAGAAATACATGAGACAAATCAGTTTAAAATTAGCTGTGTCAACGCATTGGACCTAACATGGTTAACGTGACCATTTATTTTTTTCATCAAAACGGGACATCTATTAATATTCAGTCCTGCCCCCAGTCCTGCCCTAGCCCCACCCCAATCCCGCCCTAGCTCCGCCCCCAATCCCACTCTAGCCCCACCCCCAATTTCTTCCATTCATTTTTCATGTACACACAATATCTTATTATTTCATAATGGTAACCATAAAATTAAAAAAAAAAAACACAAAGCACCTTATACGCAGAGAAAATGTTATTTATATTTGGGGGGGTTTTCAACGATGTCACCTCAGTAACTATAGAAAAATAGACAAATATAGTGCAAAATATAGACAGCAGATATAATTTCTCAAAACTGACACATTTTTATCACTAAATTGAAAATAAAATCATTTTTCCTACCTTTGCTGTCTGGTGATTTCATGAGTCTCTGGTTGCGTTTCCCTCTGACTGTGCATCCTATCTTTCATTTCTTTCTGCACTCAGGCCCAACAATTGTCCCTTTCTATTCCCTCGCTCCTTCCTTCCTATGTCCTTAATGCCCCCAGTACCTTCCTATGTCCTTAATGACCCCAGCGCCTCCTTCCTATGTCCTTAGTGCCACCAGATCCAGTGTCAGTTCTCCTTTATACCTTTTTTCCAGGTCTCCCTTTCTCTCTCTCTTGCCTCTCTCTGCTCTTCCTCAGGGGCTCTCCCCCTCTGTCTGCACCTCCCAAAGTCCTGCTTCTGCCTCCTGTCTTTCCCCTTTGGTCCAGGCCTTTATCTCTCTAGTCTTCTACTTAAACCCCTCCCTTCTCTGCTGTTTTCTCTCCTTCCTTCATCCCTCCTTCCTATGTCCCCTCACTGCT
Organism: Geotrypetes seraphini; assembly: GCF_902459505.1. Lineage (NCBI taxonomy): Eukaryota > Metazoa > Chordata > Amphibia > Gymnophiona > Dermophiidae > Geotrypetes > Geotrypetes seraphini. Next base: position 153,113,715 of record NC_047087.1, on the reverse strand, counting down.
TCCAGCCTTTGTCCCACCCCCTCTCAAAAATCCTGTTGGCCTACCTCCCCAAAGCCAGCCTTCTCCAAAGCCAGCCTGCCTGCCTACCTCCCCCAGAGCCAGCCTGCCTGCCTACCTGCCCCAGAGCCAGCCTGCCTGTCTCCCCCAAAGTCAGCCAGTCTGCCTGCCTACCTCCCCCAGAGCCAGCCTGCCTGCCTACCTCCCTCCCTCCCCCAGAGCTAGCCAGCCAGCCTGCCTACCTCCCCCAAAGCCTGCCTACCTCCCTCCCTCCCCCAGAGCCAGCCAGCCTGCCTGCCTACCTCCTCCCCCCCTACCGCGGAAAACAAAAGCCTCCCTCCAGGCTCGATTTTGGTCCACCGCTGCAAACTACTCGATCCCAGAAGCCTTCTTTCCGACGTCAATTCTGACGTCGGAGAGGACGTTCCGGGCCAGCCCGGAACGTCCTCTCTGACGTTAGAATTGACGTCAGGAAGAAGGCTTCCAAGTTCGAGTAGTGGCAGCAGAGGAGCAGCAGCGGTGAACCTAAATCGGGCCTGGAGGGAGGCTTTTTTTTTTTTGGTGCGGCAAGGGAGGGACAGGAAGCGATCGCCTGTCCCGTATTTGCCGCACACTGGTTCTGGACGCTGTCTCTGAAAACGGGACATTTTGGGCATCCCGAAGCTGTGTGTGGGGACAACGGGACAGGGGTTCCGAAAACGGGACTGTCCCGTTCAAAATGGGACGTATGGTCACCTTAAACATGGTCAGTGTTTCGGTGAAAACTTTTTCATGGGTCCTGAATTAATAAAAGATCATACTGATGAAGTGATATTTGTCAAAGAAAACACCCATATTAAAAAAATATATTAAAAAGGTATGAAGAGTGAATGGTACATGAATGAAATTGTGACCAACTTAAAGATAGAATGACAGAATAAGATGATTGGTGTGTGAATGAGTGAATGAAATGATAGCCAGGAAAGGGAGATTGAACCAACTAAACAATAAATCTAACTGAAGAAACAAACCTGATGAAGACTGAACTGGAAAACCAAAATGGTTTCATTTCCTTCACTTATTCACACTCCAATCATCTCATTCTATCTTTAAGTTGGACACGATTTTATTCACATACACTTTTTATATATTTATTTGATATTTATTATAATTTATTTGTCAAATTTGTCATGATTCCTATAGAAGTGTGAAGGGTACAAAAGTGTAAAGCCTCAAGTAAAACAATCTTATCTCAAATGGCAAACAAAACACAGATTTTCTTCACTGTTTTTTCCCTACTTTTGAACAGTTGAAAAATCTGACTTTATATTATTACATTTTTGAAATTATTTATCAAGACAGGGCTCCTTTTAGAAAGGCACACGTTAAGGCCCTAGTGCGCTAGCCACTACCGCCTCCTTTTTAGGAGGTGGTAGATTTTCAGCTACCGCGCGCTATAGCATGCGGTAATTTTGTGCATGCGCTAGAAACCCTAGCTCACCTTTGTAAAAGGAGCTCATAGTCTATTTATGCAATCAGAAATGGTGCCGGAGAAAATCAAAGATGGCGTCGGAAGCGGACGCCTGAGAGGAGGCTCCATTATTGAGTGGTGACAACTCTGCTGAGGTATCTTCCCCTACCTGTGGATATGGGGAAAAGAAAGGGAGGGACCAGCACTGTCCCTCCAGGGGTGCCGGCAACCCAATAGCGGATGGTGCAGGCAACAATAAGAGAAGAGTTCTCCCGCTTGGGCGAGTCTTCAGTTCCTACTTTGGGGAGAGCCTAGTTTGTTCAGGTGAACCTGTGCAGGCAGAAAGGGCGTCATTGAGCCCTGAGCAGCAGTTGATACCACTCCAACCCAGAAGTACACCAGTGGAGGGAGAGCTGAAAGCGTCGTTCCTTAGATTGGAATCTTCACTTTCTGGCTTTGGAAGGAGCCCAGCTCGAGCCCCATTGGTAGACGGAGAGCAGGGAGAAGATCAACAGCCCCACACCGGGTCTGAGGTGAGAGGTGCTTCGGGAGGGACCAGCAAACAATTTGGAGTGTTGGGGAAGTACCAGCATACAATTTGGAGCGTTAGAGAAACACGCAAAAATTGACATGGAGGCACTATGGCAGGCTATATCAGTTATGGATGCTATTCTTAAGTTATCTTTTTCTACTTTATCCACTAACTATGAAACAGTCTTTTCCAAAGCTGAGCAACCAGGTATAGATATTGCTCAAATAAGTTTCAAGTTTATTAAAATGATATACCACCTTATCATTTATTTCAAGAGAAACAGGAGACAAAACTCTTCGAAATGAAACAAACAGAGTTTGGACTGTTAAAAGAAAGAACTTATATGGCTAGAAAAATGGAGAGCTTTGAAAACCAGTTGAGATAGAATAATTTGAGACTCTTGATTTCCCTAAATCTCCTGTGATCTCTCCTATTGAGATGGTTAGAAATTATTTTAAGGAAATATTATGTATCCCACCTGATAATTTACCTCCTATAGTTAAAATTAATTACCTACAATTAAAAAGTTCTGGGGAGGCTTCTACTCCTAATAAGATTCAAGGAGATAAGGGGGGACTTGGATTTGACAACCTTCTTAGAGAGTTCATTAGAGGTGGTAACTGAGAGGAGAACCCTATTAGTTACATTAGCATTGGAAAGTGACCGTGAATATATTCTGTGTTTGTACTTTCGCCATTTAAATGACCAATTTCAGGGGGGGGGGGGGGCAAAATTCGTATATTTCCTGATATGGCTCAAAAGTCCCAGAGGCAGAGAAAGGAGTTGCCTTGGACGGAACTTTTCTGTTAAAATTTCCTGTAAAATGTTTTATTACCTATCAAACTAAGAATTTCTTATTTTTTGAACCCAAACAGCTGTTAGAGTTTATTGAATCAAGAGAAGGAGGAGCATCTGTAGCAAATAATGTATAACTTGCTATACCAGCTTTAGGTAATGCAGAATACTGCCGCTTTTGTATTGTGCTAGGATATTTTCATTTGAATTTTATTTCCTGTAGATTTTCTCAAAATATTGTCGACTAAATATCTAAATAATTTGTGTTTCTATTATGTTTAATTGATCTTAAAAATAAAAAAGAAATGGTGCCAATCTTGGGGGAGAGAGGGCGGGTGGGGGGGCACATGATGGTGCAAGCCTGAATGGGCGCTCGGTGGCTGAGCTTTGCTCCCTAACCTCCTCAAATCTCTTATATTATCTGTAATGCTGCAAATTTTGAAATCTCTGGGCTTACTTCTGAGACTCCAGAGATTGATAGTGCATTTTTTGATTGATTGCTGGGACTTTTTACAAAGCATGCCAATTAAATCAGCCTGCTCTGGCAAAAACAAGTGTGCGACTCCCTCCTCTAAACTGGCAGCCTCAGCACTTGACCCTTCACAGGACCTGTTCAAAATGGACCTTATGCAGATATTTTAAATGAAATCTCTCCAAGCTCCTTGACGACAAATTAGCTAAGCTATATGCCGCTATCGACAAAATCAAGGAGAGGATGATTGGGCATATGGCCCAAAAGCAACACGCTGAGGAGCGAATTGCAGCCCAAGAGGACCGTGTGAACACGGCAGAGGGGAAGATGGAACAGCTCGAGGTGCACGTACATACCTTGATGGACAAGGTAGATGACCAAGAAAACCGGAGCCAGAGGAACATTGGTGTTCCGGAGACTGTTAAAGATAAAGAGCTGCACGACCTAGCAGCCCAATGGCTCCCTAAGGCTTTAGGGATGTCGTTGGAGGATCATCCACTCCACATGGAAAGAGTGCATCAAGTGGGAGCACCGAGACTCGAGCAGGAGTGGCCAAGATTGGTGATTTCTGCTATCTAAACTATGCAGTTAAAGCTCTGCTGATGGCAATAACTGTATTGTGCAGGATATAAGGGGGGCCCATAATCCTATATGTATTTGACACCCCTTGCCTGGGAACATGAAAACACACTGATATGGATATATAAAAAGATGTAGCTGAATGATAGAAATGCTTCAGTGATTTTTGACAAAGCATAGTATAGACACAGCATGCAGAGTACATATTTTTCTGGTACCAGTGAAACAAAGAGAATGAATATAAGAACATAAGAATAGCCTTACTGGGTCAGATCAGTCCAGTAGCCTGTTCTAATGATGGCCAATCCAGGTCTCTAGTACATGGCCAAAAACAAAGGAGTAGCAACATTCCATGCTACTGGATCCAGGGCAAGCAGTGGCTTCCCCCATATTTTTCTCAGTAACAGACTAAGGACTTTTCCTCCAGGAAATTGTCCAAACCCTTCTTAAAACCAGCTATGCTATCTGCTCTTAATGCAAATTCTGGCAATGCGTTCCAGAGCTAAACTATTCTCAGAGTGAAAAAATATTTCCTCCTATTGGTTTTTAAAAGTATTTCCCTGTAACTACTTTGAGTGTCCCTAGTCTTTGTAATTTTTGATGGAGTGAAAAATCGATCCACTTGTACACGTTTTACTCCACATAACTTATAAATAACAGAAAAATGTTCCCTGAAAACAGACTAGAGGTCACATTGACTCGGTAACATGTGACTTAAAACTAACCAATAGAACATTGCTGGAGTATGCAAGTTGTCATTGGAGCATAATGAAGCAATTGTAATTTAGTTGGAAGATGTACTAACTATGTATGTTTAATAATGAATTAATTGATGATGTCATTATCTCAGTAAAATTGTATTTGGGTGAGACTTTTTGAAGGTTGTCTACCAGATAGTAAGATCCCAAAAACGCTCCCAAGGCCACGAATGTTTAAACTACACTTTTATGTCTGGTAGTATTTTCACTTGGCCTCCTCTGGAGATAAGAGATAAGAAGAACTGAGAGGCTGTATAGCCTGTAAATTGATCGCTAGTCTACAATGGAGCCTCTCTGTTACTTTTACAAGATTTTTCAGCCTGAGTATCTGAGCAGAGATGGCAGCTGGTACCCTATTGTTCCCAGCCCTTCAACAGAGGAATCAAATTAAACTTGCAGTATTCAGCTAAAGTATGGACTCTTTATAATAACTCTATGTCACTTTGTAAGGCTGAAGAGCTTCGAGCTTTCCTGGAGAAACTGTCGCCACAGTAGAAATCTATTGATTTGCTCCTGGATTGGACTGCCATTTTGAGTGCCAGTTTATGGAGAGAGCCTGGTTGACTTGTGGGACTCAGGTTTTTGTTTTTCTGTTTTACCTGAGCGTTGGCCCTACTCTTCATTTCTGCTATGGTTGTGGAGGTTTCATATTTGCACTATGATCCCAGGTTCCACAGTGAATGGCTGAGGTTCACTGGAGGGGTACATATTTTCTCTTTCTTTTGGGGCTGCTTTTGTCTCCTTTAAGCTTGTATGACCCAGTGGATTTTGCTGGAGCCTACAGAACTTATGTTTAGTTTTGTATAGAATGCATGATACTTGAGAGGGGATTGCTGCAGGGCTTGGGAGTTCACCCTCACTATATAATTATTATTCATTACAGGAATGGAGAAATTAGGTTCTTACCTGCTAATTTACTTTCTTTTAGCCTCTCCATACCAGCATAGGTTAATCTTACAAGCGGGTATATATCTCATCATGACCAGCTGGAGACTGAGACAAAACTTTGGAACTGTACATATCATATGACCCATCCCTAATTACTTCAGTCTGCCTAATACCCAAGCAGAACTAAGAACTATATACAGAAAACAAACAGGACTCCGAACAGGAGTATCAACAAATAAAAACAGGAATGCTGTTGAAAAATGCAAAGGAACAAATGCTAACAGCAAAGGTCCCATACAGCTCGCCAGTTATACTGGCCAAGCCACAGCAGCTTTTCTTAATCTCTCCGGCCCTAGAACATACTAGAAACCGACCGAAAAATGAAAATCTGCATGCAAGAACACGATAATAGACAGGGTGGAGAGACTAAAAGAAAGTAAATTAGCAGTTAAGAACCTAATTTCTCCTTCTTTAGCAACTCTCCAAACCAGGTTAATCTTACAAATGGGATGTACCAAAGCAGTCCCCATCATGGCTGAGACCCCCGAAGGGCTGACACCAGAACACACTCACCGAACACTGCGTCCCAACGTGCCTGAATGTCCACACGGTGTCTGACAAAGAAATGTAGGGAAGGCACCAGTGAAGACTCAGCCCAAGAAGCTGCCTGACCCCGAGTGGAATGAGCCGAGAAATTCCGGAACAGTCTTTTTCTGAAGAAGATAAGCGGAAGCAATAGTCTCCTTAATCCAGGATATAATGGTAACCTTGGAAGTGCCATCCCTCTTACGAAGACTCGCTAGAAGGACAAAAAAAAATGATCTGATTTCCTAATCTCCTGGGTCCTCCACAAGTAGACGCGAAGGATCTGACCAACATCCAATTTGCGTAACTGTTTCTATCTGTCTGACTTCCCAGGACCAGGAGGACCATAGACTGATTGACATTAAAAGGAGAAACTACCCTTGGCAGAAAGGAAGGAACAGGCCTCAACACAACCCTCTCCCTAGAAAACTCGAGAGTGGGAGACCTACAAGAGAGCCTGCAGCTCCGAAACACATCTAGCAGAAGTAATAGCCACCAAAAAGACCGCCTTAAGAGTAAGGTCCTTCAATGAGCAGGTACCCAAAGGCTCAAACGGGGGGCGCACAAGCCCAGACAAGACTAGATTCAAATCCCAAGAAGGAATGAACGGTCGCATGGGAGGCTTGAGCAACTTGGCTGCTCGCAAAAAGCGAATGACATCAGGAATGACAGTCAGACGCTGACCCTGTAATAACCCACGAAATGCTGAAAGGGCCACAAGCTGAACCTGGAGAGAAGGCCAAGCTAGGTCCCTGTCCAGGGGCTGAACCCAAGTCTGCACGATCAACTGAAAGGCCATGTAGCTTAGACACCAAAATGGTCACCACTCTTCAGGATCTAACACGTGATGACTGAGGAAGTCCGCTTGAACATTGTCCACTCCGGCAATATGGGAGGCTAAGATGTCCTGAATGCGACTCTGCCCAGACCATGAGCAGAGCGCCATCTGAGTGCTTTTGGTGCCCCCCTGACGATTGACATAGGCCACCACCGTGGCATTGTCTGACAGAACCCGGACTGACTTGCCCGTCAAGGAGTGGAAGGCTAACAGCACCAAATGGATGGCTCTGGTCTCCAAAACATTGATCGACCAGGACGCCTCCTCCGTGGACCAGGTGCCCTGAGCTGAGTGACCTAGACATTAAGCTCCCTAACCGAAAAGACTGGCATCCATGAGAAGCACCTTCCAGTGTGGCTGATCCAGATTCATCCCTTGAACAAGATGGGAAGCCTGGAGCCACCAACGAAGACTGCAACGAGCCAAGCCCCGCAGAGGAACAGGGTGGTCTATACCAGTGGTTCCCAACTCTGTCCTAGAGGACCACCAGCCAGTCGAGTTTTCAGGATAGCCCTAATGAATATGCATGGAGAAGATTTGCATACCTGCCACCTCCATTATATGCAAATCTCTCTCATGCATATTCATTAGGGTTATCTTGAAAATCCGACTGGCTGGTGGTCCTCCAGGACAGGGTTGGGAACCACTGATCTAGACTGAGGCTCTGGGGTGACCACCTCCAAAGCAGAGCATACTGAAGAGGATGCATGTGGGCCCGAGCCCACCTCACCCCATTGAGGGAAGCTGCCATTGATCCCAAGACTTGGAGGAAATCCTGCACCTGAGGACGCCATAAGCAGGCATATTTGAGATTGTAATTTGCTTACCCGGGCCTCTGGGAGGAAGACCTTCCCCAAGGAGGTGTCAAACACAACTCCAAGATACTCCAGGCGCTGCGAGGGGGCCAACTGGTTCTTGGCATCCCAGCGACTGCAGGAACTCCACCACCACCACCACCACCAAGCTGTGACCCGGATGCTCTCCTGGATGAACTTTGTGCGAATCAGCCAGTCGTCTAGGTAAGGATGCACCAGAATGCTCTCTGTCCGCAAGGCTGCAGTGATTACCACCATAACCTTGGTAAACATCTGAGGAGCTGTGGCCAGACCAAAAGGGAGCGCTGGACCAAAACGAAGGAATCACTGATGGGAGGGCCGGATTGCAAGTAGGCCTCCGTTAGGTCGAGAGAGGTTAGATACTGTGGTATGCGAGATAAGCCTGCTAAGATTGGGCCTAGTACAAAACCCATGCCTAGAGCAGGTAATTCCTATGCTGTTCAAGATAAAGAACATTTTGCCTTCTTGCCTGATATTCCCACTAAATACAGCAGAGGGAGCTTAGGGGTTGAATTCCAGACCTCCCCTCCCCCTCACCTTCCCAAGGTTGATGACCGGAAATGCTTTGCACCTGGGAAGGTTGGGCGGGGCTGTAAGTTGCTTAACCTCGGAGCTGGGCAGTTGGAAAGGCAGAGGGAGAACTGGAGAGCAGGAGAAAGGTCACAGGAACAGCACTGGCAGTCTAGCTCAGGACTGAGAGCTCTGCAGGATCTTCAAAGCCCAGAATGTATGGAGATTACTGAAGCTGATACTGACCTGACTCCTGATATCTCTACAATTCCACAAGCCATGGAGTTGGGACCGGAACCGTGCTTAGAGGTACCGCTGGAAACACAACCCATGGAAATATGTTACTCCATGCCAAGTAAGGAAACTACCTATTGAAAATTTCCAATGCTAAGGAGTTAGCTGAACTGTTTTGTTTTGTTTTTCTTTTTTGTGTAAAGCTGTGCTTTGTTCTCCCTATTAAGTTGATGCAGGGAAGCACAGAGTCTTGTGACTGAAAGAACCTAAGTGCATTTGTTTGCTTTGCTTGTTCCTGTTCTGGAGAAAATAATCCTTCTTTTTCCAGCCAGTGTGGTGGGGGATTTAGCCCCACGTTTTTGAGGTGGGATTGAGGGCTCGTTTGTGTAGCAAATATTACAACACGTGGAGCACACCACCTGGCCAGCATTTCCATTTGCTGAAGAAGCACAGTGCAGTGTCACTGATCTCTGGACCAGTTTCTATTAAAAGAAAGAGACTGTTTGTTTTGCTAGTTTTGTTTTTGGTAAGAACTTTAAAGCTGAGGCTCATGAATACAGAGTCCTTCTCACTTTAGCTGTGAGTTTGAACTTTAAAGCATATAATATTGAAATTGAGTTTTTTGAAGACTGCATGATTTTTGTTGGGAATCCTGATGAAAAGTTTGTTTTTGTTTCTTGTTTACTGCTATGCAGCAGAATAAAGTCCATTCCTGATTTTCAAGAAAACTTACCTGACTTTTGGCAAAATCCTTGCTCTAAACCTGGTGTCTTTTTCTTTCCTTGTGGAGCCTTTCGCGGCTCACAAGGATACAAATCTTGCTCCCGCAGTCCGGGACACATTGCCCTGAGAGTGCGGGTGACAATACTCCCACGGCTGAACCACCAGAATCACCAAACACAGTGTCTCCATGCGAAAAGACGGAACTCTGAGAGCTCTGTTGACCCCCTTCAAATCTCAGACGGGCGGCTCAAATTGAGGACAAGGTGGTCTCTGACCATGGTCTGACCTGGGTGGATACTGGAATGGCACTGGGTACAGCAAAGGGGGCATGGAAAAAGAATCCCACTCTATATCTTGATCACGATTTCCACACTTATTTACAAGAAGCTGGGGGGTCACTTTCTTAATTATAACGATGCTGCAGATTTTGATCCTATCACATACTTGGAGGCTGCTAAGGCAGTCATGCATGGTAGAATTATAGAATACAACATTTGGAAAGCTAGAGATGCAGAACTTCTATCCCTTTCTCACAACTTCACTCTTTGAGGAAAACCCACATGTGTAGACCCTTAGCTAGTATTAAACAATGTGCTTTGGTGTAGAAACACATTCATAGTTTCATAGTTTATTTAAATTTTGATTAAACACTTATCCAAAGGTACATAATAATTTAAAATAGCTGGGGAACTAACATTTTAGATAATAAACAAGAACAAACATTACAAACATACTAGTAACATGAAAACATTGGGGGAAAAAATAGGAGAGCTACAATTAATATAAAAAAAAAATACAAATAAGGAAAGTACAATAGGGAAGGGAAATGATTTATGTTTAAATCTGTTTTATTAGATTTGGAAAACAAAGAAATATAACAATCACACAGTAAAGCAGATACGCAATACAAACCTCCCACCCACCCCAGGGAATAGCTACTCCAAAGTCCAGTATAAATTAAGCATGCCATAAGAATTTAGTTCATAAATCTACTTCTTGCATTGGGTGTCAAATTAGAACAAAAAGGCAACCAGCATCGAAGAAACAAGGAGCCGTGCCTAGAGTCCATATCAGAGATAGCCTGACGACGAGACCTTCATCGACGGAGTAATCCAGGAGCTGTCTCAGATCGCCGAACGAAAACCTGACAAGACCATCCTAGAGACAGCCAAAGCTTCCAAATCTGCAAACTTGAATCCAACCGTCGGAATTCAGGAAGTTACTGGAGACGCTGATTCCTGGCAGCTGGTGACTTCCTTCACAGGAAAACACAGAAGACCTTATTCTGTTTCTTTCTCTCACATACAGGGCAGCTCTACATCGACACCACAAATCACCCTTAAGAACAGATACCAGCTGCTACAGGAGGGTCCTGACAACGAGGTACAGAAAGTTCAGTAGACGGTTCCAGCTCCAAAGTCAACAGGTCGGCCCACCCCTAAGAAGCGCAGAGTGGTGGTCATCGGGGATTCGCTGCTAAGGGGCACCGAGGGACCAATTTGTAGACCAGACCTGCAATCAAGAGAGGTCTGCTGTTTGCCAGGGGCCAGGATCCAGGATGTAACCGCTTGCCTGGGCAGACTCATCAAGCCCCGAGACCACTTCCCCATGATTCTCATCCACGTCGGAACCAATGATACTGCCAGGAGCACCCCGGAGAGCATACCCAAAGACTTCAGAGCCCTGGGTGAGAAGCTGAGGAGGATGGATGCGCAGGTGGTCTTCTCCTCGATCCTCCCAGTGAGGGGCAAGGGCAGTGCCAGGGAGGATCGCGTCCAGAGGGCGAACAACTGGCTGCAGGGATGATGCAAGGAGATGAATTTTGGTTTCCTGCACCATGGAGAGGCACTGCAAGGACTGCTGGGACCAGATGGGTTACACCTGATCAGGAGAGGGAAGAACGTCCTTGGACACCGTCTAGCCTGCCTACTTCACAGGGCTTTAAACTAGGTAAGTTGGGGGAGGGTACGGGCACAAACAACCTACCTGACGAGCTACGCTGCCAATACTTTTTGGAGACTGAGGTAAGTAAACACTATAATTCTGGAACACATTATTATTCTGGATCACATTGTAATTCTGGGTCTAGGGGGAGTACACATTGCAATTCTGGGTCTAGAGGGAGTACACACTGTAATTCTGGGTCCAGCGAGAGTGCACACACTACAAATTGTACTAAAGGAATTCAAGTAGCCCAAGCGGGAATACCCCCACAGGGTACACACATTTCCGAGTCTGGGATAGGAGCACACTGTAGTTCTGGGGAGTCCGGGACAGGTACAACGCTGTAGCTCTGGGTCTAGGGAGTGTAAGAGACATGCGAATAATGCTAAAGGTGTCCTAGTTGCTAAAGCAGGAATGTCCCCACTGAGAAGTAACAAACACACAACATGGAGGGCTGTGTACGTCAACACCCACAGTCTGGGAAACAAAATCCTGGAATTAGAAACAGAAATGAGGAATGCCGACCTGGATGTGGTGGCAATATCTGAGACCTGGCTCACGGACTCCCATGGGTGGGACATGGTCATACCGGGTTACAACTTGCTTCTCCGGGACAGGGAAGGCAAAATGGATGGAGGTGTAGCATTATATACTAAAGATGACATTAAGATCACCAGAATCACAGATGTACAATACACTGGGGAATCCCTTTGGGTAAATTTGGCCAGAGGGAAGGACAAATGCCTGTATCTTGGCGTAGTATACAAACCCCCAAGACATCAGGATGACCTAGATATGGAATTAATCGGAGATATAGAGAATATCACCTTGCGTGGGGACACAGTATTGGTAGGTGACTTCAACATGCCCCTGATGTGGATTGGGTCACACTTTCCTCTGCTTCCGGCAGCAGCAGGAAGCTATTAAACTCTTTGAATGGAGCAAGACTCAGGCAACTGGTGTTGGAACCAACACGAGATCAGGCAATACTGGACCTGATACTTACCAATGGAGAAAGTGTCACAGAGGTCTCTGTGGGTGACACATTGGCCTCCAGTGACCACAACATGATATGGTTCAATCTCAGGAAAGGCTTCACTAAATCTACCACACTGACCAAGGTGCCAAATTGTATTACTGCCAAAGGTTTTGCCTTTGTTCCCTACTCTTGATTATGCACTCAGCCAGCCTAATTAAGTCCCCTGCCCCTTCCTTAGCTAACACTAATCCCCCCCTGCTGCAGACTTTCACACACCAATCATCCGGCCCTAACCCCGCCATGAATCCTTTCTTCTGGTTCCTTCTCCTCCTATTCTGCTCACCTCTCTACTCTTCCTTCTGTCTGATACCCCCCTTCCCCAACCTACTCGACCCACCAAACACCAATAATATTTGCCCTGGCCTCAGAATCCCCACGCTGATACGCATCAGAATTCCTCCTTTCAAGAAAAATCTCCAAAAAGTCAACCTAAACTCACTAAAGCCCCTGCCCCCAGCCAATCTTCCCAATGCTGTCTCTGACTCTCTCACCCCAGTCCCGACTCTTTATTGCAATGCCAGATCAGCATGCAATAAGACCCAAATCTTGAAGGACCTTCTAGATGAGTTCGACCCTGGATTCCTGTGCATCACGGAATCATGGATCGCCAAAGATGATCTTTTTACACAAAACGAACTCCTCCCCCATGGTTATCAAGGCCTCTTCTCCCCCAGATCCAATCGAAAAGGAGGTGGACTGGCACTGCTCTACAAATCTTTCTTTGACGTCCAGCTCCTCGAGAAGGGCACTCACGCCTCTCTAGAATATATGCTTGTCTCTGTCAATGATGAACTCCGCACTCACCCATTGGGCATCTTATTACTATACCGTCCACCCACCCCTTGGAACAACTCCTCCAATCTCGTCTTTGAGGCTATAACAAACGCCTTTCTTAAATTTCAAAGACTACTGATTGTTGGTGATATTAATCTCCACCTTGATGACACCAACAGCAAGGACACAATCGAATTTAACAACTTCTTTACCTCTCTAGGTTTTCCCTCACCTACCTCTTCTCCAACCCACGAAAAAGGACATACACTAGACTTCACCACTTTCCTCGACCTTACTGCCTTCAAAACTTCAACCGATGACACCCGTTGGGAACAAGTCCCTTGGTCTGACCACTTCTTAGGGGCTACTTGCCTCCCCATTTTCATGTCACACCTTGAATCCCCATCCCATTCCTCCCATTCAATAACCTTCCGCAAGAAAATTTCGAGTAATCTTTTCTGGTCCAAATTTCTCAACCAATTCTCCTCCAATCCTAAGCCTACAGACTCTGAATCCTGCTGGTGCAATTGGATCTCCCTCTCAGAATCCATCTATCACTCCCTCACTCCAATATCCACAAAAAACATCTCCTACCCCCGAAAGGCCCCTTGGTATCTACCGCTCCATAGAGAGCTGAAACAGAAATGTCGCACTTTGGAGCGCAAATGGAAAAAATCTAAATCCCCCTCAGATAGACAGATCTGGAGGGTCAATATTAAACTTTACAATTCATTACTAAAAAAAGCCAGGAAGAATTTCTTCGGAGATAAAATCTCCAGATCCAACAACCAGATCAGTGCGTTGTTTAACATTTGTCGCTCCTTAACTACAAAAAAGGACCCATCCTTGCTCCTCTCGCCTCTATCAGCAGATGCCCTTGCAAAATTCTTCAATGAAAAGGTTATCACCCTAAGATGCTCCTTCCCGCCTACTTGTCTCCAATCCCATTCCAGCCGACAGATCCTGGACCGTTTTTGAGCTTGTTTCCGAATTGCAAGTCTCCAAACTCTGCCTCAAACTAAAAACTGGCAAATGTACCTTGGATCCTTTCCCCTCCTACCTATTCGAGAATATTTCTACACAGGCCATCACTTCCCTCACCAAACTTATAAACGATGCTCTAACATCGGGCCTTTTCTCCTCCGAAATGGGACATATTGCACTAACCCTCTACTGAAAAAGACCGACCTTGACCCCTCTATTCCCTCCAATTACCGTCCAATAGCAAATATCCCTCTCCTAACCAAGATGTTAGAATCCATCATATCCACTCAACTCTCATCCTACCTAGAAAGATTCTCTATTCTCCTACCCCACCAATTCAGCTTCAGACCCAACTTCAGCACCGAATCCCTATTAGCCTCATTAATCTCTAAGGTACAACAACTTCATTCTCGCAACAAATTCGCTGTACTTCTACAATTCGACCTCTCTGCAGCTTTCGACGTCGTCCATCATGATATCCTAATCTTCCAACTTTCTGAAATAGGCATAAGTTCCACAGTCCTAGACTGGTTCTCGAAATTCCTACGCTTACGCTCCTACACCGTTAACATAAACGGTACTTCATCCCCTCCCTGGAAGCCGATATGTGGAGTCCCGCAAGGCTCACCCCTCTCTCCTATCATTTTCAATATTTACATGTCCTCTTTGAAACTCCTTCATCTATCCCCCCTGGAAACTCTCTACACCTATGCTGATGATATCCTCATCCTCCTTGAGACCGACTCGAACCTCACTAACCTCGCTGAGAACATATCCGCATGTATAATGAACCTTCAATCCTGGGCACATTCTGTACAAATGAAATTGAACGAGTCCAAAACAAAACTACTTTGGCTCGGCCCAATATTAGGTCATTTACCCACCTCCATCCCATTATCTTCCGGCTCCACTTTTCAGCTTGAGTTTTCAAGCAAAGTCCTTGGCATCATCATAGACTCCTCTCTCTCCTTCAATGACCACCTCAACTTCTTGGTAAAAAAATGCTTCTTTAGTCTTCATATGCTGAGGAAAGTGAGATTGTACTTTCATCATTCTCACTTTGTTGTCCTTGTTCAATCCACCATCCTCTCTAGACTGGATTATTGCAATTTAAGCCTAACTAAAAAAAAAACTCCATAGACTTCAGCTAATCCAGAACGTTGCGGCCAAGCTTATTTTCGCTAAAGGCAAGTTCGACCACATCTCCCCACTCCTGTCCAAACTTCACTGGCTCCCAGTTCACTCCAGAGTCCTCTTTAAATGTGCCTGTTTAGCTTTCAAGATCCTACATGGCATCCTCCCTCCCGTTATCCCACTCATCTGGAACTCCTCTAACCCTAATTCCACTAGATCCTCCCAAAAACGGAAACTATCATTCCCCTCTGCAAAAGGTATATCCCGCGTAGGAAAACTAGGAACATCCCTCCCCTTTAGAACCACAGAACTCTGGAACAACCTCACATCCCCGCTCAGAATTTCAAGTTCCCTCCAATCCTTCTGCAAACACCTGAAAACTTGGCTCTTTTCAAAAATCTAACACTTCCCGCTCTTTGGTACCCTGTCCCTCTTTATCTTCCTAGCTCCTTTCCTATAACCCTTCATTGTAGCTCCTTTTCAACCTAACCTTGTAAACCGTGCCGAGCTCTACGCTTGTGGAGATGGTGCGGTATACAAACCTAAGGTTTAGTTTAGTTTAAATGAATGTATGTTTTATATTGGCAAACTCAGGAATAAATTCCAGTTCTTATTATTTTATCTAGAAGCTGAATGCATTACTCACCTCCCTTAATAGTTAGAGGAATCTTGAAATCACAGCGATGGTAACTGTAAAGTAAAAAATGAAAAGTAATTGAGAAATGTTAATATAATTCAAAACAAACTGGTTTATGTTCTATTGGATTTGATACACCACATTTCAGTCAAGAGCAAAATTATGTGGTAGCCATGTTAGTCCATTTTTAAAGGTAATTTCTAGAAGTAAAACAAAACAAAGAAAATAAGGTGATACCTTTTTTATTGGACTAACTTAATGCATTTTTTAAATTAGCTTTTGAGTGTGACCCTTCTTCAGATCAGAAATAAGCAAATGTTGACAAATATCAGCATATATAAGTGAAACATAAAAGTATTCCAATGACCTCTTCCTGTGAAGCTGTCTTTGGAATGCTTTTATGTATATAGTCTTTGATAATGGTGAAATATAAGCAAAATTCTCCAGAAACTTCAATGTTGTAGAATCAACTTTGCACACGTGGTGATTGCTCTGAAAAACTATATGGACAAACTTCCTACTTCCATCAGCCCTTTTTTCCATCTCTGGGGAAGTCCAAAGAATAACAACCAGACAAATTCATGTTACAACAATAAGGTCTTATGGAGCGCTTAGTTATCTGCTAACTGACAGAATCCAAGCCAAGAGTCTCCCTGAGCCATTTTATTAGCTTCATGACATCATTTCATACGTAAGTTAGTACATCTTCCAATTACAATTACATTATTAAGATTCATTGATAAATTGCATATGACAGTATTTTGCTACTAGGTCCATATTTGGTTCATTGATCATGTGAATTCTTGTCATTAGTAATTTTCCCTAACATCAGCAAGTCTATAATGACATATAAATCATGCGCTATTGGTTTTGCTCCTGTCAGCATTACATTTATACTCGCTGAGATCATTATTTATTGCAATGCATTGGACATCTTGTAACAATGTGTTAGCTTAGGGCACAGTGATCCATCTATTGCCCAATCTTACAGGAAGTAACAGCTGGGACAAAACATCTATTTAAAAACTTTAAGTTACAGCTTGTTAATGTTAATTAAGCAATAAAGAGATTATGTCCATACCTTGATAATATCTTATCCAGTGTGTCATTCTATGGGGTTATCTCCCCATAGCCGTGAGCCATATGCAGAAGGAATTCACTCCGTATCGTTCCCTGTCCATCCTAGTTCCCAGGAAGCTCTACTGTGACCTGCAGTTAGTACCTTAGTGGAAAGACTGAATAAATTCTTTGCTTCGTCTTTACGGAAGACGATGTAAGAGATCTACCTGAACCGGAAATGTTTTTTAAGGGTGATGATGCGGAGGAACTGAAAGAAATCTCAGTAAATATGGAAGATGTACTAAGCCAAATCGACAAGTTAAAAAGTGATAAATCATCTGGACTGGATGCTATACATCCCAGGGTGCTAAAAGAACTCAAACATGAAATTGTGTTGAGAGAGAGGAACCTCCACCTCAATGGCGTTAAGAAGAAGAAGGAATTAAACCTCCTGGAGAAGAAGAGAGGACTGTGCAGGGTTTGAAGCAGACTCTCTTGGAGGATGATCCAGAGGAAGGGTGTGGAAATGAAGAATTAATCTAACGAATGATGTTTAACACCCAGAGATTGAAGATGATGAGCTCCCAATGATTGATGTACATAAGAACATAAGAATTGCCACTGCTGGGTCAGACCAGTGTTCCATCGTAGAGAATGATACGGTGGTTGTTACCCGTGGCTAGCCGCGAGTAACCCACCGAAACGGGGAAAGAAAAAAATAGTGGTTGCTGCGGGGATGGGGACAAGGCCATTCACCGCCCTGTGGAGCAGTGAATGGTCTTGTCTCCTCAGTGAGGAAATCAAGGATCGCGCGGTCCAGCAGCCCCCACCCGGCCGATCGCAGCGTTCCGCCATCTCTCTCCCTCCACCTCACCTTTACTGGCTTTCTTTTTCACCCAGCTGCACTCTTTCAAAAAGCCGCGCACACGCGGCTGCTCGAGTTGTTCAATTTTCTCCTCCGCTGCAACTTCCTATTTCTGGTTGCATCAGAGGAGAAGATTGAACAACTGAGCAGCTGCGCGTGCACGGCTTTTTGAACACGTGCGGCTGGGCGAAAAAGAAAGCCGGCAAACTCGGCATCTAAGGTGAGATGGAGGGAGGGAGATGGCGGAACGCTGCGATCGGGTGGGAGGGGGCTGCTGGACTGCGCAATCACGCGTGTTCCCGGCTCACACTAGGAAGGAGGGCGTGAAAGGGAAAGAGATTCTGGGCCAAGGGGATGAAAAGGGAGAGAAAGAAACCCACAGCAGAAAAGAAAGGTGAGCCAGATGCAGGAAGCAGGGGGAGGGAAGAAAGAGGGAAAGAAGCTAGATGGGGTTGAAGAGAAGAGACAAATTGGTGTGGAAGAGGAAGAGAGGGGAAATCTGGACACAGGAAGGTAACAGAAACAGAGGGGAAATTATGTGCTTGGGGGCATAGGGACAGAGACATAATGGGGACATACATGCCATGGGGATGGTATATGGACACGGGGGGGCAATGCCAGATACATAGGGGAGATATTAGAAATGGGGAAAATAGGAACACAGAAGCGAGATTGTTTGGGGACCGAGCTCGCAGGCTCCAGCGGCTTGCACAAATTACATTGTAACATGCCACGAAAGTAAGAGGGAGGGAGGGAGGGAGGTAGATAGATAGGCTGCGCGAGAGGAGCTGAAGGGTGGTAGAAAGGAACAGATGGTGAAGGAGGGACGGAAGGGTGGTGGTGGAAAGGAATAGAACAGACATTGAAGGAGGGTGGAGAGGAACAGACCCTGAAGGGACATGTGGAAGACAGAGTGGGGAGAGGTCGCTGGAAGGGAAGAAGACAGATGCCAGACTATGGGGGAGCGGAGGGAAGAAGATGGGTGCCAGACCAATTGTGTGTGTGTGGGGGGGGGGGGGGTGAAGGGAAAAGCACAGTAACAGAGCAAATGGAAGACGCAGAGAGAAGACACACAGTGGATGGAAGGAATTGAATGAGATGAGGAAAGCAGAAACCAGACAACAAAGGTAGAAAAAAAAATTCTATTTATTTTCTTTTTCTTTAGGATAAAGTAGTATATTAGTTCTGTTGATAAAAATTTATAAACAAAGCCCTGCCAGCTGAACATCTCTTTCTCTAGTTCAGCAGCCAGAACTTTGATTTATAAGGAAGCTAAATATTGCAGTACTGAGGCTTATATGGATGCTGCGGGGACAGTGACAGGGCGGTGAATGGGATGACAGTGACGGTGACAGGGCGGTGAAGGGGATGGCGGGGATGGGGCGGTGAAGGGGACGGTGGGCCTGGGACGGGGCAGTGACGGGGACAGATTTTTTTCCCCATGTCATTCTCTAGTCCATCGTGCCCAGCAATCCACTCATGCGGTGGCCCTTAGGTCAAAAACCAGTGCCCTAACTGAGACCAACCTTACCTGCATATGTTTCGGTTCAGCAGCAACTTGTCTAACTTTGTCTTGAATCCCTGGAGGGTGTTTTCCCCTATAACAGCCTCCAATAGAGCGTTCCAGCTTTCTACCACTCTCTGGGTGATGAAGAACTTCCTTACATTTGTACGGAATCTATCCCCTTTTAACTTTAGAGAGTGCCCTCTCGTTCTCTCTACCTTGGAGAGGGTGAACAACCTGTCTATCTACTAAGTCTATTCCCTTCAGTACCTTGAATGTTTTGATCATGTCCCCTCTCAATCTCCTCTGCTCGAGGGAGAAGAGGACCAATTTCTCTAATCTTTCGTGCACGACCCAGTGTTCCCTCTAAGCGGGCGGGTGTTGTGAGCAAACTTTTTCACTGTGAGCTAAAAATATCGGGCGCCAGCAAGTTATGAGCCAAATAAATATGTTGCTTTCTACCACAGAACTTCCTTACGTTTGTATGGAATCTATCCCCTTTCAACTTTAGAGAGTGCCCTCTCGTTCTCCCTGCCTTAGCTACTAAGTCTATTCCCTTCAGTACCTTGAATGTTTCTATCATGTCCCCTCTCAATCTCCTCTGCTCAAGGGAGAAGAGGCCCAGTTTCTCTAATCTTTCGCTGTACGGCAACTCCTCCAGCCCCTTAACCATTTTAGTTGCTCTTCTCTGGATCCTTTCGAGTAGTACCGTGTCCTTCTTAAAGTACCAGTGCTGGACGCAGTACTCCAGGTGAGGGCGTACCATGGCCCGGTACAGCAGCATGATAACCTTCTCTGTCTCTTCAGTCCAGCATCTGCCCCTTCCATTCACTGTCTGTCTTTCCCTGCCATCTCTCCTCCTGCCCCCCCCCCCCCCCCAATTTGGTCTAGCATCCATCATCTTCCTTCTGTTCCCCTCATGGTCTGGCATCTCTATCCTTCCCTCCCCCCTGTGGTTTTTAGCATATCTCTCTTCTCATTTCCTCCACTCAGATCTGATCATTCTCTGCTCTCTCTTCCCTTTTCTTCTCTGGTCTTCCTTCTCTATTTTCTGCCTCCATCTAAATTAAATTCTTTCTTACTATTTAGTCCCGTTTCCCTCTTTTCACTGTGTCTACACACAGCTTGTCACCCCTTTCCCTCACCCCTCCATTATCTTACTATTTTCTTCCCCCTTTATTTATCTCCTCCTTCCATCCAGTATGTGTTCTTTCCCCACTTCCATTCAGCATCTGCTCTCCCTTCTCAACTGACATCCATCTGCCTTCTGCTCTCTCTCCCTTCTTCTCACTTCCATCATCTGTCCCCTTCTCTCTCTCTCTCATCTCCTCCATTCCATCATCTGCCCCTTCTCTCTCTCTCTCCCCCCCCCCCAACTTCCATCATCTGCCCCCCTTCCCCTCACCTTTGTGGGTCACTTTCTTTCCCCTGAGGGTGGCTCATGTCACAGGGGAAGCTTTGGCCGAGCAGAACCGCTTGATTGACAGTGGAACTTACTTGATTGATGTCGATGCTGGGGCCCGTTGCCGTTTGAAGGAAAAAAAAAAAGGTGGAAAAAAGGAACCTGTAAAGGCGAGAGGAAGGGAAACCTCCAGGACAGCTGCTTTTTGCCCTCCTTCAGCGGCCCAAGAGTTCAGACCAGCAGCGGCAGCTCTGTATGCTTTTAACTTCGGCACAGAGCTGCCCCTAATCAATAGTTTAGCGCGGTTTCATGAGGCAGCCTCGGGGCCTTTGATAGCCGGCCCGCTTCGATGATGCGATGTGGGCCGGCCTAGCAAAGGCCCCGAGGCTGCCTTATGAAACCGCGCTAAACTATTGATTAGGGGCAGCTCTGTGCCGAAGTTAAAAGCATACACAGCTGCCGCTGCTGGTCTGGAGGTGCGGAGACAAGGCAGGAGGCAAACGCGGTGGAAGGCAGGAGTCCCGGCACAGCGACTGCAACAGGAAGTTGCAAGTCAGCTGACGCCGGCCTTTCGTTGCGGCGGGGACCGAATCCTTCGCGGACCGGCAAGATTTTGTTTGCGGACCGGCGGTTGAAGAACTGTGCTCTACACTGTGTGCGCTGTGACGAGAAACTTGTGCGCTGCGAGGTAATATTTTGTGCGTCAGCGCACCCCAGCGCAGCTTAGCGGGAACACTGACGACAACTCCTCCAGTCCCTCAACCATCTTAGTCGCTCTTCTCTGGACCCTTTCGGGTAGTACCGTGTCCTTCTTCATGTCCAGTGACTAGTGCTGGACGCAGTACTCCAGGTGAGGGCGCACCATGGCCTGGTACAGTGGCATGATAACCTTCTCCAATCTGTTCGTGATCCCCTTCTTTATCATTCCTAGCATTCTGTTCACCCTTTTCGACACCACAGCACATTGCGTGGATGGCTTCATTGACTTGTCAATCAGAACTCCAAAGTCTCTTTCTTGGGAGGTCTCTCCAAGTACCGCCACGAACAACCTGTATTAGTGCATGAGATTTTTGTTACCGACATGCATCACTTTACACTTATCCACGTTGAACCTCATCTGCCATGTTGATGCTTATTCCTCAAGCCTGATTATGTCACGTTGCAGAACTTCACAATCCCCCTGTGTCTTCACTACTCTGTATAACTTTGTACCATCCGCAAATTTAATCACTTCACTTGTCGTACCTCTGTCCAGAAGAGTGGATGTGGTCCCTATTCACAAAAGTGGTCACAGAGATGAAGCGGGAAACTAAGGCCAGTAAGCCTCACTTCGATTGTTGGAAAAATAATGGAAGTGTTGCTGAAAGAAAGGATAGTGAATTTCCTAGAATCTAATGATTTACAGGATCCAAGGCAACATGGCTTTACTAAAGGTAAATCGTGCCAAACGAACCTGAGGGAATTTTTTGATTGGGTGACCAGAGAACTGGATCGAGGACATATACCAGATGTAATTTACTTAGATTTCAGCAAGACCTTTGACACAGTTCCTCATAGAAGGCTCTTGAACAAACTTGAAGGGTTGAAGTTAGGACCCAAAGTGGAGAACTGGATTAGAAACTTATGGTCAGACAGACGCCAGAAGGTGGTGGTTAATGGAAGTCGTTCGGAGGAAGCAAAGGTGAGTAGTGGAGTCCCTCAGGGTTTGGTGCTGGGGCCGATCCTGTTCAATATATTTGTGAGTGACACGGCTGAAGAAATAGAAGGTAAGGTTTGCCTTTTTGCATATGATACCAAGATTTGTAAGAGCAGACATCGAGGAGGGAGTGGAAAACATGAAAAAGGATCTGCAAAAGTTAGAGGAATGGTGTAATATCTGGCAACTAAAATTCAGTGCAAAGAAATGCAGAGTAATGCATTTGGGGATTAATAATCAGAAGGAACCGTATATGCTGGGAGGAGAGAGGCTGATATACATAGATGGGGAGAGAGACCTTGGGGTGATAGTGTCCAAAGATCTAAAGGCAAAAAAACAGTGCGACAAGTCGGTGGCTGCTGCCAGAAGGATGCTGAGCTGTATAAAGAGAGGCGTAACCAGTAGAAGAAAGAAGGTGTTGATATCCCATCTACAGGTCGTTGGTGAGGCCCCACTTACAGTTTTGGAGGCTGTATCTGGCGAAGGACATAAGAAGACTTGAAGCGGTCCAGAGGAGGGCAACGAAAATGCTAGGAGGTTTGCATCAAAAGACGTATGAGGAGAGACTGGAAGCCCTGAATATGCAAACCCTAGAGGAAAGGAGGAACAGGGGAAGATATGATTCAGATGTTCAAATACTTGAAAGGTACTAATGTAGAACAAAATCTTTTCCAGAGAAAGAAAAATGGTAAAACCAGAGGACATAATTTGAGCTTGAGGAGTGTTAGACTCAAGCGCAACGTAAGGAAATTCTTCTTTATGGAGTCGGTGGTGGATGCCTGGAATGAGCTCCTGAGAGAGGTGGTTGGAGAGGAAAATGGTGACGGAATTTAAAAAAGCATAGCATGAACACAGAGGATCTAGAATCAGAAAATAATAGTAAATTGTGAAGAACTAAGGCCAGTACTGGACAGACTTGCATGGTGTGTGTCTGTATATGGCCGTTTGGTTGAGCATGGGCTGGGGAGGGCGTCAATGGTTAGAATGATGTAGATGGGCTGGAATGAGCTTTGACAGAGACTTCAGTAGTTGGAACCTAAGCACAGTACCGGGCAGAGCTTTGAATACTTGCCCAGAAATAGCTAAGGAAAAAAAAAATTTTTTTAGATTGAATCAGGTTGGGCAGACTGGTTTTTATCTGCCGTCATCTACTACGAGTTTTTCTTTTTCTTTTTTTCCACAGCACGAGGAGGCAGGCGAGGAGAGGACAGGGCGAGGCACTGGGGAAGCGGAGGGGAGACAGCAAAGCGCCGGAGAAGGGGAAGACATCAACGGGACAGCGGCGAGAGTAGCTCCGCCCACCCCACCACATCAGCAGCTAGCGTCCGGGCTCCTCCATAAAAGGAGGTGAGCCAACGGTGCGCAGCTGTTCGGCGCACGGCGAAGGCGAGCGGCAAAGGCGCTCGCCTTAGCAAGAGCGCCTTTGCGAAGGAGCCTTGAGAAGGAGCCTGGGCAGCCCAGCAGCGTTATCTAACTTCTGCAAAATAATCCACAGGTACTTCTCTCTACTCATTTTCTTTTCTCTCTCCACTCTTTCAGCTAGCTGCGCGCCGGGCACCACTCATACACACTGTGGGACATAGGAGCGGGAAAAGAGGAATGGAGGCTGTAGAAACCCAGCAGAGCTACCCAGTATACTGCACCGAGTGTCACATGTATGACTACCTCCCCTCCGGGAGGCAGGCGTACATATGCAGTCGATGCCAGGAACTGGATAGCCTGAAGAAGGAGGTCGGGAGACTGTAGGTTAGAGTCCAGGAGCTGGAGGGACTCTGCACCATAGAGGAACAGCGCTGGGCAACTGAAGACACCACCAGAGAAAGTCACATCACGGAACAAGTTAGAGAGCTCGAGAAGTTCATCGAGGAGGCTTGCAGGATGGTGGAGGCACAGGACCACCAGCACATCAGGAGAGAACCAACAGTTGGACGACAGAACCCACCAGAGGCCATGGGAATAGGACCTTGTGGGGGATCAGGACAGGCAGATGAGGTGGAGACCCAAGAGAGCCCGGAGGAAGGACTGGAGGACTGCGCCACTGACACAGACCTGAGACCAGAGATGAGGAAGGGGAGATCTGCTATCGTAGTGGGTGACTCAATCCTGAGAGAAGTGGACAGTCACATAGCTGGAGGGAGAGAGGACCGTCTAGTGACATGTCTACCGGGGGCTAGAACGAAGGACGTCATCGACAGAATCGAGAGGATCATGGAGGGAGCTGAGATGGAGGAGACAGCAGTGGTAATCCACATTGGAACCAACGACGTCAGCAGAAGGAACTACAACAGGACTACACTAACTGACCAGTTCAGGATCCTGGGGAGGAAACTGAAACTGAGGACAAGGAAGATAGCCTTCTCAGAGATCCTGCCAGTACCGAGAGCGGACGCAAGGAGGCAGAGCGAACTACAAGCAATAAACGGTTGGCTGAGGAGATGGTGCGAAGAGGAGGGTTTCCACTTTGTTCGGAACTGGACAACTTTCTTGGGGAAGAACAAGCTCTACAGGAGAGACGGACTGCACCTGAGCACGACTGGGACGAGGATGCTGTCCAGAGCGTCATAGACTTGGCTTTAAACTGAGGAGAAGGGGAAAGCCGATAGTCGATCTGACCTCGACACATCGGACTAAAGTATCGAATAAAGATACTGAGCAAGAACATTGTAAAAGAGGACTCAGGACTGAGAGGGAATTTTTGGATAAAGGACCTAAGGATGCAATGCAGGGGCCCAGGGCACAAAGGAAACTAGCATGCAGGATTAACAGAGATCAACGGGAGCCAGAGGGGCAACCAAAAATGGGGAAACAGGCTGAAGACGAAACAGACACATCGTAGGAGGAGGATGACCGAGACAAGGCTCGGGGACTGGCAACCCATGAGGGGGACGTCAGGAGCGCCAAACCACGAGGAAGACCAGCAGGAAGAGCAAACAACAGGGACTTACATCGCCTATATACTAGTGCTAGGAGCCTAAGGGCAAAAATGGGAGAGCTGGAAGTCATAGCCAGCAAGAAGGACATAGACATAATTGGAGTCACAGAAACGTGGTGGACTGATGACAATAAATGGGATGTGGCCATATCAGGGTACAAACTCTACAGGAGAGACAGGACACACAAAAAAGGTGGAGGAATAGCGCTATATATAAAAGTCTCCATACCCTCAACCAGGATGGAAACAACAGTAAGAGCGGATAGCTTGGAATCACTATGGGTTAAGCTACCGGTAGGAACTGGAACAGACATAAAATTGGGTCTGTACTATCACCCACCTGGTCAATCGGAAGAAATCGACCAGGACCTGGAAGCTGAGCTGAGGCAGGTATGCAAAAGCGGAAGTGTGGTTGTGATGGGGGATTTCAACTACCCTGGGATAGACTGGAGTATCGGGCACTCAAACTGCACGAGGAGACCAAATTCCTGGAGGCCACAAGGGACTGTTTCATGGAACAGCTGGTCTTGGAACCAACACGGGGAGATGCCACTCTTGACCTAATCTTCAACGGACTAGGGGGACCCGCAAAGGAGGTGGCGGTACTAGCCCCACTAGGAAACAGCGATCACAACACGATCCAGTGCAGGCTAGAATTTGGATCATCAAAGGTGAAAAGAACCATAACGACAGCACTCAACTTCAAGAAAGGGAATTATGATGCCATGAGGAAAATGGTGGGAAAGAAACTCAACAGCAACACAAGGAAGATGGAGTCCGTAGAAAAAGCCTGGACCCTACTCAAGGGCATGGTGCACGAAGCACAGAACCTGTGTGTCCCCAAGTTCAGAAAAGGGTGCAAAAAAATAGAACAAAAACCCAGTGTGGATAACAAATGCAGTGAAAAAGGCGATAAGTGACAAGAAAGCATCATTCAAAAAATGGAAAAAGGACCAAACAGAGGATAACCAGAAAGAGCACAAAAAACACCAAAGAGAGTGTCACCGAGTGGTTAGGAAAGCAAAAAGAGAATATGAGGAGAGACTGGCGGGGGAAGCAACAAACTTCAAATCATTCTTCAGGTACATTAAGGGGAAGCAACCAGCAAGGGAGGAAGTGGGACCCTTGGATGAAGGAGACAGAAAGGGAGTGGTAAAAGAGGAAAAAGAGATAGCTGACAAGTTAAATGATTTCTTCACGTCAGTCTTCACGAGGGAGGACACAACCAACATTCCAGAACCCGAAGAGATCGTAAATGGAGATCAGGATGATAAGCTGGTCCAACTAGCGATAAGCCAAGAGGATGTCCTCAGGCAGATAGACAGGCTAAAGAGCGACAAATCGCCAGGACCGGACAACATTCACCCAAGGGTACTCAAGGAACTAAGGAACAAAATAGCAGAGCCACTTCGACAAATATGCAACCTATCCTTAAAAACTGGAGAGATCCCGGAGGACTGGAAAATAGCAAATGTCACGCCCATCTTCAAGAAGGGTTCTAGGGGTGACCCGGGAAACTACAGGCCGGTGAGCCTGACCTCAGTCCCAGGAAAGATGATGGAAGCGCTGATTAAGGACAGCATCTGTGAACACATCGAAAATAATGGACAGCTAAAGTCGAGCCAGCATGGCTTCTGCAAGGGTAGGTCATGCCTCACAAACTTATTGCACTTCTTTGAGGGGGTAAACAGCCAGGTGGATAAAGGGGAATCCATAGACATCATCTACCTTGACTTCCAAAAAGCCTTTGACAAGGTACCACATGAAAGACTGCTTAAGAAGCTATGGAACCACGGGGTGCAAGGGGAGATCCACCGATGGATCAAAAACTGGCTGGCAGACAGGAGACAGGACACCAAGGACCAGTCATCTGACTCATGGTCAAGGACACGCTCGGCTCAGCAAAAACAGACCCGAGTCACCAGACTGCTACAAATTGCTGCCTGAACTGATAAGGCAGAGACATCAAAATTCGGTTTAAGAAGAGACTCTAACCTACGATCCTCAGAGTTCCTTAAGGCTGAACCGCCCTCAACGGGTATGCCACTGCGTCCACCACAGGAGACTTCAGAGTATCCCTATCCCCTTTATGGATGGGATACAGGTGGTCCATAGAATGTGCAAAATGAAAGGGTGCCTCCGGCACTTTTCCACTGCGCAAGAACAATTTCTTGAATATCCTCTTGCATAGGAAAAGAGCGGGATGTAGAGCGGATCCCCCTAAGCAAAGGGTCCACCACACATGGGGGCTCCTTCGCATCTTACACAAAACGCAATACTGAGGAGACCTAAAGAATAAGCTCCTGGAGCTCACCACAGATGCAGCGTCACCAGCTGATGGAACCACAAAGCCGCTGATAAAGGCATCTGTCCCCCCATAAGGATCCTGGAGATCTCCCATAAGGTCCAGGTCCTAAACAAAAGAAAATTGCTTCTCATATGCAAAATCATCATCCCAAGAGACCCTCAGCCGCTTGGAGAGAGGAGGAGATGGGGATGCAACCGGCACAGATGGGGGCCAAACTGGAGTGGCCGTTGAGGGAAAAATTCCCCCCAAACCGCCTCGGAAGCAGGATCCCAAGCCACCTGTAAATAAGCCTTACACAAGGCAAAAACAAAATCAGAGGGAAAACCCCCTGCCACAGCAGGGGACCCAGCAGAAACCTGCCCATGTCTCTCCAATACAGGGGAAAGGTCTACAGACAAGATGGAGGTTCTTCCCGCCAAAATCAGAGCAGATCCCGCCTAAATGGAACCCTTGAGGCCTGAATCACCTCAGCCACTAAAGCAGGCAAGCTGGCAGCAGTGGTAAGGGAGTCCCCAACAACATCGGCAGTAAGGGAAACCTTATTTTAGGGGAATCCCTGTGTGGGCAGCCGAGGGAAGCCTGGGTTTCCCCGGTGCCAGCTGCCGGCATGTGAGGCACTCGCAAAGGGGATCTCTGGAAGCCAGCACCCAATACCGACTAGATTTCTCCTTCATGGCAGCCTGCATATCGCATGCACAGGCCGACCACGGCTGCCTCGTGTCTGAAACACAATGAGCACTTTTTCCCTTTAAAAGTGCTCATTGCGTAATATGTGATCTAGCTGTAAGAAAAAGTGCCGGTTAACAAATAAAAATCAATTACAAAGCACTGAAGGATCCCTTCAGACCGGCACTGCCTCAGGATTTTTTTTTTTTTCTGTCAGAACACACTCCACTAGTTCTCTAAGCTATATGCCGTGCCGGTATTGATGGCAAGACTTACAGCTGAGGTACCTCTACACAAATATGGGGGGGTGGAAGAAAGGGGGGGGAGGAACTCAACTTGTGACCCATCAAGTGTGGCACCCCCGAGGTCAAGCGGACTCCCAAACAGGGTCCCCCCTAAGCTCAATCCAACACAAGAAGTTTCAAGTTTATTTAAAATTTGATTGATCGCCTAATCATATATACAAGGCGATGTACAATTCTAAAACAATTTATGACAACATACAGGGAAACAAAAATTCATATACTAAAAACATGACTTATAGGACAAACAAAACCAATACGGAATATAGGGATGGAAATACAATAATTGAAAGCAAATGAGACAATCAAGGGAAACTACAAAAGGAAGGGTTTTAAAAAAAGAAATTGAGTCTTCAACAGGGTTAAAGGGACAAGGAGCACTAAACAAATTCCAACAGGCCTAATTAAGAGGAGACTGGCACAGCTCACTTTCACCTGCTGAGAGACTGAGCAAAAACTGGTCTCCTAGAGAGGATACAGCTATTTAGTACTACAACCAAAGTTTAGTCTCCACCTGCTGGTCAAAGTGAGCTATTACCCATCAGTAAAGGCTATACCGGTCTGGAGAGCTGATAGAAGTTATTTTTATAGTAATGGTAGTAATGGAAGAAGAGGAATTAGAGGGAGGAGGCAAGGAAGAGAGAGGATCAAGAGTCCCCTCCTTAATATCTGCCCTGGGCCCCAGCATGTCTAAAAATAGCCTTGGATGGGAGGGAGAGATAGAAAAATGCTAGACAGGGGGGGGGAAGGAAGAATTGTTTAACATGGGCTAGAGAAGAGGAAGGGAAATGCAACAAAGAGTAGACAGGGGTGAGAGAAAGAAATCCTGCATATGGTGGAGGGAGGGAGGCATGCATGGAGAAGAGAGAAGGAAAAATTTTGAACATAGGGTGAAGGGTAGGGAGAGGTGATGCATGGGGAGAGAGAAAGAAATGTTGCAAATGATAATGGAGGGGAGAAAGGGAGAGCTGCGGCATGGAGGAGAATAGAGAGGTTTGACTCAGAGAACAAGGCAACGTGAGAGAGAGAGAGAGATGGTGGACAGTGGGAAAGAAATATTGGATATGGCAGTAGAAGGGAAGATACAGAGATGGAAGATGGATGGTGAGCATAGAGAAAGAAGAAAACATCAAATGGGCAGGAGACCCTGGTGAGCGAGTTAACAGAAGACAAACAGAAACCAGAGCCTGAGACCAACATGATTTGAATAATAAAATGACCAGAAAACAAAGGTAGAAAACATAATTGTATTTTCTGTTTTGTGATTACAATATGTCAGATTTGAAATGTGTATCCCACCAGAGCAGTAAGCATGAGCTAGGACCTAAAAGAGAGAGGAAAAGTCTTTTTTGTTTATTCTGTTTACACCACTGTATTGTAACACTGTGAATGTTAAGCTGTAACCCATTCTGAGCTCTCTGGATATAAAACTAAATAAAATTACTAAAAATAATTTTTTATATGGGGGTATTATAAAATGATCAGCTCTGGGTGTCACATACGCTAGGTATGCCACTGGTCATAACAAATCTATAACCCATGACAGGGAAATGTTACATTTTGTTTCTTTAATCCTCAACCCTATGGAGTTTCAAGTTTCAAGTTTATTTACATTTGATGTATCGCTTATTACAAATTTCTAAGCGATGTACAATTAAAAACCAGCAGATTGTGGTAATACATAAAATTTTACTAAGTTAGACAATTGACAAGACAAATTGGACAAACATGATTGAAAAGGAAGGAAGGGGAAAGTTACAATGGCATTATTTGTTAAAATTTACATGGAAGGGAAAATACAATAGGTATAATTCGAAAAAAACAGGAAAAGAGAATCTTAAAAACATATGAGATTATAAGAAAAGATCATTTCATAAGTCATATGCATCTTGAAACAAGTAAGTTTTTAACAATTTTTTAAAAGAGATAAGATCTTTTTCATTTTTAATAAAGTTTGGGAGAGAGTTCCACAATGAGGGGGCCACCACTGAAAACATATCTTTACGTCTAGTGCCAATTATTCTTAATGAAGGGACTGAAAGCTGGTTAGATAAAGATGATCTTAAGGATCGCGGAGGATTATATGGGACTATCATTTTTGATATGAAGAGGGGTTCGTTTGAAATTAAAGTTTTATAAACTAGGAATAAAGTTTTAAAAGTGATTCGGTGAGAGATTGGAAGCCAGTGAGATTTGATGAGTAAAGGGGTAACATGATCATATTTTTTAGCTTTGTGTATTAATTTAACTGCGGACTTTCATGAAGCCCAGATGGCACCATCCAATTTTGTTTTTAACATCATTATTTCGTAGCATTTTTGTTTTAAATATTACATTTTTGAGGTTGGCATTAGCCAAGGAGTGTAGTTATTTTAAAAAATCTAATTATGGCTTTCAACTGGTTAAAAATTCATTAGAGAAATAATTTTTAACCATCTGAAGTTTTGTGGTAAGACAGGAAAATACTTTTAATGTTTTAATTGACAATTGAGAATGACTATTTGGCATGAACTCTGACCCCAGAAAAAGCATTTAACTAGCTGCTGTTTGAGCATGTCAGAGTCAGACTCTTTACTAGCTTTTGTGAGCAAGAAATGCTGCCAGTTGAAGATACTCTGATTTGTAAGTACTTTTGTTATCTTCTCTATCCTGTTTTTATGTTCCCAAATTGTGCCATGTATTCAATTTGAGTTCATAGTTTCACAATGAATAAAAATTGAGTTGCATTTCTGCTTTTAGGTTTTGTGGAAGTGCTGACTGGCAGGGGTTGTTTTTGTCATCCCCTGCAGGTATGATTTGAATATTTTATAAGCAAAATGTGTCACATTCCTTTTGATGGACTCTTGCACAATGTCACAGACTCTCACTTAACATAAGAACATAAGCAATGCTTCCGCTGGGTCAGACCTGAGGTCCATCGTGCCCAGCAGTCCGCTCACGCGGTGGCCCAACAGGTCCAGGACCTGTGCAGTAATCCTCTATCTATACCCCTCTATCCCTTTATCCAGCAGGAAATTGTCCAATCCTTTCTTGAACCCCAGTACTGTACTCTGCCCAATTACGCCCTCTGGAAGCGCATTCCAGGTGTCCACCACACGTTGGGTAAAGAAAAACTTCCTAGTATTTGTTTTGAATCTGTCTCCTTTCAACTTTTCCAAATGCCCTCTTGTTCTCTTATTTTTCGAAAGTTTGAAGAATCTGTCCCTCTCTACTCTCTTTATGCCCTTCATGATCTTGTAAGTCTCTATCATATCCCCTCTAAGTCTCTTCTTCTCCAGGGAAAAGAGTCCCAGTTTCTCCAATCTCTCAGCATATGAAAGGTTTTCCATACCTTTTATCAGACGTGTCGCTCTCCTCTGAACCCTCTCGAGTAACGCCATATCCTTCTTAAGGTACGGCAACCAATACTGGACGCAGTACTCCAGATGTGGACACACCATTGCCCAATACAATGGCAGGATAACTTCTTTCGTTCTGGTAGTAATACCCTTCTTGATTATACCTAGCATTCTATTCGCTCTCTTAGCGGCTGCTGCGCACTGTGCCGTCGGCTTCATTGTCATGTCCACCATTACCCCCAAGTCCCTTTCTTGGGTACTCTCCTTCAATAACATCCCTCCCATCGTATAGCTGTACCTTGGGTTTCTGCTTCCCACATGTAGTACTTTACATTTCTCAACGTTGAACTTCATCTGCCATCTCGTCGCCCATTCCCCTAGTTTGCAATTCTTCGCAGTCCTCTTTAGTCCAAGCTCCATTAAATAGTTTGGTGTCGTCCGCAAATTTTATTATCTCACACTTTGTCCCTGTTTCTAGATCATTTATAAATATATTAAAAAGCAGCGGCCCTGGTTGGCTTGTGAGGCCCCGACTTACAGTCAATGGAAATCATTAATGATCACCCAGGCCGCTTTGGAACGTAGACACTTCGTTGATATTGACTCGAGATCGGGGCGCAGATTCACAGTGATTTGGGAGCGTTTCTGGATGACCCTTACCTCGATGGCTCGGAATAGACTTTTGAACTCATAATAGCAGTTTTGTTTCTATTTTACATTTTCTTCTCACCAGGGATTTTCAGTTGGGGGTTTTTGTTGGAAGGTGGGGGGTTGGGAGGGGACTTTTGAATTTTGTGCAAACATACCTGTATTCTGTATTGTTTACTCTGATTGTTGTTGTTAATGCACGTTGAAAATGAATAAAAACATTTAAACATAAATAGCAGCGGCCCAAGCACCGAGTCCTGCGGGACACCACTTCTCTGTTTTTATATACATATTATCAGTTTTATTAGCAAAGAAGCAGTTTTTCAAGCACAATTTTCAAGCATTTGTGAGTCACTTGAGCATGCCACTATCTGACTTGATGTTTGTTTTAAATGGAGGTCATGTGTATATAAGCCACGGTAGAGGTTTCTACCGTGGCTTGGAGTGCTAAATGCTCCGATGCTCATAGAATTCCTATAGGCATTGGAGCATTTATCATGGTAGAACCCACTTTGGAGAATTTATTGTGGAGCAGCGTCAGAGCATTTATTGTGGTAGAAACCTCTACCGTGGGTTAGTAAAAGAGGGCCTATATTAATTTAATTATTATTTATGATTTAACCATATTTTATTTATGATTTTATCGTATTTGTGACTTTG
The DNA here is from genome assembly GCF_902459505.1 of Geotrypetes seraphini. Classification (NCBI taxonomy): domain Eukaryota; kingdom Metazoa; phylum Chordata; class Amphibia; order Gymnophiona; family Dermophiidae; genus Geotrypetes; species Geotrypetes seraphini. Next base: position 153,080,626 of record NC_047087.1, on the reverse strand, counting down.
GTTTTATTTTGACTCCTTTATTGTTCTTAGTTACTACCCCTGAAACAACCTGTAGGTGAAACATGGCCATGTTGGATGTTTGATATTAATAAATCGTATTTCTTCATTTGGGACTGATCTGCTTGTTTTTTTTTCTAGAAAACTGTTCAGCATCAGTCTGTTTATGAATAAAGTTCTAGGGTAACTAATAATCCCCCTCTGTTATAAAGTCGCGCGGCAAAAGCCCCGAAGCCCTTTATATCCTTATGGGTTTTGGGGCAGTTACCGCAGCGGCAGCCACTAGTACAGCTTTGTAAAAGGAAGGGAATATTACATGTCACACAATTTTCTTATAGAAATAACTGGTACCTCACAAAAGAGCTAAATGACAGAGATTACTCCCAAAATGATCTGATATGCAGCAAACATCTGCTAGCCTGCAGGGCTGGATCCATTCCCAGATTTTCATATATATAGTGCCCTGCAGAACTTCCATACTCACATGTTGAAGTTGTAATGACCAGGATAATTTGTATGCAAGACAAATTTCTTCACCTGATATGTATTTGCATCAAAAAGAATATCCTATTTGAGAAAAATGACATATTTATACAAAAATAAAAATTTAACTACTTGCTTATTTTTCTAATATATACATTTTAATTCAACATTTTCAATGTTGTAAATAAAGAAACTAACACAGCAATCATAGACAAAAAGTTATACCCACACAAACTCAAGCCCACATCTAGTTGTGGAAAACAAAGAGAATGAACATCTCATCAAAAGCAGTATGCACCTGTATAGTTCCCCATATCTAACCTATGGGAACACCTAAACTTGAATGATCAGCCAAAAATGTCTCTAACTGACTATAGGCTCGAATTGCCTGGGTAATATCAGGAAACACTTGTATTTCTGCAGCACAGAGTGTAAAATAGTTATTCATGAAGATGATATGTAGAAATAAAATATAAAAACAAAAGCCCTCAGTATTAAACCTTTATCCTTGCCAGAAGAAAAAGTAACCAATAAAGTAGCTCTGGTTGGATTATTAACCCAGTTTAATCCAAACCATGCTGGTTCAAAGTATTAGCAGGCTGAGAAGGCCTTTGACCGAGTGGAGTGGCCTTTCTTATTCCGAGTACTGAAATGGTACAACTTTGGTTCTTTCTTTACAGACTGGATAGAAACAATATACAGACAACCCACGGCGCGTATCCTAATAAACAACTCTCTCTCCAATAGATTTTCCCTCCATAGAGGTACCCGCCAAGGCTGTCCCCTTTCACCACTATTATTTGATTTAGCATTGGAACCTCTATTGTTAGCTATCCGACAATGTTCCTTAATTAAAGGTATTCCCTCGTCCAGTCGAGAGATTAAACTAGCAGCTTACGCTGATGATATCCTTCTCTTTCTCAAGGATCCTCTTGTCTCTTTACCTCATTTTATCCACATCGTCTCTCAATATTCTCAAATATCTGGATATTCTGTTAATTGGGAGAAATCAGAGATCTTTCCGCTAAATGATCACATTTCCTCCTCAGATGTAGCTCAATTTCCTTTTTCATGGTCACAGGGAGCCGTAAAATATTTGGGGATTTTAATACATAAAGATCCATTACTTGCTCAGGATCTCAATATATCTAAAATCAAAAACTTGGTTTCAAGTACTACATCTCGTTGGTCCCCGCTTTATTTGTCCTGGTGGGGTAGAATAGCCTCCATTAAAATGACCTTAGCTCCACAAATTAATTATACTTTATCTATGCTTCCCCTTCTCTGCCATAAACCGTTATTTCATTGGCTTAATATGAAAATTTCTGAATTTATCTGGAACAAGAAAAAACCTCGTATTGCTCTCGCCAAGCTGAAGGCCTCTAAGATTAAAGGTGGCTTAAATTTACCTGATTTTTATTATTATTACATCGCATCCTTAGCCAAATACGGAGCTCACTGGATTGTTGACTCTTATCCACAGGATCAACCAGCATGGTTTGAAATGGAATGCTTTTTATGTGCACCATTACACATCTCCTGCTTCCTTACAGTGTCGATACCTAGACACTTGAGAAAGTATTCTTTGCTGAGCGCAACACAACATGCTTTTCAATTATTAGATGCAGTGGCTGAGATCTCTGTTGCTGAAGGCCCACTCATGTCCCTTTGGAATAATTCTAAAATTCAAAATAAGGGTAGATCCCTTTCATGGAAGAGGTGGCAGCGGGCGGGTGTGTGGTTTGTTCATCAATTGATCTCCTCCTCTTCATTTGTCCCATTTGATACTTTTTGTTCTGTAAACTCACTCCCATCCTCTGTATATCCTCAATGGCTTACGCTTACTAGAATACTATCTAATGTGCAAATGCGCCCTGACTTTATGACCTCTCATCAAACTATTCGTCACTGGTCTACCTTGGCTTTACTGAAAGGTAGGGCGATATCTCTTTTTTATAGTATCTTAAGAGATCACACCTTCACTTTTACGCCTCAATCCATGAACCACTGGGGCTCTATCTTAAAGACCAAGTTTTCTGAAATAGATTGGGAACTCTTCTGGTCATCTACAAATCGTCCTCTATTATCCTCAAGAGTCTCGCAATCAATGTTCTTTGTTATGTGGAATGCAGTATGGACTCCGTTTCGAATGTGGAAAGCGAAACTGAAACAAGATCCTACCTGTTGGAACTGTTTGAAAGAGCCTGGAACTCTTGATCACATGCTTCTTCACTGTACTATGGTTCATTCCTTTTGGATTCGTATCTGGGACACCATAAAATCTATTACCAAATGTTCAGAACCTATTTCCATGGACATTATAATCCTTCGTTCTCAACACCCTTGCTTCGCACTATCAAACTGTCCTCCCAAACTCATTGACACCATGTTTGTGACAGCTCTTATGCACATTTTAAAAAATTGGAAATCATCTACATTACTAGACTACACCTTTTGGTGGAACTCTTTGAGCATGTACCATAAATTCGAATCATATGCATATGAAAAAAACATGATATCTCGTTTCTCTACAAAATTGATGCGAAATAAATCACCTTGGTCGTTCTTGGATTCATATGTTCATTCTGCCTCGTAGACACTTCTACCCCTCTCTTTTTCTCCCTCTTTCTCTTTCTCCTTCTTTACCTTTCTTTTTTCTTTTACTTCATCCTCACTTTCTTTTTTCTTTTACTTCATCCTCTCTGCTTATCTACCCTTTCTATTTCTTTTCTTAGCAGTTTCAAATACTCTGAATGCTTCTTAATAATTTGTTATATGCAAATGAATGCAATTACGGTTTCTTTTGTTTCTACATCAATATTTCTTATTCAATTTTCATGTACTTGAACTGCTTTCTGTATATTATTTATAATATTCAATAAAATTATTGAACTCTCAAAGTATTAGCAGCCTCTTGGGATCACATTCCAATATGAAATACATCTGCAGAAAATATACAGAACCTTTATGTCCTAAGAATCATTGCTCCAGATAGCAAATGAGTTGAGCAAGTGTTCTCAGGCCAGTCTATGGGACACACCTAGCCAATCAGGTTTTGGGATAGCACAGTTACTTACCATAACAGGTATTATCCAGGGACAGCAGGCAGATATTCTCACATGTGGATGATGTCATTCACGGAGCCCTGGTATGGATAGCTTCAAAAGTGCATCGCCACTTTAAGAACTTAAAGTTCACAAACTGCCCGTACCACTCATGCGCAAGTGCCTTCCTACCTGACAGAGGCTTGTGGCTCCTCAATTCCGTAAACAAGCTAAGAAGCCATCCAGGGGAGGTGGATGGGTTGTGAGAATATCTGCCTGCTGTCCCTTTTATAACACCCGTTACGGTAAGTAACTGTGCTTTATCCCAGGACAAGCAGTCAGCATATTTTCACATGTGGGACTCCCTAGCTTACTAGAATGGGATGGAGGGAGTGTTGGCCATTAAGACAATAAATTTTACAATACTGCTTGGCTGAAATTACCCTCCCGTCTGGAATTGAATTCCAGACAGTAGTGAGATGTGAATGTATGAACTAGTACTGCCCAATTCAGTGAAAAATATTTTGATTTGATTCACCCTGTTGAATCGATGTTTCAATTTGATTCATTTTCAATGACACAGGTTTTTAAGTTTAAACATTTTATTCAAGCAAGGCAATATCAAGGAAATCGGGCAGCACTACCATATTCCCCCTCCCCAGCCCCCCTCCCCGATTCTCAGCTTCCCCAGAGCATCCCCAAAGAAAGGACCCCATATTCCCCCTCCCCAACTCCCCCGATTCTCAGCTTCCCCAGGCCCCATATTCCTCCTCCCCAGCCCCCCTCCCCAATTCTCAGCTTCCCTAAAGAAAGGTCCTCAGCTTCCCCTTTCCCCCCAATTCCATGGCCTCAGGAAAAGAAGAGAGTACTGCAGCAGAGAGATCCTTTACTTACGCTGAAATTAGTTGCGGGGGACTCGAGAGGAGAAATGCTTTTGGGAATGAGCCAGCCAAGAGCCAACAACTACAAAAAAAAAAATCAATGTGCTTGCAAGTTGCTGTCTCCGCCACTGCCACGGATCGCACACTAGCACAGGCGCATGCCAATGTCTTTTCTTCTTATGTAACTTACGGTTTCGCAAAACCGGAAATTACATTAGATCAGGGGTGTCAAACTCAATCACATAAGGGGCCGAAATCTAAAACACAGGCTAAATCATGGGCTGAATTTTTAATTAAGATACTTAGGAGTCCTTTTATTAAGGTACGCTAACCGATTTAGCGCGCGCTAAATGCGCACCTTAATAAAAGGACCCCTTAGTCTTAGTTGAAGTATAGTGTTACAACCTCTCCAACCCCACGCCAGCTCTGTGATGTAAACAAAATAAATTAAAAAGACTTTCCCTCTTTTCTGCACTAATTCATACCTATTTCAAATCATTCATATTTCTGTGCAGCTCTCCCTAAAATGTATTTTCTATATAATTTTCTACGGATTTTTAAATTTATTTTTAAATCAAAGCTTAAATGTCACAAACAGAGAGTCTAGTAAATTGAACCCTGCCATCTTCTACGTTTGGTAAAACTTCTTAAGAAAGAATGTATAGCAAGGAAAATTAGATTCATAGTTATTCAGTAAGTCAGCCAGGAGATACCCCCCTGTATAGCACCCACGCCCAATTATCTTCATTTTCCAACGCTGACCAACAGGGAGGTGTGAGACAGTGTCACAAGACGCATTTATTCGCATGAACTAGCTGCTGCCACTGAAAGGAGATAAAGCAGTGCATCCTAATACGGGGGAGCCTCACGGTCCCTCATTGGCTACACTAAATTTTTTTTTCTTTTTAATTGCTGCCACTTTGGAGAGCCAATGGGCAGCACAGAGAGCGTAGGGGATAGGCAGCTTACGCGGTTTCTATGGCAACGAGGGCAGCAGGTTGGGAACTTTCCTTTCTCGTGCTCATTGGCTGTGAGCGCCTCCGCCTCCCCCGTCTATTTCCCCAACCCGCCGCCCGAGGAGATGAGCTACAGCTGCTCCACAGCTGCCACCGGTGCCTATAGGGGAGTTAAGTCAAGGGATCACTCACTTCCTGGAGAGGACCCACCCCTTGCTCCTCCCCCAGCCCCGATCAGCAGCTCCCGGGTTTGCTTTTCCTGTTGCCTCTGGCTCTTTCGCTTTGACATGTCTGCATTAGATGAAGGACTCTGGCGGCCGCGGCAAAGGGAAAGCCTGAACGTGAGCGTGTTTCAAGGGGGCCGACCTTTGAATCGGTGAGTTCGATTTTTTGTGTAAATGAATCGATTCAAACCAACTCACCTGAAGTGAATCGGTGAATCGATTCGAATCGCGAATCGGGCAGCACTAGTAAGAACTGAGGACCAAGTAGCAGCTTTACATATTTCATCAATAGAAGTTGAGTGTAGGAAAGCAAGAAAAGCTGCCATAGCTCGGATCTTGTGGGCTGTGACACAACTCCCAGTCGCAGCCCAGCCTAAGCATAAGAGAAAACGATACAAACCGCTAACCCTGTAGATATAGTTCTCTTAGATACAGGATGTCCCAACTTATTAGGCTCAAAGGGGACAAAAGTTGAGGAGATGCTCTATGTGGCTTAATTCTCTGTAAGAAGGAAGCCCAGGCTCGTTGGAAACAAGAGAATGAAAAGCCGTTTCTCCAGAATGAGAATGAGTCTGAGGAAAGAACATTGGAAGTACGATAGATTGATTTAGATGAATTCCATGACTACTTCTGGAAGGAACTTTGGATGGATGCAAAGCACAACTTTGTCATAATGAAACACTGTGAACAGTGGATCCACCACCAGTGCTTTAAGTTCACTCATTCCTCAAAAAGAAGTAAGAGAGATGAGAAAAAAACCACTGTCCAAGAGAGGTATTTTAGATAAGCCGAGGACATTGATTCAAAAGAACATTGAGATCCCAAACTATTAGAAGTGGTTTGACCTTAAAAAGGTCTGACAAAGAATCTGGATACAACAGGATGAGCAGTTAGATGTTTACCATCAGCTGGGCTGTGAAAAGCATCAATAGCACTGAGATGAGCTCGAATCAAAGTGGTCTTGAGGCCCAAATTGGATAAATATAGAAGAAATCCAATACTGCAGATATGATGGATATAGCATCATGACGATGAAAAATACACCAGTGGAAAACTGCGTCCATTTCTGCTGGTAACACTGCAGTGTAGACGGTTTTTATGATGCCTCTAAAATATGTCTGACAGGATGAGAAAGATAAAACTCAGTCCATGTTAACCCAAGAGGTACCAAGCTGTCAGGTGTAAAAGCCTGTAGATTGAGAAGCAGAAGAGATCTGTGACTCTGCATTAGATGACGTGGAAAAGTCTGAAGAGGCATTAGGTCCTTGATAGGGGAGAAACAAGGATGCCTGGGCCACCGAGGACCAACAGAATCATGGTGGCCAATTCCTGATTGATGTTTCTCGAAGATGAGAGGGATTGGAGGAAACGCATAAACTTGCAAGAAGAAACGCATCAGGTTCCAGGTGTTGAGGAGAATACTACCTGGAGCAAAACTGAGGCAACTTGTGATTATTTGGGGGAGGGGGGAACGCAAATAGGTCTATTCGAGGAGTCCCCCAAAGACAGAAAATAAGAAGCAGAACTATATAGTTGAGTGTCCACTCCTGTGGCTGAAAAAACCTACTGAATCTGTCTGAGAAAGAATACTGCTTCTCTCGAATGTGTACTGCTTTCAAATTATATTTCGAGCAATCGCCCACTTCCAAGTCTTTTGGGCGTCCTAATAAAGAAGGGGAGAACTCCTGCCTCCTTGCTTGTGTATGTAATACACTGCAACCTGAACATCCATGTAGTTAGTCACAATATGCTGAAATGTTTTGAGAGCATCGTAGATCGCTCTGAGTTCCAAAATATATAGATAGAAAAACTGGTTCTAGTAGACTAGCAACTTTGAGAGCGAAGACAATCCAGATAAACCCTGCAAGCATAGGAGGATGAGTGCATGGTCAGAACCTTCTGATGTGGAGGTGTGTGGAACAAGGAAGAGCTCATCCACCAAATGAAATATGTTGAGACAATGGGTTGCGAGCTTGAGACCTATGACATGCAAGAGTCTATTGTGGAGTCTTGAGATGAAGTCTTGTAAACGGAGTAACATGCACTGTGGAAACCATGTGACCTAGGAGTACCATTGGATGTCTGTCCAAGATTGATGGAAGAAGATAAGTCTGCTCGCAAAGCTGAATCAAATTTTGTTGTCTGCTGAGGGAGAAACACTCTGAAATAAAAGGTGTGTAGCAGAGCTCTGATAAATTGCAGATTTAAAGAAGGTCGAAGTTGGGATTTGGGAAAAAACATTTTGGATCCCCACTGATGAAAGAAGAAAACTATGAATTGAGTCACTGCGAGGACCCATTGCGAGGTTGGATCATTGATGAGGCAATCATCCAGACAGGGAAAACCTGGAGAGCCTGTGTCTGTAACACTGCTGTCACTACAACCAGGCCCTTGATGAATACTCTGGAAGAGGATGCAAACCAAAAGGCAGGACTCTATACTGATAATGGCATTGTGCTATCTGAAATCTGAATATAGGGAGCATAGCCAGTCGTTGTGATCTGAGAGGTAATATAAAATTATCACATGCAACATATGAAACCCCCCCCCCCCTTCAATGGAAATCTGTTCAGGCTCCAGTGGTGACACTATTCCAGTCCGAGTGCCACAGGGCTCGGTGCTCTTCAACATCTTTATAAACGATCTGGACATAGGTAGGACAAGCGAAGTGATTACATTTGCGTATGATACAAAGTTATTCAGAGTAGTGAAGACACAGGGGAATTGCGAAGATCTGCAACGTGACATAATCAGGCTTGAGGAATGGGCATCGACATGAGCATCGACATGGCAGATGAGGTTCAACGTGGATAAGTATAAAGTGATACATGTCGGTAACAAAAATCTCATGCACGAATATAGAATGTCTGGGGCAGTACTTGGAGAGACCTCCTGGGCAAGGGACTTGAGAGTTCTGATCAACAAGTCGATGAAGCCGTCCACGCAATGTGCAGTGGCGGCGAAAAAGGCGAACAGAATGCTAGGAATGATAAAGAAGGGGATCACGAACAGATCGGAAAAGATTATCATGCCGCTGTACCGGGCTATGGTGCACCCTCACCTGGAGTACTGCATCCAGCACTGGTCGCCGTACATGAAGAAGGACATGATACTATTCGAAAGGGTCCAGAGAAGAGCGACTAAGACGGTTAAGGGATTGAAGGAGCTGCCGTACAGCGAAAGATTAGAGAAACTGGGCCTCTTCTCCCTCGAACAGAGGAGATTGAGAGGGGACATGATCGAAACATTCAAGGTACTGAAGGGGATAGACTTAGTAGATAAGGTCAGGTTGTTCACCCTCTTCAAGGTAGGGAGAACAAGAGGGCACTCTCTAAAGTTGAAAGGGGATAGATTCTGTACAAACATAAGGAAGTTCTTCTTCACCCAGAGAGTGGTGGAAAATTGGAACGCTCTGTCATAGGGGAAAACACCCTCCAGGGATTCAAGACAAAGTTAGACAAGTTCCTGCTGAATAAGAACGTTCGCGGGTAGGGCTAGTCTCAGTTAGAGTGCTGGTATTTGACCAGAGGGCTGCCGCATGAGCGGACTGCTGGGCATGATGGACCACTGATCTGACTCAGCAGCGGCAATTCTCATGTTCTTATGTTAGATTACTCCTTAAGACCATGGATAAGAAGATCCAACCCGATACATTCTAGGTAGGAGAAAGGATTGAGATTCCATTTTGGAGCACTGACAGAATGGCTGCCTGATACATCAGTTCCCACTATTATTATAAATATCATCTATCTACACCAGGGTGTCAAACTCAAATTACAAAAGGGGCCGAAATATAAAACACAGGCTAAGTCACGGGCCAATTTTTTTATTAAAATATTTACCCCCTCCTTTGCTGATGCACAGCGTGAGTCCCAGTGCTGGCGGTTGCTCCGATGCTCGCAAGACTTCTGTGAGCATTGGATTAATTGCCGCCGCCAAAACCCACGCTGCACGCCAGCAAAGGAGGGGGTTAATCTTAGTAGAAGTATAGGGATACAACCTCTCCAACCCCACGCCAGCTACAAAATAAATAAAAAAGACTTTTCCTCTCTTTTAGGTCCTAGTTCATGCTTGCTGTCTAACACCAGCACTGACAGGATACACATTTCAAATATGACATATTGTAATCACAAAATAGAACATAAAATTATTTTTTCTACCTTTTGTTATCTGGTCATTTTGCTTTTAGGCCCAGTTTCTCTTTCTGATTTTGTCTATCTTCTAATTCTCTTTCCAGTGTCTGCTGTCCTTTTTTTTTCTTCTCTCTTTGCTCCAGTCCCTGTCTCTAACATATTGATTTTTCCCTTTCAATTTTTCTCCTTTTTTCTTTTCTACCTCTGTCCACTCAAATCTCACCCTCTTTCTCATCCTTTTTAAATTTTCAGCTACCTATCAATTCTCCATCTTATCTAATTATATAGCTTTCCCATTTCCAATCTCACTCCCTTCCCAGCCTCCTATTGGACAACATTTTACTCCCTCTCTTTTCTGTTGTTGTTCTTCCCTCCCCCCTTGATGCTGAACAATGAGATGGAAGGAAAAAAAAGAGATGTTGCATTTCTCTCTCCCTTCCACCCCCAGGCCTAACATTTCTCCCTCCCTTCCATCTCAAGATCCAACTTCTCTCCCTTTCTCTTCTCAACTGCCCCATCCCATCTCTCCCCCTGTCTGTCTCCCTCCTTCCCCCCAGGTCCACAATTTCTCCCTTTCTCTTCCCAAAAGTTCTCCCTTCAAGTATCTTTTTCCCTCTTCCTCCACACTACCCCAGGTCCATCCTCTCTTCCTTCATCGCGCTCTCTTCACAGTCCAGCATGCCTTTCCCTCCAGCGCCAGTCCCTCTCTCCTCACAGCCCAGCGTATCTTTCCCTGCGGCTCTGGTCTGATGTCACCGCCAAGCCAAGGAGTCTGCCGGCCTCAGCGAAGCGGCGGCGCCGACGACTCCGCCCACAAACTCTTGGTAGCCTTCCCTATAAAACCACTTCCTTTGCGGCGCATGCTGCAAAGGTGCGCACCAAAGGAGCGCACCTAAGGAGCAGGTTCTGCTCCTTTATGCGCTCCTTCATGCAGCGACTTCATACACCTCTCCAATATTGCCCCAATTACTCTCTAAGCTGTTTTATAGGTCCAATTCTTCTGCTTCTAAATATTTTTCTCACTTACAGCTCTATCAACACGGTTCTTCCATACTCCTCTATCTTTTCCTCTTCTCCCCTTTTCTACAATAACACTACTCGAATGTCTTCCATCCCAGTTATATGGGGCCACCGATCCCTCCCTCGACCATTAACTAACAATCGATCTAGATGTTTTACCAATATTACTACCACTACAGATCCCTCAACCTTTCCGTCACCATCACAACAAATGCTTAAAATCAACATAGGTCTTTTAAACGTGCGTTCCATCAAAAACAAACATCATTTAATTCATGATCTATTCCTTGAATACATCTTCCGCATCCTCTGTTTAACCGAGATCTGCTAACCCAGGGGGAGGAGGCGTATTTGACCCAAACCTGCCCTAATAACTACAAAGTCAAATCCCAACTTCGATCATATAAAAAAGGAGGTGGCCTTGCAGTGATCTATCATAATTCCATCCCTTTCCATTCTGATATCCCCACTCCATGTAACAACCATCCGGTTGAAACTCTTCAGTTTTCTATAAAACATTCTCACTCCCTCAGTTTCCTTCTTACTTATCTCCCCCCCCCCCCCCCAGTTACAAAATCTTCTTTAGCCACCCGTATTTCCACCATCACAGATTTCACCCTCTTATCCTCGGAGATTTCAACATTCATTTCAATCTTCCTAATCACCACAACACAGCAGAATTCCTGACCTTAATATCCGATCTATCCCTAACTCCTCTATTTGCCTTGCCCACCCACTCTGCTGGGCACACTATAGACATGATATTCAGTCCAACATCCATCAGCCATCTATTTCAAGACTTTCAAACCCATCCTCTCCCTTGGTCTGATCATGTTCTTATAAACTTTCAACTAAATTCTCTCACTCAACCATTTTCTCCCCAAAAAGCACCTACACCACCAGAATTCTCAACAAAATCACCTCTTCTATGACTCAGGACTCTTTAAAAATAAAACTACAAGATTTCACTAATCTTCCAATAGAAGAACAATTCTCTCTCTGGAACACTTCAACAAAATCCTTAATGGACTCTCTTGCCCCCCCTCAAGAAAGATTATTAAAATCACAACCAAACAGGAAACCGTGGTACAATGACCAACTCGCTCTCCTCCACCGACACCTCAGGTCTATAGAGCATAAATGGTGGAAACTTCAATCAAACAATTTCCTCGTGTTATACAAGGAAAAAGCTACCCAGTATAAAAATGCCATACAACAAGCAAAAAAAGAATATTATTCTAAATACATTACCACTACTCACAACTCTTCAGCACTTTTCAGCATAGTTCAATCATTATCTCCATACTCTTAACAAGAAACCTCCTCCACTACCCACACAACCACCCGCTTCTGAGCTTGCCCGCTTTTACGATAATAAAATTAAAGAGATCAGATCACATCTCAGTCAATCTATCCACACTCCCCCTCAAGATGTCACTAACAAGTCAACTCTTCTATCTTTTAGTACCTGTAATAACTTCACTCCTCCTTCTCTAGCAAACCTTCAGAAAACGTTTCAATCTATAAATGCATCCAACAATTCAATAGAAAGTACCTCCCCCTTAATTCTCAAAAAATTCTTCCCTCTCTTTGTACCATTTCTTTTGGAAATGGTGACTAATAGTCTGTCTAATAGTCTTGTTCCAAAAGCCTGGAAATCGGCTCTTGTTTACCCAAAATTAAAAAATCAAAACTCAGACCCAACTTCGTTACTAAATTTCCGTCCAATTGCCAATCTTCCTCTCATCTCTAAAATAATGGAAAAAATCATACATAACCAACTAGCCGAATTCATCGATAAAACCAACGCTTTACACCCTCATCAAACTGGCTTTCGCTCAACTTACTCCACTGAACTATCGTTACTAGGACTTCTTTCCACTATATACTACTTCCTTGACCACCGAAAATCCGTTCTCCTTATCTCTCTTGATCTATCAGCCACATTCGACACTGTCTACCACTCTCTCCTCCTCGACCGCCTTAGAGACTGTGGCATTACTGGCCAAGCACTCTCATGGTTTATCTCAAACTTTACCGATCGTAGTTTCAAGGTCTACTCAAATAACAAAATTTCTTTACCTATAGTTCAAACTTATGGTGTCCCACAGGGTTCTATTCTATCTCCTCTGCTATTTAATATCTTCATGTCTCCTCTTCTCACTCTAGCTCAGTCAATAGGTTTCATAATCTTTGCCTACGCAGATGACATTCAAATACTCCATCCCATCGATACCACAAACATCACTGATATACAAGAAATTAATTCAAAATTAGACAAAATAAGTGATTGGCTCTTTGCAAACAAACTCTCCCTCAACATTAACAAATCTTGTGGTATTCTCTTCTCAAACAACCCTAATGAATCAGTAACAGGAAAAATCTGCCTTAAATCTCATCCTGTCAAAATGGAAACAAAAATAAATTACTAAAGGTTATCATAGATAAAGATTTAACATTTCACATCAGTTCAGTGGTAAAAACCTGCTTCTACAAACTACGACTTATTTGATCCCTAACTTCTATTCTTGAAACCGAAGCAATCACGACCCTAGTTCATTCTCTAGTCATTTCTCATCTTGACTATTGTAATTCTCTTTACAATGGAATTCCTAAAAAAGAAACACGACGTCTTCAGCTCATCCAAAACACTGCAATAAAACTTATATATAAACTAGAGATATATGACCACGTCACTCCTCTTTTGAAAGAAGCACATTGGTTACCCATTACACATCGTATCACCTACAAAACTCTCATGTTGGTCTTTAAAATCAAATCTTCCCGTCAACCATCTTTTCTTGACAAACTTCTTATTCCATTTTGCCCATCATGGATCCTTAGATCTGCTGACCAAAATTTACTATCTGTCCCCTCTATAAAGGAATTCTTCTATACCAGGAAAACCAACATTTCTGTAGTAGCTCCTACTCTATGGAACGCTTTGCCATCCCAACTTCGTCAGGAAAAGCTTATTGATAAATTCAAGACTAATTTGAAAACCTTATTTCAAGACGCATTTTATTGCTCATGATTCTTCCATCACCATTCACCCAACCGCTTTTATGAAGCGACCTCTCTCCCTTTATCCCTCCCCTCCCCCTCCCTCTCACATTCAGACCTTTTTTCCTCTTTTCCTCTTTTTTTCACCATTAATAATGTAACTCTCCCCCTCCTCCCTCGTTAACCTCACTTTTATGTTTGTCATCATCAAATATCCTTAATGTTCACTTCCCCTTATATGCTTTTTTTATTAATTTTATAATCTATAAGCATAATTTTACTTCTATTTTATCTTTTATTGTAAACTGGCTAGATACTCGTTGATGGTCGGTATATTAAAAATCAATAAACTTGAAACTTGTTGTACGTGGTTCCCCCTCCTGCTTTTCGCCTGTCGCAGTCTGTCTCCAATGACGCACAACTTCCTGTTTCCGCCTGGGTGGACCACGGTGGATGGAAGGCAAGAGGGGGAGCCACGGACAATACTGCCGAATCGCAGACTTTCCAGCGTGACGTCAGACAGGTGCGGGAGGGAAGACATGCTGGGTTGTGAGAAGGGGAAGTTTGGGAGCATTGCTGCGGGTCACATAAAAAGGCCAGGTGGGCCAAATTTGCCCTGCGAGCCTTGTGTTTGACACGTGATCAACCGGCACTAAAATATATTCCAGATTATCTTAAGTTAACTGAATGCAAAAAATGAAGAAAAATAAACAAGATGCTATATTTACCACCCCATCTACCTTTAAGAGACTGAAATCTAATCCGCCTTCACCTAACAAGGCAGGGAATATAGAGTCAGCTGTATTCTCAGAAGAAAATATCATGACTGAACTCAGATTGATTAAAGAGTTGCTAAATAATCATATGGCTATTTCTAGAGATATGAGGGCTGAGCTGGAAGGAATACACACTTAGCTCTCTTCCTCCCAGCAACTGATAACATCTTTAACTGACAGAACATCAAAGTTAGAGGAAATAGCACCAAGAGTCAGTCTTAATGAAATAAGTATTTCTAAACTTCAGGAAAATAACATCTGAATTTTAGATATACCAGAAGGTGCTGAGGGTAATGATTTGACTTCATTTCTCCTGACTTGGATTCCTTATGTGTTTGCCTTCACTTTCAAATACGATCCCATGTTGTGATAACAGCTTCTCTCAAATACCGGCTTCATTCAAATACTAACTGTTAAATAAGCATACAGTTTTTACAAGTTAATATAAGTTAAGAAAATGTTTTTTTCAAATATACTTTTAAACAAATTCTTTTTACATACTCTGTTACATTACTATTATACACTGTTACATTACTATTATAAACTGTATTGTGTTCCTCTTACAGCGTTATTATTATACACTGTTACATTATTATTATACACTATTGTGTTCCTCTTGCAGCGTTCTCTCTGGCTCCTTTTACTAAGGTGCACTAGCGTTTTTAGTGCACGCACAAGATTAGCGCACGCTAGTCGAAAAATTACCACCTGCTTAAAAGGAGGCAGTAGTGTCTAGCGCGCGCTATTCCACGCATTAAGGCCCTAACGCACCTTTGTAAAAGGAGCCCTAAGTCAATAAAGGGGAAAGGTAGGGAATGGAACTGTGCGGCTAAATATCCTACTGTTGATATTTTCATTTCAGTTTTAAGTCTATCGTCTATTGTGTTGCAGCTATGGGGTATATTATGCTAATGGCACTTAATTGACTGATGTTACAACACTTGTTAGAGGGGAATGTAAATTAACAGTGACTCGGTATACCGATTAAAATTCTGAATACCTTTGCTTTATATGCTCAAATCACAAATTTAAATTTGGTTTTACAACACTAATATAGATACTAATATAGATACTCTGAAATATATGTAATGCTATTAATGTTAATATTAATAACTTATAAAGGGGAATAATTTATAATTTTTTATTTACATATATTAATTTTTTTTTCTAATTCATATATACTCTCTTAGATGTTAGACCACAATTGTGTAGGTCATTTCATAATCAATAATTGATAGTTTTATGCTCATTATTCATCCCTTATAGTTGTTTTATTTAGCTAATGATAACTTAAAAGAAATACTTGTAGTCGTTGACTATACTTGTTCACCATATTTTATTTAAATTTTGTTTGGAATTAATCACATTTCATATTAATATAAATAGCCCCTTTCTCTTATATCTTAGGCATTTTTTATAATAAATATTTGGTTACTTTTTACATCCAGGGAAGGGGGTGGGTGGGAGGGAGAAGGATAATGTATAGGGACTGGTTTATGAGTTGTTAGTACTATTGTTTGGGTATCTTGAATATATTGAAATTAGGGGGGAGGGGGGTGAAAGTTATTCTTATGTATTTCACTGATGGATATAAGTGCTGTTTTTTCAGGCAACTTGTTATGCAATTTTTGTATGCATGTTTTTAGAATGAAAATGAATAAAGATATTTTAAAAATATAAATATTATAAATATGCTATTTGGTCAAGGTGATTTGAATTATGGTGGGAGGGATCCACTGTGATTGCAGTAGTATTTGAGCCTCTGCGGGACTTATGAGATAATCATGATTTTTGCAAGGCTGTGTATCAGTCTTATGCCCTAAATTCTTGTTCTCTTGCCAGTCTCTGCCCGGCTGGGATGGTTCATATTAGAGAATGACACGGTGGCGGTTTACCCGTGGCTACTGCGTTTAGCCGCAGGTAACCCGCCAAAAATGGGGAATGAAAATTAGCAGCCTCTGCGGGGACTGGGACAAGGCCATCACCGCCCCGTGGAGCGGTGAACTGTCTTGTCACCGCAGTGAGGCATAAAGGATCGTGCGATCCCTGCAGCCCCCACCCGCCCACCCGCACGTCGGCTCGATCGTTTAACCAGCTTCCTCTCTCCACCTCACCTTAGTTTGCCAGCTTTCTTTTTCGGCGACCGGAACGCTTTCAAAAGAGCCGTGCACGCGCGGCTGCTCAGTATTCAATCTTCTGCTCTGACCCAACCAGGAAACAGGAAGTTGCAGCAGAGCAGAAGATTGAACTTTGAGTAGCTGCGCATGCACGGCTCTTTGAAAGCGTGCCGGTCGCCGAAAAAGAAAATCGGCAAACTAAGGAGAGCTGGAGAGCAGTAGCGTACCAAGGGGGGGTGGCGCCAGGCCTTGGAGCACCGAAGCAGACTGCTTCTCCCCCCTCCCAGCCGAAACCCCGCTGACCCTCCTATCTCTCCCCACCCAAGTGAACCTTTCCGACCCTCCCAGCGAAAGCAGCAAACCTCCCTCCAGTAGCGTCGGCTTTCTCCTCCCTCTGCCGCATCACTGATGACGTCATCAGTGACGCGGCAGAGGGAGGAGAAAGCCACGAAGGAGGTTTGCTGCTCTCGCTGGGAGGGTCGGAAAGGTTCACGGGGGGGAGATAGGAGGGTCAGCGGGGGTTCGGCCTGGAGGGGGGAGAAGCGGTCTGCCTCGGTGCTCCATTACCTTCTTCGGGCAGCAGAAGCGTTTACAATTCACTGCTGTTGCCGGCTTCAGGTCTTGTTCTCTGCCGGGTCCTGCCTACTTCCTGTTTTCATGAAGACAGGACCCGACAGAGAGGAAGGCCTGAAGCGGACAACAGCAGTGAATTATGAATGCTGCTGCTGCCCGATGAAGTTCAGGACATCAGGACATCGGGGAAGGAGCAGGGAGAAATCGGCTGCTGGCTTGGGGGTGAGGGTAGGGAAAGAATCGTGGAAGTGGAGCAATTGGCACGATGGCTTTGTGGGGGCTAGGGGGAGAGAGAAAGAAAGGAAAAAATAAAGAGGGGGGGGCCAGGGGGAGAGAGAAAGAAAGGCAGAAATAAAGAGGGGTCAGGGGGGAGAGAGAAAGAAAGGCAGAAAGAAAGAGGGGGACCAAGGGGAGAGAGAAAGAAAGGCAGAAATAAAGAGGGGTCAGGAGGGAGAGAGAAAGAAAGGCAGAAAGAAAGAGGGGGGACCAAGGGGAGAGCGAAATAAAGAGGGAGGCCAAGGGAAGAGAGAAAGAAAGGCAGAAATAAAGAGGGGGGCCAGAGGGAGAGAGAAAGAAAGGCAGAAATAAAGAGGGGGTCAAGGGGGAGAGAAAAAAAGGCAGAAAGAAAGAGGGGGGCCAGGGGGAGAGAGAAAGAAAGGCAGAAATAAAGAGGGGAGCCAGGGGGAGAGAGAAAGAAAGGGGGGGCAGGAGAAGAAAGAAGAAGGATCAGAAGAAGGACCAGAGACTCATGAAATCACCAGACAAAAAGGTAGGAAAAATGATTTTATTTTCAACTTAGTGATCAAAATGTGTCCATTTTGAAAATTTATATCTGCTGTCTATATTTTGCACTATGGCCCCCTTTTACTAAAACGCAATAGCGGTTTTTAGCGCAGGGAGCCTATGAGCGTCGAGAGCAGCGTGGGGCATTCAGCGCAGCTCCCTGTGCTAAAAACCGCTATCGCAGTTTAGTAAAAAGGGAGGGGGAATATTTGTCTATTTTTGTATAGTTGTTACTGAGGTGACATTGCATAAAGTCATCTGCCTTGACCTCTTTGAAAACCCGCGGAATATAAATGATAATTAACATTTTATCTGCGTACAGCGTGCTTTGTGTTTTTAAAATTTTATTGTTGGTAGATCATTTTGACTTGGCCACAAAGGTAAGGGGGAGGGAGGGGAGCTGCTGAAAGACATCTAGTAATCCTTGCAGGCTTGACTGTGCAGGGAATTATTTTTGTAAAATCATGTTTTGTTATGTGACTGGCATTATCTAGACTTTAATTTCTATGAATGAATACAATGAAAATGATATAAAATTACTTGTTTGCGGGGACCGCGTGTTCCGGCTCACACAAGGAAGGAGGGGGTGAAAGGGAAAAAGTTTATCTTCCTTGGAAATAGATTCTGAAGTGACCTCATCAAAGAAGACCAGCACCAAATGTACAAGAAATCCCTTAAACAATGTCAAAAGAGCCCAAAATAGAAAACTGCTACTGCCTTGAGACTCCATTATTGAAGGAATCAACTTGAAATCACAGAAGAGACAGGAAAAGGTTAAATGCCTCATGGAATTCTCAGGTACAAAACACAAACCAAATTGTGAATGAAATCAGAGCAGACAGTAAGAATTATAAAATTGATGTCATTATCCATCTGGAAAAAAAGGCGTACTAGAAATAATGCCTCAGCAATACAATTTTCAGAAGTTCTATTTGCTCATGGTAAGGGAGAAGAGAGACTGCCAGTGATGGTGGGGAGACTGATAGAAGATATGAAAGAAGGGTGGTAGAAAGGAACAGATGGTAAAGGAGGGAGGGAAGGGTGGTGGTGGAAAGGAATAGAACAGACATTGAAAGAGGGTAGAGAGGAACAGACCCTGAAAGGAAATGTGGAAGGCAGAGTGGGGAGAAGACGCTGGAAGGGAAGAAGACAGATGCCAGACTATGGGGGAGCGGAGGGAAGAAGATGGGTGCTAGACGGGGACGGTGACGGGGCGGTGAATGGGATGGCAGTGGCAGTGACGGGGCGGTGAAAGGGATGATGGTGACGGGGCGGTGAAGGGAACAGCGGTGACGGGGCAGTGCAGAGGATGGTGGGCTGGGGACGGTGCAGTGACGGGGACAGATTTTTTCCCCGTGTCATTCTCTAGTTCATATCTCTTCCTTAATCTCTTCTAGCATGAGTTATAGAGGCTAGTACCCTTTCAGTTATCTTGTAGAGGAAACCTAATTTCACTCCTGATGTGCTAGGAGGACCAAATATACTTCTTAGCTGGTGTGGTCTTTAGATGTACACATAAACCTTATATATGCCTGCCCTAAGGATGATTTGAATAGAGCTGCCTGAGAAATCTGGTCTTTCTCCTGCTCCTGGCGTTATCTGCTGCTAGTATATAATTATTGTTTTTTCATCATATCTGAGATATACCAGTGTTATATATCAAAATTATCATTATATAATAGCTCTGGCTACATTTGAAGCTTATAAATATTATACTAGATGCATGGTAGTCTCTTATGCACCTTTTACACATTCTCTCACCTTCTCTTCTATAATATAGCTACTGTCTTATCTCTGGTTATAGACATTTAAGTTTTATTTTAATCAGGTGACAGGTTATAACCCTTTTCTTATACTAAATACAGTACTTAGAATGGCACTCAAGATTTATCACTGTATCATTTCCTGTCTTCTATCTATTCAGATATTACAGGAATAGTTAGGTAGTTAGATTCCAAATAAAATAAAGTAAAATTTGTTCTGAAAACATGCTTGTAATCCAAAACATGTGTATATCAAAGTGAATTTCCCCATAGGAAATAATGGAAACTCAGACGAGTCGTTTCACAACTCAAAAACTTTAATACAAATACCATACATACTTGTATTACAAGACCTTGCTCATTTAGAACAGTCACTACTGCAGCATCAGAGAGAGAGGGTGTGATAGGAAGAGTATGACCACCAGAGTGAGTCTGTGAGAGAGTGTGTGAGTGAGAGCCTGTGTGATGGTGGAGAGAAGGGAGCCAAATTAATCCCTAGGGGAGACCCTAGTTGAACTCTGCCTCTGATATGAGGCTAGGATGTTCGACCACAATAGCCGAAGGCCACCACAATGCGTCGCCATGAGGGCCTAGTCAAGGATCCGTGACACCATGCATAGGTGAGAATCACCCAGTACCCATCACTATGTAAGGCCACACAGGTAACCAGTGTTCTGTAAGGCTCAGAAACTATCACCTATTGGCTCCCCCCCCTCCTTCTTGCAAGGAGCTTCTTGGTTATATATCTATCTATCACAGATATAAAGGAAAAGCAGGAATTGTAATATAGATAGATAGAGAGAGAGAGAGAAAGAGAGATCATAGATATATATAGAAAGATAACAATATCTTGACAAGCAGATGTTTTATCTATTGATATGTCCCTACCTCATCAGAATATGCATGACATGTGATGTGCTCAGTGCCCTCATAACCCTGCATATGTTTGAATGGTGGATGCAAAGAACCCCATTCTCCACAATGTTCTTTTTGCAAGTGTTTTGGGGTGTACTGTGACCTTGAGTCCCTGAGGCGCAGGTATCGGAGGGTAAATAGGAAAAATCCAGCCCTCATCCAGCGCACCAGACACCGCCTCAGAGCCCGGCGTGTCAGCTCCCCACCACTACCACACACAGCATCACTACAACTGGCCAGGTCTATCATGTCTTCTATGTGATGCTCCTACCTCTTCTCTGCACCTGCTATCCCCATGACATTCCCCAATGAGATGACATGGGAAGAATTGTGACAGGAGGAAGGAATAAAGCATATTATGCACATTACCCATTGCTTAGAACATAGAAATTCTCTCACATTCATATACTGTATATATGGGTAATTGCTGCAGCTTGGCAAACATTCCAAAACAAAAAATTAATTTACCAACATTGCCTACCTAACCCTGCTGCTGCAGCACCTCATCCCAAATGCCTACACCACACCATCAAGTGACAGAAGGGGAATTGATAAAAGACTACAGAGTAAGAGAGGCCATTGTGTCCCTGGCCCTTTGACCTCATAACTCCTCAACCCCCCCCCCATACTGCATTCATTGCACACACCACAGTCAGTTGCACAGGTTGAGTAGCTGCCTTGTAAGACATACCAGAAATCTGCATGTCACTATCAGATTCAAATCATCATTGGTGGTTCATAGCTGCACTTGTCAGGGTTATATCCTATGTCATGTCATTGCTGCTACTAGAGAATGACACCGTGGTTATTACCCACAGCTAACCACGGCTAGCTGCGGGTAACTCGCCGAAACGGTGACAAAAAAAAGGTCACCGTGAGTACGGGGACAAGGCCATTCACCGCCCCATGCGGTCCAGCAGCCCCTCTCTCCTGCCGGCCATCCGGCTGTGCATCTCCCTCACTCCATTTCCTTTAACTTCTCTTTGTGGCGATTTCACGTTGTATTGCAGCTGGAGCCTTGAAGTCGCGTCACGTGTGGCTGCTGGAAAAGTCTCCTCTGATGCAACTTCCTGTTTCCAGTTGCATCAGAGGAGACTTTTCCAGCAGCCAACGCGACGTGACTTCAAGGCTCCGGCTGCAATACAACGTGAAATCACCACAAAGAGAAGGTAAGGGGAAGAGAGGGAGGGAAATGCACAGCTGCCGGCGGGAAGGAGCTGCTTGACCGCATGAAGGGTGCTGGGGGGATGGACCAGAGAAGACGCTGAAACAGCCTGAAGGGAACTGGGGAAGAAAAAGAGGGGAGAAGACGCTGGAAAATGGGGAAGAGAGAGTGGGGAGAAGACGCTGGGAAATGGGGAAGAGAGAGTAGAGGGAAGACGCTGGGAAATGGGGAAGAGAGAGTCAGAGGAGAAGCTTCCGCCGACACACGCACGCGACTGCACGAACACTCCAGCGGCTTTCAACAAGCTGCTCAAACCTTAAAACGCGCCGTGAAGGTAAGGGGGAGGGCGGGAGATGCATGGGCCACGCAAGGGGTGCCAAAGGGCAGTGAGGTGGCGAGATGGCAGGGTGGATGCTGCGAGGACGGAGTGATAAAGGGGTCGGCGGGGATGGGGCAGTGAAGGGGACAGTGGTCCGGTGATGGGGCGGTGACGGGGATAGATTTTTCCCCGTGTCATTCTCTAGCTGCCACCTCTCAAAGCTTACTTCCTTGTGAATGTGCTATTCCTTGCCAGCTGTTCTAGTATGCAACCCATGCATGATGTGGTCATCCTAACTTGATATTCTTACTGCACACAGGGCATGCACAGCATGCTGCTGAGAAGCTGGCCTAGGTGTTCCAGGAGCTGGGCCAGGAGGCAGCAGAGGAGACGGTGGAAGATGCTACAGAGGAAGTGGTGGGGGAAACAGCATCTGAGCCCAGTTAGGGAGAGGATGATGTTGCGGAGGTAGCAGCGGAGGTGGCGGTGGAGGTTGGCAAGAAGCATGTGGTGGTGAAGCAGGGATAATGGGAGGTCCCTGATCTTTATGCAGACATGCCCCCACTTGAAGGGGATGAGGATGTGGCAATGGAGGCAGCTGCCCAGCCCAAATGCCCTGCTGTGCAGGAAGTGGTCCCAATAGTTACCCCCTCCCACCTTGAGGTTTATTGTAAGCTGCTGAATATAGTGGGGCACATGCGAAGTGTACAGCAGGAGGGGAGGAGGGAAACCATGCAGATCCTGCTGGAGATAGTGAGCCTTCTGCGGCAGCTGCTTGCCTTTTTTAAGGAGTCTGTGTAGGTGGCGAAGGGGCAAAAGTGAAGGCCAACCTGCTAATGGGCCATTGTTACCAACAGTGTCCAGGGCAGCTCACAAGTAGCTGGCAGAAACCCAATGTCTGAAAGGACATCACAAGGCCTCTCCTTACTGTATTCTGGGGACTTTATTAACTGCATCTCATTGGGACATATGAATATATGTACTGGGACATTCTCAGCCTACTTGATGTTACTGGCTGTTGTATACAATGCTGTCACCACATTCTCTGCCAATGATTGCAAGTGTTGAGATGTGATGTAGAGAAGCAAATTACAAGGTGATGGTTAAGGTGTGCAATAGTTTCATAAAATGTGTGTTCCAATTCTGTGACAAGGGTAGGGAGACATGCATATGGTGGGGCAATGTTGACCGCTATATAGGGTATCCTCCCTATATAAGTGGAAATGAGGTATCAGAGGATTCTCCTTTAAATTATAAGACCCAATGATTGAATGGAATGTGGTGAGGAGGCCATAAAGATCGACACGTTGAGAAAGTGGGATTGGGAATTCTATACTGCTTAGATGAGGTCACACCTTTACATTGGTTGAAATATCTTCTAATACCTATGGGCCAATGGAGGATCATGTAACCAGGCCAGGCTCACAGGAGCACTCTTGAGATTTGAGGCCACAACCTCTGGATACAGAGGCAGCAGCACTACCAGTAGGCCAGCCCTCACTGAAAAATGCTAAACTTAAAAACAAAAAACAACTATGTGAGGGTCAGAACTGCTAACTTCCTTTGCACAGGTTGGGACAGTGTTAGGCATGCATGTTGGTGAAATTGTCCAGGCCTGTGGCATTTTCTAAATACAAGTAAGATATACCTTTTTTTCAGAATCAATATATTTGTATGGCTATTGTTCTATGAGTTTTTTGTGAACATATTTTATATCATTCATTTGTACTTCTGCAAAGGTGTATGCATTTATATTTAATACTTGACAAGGAAAAAGACCTAAATAAATATCAATATTCTACCTCTAAAATGGGAGTCATGTTTGATCCCTTTATGTCATTTCACACCCCGACCTGCACCTGACAAAGGCAGGCAGGCAGGTAGGTAGGTGATCCAAAGTAGGACAGGGATCATGGCCTTTCTGTAAGTTACAATTTGGTTGTGAATAGGGTCATGTGACATGCAGGACATGAGACAGAGGATGTGTTAGCCATGGCAGAAGGAACATCTTATGAATAATGACTAGTCAACCAGAGCAGGTGACTGCTGTGAAATGCTGCCTATCATATGCAAGCAGATAGATCCCTTAAGAGTTAGACATGTGCAGCTGAAGGGGGAAAGGGAGGGGAGTAGAGACAGATGGGGAGGGGGAAAGAAGCTAAGGAAGAGGGCACAGAAAGCACACACACGTGTTTGTCCACCACCAGCACAGCAAGGTTAGGGAGCAGGAAGCAGACCAGTGTCACCTTTGGGATGCATGATACTGGCAGCTTATCTCACCTATGGGAAGAGCACTTGGAGGGAGTAGGACAACAGTGGTATAAGAACATAAGAAATGCCTGCACCAGATCAGACCTGGGGTCCATCCAGTCCAGTGGTCCGCACACGCGGAGGCTCAGCCAGGCATACCTGGGCGAATACCTTAATCATTTGTATCCCTCAATGTGTCCCGCAAGAAGATGTGCATTCAATTTTACCTTAAATCCTAAAATGCTGGTTTCCTCACCACATCTTCTGGGAGAGAGTTCCAGGCGTTCACCACCCGCTGTGCGAAGCAGAACTTTCTGACATTTGTCATAGCCGTGACCCCTCTCAGCTTCAGTCCATGACCTCTTGTCCGAGTCACATTTGACAAAGTGAATAACGCTGTTTCTTGCTCTCCATCCTTTCCCCTTGTCGGTGAGTGAGCTTGCTCCATTTTGTCAATTCCTTTTAATATTTTAAAAGTCTCTATTAGATCCCCTCTCAGTCTTCTCTTCTCAAGGGTGAATAATCCCAGATTTCTGAGGTGTTCTTTGTAGCTCAAGTTCTCCATACCTTTTACTAGCTTCGTCGCTCGCCTCTGCACCCTCTCCAGCAGTGTTATATCCTTCTTCAGGTATGGAGACCAGTGTTGGACAAAGTATTCCAAGTGTGGTCTGACCATTGCTCTATAAAGCGGCATTATGACCTCTTTCGATCTACTCATGATTCCCTTCTTTATCATGCCCAACATCCTGTTAGCTTTCTTTGCCGCCACCGCATACTGAGCCAACGGCTTCAGATTCCTGTCTATCAGTACCCCCAGGTCCTTTTCCTATTCACCCTCCCCAATGTTATACCTAGTAGTTTATACTCGTGCTCCTTGTTTTTCCTGCCCAGGTGCATCACTTTGCAATTTTCTACATTAAAACTCATCTGCCAATTTTCTGCCCATCTCTCAAGTTGGTTCAAATCTCTCTGGAGTTCCTCGTTGTCTTTTTGTGATTTGATTGCCCAGCAAAGCTTTGTGTCATCTGCAAACTTGATGATGAGACTGGTCGTTTGTTCATCCAGGTCATTTACGAAGATATTGAATAAGATAGGCCCAAGAACCGAGCCCTGAGGCATGCCGCTAGTTACTTGCTTCCAGTCCGAGTACTCCCCTTTTATGCCTACTCTTTGTTTTCTGTATTCCAGCCAATTTCCTATCCATCTTAGTATATCCCCTTCTATTCCATGACTTTGTAGTTTTCTGAGAAGTCTCTCGTGTGGTACTTTGTCGAACGCTTTCTGGAAGTCCAAGTATATTATGTCCACCAGTTCTCCGCTATCGACATGTTTGTTCACCGTTTCAAAAAATTGAAGTAGGTTTGTCAAGCATGACTTCCCTTTCCTGAATCCGTGCTGGCTACCTCTCAACAGGTCATGGGTATCCAGATGCTGGACTATGCTATCTTTAATCAAAGTCTTGACCATTTTCCCAGGGACCGATGTGAGACTCATAGGTCTATAGTTTTCCGGTTCTCCTCTTGATCCTTTTTTGAAGATTGGGATGACATTCGCTATCTTCCAGTCTTCTGGTATCCGTCCGGTCCTAACTGACATGTTAGCAAGGGATTGCAGTAGTTCTCCGATTTCTACCTTTAGCTCCTTTAATACTCTCGGGTGAATTCCATCTGGGCCAGGGGATTTGTCACTTTTTAGTTTGTCAATCTGATAGTATATCTGGTCCAGATCCACCTCCACTGTGGTGAGGCTCTCTTCTATTTCTCCCTTGAATACTTTCAATGTCTCCGGTATTCATGTGTTGTCTTCTTTGGTAAAGACAGATGCTATAGCTGACATATCTGCTTTTCCCCTATACAGATGTCAGCTCCGATGAGGATCGTGCAGGGTGCAGTGTGGTCTTAGCACTTCAGGAGGAGCAGGCATGGTGGCAGCTCCACCACACAGCCAGCAGGAGCCTCAGGACACCTAAGCACAGGAGCCTGGCAATGGGAACCAGCTCCTTTTTGCCCCACCTCATGAGTTTGCTGATGTGGCTAGGGATATGGAGGCCAGTGAGGGACCAAAGCCTGCCGCTGGAGAACACCCAGTCGCCAGCTTTGGCACCTACTTAGGCTACTGGCCCACAATGTCGGCCTGCAAGAATATCGGCAGCAGCAGGAGCAGACTGAAATAATGAGACAGGCATTGGAGGCCCAATGTCAGACCAATGGCATCCTCAGGCAGACTTTGGAATCGAACACTGGTATTAGGTCACAGCTGGAAGGCGTCCAGTGTCAGCTCACAGCCATGAACCGTTGTCCGACCACAGGCCAGCCCCCTCATCAGGAGCCTGCACCACCCTCCAGCAAGGGGATGCAAAGCCACTGAAAAACGGCACCACTCCCAGATCTTGGGCCCTGTCCCACACCTGCCTTCCTCCACACTCCAGTCAAATGGCCAGCATTTCAGCAGCAGGCATATCAGGACACTGACACCAGCAGTGACTCTGGCAGATTCGGACATGATTGCTCAATCTAGAGGGGGAGCTGGGAGGGCTCTCAGGGGCCAGGGGAAGTAGGTAAGGGTCTTGTGTGGTTGGGGGGGTAGGGGGTGTTTTGGTGTGTGCATGTGGGGGTGGTACACAACACATGCTATTTGTAAATAAAGGCGTTTTGTTTCATTTAAGCAGCCTATTGTCAGTGCTGTTTTCAGGTTTCAGTTAAGTTTCACTGAAGTTCCATATTGTGACAGTTTTCATGGTTCAGTTGAGTTTCACTGAAGCTCCAGCCACCCCAGTATTTATCCCGTATTTACCCTCAGTATGACACAGCCTGTTGGCGAACGTGTGGGGGAGAAGGCTCCTTTCTGTATATCTGGTGGTCGTGTCCCCGAGTTAAGGCCTATTGGAATATGGTGGGGTAAATTAATTGTTTGCATAACTGGGAAGCATAATCCGGTCATATTAGCTGGTTGCTTGTTGAATGCCCCCATTCTTCGCTATACCAGGCAGGAGTATCAGTTGTCCTTATTTATAGTTACTTTAGCTTGGCTTGCCCTGGCCCATTTTTGGCGTACTTGCCATTTGCCAACTTGGGATTATTTGATTAGTCATTTAGACTATGTACATTTAATGAGTAAGTTGACTGTGATGTTCGCTAGCGCATGGCTCCTTACCATAAGGTTTGGGACCTTTATGTTTCATGGTGGGTGGATTCACACCACTCAGGGACTCAGGAGTAGGGGGATTAGGTGATGGGGAGTTGATTGGGGGGGAATGGGGAGGGTGGTTTGGGGATTGGAGGGGATTTTGGGTGGGGCAGTTTTGGGCATTATGCATCTTTCTTGGGTATTTTGGTATATTGTACTTAGGAATGCTTGGCTGACTTTTTCCCTGGTTGGACTGAGTGTGGAGGGGTGGGGGGTTGAGGGATTGCTAGGGAGGATTTTTGTTTTCTCTTATCTCATCATTGTTTATCTTCAGTGTTGTTTTGTTTGTGCTTGTTTCTCTTTGGAACTGAAATATGTTTCTATGGGGGTCCTTGTGGGCCTCTAGATGTGCTGTTGTATTGGTGTGTTTTTCAAGAAATTTAATAAAAATTTGCTTGGGAAAAAAAAATAAAAATCTTACTCCCATTTCCTACCAAACCTATGGAATAATCTACCTCCTCACATCAGATCCCTACAGGGCCTTCTAAACTTCAGAAAAGCTATAAAAACCTACCTCTTTGCCTAACATTGCATTACTTTGGTGTCTTTTATTCTGCCAATACCTTGTGGTTCTAGGTGGATTACAAAATGAGGTGTTCTCATCATATCTAGTAAGATTACAAGATAGATATTTGGTTGGAATGTTTAGGGTCTGGGGAAAGACTGAGGGAATCGGTTATGGCATGAGCTTGCTTTGATATATTTCCTGAATAGAATGGTTTTTATTTCTCTTCTGAAGGTTTTGTAGTTTGGTGTTGAGATCAGTAAATTGGAGAGGTGATTGTCTAGTTTTTCTGCTTGCATGGCCAGTAGCCTGTTGTGCATTTTCTTGCGCTGTATGCCTTTAATTGGGGGGAGTATAAAGGGTGTTTGTGTTCTCCTTGATCTGGATGAGTTGTTCCGAGTTAGGCAATTGTTCAAGTAGGCTGGTCCATTGTCATTTAGGACTTTGAAAAGCATGCAGTAGAACTTGAAACGTATTCATGCTTGTACTGGGAGCTAGTGTGTCTAGGTAGGCGGTGGTGATTTGGTCATACTACTTCAGTGAATAGATCAGTATGAGGGCTGTATTTTGCACAGTTTGTAGTTGTTCTATTGGGGTGGTAGGGCAGGGTAGGTATAGGATGTTGCAGTAATCTAACAGATCTAAAATTAGGGCCTGAACTAGGAGTCTGAATTGTGTTCTATCGAAGTATTTTCGGATTTGTCTTAGGTTACGCATGATTGCAAAAGATATCTAGACTGTTTTGTTGATTTGTAGTTTGCTTGGCACAGCCCCTGTCTATCATCCCCCCTAGCAGTTTTAGATGGGGTTTGTATTTATTTATTTAAAATTATAACCCACCTAGCCACAAATCTAAGCGGGAAACAATAATCACATGCAAAATCACACAAAAAATACAGGTACTTCACAATAAAAACAGCATAAAAAAAGAACTACACATCCTCAAGCTGTAACATAGCTTACACCAAAATAGTGCACAATCACAATTTTGATCCCCCATTCTAAAAGTCATAAAGAAGAACTATACATCCTCAAATTTTCACAACACTTGCACCAAAGAAGCACTCAAACAACAGTTTTTACCCCCTTTCTAAAATGCCAAAGCATATTTTGATTGTTTGCAACAACAGAGGTAAGGCATTCCATAGTGCTGAGCCTTGCACAGAAAGCATAGATTTGCAGTTCCCTGTAAGCCTCACGACCACCAATGACGGAATTTCTCATCTCAAACTATCTGACGACCGTAGATCAGGCGAAGGACAATGCCACTGAAAAAGAGAGCGGACAGTTGATGGACTGCAACACCTTGAACACCACGCACAGAACCTTGAATTTGGGCCTGCATACCAACAGGCAGCCAATGAAGCTCTCGAAGTATCGGTTGTAATATGATTTGAATTTCGAGGCTTGAACGATTAGATATGCAGCAGCATTTGTGTCAACCGCAATGCACGCAGGACACATTTGGACAACCCTAAATAAATGAAATTTACAATAGTTTAGCAGAGGTGTTATTATCAAGGTGATGACTGTTCGAAAATTATCATCTGAGAGATAATCACGTAACTTCCACAGTAGCTGTAACTTAAAAAACACACCGGATATCACTGGCTTTAATTTAAGCCTTGAAGGACAAGTGGAATCAAACACCACTCCCAAATATCTACATTGCTTTCGCACTGGGACAACCTCATCTGCAAGACAAATCTGAGAAGGGTATGGGGTATGAGATGGAGTTGGGGTTTTAGATTTTTTCGAGGAGTAGGAACTTTGTTTTATCTGTGTTTAACTTTAGTTTGTGGTCTTTCATTTATTGTGTTACTATTTCTAATGTTTTGTGTAGTTAATACCATTGTGGTTGATTGGTTGAAGGGGAGAAGATGGTGTTCAGTTGATCCAAGCAAGTTCCGAGTGAGGCTATGTAGAGATTGAAGAGCGTTGGGGATAGTGGAACCATGTGTAAACCTTGCCTGTAATTCCTATTGTTTCCAACCAGATCAAATGCTGCAGTGAGATCAAGTTGTATGATAAGTATTTTTTTGCCTTTGCTCAGGTGTTGTCGGGTTGTGTCCAGGAGGGATCCTAGTAGCGTCTCTGCTGTAGTTGGTCCTGAAGCCTGATTGTGAGGGGTGGAGTTTGCTGTGATTTTCTAAGTAGTCACTGAGATGTTTTGCCACTAGATCTTCCATAAGCTTGACATATAGAGGTATTGGGGCTATAGGTCTGTAGATGGATGGTTGATCTTTTGGTCCCTTTGGGTCTTTCAAAACAGGGGTGATGATGATTTTGTTGAGATCTTGTGGGAATCGTCCCTCTATGAACATCGATTGTATCACTTGCATGAGGTGGGTGCAGAATTTCGGGCTGGGAAGTTTTATGTAAGAACATAAGAAGTTGCCTCTGCCGGGTCAGACCAGTGGTCCATCGTGCCAGCAGTCCGCTCCCGCAGCAGACCATAAGGCCCATGACCTGTCTAAAACCCTTTAATCCCCATTTTTCTTCTATCTATACCCTTTCATGATCCTATCTCTACCTCTATCTATATCCCTCAATCCCCGTATCTTTCAGGAACTTTTCCAATCCCTCTTTGAATCCCCTTAATGTACTCTGTCTTCACATTCTCCGGAAGCGCATTCCAGGTGTCCATCACCCTCTGAGTGAAGAAAAATTTCCTAGCATTGGCTCTAAAACCTGTCCCCTTTCAATTCTCCCGAGTGCCCCCCTTGCTCTTGTAGTTCCCAATAGGCTGAAGAATCTGTCCCTTTCTACCTTCTCTATGCCCTTCATGATCTTGTAAGTCTCTATCATGTCTCCTCTGAGTCTTCGCTTCTTCAGGATGAAGAGCCCCAGTCTTTCTAGCCTCTGTGTATGAAAGATATTCCATACCTTTTATCATTCTTGTCGCTCTTCTCTGAACCCTCTCAAGTATCTCCATGTCCTTTAGGTACGGCGACCAATATTGGACACAGTACTCCAGATGTGGTCGTACCATCGCATGGTACAGCGGCATGATGACTTCCTTTGTTCTGGTTGTAATACCCTTCTTAATAATACCCAGCATTCTGTTTGCCTTCTTCGAGGCTGCTGCGCATTGTGCCGTTGACTTCATTGTTGTGTCCACCAGTACACCCAAGTCTCTTTCAAGGTTACTTTCCTCTAGTACTAATCCCCCCATTTGGTAGCTGAACATCGTGTTCTTTTCCCCTATATGCATGACCTTGCATTTCCCTACATTGAAGTTCATTTGCCATTTATTCGCCCACTTCTCCAGTTTGTTCAGGTCCCTTTTTGTAGGTCCTCGCATTCTTCCGCAGTTCTAATCCTGCTACAGAGTTTAGTGTCATCCGCAAATTTTATAACTTACACATTCGTCCCCATTTCCAGGTCATTAATAAATACATTGAACAGCAGCGGTCCGAGTACATGACCCCTGCAGAACTCCGCTCGTGACCCTCCCTACAGTCCTAAGTAGTGACCCTTCACTCCAACCCTCTGCCTGCCAACCAGTGTTTAACCCATCTGTGTACATCCCCTTCCACCCGTGGTTCCACAGCTTCCTAAGTAGCCGCTCATGGGGTACCTTGTCAAAGGCCTTTTGGAAGTCGAGGTAAATGATATCTACGGGTTCCCCTTTGTCCAACTGGCTGTTTACCCCCTCAAAGAAGTGCAGTAAGTTCATTTGGCACGATCTTCCTTTGCAGAAGCCCATGTTGGCTCGCTTTCATTAGCCCATTTTTTTTCGATGTGCTCACAGATGCTGTCCTTTATCAGTGCTTCTTCCATCTTGCCCGGAACTGATGTCAAACTTACCAGCCTGTAGTTTCCCGGGTCTCCTCTCGACCCCTTTTTAAAGATAGGTGTAACATTTGCTATCTTCCAGTCCTCTGGGATCTCGCCAGTTTTCAATGATAGGTTGCAAACTCGTTGGAGTATTTCCGCTATCTCATTTCTTAGTTCTTTTAGTACCCTAGGGTGGATTCCGTCCGGGCCTGGTGATTTGTCACTTTTCAATCTATCTATTTGTTGGAGGACATCCTCATGGCTCACCTCTATTCAAGTTTCAAGTTTATTAAAATATTTGTTTGACCGCTTAATCTAATTTCTAAGCGGTTAACATAATAAAATTAGCATAAAAACAAGTGAAACAGTTACATTAAGACGTATATTAAAACAGGAAAAACACGTGACTTGCACAGACATACGGCAACAAAGGGACGGATGGGGAAGAACTACAATAAGAACATAAGAACATAAGAAATGCCTCTGCTGGGTCAGACCGAGTGTCCATCGTGCCCAGCAGTCCGCTCACGCGGTGGCCCAGCAGGTCAGGACCTGTGCAGTAATCTTCTATCTATACCCCTCTATCTTCTTTTCCAGTAGGAATTTGTCTAAGTCCTTTCTTGAAGCCCAGTACCGTACTCTGCCCAATCACGTCCTCTGGAAGCGCATTCCAGGTGTCCACCACACGTTGGGTAAAAAAGAACTTCCTAGTATTTGTTTTGAATCTGTCTCCTATCAACATTTCCAAGTGCCCTCTTGTTCTTTTATTATTCGAGAGTTTGAAGAATCTGTCCCTCTCCACTCTCTCTATGCCCTTCATGATCTTATAAGTCTCTATCATATCCCCTCTAAGTCTTCTCTTCTCCCAGGGAATAACAGACCCAGCTTCTCCAATCTCTCAGCATATGACAGGTTTTCATACCTTTTATCAGACGCGTCGCTCTCCTCTGAACCCTCTCGACTAATGCCATATCCTTCTTAAGGTACGGCGACCAATATTGGACGCAGTACTCCAAATGCGGGCGCACCATTGCCCGATACAATGGCAGGATAACCTCTTTCGTTCTGGCTGTAATACCCTTTTTGATTATACCAAGCATTCTATTCGCTCTCTTAGCGGCACGCTGCACACTGTGCCGTCGGCTTCAATGTCATGTCCACCAATACCCCAAGTCCCTTTCCTGGGTACTTTTTATTTAATAATATCCCTCCCATTGTATAGTTGTACCTCGAGTTTCTGCTCCCCACATGTAATACCTTACATTTCCTCAACGTTTGAACTTCATCTGCCATCTCATCGCCCAATCTTCTAGTTTGTTCAAGTCCCTTTGCAATTCTTCGCATTCCTCTGTAGTCCGAGCTCCATTAAACAGTTTAGTGTCATCCGCAAATTTTTATTATCTCGCACTTCGTCCCTGTTTCTAGATCATTTATGAAGATATTAAATAGTAGCGGCCCGAGCACCGAGCCCTGCGGGACGCCACTACTCGTGACCCTCCTCTAGTCGGAGTAGTGACCCTTCAGTCCTACCCTTTGTTTTCTACCCTCCAACCAGTTTCTGATCCATCTATGTATGTCACCTTCCACCCCCATGGTTCTTCAGTTTCCGGAGTAGACGTTCATGGGGCACCTTGTCAAAGGCTTTTTGGAAATCTAGATATATGATGTCAATGGGGGTCTCCTTTGTCCATCTGTTTGTTAATCCTTCGAAGAAATGCAATAAGTTTGTTTGGCACGATCTTCCTTGCAGAAACCATGCTGGCTGGCTGTCAGAAGTTCGTGTTTTTTTCAAAATGTTGATCAATGCTTTCTTTTATCAGTGCTTCTGCCATTTTCCCAGGAACTGAAGTCAGGCTCACTGGCCTGTAGTTTCTCCCCGGATCACCTCTTGATCCCTTTTTAAAGATGGCGTAACGTTGGCTATTTTCCAATCCTCCGGGATCTCGCCTGGTTTTCAGGGATAAGTTGCAAATTTGCTGCAGGTAGTTCCGCTATCTCCTCCTTTAATTCCTTCAGAACCCTTGGATGTATGCCATCCGGACCCGGAGATTTGTCAGTTTTTTAGTTTTTTCGATCTGCCTACGAACGTCCCTCAATGCTCACTTCTATGAATGTTAATTTTTCTGCTTGACCTTCCATTTGAAGAATTGCTCAGGTTCCGGCCATTAGGTTTGGGGGGGGGAATGTGATTTTTCGTTAGTAAATACAGACGAGAAGAACATGTTAAGCCTTTCTGCCCATTACCTTCTCCTCTTTCACCACTCCCTTCCTGTCTCCATTCGTCTAGCGGTCCCACTTCCTCTCTAGTTGGCTGCTTCCCTTTAACATATCTGAAGAACGGTTTGAAATTTCTTGCTTTCCCTGGCTAGCCTTTCTTCATACTCTCTTTTAGCTTTCCGAACTTCACGGTGACATTCTTTTTGATACTTCTTGTGCTCTTTCCAGTTCCCCTCAGATTTGTCCTTTTTCCATTTCTTGAATGAATTTTTCTTATTGCCTATCGCTTCCTTCATACTATTTTGGTTATCCACGCCGGGTCTTTTGTTTGATTCTTTTTGCACCCTTTCCTGAATCTGGGGATATACAGATTTTGCACCTCGTTCACCATGTCCCTTGAAGAAGGACCAGGCATGATTTACCGTTAGCCATGTTTTGGAAGTGTTCTAAGTTTTCTCCTTACCAATTCTCTCATTGCTTCGTAGTTTCCTTTCTTGAAGTTAAAGGTTGTCGCTATGGATCTCTTGCCTTTTGGTATTCCTACCTCAACCTTGAGCTTGATCATATTATGATCGCTGTTTCCCAACGTCCCCACTACTATCAACGTCCCTTTGCAGGTCCTCTTAACCCATTTAGGATTAGATCCAGAGTGGCATTTCCTCTCGTCGGTTCTCTAACAAGCTGCTCCATGAAGCAATCTTGTGTGGCTTCCAGGAATTTTGTCTCCCTAGCGCATTTCGAGCTTCCAAGCCTCCAGTCTATCCCGGGGTAGTTGAAGTCTCCCATAATAACCGTGTTGCCACTTTTGCATTCTCGCTTCATCTCGGCTTCCATTTCTTCATCAATATCTCCGGTTTGCCCGGGGTGGGCGATAATATAGGCCCATCTTTATTTCAGGCCCTTTCCTTCCCAGTATTTTAACCATAGAGATTCCAGCCTTGTTGGTCATCTCTGCTGTGTCCATTCTTGTGGATTGTATGCTTTCTTTTATGTACAGGGCTATTCCACCTCCTTTTTTGTCCCTGACCTGTCCTGGTGATAGAGCTTGTATCCAGGCAGTGCTGTATCCCATTTGCTTATCCTCATTCCACCATGTTTCAGAGATTCCAATGATGTCGATGTCTTCTGCATCGACCACTGCTTCTAGTTCCCCCATTTTGTTTCTTAGGCTCCTTGCATTAGCATATATGCAATTTAGATCTGGTATTTTGTTGTCCTCCTTTCCTTTCCCTGTGCTTCGGTCCTTAATTTCTTTTCTTTTGCTGTAAACATTGTAACCTCTTCTGGGTTAGTCGACTCCTGCAATTTATCCATTGTTTCTTCCCAGTCATTTTTCCCCTTGGTATCTTCACAGGATACCGTCTTCCGAATCGTCGGCCCTAGGTCAACTGTCGGCTTTCCCCTTCTTCTTAGTTTAAAGCCAGGTCTATTCCTCTCTTGACGTTGTTTGCTAGGAGTTTAGTTCCCGCTGCACTCAGGTGGAGTCCATCTTTCCTGTAGAGCTTGCTCTTGCCCCAAAACGCCGTCCAGTTCCTCACGAAGTGGAATCCTTCTTCCTCGCACCATCTTCTCATCCACGCATTTATTGATTGTAGCTCCTCCTGCCTTTTCACATCTGCCCTCGGTACTGGTAGGATCTCTGAGAACATTATCTTCTGGGCCCTCATCCTCAGCTTCCTTCCCAGAATCTTGAACTGTTCTAGTAGCGTGCTTCTTTTGTAGTCTCTCCTGCTGACATCATTCGTCCCGATGTGGATCACTACAGCGGTCTCTTCTGTCTCCGCCCCTTCCAATATCATTTCAATTTTGTCCACGATGTCCTTGGTTCTTGCTCCTGGAAGGCAGGTCACCAGTCGGTCCTCTCTCCCTCCTGCTATGTGGCTGTCCACATGCCTAAGGATTGAGTCTCCCACTAGGATCGCTGACTTCCCCTTCTTCAGATTTCGCTTCGGTCTCAGGTCAATGTCTTCAATGTGCTTCGCTCTTTCCACTTCTGGGCCTCGACTAGCTAAAATCTCCCCCTCTTGTGGTAGTCCTCTGTGGGTGTCATCTTTGAGGTAATCTTCTTCTTGCTCTCCCTTGCATGTTGATATCCGTGTAGCTTCTTCTTTCATCTGAAGTTCGTTCTCCTTCACCTTCGTCCTGTATGCCTCTTCAATGAATCTCTCAAGTTCCCTGACTTCCTCTTCAATGTGTCTCTCCGTGATGTGAAAACCTTCTAGCTCCTGTATCCTGTCCTCTAGTCGCTTGACCTCCTTCTTCAAGCTTCTCAGCTCCTGACACCGACCGCATACATACGACTGTCTCCCCGAGGGGAGATAGTCATACATATGACAGTCTGTGCAGAACACTGGAAAACTCATCTTCTGGCTTCCCTCTGCTTCCATTGTTGTTCCTAATTTAAGATACCAGTTGAGATTACTTGTGACTTGTGTCTGCCCTGTGTCCTTTCTCTCTCCCTGTCTGTTGTTGGTGTCTTCCCTGACTCTCTCTCTGTGCTGGTATCTCTCTTTACCTGCTTGTTGGTGTCCTCTCTTTCTCTGCCTGCTTGCTGCCTCCTTGGTATACTTGAGTGAGTGAGTGGCTAGGCCCTTTGTGTCTGTCTCTTTCTTACCTTCTGTGCTTTCCTTTTGTGCTTGTCGCTTCTTTACCCCTCTGACTTACTCCGTTTGTTCTTGATAGTAGTGCCTTGTCCCTCCGCAAATGCTCTTCGCAAAGGCGCTCTCGCTAAGGCGAGCGCCTTTGCCGTTCGCCTTCGCCGCTCGCCGAACGGCTGCGCGCCGTTGGCTCCGCCTCCTTTTCAAGGGGGAGTCCGACGCTGCCTCTGACGCGGTGGGGGTGGGCGGAGCGTACTCTCGCCGCTTCCCCGAGCCTTGTGCTTCTTGCTTCCTTCTACCCTGCTTCCAAAACTGTCTCTCTGGCTCTCCCCTGCTGATCAGGCTACCAAGCACAAGCTGCCTCCTTCTCCTGCACGCGGCACCCGACTCAGAGTTCGCCGCGTTGGCTCCGCCTCCTTTTCAAGGGGGAGTCCGACGCTGCCTCTGACGCGGTGGGGGTGGGCGGAGCGTACTCTCGCCGCTTCCCTGAGCCTTGTGCTTCTTGCTTCCTTCTACCCTGCTTCCAAAACTGTCTCTCTGGCTCTCCCCTGCTGATCAGGCTACCAAGCACAAGCTGCCTCCTTCTCCTGCACGCGGCACCCGACTCGAGTTCGCCGCGTTGGCTCCGCCTCCTTTTCAAGGGGGAGTCCGACGCTGCCTCTGACGCGGTGGGGGTGGGCGGAGCGTACTCTCGCCGCTTCCCCGAGCCTTGTGCTTCTTGCTTCCTTCTACCCTGCTTCCAAAACTGTCTCTCTGGCTCTCCCCTGCTGATCAGGCTACCAAGCACAAGCTGCCTCCTTCTCCTGCACGCGGCACCCGACTCAGGGTATAGATATAGAATAGGCAAAACATAAATGGCTAAAACAATAGGTTAGGTAAAAAATTATTAATAACAGTTAAGATTTAATTATAAACTTGGCACTTAAAAGGGCATTTTAACCAAAAGCGTCTTGGAATAAAAATGTCTTTAATCCTGTTTTAAATTGTTTTATATCTGATTCATTACGAAGATATATAGGCAATAAATTCCAGAGAGAAGGAGCAGTAACAGCAAAATTGTTGGTGCGTAAAGTATTAATTGATGTTAAAGACGGTATAACTAAAAGATTTTGAGAAGTTGAGCGGAGGGATTTTGACGTAACATACGGGATTAAAAGGCTATTAATAAAATCAGGTTGGTTATTCAGTCTGGTTGTAAATGTTAAAAGTGAAATTTTATAGTTAATCCTATGTTCGATTGGCAACCAATGGGTGTTGATTAGGAGAGGGGAGACGTGATCATATTTCTTTGCCCCGCTAATGATCTTAATAGCGGTATTTTGGCGATCTGTAGTCGTCTGATCTCCTTTTTTGTAATGCCCTTATAAAGGGCATTACAGTAATCTAAACAGGAAATTACCAATGAGTGAATTAAAGTTTTCAGTGTGGCAGGTTCCAGTAATCCAGCTAATCCAATTATTTTAGGGGACTTCAATATTCATTTTGAAGACTCCAACAATAATATTACATCAGATTTTCTTACTTTTCTAAACGATCTAGAACTAAGTCCATTAATATCTGATCCAACTCACATCGCCGGCCATACCTTAGATATGGCACTAATCTCTTCTTCTCAAAGTAATAATTTCCCAGCTCCTTCAATTACACCTGTTCCATGATCTGACCACTTCTTAATTTCATTCCAAAAACTCATTTCAAAGCATCATAGCACTCTAAAACCAAAAACAATAACCACTAGGAAATATAATAAGTTGAAAGCTGCTGATATATCTTCCAATTTTCACCTCTCCCTCGAACAATTAGCCAACTCAACTATAGATGAAAAAGTTCAAATATGGAATCACTCTATTGTTAATCTTCTCAACTCAGTTGCCCCAGTAGTTACTTTTACTATTTCTCCACGAAAACAAAAAAAACCCATGGTATTCTTCAAATTTAACTCTAATTAAAAGACAATTGCGTAGCTTAGAACGACAATGGAGACACAATAAAATATCATTCAACTATAATAAATACAACGACCACGCTCTATACTACAGATCTGAAATCAATAAATCAAAAAAAGATTACACCAAACAAATCAATAAAGCCAAAAACTCTTCTGCTTTATATGCAATAGTCAAATCCCTAACCACACAGAAAAAGTTAACAAATATTCTCAGTTCCTTTCCTTCAGCAAAAGCTCTTGCTGAATTTTTCATTAACAAAGTTCAAAAAATAAGAGAAAAAATTCCATTCAACGCGATCACACGCTCTTCCTATGACTGTGCAGACTCTACTACATCAACCATTTTGTCTTTTTCTAGATGCTCACATTTCACCCTTCCTAGTTTGGAGGAAATACAAAGATGTATTAACACACTTAATATAAAAGGAACTAGCTTAGAAGGTATTCCTCCTTTCCTATTAAAACGATTCTATTCTATTTTTGGTCCATATATCAAGGAGTTGGTCAATTCTAGTCTGTCCTCCGGATCCCTACGTAAAATTTGGAAACAATCAATTATCCATCCGATTATTAAAGATAAAACTGTTAGTACGCAAGATCCTTCCAATTATCGCCCCATAGCAAATATACCATTTATGGCCAAACTCACAGAAAAAATCGTTTTCCAACAACTTTCTGATTTTGTTGAGAAAACCAATGTTCTACACCCTAATCAGACCGGCTTTCGTCATTGTCATTCAACAGAATATTCCCTTCTAGGCCTTACCACCAAAATACTCTACTTTCTCGACCATCATCAATCTGTTTTACTCTTCTCTTTGGACCTTTCCTCAGCATTTGACACCATTGATCACTGTTTACTTTTAACAAGGCTTCAGGAAATCGGTATCTTAGACCAGGTCTTGGAATGGTTTATATCCTACTTTAAAGATAGATCTTCTAAAGTAGTCTTCAATAATACTTCATCTGAATCCTTCTCATGTAAACATGGTATCCCGCAAGGCTCTATACTATCTCCTCTACTTTTTAACATTTTTTTGGCGCCTCTCTTGACTGTCTCACAATCCATCGGTTTCACCACATCTGCTTACGTGGACGATGTCCAACTTCTTCATTCCATCGATTTAAATAATAAGGAAGAAGTAGCCCTCATTAATCACAAATTAGAAAAAATTAAATCTTGGTTGGATGTCAACAAACTTTCACTTAACATTAATAAATCTAAACTAATGATCTTTCCGTTAAAAGAAGGTACAACACTTCAAGCTCCCTTGAAATTTGAATCCTCCCCTATCAAAACTGTTCCAACTTTAAAGCTTTTGGGCGTTACCCTTGACAGTAAATTTTCATTTCATTCTCATATCAGTGCAGTCGTCCAGAAATGTTTCTATCGATTGAGAATGATTGGATTAGCTGAAGTGACACAGAAATCCATAATTATGGATTGCAGGTGGATCAAGACTGAGACATTAACGGGTGGAGGAATGTATAAGAGTAAGAAGTTTAAAGAGGGTGAGGATTTGCATTTAACTTTCAAATATTCTAATGGACTGTTGTTATTCGTAGAAAATTCAAAGTCAGCTAAAATAAGAGAGCGATAGATTACTGCTACGCCCCCTCCTTTCTTTGATGAACGGTGATTATATTGATAAGTGTAACCAGGGGGACAAGAAAAGGCCAAATAACTCTCCTCTCCTTTACTAAGCCAGGTTTCAGTAATAAAAAGAAAATCAAATTTGTTTTGTAAAATAATGTCTAAAATGAGGTGATATTTAGATTTAAGGGACCTAGAATTAATAAGTCCGATGTTTATAAAATTAGTGCAGGGTAAGTTTGAACCCTGAAGTATCTGGGTAGATGCAAGATTGGTGAAATGTGGGTCTGTGTTAGGAGGGCCACGGGGAATAGTTCCAGGGCGATGGCCCCAATGAACAGGAATTGGAAGATAAGGAACAGACGTGCTAAAAAATAGATTAACTAATAAAAAAAGTAAAAAACCTGTGTATTTGAAAGTGAAATACGATAGTATGGAGGCACACTTAGGAGGCGCACAAAGGAGCACACTAAGGAGCAGGCGCTTCTTGGTCTCCATGGAAGATCTCATCGGGTTCTGATATACTGGATGTGTCCTCGCTTGTGAAGACTGACGAGAAGAACTTGTTTAACCTATCTGCTACCTCTTTTTCCTCCTTTATCACTCTCTTTCTGTCTCCATCATCCAACGGTCTTACTTCCTCCATCGCCGGTTGCTTCCCTTTAACATACCTGAAGAATGATTTGAAATTTTTTGCCTCCCTGGCTAGCCTC
Source organism: Geotrypetes seraphini (assembly GCF_902459505.1). Lineage (NCBI taxonomy): Eukaryota > Metazoa > Chordata > Amphibia > Gymnophiona > Dermophiidae > Geotrypetes > Geotrypetes seraphini. Next base: position 153,039,684 of record NC_047087.1, on the reverse strand, counting down.
TCTTCATATTCCCTTTTCGTTCTCCTAACCACTTGATGACATTCTTTTTGGCATTTCCTGTGTTCCTTCCAGTTTTCCCCGGTTTGGTCCTTTTTCCATTTCCGGAACGATTTTTTCTTGTCTCCTATCGCTTTCTTCTTTTGTTCGGGTTTTTTTTTTTTTTTTGCACCCTTTTCTAAATCTGGGGATGTACATATGTTGTGCTTCTTGCACTGTTCCCTTGAATAGGGACCAGGCTTCCTCTACGGTTTCTGTTTTCCTTGAGCTGTTTATGAGGTTTTTCCTTACCATTGCTCTCATAGCATCATAGTTCCCTTTCTTGAAATTGAATGTTGTCACTGTGGTTCTTTTCCTTTTACTGTACCTACTTCTAATTTGTACTGGATCATGTTGTGATCGCTGTTTCCTAGTGATCCTACTACTTCCACTTCCTTTTGCAGGTCCCCCTAGTCCGTTGAGGATTAGGTCGAGAGTGGCATTCCCTCTCGTTGGTTCCTTGACGAGCTGATTCATAAAGCAGTCCCTCACAGCCTCTAAGAATTCTGTTTCCCTTGCACAGTTTGAGTTTCCAATATCCAGTCTATCCCGGGGTAGTTAAAATCCCCCATTACCGTCACATTCCTGTTTTTGCCTTCCCGCCTCAGTTCTGCTGCCAGTTCTTTGTCGTTTGCTTCCGTTTGTCCAGGCGGACGATATTACAGTCCCAATTTTATGTCAAAGCCATTTCTTCCTGGTAATTTAACCCATAATGACTCCAATCCTTCCACCTTTGTATCCATATCCACTCCGGCCGAGGGAAGGGTGTCTTTTATGTATAGTGCTATTCCTCCACCCTTCTTGTGAGTCCTGTCTCTTCTATAGAGTTTGTACCCTGGCAGTACTACATCCCATTGGTTATCCTCATTCCACCATGTTTCCGTGATTCCAATGATGTCTAGGTTCTCTTTTATGGCTGTGACTGCTAATTCTCCCATTTTGGTCTTCAGGCATTTGTGTGCAAGCAATTTAAGTCCTGGTCTTTTCTTTTCCCTACTGGTTTTTCTTGTGTTTTGCTCCTCTTGCCATCCCCTATTTGAGCTGCCAGTCCCTGATTTCTGCTCCTTTCTTCCTCATTTTTTGGTGCATCTTTTTAGTCAGCAACCTGATTTTTTGATTTCTCCCATTCCTCTAATTCTATCTGTTTGCCCCTCTTATTGTTCATCAGCAGTATATCAAATTTGAATAAACATAAACATTTAACAGGTATGAGGGGTGGTGGTTGAGGTTGCATGCAGCATAGCTGTATTTTTTGTAGAGTTTGTTCATGTCAGACCATTGTATTTTGGGGAAGTCAGACCAAGTTTTTTCCGCTGCACAGGACTCTTTTTCTGTGAAAGGGAGTGTGACCTCATCCAGGTGGTTAGGGGTTCCGGCTAAGCTGTTTCCAGCTGTTGCAAATTTGTTTCTAAAGAATTCTGTCAGGTTCAAACCCGGCTGATTGGGGGGGGGGGGGGGGGAGGAGAAAGGTTGTTGATTGCCAGGTAGGGTTTGGTGTCGGTGAGTTCCTTTAGCAGTTTGAATATTTTTTTTAATATCTTGGATTTCTAAGCCTATCTGATTGGTGTAGTATGCCTTTCTTTTAGTTGTTTCTTGCATTATTTGTTTAGTTTTCTCCAGGCTGTTTTTGTGTGTTCTTGGTTGTTTTTAATCCATTCTCTTTCAAGTCATCTGCATTGTCTTTTGAGTAGGAGTAGTTCGTTGATGAACCATTTGTCTGATCGTCTGCAGATTCTTATTTTGTTTGAAGTTGCACCATATCATCCAAGATGGTAACACATACTGTGTGCCAGTGAGCTATGAACTCTTTGAGGTTACCATCATGGTGTCTGCTTTATTCCAGAATTTGGAGGGGTTGATCTTTTGACACGTTTTGTAGGTTAGACTTTGGGTTTTTTGTTTGGTTTTTCCCCGTGCCCAGTTGATATTGAAGGTGTATATGTAGTAGTCGGACCAGAGGGAGCGAGCCCAGATTCCGTTCGTGGTATGAATCTCTGAGTCAGTGGGTTGTTGGGACACTAAGGCTACTATGTAAAGTTGATGGACTTTCTCATGTGTGGTTTGGGGATCTAGAATTTTGTAGGAGAGGGCTTAATGGGAAGAAAGAAGGTTTTCTACCTGTTTGGAAGATTTGACTTTGAGGTGTAGGTTAAGATCTCAGCTTAAAACATAGAAACATAGAAGATGACGGCAGAAAAGGGCAATAGCAAGTCTGCCCACTCTAATGACCCACCCCCCTTGATTTTACCCCCTAGAGATCCCACATGTGTATCCCATTTCCTTTTAAAATCTGGCACGCTGCTGGCCTCAATCACCTGAAGTGGAAGTTCGTTCCAATCAATTTGTATGCAGATGTAAGGGAGTTTCGGAATATAAATTCTTCGAATTCAGGTTTTGCTGTGTTCCATTTCCCTGGTGTTATGTAGCAGAGAAAGCACAGTTACTTACCATAACAGGTATTATCCAGGGACAGCAGGCAAATATTCTCACATGTGGGTGATGTCATCCAATGACACCTGGTACATAGAGAATGACATGGGGAAAAAATTTATCACCGTTCCTGCCCCGTCCGCGTGAGCTCGTTCCCGTTCCTGCCCCTTCCCCACCGTCCGCACAAGCCTCGAATAGTTATGATTTTATACTGAACTTATTTTACTAAAGTATAAAAAGGGACAATATTCTGTATAATTGTCATTTTATAAACACAAATAATACAGAGCAAGGATCAACAAAATCCCTGTCTCCCCTCCCTTTCACAAATATCCCCTTCACTATTGTGAAAACTGAACAAATCAAATTACTGCAGAATGCTACATAGAAAAATCAAGCTAACATAATACTTTAGTCACACATGGCAAGAATAGTGTTGGGAAGTGCAACTAGGGCAACTGTCCCCTGGTCAGAGAGAGAGAGCCCTAAGCCAGCTGGAAGCTAAAGAAGCACAGCCTGGGCTTTGCAGTTTCCAGTTATGTCTAATACCAGCTATAGCAGGATATATTTCAAATCTGAAATATTCTAATCACAAAATATAAAATAAATTAATTATTTTCTATCTTTTATTGTCTGATAATTTTATTCTTCAAATCACATTGGTCTCAGGCTTTGGTTTTGGGTTCCTTCTGTCTTCATCATGGAATGGCTAGCTCCTGAAGGTAAAATAGGCACAAGAGGAGCTAGGGAGGAGATGCCGAGTCTGACATGGGTGCAATTTTTTTTTACCACAGGAGCAAGACTTTTCACCACTCCCACTGGTCGGTAAAAGGTCTTGTCCCCATTCCTGCGGTAAACCAGTTGCAAATAACTCCATTCCTATGGATTTACTGCGGTGACCACTGTTTACTGCATTAAACGGTCCCCGTGTCATTCTCTAATGGTACGGACAGCTTTAAGAAGTGGCATCGCCACTTTAAGAACTTAAAGTTTGCAAACTGCCTACACCTCGCATGTGCAAGTGCCTTCCCGCCCAATGCAGGCTCGCAGTACCTCAGTTCTGTAAGGATGCTAAGAAGTCAACCAGGGGAGGTGGGTGAGTTGTGAGAATATCTGCCTGCTGTTCATGGATAACACCTGTTACAGTAAGTAACTGTGCTTTATCCCAGGCAGCATATTCTCACATTTGGGACTCCTTAGCTTACTACAATGGGATGGAGGGAGAGTTGGCCATTAAGAGAATAAATTTTGCAAAACTGCTTGGCCGAAGTGAATGTGAATGTATGACTTCTCTTCAATATTGCCCTAGAACCACTGTTAATTGCAATCAGAAACAATCCGTTAATTAAAGGTTTTGAATATAGTGATCACACAATCAAACTATCAGCTTATACTGACGACGTTTTGCTTTACACTACTCCAGATTCTATACCTCATCTGCTGGAAACTATAGATGAATATTCACAGATTTCTGGTTATAAACTAAACCAAAGCAAAACGGAACTCATGGCTTTGAACTGCGCAGCTATATTACCTGAAATCAAATAATTTGGCTTTACGTGACGCCATGAGGCAAATGGTAAAGAGAAAACTCAAGAACAGCTCCAGGAAAACACAGACGGTGGAGCAAGCCTGGACCTTATTCAAGGACACGGTAAACGAGGCGCAAAACCTGTATATACCCAGATTTAGAAAAGAGAGCAAAAAGAATCAAACAAAAGACCCGGCATGGATAACCAATGAAGTTAAGAAGGTGATAGGAGACAAGAAAAAATCATTCAAGAAGTGGAAAAAGGATAAAACCGAGGAAAACTGGAAAGAGCACAGAAAACATCAAAAAGAATGTCACCGCGTAGTCAGAACAGTTAAAAAAGAGTATGAGGAGAGACTTGCCAAGAAGACACGGAATTTTAAACCATTCTTTCAATATGTGAAAGGAAAACAACCGGCGAGGGAGGAAGTGGGACCCCTGGATGAGAGAGGGAGGCAGGAAAGGAGTGGTAAAGGAGGAAAAGGAGGTGTCAGACAGACTAAACACGTTCTTCTCGTCAGTCTTCATGAAAGAGGACACATCCAATGTGCCGAATCCGGAAAAAACCTTCAAGGGGGATCAAGAGGAAAAATTATTATCAATAGAGGTGAACCTCGAAGACATACTCAAACAGATAGATAGATTAAAAACTGACAAATCGCCGGGACCAGATGGAATCCACCCGAGAATACTGAAGGAGCTCAGAGATGAAATAGCGAAGTTACTACCGAAGATTTGCAACCTATCCTTGAAAACAGGGGTAATCCCGGAGGACTGGAGGATAGCGAATGTCTTCAAAAAGGGATCCAGAGACGACCCGGGGAACTACAGACCGGTGAGCTTAACCTCAGTTCCGGGGAAGATGGTCAAATCATTAATCAAGGACAGCATCAATGAGCATATAGAAAGAAATAATCTGATGAGAACCAGCCAGCATGGTTTCTGTAAAGGAAGATCTTGCCAAACGAACCTACTGCACTTTTTTGAGGAAATAAACAAACAATTGGACAAAGGTGACCCCATACACATCATATATCTGGACTTCCAAAAAGCCTTTGACAAGGTACCCCATGAGCGCCTGCTAAGAAAACTGTGGAACCACGGAGCGGAAGGGGACGTGCACAGATGGATCTGTAATTGGCTGGCAGACAGGAAGCAGAGGGTAGGAGTAAAGGGACACTACTCTGAATGGAAAGCAGTTACGAGTGGTGTCCCGCAGGGGTCAGTGCTGGGACCACTGCTGTTCAATATATTCATTAATGACCTGGAAGTAGGGACGAAGTGCGAACTTATAAAATTTGCGGATGACATAAAACTCTCCAGCAGGGTTAGAACTGTTGAGGAATGTAAAGATCTACAAAGGGACCTGAACAAACTGAGTGAATGGGCTAATAAATGGCAAATGTGCTTCAATGTAGAGAAATGCAAAGTCTTTCACACAGGGAAAGGAAACCCGATGTACAACTACAAGATGGGGGGAATGGTATTGGGGAAAAGCAACCTAGAAAGGGGGGTTTTGGTGGACCAAACAATGAAGCCAGGGGCACAATGCGCAGCAGCCTCAAAGAAGGTGAACAGAATGTTGGGCATTATCAAAAAAGAAATCACTACCAGAATCAAAGAAGTTATCCTGCCGCTATATCGGGCAATGGTGCGCCTACATCTAGAATACTATGTTCAATACTGGTCACTGTACATTAAGAAGGATATGGCAACATTCGAGAGAGTCCAGAGAGAAGCAACAAAAATGATAAGGGGCATGGAAAACCTTCCATATGCTGAAAGGCTGGAGAAACTGGGGCTCTTTTCCCTGGAAAAACAGAGACTTAGAGAGGACATGATAGAAACTTACAAGATCATAAAGGGTATAGAGAAGATAGAGAGGGACAGATTCTTCAGACTGATGGGGGAAACAAGAACAAGAGGGAGACAGATTCAGAACGAATGCTAGGAAGTTCTTCTTCACACAGAGGGTGGTGGATACCTGGAATGCGCTTCCAGGGGAGGTGGTAGAGCAGAGTAGAGTATTGAAGGGTATAGTTAGAGGGGTACTACACAGGACAAAATGTCTTAAATAAAGGATCACTTACAGGTCACTGACCTGGGGGGCCGCCGCGGGAGCGGATTGCTGGGCACGATGAACCTGTGGTCTGACTCGGCAGAGGCGATGCTTATGTTCTTATGTACGTGGACAAATCACAGACTAAAATATTTAGGTGTTTTATTTGCCCCCACAATTGACGAATCTATCGATTATAATACAGAATATATTTTAAACACTGTCAAAGAATTGACTAACAAATGGTCTCTCAACATCTCATGGTGGGGGAGATTAGAAACAATAAAGATGATGATTGTACCTAAAATCAATTACATTTTAAACATGCTCCCCATGCTATTCAAACCGGATATCTACTATCAAATTGAAAAACTGTTAGCAGGATTTCTTTGGCGCAGTAAACAACCACGCATCGCAATGAAGAAACTTAAAGCGGCTAAGGACAAAGTAGGGGTGAATTTTCCTTCCTAATGAGACAAGCTACTCTATGGCTTATTCCTCCTCCTACTGAGGAATCACCAGCGTGGTTACTACTGAAACAACATGTTTGCGGAGCAAATATATTAAAATATAATATGCAAAATTACTCTAATAGGAAAGGGAACTTAAATTTGATTATTGTTTACAGTAATAAAGATATACTTACTATTGATAAGTTAGTATCAGTGAAATGGAACGCAACTAACACTGTTTCTATATGGCACAATGAAAATATTAAGATCAAAGGTAATACTATTAACTGGAAAATCTGTCAAATGAAAGGCATATGGAATTTACATCATCTAATTAAAAATGATGAAAGGATGACATTCAATGACATAATGACACTGTAATATTCCTGGTCACTTGTTTTACCAGTGGATCCAATTAAGGCACTGTCTTACAAAGACCTATACAGATTTATCCTCCAGGAATGTTCAACCAGATGTTATAATGTATTGTAAAAAAAATCTATAATGGGAAAGGAATTGCTTCCAAATGGTATAAGTTAATACAAATATATTCTTTTGGCAATCCTGAACTGACTGAATCAGTTTGGAATGCAAATTTCGACAGTTGGAAAATGATTTGGACATAAGCATTTAAAACTTTAAAATCTGCCTCGCTCCTACAGTCCATCTATTTTGTTTTGCACCGCGCTCACTGGACCCCCATATAAGCTAGCCAAACTAAATGTGGACCAATCTGACAAATGTGGTCCTGCAATAAAGCTCCAGGCTCACTGCCACATATGCTATATGATTGTGAACTACTGCAAACATACTGGACATCAGTATGGAAAACGATATGCTCTATACTAGACATTAATGATAAACTGACTTTGAAAATTTTAATAACGGGGTTATGTGAACCTGAGTCGTCACTATCAATGGATGCTCATAAAGCTAAACTACTCCATATCTTTTTATACCTAGCAATTAAGAATGTATTATCATCTTGAAAAGACTTATCTAGGGTTGATTCAAACATGTAGTGGAATTCAGTGTGCATGTCATTTAAATACGAAAGAGTATTTGCGGAAAAATTAATGTCCACTAAGAATTTTAATAAGAATTTTAATAACCTGTAAGAAATTATTGTAACTATTAGTTTCCTGTGTACTCTCTCATGACATTTATATGATATAAAACTGATTACTACTTTCAGATTACTCTATTTTTGGCGACTGATATATTACTGTTTATGTAGGCATTTAATCCTGTTTCTTTTGAATTGTGAATATGGTAGTGCTATAGCACACCTTTTCCTGCTTGAAGCTATGTTTATGATATAGCTCTGTTGAGTTTAGAAACCTGTTTTTTCCTTGTTGATGCCTTAGCATGCGCCTTTGTGAAGCGTCCTGGTGAAGCGTCTTCACCTACTACAGTCCTCCTGCCCACTACCGACTGTCAGCTAAGTTTCCCTCATTAAGGCCTAGCCATGTCCAAGCTATAATTGCCAGTTCTTCCTTATATTTGTAACTGTTAGAAGCTTAATTAAGCACTAGAAGCATAAATAACCATTACAGACATAAGTAACTGTCAGAGGCAAGCCTAACTGTTAAACTGCATGAGTAAATGCTAGTTACACGCACAATTATTAGTTGCTCGTACTAGGACTACCTATAAACTTTATCCATCCGGGTCCTCCTAAAGAACCACCTAACAACCAAGTATAATTGTTAGATATACCGTACATACACTGTAACTGTTAACTGCATTTACAACTGTTAGTCGCATGTACAACTGTTAGACACTATTAATTGCATGTATTACTGTTAGTCGCATGTATAACTATTAGACACTTGTGCAACTGTTAGACGCATATATAATTGTTAGATGCATGTGCAACTAGTTAGTCGCATGTGTTAGGTGCATCTGGTTAATCACATGGGTCAATTGCATGTGTTAGTTACATTAGTCAGTCACAGGTATAACTATTAGATGCATGGGTAATTATTAGTTGCTTGTACCTGGACCTCTTAAGATCTACACCCACCTGGGCCAACTAGCTAGGACTTCTTGAGAACTATCTCCTCCCGGGTCTTATAAAAAAAAATAAAAAATAAAAAAATTTCAACCCACCTAAAAGCAACCCAATATATAAATCAATAATCAGCATTGCACTCCCCTACCAACTATATAACCATAAAGCAAGAATTCTAGGGAAACAAAAACATCCCCTGCATCAGGAATATTCAATCTACCCTACAATCATGAATCTCCTACTGATCCTATTGATCTACCTGATAAGCGGTAACATCAAAGACGTTAACTCTCTCTACCCACAATTACAATCTATCCACCACCCAGTTCTATCTTTCATCCACATCACCAATCCACAAGAAGACACTATAAATAATATTAATGTTAACTCAAATAAAAAAAAGACACCACCGTACCCTTAAAAAAAGAACAAGGGAAATAAAAACCATCAAAACCACTAACTCAGCAGAAATTGCCGCATCTACTTCATTCCCATGTGCATACCTCAATACCAGATCTGTTAGAAATAAGGCATTCCTTATTAATGACTGGATCATCAGCAAGCAAATAGCCTGCCTCTTTCTAACTGAAACTTGGTTACTGTTTGAAGATGATCCAATCATAACTGATTTCCTACCAGACAATTTCAAAATCCTTAAGTTAAACCGCACAGGCAAAAAAGGAGGAGGATTAGCCATTATCCTTAAAGATGGATTCGAGTTCGAACTTCTGGATTCCAAAATGACCGACCACTTAGAAATCCTAGCCTGTAAAATCAATAATACCCAACTAGAAGAATCCTTATCCTGCATACTATTCTATGTTCCGCCTAAAAGCTGGCCCAAAGCCAAAGAAGACTTCTGCGAATTCGTCCTGCACAATTCTATTGGACCTAACTACAACATCATCGCAGGGGACATAAACTTACACCTAGACGAAGAGAACAACACAGACACAAAAGAGCTTAAAAACTTCCTCTCTCTTCTCAACTACAACATCCCCGTACCCACACAAACTCACGAAAAAGGCCATCATTTAGATCTGGTTGCCATGTCCACAAAGGAAAACCTTGACCCAGTCATCTCTCTGCCTGAAGGCACCTGGCGTCACGACATCTGGTCCGCCCATTTCACTTATTATTTTAAGCTGATCTGGTCGCACCGAAAATCTAAAACACGTCCGATGATAAAAAAAAGAACATCAAACAAGAGGTTATATTAATCCAGAAGAATACTGGTCAGAATACGAACTGCAGACAGTAATAGAGGAAGGAGTAGATTTCTGGGACCACTGGAAGACAACCAGCACATCCATCCTAGATAAAATCGCCCCTATACATAAAAGCAAAAGCAATGCAAACAAATACAACAAATGGTTTGACGCCGAACTACTAAAAACGAAACAACTAGCTAGGCGACTAGAAAGAATTTGGAATAAAACAGGAGAATTGGCAGACCGCAGCAAATGGAGAGCCTACATAAAAACCTACAAACAATTGATAAAAGACAAACGCAAAGCGTTCTACTCTACCAAAATTAACCTATCCTGCAATGGTTTACAAGGAATCAATACAAAAGAGTTGTTCAACATAGTCACAAATCTATTTGACACCACCCGCCACACCACACCTGTGCCCAACACGAAGTTATCCACTGTGAAAGACCTAGCCCTATATTTTGATTCCAAAATTAAAAACCTAAGAAGTAACTGTATAAGAACTAACGATGTAACAATCATCCCCACCAATTACCAAATAGCTAATTTACATGACAATGAAATACCAACAGACATGATCTGGAGTTCCTTTCAAGATCTAGAATGGAATACCTACACCAAACTATACAACAAATACTCTAAATCTCATTGCATCCTAGATACTTGCCCCCCGGAGATTATGAAAGCGGCACCATTAGAATTTAAAATATCACTACCATACTACTTAGCCCACAACCTAAAAAATGAGACTTTCCTCACTAACAACGGTCACATAATAATAACCCCCATCCCAAAAAATAGAAAAGAATCCTCAACGCTAATAACCAATTACAGACCTATAGCATCTATCCCATTCATTGTAAAAATCATGGAGGGATTAGTTCACACCCAACTGATGGAATATCTTAATCAATTCTCTCTCCTGCATGAAACTCAATCCGGCTTTAGACCCCTATTCAGTATGGAGACAGTAATCGCTGCTATCTTAGACTATTTCCGCCTATTATTCAGCAAGGGCCTCAACGCCCTGATCATGCAATTCGACATGAGCTCTGCATTTGATCTGGTAGACCATGGGAAAATGCTGCAATGCCTAGATGTACCAAGTACGCTTCAACAACGATCACTTCGATACCTGGAGCAACTCATCTGGAGTGCCACAAGGGTCACCGCTTTCCCCACTGCTTTTCAATATCTACATGTCCTCATTAGGTGTGAGACTGACCCAACTGGGGATAAAATTATTCAGCTACGCAGATGACTTTACGATCATCATCCCATTTGCTAACTCTATCTTGGAAACCGTTCCCAAGGCATCCGATGCCATAAATGAGATGGAACAATGGATGACAGATTTCAAGCTCAAACTTAACCCAGAAAAAACAAAATTCTTCATTGTCTCTCCTCACCTGCTTGACAATAAAAACCCACTATGCATCAATAAACTCAACTACCCTATCCAGCCCACCATGAAGATATTAGGTGTTACTCTAGACCAATGCCTAACTATGAAGGAACAAGTGGACACCCTATTCAGAAAGGGTTTTCTTACTCTCTGGAAACTCAGATCCATTAAATCATACTTCGATACGTCAGCATTCAGAACCCTAGTGCAATCCCTCATACTGAGTCAGCTTGACTACTGCAACATCGCTTATCTAGCAATCTCACAAAAGAATATGAGACGTCTCCAAATAATGCAAAATGCTGCGGTCAGACTTATCTTCGGGCTGAAGAAATTCGACCACGTGACACCCTACTATCGGCAGCTGCACTGGCTGCCAACGGAAGCACGAGTAAGGTTTAAATTCACCTGCCTCTGCTTCAAAGTACTATATGGACTTGCCCCCAAGTACATAACGGACCTTTTCTCATTTTCTAACAACAAACGCAAGAAAAACACACACTCAAAATTCATTTCCCCTCCAGTTAGAGGTTGCAAACTGAAAAAACACCACGAACACCTTCTCTCTCACCAAGCAGCCTTATGGGGTAAAGACCTAGATCAACTGCTTTCGCCCACTACCTACGGGGAATTTAGGGAGCGCCTAAAAACATACCTGTTCCTGAAATACCTAAACAATTGACATGCTCTCCCCTCTCTCTCCCCAATAACGGTCCCCCTACCTCCTTACCCCTTACCCCCTCCTTAGCCCACTTGAATTTCACGGTACTGTGATACATATAAACTGTTATCTTTATCATATCGTAATTTTTCGCTGTATTTTCTGAAACATGCGGCTTTTCCAAACAGGTCCTCTCGGACATTACCCACCAAACTGTATATCTTAAACTCTTGCTCAGAAAATTGTATTTCTATATTCTTGCTTTCTTGAAGTCTCTGCTCTCTGTATTTCCTCTGACTATCTGCATATTGTAATTCGCTGAATGTCCAGCTCTCTTGATTTTAAACCGCCTAGAAGTCGCAAGATTGTGGCGGTATAGAAGAATAAAGTTGTTATTATTATTATTTATACTAGCTATGCTGTATTTAATCATTGCTGACACAGAATTAAACATGTATGTATAAGTATTGTTTTCTTTTTCTGTATTGTTACCTATAATTCCAATAAAAAGATTTGAACTGAATGTGAATGTATGAACTAAGGACCAAGTAGCAGCTTTAAAGATTTCATCAATAGGAGTGGAACATAAAAAAGCAACTGAAGCTGCCATATCTCAGATTTTGTGGGCTGTAACAAGACTCCTCAGTTGCAGCCCAGTCTGAGTATAACAGAAAGCGATACAAACTGCCAACCAGATAGAAATAGTTCTTTTGGATACAGGACATTCTAACTTATTAGGATTGAAGGAGACAAAGAGTTGGCGATATGTCTTATGTGGCTGAGTATGCTAAATAGTAGGCAAAAGCTCGTTTATAGTTAAAAGTATGAATAGACATTTCTCCAGGATGACAATGAGGCTCAGGAAAAAACACTGGAAGCACAATGGATTGATTGAGATGGCATTCAGTGACTACCTTTGAATGAAACTTTGGATGAGTGCAAAGGACCACTTTGTCATGATGAAACACTGTGAATGGTGGACCCGCCACCAGTGCCTGAAGTTCTTACTCTTTGAGCAGAGGTAAGAGAGATGAGAAAAACCACTTTCCAAGTGAGATATTTAAGATGAGCTGAAGGAGGCTTCATTAGTCTAGCAAGAACCACGTTAAGACCCCAAACTACTGGAGGTGGTTTGACGTTGAAAAGTTCTTTCATAAATCTGGATACAAGAGGATGAGCAATTAGAGATTTTCTATCAACTAGCCTAGATGAACTCTAATCAAAGTGGTCTTAAGGCCTGAATTAGATAAATGTAGAAGGTAATCCAATACTGAAGATACAGAGGTGGATTTAGCATCATGATGATGAAGAGTATATCACGTGGAAAACTACTTCCATTTGTATTGGTAACATTGTTGCGTAGACGGTTTTCTTGATGCTTTCAAAATGAGTCTGACAGGCTGGGAAAGATTAAGATCTGCCGATGTCAGCCCGAGAGGTACCATGCAGTTGAAGTAGAAAGGAAAACCAGGGTTGTCTGGGCCACCAAGGAGCTATGAGAATGATTGTGGCCTCCTGTTTGAACTTGACAAACGTCTTGAGGATGAGAGGGACTGGAGGAAATACATAGAGAAACTTGTACGTCCAATCCAGTAGAAAAGCATCTGCTTCTAGCCACTGGGGAGAGTACTGCAAAACTGGTGCAGCTTGTGGTTGAAAGGGGATGCAAACAAGTCTATCTGAGAAGTCCCCCACTGAGAGAAGATGTGATGCAGAACTGCAGAGTTAAGCATCCACTTGTGTGGCTGAAGAAACCTGCTGAGTTTGTCTGCAAGAGAATTATTTTCTCCTTGAATATATATTGCTTTCAGGAATATGTTGTGAGTGATCCCCCAGGTCTAAATCTTTTGAGCCTCCTAACAAAGATGGAGTGAGCATGTTTATGTAATACATTGCGACCTGATTGTACATGCGGATAAGGAAGATATGGTTGGTGACAATGTGCTGAAAAGCTTTGAAAGCATTGTAGATTGCTTGGAGTTCCAACAGATTGATAAGGCAAAGGCGATCCTGGGCAGACCAGTGACCTTGAGTGTGAAGACCGTCCAGATGAGCCCCCCAAGTGTAGGTGGACGAATCCACTGTCAGAACCTTCTGATGTGGAGGTGTAAGGAACAACAATCCTCTGGAAAGATTGGAAGAATTCACCCACCACTGCAGAGATTATAGAAGTGAAGGAGTGACAATAATGGGTTGAGACAGTGGGTCGAGAGCTTGAGACCACTGAGATGCGAGGGTCCATTGACGCGTCATGTGGTGAAGTCTCGCAAATTGAGTAACATGCACCATGGAAGCCATGTGACCCAGTAGTACCATCATTTTCCTGGCCAAGAGTGATGGCAGGTAAGAAGTCTGAATGCAAAGCTGAATCAAATTTTCTAGTCTTTGCTGAGGGAGAAACGCTCTGAGATGAATGATGTCTAGCAGAGCTCTGATAAATTGCAGATTCTGAGAGGGTTGAAGTTGGGATTTGAGAAAATTGATTTCGAACCCCAACTGCTGAAGGAAGATAATTGTTAAACAAGTCACTTGAGAGGTTGGATCTCTGATCAGCCAATCGTCCAGATAGGGCAAAATCTGGAGACCCAGAGTTCGCAATGCCCCTGGTACTTAGTGAATACTCTGGGAGAGGATGCAAGGCCAAAGGGCAGAAACTTCTATTGATAATGGTGCTGTGCCACCTGAAATCTGAGGAATTTCCTGGAGGTTGCATTCACTGGAATGTGAGTGTAAGCCTCTTTCAGATCTAGCGAGTATGGCCAGTCATTGCAATCTAAGAGGGGATATAAAGTTGCAAGAGACAACATCCAAAACTTTTCTTTCACTAGAAACCTGTTGAGGCTCCTGAGATCTAAGATTGGATGCAGATCTCCTGTCTTCTTTGGGATGAGAAAATACCAGGAGTAAAACCCCCGGTTTCTCTGCGCAGGTGGAACCTCCTCTATAGCACAGAGAAGGACAGATTCTATCTCCCAAAGAAGGGATGTCTGCTGAGGGTTGAAAGAAGACTCTCTTGGCAGATGATCTGGAGGCATATTGATGTAGTGAAGAGAGTATCCCTCTCAAATGACTTTTAGCACCCGGAGATCTGTGGTTGTCAGCTCCCAATGAGGATAATATAGCTTGAGCCGACCTCTGATTGGTTGGGGAAGAGGCTGAGAAATATGAACAGCTATGCTCTCTAGAAGCCTGTCAAAAAGACTGAGCAGGCTTTTGAGGAGATGCTGATTGAGATCCGACTCAATCGCAGCAAAGTGATAAAGACCTGATTGTGAATATCCAAAAGTTTGGAAAAAAAGAGGAGGTGCTGCTGTTGGGAGATTTCAACCTGCCAGATGTGGACTGGAAAGTTCCGTCTGCGGAATCAGAGACAAGTAGGGAGCATGTGGATGCCTTTCAAGAGGCTCTGCTCAGACAAATGGTGACGGAACCCACGAGGGAAAAAGTGATATGGGATCACCTGGGAAGTAGCGATCATCAAATGGTTTGGTTTGATATAACGGCTAAAGTGGAGAGAGGCTAAAAGTCCTAGATTTCAAACATACGGACTTTAATAAAATGGGAGAGTACCTGAAGAAAGAGCTGTTAGGATGAGAGGACATAAGAAAAGTGGAAAAACAGTGGTCTAAGCTGAAAGGAGCTATAAAAATAGCTATGGAACTTTATGTGAAGAAAATAAATAAAAACGGAAACTGACATGGTTCTCTAAACCAGTGTCGGAGAAAATAAAGGCAAAAGAGTTGGCATTCCTGAAATATAAAAAAACCCCAAGAAGAAGAGTACAGAAAGGACTACCGGGTGAAAATGAAAGAAGCCAAGAGGGAGATACACCTGTTGAAAGCACAGGCAGAAGAGCAAATGGCTAAAAATGTCAAAAAGGGAGACAAAATTTTTTTTCAGATATATCAGTGAAAGGAGGAAGATGAATTGCTAAACTAAAAGATGCTAGTAACCAATATGTGGAGAATGGTGAGGAAAAAGCAAATGTGTTAAACGAATACTTCTGTTCTGTGTTCATGGAAGAAAAACCTGGAGAAGGACCAAGATTGTCTGGCAAAGTTACACTAGAAAATGGAGTAGATTGTGCGCCATTCACAGAGGAAAGTGTTTATGAACAACTTGAAAAACTGAAGGTGGACAAAAAGATGGGACTGGACAAGATCCATCCCAGAATACTGAGGGAGCTCAGAGAGGTTCTGGTAGGTCTTATTAAAGACTTGTTCAACAAATCTCTGGAGACAGGAGTGGTCCTGGGGACTGGAGAAGAGTGGATGTGGTCCCTAGTCACAAAAGTGGTCATAGGGATGAAGCGGGAAACTACAGGTTGCTAAGCCTCACTTCAGTTGTTGGAAAATAATGGAAGTGTTGCTGAAGAAAGAATAGTGAACTTCCTAGAATATAATGGGTTACAGGATCCAAGGCAAAATGGCTTTACTAAAGGTAAATCGTGCCAAACGAACCTGATGGAATTTTTTGATTGGGTGACCAGAGAACTAGATCGAGGACATATGCTAGATGTAATTTACTTAGATTTCAGAAAGACCTTTGACACGGTTCCTCATAGAAGGGTCTTGAACAAACTTGAAGGGCTGAAGTTAGGACGCAAAGTGGAGAACTGGATTAGAAACTGGTTGTCTGACAGACGCCTGAGGGTGCTGATTAATGGAAGTCGCTCGGAGGATGCAAAGGTGAGTAGTGGAGTCCCTCAGGGTTTGGTGATGGGGCCGATCCTGTTCAATATGTTTGTGAGTGACATTGCTGAAGGGTTAGAAGGAAAAGTTTGCCTTTTTATGGATGATACCAAGATTTGTAACAGAGTAGACACCGAGGAGGGAGTAGAAAACATGAAAAAGGATCTACAAAAGTTAGAGGAATGGCAACTAAAATTCAATACAAAGAAATGCAGAGTAATGCATTTGGGGATTAATAATTGGAAGGAGCCGTATATGCTTGGAGGTGAGAGGCTGATATGCACGGATGGGGAGAGGGACCTTGGGGTGATAGTGTCCGAAGATCTAAAGGCGAAAAAACAGTGCGAAAAGGCGGTGGCTGCTGTCAGAAGGATGCTGGGCTGTATAAAGAGAGGCATAATCAGTAGAAGAACGAAAGTGTTGATGCCCCTGTATAGGTCATTGATGAGGCCCCACTTGGAGTATTGTGTTCAGTTTTGGAGACCGTATTTGGCGAAAGACACAAAAAGGCTTGAAGCGGTCCAGAGGGTGATGAAAATGATAGGAGGTTTGCGACAAAAGAGGTATGAGGAGAGACTGGAAGCCCTGTATATGTATACATTAGAGGAAAGGAGGGACAGGGAGATAGGATTCAGACATTCAAATACTTGAAAAATATTAACGTAGAACAAAATCTTTTCCAGAGAAAAGAAAATGGTAAAACCAGAGGACATAATTTGAGGTTGAGGAGTGGAAGACTCAAGAACAATGTAAGGAAATTCTTCTTTACAGTGGATGCCTGGAATGCACTCCCGAGAGAGGTTGTGGAGAGGAAGACAGTGACGGAGTTCAAAAAAAGTGGGATGAACATAGAGGATGTAGAATCAGAAAATAATAGTAAATACTGTAGAACTAAGGCCAGTACTGGGCATACTTGCACTGTCTGTGTCTGTATACAATATAGCCCTTTGGGGGAGGATGGACTGGGGAGGGCTTCAATGGCTAGGAGAGTGCAGATGGACTGGCGTGAGCTTTGAAGGAAATTTCAGTAGTTGGAACCTAAGAACAGTACCGGGCAGAGCTTTAGATTCTTGCCCAGAAATAGCTTTGGAGAAAAACAAAACAACAAATTTTTAGATTGAATCAGGTTGGGCAGACTAGATGGACCATTCGGATATTTATCTGCCGTCATTTACTATGTTACTATGTATTTCTGAGGGCACTGTTATTTTTGCTGCGATCTAGGAAGAGCAGCTGGTTTAGAAGAAAAATGCCTTTGATAAGAAGGCAGCTTAAAAAATTTACAGAAGGCAGCTTAAAAGATTTTTGGATTTGACCAAAACATTCCAATTTTTCTCATGATCAGTAAGCTTTTGTGTAGCATATTTAATAGTCATACTAAACAGCTCATCTCCCAAACAAGGAATGCTGGCTAATATGTCCTGAAGGTTGATGTCCATATCTGAGACTTGTTGCCATGCAAATGTTTCATTGCTACTGACATAGCTGATGCTCTGGAAAATAATTCAACTGCATCATAAGCAGATCTTGCCATATATCTTCTAGCTAGGGCAAGAGTGCAAGAGATATGATGTAATTCCTGCAAATGTGGAGGAATGTATCTATCAAAAGAAGGCAATTTCTTAACAAGGTGCTTTATATAGCAGGAAATATAGAAATTATAATTTATAACTCTTCGCTAGCATGGAATTTTGGTACAGGCGACGCTCAAATTTGTCCATAGTGTGTCCTTCATGCCCTGGTGGCACAGATTTTTGATGGAGTAGATTTTTTCAAAGTCGACTCTACCACTAGGGACTGGTGCTGAAGCTGTGATTTGTCAAAACCCAGAGAAGAAATTATTTTATATAGAGTGTCCAATTTTCTGGGAGCCACTGTAATGGTTAGGGGCATTTCCCAGTTTTTGTGAAGAGTCTCCGAGTATACCATGCAAAGGTAGTCTGAGAAGTTCTTTAGGAGGCTCATCATAATCGAAGGCCTCCAAGTATTCAGCACTGTAGGCAGAATCAGCTTCCAGCTTGACTGGTAGCTATTTGCCCAACTGGTGAATAAATTTAGTAAAAGTAAGTCTCTTAATAAGAGATTTAGCCCTTGGTGGAGACTTGTCCAAGGTAGTATCATCAGCCTCCGTTGTAGACTCGAGTAAGTCTTCAGCTGAATCAGACTAAGTCAGAGTCATAAAAGGGTTTTGGTGAAGGAGTGCACTGAGAAGATCATTGATGCCGTTAAGCCCGATGTCGGTCCAATGACAAGGATAATGACACTCTTTTACGCTTCAAAGAAGACCATGAGGGAGAATGATGCTTTCTTTTCAAAGCTTCTGAAGAGGAACAATGCTTTCTAGACTTGGAGAGTCGAGATGAGGAGAAAGAATGACGATGCTTCAATGAACTGGAGCAGGGCCTCGATGGAGAGCTGGAACTGCGATGAGATGGCCTATGCTTGGGCTTGGAACGTTGATGCCACTCTGGAGAGCCAGTGTCGGTACCGCAGGACATAGTGGCATTATGCTCAGGATGGGTTGGTACCGAAAGAGTGAATGTCGGAGAAAGGAGTTTAAACATATCACTCACTTGGAAAAGCGCATCAAGCTTTTCACGGAATGAAAGCACCGGTATCTTTGGCCTTTTGCTGGTACCATCGGTACCACAGCTTGCCTCGAAGAGGTTGACTTCGCAGAGGATGTAAACCTCAATGTAAGAGAGGCAAGGTGCAAGAGATGTCGTCGCTTGGTCGGCATCAAGGGACTTGATGCAAGAGTGACTGCGACACCTGTTGGGAAGCTGGTGGCTTCTTAGCTGGATTACCAGACGGAGTGATGTCTTCCAACGCCGGTGTCAATGTTGATGTCTTCGACATCGAAGGCTGTGACGTCTTCTCTGTGTTCATGCTGGTCCTAAATAATTTTTCTTGTTGAAGTTTCTGGCTCTTGATGGAGTGTTTCTGCACGGTGCTCTGGGCCAAAGCACTGCAAGCACTAACTATGGGGGTCAGTGATGGAAATTTGCCTTTGGCACCTACAGCACTTTTTAAAACCCATTAAAGGCCGGGACATCGATGGAAACAGAATGGCCAAGGGAAAGAAAAGGCCTCGTTAGGTGAAGCCCGCGGGGGAAAAAAATTTCCCCGCTTTTTTTTTTTTTTTTTAAGTTAACCAAACTTCAAAATTAAAGGAAAAGAAAAGAATGCGTGAACGGGAATGCAAAATACACAACAATTGAAGTGTTCACAAACACGACTTCTTAGCTCCGTGGAAAACTAAGAACTGAGGTACCGTGAGCCTGTGTCAGGCAGAAAGGCTCTCACGCATGAACGATACGGGCAGTTCGTGAACTTTCTTAAGTTCTTAAAGTGGTGATGACTTTTAAAGCTGTCCATACCGGGGCTCCATTGATGTCACCCACATGTGAGAATATGCTGCCAGCTTGTCCTGGGATAAGACAGGTTATGGCTCCTTTTAATGTGTCACTTGATAGTTGGCAGGCTAGTAGGTCCATATGGGGGGGTGGGGTGGATGTTTTGTTCAGTATGCTTATATTTAGGGTGTTTTTGGCTACGATGGCTAGACTTCCTCCTTGTTTTTTGTCTCTGCAGACCACCTGTATTTTTTAGCCCTGCAAATAGACTTCTGTTGTCGGAGGTTAGCCAGGTTTCTTTGAGGAAGGCATCCTAGCTTTTCCTTTTCTAACCAGTCTCTTATGTGTACAATCTGTTAGATTATATGTCACGGTAGCTAAGAGTATCAGTTATGTCCATCATGTTTTCCAAATCCAGTTAAACTCCTAAGGAACATTTGTGTTAGATTGTACTATCAGATAGATTCAACACACTGAGAACCCTTGTTTGTAAAGTCATGACACTATGGGCTAGATACACGAATCTGCCCGATCCGGGTAGCTCCGATGAATTCACGAAGCCCCAATATGCAGATGGGGTGATCGGAGGAATGCCCCCATCTGCCTTCACAGATCGCTCAATAGCAATCCCCGCGCATGCGCAGACCACTGTAGATGGTCTGTGCATGCGCTGGACCTCAGGGCCGGCATAGATTTTTTTTTAAAAATAGTGATCTTTTTTTGGAGCCCGTGGCTTTAATCCACTTAAGCCCGTGGGTTAAAACCACGGGCTTGCAGTGCGGGGAAGAGAGGCACATTCGGGGCAGGTAGGCAGGCGCATTCAAGGCAGGCAGGCAGGGTGTTCGGAGCAGGCAGGCAGCGTGTTCAGGACTGGCAGGCAGGCGCGTTCGGGGCTGCAGGATAGAGGCTGACAGGGCAGAGAGCAGGTCGGCAGAAGGCAGGGCAGCCGGAAGGGGCTTCAGCGACTTGTCCTCAGCAGTCGCTTTGTTTTGATCGGCCAGCCCAGTCGGTGTTGCAGGGTTTTGTTTAGTGAATCGCGTTCCTGCCTACTTTGCATGCCGCTGCCCTCATTTGCATGCATGGGTAGGAAGAGATGTAAGTGAATCGAGCCGGGGTCACAAACCGATTGGTACACAATCGGTTTGCTTTGTGAATTTAGCCCTATGTACTACAGAATGGTAACCCTATATACTATTATTGTAACCCCCTATGAGTGTTAACTGTAATCCTATGTAATGTGATATTGTGACTGTGAATGTTAATCTATAATGTAATACTGTGACACTGTGAAAGCTAACCAGTAACCCATTCTGAGGTATCTGGGGAAGACAAGATATAAATTTAAAGAAATACTTATGTAAATAAATTTTCCTTTACATTTGTAAAACGCTATTTCATATTTATGGTATTGTAAAACTAAGTTCCACCAATGTTGGATGTGAAGTAAACTTGCAGATTTCCAATGAGTTAGAATCAATTTTTGAGCTAGAATAAGTAATATATCAAACAATTTTCTTTGAGAGTCTAATAGGTCAATGTGCAAGGAGTGAGATTTGAACATTACAATAGCTAAAGATAATTGACAATCTATATGAAACATAGATTTCATTACTAAATTAATAAAATTTTCATGGAAAAAAAAAAAAAAAAAAAAATTTTCCATACCCTCTTTCCAAGTTAACTCACAGTGCCTTTACCTTGTCCTGTAATTCTGTTGCTTTAAAATTATCTAACATATGAAGGCACTCCTCTTCTCTTTCTTCCCACTCTGCTCTTCCTGAATATATTATAGCCCAGTATAACTATATATCAGTCATGGTTTTCCATGAACCTCGTCTTTGCCACTGCCACTAAATCCAAGTGGATCTCTTCTATCACAACCTTATCTCTTGAACTACAGGAATTAATATACACAGCTATCCACATATTACCTTTTATTCCTATAGGAGTATTTCATATTTTACTTACTTGAGAGGGTTTAATTACCTGGAGTTTTATTAACCTTGTATGCAGGGGTGAATGCCCCTGCCCCCTAACAATGACGGGCAGCCCTTCACCTTTTTCTTGAAGAGAATGGTAGATGCCTGAATACCCTCTCAGAGGAGGTAATAGTGTCAAAAAGAGTGATTGAATTCAAAGAAGCATTGGATAAACACAGAGGATCCCTATATTGAATCACAGTGGAATCAATTAACATAAGAACATAAGAATTGCCGCTGCTGGGTCAGACCAGTGGTCCATCATGCCCAACAGTCCGCTCACGCGACGGCCCTCTGGTCAAAGACTAGCACCCTAACCGAGACTAGGCCTAAAAGCGCACGTTCTTGTTCAGCAGGAACTTGTCTAACTGTCTTGAATCCCTGGAGGGTGTTTTCCCCTATTAACAGCCCCTATTAAAAGCGTTCCAGCTTTCTACCACTCTCTGGGTGAAGAAGAACTTCCTTACGTTTGTACGGAATCTATCGCCTTTCAACTTTAGAGAGTGCCCTCTCATTCTCCCTACCTTGGAGAGGGTGAACAACCTGTCCTTATCTACTATGTCCTTATCTACTATGTCTACTATGTCCTTATGTCCTTCAGTACCTTGAATGTTTCGTTCATGTCCCCTCTCAGTCTCCTCTGTTCGAGGGAGAAGAGGCCCAGTTTCTCTAATCTTTCGCTGTACGGCAGCTCTTTCAGCCCCTTAACAATCTTAGTCGCTCTTCTCTGGACCCTTTCGAGTAGTACCATGTCCTTCTTCATGTACGGCGACCATTGCTGGATGCAGTACTCCAGGTGAGGGCGTACCATGGCCCGGTACAGCGGCATGATAACCTTCTCTGATCTGTTCGTGATGCCATTCTTTATCATTACTAGCATTCTGTTTGCCCTTTTTGCTGCCGCCGCACATTGCGTGGACGGCTTCATCGACTTGTCGATCAGAACTCCCAAGTCCCTTTCCTGGGAGGTCTCTCCAAGTACTGCCCCGGACATCCTGTATTCGTGCATGAGATTTGTGTTACCGATATGCATCACTTTACACTTATCCATGTTGAACCTCATCCTCATCTGCCATGTCGATGCCCATTCCTCGAGCCTGATTATGTCACGTTGCAGATCTTCGCAATCCCCCTGCATCTTCACTACTCTGAATAACTTCGTATTGTCCGCAAATTTAACCACCTCGCTCATCATACCTATGTCCAGATCGTTTATAAAGATGTTGAAGCCGCTCTTTGCTCCCTCTCTCTCTCTCTCTCAACCCCCCTTCCAGTGGCTGGCGATGTCGAATGTGGCGGACACTAAGCTGTACGACCTCCTCGGGGTGCCCCCGGGCGCCAGCGACAACGAGCTGAAGAAGGCATACAGAAAATTAGCCAAGGAATACCATCCTGATAAGAATCCAAACGCAGGGGACAAGTTTAAAGAAATAAGTTTTGCATATGAAGTCCTTACAAACCCAGAAAAACGTGAGCTATATGACCGGTATGGAGAGCAAGGCTTGCGAGAAGGCAGTGGCGGAAGTGGAGGAATGGATGACATTTTCTCACACATTTTTGGTGGGGGCTTGTTCAATTTCAGAATAGGTGGTCAGAATAGGAATCGTAATGACAGACAAAGAGGAGAAGACATGATACACCCTCTTAAAGTATCTTTAGAAGATTTATATAATGGCAGGACAACCAAACTACAGCTTAGCAAGAATGTTCTTTGTAGCACTTGTAATGGCCAGGGTGGTAAGGCTGGAGCTGTTCAGAAGTGTACTGTGTGCCGGGGTCGAGGGGTGCGAATCATGATCAGACAGTTGGCTCCTGGAATGGTACAGCAAATGCAATCTGTGTGCCCGGACTGCGATGGAGAGGGAGAAGTAATTAATGAAAAAGATCGCTGTAAAAAATGTGAAGGGAAGAAAGTAATAAAAGAAGTTAAGATCCTTGAAGTTCACGTAGATAAAGGCATGAAGCATGGACAGAAAATTACTTTTTCTGGAGAAGTTGATCAAGCCCCAGGAATGGAACCTGGAGACATTGTCCTTGTACTACAAGAGAAAGAGAATGAGGCATTTCAGAGAGATGGCAATGACTTGCATATGACACACAAGATAGGGTTGGTCGAAGCACTCTGTGGCTTTCAGTTCACATTTAAGCACCTTGAAGGACGTCAGATTGTTGTTAAATATCCTCCTGGAAAAGTAATTGAACCAGGTTCTGTCCGTATAGTCAAAGGGGAAGTAATGCCACAATATCGCAATCCTTTTGAAAAAGGAGATCTGTTTATTAAGTTTGATGTGCAGTTTCCAGAAAATAACTGGATTAACCCAGAAAAGCTTTCTGAACTAGAAGATCTCCTGCCAGCCAGACCAGAAAACCCCGCTGTAATTGGTGAAACTGAAGAGGTAGATCTTCAAGAATTTGACAACACACGTGGCTCAGCTGGAGGCCATAGACGGGAAGCTTACAATGATAGCTCGGATGAGGAAAGTGGCCATCATGGGCCTGGTGTACAGTGTGCCCATCAGTAAATATTTGGAAGCAAGTTGCACAATGGATTCTTTCAAAATTTTTTGCCTGGTTTTTGTTTCAACAATCCAGCTGATTTGTGCAAGTAATCCAGATAATCTAATGGACACCTCTTTCTGTATGCGTAACTTGGTTATAGTATTTACAGAGTGTATAATTTAAACTAACCATAAAGCTTACATCTTTACAGTTTTGACCATTCTGTAGCAGAATAAAGAACTCGAATGGAAGACCAGATTCCCCTCATGGGTTTTAAGTTTCCGTCCTTGTACCTGTGCTTGATTTTTACCACATTTCTGTGTAGATTTTAAGTTTTATTTTTAAATTCAGACCAGACATTGTACACTTTGTCCTGAAACTTTGTATTTGGCTGCAATTGCATACGCTGCTAGAAATGGAATAATTTCATAGCCCTGTATCATTTTGATGCAAGGTAAATGAATGAGCTTTGCACACACAAGGAATTTTGAAGCAGAGTGGCAACAATGGAGGAACATAGTATAAATGGTTGTAAAGTTTCTTTCTTTTGTTTTTTTTATCTTGTGAAAGGTTTCTGAAATTAAGTAATAAAGGCAGTTCGTGTATAAAAAAAGAAAAGTACGGATCCTGCGGTACCCCACTCTTCCAGTCCGAGTATTGTCCATTTACCTCCACTCTCTGCTTCCTATGCTCCAGCCAGTTTTTAATCCACGTGAGTATTTCACCCTTGATTCCATGGCTCGCAATTTTCCGAAATAGTCATTCATGCAGAACCTTGTTGAACTCCTTCTGAAAATCCAGATATACAATGTCGACTGGATCGCCCTTGTATATCTATCTGTTTACTCCCTCAAAGAAGTGCAGCAAGATCATCAAACACGATCTGCCTTTGCTAAAACCGTGCTGAGTGGTCCTCATCAGCCCGTGTCTGTCAAGGTGATTAATGATGCTGTCCTTTATCAGTCACTCTACCATCTTTCCCGGTATCGAGGTCAGACTCACAGGTATCTAGTTTCCTGGATCTTCCCTCGAACCTTTCTTGAAGATCGGTGTAACATTCGCCACCTTCCAATCTTCTGGAATCTTTCCTGATTTGATCGACAGATTGACGATTAGTTGAAGCAGTTCAGCTATGGACCCTTTCAGTTCCCGGGGATTTATCGCTCTTGCTAGAAGTCGACTGCTGAACTTATAATATGAGTATTCTTTTGTTTCCTGTCCTTGGGATTTCTTTTGTTTCTGTTTGGGGGGATGGGGGGAGTTGGGGAGGGGGGTTTCTGATACTACCTGTGCAAAATTGTAAGTGTATTGCTTTGTTTTACTGAAGTTGTTTGCTTGTGCACTGAAAATTAATAAAAACCATTTATACATAAAAAAGAAGATAGAAGGGATAAGAAAAAATTATCAACCTTCAAGAAGCTATTTGCCCCCCGGGCTTTTCCAGAAATTCTCCAAATAAAAATGCTGCAACTGACGACAGGCAAAAAAATGGCATGTGAAGTAGCGCCCATTGTTGGTGCAAGTCATCATAAGAAGAGAAGAGAAAGGTATCTGCATCTTTAGACTGAATATGGCCCAAACAATAGCAATCCCCAAACCTATCTCCATGACCTTGGATCCCCCCACCACAGGGGGAAAGCCAGGATTATTACATATTATTTGGAAGCCCAGTTTCCCTTCCCCTTACCTATACAATGTCTTCATCAGCCTGTCGTAGTGGGGTGAGCCAGACTGTGTGCAGGCCCACCCCAGGTCTTTGCCAATGCAAGGCTGTTAGACAAGCTAAGGCTTTATATGGGCCCTCCCCCAGAGTTGAACAAGCCTCTTGGAGCAAATCTGCATTGGTTAGTAAAAAGTTAATGGACCCATATCATCAATGTTGCACAATCGGAGGTCCGGAAGACCCAGTCCCCCCTTGTCTCTGCTTTGAGTAAGCTTCTAAAAACCTATACGCGCTCTGTGGGATCGCCTAATGAAAGACCCTATAAAGGACCGATAAGTCCTCTCATCCTTACTCTTAATCCACAAAGGTATCATCTGTAAAGGATGGAGAATCTTAGGAAGCAAAATCATTTTAATCAATGCTATCCAGCCAAACAGAGAAAGAGGCAATTCCCCACAGCAAATACAATATTCTTGAAGCTCTGCCAATTTATCTAGAATATTGCAGGAGTATGTCCAGTCAGCACTAAGGAATATGCCCAAATATTTAAGCTCCCCTGACACCCATTTGAAGAACTCTGGTGTTTGAAGAGACACACATGGGGCCTTCACTGTCATGGCATCTGATTTGCAGAAATTTATATAGAGACCAAAGGCCCCAAACCCATCTATGAGATTAATCAAGGCTGGCACCAATTCTCGGACTCTGCCAACAAACAGCAGCATATCATCTGCAAACATAGTGATCTTACAATCCTTATTGTCCACCTGTATACCAGAAATGTCTGGGGAAGATCTGATTTTTATGGCTAGGGGTTTCAAAGACAGAATGAACAGAAAGGGGAAGGGGGTGGGCAAAGAGCAACCCTAGTGTTTTCCCGGTGTAATGGGAATGAGACCATCCTGTTTTGGTTTTTTTTTTAATGTTTATTGATTGCAAAATGCACAATAACCAAACAACATCAATCAGATTTATATCCATACCAACAGAATAAGCCAGGCTATGTAAAACACAATACACATTTTGCATTTTCACCATACCCTCCACCCCAAACCCACCCCATAACCTGATACAAAGAAAAAAGGAAATCACTGTCGAGCAACCCTGAACCCGGGTTCAAAGAAGATTACAAATTCATTAAATGGATATGAGTTGCAGCAGTCAAAGTGTTCCAAAAGGATTCCCAGATAACTTGTAGTTGTTTACCACCCCGAGAGTTCCTATCCAGCACCATCTCTTTTTCCATTTGCAAGAGTTGAATCATAGCTGCTCTCCAATGTGCCAAAGACGGAGGTGCAACTTCTAGCCATCGTACCAAGATGATCTTTTTCCCCCTAGAGGGCCACCACTGAACAAGCAGAAAAAAAATAAACAGTGAGCTTGCCACAAAATTGATATGTGCCAAGATCCTTCAAGGCACAGCAATAGAACATGTGACATAATGTAGCCTCCTCCTGCCTACACTTGGGACAGCGGAGTCAGCTCGCAAGCCAATTTGGGAGCACATTTAGGAGATACATGCAGTCGCATATCCATTTTATAGATTAATTCCCACAGAGGAAAAGACAATTTTAGATGGGACATTGCCTGAAAATACCAGCAAATGTTGTCAATTAAGATAGCAATCCCTAGATCCCGCGACCAATGGGTACTAAGTGATGTACACTTGTCCATCCGTATTCCGTACTTCTTAGGTGCTGAAACACATCACCATTTATGTCTATCGCCTCCACAAAATTTTTCAGCAGACCTAGTTTTATGTGAAGTGCTGGAAGAGACATCATCACGATTGTTCCAAAGAAGCACATGTATTTGGTGTACCCCAGTTGCAGATCCAGAAGGAGTGGCACAACTTTGAGATCATCACAGAGGTTCCACTGGTGATCTGCATAGCTTGTGAGTTTACAAAAAGTGTCTCCATCGACTCATGTTTCCTTCAACCCAACTGCATGAGCAACAGAAACAGATGGCTTCTGATTTCCATTGTGTAATAGTACTGCTTTAAGGCTTGCTTTGCTTGAATCAATGAATAGTCTCCATTCGTCAGAAACATGTTCACATTCCAGTTCACGCATGAGACCATTAATATCAGTACAGAAACAAATGTTTCCTTCCATTGGTAAAAGGGAGCCAGGATGGTGCAACGATCACAGAAAAAGATATTTTGGTGTCCTGCTTTAAAAGATTCCATTGCTGCAGTTTGAACCCAACAATTCTGCTTTCTCCTTTGACAGTGACAAGTCTCTAACCAGATCATTAAGATCTTCTTGAGTTAACAGGTGAGGTTGTTTTTCATCCACTTTAGGTTCATACATAAGAATTGTTGCTGCTGGGTCAGACCAGTGGTCCATCGTGCCCAGCAGTCCGCTCCCGTGGCGGCTCCTAGTTCAAAGACCAGTGCCCTAACTGAGACCAGCCCTACCTGCGCATGTTTCGGTTCAGCAGGAACTTGTCTAACTTTGCCTTGAATCCCTGGAGGGTGTTTTCCCCTATAATAGCCTCCAGAAGAGCATTCCAGTTTTTCACCACTCTCTGGGTGAAGAAGAACTTCCTTACATTTGTATGGAATCTATCCCCTTTTAACTTTAGAGAGTGCCCTGTCTATTCCCTTCAGTATCTTGAATGTTTTGATCATGTCCCCTCTCAGTCTCCTCTTTTCAAGGTAGAAAAGGTCCAGTTTCTTTAATCTCTCTTGTTGATAAGATTGAAGATCTAGAAAACTGATCTCGAAGGAACAATCTCCAATTTAGAGGAATACCTGAGACGTCCGAGTATACAAATTGTGGGCAGACAATGCAGAAACTGGTTAGCGATTTATTGAAAAATATCACTCATGCAGTGTAGCCTGATCAAGTGAGCCCATAAGGTTATGGGTCATTCGAGAGCTAATACTTGCGTGATGTGGTGGTATGTTTTACTACTTTCAAGTTGAAGGAGCTTATATTAACACAGGCGCATGCAAAAACCATTTCAATGGGACACCTTTCCTGTTGAAATCTACCAGGATCTTTCCATGACCATGCTGAGGTGCAGAAGAGAGCTTAAGCCTTATACATGCTTATTGGTGGAACGTGGCATCAAATATAAATGGCAATATCCTTTTGCTCTAGCCTTTTATTTAGAAGGCAAGGTTCAACGCATTCGCTCAGTGAATGAGGCTGCACTGTTATTTCCAGACGAGCATACCCCTTCAGGGACCACGGCGAATGTCCCGTCCACCATATTGGGCTCTAATGGATTGCTTCCACCTCTAAGTATCAGAATGTTTCAAAAGGCAAGGGATGCCTCACTCGACAAACATCGGCCACTCAAAGTGTTGGAGTGACCTCTCAGGACAAAGGTTGACCAGGCATGGAACACTGATGGTAGATATGGTTTGAGTGTTCTGGACACGTAAAAGTGTGCTATGATTTTGGAGTTAGCTGACTGCTCCTTTAAACTTTGTCGGCCGCTTAGCTTCCCCGCTAAGCAGTTGAATTTTGTTTGGTTATATGATTAGACTGTTGAGCATTTGGAACTGGGTCCCGGGGTTCTAGGTTCCTCCCTAGGACACCCTTTGGGGTATTTTATTTGGGATGTCCCGCTCAGTGTGAGATGCACCACCCTTTTGTTTTTCTGGGTATGGTACGAATGGGTCATCATGTCAGTAAGCCACTAAATATAGTAGGCTACTTGGGAAGTGGGAGAATTTTGGTACGTTGGGTTTGGGGTGGCAGGGGAAGGGGTTTCTTTTTTTATTTTTATTGCTTGTTTTTTTCATGGTTCTTTTGCTGTTTATAGTGTATGTACCTTTTGATGATTGTACTATATTAAATGTGAAATTTATGTCCTTTAACATTAGGGGGTTGAACATACCTTTGAAACGTCAGCTCTAGTTTTGAGAAGCTTCTCATTTGCAGGCAGATGTTTTATTATCCAGGAATCACACTTGTTACCCAGATATAATAGGGTGCTATGCCACAAGAGATTCCCCTTAATTTTTTTGGCTTTAAATCAGGGAGGTACCAAGGCTAGGGGGGGTTGGTATTAGTGCTGCCAGATTCACGATTTGAATCAGTTCACCGATTCACTTTGGGTGAATCGATTCAAATTGATTTAAATTTTTAAAAAATCGGCTTCCCAATTCGGACTCTCCCACCTCACCCCTAAAGCAGGAGTGGCAGTGCTGCTTTTGTTGGCCAGCCGCTGCCGCATCTACTTTAGAGGGCAGGAGGAAGAGTCAGTTGGGAAGTGCTGCTGTTTGCTTCCCCCTGGCCTCCCCGAAGGACTGCGCATCGCTTCCCATCACATCGCATCCCATCCCCCCCGGAAGGCCTCCGTGTTCTCTCTGGCCTCCCCGCAGCGTTTACCTTATAGCTGCAGCCTGGAGCGAAGATCGCAGTTACAGCGTCTTTACTAAGTGCTTTACTAAGTGCTTTAAGCTGTTTTCTCTGCTGCAGTCCTGCCCCTCCTCTGACGTCAGAGGCAGAATCGGGGGGCAGTCCTTTGGAGGGTGGGACAGGCCTTGGGGGGAACAGGCCTTTAAGGGGGGGTACAGACCTTTAAGGGGGGGACAGGCCTTCAAAGGGGGGGACAGGCCAGGGATGGCGGCACAGACCTTCAGGGGGGACAGGCAGGCCTTCAGGTGGGACAGGCCTTCAAGGGGGGGACAGGCAGTCCTTTAAGGGGGGGGGGGGGGACAAGCCAGAGATGGTGGCATAGGCCTTCTGGGGGAACAGGCCTTCAAGGAGGGGACAAGCCTTTAAGGGGGGGACATGCCTTCAAGGGGGGACAGGACTTCAAAGGGGGGGGACAGGTCTTCAAAGGAGGGGACAGGCCAGGGATGGTGGCATAGGCCTTCAGGGGGGACAGGCAGGCCTTCAAGGGGGGGACAGGTCTTCAGGGATGGGGGTACAGGCCTTCAGGGGGGAGGTGCAGACCTTCAGGGGAGGGGGCCCTGGTGTAGAAGTACATGGAGGGAAGGAAGGGGGGTTCAGAGAGACGTGCATATGCCGGACTTTGGGGGGTAAAAAATAATGGGTCTAAAAATAGAGGAGAGGGAGAGAGATGATGGACAATGGGATTTAGGGAGGGAAGGAACAGAAAGGGAGAGAAGTTGGACACAAGGGATGGTGTGGATGGGGGATAGAGATACTGGATAGGAGGGTAGTTGGGAAAAGAAAGGGAGAGATTGTGGACCCTGGGGTGGTGGGGAAGGAGGGAGAGATGCTGGATGAAAGGGTAGTTAAGAAAAGGTGAATCTGTGGATGGAGACAAAAAAAAGGAGGGGGGAGGGAAGGGAAACGGAAGGGGAGGACAGAGATGGCAGATTTATGGTTAGAACGGAGAAAGAAGAAAGAAGGAGACCCAGGCAAGCAAGTTATCAGAAGACAACCAGAGCCTGGGACCAAGATTTGAATAATGACCAGACACCAAAGGTAGAAAAACTAATTATATTTTCCATTTTGTGATTACAATATGTCAGAGTTGAAACGTGTATCCTGCCAGAGCTGGTGTTAGACTGCAAACGTGGGCTAGGATTTAAGAGGGAGAGGAAAAGTTTATTTTGTTTACACCATAGCGCCAGTGTGGTTAGGAGAAGGCAAAGGGAGTGAAGAGGCTATAAAAGGGGTGAAAAGGCTATAAAATAGTTTCAAAAAAATTAAGTCCAATTTGTTTGGCCTATGACTGGAGTAAACATAGAAACATAGATGACGGCAGAAAAGGGCTACAGCCCATCAAGTCTGCCCACTCTGCTTACCCACCCCCTGTCTATGCCCTAATGACCCAATTTCCTTATCTTGACCCTCGTAGGGATCCCACATGGGTATCCCATTTATTCTTAAAGTCTGGCACGCTGTCTGCCTCGATCACCTGCACTGGAAGCTTGTTCCAATGATCAACCACTCTCTCTGTGAAGAAATACTTTCTGGTGTCGCCATGAAATTTTCCGCCCCTGAGTTTGAGCGGCTGCCCTCTTGTGGCCGAGGGTCCCTTGAGAAAGAAAATATCATCTTCCACTTCGACACGTCCCGTGAGGTACTTAAATGTTTCGATCATGTCTCCCCTCTCCCTATGTTCCTCAAGAGTGTAGAGCTGCACTTTGTTCAGTCTCTCTTCGTACGAGAGACCCTTGAGCCCCGAGATCATCCTGGTGGCCGTCCGTTGAACCGATTCAATTCTGCGCACATCTTTACTGTAATGTAGCCTCCAGAATTGCACACAGTACCCCAGATGAGGGAGCTCCAGAGTAGCTCCAGAGTAGGGAGCTATAATATTACGGTGACCGTTCAGTCCATGATAGGACTACGCGTATGCTCCGAAGCTGAGGCCTGAATAGGATTATGCTGCTTAGGTAGTGTATTTCCCATATTAAGTGGTACATGTTTTATATATGAGTATATGATATTTTGACTACTTGGGTTTGTTATATTTAGTCTATAAAATAAACCCACCAGGATGTTTGTAAAAAACACCCAATTGGGCAGGAAAATCGAATCGAATCGAAAAACCAATTCAGTAGGCTGAATCGAATCAAAATTTTTTTTCCTGAATCGGGCAGCACTAGTTGGTAATCTTTTTTTGGAAAAGCACCCTTGGCAAATTTCTGTAAAATGGGCAGGTAAAGAGGGACGTTATCTATTTTTACTTTTTTAAATATCTACGCTCCCAATTCCAATCAAGGAAATTTTTTTCTAGTCTCTCTCAGGTATTGGTGGATAACATCGAGGGTTCTTTCATTATGGGAGGAGATTTTAATTTAACTTTAGATCCACAGGTGGATAATTCCTCTTCCTCAATTTCTTATGCCCATAAGCATCGACTTAAACTTCAACGTTTCTTATACCATTGGGAATTACATGACATTTGGCGAGTGTTCCATCAGGGATTTAGGGATTATACCCATTTTTTTCTTGACTCACTCCTCTTCATTGCATATAGATCTTTGGCTAGGACAGGGGTGGGCAACGAGGGCCGCAATCCAGTCAGGTTTTTAGGAGTTCCCCAATGAATATGCATGAGAACCATGTGCATACAATGGGAGGCAGTGCATGCAAATAGATCGCATGCATATTCATTGGGGAAATCCTGAAAACCCGACTGGATTATGGCCCTAGTTGCCCACCCCTGGGCTAGGCACTCGGGCAGTCTTGGGACTGAGAGATCTCTGAGGTTCATTTAGCTACCTGGTTGGACCACTCTCCTATTGCCTTTAATCTCTCAGTTGATATTCAATGTTCCGCTATACGATACTGGCGACTGAATGAGGCCCTCCTTTTGGATCCGGATAACGTAAACCAATTGGAGGTACAGTTAAATAATTTTTTGGATATCAATGATATGCCCGAGATAGGTCCCATTACTTTATGGGAAACTCTGAAGGTGGTAATGTGTGGGAATATTATTTCTTTTCAGGCTCATTTAAATAAGGTTAAGAGGGGAG
The DNA here is from genome assembly GCF_902459505.1 of Geotrypetes seraphini. Taxonomy (NCBI): domain Eukaryota; kingdom Metazoa; phylum Chordata; class Amphibia; order Gymnophiona; family Dermophiidae; genus Geotrypetes; species Geotrypetes seraphini. Next base: position 153,006,271 of record NC_047087.1, on the reverse strand, counting down.
AAGAGACTACCTTATGAGCTCAAATTACAGCTTGGGAACGAGAAGGCAAGGCACCTGGGAACTTGCAGGAACATCAGGATGAGATTCGGAAAGCCAAGCAGTAACTTCATGCCTTGGAACTGGCGGATATTTCAGTGTCTTAAAAAAACTAAACAGGAATATTTTTGAGTTCAATGATAGGGCGAGTTGCCTGTTGGTCCATAAATTGCATAAGAAATGGGAACAACACTATATTGGAGGTATTCAGGGGTCATTGGGAGAAATGCATACGCACATATCACATATTGTGGCAGGGACATTTGGGCTAGGCCGGTGTGACCCACCCGGGGCCCCGTGCCACAAGGAATAAAGTTTGTAGTGACCCGGATTCTGCCAGTGGCTCCCAGGCCCACTGGTTTGCTCCGTCTAAGCTTTCCACTGAGTGAATAAAGGAGGTGAGCCACACTGAGTTTCACAAGCAAAGCCAATGCTGTATTTAATTGGTAACAATAACTGAATTCACAGTCAGGTCAGATGGCATAATTGAGCAATTATAACAAAATCAGTTAGGGTGCCTCCGGGCTAAGCATAGTTCATAAAGAGGACCCAGCATTCAAGCTTTGGCACTTCTTATAAACTTTATCAAAATCAGAAAAAGAAAAAAAAAAACCTTCAAATTCAAAACCAGGGTTTTGTTTTTCTTTGCAGTGCTGAGGGAGCAGCCCCGCCCCCAGAACTGTGGGTCAGGCTGTTTCCCAGCAACAAACGTAATGCCGAATAAAGAAAACTTTTCCTCCACTTCTGTAGGTCTTATGGCTACAGTCTTTTATGAACAGTCCAGCACACATAAGCAACCCTGGGGCAAACAGTTCTAACCCCCAGAAAACAAACAATAAAACTTAAGTGTATTTTCCTTTCCCTTGAACCCTCTCCAGAGTTCTCCTTCTCACAGAGATATCAATTTGGAAAGTCCAGTTCAGGTTTTGTACCACTTCCCTGGTTCACACAATATCCCAGCAGGAAAAATAGAAAGAAAAATAAAAAGGTAAAAATAGCCTTCTCAATACTTCTGGTCCTCTCCCTCATCAACACAGGCTCAATTCTTTGAAAGGAAAAAAAAACCTTCACAAAACAAGCTTCTCTTAAGGTCCCACCGAATGCCTGAAGCTTCTGGCTTTACTTATAACCGTTCATTCAGTTGAGTCCATTTCAAACGGCATTACTCATGTGTCCTGGGCTCAGGTTTCAGCACAGAGAGAATTAAACCCAGTAGCAAGCAGAGCAGCACACTTTCTCCCTGGTAACTTTGAAACTCTGACCTTCTTTACACGCTGTGCTACGATGCATGGCTTCTAGCATAGGCAATTCCTCAGCAGGAAAATCTTCGTCCTTACTGTTATCATTCCATCAGCTCCCAGGTGTCCTCCCCTAGACTCTCCCAGCTGTTGCTCTTCAGCTCTCCTCTCCTGCTCTTCCCTGTGTCCCTCTCTTATCGGGAGTAAAAGGGTTTGCTTTAACACACCCCATCCCCTTAGCTGACACAGGAAAATTCTTAAAGGCACCATCCCCCTCTAACCAGATTTCCTCCCTGCTCTTTCTGACTGGCACAGGGAGAAAACTAGAGGCTCTTGGGATGTGTAGTTTTCTGTACTGCAGGGTTTCTGGCTTAACCCTGGGCTCTTTGGAGGGAATAGGGACTGGCTGGATTTGTGGCACAGGATTTATATCGCTCTGCGCGGACTCCCTGCCACAATATTCATAAAGAATTCTTGTGCTTTTATCAAGAGTTGTATCTATCTGAGATCATATCAGATGCCACCTCGATAACAGATTTTTTGGAGGAGACACCTCTTCCATAGATCTCTGCAGCAGAGGTTGCTGCCTTGTCACATCCTATTGTATTACAGGAGGTTATGGATGCTATTAAAGATCTCCCTCATTCCAAAACCCCCGGTTTAGATGGCTTTGGGAATTGTTTCTATAAATGCTTTGCTAGATGGCTAGCATCTTTGTTGGTAAGAGTATATAATTATTTTGATTCTCAGACTGAGCTACCATACTTTGCGCATGGTTACAGTTACCCTTATTCCCAAGCCGAGAAAAGACACTCAGCTTTGTGGGTCCTATCATCCCATCTCTCTCTTAGGCACTGATTATAAGATCTATAGTAAGATCTAGGTTGCAAAAGGTTATTTCAGCTGTTCGTAGAGCTTTGCATCTTATCGCAGTGGCACAGGAGTCAGGGGTGCTCTCAGTTCTCCTCTCCCTTGATGCGGAGAAAGCCTTTGATAGGGTGCATTGGCCCTTCATAGGCATATTGGGATCTCAGATTCCTTTCTGCAGAGAATTCAAGCTTTATATAGATCTCCTTTGGACTCTTTGAAGATTAATGATCAATATATTGAATCTTTTGAATTGTTTAGGGCTGTCAGGCAGGGGTGTGCCTTATCTCCTTTATTATTTGCTTTAACAATTGAACCCTTGGCTCACTTAATCAGAGCGTCTGAGGGAGTGATGGGGATCTTGGCGGGATCTACTGAACATCAGGTATTATTGTTTGCAGATGATGAGTTGCTTATGTTAAGTAATCCGTCTCCCTTGGGAATCATATGGATATTCTCAGGAGATATGGTGCGATGTCTGGCCTTAAGATCAATAGAGCATAAATCAGAATTATTGAACATTAATCTCTCTCTTGAGGAAGTGAGTCGAGTGAAATCAAATTTCCCTTTTACTTGGGCTACTCATTTTATAAGATATCTTGGGGTTAATCTTCCACAATCTTTGGGTGAGGTCTATAAATACAATTTTCCTGATAAACTGAAGGAAGTTTTCTCGGATCTTGATAAGTGGGAGGGTTTGGTTACATCTTGGTTGGGATGTATTCATGCGGTTAAGATGGTGATTCTGCCAAAACTACTTTATCTTTTTATGGCCTTCCCAATTACCATTCCCCAGAGTGGTTTTTTTTTGTGTGTGTGTTAAATAGGAAAGTATTTCGATATATTTGGAAAAGGAAACCCCCTAGGGTTAATCGGGTGATTCTTTATCAGGTGAAAATGAGAGGGGGTATGGGGGTTCCAAATTTTGCACTTTATCACCAAGCTGCACAATTACAGAATATTAGAGAATGGATTAGGAATGCTTATAAACTGTGGTTCTGTTTGGAGCAGTTCATGGTACCCTCAATTCCATTATGGGCTTTACCTTGGCTCCCGATGGATAGATTACATCAATTACTTTTTGAGCTGCCTACTTTCATGCAGGTACCACTGCAAATCTGGATTAAATTATGCCATTGGCTGCTTCCTGAGCATAAATATTTTCTTTTGTAACCTATTTCTTTTAGATTTTCCACCCAATCAATGTTATAATATTTTTCTCCGATGGGCTCAGTCTTCTTTGAGCACCTAGAGTCAGATCTGGGTAGATGATCAGATTCTCCCTTTTAGTGAACTAGTTGAAGAATATGGGCTTAAGAATTCTGATCTTTTCCATTACAATCAACTACGAGCTTTTTTTTTTTTTTTTTTTAGAACAAAGGGGAGAGCGGAATTGGAGTTAGGGGAAATACACCTGGAAAGAGCACTACGATTGGACATGGGACACCGAGCTCTTGGTCATCTTTACAGAGCATTATTGAAAAAGAGAAATCCATCTGTCACTAATATTACTTGCTGAGAAAGGGGCTTAGATGACTCTTTTACCTCGCAACAATGGAAAGGTATGTTCAACCAATTGTTTAGAGCGTTGATAGCCACGTCACTTGTGGAAAATGGTTATAAATTTTTTTACCAATGATACCTAACTCCAGCCAGATTCTCTAGAATTTTCCCGGGTGCCTCTGCTCAGTGTTGGAGATGCTGTGGTGAACAGGGTATTTTTTTTTCATATTTAGTGGTCCTGTCCGGAAGTCAGTTCTTTTTGGACTTTGATCTTGCAACCACTAAGTGGTATACGCCCTGTTACATATGGGTCATTCCATGTCAAGTGGACCAGAAGCCCATGCTTGACCCCCTTGAAATCCACCAAATTTTACAGGGGTGTTGTCTAGGGTCTCAAATGAAACTCTGCAAAATTCTTTGGATCTACCTCAATTTGGTCAGGAGCTAGGGGTGGTTGAACAAAACCAATCGATCCACTCCCATGCCTCGTGTGACCTAAAATGCCAACTTTGCTTAAGCACTACGGCAGAAGGAAACTACCTCGGAGACTGAAATTTTGCAGTTTGGTACAACACCTTAGGGCAGGGGTGTCCAATGTCGGTCTTCGAGGGCCGCAGTCCAGTCGGGTTTTCAGGATTTCCCCAATGAATATGCATTGAAAGCAGTGCATGCAAATAGATCTCAGGCATATTCATTGAGGAAATCCTGAAAACCCGACTGGACTGCGGCCCTCGAGGACCGACATTGGACACCCCTGCCTTAGGGCAAGTTTCTGTGCCAAGTTTGAAATCTTTTGCGAACTTGCTTCCATTTCTAGAGGTCAGCAAAATAGGCAAAAAAATTCATGAACGAAAATTTTTGGCAAAGTTTGGCTCCATATTGCTGCTGGTAGGTAAGTCAGCTGAGGGTACAACTTTACCAGCAGACATGTACCTTGAGGTACTTCCAAGATTTGCAATTTGAGCCTTTACAGTGAAGTGAAGCTGAAGATATGACCATTCAAAAAAATATGGCTTTATGCATTTATACAAATTTTCATAGTTTTTCAGATTCAAATATCTCTAATGTGTAGGCTTCTTTTTTGTTTGTTTTTTATATCATTTGAAAGAACATATTTTTTGCTACAGAAATATCCTGTTTCATCTTGGATCCGACCTTTCTTTGGTGAGAATTAAAGCTTCAAAGATAAGCATTAGTTGTATATGCGCACTAATGTTTAATATTGAAAAGAGGCATGTTTAACACAATCCATGTTGTATGCAAATGAACAAGGTACATGAAGTTTCACAGTTAAGTTCAGATTGTTACTGTTTTATGATCCCCTTCCCTGTATCCATGCATTTTCATATACCCACTGCCACTGGTCGTGAAGATCATGACAAGTGTATTATACACTGAGACCACATATTTATCCATTGTCTGAGAGACATTTCCAATAGTCAGATAATACCATATAAAGCTTTATTAAAGACAAAAAAGAAAAGTACAAAAACCACACTTATTTAAAGTGCGCATACATACTGACAAAGATCAGGAAATCACATAAATTCAACTTTTAACTCAGTTTCTTGCACATGGTTTTGAAAGTCTGGTCAATGTTTGCCAAAATAGCATGTGGCCTGTCTACCTGATGAAGTAGTCATAGGTGCATTAAGGCCTTTAATAATATGCTGTTCAGGGATCCAGCATATGTCTTTGCGGGGACGCTAGTGAAATGACCGTGTAGGACCTTGTGGATGCAAAAAATTACATTGAAATTTCACATACATGACCAATCCACCAAGAATTGTCATATATGCAAGTTAAGTATTGTCCAGGTTGAAAGCTGGATGCTTTAAAGGTTCAGAATCAGTATCAGACTCTAAGACATTGGCAATGAATGAGCTGGTGTCACTTGAAATTTTGCTAATGCAGAATCTAGTAGTGTCTATGGGCTTAAATTGGTGATTTTTTCTTGTTTCAGCCATAGGTCTTATTGCTTCAATATCTTCCTTAGCAATGAAGAAAAATTTGATTCCCGAGACAGATTTATCACAGAATTCAAATAGATCCCTTGGTGTCAATATTTGGTTATTGAGAGGGTGTTGTAAGCTGGCATGGGCAGCTAAACGTTTGGCTGTTCCCCCAATCCCATCACATGGAGATTTGTCATGGCTGGTGCCAAAGAAGTTCCACTCAGCAGTAATTTGAAAGTCAGTATTGAACAGTGGCTCATGAACTGTAGGGGGAGATAGCTGTGGTACATTAATGGAATGGACAGTGCAGGACATGATGGTGCAGCATTTTGTGGAGTTTTTCTATAGAACGCCTGCTTTTCGTAAGGTTCTGGGTAACGATAGTTAGATACAAGCATATGTGTTAGTTAAGGCCACACCCAATAGAAACGTACAGAAAAGTGGGCGCATGAAAATCTGAATATGGATGTAGTCAAGGCCAGAAAAACACACTATAGATTAATATTAAGGAAAAGCATAATAATATGCTCTTTATGTATTTTGCTATTAAGCCAGACCATACAGGAAATCAGGATATACATGATACATAGAAAGATATTAAGAACTCCATCTTGAAGTAGTGACTCCATTTCGTGTTAGTGATTTTCTCTCTGTCTGTCTTTTGTTCAGGTTTTTCCCACCTTGAGCTTCATGGGCAAATTGATAACAGATGTGCTAAGGCCGTTTAGGAAGAGCATATTAGACTCCATATTCCAAACTGAGATATAACATGTATTAAGTATGAATGTAATATATCGTGTTGTGTGTGAAAAGGGCCTCAAATGAATGATGTATGAAAGATATGTGAAAGAATGGTGTGTACTTAATTTCTAATATTTTATATATTTTAACCTGAAGAAACTCTAAGGAGAAATCCTTAGGCAACATCTGGGAATAGTTAAGAGTCAGAAACACTGAACCAGTTTTACAGAGCAGGGGGGAATAGCCCCTCCTTTTTTTCTGTGCTAACAGGGACATGAACTTTTCAGCATCTGCACAATTGAAGGTAAATGCAGGCTGTCTTGAAACAGATAAGTAGGTTTAGATTTAAAGGTTTCTTTGGCTATATGTTTATGCATATTCAAAAATTAATGCAAACAAAAATATGACTTTAAAAACTTTGCTTTTGAGTATGAAAACCTATGTAAAAGGAATTTCCTTTGTCCAAAGCTAAGGACAGCCTCTGTTAATGGATTGGTTGACAAATGTAATGTCATACTGGCTTGTGAAAAATATAAAAGGAACGGACTAGTATAGACTCAGAGAGACCATCAGGAGAGGTGTAAATTTCACGCCTGATGGAACTCCATCACACATATGATTTCTGAGACATGTAAGATTAACGTTAATAAATAAATAAATTATAATATTGAACTCTTAAGCACCTCTTGGCGCAGAGCACAGCACACGCGCATGAATTGCTACCCAGTATCTCGGCTGCAGAGGTTAATGAAATTCTTGAAGTTTTTGTGCAAAACCATCACTAAGTAGTGAATATGGCTTAAGAGAGGCAAGACTTCCTTCAGATGCAAAATAAGCTTCCTCAAAAATGAATGAACAGCAATGGTATCCTGATGCAAGTAGTCACTGATCATGCATATGCTTAGGTTTTGGATATCAGTATTGCAGAAGTAGACAACGAAGGGGTGTAATGTTGCTTGGCTATTTTCCCCTGAATGATGAAGGAATAATTTTCAGTTTAGTCCATCAAAACAATAGCATGCCCCTCCTTTATATTTGCTTTCAGTTCCTTCAGATAAGCACTTGGTACTTGGAAATAAAATGGTGGTTGGCCAAATTAGAAATTTTTCCAATTAACTCGGAAGTGAAGTCCTCTATGGATAACTGTTGAGTTTCCAGTGTATCCCAATCAGTGTGAATCCACTGCTTAAATTCAATGATATCATCTGGATCATGTTTACCAAAGAACTTTGTAAAATATTCCTCCAGAGGGATCTGCCTAGGACACATTTCATACTGCTGCAACATGCAGTTTTTTCAGTTCATATCACAGACAGTTTTATTCAGAAGCACCTTGTAGTCATCTGGAACTGCAATTGCTAAAAGCATAAGTTTCACATTCTGGTGGATTGTGCAGACACAGACTGAATGAGTCCCTGATGAACCGACTGTGACACACTACTATGGCCGAAGCTCACAGAACTTTGAGAATCCAATTTCAGTCCCATGCTGACTGCGATAGGTGGTGTACAGTTCCTTCAGATTGCATAATAGCAATCTTTTCTGTTTATGCACTTTTTCACCACTGATCCGAACAGAGACATAATCTTTTTTGCCTGGGCATATTCTAGAGATTTCATCGTCTTCTTAAAAATCCAGGACTTTCTGTGTAATCTGCTCAGCCAACACTTTTCCTCTCTTTGTTGCTGGATCAGCAAGAAAGCCACACTGCTGTTTCAGCTTCCTGGCCTTTTTAACTTTCTTGTTGAAACGCCAAATTCCAAAGCAGTTTTCTCAATAGTCCAGCTGTGTGGACCAAGAGTGAGAATTTGTATTTTCTCCCTATTACTAGATAGTTCCAACTTCTGCTTCAGTTCAGTCAATAGAAGATCATAGTCAGAACATCTTTTACATTGGCCACTTTCTGGTTCTGCTCTGATATCAGCTGGAGTTAAATCACCAATAACTGCAATTTGGTCTGCAGTTGCATTATGGGCTTCAGAGAGTTTGCGTTTAGCATAACGTAAGGAATTTTGCTTGCTAATCTGTTGAATCTTTAGAGGAGAGATTCCTAGTGGTGAAAAGCTGGCATTGAGGTTTTAAGATGCATTGGTAGGGTCATCACTTTCAGAACCAGACTTAGGGCTACTTAGATCCAGTGGCGTACCAACAAGGGGGGGGGTCTGCCCTGGGTGCAAAGTCCGAGGGGGTGTTCAGCTGGCCACTTACCGGGCAATAGGCTGTCGCCGGGGAAAGGCTGCCATTCCCGTCAACAGAAAGAAGCCGGCGCCGAATTCTCCCTCCCTGCTGCTTCTCTTCCCCGAGCCGAGCAACTCTAGCCATCCAACGTTTCAATTCTGAACGTCGGAGAGGACGTTCTGGGCTAGCCAATCGCTGCCTGGCTGGCCCGGAACGTCCTCTCCGATGTTAGAATCGACGTCGGGCAGCCAAAGTTGGTCGGCCCGCAGGAAAAGAAGGAGGGAAAATTCGGTGCCGGCCTGTTTCCAATGGCCAGTGGCAGCCTTTCCACAGCGGTGGTGGCAGCATGATTGTGGTAGCAGTGGTGGCATGGGGGAGGGAAGGGATAAAGAAGAAAGGGTGGGAGCCAGGGAGCCAAAAAGAAAGCAAGGGGGGGACAGGGATCCAGAAAGAAAGAAAGGGGGCAAGGTGAAAAAAAGAAAAAAATGGGGCATGGGGAAAGAGAGAGAAAGACAGACATAGAGAAAGAAAGGGGGCATGGAGAGAGAAAGAAAGAAGGGGGCAGGGTGAAAGAAAGAAATGGGGCACGGAGAGAGAGAAAAAGACAGACAGAAAGAAAGGGGGCATGGAGAAACAAAGAAAGAAGGGGACAGGATGAAACAAAGAAAAAGTTGGGGGAGGGAATGAAGTCTGGAGGAGAGAAAGCATACAGGAGGCTGAAAGAAGGGAAGAAATATTGGATGCACAGTCAGAAAAATAAAGTGCAACCAGAGACTGATGAAATTACCAAACAAAGGTAGGAAAAATGATTTTATTTTCAATTTAGTGATCAAAATGTGTCCGTTTTGAGAATTTATATATGCTGTCTATATTTTGCACTATGGGCCCCTTTTACTAAACTGCAATAGCAGTTTTTAGCGCAGGGAGCGTCGAGAGCAGCATGGGGCATTCAGCGCAGCTCCCTGCGCTAAAAAACGCTATCGCAGTTTAATAAAAAGGGAGGGGGTATATTTGTCTATTTTTGTATAGTTGTTACTGAGGTGACATTGCATAAAGTCATCTGCCTTGACCTCTTTGAAAACCCGCGGAATATAAATGATAATTAACATTTTCTCTGCGTACAATGTGCTTTGTGTTTTTAAAATTTTATTGTTGGTAGATCATTTTGACTTGACCACGAAGGTAACGGGGAGGGAGGGAGGGAGGGGAGCTGCTGAAAGACATCTAGTAATCCTTTCAGGCTTGACTGCAGGGAATTATTTTTGTAAAATCATGTTTTGTTTATGTGACTGGCATTATTTAGACTTTAATTTCTATGAATGAATACAATGAAAATGATATAAAATTACTTGCTTGTTTTTATGTGCGTGCGCTGAAGGAAAGTGGAGAGAGAGTGGGCTGAGGACGCTGAAGGGAAATGGGGAAGAAAGAGTGGGGAGAAGACGCTGATTTATAAATTGACAATTGTACAGAATATTGTTTCTTTTTATACTTTAATATAATAAGTTCAATATAAAACAATTCAAGGCTTGTGTGGATGGAATCAGGTGGTTTGTGGGGATGAGGACCGAGCTTACGGGGATTAGTCCAATAAAATGGTATTTTCATATTTCTCATTATTTGTTAATTTGTAAAGTGGTGATTGTTATGTATCAATTTTTCAAATTTACATCTACTGTCTTTATATTTTGCACAGTATTAGAGGACATGTATTACTGTTTTTGTGGTGTTATGGGTTGCATTGTATGCAGAGTCTGGTTTCTTGGCAGTTCAGTTTAACTTTTGTCTACATATTTCTATTTTTCAAGTTTCAAGTTTTATTGATTTTGATATACCAACTATCAAATTAATATCTAGCTGGTTTACAATAAGATTACAGGATAGAAAAAAAAAAGAAAATAAAAGTATATATATAATTAATTTAGCAGTATTGTGTGAACATAAATAACATTACAAGACAAACTGGAAAGTGAGGGTGCTAGGGAGGGAAGGTTAAAAGTTACATATTGGAGATAGAAAAGGGTGACAGTGGGGTTTGGATAAAACATAGAGGGGGAGTCATAATTTCAGAGCTATTTATTGTTTACAAAAGAGGGGATAAGTGAGACTCTAAATGATATCAAATGCATCGCGGAAGAGAAAGGTTTTAAGTCCTGTCTTAAATTTGTCTATTCGTGGCTCGTTGCGGAGATATATTGGTATGGAGTTCCAGAGGGTTGGGGCAGTTACTGCAAAATTTACTTTTCGTGTATTGTAAAATTCTTTTATGGATGGGATGAAAAAAAGGTTTTGATCAGTTGATCTTAATGTACGTGGGGAACTATGAGGAATGAGGAGTTTGTCTAGAAATAAGGGAAGATGAGAGAGTTTAATTTTAAAGGTTAGGATGATGATTTTATAAGTGATGCGGTGAGTGATGGGAAGCCAATGTTCATTTTTGAAAAGGGGAGTTACATGATCATATTTGCCTAATTTATAAATAAGTTTTATTGCCGTGTTTTGTATTAGTTGTAGGTGTCGAATTTCTTTTTGGGGTAGACCGTTGAGGAGTGAATTGCAGTAATCTAAATGGGAGATTACTAAAGAATGAATCAGGATAGTTTGTGATTATTCCATATTGGGCAAAGGTGTATCTGTCTGTGTGTATGAAAGGGACATGACTTTCTGATAGCATCGACTGTACTGGATCAATTGACTGTGCAGGATCTGGTCTGTTTAGTTTTACAATGTATGTGTTGGTGTTCTAGTGCTCACTGCAGTGTTTAAAATGCTGCCTTTTCCTAGGTACACTCTTGTTGTGCGATATGTAGATTGTTACTAAAAATCATATTTTTCATATAGATGGGGGAGGGGGGTTGTCAAAAAATGATGGGCCCCGGGTGTCACTTATGCTAGGTACGCCACTGCTTAGATCTTGCAGTTTGACACGCATGTCTTGCCTGCATCTTGGGCAAAGCTTCTGGCCTGGTTTAAATTTGTGCTTTGTGATAGCTTTTAAATGATCAGCTGCAGGAAGATCAATTGGGCGTAGACCTTTGATATTGCTGTGATTCTGTTTTCTGAATGGATTACAGCAGTTTTTCTGTAGAAATTCAAACTTCAGCTTCATGATGAGTACAGATATTAGATTCCACGGACAAAGTAGAAAGCCCAGAGCGTCTTTTAATTACCGTATTTGCCGGCGTATAAGACGACTTTTCAGTACCTTAAAATCCTCCCCAAAGTCGGGGGTCATCTTATACGCCAGATACTGTTTACATGCCCTTACTTTACATGCCCTAACATCTCCTTCCTTACCTCCTTACAGTGCTTACGGTACTACCCTGTTTCCCCGATGGTAAGACACTGTCTTATTTTTTTTGGAAGGCCAAAATATGCTCTAGGGCTTATTTTCGGAGGGATGTCTTATTTACCCATGAAGAAGAGGGAGCCCAAGTCCTCCTGGCCCTGGCGACCCCCCCCTAGTTGTTCGGGCCAGGAGGGAGCCTAAATCCTCCTGGCCACGGCGACCCCCTAACCCCACCCCGCACTACATTACGGGCAGGAGGGATCCCAGGCCCTCCTGCCCTTGACGCAAACCCCCCTCCCCCCAACGACCGCCCCCCCCAAGAACCCAGCCGACCCGCGACCCCCCTGGCCGACCCCCACGACACCCCCACCCCCCTTCCCCGTACCTTTCTGTAGTTGGCCGGACAGACGGGAGCCAAACCCGCCTGTCCGGCAGACAGCCAACGACGGAATGAGGCCGGATTGGCCCATCCGTCCCAAAGCTCCGCCTACTGGTGGGGCCTAAGGCGCCTGGGCCAATCAGAATAGGCCCGGGAGCCTTAGGTCCCTCCTGGGGGCAAGGCCTGAAGCACATGGTCGGGTTGGGCCCATGTGCCTCAGGCCCCGCCCCCAGGAGGGACCTAAGGCTCCCGGGCCTATTCTGATTGGCCCAGGCGCCTTAGGCCCCACCAGTAGGCGGAGCTTTGGGACGGATGGGCCAATCCGGCCTCATTCCGTCGTTGGCTGCCTGCCGGACAGGCGGGTTTGGCTCCCGTCTGTCCGGCCAACTACAGAAAGGTACGGGGAAGGGGGTTGGGGGTGTCGGGGGGGTCGGCCAGGGGGGTCGCGGGTCGGCTGGGTTCTTGGGGGGGGCGGGCGTTGGGGGGAGGGGGGTTTGCGTCAAGGGCAGGAGGGCCTGGGATCCCTCCTGCCCGTAATGTAGTGCGGGGTGGGGTTAGGGGGTCGCCGTGGCCAGGAGGATTTAGGCTCCCTCCTGGCCCGAACAACTAGGGGGGGGTCGCCAGGGCCAGGAGGACTTGGGCTCCCTCTTCTTCATGGGTAAATAAGACATCCCTCCGAAAATAAGCCCTAGAGCATATTTTGGCCTTCCAAAAAAAATAAGACAGTGTCTTACCATCGGGGAAACAGGGTAGTACCGTAAGCACCGTAAGGAGGTAAGGAAGGAGATGTTAGGGCATGTAAAGTAAGGGCATGTAAACAGTACCTGGCGTATAAGATGACCCCCGACTTTGGGGAGGATTTTAAGGTACTGAAAAGTCGTCTTATACGCCGGCAAATACGGTAATTAAAAGACGCTCTGGGCTTTCTACTTTGTCCGTGGAATCTAATATCTGTACTCATCATGAAGCTGAAGTTTGAATTTCTACAGAAAAACTGCTGTAATCCATTCAGAAAACAGAATCACAGCAATATCAAAGGTCTACGCCCAATTGATCTTCCTGCAGCTGATCATTTAAAAGCTATCACAAAGCACAAATTTAAACCAGGCCAGAAGCTTTGCCCAAGATGCAGGCAAGACATGCGTGTCAAACTGCAAGATCTAAGCAGTGGCGTACCTAGCATAAGTGACACCCGGGGCCCATCATTTTTTGACAACCCCCCTCCCCCATCTATATGAAAAATATGATTTTTAGTAACAATCTACATATCGCACAACAAGAGTGTACCTAGGAAAAGGCAGCATTTTAAACACTGCAGTGAGCACTAGAACACCAACACATACATTGTAAAACTAAACAGACCAGATCCTGCACAGTCAATTGATCCAGTACAGTCGATGCTATCAGAAAGTCATGTCCCTTTCATACACACAGACAGATACACCTTTGCCCAATATGGAATAATCACAAACTATCCTGATTCATTCTTTAGTAATCTCCCATTTAGATTACTGCAATTCACTCCTCAACGGTCTACCCCAAAAAGAAATTCGACACCTACAACTAATACAAAACACGGCAATAAAACTTATTTATAAATTAGGCAAATATGATCATGTAACTCCCCTTTTCAAAAATGAACATTGGCTTCCCATCACTCACCGCATCACTTATAAAATCATCATCCTAACCTTTAAAATTAAACTCTCTCATCTTCCCTTATTTCTAGACAAACTCCTCATTCCTCATAGTTCCCCACGTACATTAAGATCAACTGATCAAAACCTTTTTTTCATCCCATCCATAAAAGAATTTTACAATACACGAAAAGTAAATTTTGCAGTAACTGCCCCAACCCTCTGGAACTCCATACCAATATATCTCCGCAACGAGCCACGAATAGACAAATTTAAGACAGGACTTAAAACCTTTCTCTTCCGCGATGCATTTGATATCATTTAGAGTCTCACTTATCCCCTCTTTTGTAAACAATAAATAGCTCTGAAATTATGACTCCCCCTCTATGTTTTATCCAAACCCCACTGTCACCCTTTTCTATCTCCAATATGTAACTTTTAACCTTCCCTCCCTAGCACCCTCACTTTCCAGTTTGTCTTGTAATGTTATTTATGTTCACACAATACTGCTAAATTAATTATATATATACTTTTATTTTCTTTTTTTTTTCTATCCTGTAATCTTATTGTAAACCAGCTAGATATTAATTTGATAGTTGGTATATCAAAATCAATAAAACTTGAAACTTGAAAAATAGAAATATGTAGACAAAAGTTAAACTGAACTGCCAAGAAACCAGACTCTGCATACAATGCAACCCATAACACCACAAAAACAGTAATACATGTCCTCTAATACTGTGCAAAATATAAAGACAGTAGATGTAAATTTGAAAAATTGATACATAACAATCACCACTTTACAAATTAACAAATAATGAGAAATATGAAAATACCATTTTATTGGACTAATCCCCGTAAGCTCGGTCCTCATCCCCACAAACCACCTGATTCCATCCACACAAGCCTTGAATTGTTTTATATTGAACTTATTATATTAAAGTATAAAAAGAAACAATATTCTGTACAATTGTCAATTTATAAATCAGCGTCTTCTCCCCACTCTTTCTTCCCCATTTCCCTTCAGCGTCCTCAGCCCACTCTCTCTCCACTTTCCTTCAGCGCACGCACATAAAAACAAGCAAGTAATTTTATATCATTTTCATTGTATTCATTCATAGAAATTAAAGTCTAAATAATGCCAGTCACATAAACAAAACATGATTTTACAAAAATAATTCCCTGCAGTCAAGCCTGAAAGGATTACTAGATGTCTTTCAGCAGCTCCCCTCCCTCCCTCCCTCCCCGTTACCTTCGTGGTCAAGTCAAAATGATCTACCAACAATAAAATTTTAAAAACACAAAGCACATTGTACGCAGAGAAAATGTTAATTATCATTTATATTCCGCGGGTTTTCAAAGAGGTCAAGGCAGATGACTTTATGCAATGTCACCTCAGTAACAACTATACAAAAATAGACAAATATACCCCCTCCCTTTTTATTAAACTGCGATAGCGTTTTTTAGCGCAGGGAGCTGCGCTGAATGCCCCATGCTGCTCTCGACGCTCCCTGCGCTAAAAACTGCTATTGCAGTTTAGTAAAAGGGGCCCATAGTGCAAAATATAGACAGCATATATAAATTCTCAAAACGGACACATTTTGATCACTAAATTGAAAATAAAATCATTTTTCCTACCTTTGTTTGGTAATTTCATCAGTCTCTGGTTGCACTTTATTTTTCTGACTGTGCATCCAATATTTCTTCCCTTCTTTCAGCCTCCTGTATGCTTTCTCTCCTCCAGACTTCATTCCCTCCCCCAACTTTTTCTTTGTTTCATCCTGTCCCCTTCTTTCTTTGTTTCTCCATGCCCCCTTTCTTTCTGTCTGTCTTTTTCTCTCTCTCCGTGCCCCATTTCTTTCTTTCACCCTGCCCCCTTCTTTCTTTCTCTCTCCATGCCCCCTTTCTTTCTCTATGTCTGTCTTTCTCTCTCTTTCCCCATGCCCCATTTTTTTCTTTTTTTCACCTTGCCCCCTTTCTTTCTTTCTGGATCCCTGTCCCCCCCTTGCTTTCTTTTTGGCTCCCTGGCTCCCACCCTTTCTTCTTTATCCCTTCCCTCCCCCATGCCACCGCTGCTACCACAATCATGCTGCCACCACCGCTGTGGAAAGGCTGCCACTGGCCATTGGAAACAGGCCGGCACCGAATTTTCCCTCCTTCTTTTCCTGCGGGCCGACCAACTTTGGCTGCCCGACGTCGATTCTAACATCGGAGAGGACGTTCCGGGCCAGCCAGGCAGCGATTGGCTAGCCCAGAACGTCCTCTCCGACGTTCAGAATTGAAACGTTGGATGGCTAGAGTTGCTCGGCTCGGGGAAGAGAAGCAGCAGGGAGGGAGAATTCGGCGCCGGCTTCTTTCTGTTGACGGGAATGGCAGCCTTTCCCCGGCGACAGCCTATTGCCCGGTAAGTGGCCAGCTGAACACCCCCTCGGACTTTGCACCCAGGGCAGACCCCCCCCCTTGTTGGTACGCCACTGGATCTAAGTAGCCCTAAGTCTGGTTCTGAAAGTGATGACCCTACCAATGCATCTTAAAACCTCAATGCCAGCTTTTCACCACTAGGAATCTCTCCTCTAAAGATTCAACAGATTAGCAAGCAAAATTCCTTACGTTATGCTAAACGCAAACTCTCTGAAGCCCATAATGCAACTGCAGACCAAATTGCAGTTATTGGTGATTTAACTCCAGCTGATATCAGAGCAGAACCAGAAAGTGGCCAATGTAAAAGATGTTCTGACTATGATCTTCTATTGACTGAACTGAAGCAGAAGTTGGAACTATCTAGTAATAGGGAGAAAATACAAATTCTCACTCTTGGTCCACACAGCTGGACTATTGAGAAAACTGCTTTGGAATTTGGCGTTTCAACAAGAAAGTTAAAAAGGCCAGGAAGCTGAAACAGCAGTGTGGCTTTCTTGCTGATCCAGCAACAAAGAGAGGAAAAGTGTTGGCTGAGCAGATTACACAGAAAGTCCTGGATTATTAAGAAGACGATGAAATCTCTAGAATATGCCCAGGCAAAAAAGATTATGTCTCTGTTCGGATCAGTGGTGAAAAAGTGCATAAACAGAAGAGATTGCTATTATGCAATCTGAAGGAACTGTACACCACCTATCGCAGTCAGCATGGGACTGAAATTGGATTCTCAAAGTTCTGTGAGCTTCGGCCATAGTAGTGTGTCACAGTCGGTTCATCAGGGACTCATTCAGTCTGTGTCTGCACAATCCACCAGAATGTGAAACTTATGCTTTTAGCAATTGCAGTTCCAGATGACTACAAGGTGCTTCTGAATAAAACTGTCTGTGATATGAACTGAAAAAACTGCATGTTGCAGCAGTATGAAATGTGTCCTAGGCAGATCCCTCTGGAGGAATATTTTACAAAGTTCTTTGGTAAACATGATCCAGATGATATCATTGAATTTAAGCAGTGGATTCACACTGATTGGGATACACTGGAAACTCAACAGTTATCCATAGAGGACTTCACTTCCGAGTTAATTGGAAAAATTTCTAATTTGGCCAACCACCATTTTATTTCCAAGTACCAAGTGCTTATCTGAAGGAACTGAAAGCAAATATAAAGGAGGGGCATGCTATTGTTTTGATGGACTAAACTGAAAATTATTCCTTCATCATTCAGGGGAAAATAGCCAAGCAACATTACACCCCTTCGTTGTCTACTTCTGCAATACTGATATCCAAAACCTAAGCATATGCATGATCAGTGACTACTTGCATCAGGATACCATTGCTGTTCATTCATTTTTGAGGAAGCTTATTTTGCATCTGAAGGAAGTCTTGCCTCTCTTAAGCCATATTCACTACTTAGTGATGGTTTTGCACAAAAACTTCAAGAATTTCATTAACCTCTGCAGCCGAGATACTGGGTAGCAATTCATGCGCGTGTGCTGTGCTCTGCGCCAAGAGGTGCTTAAGAGTTCAATATTATAATTTATTTATTTATTAACGTTAATCTTACATGTCTCAGAAATCATATGTGTGATGGAGTTCCATCAGGCGTGAAATTTACACCTCTCCTGATGGTCTCTCTGAGTCTATACTAGTCCGTTCCTTTTATATTTTTCACAAGCCAGTATGACATTACATTTGTCAACCAATCCATTAACAGAGGCTGTCCTTAGCTTTGGACAAAGGAAATTCCTTTTACATAGGTTTTCATACTCAAAAGCAAAGTTTTTAAAGTCATATTTTTGTTTGCATTAATTTTTGAATATGCATAAACATATAGCCAAAGAAACCTTTAAATCTAAACCTACTTATCTGTTTCAAGACAGCCTGCATTTACCTTCAATTGTGCAGATGCTGAAAAGTTCATGTCCCTGTTAGCACAGAAAAAAAGGAGGGGCTATTCCCCCCTGCTCTGTAAAACTGGTTCAGTGTTTCTGACTCTTAACTATTCCCAGATGTTGCCTAAGGATTTCTCCTTAGAGTTTCTTCAGGTTAAAATATATAAAATATTAGAAATTAAGTACACACCATTCTTTCACAGTAGGCGGAGCTTTGGGACGGATGGGCCAATCCGGCCTCATTCCGTCGTTGGCTGCCTGCCGGACAGGCGGGTTTGGCTCCCGTCTGTCCGGCCAACTACAGAAAGGTACGGGGAAGGGGGTTGGGGGTGTCGTGGGGGTCGGCCAGGGGGGTCGCGGGTCGGCTGGGGGGGGGGTCGGAGGTTCTTGGGGGGGGCGGTCGTTAGGGGGAGGGGGGTTTGCGTCGAGGGCAGGAGGGCCTGGGATCCCTCCTGCCCGTAATGTAGTGCAGGGTGGGGTTAGGGGGTCGCCGTGGCCAGGAGGACTTGGGCTCCCTCCTGGCCCGATATTGTCGGGGAGTTGGGGAATCGGCGGGGCAAGAGGGCTTGGGCTCCTTTTTGCCCCGATCGTGTCGGGGAGTCGGGGGGGCAAGAGGGCTTGAGCTCCCTCTTGCCCCGATCGTGTCAGGGGTGCCAGGGACCACACGGAGTCACCCACCGTACCACCCGATTCGGGTAAGTGCAGGTATCGGTGGGTGGCTTATTTGCGGGGGGGTGCCTTATTTTATATTTTTTTCTAAAAAGGGGGGGCTGTCTTATTTGATGGCCCTGCCTTATCATCGGGGAAACACGGTAGTAAACCTGCTGGGACATCAGCGGGGCCATGGCGGGACATCAGTGTGACAAGGGTGCCAGCTCTGGCCCCACCCCTTTTCTCTTTACTACGTCTCTCGCACATGCGGCCGTGTGTGGAGTCTAGCCCTTAAGGAAGTTGCGGGGGCGAGCAGGAGGCGTGCCGCTGTGTAGGGCTGGCACTCCTGTCCCATTGATGTCCTGCAATTTTACAGTTTACATTAAAGGCAGTGTGTAATAAAATACATAGTGCAACTATAGTACTGATAAAGTACCGTATGGTATGGAAGAAGGGGTAGTCTTATACGGCGAGTATATAACAAACTCTATATTTTAACTGTAAAAGTTGGGGGGTCGTCTTATACGCCCAGTCGCCTTATACGCCGGCAAATACGGTAATTCTTTGTCAGGCAAAGAGAAATCAGAAATAAGTTTCAAGCAGCTATCTCCAAAATAAAAGGTAGATGGTTTCTTGCACTCAGAACTATCATAGATTCCAATACTGCAGGGCTCTAGCTTATTATTAGTCTCGATAAGATGAGTCACCTCAAAATACATAATAAAAGGTGAAAAATATCAGTGTAAGAGCACAATGAAAATAAAGCAAAGAAAGTTGTGCATGTCAGCAAGTGCAGAGTAAGTTTCCAAAATCCATACAGGCATAGCCTAGTTAACTAGGGAAAGAACCAGATGCTGCACAGAAAGAATAGATGGAAAGCAACACCGCCAAAGACAAGCTTTGTCAAATAATGAAGTCAAATGTTGTTATAAGGTCATGATGAACCTTAAAGCCAAACTTGTTCATACAGCCATTGTGTTGTGATAGTTGAAAGTCAGAACATGCTCAGAAAAGCTGCATGTATCAGACATACTACTACAGCTATGCATACATAGTAACATAGTAACATAGTAGATGACGGCAGATAAAGACCCGAATGGTCCATCCAGTCTGCCCAACCTGATTCAATTTAAAATTTATTTATTTTTTTTTTTCTTCTTAGCTATTTCTGGGCGAGAATCCAAAGCTTTACCCGGTACTTGTGAATCACATGATTATGCATTTGGGCTTGCACGCAGTAAGAAGTTTGTGCAAGCCAATGCATATTTTGACTGTCATCTTGCAAAAGTGCACAGTAAGTTTGTCAAATGCTGAGCATAGTATGAGACAAGTACTTGTGGCTGGCAAAGCTTGGTTATGAGTTTTCAGATCAATATAATTCCACTGCACACTTACAATGAAGTGCCAATGACCCATCAACATAACATGTTTACGCAAGCAAGTAATACTTATCTTT
The DNA here is from genome assembly GCF_902459505.1 of Geotrypetes seraphini. Lineage (NCBI taxonomy): Eukaryota > Metazoa > Chordata > Amphibia > Gymnophiona > Dermophiidae > Geotrypetes > Geotrypetes seraphini. Next base: position 152,986,032 of record NC_047087.1, on the reverse strand, counting down.
TAAGCTTTAATTTTCACCAAAGAAACGTCGGGTTCAAGATGAAACAGGATAGCTTCTATAGCAAAAAAACATGCTCTTTCAAATGATATAAAAAAAACCAAAACTACACATTAGAGATATTTGAATCTGAAAAACAGTGAAAATTTGCATAAATGCATAAAGCCATTTTTTTAAATGGTCTTATCTTCAGCTTCACTTCACTGTAAGGGCTAACTCCTGTTGTAGTCTGAACAAAGACATTAGCACGAATTGAGAGGACGGAAATGCATAGAAAAAACCATGCTTGTCCAATCCAGAAGAGATCCCAGATAGCACAATGAGTATAGGCTGAAATAAAAGTGGGGCTGCTCATAATTGGTGCGAGTTGCCAACCAGTCCAATGTAGCGCCCCATTGGCCGCAAAAGAATGAAGAACTGCAGGACTGGGAGTCCAGTGATTAAGTTGAATAATGATGTTGAGTGTGTCTGATAGGGAATTCCGCTCCTCTGGAAAAACAGACAATCGTCAAGATAATGAAGCAAGCTATTACCCAAAGCCAGATTTTCTGAGCCTCTTGACATAACTGGAGAGACCCTGTGGCTCCATGTGTTTACGGAGTACAAGGGTAGTTGATTTAGCAAGAGAGGACTCTAGGACTCAAGAAATGTGATAGAAACATTAAGAGCACAGTAAGGTAATATGAAAAAATATGCTCCCTGAAGGAGTAAAGTCCCTGTTTTAGAAGGACAGCTAGTTCCCAGGAATAAGGAGATGGGTCGTCGACAGCACCCCTTGAAGAAGAGGAAAGTGTAAAGAAAGAGACCCCCAAAGAGTACAGAGATCATACAGCATTAAAGCAACTACTAAATAGTGGATGGTATAAAAATACACTGTTGCTAAAAAGCAAAGGTCCACTGAGAGTCTTGCTTGTAGTGTTCCATTTCACATGGAAGACATGTGGCTTCAGAAAACTTCAAGTGTCTTGCAGAAATGTTCAAATTTGACACATGTGAAGACAGAGACAAAGGAGAGCAAGTTCAGAAGAAGAAATGCTCTCAGTAGCGAAGAGGCCAAAAACTGAAAAACTTCATTAGGGACACTGCCAAAACGGAAGAATAATAGTCATACAGGAAAAGAAAATCCTAAAACCACAAAAAAATGGAGTGTCGTTGCCAAAAAAGCAAGCACTCTTACCCAATTTTGAAAAAGATGATAGGCCATAAAAAGGCCTGGTACACAAACTGCGCTAAGTGACTGAAAAGCACAAGCACATGCGGGAAGCCAGAGGGAATGATAGAAATACAAGCTTGAAACCCAGAGAGCTGAGACTCAGGAAGGGTGAAAATAATGCACTTGGGTGCTAAAAACAATAGTATAACTGAAAGGGGTTGAAAACCAGTCGAATGGGAAGGAGAGGAGAAAAAACTCCAGACTCCAAGAACTCAGGGATGTTAACAGCTAGATAGCGGCGAAAAGGCAAAGGTCCTAAGGCCAAAAGGTTAAGGGGCCCCAGAAATGAAAAAAGACAAATACTTCTCAATCTGGCAAAAAGAAGGAAAAAATATCCTAAAAAGAATTGAGTAGCCTCCTTCTCCCCTACAGCCACTCCCAAACCTCTGGTATGAAGTACAAAGGGATGTAGGAGACTCTGAGATAGTGTGAATGTTCTCAAGCAGACACCATCTAACATTACTGGAACTGTGGAAGACCAGTGATGAACAAAAAACCCCTGGTTGATCCTGTATTGTAGCAAAACAAAGGAGCAGCTAAAGTGACAGGAAGACTAACTGATAGGCTCTCCACCGTTGTTAGTTCCCGCCACCCAGAGAAAGTCAATGGTTCTTGTATTTACTGAGAAGGCAGAGTCAAGCAGCAGAAGACAACACTGTAGACAAAATTAATTTGATGTACAGTAGGAATGTCGGTTCTTCTTCCATAGCAACACTAAAAAGAGAGTCTTAGGTTTGAGGATATGCCCGGAGGAAAGTCAAAAAGGTTGAAAAGATTTGCTATACAGCTGGAAGCACTGAGTTGGATGCTGCATTTATCACCTAGATTGAGAAGGAGCAGGTACAGATGCATAGACACTAGTGCCTGAAGATTTCTTCAAGGTATCTTGTATCACTAGAGATTCATTCACTCTGTGGAAGACTTAAGCTGCATAGAGGCCCCTGAAAATTGAAAAAACAGAGACTCTAGATCTATATAGAAAATCTCTCTCAAAAAGGGAAAAAATAAAAACTTTTAATATTTTCCTATGGTGATCAGAATCCCAAGCTCTAAAAAGATTGGTATGGTATTTAAGATTGAAGAAGCAGAGTCAGGCAGCAGAAGACGATGTTGTGAGCAGCTGAAGAAGTAGCATCATCATGCTTAGAGTCTCCAAGCAAGTCAAGATTTTGGATAAAATGAGGCCAGTGTTGCAGAATCGGTATTGAAGATTCAAGATTGTGGTTGGTGCCATAATGGAGTCAGACTGGATGGGCACCAAAAAAGTTGGAGCAACACGCCCAGTTCCTCCCATAGCAATCTGTCAATGTTTCACTTAAGAGAGAGCAGCTCTAGCTTCATTCTCCGGTACCATCGGTGTGGAGCCCCAGATCGGGACCGGGCGCTTATGAAACTTCTTCAAAGTCAACTAAGTTAAACTTGAAGTTGTGTTCCAGTTGTTTGAACTTAAGGGAAAAAAACACTGGTACCCTTGGTGTTGTGCTTCAGTCTCAAAGGATGAGGTCGATGTTGAATCATAGATCGGGACTGGGCGCTTATGAAACTTCATCAACGTCAGCTATGAGTTGAACTTGAAGTTAAGTCCCAGTTGTTTGAACATGAGAAAAAAAGGCACTGGTATAATTGGGTCTTTCACCGGTACCCTCAGTGTCATCCTCCAGTCCCATGAGGATAAGGTCGATGTCGATCCACAGATCGGGACCAGGCGCTTAAGGGACTTCTACGAGCACCGGTACCATTAGCTTAATAGCCAGTACCCTTGGTATCGCACTTCGGTCCTATGAGGATAAGGCCTATGTCAAACCATTCCTCACGATCGGGCGCGTACGAGACATTGAAGACAATGTAGTAAGACAAGGCTTTGTAGCCCACTTACTCAAAACAGCATGATGCAACACCAGAGGCAGGCAGCACTGCTGGTGTCGATATATGCGGTATCACCGAGATCGTCGCCACAGCGAGATCAACTAGTTTTTGGTGAAAAAGTCCAAGGAAACAAAGACACCAGAGTCGATGTCACTGGATCCTGTAGTGTCAATACTTCGGCACCACACATCCAGTATGGGGAAGTCCAATAACAGTGTCAACGTCCAGGATGACATGAAGTCTGTTGCTGAAGAAAAATAAAGATGTTTTTCTTCTTTCTTTTTTTACAGCAACAAAAGTGAAGATGGCGCAGGAGCTGCAAAAGAATGATAGAAGCTCGAACACAGCGTCGCTTGAAGAAACTCAGTCAGTAGTCTGACATGGACGGGAAACAGCAGCCCAGCGAAATTGAAGTCGGAGGCTGAAGTGAACAAGCAGGCCCCGCCGAGTCAAACTTGAAGATAAGCTAACTAAATGTTAAAGTTTTGGAGTTTTTTTTACAATAAAACAAAACGACAAAAAGAAAAAAAGGGGAAGCTGACTAAAAGTCAGAAAACCGCGAGAGTGGGAAGGCAAGAAAGTTTAACGACTGTTAAACCGCATCTTCTTAGCTCCACAGAAATAAAAAAACGGATGAGATGCATGCCTTGCGTTGGGCGGGAAAGCACTCACTCATGCACGGTGCGGGCTATCGTGAACTTTCTAAGGTCTTAAAGTGGCGATGCACTTTTGAAGTGGTACGTACCGGGGCTCCGTCGGTGATGTCACCCATGTGTGAGAATATGCTGCCTGCTTGACCTGAGATAAAATGTCATACAGAATGTCAGATAAATAAACCACAACAGATAAAAGAAACTGAGGAGGAGGTTCATCTCCCTCATTCTCCAAAGTATGCAGAGTGGACAGACAAGTGCATGTGACAAAGAAAACCACCAAGGCAACTGTGACTCCTAAAGCCACTGCCTCAAAAGATTTCCTGAGAACTACACCCACTCAGCAGTCCTGCATATCTTTGAGCAACACAGAACCTTTGATCGGGAAGGGAGGTGTGTTTAGTAACCTGGGCAACCAAGAAATCCACTTTAGGTTGACTAAAAAGTTGCTGCCACCTGGGGATAAGATTATGATTTTTCCTGACATGGCCAGACCCACGCAACTCAGGAGGAAGGCCTTTTTGGCATTAAAATCTAGAGTTCTAGGTCTGGGTGCTATGTTTTTCCTGAAGTTCCCTTGTAAGAATTTGATACATTTACAAAATAAGGATTATATCTTTTGGGAACCAACACAATTAGAGTCATTTTTACAAGAAAATGAGAAATTATTTTAAGTGGTCTGACTGAGGGTCATTAAAATGTTTTCAGTGCTAAGAGTTTAAAATTTTTATGGGACTAATTGGAAATTTTTTATTTGCCTTTTTTGTTTTCCTTGGAAGTTGAAATAGTCTTCTCTCAATAATGTGGGCTTGATGATTATGATTTTAATTTTTTTTGTATTATAATGTTATTATTTGATTGTTCCATATTCTTTGCTTTGCGTTATTACATTGAATGAAAATTGTTAATAATAATAATAAAGTTGCTGCCATTCATGTGCCATTCCTGTGTTTGACCAGCTCTCAGACTTTATTGAATCCACTAATGCCCTTCATCCAAACAGGTTTACGTAAATTCCATAATACCGAGTACTCAATGATAGGACTTATAAATAACATTCACTATCACTTAGACCACCACAAATCAGTAATACTTTTCTCTTTAGAATTATCGGCGGCTTTTGATACAATAGATCACGATTTAGAATCCATAGGTATTGATGACCAAGTCCTTCAATGATTTACTTTTTTTCTGTCTAACCGTTCATCATTTGTCAGTTACAACGATGAAAATTCTGAAGCTTTTTCCATATCTTACGGTATTCCGCAAGGTTCTATTTTATCTCCTCTTCAATATCTTCCTTTCCCCACTGCTAAGTATTTGTCATGCCATAGGTTTCACATCATTTACATACGCGGACGACATCCAGCTTCTCCATTCTCTCGATCCAGAAAATACTGATGAAATCATTACAATTAATCAGAAACTTGAAATTATAAACAATTGGTTAACCTCTAACAAATTATCCTTAAATATCCAAAAAAACAAAGCAATGCTTTTTTCCTGGAAAAAAGATGCAACCTTAAGATCCTCTTTTGTCCTTTGCTCTATCACCATTGAATTAGTTTCTTCCATAAAAATTTTAGGTGCTTTCATTGATGACAAACTATCGTTTCAAAACCACATTAGCAATGTAGTTAAAATATGCTTTTATAAATTATGTTTGATCCGATCTATTTCAAAATTTCTTGAACCCAAATCCATTAACATATTAATACACTCTCTGGTCCTATCCAAAATAATTATTGTAATTCTCTTCTGCTTAACATCACACAAAAAGAAAGACAAAGACTACAAATTATACAAAATACGGCAGTTAAATTGATTTATAATGCTAAAAAATACGATCATGTAACTCCCTTACTAATAGATTCCCACTGGCTACCCGTCAGCCATCGTATTACCTTTAAAATTTTGCTCTTAGTATATAAAACCCTATCCTCTAATAAACCACAATTTATTTCAAGAATGCTTATCCCTCATAACATCTCCCGTTCTCTCCGTTCTATGTTGCAAAACCTTTTAACTGTCCCCTCTTTGAAAATTATAGGCATTAGAAGACACGATATGTTTTCTGTGATGGCCCCACAACTGTGGAACGCTCTACCACAGTACATTAGAGAAGAAAAGCACATAACTTCATTCAAAAAAACATTAAACACCTACCTTTTTAAAGATGCGTTCAATATCTAACTTTTAGGCCTACCACATGAAACTTCAATTCTTATTTGGTTACCCTTCCTCTTATTTTTCCCTTTTTTGTTCTCTCTCTTTAACTAAAAAATTTTGTAACTTCTCCCCGCTACCCCCACGCTGCATGTTTGTCCTAGGTTAAAAGAGATGTATTACCATGTTAGTTTTTCACAACCTATGTTTTTATATAATTGTACATCGCTTAGTTAACTGAATAAGCGATTTAACAAATATTAATAAAACTTGAACTTGAAACTCTCTTTACTCCGGAGAATCCTATTGCTCTGAGATTAAGATTTTAAAATCTGGATGCCAAGGCAATGCCGAGGACTGAACTCTCACTCTACAGATGAGGAAGGAGGAGGTAGAAGGACCTGGCTGAGTGTCTAAATCAATTCATGCAGAGACTCCGAAATATATTTATGTTTATTAAAATTTGATATACCACTGTAGCATACAACTATTCACAGCAGCATACAATAAAAAAATACATCAAATAAATAGAAAAGGAACTCCATTAAATATATAACAGATCTAAATCTAAAAATATAATTTTATCTTGCTGTGTTTGCAGGTTAATTCTTGACTATCACCCGGGTAAAGATCAATAATTATGATCAAACTGAGGAATATCATGCCCAAATGCTAAACTAAATAAATATGTTTTCAAAAGTGTTTTAAAAGTCTTTCAATTTAGTTCCAAGTGAATCTGATTTGGAAGCTGGTTCCATAGATTTGGTGCTAAACAGATAAAAGCCTTTGAACGGGTAAATTCCCATTTAGTCCTTCTGACTAAATGGTAATGATCCAGTAATGATCTCAATGTTCATAGTGGACACTAAGGGATAGTTAAAGAGTTTAAGAAATAAGATCCGGCAAGGCAGCATCCTATCTTCTTCTTGTGTCCTGTAGTGTCATAGTTTTAACAATTGTGTGGGATTTTGTTGGGTTTTTTTCTTTTCTTACCCTGATTTTATTACTATTTGTAAATTGCTTTGGATTATGATATTGCGATCAAATCAAATTTTTAAATAAACTTGAAACTTAAACTGTTGGCACTGTCACAAAAATTTTGGCAGGAGTCATGCAAGGGAGGATGCCCAGCACCCTTGGGCTGTGTTCTACCATCCGGCCAGGTCTTCGGGCGATGGTCCATTACCGAATTCATGAGGTCAATCAGATCCTTGCCAAACAACAACGGCCCCTGAAAAGGTAGCCGCACCAGAGTTGCCTTGGAGGTGGAATCACCAGTTCACTGCCAAACCCAGAGCATTTGGTGGGCCAAAATAGAATACGCTGACACCTTTTCCAGCCCCTTCCAAAGGTCATAGAAGTCATCCCAGCCCATAAAAGATGAGGAAAAGACATTTGTAGCTGAGCTAGACAGGACAAAGGACATAGGCACCACAGCTCTAATGGCTAAATTAGCTGGTTCAAAACTTTCTAGAGAACTACACTCACCTGGCTGGTTTGCATAGCTTTCAACACAACTGTCCTGCCACTAGGGAGAGAGTTGCGCCTCATCACCCGAGCCATTAGAGAATTTCCCTTGGGCTGCCACAAAAGGATGCAAGCTAGACATAGCCCGAGTTTTCTATAAAGGACCCTCCTGAGAATCAAATTGCTCCGGAACCATGAACTCATACCCAGATGCCAGGAAAGGCTGCAGATTGCGAACAAATGCTGCAGAGCCAGGGACAAGAAGTTAAAGAAATGAAAGGAGTGGGATGGGTATCCACACTCAACTCCTGTAAAATACAGCAATTAGATCTGGTAGCATCTCAAATTTAAACAAGCGCTTGATAGCTGGATCATCTCTAGGATCTGGAGACCCAAAGGTATCTGCAGATCCAGCACTCAAGTCCAGATTCCCAAATCCATGAAGTGCAGCACTGTCCAAAAGGGATCAGGGAGTTCCGGATCAGCTGCTGGAACCCCTGAAACAGTCTGGGAAGGAGCAACAGACAGTGTAGGCAAAGGCGCAGAGCCCCGAGGTCACTCAGCTGCTGATATAAGTAGCAGGGGGAACAGAAGAGCACCCAGCAGCCGGACCCCTGGATTAAAATTCATACCATCAAAATCACATGAATTCTGAGAAGGTATTTGGACCTTGGGGTATAGTCTCACCCTTAGATGACTTAGACGTGCGCCTCTTAGGCTGCAGAGGGTCTGTCTTGTGGCTGACAGGCGGAGCCACAGAGCTAAGCCCCGTAAACAAAAGTGGCTGCCCCAACAGGCTAGCTGAGCGTGTAATCACCTGCTTCTGTGAAGGGGAGGTTGAACCAGTAGTTTCTACCCCCTCCCCCCTTGACCACACCACGCTGCACATGACGCAAAAACGCTCTAAAGGCGGCACTTTTTGCCCAAATTGGAAATGAATACATACTAGGAGAACTTAGGACTCCATTCTAGCAGTTTTTCTGGCAAAATTTTGATTTTAAAGAAGCAGTGAAAAGTTGAAAAAAAGATTTGCGCCAAAAACGCTCTAAAAACCATTTCCCGAAATTAAACAAATTTCAAAAATAACATATTTCAGGTGGGGGAACATAGAGGAACACTAGGAATCTTCAAAACCCCTTGAAATTAACTTTTAAAAGATCAATTTTGGAGCCTGTCAGCTCCACTGTATACTCAACAGATACCACACAGAGCTCTTGTAGCTGCTCCCAGCCTTTTCAATGTCCGGTTCAGAATTCATTGTCACACTGCTGGAAATTCATCATTCAAGCTGATCTTCGGGCTGCCAGTCAAACTCCTCTGTCTAACCATGCCTCCACCTCTGCAGACCACCTGGACAGATGGAGGCGCGAAAACGCAGCCAGCGTGCTGTGGAACACTGCTGAGCCCCCTAAGCATGCTACACAGTCTGTGCTCAACTTCCACTTAACAGGGAGTAAGACTAGGTCAGGGACGGCCCTGAGCTCCAAGGAAGACTAAGCAGACTGGCTAACAGGTACCCCAAAAGGATCGGCGTGTCAGCTACAGACCAAAGTCTGAATTCTGAAGCAGGCAGAGCTTCAAATCCATTTCAAACGTGAAAATACCCGGTAAAGGGATGAAATTACATCAAATTAAAATAATAAAATGGGGAGAGCAGAATCTGCACAGTTGGTCATGCATGCAAAAGAAAAGACTACTAGAGGGCACTAACCTAGCATGTGTAGTACACTAGAGGCAGAGTGAAAAACCTGAAATGGATTTCTTCTGCAGATCATGCGAGTAGTGGGAAATAACCCTATGGTCTAGAATGTCTCACCTATTGCACTGGAACAGCCTTTACTCAATGTGATCTGTGCTGGCAATGTGCTGCAGCCTGCTTCAGCTCTGTACAGTAGCTGGAATGAGAAGAAATCACTGCCTCATGCTGTGTCCACTTTTTCAATTCTTATTTTCAGGCTGCCAGTCTACCATGGCGTCTGAACATACCATGTGGACTGACGTACATGCTACAGAAATGGGGAAGACATAAAAATGCAGCTGGCACTCTGTGAGACACTGCTAAGCCTCCTATGAGCGCCTTATAGCCTGTGCTCAAAACCTTGCTAAGCAATAGGTGAGGGGGCCCAAGCTCCAAAAATACATGTGCAAGCTGGCTAACAGGTACCACCAGGGAGCAACTTGTCAGCTGCAGACTGCTTCTTCTCCACACAGACAGAGCTAATACTGAAACTGGAAAGCTCTGAGCACTCAAACACCGAAAATATTCAAAATAAATACTGAATAAAATAAATAAAAAAGGGAGAGCAGAACAGAAACACTTCTTCAGTGCAGAAGAGAAAAACTACAGGTGGCAGTAGAGCTCCCAGTGAAATAGGAGGATCACAGAAAAAAATCCAGCCTGGATTCCTTCTGAATATGGCTTATAGCCATGAGGAGGTAACCTGCTTGTCTAGAATGACACACTGGAATGTCCATTTCAAAATCTCTGCTGATCATTGTTCTGAGTACTTAGATGAAATGTGTTAGACTTAGGGGCCACTTGACTTGAAGAAGTTGTAAACACTGCTATAGGGAAGTCAGAACACAATGTGAACACTGGGACTTAAGCAACCTGTCCTGAAAACCTAAGATATAGTTGCCCTACTACTCTTCAGTACATCAGTTGTTCAGATGTACAGCAGGGGACATAACTGTCAGTTTACGGGGAAATAGATTTCACTACCATAAGAGGAATTAACTCTCTACTTAAACTAGTGAAATTATGTAGAAAATTTTGGCTGACTGAGCTGGTGGACAATGTAATGCAGAAAAAGTTCAAGCATGCTACCATCCATAGTCATTTACTGAAAGGTCAATCATATTTTTAGGTATTTACTTATATTGAACAGAGTCAGTGGCGTACCTAGTATATGTGACACCCGGGGCCCATCATTTTTTGACACCCCCCCCATCTATGGAAAAATTATGTTCTTACCTGTTAATTTTCTTTCCCTTAGACGTAGCAGATGAATCCATAGACCAATGGGATAGCTCACATCTACCAGCAGGTGGAGATAGAGAAACTGATTAACAGGCTGGCACTCCTCCTGTTGATTCAGTATAGCTCCTTGCCCAAGCATCCGTAACCATCAATAGGCATAGCATGTAAAAAACTTCTTTCCCATAACAAATCTCAAAATGGAATAATACAGAAAACAACCGGTCATAATAACAAACCGCGCAAGTTGCAAAAGAAAAAACAGAGAGACAATATCCAGAAACGGTGGGGCTCTGGATTCATCTGCTGCGTCTAAGGGAAAGAAAATTAACAGGTAAGAACATAATTTTTCCTTCCCTAGCAACAGCAGCAGATGAATCCAGAGACCAATGGGATGTAGCAAAGCAATCCTCAATCTGGGTGGGAAGCAAACGCCGCCTCCGCAACGACCGAAGCACAAAACGCAAAACAAACCTCCTCCAAGGAAAAACCTCTGGGCCGAGCCCAAGAAGTAGCCATCGCTCCGGCAGAATGGTCACAAAGTTCCTTCGCCAACCGCTTCCCTGCCAGCACGCAAGCATAAAGAATGTCCTCCTGGACCCATCGAGCGATGGAGGCTTCGGACGCCACCATACGTTTGAGGCGTCCCTTGAAGAATACAAAAAGGAGATATAAACAACTAAAAGTCGTTAGAAACCGAGCTCACGGAGAACGCTACGGACGTATCAAAAAAATGCAGTGAATAAAAGCACTGCTCCCAATTTCTCCTCCCAGGAAGAAGGAAGGAAAAGCGAGCATGACATAAAAGAAAGGAGACACCCCCCTAGAAAGAAAGAGTGGTACCAGCCGAACTGATACCCCATATATCGGAAATCAGAAATAGGAATTCCCGTTGAACAAGGCCTGCAACATAGAAAACTGCAGAGCTGAAGCCAAGGCCACAAGAAACCCCATGTTTAACGGCACAGCCCTTTAGAGTCCTAAAAGACAAGGATGAAATGAAGCCTTTGGTAAATTGAGAAGAAGTACGTGAAGATCGTACTCCAAACTGGGCTTTCCAAGAGGCGCATGAATATACCGCACTCCGTTTAGGAACTGGACTACATGAAGCTGAGAAGTAACGAAGAGCAATATACCTAGCCCTTGTAACAAGCCAAGAATGGCACTAGAAGCTGAAGGGAATTGAACGCTAAACCCTCGGCAATACACTTGTGTCAAAAAGGAACTCTGGAGTGGTTCATACGTGAAGAAGCACCCAAGAAAGGAAAAACCTCCAAAAGGAAGCAGAAGCCACAGGAGAAGACGTCCGTAGCACCTGGATAAGAGAAGAAACAACCTGTTCTGCCTAACCCTTACACGTCAGCCAAGGTTATTCAAAAAACCGGTCGTAATACTACAGTAGTACAAACATCCATGTTGATTGGACCCTAGGCGAGCAAAGCCGGAGATACCAGGAAACTTCTTAGTCCGGCTATCGAAAGACTCATCAAATCCGCACAGCAAGGATAGATGGCGCTGCCAATCCAGAGATTCTACAAATACTGTGCCCGGAAAGCGAGCTTGAGATGGCAAATCAAAGCCATCATCAGCCCGTGGAAACACCAAAAAAGAGAAGGCAGAAGCGAGAAAGGAGCCATGCAGCTACCCCCTTTAACTCCCCCTTCCTGGACCCGCCGAAGAAGCCAGGAAGCTTAGAATTGAGAGACGAGGCCATGAGGTCTAGGTCAAGGAGATCTCACGTCCATAAAAAGAGCTAGAACGCCCGAGCCACAAATCTCAATATCCAGGATGCAGAAGATTCCACTATTACCAACATACACACTTTCCAGCGCGTACCCAGTGCTGTACACTGTAACATACAAGAAATGGGCCATGCTCAGATTCCGCGGAGCGAAAGTCTTCCCAAACTCTTATCCCGAGCCATAAAAGGATCTGCCGCAGAAGATGAAGATGAGAGTCCATCCATTGAAGCAGAACAACTTCACCTGCCAACTGAGTACAACCCTACGGCCCAAACTGTAGAGAAAAACCCCCATCCTAATACCGACCAAAGGGACCGTTAAGCGGTATTCAGGAAGAATGATCTGGAGCTTCAGAAAGGTAGCCTGACCCTGCTCAAGAGTAGAAGAATGAACAACCACTGAGTCGCCTCTGAAACCCAGACTCCTGGAGCTGAGGATGGAAGCCACCGAGCCCCCCAACCCAGCCTGGGATGGTCGGTGGTCATGAGCAAGTCCAGCAAAGACTGAGGCAGGCCTTGAAAAGAGAAAACGCGCTGAGCCACCAAATCATACAGAGCGAAGCAAGAGGAGCATACCAAATAATTGGAGCCCTGAGATACCGGGAAATCCCAGAACCAAAGCACTACCGCAGTGTGCTCACGCGAAAGTGAGCCCAAGTTACCAGTGGAGGCAGCACCCAGGAACCCAGAACCTGTACCGAACTTAAGTGCATTGTCGTGGGGCCCTAAGAAGGTGGCAAACCTGAGACAGCAACCCATCGCCCCAGGCTCCGGCAAGAAACACTACGCTCTCCCACATGAACCACCAAATCTCCCTGAAATATCAATAAGTAGGGAATGAGAAAGGAAATCATCCTTGGGAGTCCGTCAAACGGACCTGGCTGGAAGAAGTCCAACGCAAGCAGGTATCTAATAAAGGAAACCCTCCTAATCGATAACCTCCTGGAAAGCCATGGATAGGCGAAGAGCATCCATCAAAACCGATAGTGCTGCTCAAAAAGATGCAAGCGAAGCAAGAGCGGAGTCCGCGACCATAGTGAAAAGGAAAACCTGCTCACAGTGTGTCCTCGGAAAAGACAATGCAGAGAAACTACTGCAACAGAATGAGATCCAGCCCCAGACAGATTAAATCTCCCGTCCCAGGCCCCATGATGTAAATGGAATAACTTCCTTTAGTTCTGGAAGAACCAAAAAACACATAAGGAAGCTCAAGACAAGGGACTCCAAGAAGGAAAGGGAAACCGGTGGAAAATGCAAAGCATCCGTAAAAGCCGTCAGCAGCCTGAAAAAATCATCAAGGCCCCCGACCTGAAATCATAGAATACCCCCTCTCACGAGAAATCCTCCAGAGCAGGGAGAGGAAAACAAGACCCCTCTCAGAATGAAGAGCAGAAGGTCAGGGAATGGCTGGACTAGAACCGTAGATCTGGAAGAAGAAAGGGACCCTTCTATGAAAATTCCAGGTGCGCGATCCCCGAAGGAGTAGATCGGCACTCTGAAAAGAGTACCATATCCATGCAATGATAGCGGAAAAAAACATACAGCCAAGTAAATGAAGATACATGAGATGTGATCAAAATACTGCAGTTACCGCTCCAGGCAGGTAAGAAACCAACCTCCAGATATCTTACGCCCCTCTCAAAAACTAACCTGCGGCAAAAAGAGAGAAACAGCATAGAGACCTGGCCCGGGAGCAAAATGGCGAAAGGGGACCCTATTTGAATCGAGCCACTAAGGAATAGTCTCAGTGAAAGAATCGACACCCCCTTGTCCACCAAATGACGGCCCCGGGCCACAAGTAGCTGCACAGCATTTGCTGGCTGCAAGGTGGGCCATCCAATATGATGAAGTAGCAGATGGCAGTCCCAGACCATAGCTGAACAGAGTCCGAAACCTGGAGGATCCGCCACCCAAAAAGAAAGGAAGATAGCCTTTTCACAGGAATAGGAGAAGCGCCATCCGGCTGCAACGCAGAACATGCGAAGGAAACAATCATGAAAGATTTAGCGAAAGTGTCACCAACCACCTGCAATGACAAGCAGAGATCCAGAGAACAAAAACCTCCCAGAAGGCAAAGCCCCGAGAGAAACAAGGAGAATCCCACACAAAGCACGGGCAAACTCCAAACCTAATGGTACTCAGCCACGATGCGCTGTGGGCCGAACCAGAGTAAAGGGCATATAAACAGGGCAGGCAAACACTAAGAGAAAGTGGCCACACCACACTCTGCCGTATCTAACAAGCCGGGTGCCGAACACAAGCACGCACCAGAAACCCCAGGCAAAATGTACATAAACACTCTCAAGACCAAAGGCCGCATCCATGATGCGTTATTGGTTCCCTGGTGTTATTTTTTTTTTTTGTGTGTGTGTGTGTTATACAGAACAAAAAAGAACATCGAGCCCATCTATGTCCGACAACCCAGGCACTTCGGTCCCACCGAAAATGAACGCCTTGGCAAACACTGCGGCTCAGGCGACCGTGAACGATCTCGGCCCGCCAAAAATAACTGCCACGTGCAGCCCTGTGGCACCGCCGACAGCTAAGGAGAACGGCCCACCGAAAGGAAACAGCCAACAGCGAAAACAGCTCGGTCCTAAGGAAATGGACAACGCTGCGGCTTGCCGACAGCGTAGGAGCTAGGTCCCCAGGAAATGCACAACGCTGCGGCTTTGCCGACAGCGTAGGCGCTCGGTCCTGATGAAATGCACAGCCAGAGACCACGCTGCGGCACTGCCGACAGCACAAAGAGCTCAGTTCCGCTTAAAGTACATCCCCAGAAACCTGATTCTGCTGAAGCAGAAGAGCTGAAGTGTACCCCGCCCGCGCGCGGGAAAATGTCAGCCCTGCCACGGCTTGCAAGATACAAAACCGGAGGCCTCCAAAAAACATACTTGCAAACTTGAAATACTCAATGTATATAACACCAAACTGCGCACACTTAGCACAACTGAAATACCACATGTCAGTGCTGCTCAAACAAAACCGCAGCGGGGATAACACAAACCACAGCCGTGGTACTCACGCGACTCAGAACCCGCCTTATACGCTGGAACAGACAAGACAAGCACAAGCAGTGGGATAGTGCTGAGTGAAGCCAGTAAACATCAGTTGTCCAAGACAAACCTGGCAGAATTCAGTATCCGGGTCTCTTTTTTTTTTTTAATAAAGGGAAAGAAGAAAAAAATGGAGACCCAGGCAGACCCTCTATCAATGGAGGGAGGGTGAGGTAGGGACAAGGGGGGGCCCAAGTGTAACCTCTAAAGCCGGCACCGTTGAGCCGGACACCCCTGTCTCACTGAAGAGAAAATCTCAACAGGAGAAATAGCACTGCCAGCTCACTGAAGAGAAAATCTCAACAGGAGAAACAGAATGGCAGTCTCACTGAAGAGAAAACTCAACAGGAGAAAATAAAGTTCCAGCCACAACCAGAACTCAGGAGCTAGTTGAATAGCGACCTTTTCCTGCTGGGAGATAGAGATTACTGAATCAACAGGAGGAGTGCCAGCCAATAGGACCACCTGTTAATCAGTTTCTCTATCTCCGCCTGCTGGTAGATGTGAGCTATCCCATTGGTCTCTGGATTCATCTGCTGCTGTTGCTAGGGAAATGAAAAATATGATTTTTAGTAACAATCTACATATCGCACAACAAGAGTGTACCTAGGAAAAGGCAGTATCTTAAACACTGCAGTGAGCACTAGAACACCAACACAAACATTGTAAAACTAAACAAACCAGATCCTGTACAGTCAATTGATCCTGTACAGTCGATGCTATCAGAAAGCCATGTCCCCTTTCATACACACAGACAGATACACCCTCGCCCAATATGGAATAATCACAAACTAAAAATAGAAATATGTAAACAAAAGTTAAACTGAACTGCCAAGAAACCAGACTCTGCATACAATGCAACCCACAACACCACAAAAACAATAATACATGTCCTCCAATACTGTGCAAAATATAAAGACAGTAGATGTAAATTTGAAAAAATTGATACATAACAATCACCACTTTACAAATTAACAAATAAAAATAAAACAAATAATGAGAAATAAGAAAATACCATTTTATTGGACTAATCCCCATAAGCTCGGTTCTCATCCCTACAAACCCCGATTCCATCCACACAAGCCTTGAATTGTTTTATATTGAACTTATTATATTAAAGTATAAAAAGAAACAATATTCTGTACAATTGTCAATTTATAAATAAGCGTCTTCTCCCCACTCTCTCTTCCCCATTTCCTTTCAGCATCTTCAGCCCACTCTCTCTCCACTTTCCTTCAGCACACACACACAAAAACAAGCAAGTAATTTTATATCATTTTCATTCTATTCATTCATAGAAATTAAAGTCTAAATAATGCCAGTCATATAACAAAACATGATTTTACAAAAATAATTCCCTGCACAGTCAAGCCTGCAAGGATTACTAGATGTCTTTCAGCCGGTCTCCTCCCTCCCTTCATCTTACCTTCATGGCCAAGTCAAAATGATCTACCAACAATAAAATTTAAAACACACAAAGCACACTGTACGCTCAGGTCAAGGCAGATGACTTTATGCAATGCCACATCAGTAACAACTATACAAAAATAGACAAATATACCCCCTCCCTTTTTACTAAACCGTGATAGCGTTTTTTAGCGCAGGGAGCTGCGCTGAATGCCCCACGCTGCTCTCGATGCTCATAGGCTCCCTGCGCTAAAAACTGCTATTGCGGTTTAGTAAAAGGGGGCCATAATGCAAAATATAGACAGCATATATAAATTCTCAAAACGGACACATTTTGATCACTAAATTGAAAATAAAATCATTTTTCCTACCTTTGTTTTGTAATTTCATCAGTCTCTGGTTGCACTTTATTCTTCTTACTGTGCATCCAATATTTCTTCCCTTCTTTCAGCTTCTTGTATGCTTCCTCTCCTCCAGACCTCATTCCCTCCCCCCAACTTTTTCTTTGTTTCATCCTGTCCCCTTTTTTCTTTCTCTCTCCATGCCCCCTTTCTTTCTGTATGTCTGTCTGTCTTTCTCTCTCTCTCTCTGTGCCCCATTTCTTAATTTCTTTCACCCTGCCCCCTTCTTTCTTTCTCCATGCCCCCTTTCTGTCTGTCTTTCTCTCTCTCTCCATGCCCCATTTTTTTATTTCTTTCACCCTGCCCCCTTCTTTCTCTCTCCATGCCCCCTTTCTTTCTCTGTCTTTCTTTATTTCACCCTGCCCCCTTCTTTCTCTCTCTCTCCATGCCCCCTTTATTTCTCTATGTCTGTCTTTCTCTCTCTCTCCCCATGCCCCATTTTTTTTTCTTTCTTTCATCCTGCCCCCTTTATTTCTTTCTGGATCCCTGTCCCCCTCTTTCTTTCTTTCTCCCTGCCCTCCCCCATGTCACCGCCATTGGAAACATGCTGCTTCCACCGCCGCCGGGGAAAGGCTGCCACAGGCCATCGGAAACAGGCCGGCGCCGAGTTCACCCTGCTTCTCTTCCCCGCGGGCCGACCAACTCTCTGCCCGACATCAATTATAATGTCGGAGGACGTTCCGGGCCAGCCAGGCAGCGATTGGCTGGCCTAGAACGTCCTCTCCGACATCAGAATTGACGTTGGACGGCTAGAGTTGGTCGGCTCGTGGGGAAGAGGAGCAGGGAGGGAGAACTCGGAGCCGGCTTGTTTCTGATGACGTCAATGGCAGCCTTTCCCCGGCGAGTGGCCAGCTGTGCACCCCCTTGGGCAATGCACCCGGGGAGGACCTCCCCCCCTTGGTACGCCACTGAACAGAGTATAACTTTTAATGCATATAACTACAGACAAAATACATTAAAACTGCAACTTACCACACCAAGTGTGAAGTAATTGAAGAAGTAGTCATTACACTTTGAAGGAACTTGTTTATGGGGTGAGGGAGAATGTATTTTCATCTGCAATAGAGCAAAAGTAGTATAAGCTTATTGAATTTACTTGACTACTTTTCAAACTAAACCATCAAGGCACTTTACAAAATAAACAAAAAACTAAGCAAACCCACACATTATAAATCCAAAATAACAGCAGAGGCAGGAAATACATTTAAAATCTAGTTAAATTTGAGTAAGTTTTATTAAGCAAGAGGCATTAGAAAAACATGCCTTTTCAAGAAGTCCCTGCCAGGGTCTCATAGAGACTCAGACTAATAATAATGTTTACTCTATAGAACGACAATATTAATGGCTAGCTGCTATTGCTGCATGTATAACTTTTTGTAGCATGTACAACTAACTCTATGTTAACATGTTTGACTCTACATATAATTCTGTGTAGCAATATGCTGCTTGTTACCTGCTTAGAATTCTGATTTTTGAGGATTGCAAATAACATAACTCTCACTGCCTTAGAGGAAAAAACAACACACACCAGAAAGTAGAAAATTAAACAGTATATTTTATTAGCCACCTCCCCACAAGTTAATAGAGGACTATGCTTTTGTCCTCCTGTTCACCATCATGATTTAGTAAGCAGTGGCGTACCTAGCATATGTGACACCCGGGGCCCATCATTTTTTGGCACCCCCCCCATCTGTACGAAAAACATGATTTTTAGTAACAAGCCACACGTCACACATGAGTACCTAGGAAAAGGCAGCATCTTACATATGCAGTGAGCAGTACAACATCAATACACCCATTGTAAAACTAAACAAGCCAGACTAGTACAGATCAATCCTACACCGTCAATCCTAACAGAAAACCATGTCTTTCGAACACACAGAACACAGAAAACACCTTCTCCTAGTATGGAATATGTCATCACAAACAAACCCCTTCCTCTTTTACAAAACTGTAGTGTGGATTTTAGCCACGGTGGTAACAGCTCTGATGCTCATAGAATTCTGAGCATCAGAGCTGATACCACCACGGTTGGCGCTAAAAAACACTCCACAGTTTTGTAAAAGGGGGGATAAAATAGAAATACATAGACAAAGGTTAAATTGAACCAGTAAGAAGCTGGACTCTGCATACAGTGCACAACAGAAACAGTGACACATGTCTCCTAAAGCAATAAATAAATATAAATTTTTTTCTACCTTTGTCTTCTCTGGTTTCTGCTTTCCTCATCTTCTTGTTACTCTCTTCCTTCCATCCAATGTCTGCCATCTCTCTGCCCCTATATGGCATCTTCTCTCTTCGATGCCCCTTCCAGAAACTGTATGCCTCCCCCTTCCATCTCTCCTTTTACCCTCATTGGTCTGGCATCTCTCTCTTCTCCTTCCCTCTCCCACACCTCTCTTCTGCAATCCCTTTCTTCCCTCATTTTCCTTTTTCAATTTATTTTCTGCATCCATCTAGATTATGTTCTTACTACCCTCTCATCAATTTCCTTTTTTACTGTCTACCTACAGCTCCCCACCTCTTTCCCTCACCCCTCCAGTATTTCCCTAACTCAATCCTTTTCCCCCATCATGTGCCCTCCTTTTATTTATCCCCTCCTTCCATCATCTGCCCTCTTCTCTCTTCTCACTTCCATCATCTGCCCTGTTCTCTCTCCCCACTTCCATCATCTGCCCCTTCTCTCTCTTTCCCACCACTTCCATCAGCATCTGCCCCCTTTCTCTCCCTACAACCCAATTTCATGCAGTATCGTTCCTCCTTATGTCTCTTTCCCTGCAATTCCATCAGCATCTGCCCCTTTCTCTCCCTCCACGCTTCCATACCACCCTGACCCCCTTTGTCACCCTTCACCATGATTCCATACCACCCTGACCCCCCTTTGTCACCCTTCAGCATGATTCCCTACCACCCTGCCCCCCTTTGACATCCTTCAGCATGATTCCATAACACCCTGACCCCCCTTTGTCACCCTCCATCCCAAAGATCCCGCGATGACTGCTTCTGCTCCGATGGAAGAGGTAAGTGACGTCAGAGGGGGCTGGGCAGGCAGACGCAGTTAGTTGCGGCAAGATCCCGAGATGACTGCGGCTGCCGGTCCCACCCCCCGACATCACTTACCTCTTCCGAAACAGAGGAGGGAAACGGCGCAGTCATCGCGGGACCTTCTTCACTTCAGTGCGGCTGCCGACTCTGCTCTAAGTACGGCAGCCGCGCTGAAGTGCCAGTTGAAGCAGCGTGGGAGGTTCCGGATCCGGCCAGCTGTGCACCCCCTTGGAGTGTGCACCCAGGGCGGACCTCCCCTCCCCGCCCCCCCCCCCCCCACCCCCCCTTAGTACGCCACTGTAAGTAAGTCTAAAAAAGGTATACAATATGAGGAAAATCCAAAACCTGTTATAATAAAAGGATTAAGAGAAGTAGTGCAGTATTAAAACTTTAGAAAGACATTGGCCCTTTAGAAGTTCTATTGGTGTTTTAGATGTCTGGAAATAACATTTAAGAAAGCAAATGGGGAAGGGATGTTGGAGCAGACAGGTCCCTTACCCGACGCTTTAGGATCAACAAAGTTTTTTGCAAGAAGCTAAGTAAAAGTTTTGATCATCAAATCTCTTTGAATATTAAGTATTAAGGTTTTAGAATTTGAAAAGACTATTTAAAACAATTATTTATTGCACTACTTATGCACTTTACAAGCACAAAGCAAAGAAAATGTTTTATTAAAACAAGTGTGATGAGGATGAACTTGCCGTGAAATATCACAGCCAGGAATCAATTGGCTGGTGGATGGCACATTCTGAAGGCTTAACAAAAATTTGGGGCAAAATTAGTGTGTATTAAGTATTTGATAAAGTTTAAATGCTGTTTTATGTGGATATGATTTAACTGAGTGACATGCTTCAGAGTGATTGCTTCAATTTCAAATTTTTGCTCTTTTATTCAATTGCTTACTTGATATACCGAAGAGGAGAGGACAGAGTACCTCTGGAGTAGAGAATGACACGGTGAAAAAATTGGTCCCCGTCACCGCCCCGTCCCCGTCTCACCATCCTCTGCACCGCCCCGTCACCGCCATTCCCTTCACCGCCCCGTCACCGCCACTGCCACCCCATTCACCGCCCCGTCACCGCCACTGCAACCCCATTCACCGCCCCGTCACCGTCACCGCTGCATACATAAAAGCCTCAAACGGGTACGATTTTATATACTTTTCTAATATCTCCCCTATGTATCTGCCATTGCCCCCCCCTGTGTCCATATACCATCCCCATGGCATGTCCCCTTTTTGCCTCTGTCCCTATGCCCCATGCACATAATTTCCCCTCTTTCTGTTACCTTCCTGTGTCCAGATTTCCCCTATCTTCCTCTTCCATACCAGTGTGTCTCTTCTTTTCAACCCCATCTAGCTTTTTTCCCTCTTTCTTCCCCCCCCCTGCTTCTAGCATCTGGCTCACCTGCCTGTCCTTCCCTTTCTTTCCTGCTGTGGGTTTTTCTTTCCGTTTTCATCACCTTGGCCCAGAATCCTGTTCCCTTTCACTCCCTCCTTACAGTCTGAGCCGGGAACACGGGTGATCGCACGGTCCTCGCAGCCCCCACCCGCCTGCCCAATCGATCCTAGTGTTTAGCCAGCTCTCTCCCTTCTCCTCACCTTAATTTGCAGGCTTTCTTTTTCAGCGACCTGCACGCTTTCCCAAAGAGCCGCACACGCGCGGCTGCTCAGTGTTCAATCTTCTGCTCTGCTGCAACTTCCTGTTTCCGGTTGCGTCAGAGCAGAAGATCGAAACTGATCAGCAGCGGCTCTTTGATAGCGTGCGGGTCGCCGAAAAAGAAAATCTACAAACTAAGGTGAGGAGAAGGGAGAGAGCTGGCTAAACACTAGAATCGATTGGGCAGGCGGGTGTGAGCTGCGGGGACCGCGCGATCCTTCATGCCTCACTGCGGGGACAAGACCCATTCACCGCCCCGCGGGCGGTGAATGGCCTTGTCCCCGTCGCCGCAGCGACTGCTAGTTTTCTTCCCCGTTTTCGGCGGTGACCCGCGGCTAAAATGCGGTGGCCGCGGGTAAACCGCCACCGTGTCATTCTCTACTCTGGAGCCTAGCGGCACTCTGGGATGATTACCTTCGGCAACATAGACAAACTGATGAGGCGTATGCAGGGTTATCATGGCAGCATCGGTGACCCCCCCCCCACTACACACACACACACACATATGAGAGGCTCCGGAAGAGTGGGATGGAAGCGGTCTCTTTGGGCTTGGAAACAACATTGAGCCCTGACATAAAAACACCTCCCCCACATCATCAGACCACTAGCTTCGCATGGGTGGAGGAGCTTCAGGAAGGTGGGCTGACCCTCCCCTTGGAGGCTAACGAAGTAACAGCAGGAAGTGTGGAATTAGGTTCTCCATTTTTGCCAGAGAATTCTAATAAGGAGACTGAGAATTATTTAATATCGGGGACTGGACAAATCCAGGAAGAGGACCAACGAGAAAAACAACTAATTGGTGAGCGATCTACTTCAATACAACAATATTTTCAAATAGAAAAGCCCTATTTATCAAATTTTTACATGTTATAAATCAAGTATCCACTTGTACAGAAAGTTGAAGAAAAGCAGGAAAATAATACTCAAAAGTACATGGTAATCAAGTAAAATAAAATAAAATTTTTAGCTTAAATTCAGCTCAAGTCCTCAAAATTAGATCCAAGAAGGATAAGGTGGACTTAGTAACAAATACTAACAACTATCAATTCAAATATTGGGAAAACAAGATCCCTTGGCTGAGGAAGGATATCATTATTCAAATGCACTTCACTTTGATTTTCCTTCATCCAGCCGAGTTCCTACCAAAAAGGCTGTCAACTGGAATGGTTCAAAGAATACATATTTCTTCATATGGTATTGTATTACACATTTACAAGGGTGTCGAAGAAAAAAAGTCCCACCAAGAGATATAACTCCTGGTTTCAACAAAAGAAACTCTCGTCTTCTTCTCTGGGTTTCCCGTGCCAAGTCTGGAAACATTAATATTTTTTGTCCAAGAAATTCTTTCATTTTGTTTCTAAAGAACAATCTAAGCAACCAGTTTTTATCTGGGGCAAGAGCCACAGTAAGAAGCAATGTTGCCGGAGATGCAAGCTCTCTATCCGAAAGTTCCAAAATTGCTGAAACATTAATTGGTTGATTATTCTCCTGTTGTTTAGATGGTGATTTAATAGGTTTCGTTGGTAGGTAATATACTTGAGTAAGTGGTGGTAATGTATCCTCTGGAATACCCAAAATCTCCAACATATAACGTTTCAACATATCCCTAGGCGTCACCGAGGGTATCTTAGGAAAGTTAATCAGTAGGAGATTATTATTACGCGAAAAATTCTCCAAAGTTTCCAATTTTCTACGCATATTTGTATTATCTTTTATTATTACTTCATTAAGCTGTTTTGATGCTTTTAATTCCTGTTGTATATTCTCAATAGAATTCTTAGATTCACCAATTTCAACTTTTATATTTTTTATCTCAGTTTCTTGAAGAGTAATTTTATTTTCCAGCTGCAAAAGCTGGGGCTTGACAGACTTGGCTAGGTCAGCCACCAAATCCCAAATTGAATCCAGTGTTACTTCTCTGGGTTTTTCAATAACATATGAAGAATTAAAAGTTTGAATAGTCTCACCAGTTTTCAGCTGTTCCTGGTAATCCTTCTGCTGGCCTGAAGTAGTCCCTGATGTTTCCAATTCCTCAATATTCTTTGGACTCACCTGAAAACTCAGGGAGTCCATCTCCACGCTCCCTTCACTGTTCTCCCTGGCCTCCGAGGGTAGATGCCTGCCTTCTACCGGCAGCTCCTCCTCTCGTGGGGAGCTGGTAACCTGAGGAGGTGGGGGAGGTGCCCTAGCGTCGGGGCTCAGCGTAGTCTCCAGCCCCAAGGAGATCGCCTCATTCCCGCCCCTCTGAGGCATCTCCAGCGGGGGCACCGACGCTGCCGGGACATCCTGCATCCGACGCAAGAGTTCTTCTATGTTGCCGAACGAGGGGACCGCCGAACGCCGCGAGGCTCCAGCGGCGCTGCGGCCTCTCCTCTTCGGCATTCTAAGTAAGTAACTCTTTCCTTTCTGAAAAGTTTTCAGAAAATCTCCGGCGTGCTGCTCAGCGTCCGGGACCGTCGGCCATCTTGGATCTTCTCCCACTAGATCCTTTATGAAATCTTGTGGCAAACTTGGTTAAGTCTATTCATCCTCAGTTTCAACACCTGGAAGGGAAACTTAGGGCCTCTTTTACAAAGCCGCGCTAGCGGCTGCCCTGTGCTAATATCCCCTAAGCCCATAGAGATTTAAAGGGCTTTGGGGCTGTTGTCTTGTGGCAGCCACTAGCGTGGCTTTGTAAAAGAGGCAGTTAATGATCAAGAGCAAGAAATAAAAAACATAAAGTTAGATATCTATGGCTCTAAATCTTCTCTAGAGAAGTTTGAACAAGAGTTAAACAACTAAACAAATTCAGGAGACATTAATTAAGGACAATACTGACCTTACAAGAAAACTTGAGTCACTGGAGAATTCCTCTCATGGTAATAATCTTAGATTGATTAATTTCCCTAGGGTTGCCACTGTAACCCCTAGGGAGATGTTAAAAAGATATTTTGTGGAAATTCTAGAGATTCCCAAGGAATCATTACCTCCATTTTCACAAGTCTATTACTTGCCTAGTTAATCGCAGGTCCCACAACAGGTGACCAATCAGGAAAAACTTAATATCTCAACTTTGTTGGAACTCTAATATAGAGAAGCAGCGATACCAGCAACGTTACTCCTAAATGTTATTCTTAGCAACACTGTATATTTAAGATTATCAGTTGTGTGACCCAATTCCAACCAGTGGCTGACTAAAGGAGCCGTAAGGCGCTGACATCTGATGTTGCTAAGATGCTCAGCCATTTGCACCTTGATAATCCGTTTTGTGTGGCCAATATAAAATTGGCCACAAGGGCATACCATACAATATACCACGGCCTGCGACAAACAATCAGTGCCAGTCTATAAAAAAAACTTTTTCCCTCCAAGATTTGGGGATGACCAAATGGTCAGTGCTGAGAACATGATGGCAATAAGCACAATGGTCACATTTAGAATGAGCTAACAAACCATGATCTTTCCAGTTATCTCTATGTCTTAAAAACTCAGCCAAATTATGGCCTTGTGTGAACGCAAACTGTGGCAACTTCTGCAAGCCATCATGAACTTGAAGCACTGACTAATGTTTGGCAATAATACATTTGATGCTGTGACTCTGGTTGGAAAAAGGTAACACACAAACTACACGATCTTTATCTCTACTTCAGCCATACCGAAGTAGAGATGAAGATCTTGTAGTTTGTGTGTTACCTTTTTTCAACCAGAGTCTCAACATCAAACGTATTATTGCCAAACATTGGTCAGTGCTTCAAGTTCATGATGGCTTGCAGAAGTTGCCAGGAGGAGTTATTTAACTGCTTGGCCCACACTCGATTGGGAGCGTCGTCATGAGTTGTCTGTCTGTCTGGTTTCGGAGTTTTTCTTCCCAGTAAGCCTAAATAAGAGTATGTATGAATTTATATTGTAATTAGAATTGAGTTTGTAGTGTGTGTTACATTTGGGTTTCTACAACGCTTTGGTCCATTGGATAAGTAGTTATGAATGTTTTGTTCTTTTCAGTGTCCCTTCTGAAGAAGCCAACTGCAAAATCCAGGTTGGAGGGTCGGAGATTTGGAGACAGCATTTGTTACCTTGTAATTTAAGTATGCACCCGGAGCAGTAAGAGAATACCAGCAATGCCACTCTGCATATCAGATAAGTATGCTGTATTATCAGTTAGAGCATAACAATACTCTTGAATTCTTAAGTGATTATTAGCATGTGGCTGAGAGTGTGAACAAGCAATGATGGTCTCTAATATAACTGACTCCGTGATTTTTCACTATAGTATGGTTATGGGTCTGAGTGTTCACGTAGAAGCCTATTTCCACTAGATAAGTTTGAAATTTATTGCTGGTTTAGATAATAAGGTGATGTGAGTTTAAGTTATTAAAACAAAAACATTTTTTATATTTAAAAATAGTAAAAGAGAACTTAAGTTCCAAGGCAGTCAGCTGATAACCCAATTCATAAGGCAGCCACATCAGAAGAAATTCTAGTGCAAAGGGCTTGGTGCTTAAACATAAGAACATAAGAAGTTGCCTCCGCTGAGGCAGACTAGAGGTCCATCTCGCCCAGCGGTCCGCTCCCGCGGCAGCCCATCAGGCCCACTGCCTGAGTAGTGGTCTAAACCTATCTATACCCCTCAATCCCTTTGTCTTCTAGGAATCTATCCAAACCTTCTTTGAAGCCATTTAACGTGCTCCTGTCTACCACAGCCTCTGGAAGCGCGTTCCATGTATCCACCACCCTCTGAGTGAAAAAGAACTTCCTAGCATTTGTTCTAAACCTGTCCCCTTTCAATTTCTCCGAGTGCCCCCTTGTACTTGTGGTTCCCCATAATTTGAAAAATCTGTCCCTGTCTACTTTTTTTATGCCCTTCAGGATCTTGAAGGTTTCTATCATGTCTCCTCTAAGTTTCCGCTTCTCCAAGGAGAAAAGTCCTAACTGTTTCAATCTGTCAGTATATGGGAGATTTTCCATACCCTTTATCAGTTTAGTTGCTCTTCTCTGGACTCCCTCAAGTACCGCCATGTCCTTCTTGAGGTACGGCGACCAGTACTGGACACAGTACTCCAGATGCGGCTGCACCATTGCACGATACAGTGGCAGGATGACTTCCTTCGTCCTGGTCGTGATACCCTTCTTTAATGATACCCAACATTTTGTTTGCTTTCCTTGAGGCTGTGGTGCACTGCGCCGATGCCTTCAGTGTTGTGTCTACCATCACTCCCAGGTCTCTTTCAAGGTTACTGACCCCTAGTAGTGATCCCCCCATTTTGTAAGTGAACATCGGGTTCTTTTTCCCCACGTGCATGACCTTGCATTTCCCTATGTTGAAGCTCATTTGCCATTTTTCGGCCCACTTTTCCAGAGTCGTTAGATCCTTTTGGAGATCTTCGCAGTCTTCTGTGGTTTTAACCCTGCTGTATAGTTTGGTGTCATCTGCAAATTTAATGACCTCACATTTTGTTCCCGCCTCTACTTCGTTTATGTAGATATTGAACAGGAGTGGTCCCAGCACCGACCCCTGCGGAACTCCGCTCGTGACCCATTTCCAGTCTGAGTAATGGCCCTTTACACCAACCCTCTGCTTCTTGTTCGCCAGCCAGTTTTTGATCCATCGGTGGACCTCCCCTTGCACCCCGAGGTTCCATATCTTCTTAAGCAGTCTCTCGTGTGGTACCTTGTCAAAGGCTTTTTGGAAGTCAAGGTAAATGATGTCTATAGATTCCCCTTTATCCACCTGGCTGTTTACCCCCTCAAAGAAGTACAATAAGTTTGTGAGGCATGACCTACCCTTGCAGAAGCCATGCTGACTTGACTTTAGCTGCCCATTGTTTTCGATGTGTTCACAGATGCTGTCCTTAATCAGTGCCTTCATCATCTTTCCCGGGACTGAGGTCAAGCTCACTGGCCTGTAGTTTCCTGAGTCGCCCCTTGAACCCTTCTTGAAGATGGGCGTGACATTTGCTATTTTCCAGTCCTCCGGGATCTTTCCGGTTTTTAAGGATAGGTTGCATATTTGTCGAAGTGGCTCTGCTATTTCGTTCCTTAGTTCCTTGAGTACCCTTGGGTGAATGCCGTCCCGACCTGGCGATTTGTCGCTCTTTAGTCTGTCTATCTGCCTGAGGACATCCTCTTGGCTTACCTCTAATTTGACCAGCTCATCATCTTGGTCTCTTTTTACAATCTCCTCGGGTTCCAGAAAGTTGGTTGTATCTTCCCTCGTGAAGACTGACGTGAAGAACTCATTTAACTTGTCAGCTATCTCTTTTTCTTCTTTTACCACTTTTACCACCCCCTTTCTGTCTCCATCATCCAAGGGTCCTACTTCCTCTCTTGCCGGTTGCTTCCCCTTAATGTACCTGAAGAACGACTTGAAGTTTGTTGCTTTCCCTGCCAGTTTCTCTTCGTATTCTCTTTTTGCTTTTATAACCACTTGGTGACACTCCCTTTGGTGTTCTTTGTGCTCCTTTTGGTTTTCCTTTGTTTGGTCTTTTTTCCATTTTCTGAATGATGCTATCTTATCACTTATCGCCTTCTTCACTGCGTTTGTTATCCACACTGGGTTTTTTGTTCTATTTTTTTTGCACCCTTTCCTGAACTTGGGGATGCACAGGTTCTGTGCTTCGTGCACAGTCCCCTTGAGTAAGATCCAGGCTTTTTCTACGGATTCCATCTTCCTTGTGTTGCCGTTGAGTTTCTTTCCCACCATTTTCCTCATGGCACCATAATCCCCTTTTTTGAAGTTGAGTGCCATCATTGTGGTTCTTTTCCCCTTTGATGATCCAATTTCTAGCCTGCACTGGATCGTGTTGTGATCGCTGTTACCTAGCGGGGCTAATACTGCCACTTCCTTTGCCGGCCCCCCTAGTCCGTTGAAGATTAGGTCAAGAGTGGCATCGCCCCGTTTTGGTTCCGTGACTAGTTGTTCCATGAAACAGTCCCTCGTGACCTCCAGGAATTTGGTCTCCCTCGTGCAGTTTGAGTGTCCAATATTCCAGTCTATCCCAGGATAGTTGAAGTCCCCCATCACCACCACACTTCCGCTTCTGCATACCTGCCTCAGCTGAGCCTCCAGGTCCTGGTCGATTTCTTCCGGTTGCCAGGTGGGCGGTAGTAAAGACCCAATTTTATGTCTGCCCCAGTTCCCCCCAGTAGCTTAACCCATAGTGATTCCAAGCCATCCGCCCGTACTGTTGTTTCCATCCTGATTGAGGGTATGGAGTCTTTTATGTACAGCGCTATTCCTCCACCCTTTTTATGTGTCCTGTCTCTCCTGTATAGTTTGTACCCTGGTATGGCCACATCCCATTTATTCTCATCAGTCCACCACGTTTCTGTGACTCCAATTATGTCTAGGTCCTTTTTGCTGGCAATGACTTCCAGTTCCCCCATTTTGGCCCTTAGGCTCCTAGCATTAGTGTATAGGCAATGTAAGTCCCGGTTGTTTGCCCTCCCTGTTGGTTTTCCTCGCGGTTTGGGACTCCTGCAGCCCTCCTCATGGGTTGCCAGCCCCCGAGCTTCATCTCGGTCATCCTCCTCCTGCTGTGTGTCTGTGTCGTCCTCAGCCTGTTTCCCCGTTTTTGGTTGCCCCTCTGGCTCCCGTTGATCTCTGTTGTTCCTGCTTGCTAATTTCATTTGTGCCCAGGGTCCCTGCATTGCGTCCTTAGCTCCTTTCTCCTGTAATTTCCACTCAGTCCTGAGCCCTCTTTCACAATGTTTTTGCCCCTCTGGCTCCTGTTCTTTGTTGATCCTGCTTTCCAGTTCCATTTGTGCCCTCGGCCCCTGCAAAGGAATATATAAAGCCCAGTGTTGTCCCCAGAAATTTTTTCCAGCCAGGTAGCATGAAAAGTAGCCAGATGGGGCAAAAAGGGGAAATTTGGTAGTGGGGAAAATTAAATGTGCACTATTTTTATTAGTTAATTATTATTATTTTCCAATGCTCAATTGAAGTAAATATCCCTAAAGCCTGTAATCAACCATCAAAGTTGGCAAATTAATTTTGTATGATTTTAACTCTTTTTACGTATTACATTTGTGACAATACACTACCCCCCTCCTTTACGAACCCATAGTGTGGGTTTTAGAATTCCTATGAGCATCAGATCAGTTACAGCCGCTGCCGGCGCTAAAACCCGTACTATGTATTCATAAAGGAGGGGGTAAGTATCTTACCTATAAAGTTTCTCTCAAATCTCACTTTTAACCCTGGCAATGAACTGCTTATAGATTTGGCTCACACTTCCTTGTAGCTCTTATCTCCGTTGAGAAACAATGGGGAAGGCTTCTACATAGTAACATAGTAGATGACGGCAGTTAAACACCCAAATGGTCCATCCAGTCTGCCCAACCTGATTCAATTTAAATTTTTTCATTTTTTCTTCTTAGCTATTTCTGGGCAAGAATCCAAAGCTTTACCTGGTACTTGGCTTGGGATCCAACTGCCGAAATTTCTGTTAAAACTTACTCCAGCCCATCTACACCCTCCCAGCCATTGAAGCCGTCCCCAGCCCATCCTCCACCAAACGGCCATATACAGACACAGACCATGCAAGTCTGCCCAGTACTGACCTTAGTTCAATATTTAATATTATTTTCTGATTCTAGATCCTCTGTGTTCATCCCACGCTTCTTTGAACTCAGTCACAGTTTTACTCTCCACCACCTCTCTCGGGAGCGCATTCCAGGCATCCACTACCCTCTCCATAAAGTAGAATTTCCTAACATTGTCCCTGAATCTACCACCCCTCAACCTCAAATTATGTCCTCTGGTTTTACCATTTTCCTTTCTCTGGAAAAGATTATGTTCTACGTTAATACCCTTCAAGTATTTGAACATCTGAATCATATCTCCCCTATCCCTCCTTTCCTCTAGGGCAGGGATCGGCAACCTGCGGCTTGCGAGCCACATGCGGCTCTTTCGCCACGTAGATGCGGCTCAGAACAGTGCTTCTGACGACCTCACACTGTTCAAGATTCCTCTTATTTTTTCACATCTTCCAGAATGACGCTACTGCTTCCGACGTGGTACGCTCGGCTGAGGCTTGCGCTGTTGGCTGTGCCGCTCCTCTGCCCCCCCTCTTAAGTCAATTCCTGTTCCGGGACAGAGGACCAGCACAGCCAACAGCGCACGTCTCAGCAGCGCGGTATCGCGTTTAAAGCAGCAGCGTCTTACTGGAAGATGTGAAAAATAAGAGGGATCTTGAACAGTGGGAGATATGGTTCAGAGTGTTGCAACTAAGAAACCAGTGATAGTTTTGTGCATCAGAAGCTAAAACTTTTTTTTTAGGCTTTTAAATAATTGTTTTTTTAATGTGATGTTCAGTGATAGTTTAACTTGCTTGGAGTGTGCTGTGGTCAAAACATGAAGAGTTTTAAGACAATATCAAGATGCCATTGTAACAAAAGAAGTTTTGGGTTGCAAAATCCTGATGGAGACCTGAAGTACTGATGGACTTAAATCATTCTTCATTTCATCTCCCCCTTCCTAAAGCTTTTAACTTCACCCTTAGTGATATCCTGTGCCAGGCTGTAGAGTTGGTTTAGTCAGCCATTTTAACTTTACAGACCTGTCCTGGAATGTTCCCCCCCTCTCTATTCATAATATCCCCTCTCTCTAATGTGACCTGTGGTAAAATTTTTACCTGAGGGGAGGTTCTGTAAAACTCCGGGAGCATCTACTGGACCCATTCGTGGCAATGGATCTGACGTTCACTACCAGATCTGCTGGATTTCGTGGCCCATTCCAGGCGCTTGAGGAAAAGATGGGCTTGGAAGAGCAAAACGAGGTTTCCTGAGCCATTGGAGGCTTATTCTGGGTTGGGAAGAGCAGATAAGAAAGGCCCCAGCTCTGCCTGAGCTTGTGTCTGGATTGGGCAACATCTGCGCATGCTCTGACATCATTATATCTCAAACCCTCTTGTCTACCCATTGCGGCTCTTTGTAAATCTTGGGTCAAACATTTAGGATAAAATGGCTCTTTGCTTTAAAAAGGTTGCTGACCCCTGCTCTAGGGTATACATATTCAGGGCTTCCAGTCTCTCCTCATACGTCTTGTGGCGCAAGTCTCCTATCATTTTCGTCGCCCTCCTCTGAACCGCCTCAAGTCTTCTTACATCCTTCACCAGATACGGTCTCCAAAACTGAACACAATACTCCAAATGGGGCCTTACCAATGACCTGTACAGGGGCATCAACACCTTCTTCCTTCTACTGACTACACCTCTCTTTATACAGCCCAGCATCCTTCTGGCAGCAGCCACTGCCTTGTCTACACTGTTTTTTTCGCCTTTAGATCTTCAGACACTATCACCCCAAGGTCCCTCTCCCTGTCCGTGCATATCAGCTTCTCTCCTCCCAGCATATACGGTTCCTTCCTATTATTAATCCCCAAATGCATTACTCTGCATTTCTTTGCATTGAATTTTAGATGCCAGGCATTAGACCATTCCTCTAACTTTTGCAGATCCTTTCTCATATTTTCCACTCCCTCTTCGGTGATGGGAGACTTCAACTACCCGGGAATAAACTGGAGTATTGGGCACTCAAACTGCATGAGGGATACTAAATTCCTGGAGGTCACGAGGTCATGGAACAGCTGGTCACGGAACCAACACGGGGTGATGCCACTCTTGACCTAATCCTCAACGGACTAGGGGGACCGCTAAGGAGGTGGCGGTACTAGCCCCACTAGGAAACAGCGATCACAACATGATCCAGTACAGGCTAGAAATTGGATCATCAAAGGTAAAAAGAACTACAACGACTGCACTTAACTTCAAAAAAGGGAATTATGATGCCATGAGGAAAATGGTGGGAAAGAAACTCAACGACAGCGCAAGGAAGATGGAGTCCGTAGAAAATGCCTGGACCATACTCAAGGGCACAGTGCACGAAGCACAGAACCTGTGCATCCCCAAGTACAGGAAAGGGTGCAAAAAAATAGAACAAAAAACCCAGTGTGGATAACAAATGCAGTGAAAAAGGTGATAAGTGACAAGAAAGCATCATTCAAAAAATGGAAAAAGGACAAAACAGAGGAGAACCAAAAGGAACACAAAAACACCAAAAGGAGTGTCATCGAGTGGTTAGGAAAGCAAAAAAAAAGAATATGAAGAGAGACTGGCAGGGGAAGCAACAAACTTCAAATCATTCTTCAGGTACGTTAAGGGGAAGCAACCAGCAAGGGAGGAAGTGGGACCCTTGGATGATGGGGATAGAAAGGGAGTGGTAAAAGAGGAAAAGGAGATAGCTGACAGGCTAAATAAGTTCTTCACGTCAGTTTTCACGAGGGAGGACACAACCAACATTCTGGAGCCCGAGGAGATCGTAAAAGGAGAGCAGGATGAAAATCTGGTCCAGCTAGAGGTGAGCAAGGTGGATGTCCTCAGGCAGATAGACAGGCTAAAGAGCGACAAATCGCCAGGTCCGGATGGCATTCACCCAAGGGTACTCAAGGAACTAAGGAACGAAATAGCTGAGCCACTTCGACAAATATGCAACCTATCCCTAAAAACTGGAGAGATTCCGGAAGACTTGAAAATAGCAAATGTCACGCCCATCTTCAAGAAAGGCTCAAGGGGAGACCCAGGAAACTACAGGCCGGTGAGCTGGACCTCGGTCCCGGGAAAGATGATGGAAGCACTGATTAAAGACAGCATCTGGGAACACATTGACAACTATGGGCAGCTAAAGTCGAGCCAGCATGGCTTCTGCAAGGGCAGGTCATGCCTCACGAACTTATTATACTTCTTTGAGGGGGTAACCAGCCAGGTGGATAAAGGGGAATCCATAGATATCATTTACCTTGACTTCCAAAAAGCCTTCGACAAGGTGCCACACGAAAGACTACTAAGGAAGCTATGGAACCATGGGGTTAAAGGGGAGGTCCACCGATGGATCAAAAACTGGCTGGCGGACAGGAAACAGAGGGTTGGAGTAAAGGGACATTACTCAGACTAGCAATGGGTCACGAGCGGAGTTCCACAGGGGTCGGTGCTGGGACCGCTCCTATTCAATATATTCATTAACGACCTGGAAGCAGGAACAAAATGTGAGGTTATTAAATTTGCGGATGACACCAAACTATATCGCAAGGTCAATAACATGGAGGACTGCGAAGATCTCCAAAAAGATCTGACAACTCTAGAAAAATGGGCCAAAAAGTAGCAAATGAGTTTCAACATAGGGAAATGCAAGGTCATGCATATAGGGAAAAAAAACCCGATGTTCACTTACAAAATGGGGGGATCAGCGCAAGGGGTGAGCGACCTTGAAAGAGACCTGGGAGTGATGGTAGACACAACAATGAAGGCGTTGGCGCAGTGTGCCACGGCCTCAAGGAAAGCAAACATAATGTTGGGTATCATTAAGAAGGGTATCATGACCAGGACAAAGGAAGTCACTGTATCGTGCTATGGTGCGCCCGCACCTGGAGTACTGTGTTCAGTTCTGGTCGCCGTACCTCAAGAAGGACATGGAGGTACTTGAGAGGGTCCAGAGAAGAGCAACTAAGCTAATAAAGGGCATGGAGGACCTCTAATTTACTGACAGACTGAAAAAGCTAGGACTTTTCTCCCTGGAAAAGCGGAGACTTAGAGGAGACATGATAGAAACCTTCAAGATCAATGAAGGGCATAGAAAAAATAGACAGGGACAGATTTTTCAAATTAAGGGGATCAAGGGGGCACTCAGAGAAATTGAAAGGGGAGAGGTTTAGAACAAACGCCAGGAAGTTCTTTTTCACACAGAGGGTGGTGGATACATGGAACGTGCTACCAGAGGATGTGATAAACAGGAGCACGTTACAGGGTTCAAAGAAGCTTTGGATAGGTACTTGGAAGACAAAGAGATTCAGGGGTACAGATAAGAGTAAAGGTAGATTATAGGGATGAGATTAGAGGTAAGTTACAAAATTAATCAGGGACCACTGTTCAGGCACTAGGCCTGATGGGCCGCCGCGGGAGCGGACCACTGAGCAAGATGGACCTCTGGTCTGACTCAGTGGGGGCAACTTCTTATGTTCTTATATCTTGGTATCATCTGCAAAAAGGCACACTTTTCTTTCTAACCCTTCAGCAATGTCACTCACAAACATATTGAACAGGATTGGCCCCTGCATCGAACCCTGAGGGACTCCACTACTCACCTTTCCTTCCTTCGAGCGACTTCCATTAACCACCACCCTCTGGCGTCTGTCCGACAGCCAGTTTCTGACCCAGTTCACCACTTTGGGTCCTAACTTCAGCCCTTCAAGTTTGTTCAACAGCCTCCTTTGAGGAACTGTATCAAAGGCTTTGCTGAAATCCAAATAAATTACATCTAGCATATGTCCTCGATCCAGCTCTCTGGTCACCCAATCAAAAAATTAATTCAGGTTCGTTTCGCATGATTTACCTTTTGTAAAGCCATGTTGCCTCGGATCCTGTAACCCATTAGATTCAAGGAAGTACACTAACCTTTCTTTCAGCAACACTTCCATTATTTTTCCAACAACTGAAGTGAGGCTCACCGGCCTGTAGTTTCCTGCTTCATCCCTATGACCACTTTTATGAATAAGGACCACATCCGCTCTCCTCCAATCCCCAGGAATCACTCCCGTCTCCAGAGATTTGTTGAACAATAGGACTCGCCAGAACCTCTCTGAGCTCCCTTAGTATCCTGGGATGGATCCCATCTGGTCCCATCGCTTTGTCCACCTTCAGTTTTTCAAGTTGCTCATAAACACCCTCCTCCGTGAACGGCGCAGAATCTACTCGATTTTCTCATGTAATTTTGCCAGACAATCTCGGTCCTTCTCCAGGATTTTCTTCTGTGAACACAGAACAGAAGTATTTGTTTAGTAAATTTGCTTTCTCCTCATCACTCTCCACATATTGGTTCCCAGCATCTTTTAGCCTAGCAATTCCATTTTTCATCTTCCTCCTTTCACTAATATATCTGAAAAAATTTTTGTCTCCCCTTTTTACATTTTTAGCCATTTGTTCTTCCGCCTGTGCTTTCGCCAAACGTATCTCTCTCTTGGCTTCTTTCAGTTTCATCCTGTAGTCTCCTCTTCTTGGTTTTTTTATATTTCACGAACGCCAACTCTTTCGCCTTTATTTTCTCAGCCACTAGGTTGGAGAACCACATCGGGTTCCTTTTTCTCTTCTTTTTATTGATTTTCTTCACATAAAGGTCCGTAGCCACTTTTATCGCTCCTTTCAGCTTAGACCACTGTCTTTCCACTTCTCTTATGTCCTCCCATCCTAACAGCTCTTTCTTCAGGTACTCTCCCATTGCATAGCAAACTCCAGAGGAATTATTCAGCCAAACTGGCATCGCATATTAAACAGAAACACAAACTATCAGCCCTTCAATTATCAACCATCCCTTAAATCAACAACTAGAAAACCAACAAATCCCTACATTACCACATTACTACCCCACCAAAGATCACTCATTTACCTGAAAACAACGAGCAACTCAACAACAGAATACATCCCTCTCAAATGTGCCTATATGAACATCAGATCCATTGGCCCCAAAACGGAACGCATAAAAAACTGGATAGAAGATAACCTTGACTGCCTTTTCCTCACAGAGACCTGGATCACCTCTGATACTAACCCTAGAATAACTGAAGTCTGCCCAAAAAGCCACAAAATAACACTGGTATGTAGAGAAAATAAGAGAGGAGGAATTGCTATCATAACCAGAAACACATTAAACATACACCTACAAGACAAAATAACAGAACAATATATGGATTTACTTGCCTGCCAACTCTCAAGCCCATCACTTAAAGAAACACTCACATGCATTCTATGCTACATAACCCCAAGTAACTGGAGCACAGTCAAACCTATATTTGAAGAATTTATCTATCGAAACTCTCTAGCAACTACCTACAACCTCCTTCTAGGAGACCTCAACCTTCACCTTGAAAACCAATCTTGCAAAAATGCTAAATCCGAACTAGCATACCTAGAAGCCCTAACATATAAAATCTTAGATCCTCAAGCTACACATGCAAAAGGACACCAACTGGACATCGTAGCATACATGTCCCAACAGACCACACATCCAGAAATTCAAACCTCAGACGGAAAATGGAACCGTTCCCTTTGGTCTGATCACTACACCTACTTCTTCGAAATCAATTGATCCAGCAACAAATACACTCCGACTACTCAACAGACTACCTTCCTCTCACGCAAACATATAAATCCCACAGTATTCTGGTCAAAAACAGATTCCATTATACAACACTACACACCTAAAGACTTCATTTCTAAATGGAACCTGCTAAGTAAGATCACCCTCAATGAACTAGCCCCGGAAAAACTTAAAACCAAAATCCTCCGAAAATCAGACAAGTGGTTTGACAACGAACTACTCCAACTCAAAAGACAATGTAGACAATTGGAAAGAAAATGGAGAAAAAGAGACCAAGATTCCATAAAAACAGAATGGATAACAACAAACCGAAAGTACAAACAAAAACTGAAAGAAAAAAGAAGGACATACTACTCGAAACAAATTGGAGATGGACCTCAAGACTCAAAAAAATTATTCCAGCTACTAAAATACCTCACAAACACAACACCATACATAAAGAACAATAATTCGCCCCCACCTACAGCCACCCTCCTAGCTTCCTACTTCAAAAACAAAATTGCAATTATCAGAGCTTTTTTCAACGGAACACCCTCACACATAGAGTCATCATTTCTACCAATAGATAAAGAATCAGTCGAAGCAGATAGAACCTGGTCCCATTTCTCACCTATAGATTGGACAGAATTCAACAATCTTTATAATAAATATAGCCATGCAGCCTGTGACCTTAACCATTGCCCCAGATACCTACTAGAAACATCAAGCACATTATTCCGCTCCCTGCTTCTACAATGGATTTACTCTTCACTACTAGAGGGTTATTTCCCACCAGAACTCAGTGAAATCATAATAACTCCGATATTAAAGGACCCTAAAGGAGCAACAGACCAACCATCCAATTACAGACCCATTGCCTCAATCCCATTGTACATTAAACTGATGGAAGGTCTCGTAGCCAAAACTCTAGCCTCTTTCCTAGAGAATCACAACATACTCCACCCCACACAATCAGGTTTCCGAGCCAAATACAGCACGGAAACACTTCTAGGAACACTAATGGACACTGCAAGACAACACCTAAGTACAGGCAAAAAAATACTGCTGATACAATTAGACCTTTCTGCAGCCTTGGACTTGGTTGACCACAACATGCTTTTACAAACTCTCGACTCAATAGGAATCTCTGGCAAAGTACTTGCATGGTTTAAAGGATTCCTACAATCAAGAACTTACAGAGTCAAAATAATGCAAGAAAAATCTGAATCCTACCCCTGCGGAGTTCCCCAAGGACCACCCCTATCACCTACTCTATTTAATATATACATAGCTTCCCTCAGCTACTACCTGGATAATCTCGGCATAATTTCATACAGCTACGCAGATGACATCACTATTCTTCTATCCTTCAACCAACCAGAATCCTTCATAGCAAACACAATACACAGAACCCTCGAATCAGTGGCTATATGGATGACAGAGCACAAATTAAAACTTAACCCTGACAAAACAGATTTCATTCTACTTGATAATGACAAAACTCCAACGTTAACTAATCTTGTAATAAATTCTTTTTCATACCCAATACAACCTACTTTAAAATTGCTTGGCATCACGATTGACAGAAGCTGTAACATGCAACCCCAAATTAATAAAATAATAAAGACATCATTCATGACCATGAGAAATCTGAGAAAAATCTGATCATTCTTCGAAAAGTAGCAATTCCTACTATTGGTACAATCTCTAATCCTTGGGATGCTGGATTACTGCAACATACTATACCTACCATGTACCATGACCATGATGAAGCAATTGCAGACGGTGCAGAATACAGCCCTGAGACTTGTCTATTCACTAAAAAAATATGACCATATCACAGAGGCATACCATGACTCACATTGGCTTCCAATTGAAGCAAGAGTGAACTTCAAATTCTACTGCTTCCTTTACAAGGCTATCAATGGAGAAAGCCCAACTTACTGGAATAACAGACTAAATCAATCCTCCTCAATCAGACACAGAAGAACCCATTCACTATTCTATTACCCACCATCCAAAAATGTCAAACGAAAAAAACTCTATGACAACTTAGCCTCCAAAGCAGCTAAGTTGGACAAACAACTCACCACTCTGTTATCTTCATCCACAGATTACAAAACCTTCGAGAAAGAAATTAAAATCACACTCTTCAAAAAACACGTTAAACCTTTCCAGCACAACAATCCTAACCCAACATCTAACACTCTATAAACCCTTAGTACTTTCTAATTTTTTTCTAATTACCAAACATTATCTAAACCCCATAATTATCCCTTACAATTTTATCTCATCATTTATTCTATTACTTCAAAGTTGAAATGTAATTCTTGTTTTTAGTTTGGATGTAATCTGC
This sequence comes from Geotrypetes seraphini, assembly GCF_902459505.1. NCBI lineage: Eukaryota > Metazoa > Chordata > Amphibia > Gymnophiona > Dermophiidae > Geotrypetes > Geotrypetes seraphini. The sequence goes on along the minus strand of NC_047087.1, from coordinate 152,946,927 downwards.
CTTGAACCGCAAGGTAATGGCGGAAATCACCAATGTAATATAATTAAAGTCTGTACGTTTGAAATCTAGGACTTTAAGTATCGTGCGGCCGCTCTCCACTTTAGCCGTTATATCAAACCGTTTGATGATCGCTACTTCCCAGATGAGCACCTACTTGAACATTAGAGATACTCTCTCCATTTGTGAGGACCAGATCCAATATCGCTTTTTCCCTTGTGGGTTCCGTCACCATTTGTCTGAGCAGAGCCTCTTGAAAGGCATCCACAATCTCCCTACTTCTTTCTGATTCCGCAGACGGAACATTCCAGTCCGCATCCGGCAGGTTGAAATCTCCCAACAGCAGAACCTCCTCTTTCCTTCCAAACTTTTGGATATCGACAATCAGATCCTTATCAATTTGCTACGATTGAGTCGGAAGTCTGTAGACTACACCCATGTAGATAGAACTTCCATCTTCTCTTTTCACAGCGATCCATATCGCTTCTTCCTCTCCCCAGGTCCCTTGCTTTTCAGTCGCTTGGATATTGATCTTTACATAGAGAGCTATTCCTCCACCTTTTTGACCATCTCTGTCATAAGAACATAAGAAGTTGCCTCCACTGGGTCAGACCAGAGGTCCATCTTGCCCAGCGGTCCGCTCCTGCGGCGGCCCATCAGGTCCGCGACCTGTGAAGTGGTTTCTGACCACTTCTATAACCTACCTCAAGTTCTATCTGTACCCCTCTATCCCCTTTTCCTCCAGGAACCTATCCAAACCCTCCTTGAACCCCTGTACAGATTTCTGGCCTATCACATCCTCCGAAAGCGCATTCCATGTGTCCACCACCCTCTGGGTAAAAAAGAACTTCCTAGCATTTGTTCTAAACCTGTCCCCCTTCAATTTCTCTGAGTGGCCCCTAGTGTTTGTGGCTCCCCTCAGTTTGAAGAATCTGTCCTTATTCACTTTCTCTATGCCCTTTAGGATTTTGAAGGTTTCTATCATGTCCCCTCTAAGTCTCCTTTTCTCCAGGGAGAACAGCCCCAGCATTTTTAACCTGTCAGGGTATGAAAAATTTTCCATACCTTTTATCAGTTTAGTCGCCCTCCTCTGCACTCCCTCTAGTACCGCCATGTCCTTCTTGAGGTACGGCGACCAGTATTGAACACAGTACTCCAGGTGCGGGCGCACCATTGCGCGATACAGTGGCATGACTTCCTTCGTCCTGGTTGTGATACCTTTTTTGATGATGCCCAGCATTCTGTTTGCTTTCTTTGAGGCTGTCGCACACTGCGCCGATGGTTTCAGTGATGTATCGACCATCACCCCCAGCTCCCTTTCAAGGTTACTCACCCCTAGCAGTGTTCCCCCCATTTTGTAGCTGAACATCGGGTTCTTTTTCCCTACATGCATGACCTTGCATTTCTCTACGTTAAAACTCATTTGCCACTTTTTTGCCCAGTCTTCCTGTCTCGTTAGGTCCCTTTGCAGGTCTTCACAGTCTTCCGTGTTTCTAACCCTGCTGCAGAGTTTGGTGTCATCAGCAAATTTGATAACCTCACATTTTGTCCCCGTCTCCAGATCGTTAATAAATATATTGAACAGTAGAGGTCCCAGTCCTTCCTAAAAAGATTATATCCCGGTATGTTTGCATCCCATCCATGTGATTCACTGAACCATGTCTCTGTGATAGCGACAATATCTAGATCTGCCTCTAACATCAGAGCTTGCAGATCATGAACTTTGTTGCTTAGACTGCGAGCATTTGTGGTCATCGCTTTCCAGCTATTTTTCAGCGATAATCTCCTTTTTCGTATGGATTTTTGTTTTGTTTCACTTTCCGTTGCAATACTAAGAAATGAGTTGCTGATATTGTTTATGTTGAAGTCTTTACTACCATCACATCTTTTCTTTTGCCGGGGGTGGTCTCTATAATTGTCCTTCGTACATACACCACCCCCACCTTCTAGTTTAAATGCCTAGAAAAATATTGTCTAAATTTCTCTGCAAGGTTTCTTTTTCCTGCTGTAGTAATATGCAGCCCATCAGTGCAATATAGCTTCTTGTCCTTCCATGTATTTCCCCATCCTCCTATGTACCTGAAGCCTTCTTGATGACACCAGGCTCTGAGCCATCTATTAAAGTCCTCTGTGTTTTTCACTCTTTGCTCTCCTTTTCCATATGCAGGCAGTATTTCAGAAAAAGCTAAAGTCTTTACAAAAGGTTTCACGCCCTCACCAAGCTCCCGAAAAGCTTTCTGTGCTGCAAGTGTGGAGTTGTTGGCCAGGTCATTTGTTCCCAGATGGATAACAACATCAGTGTTAAAATCCTTAGTTTCTTCCTTAATTATAGTCAGTATTTGCCTGGAACTCCTGGTAGCTGAGGATCCTGGAAGACATTTCACTATTTTGGACTCCTCGCCCTGTGTTCCAAGGTTAATGCCTCTGATGATGGAATCCCCCAACAGTAATAGTTTTCTGTTTTTGGCTTTTTTATTTGTGCTTAGGGTGTGCTTGTTCTCTTGAGTTACCTTCATTGGTTCCAGTCACACCTCCCTTCTGTTTTCTTGAGTATCAGAGTGCACTACTGGAGCGAAGGAATTCTATTAGAGGTAATATTTGTGAAGGTGGATGTTTCTGTGTTACATGTCGCAGTCTTCCTGAGTCTTCTGTGACCCATTTATTCCTGGGCTGTTTTATTCTTTGAGGTAGAGGTAGTAAGTTGGTATGATTTTGTGGAGTGATAGAAGCTGCTTTAATTATATTCAATTCCTGTTTAAGTTTGCAGAGCTCCTCCTTAATACTAGCAAGATGAAGACAGATGGGGCAAGCCTTAAGCCTCCAAATAGTATGTCTTGGAATTAAAGCACCACAGTGATTGCATAGAATAAAGGTCATCTTGATTGGTTGTGAAGTGACTTGATTTGAGTAGTCCTGATTATTTGGGTCTCTATATATGAAAAGTGGTCCCTGGGGTTGGTGGGACTATAAGTCTTATCCTTATTCCTATGAAGGGAAAGGGAAAGAGGAAATACGATTTAACAAAGGAAAAACAAAACAGGGATGAGAAGAGAAATTAAGCAGATATAATGCTGAAAACCAGTGAAAAGAGCAGAATATGAAATGCAGAGCAACTTATCTTATTAAAGTTCACAGGGCAGCCTTGTTCACAGCACTGTCCCAAAGATAATGCAATTAACCTTAGTAGTAAATCAGAACCCCTCCCTTCTCTACCTAATCAGCAGACACAATGGCTAAAAACTAGTAAGTCGGAAATACATGCTCTATACCACCTAAAACACAGTATTTTAAACAAAAATGCAGGTTCTATAACAAATCAGTGGCTACCCTAAAACACAGGATTTATAACAGGATTTTCCCTACTTTAGTCACCCTGTGCCACAGGCACCAGGATTTAATTAGAGTTAATAAAGTCTTACCCTTATTCCTATGAAGAGGAAGAGGAAATAAGATTTAACAGAGAAAAGAGAAGTGTTTTTTTGTGCTTTTTAGGGTTTTTTTTAAAAGTAAGAAACAGGGAGAAGAGAAATTAAGCAGATATAATGCTGAAAAACAGTGAAAAGAGCAGAATATGAAATGCTGAGTAACTTAGCTTTTAGAAGTTCACAGGGCAGCCTTGTTCACAGCACTGTCCCAAAGATAATACAGTTAACCTTAGAAGTAAATCAGAGCCCCTCCCTTCTCCACCTAATCAGCAGACACAATGGCTAAAAACTAGTAAGTCAGAAATACAGGCTCTATACCACCCTAAAACACAGTATTTTAAACAAAAATGCAGACTCTATTACAAATCAGTGGATTTATAACAGAATTTATAACAGGATTTTCCCTACTTTAGTCACCCTGTGCCATAGGCACCAGGATTTAATTAGAGTTAATAAAGACTTACCCTTATTCCTATGAAGAGGAAGAGGAAATAAGATTTAACAGAGGAAAGAGAAGGGTTTATTTTTTTTGTGCTTTTTTTGGGGGGGGGGTTAAGTAAGAAACAGGGAGGAGAAGAGAAATTAAGCAGATATAATGCTGAAAACCAGTGAAAAGAGCAGAATATGAAATATTGAGTAACTTAGCTTTTAGAAGTTCACAGGGCAGCCTTGTTCTCTACACCTTAATAAGATGCTTCTGGCTAATCATGCGCATCGTGGTATCAAGTTCTCTCCCCTTCCCCAACCCCAAGGGAGAGGTGGCCAAATATTAAGCCCAAAATACCCAACACCCTGAATCTGAAACCATTATGAAGAACGAGACCACCACAAACCAGGCCATAAAGGACACAGGGAAAAAATCACAGAGAAAGCCACCAGTAGTGTCATCTATACCGCTACCCCCAGAGGAGATTTCGCGGACCTTTTTCCCTCACCCAGTAAGATTACATAATGGCTATTTGGTTGGAATGTTTAGGGACTGGTAGAAGTTTCACATGTGACAGGTATATTTGAGTATACTGTTCTTCTTTCTGGCAGTTAGACACATCCATGGCCAGAAGCCACCTACCCCCACTGACTGTATTTCAGAAAGGGATTTTTACATGAAAACAATTTTTATTGATAACCAAAGCAAAGATACAAAACCATCAAAGTAAGCAGTAAACAGACAACATCACACTATACAAAAGTGAACTGAACCGGACATCAGAAATTTTTTGTGTGTCCCATCCCCATTAACTACTGTCCCTTACCCATCCCACTATACCCTCACTCCAAACACCCCCCCCCAAAAAAAAAAAAATACAGCAAAAAGGAATTTTTATAAGAAGCCACCTTCCTGAAACCTTTGTAACAGGGGGTGGGGTGGGCAGGCATTTAAACACTTCTCTGACTGTAACAAGGCCAGTCTCCAGTGCTGCCAAGCCCCCCAGTTGAAGAGAGGAGAATGTAGGGGACTTCTGAATGCCCTGAACCCCCTGCCTGGTGCACTACAGGCTCCAACAGCATGAGAATATCCTCCAGCGCTGCTCTGGAGTGAAAGCTAGGCACAGGCAAGTCTCCCTCACCACCTGGACCCGGGGAACCTTGGCAGCTCTTCACACCACACCTCCAGCTTCCCCAGAGGCCTCTGCACTGCATGTGCTGCGACAGGAAGTAAATTAAGCCCCCAAAGTTATTTTCTTCCTCCTCCCCTCCTCCACTTCAAGACCTCACGGCTCCTCCTTTCTTACTAGGCCAGGGTCGCTGCAGGCTGATCTCCAGGTTCAGGTCGATCCTGCGTCAGGCCTCGCGGTTCGCCTGCTTCAGAGGCACTATTGGCTGAATAAGGTAAAATACAAGCTAACGCATTTTCTTGTTTTTGACGAGTAGAGTAGGTAATCCATTCCCACTGACAGTGCTTCGCTCTTTTCTAAGCTTTCATAACAACATGACTGGAGATGAATGAGAAATTTGATCAATTAAAGAATCAACACCAGGAAGCAGAATATGCTCAGTTACTTCAAGATCATGTTAAATCTATGGATAAATATAAAGTGGAACAAAGATTGTTTAAAATTTAAAAATTCCACAGAGATGAGTTGGATTTTACCGAGGGATATATATATACTAGTGTTTAAGCCCGTTACATTAACGGGTGCTAGAATATATGCCTGTCTGTCTTTCTTTATTTATGTCTCTCTCCCTGCTCCTGTCTCTTTCTTCCTTTCTTTCTGTCTCTCTCCCTCCTGCTATTTTTCTCTCTCTCTCCCTGGCACCCTTTGTCTGTCTGTCTGTCTCTCTGGTCCCCTGTCTGTCTTTATTTCTGTCTGTCTCTCTCCCTGGCCTCCTTTGTCTGTCTGTATTTCCTTCTGTCTCTCCTCCCCCGCCCCCACTTTCCTTTGCAGAAGCAGCAGCGGTATTTCCCTTCCCCTCCAGGTCCCTGTGAAGCAATTCCTTTCTCTTACCGTGAGCTGTCCTCTCCGTTCGGCCCCTCCCTTCTCTTAATGCGATCTGGCCTGCTCCGTTCGGCCCCTCCCCCTTCCGCGGGCTGGCCTGCTGCGGCCGAAGGTTTTTGTTTCAAGTTTTAAAAGTACCGGCGGCGGCTCCTCTCATGCTGCTGATCCTCCTGTAAAGAGCAGCCTGCGATGTGGCCGGCTTTAGCGAACCTCGCAGGCCGCTCTCCAGCCTCGGTAGCACGTTCCCTCTGATGCACAGGATCGCATCAGAGGGAATGTGCTACTGAGTTGGAGAGCAGCCTGCGAGGTTCGCTAAAGCCGGCCACCATCGCAGGCTGCTCTTTACAGGAGGATCAGCAGCAGCGGCGGCAGCAGCGGCGAGTGAGGGCCGAGGTGTGTTCCCTGCCGAGGACGCGGGCAGGGAGAGAGTTTGCCTGGCTTCCAGGGTGAGTGAGGGTGGGAGGAGGGGAGTTGCCAGAATGTTCCCTGCCGCTGGGTTGGCTGCCACGGATCACACACCACAGCGGCTATTATATAGGATATATATATATATACATACACGCACACATACCGATGGATGAATCATAAAGCTAAACCTAGGAAGAACTGGTCTGCTGGGAAAAAAGTGCCTTTTGCATTATCAACTAGTGAGTCATCATCAGAAGGGGAGAGTGGGAGTCAAAGAACTAAGTTTACAGCACTTTCGGAGGAGCTTAATGCACTATAATAATAATAATAATAATTTATTCTTGTATACCGCCATACCCAAGAAGTTCTAGGCGGTTCACATCAGTTAATTAAGATCCGTGATGACACACGGATTTACAACATTTTGTCAAAGTTACAAGCAACAAAGAAGGGTATGAGGGGACGTTTTAACAGAGTTTGTCAGAGTTACCAGCAACGTAAAAGGTTAGGTTGGAAGGTAAGCCAACATGGCTTCTGCAAGGGAAGATCGTGCCAAACAAACTTACTGCACTTCTTTGAGGGGGTAAACAGCCAGTTGGACAAAGGGGAACCTGTAGAAATCATTTACCTTGACTTCCAAAAAGCCTTTGACAAGGCACCCCATGAGCGGTTACTTAGGAAGCTGTGGAACCACGGGGTGGAAGGGGACGTACACAGATGGGTCAAACACTGGTTGGCAAGCAGGAGACAGAGGGTTGGAGTGAAGGGTCACTACTCGGACTGGAGGAAAGTCACGAGCGGAGTTCCGCAGGGGTCTGTACTTGGACCGCTGCTGTTCAATGTATTTATTAATGACCTGGAAACGGGGACGAAATGTGAAGTTATAAAATTTGCGGATGACACTAAACTCTGTAGAAGGGTCAGAACTACGGAAGAGTGTGAGGACCTACAAAGGGACCTAAGCAAACTGGAGGAGTGGGCGAATAAATGGCAGATGAAATTCAATGTAGGGAAATGCAAGGTCATGCATATAGGGAGAAAGAACCCGATGTTCAGCTACCAAATGGGGGGATTAGTATTAGAGGGAAGTAACCTTGAAAGAGATTTGGGTGTACTGGTGGATACAACAATGAAGTCAACGGCGCAATGCGCAGCAGCCGCGAAGAAGGCAAACAGAATGTTGGGTATTATTAAAAATGGTATTACGACCAGAACAAAAGAAGTCATCCTGCCGTTGTATCGGGCAATGGTGCGCCCGCACCTGGAGTACTGTGTTCAGTATTGGTCACCGCACCTTAAGAAGGATATGGCAATACTTGAGAGGGTCCAGAGGAGAGCGACACGAATGATTAAGGGCATGGAAAACCTTTCATACACAGAAAGACTGGAGAAGCTGGAGCTCTTCTCCCTGGAAAAGCGGAGACTCAGAGGAGACATGATAGAGACCTACAAGATCATGAAGGGCATAGAGAGAGTCAGATTCTTCAAACTTTCAAAACATAAAAGAACAAGAGGGCATTCGGAAAAATTGGAAGGGGATAGATTCAAAACAAATGCTAGGAAGTTTTTCTTTACTCAGCGGGTGGTGGACACTTGGAATGCGCTTCCAGAGGATGTAATAGGGCAGAGTACGGTACTGCGGTTTAAGAAAGGATTGGACAATTTCCTGTTGGAAAAGGGGATAGAGGGGTATAGATAGAGGATTATTATGCAGATCCTGGACCTGTTGGGCCGCCGCGTGAGCGGACTGCTGGGCACGATGGACCTCAGGTCTGACCCAGCAGAGGCATTGCTTATGTTCTTATGTTCTTATGTAAGAGAGAGAGAGAGAGAGCAAGAAACCAAATAAGGGGAGGGAGGAAGGGGGAGAGCAATTGGGGGGGGAAGGGTGGGGTTGGGATTATTGCGGGGGGAACGGGGTTTAAAGGTCCTGTTCGCGGAATAGGTGCGTTTTGAGTAACTTTCTGAAGCTGAGGTAGGTAGGAGCCTCGAGCACTATTTGGGCTAGCCAAGGGTTCAACTTAGCCGCCTGGAAGGCGAAGGTTTTGTCGAGGAATCTTTTGAGCTGACATAATTTTAGGGAGGGGAAGACGAACAGCTGGGATTTCTTGTTGGTGCGATTCAGAGTGAAGTGGTGATTGAGGTATCTAGGTAGTAGGCCAAATGCTGTTTTGTAGCAGAAGCAGGCAAATTTGAATAGGACTCTTGATTCGAATGGGAGCCAATGCAGTTGGTGGTAGAAAGGAGTGATGTGGTCCCATATGTTCAGGCCGAAAATGAGGCGGACGGCAGTGTTCTGGATCATTTTTAGTCTCCTAATGGTTTTCTTCGCGGAGCTCAAGTAAATGATGTTGCAGTAATCCAGTATGCTGAGGATGGAGGATTGTACTAGTAGGCGGAATGAGGTGTCGTCAAAGTATTTTTTTATGGTGCGAAGTTTCCAGAGCACCGAGAAGCATTTCTTTACCGTAAGATCAGTGTGATTTTCTAGGGATAAATGTTTGTCTAGCGTGACTCCCAGTATTTTTAATGTTTGTTCGAGGGGGAAAACCAATCCTTTCACTTGGATTGTGGTGTCTTTGATTTTGTCTTTGGGGGTGGCTAGGAAGAATTTTGTTTTGTCCGGGTTTAGTTTTAGTCTGTAGGAAAGCATCCAGAGTTCAATCTGGTTGAGTATGCTTGTGATGTAGGTGAGTAGTTCTGGGGAGAAGCTGGTAAGTGGGATGACTATAGTGATGTCATCAGCATAGATGAAGAATTTGAGCTTGAGGTTATGTAGGAGGTTGCCCAGGGAGGCGAGGTAGATATTAAATAGGGTGGGGGACAGGGGGGAGCCTTGCGGCACCCCGCAGGAGTTATCCCAGCTGTACGAGAAACAGTCGTCTTTGAGTACCCTGTAGGATCTGTTTCGTAGGAACCCGTGGAACCAGTTGAGGACCTGGTCGGAGATGCCAATGTGGGCCAGGCATTCTAGGAGGATGGTGTGGTCGACTAGTTCAAACGCACTACTCAGGTCGAGTTGTAGGATCAAGGCGCTGGAGCCCTGACTAAAGAGTGTGTGCAAGTGGTCAAGTAAGGCGGCTATAATGGTTTCGGTGCTGTGGTCCGTGCGAAAGCCCGATTGATTGTCGCTTAGTATGTTGAATCTATCCAGGTATGTGGTGAGTTCAGCTTTTACCACCCCTTCTGCTATTTTGGTGAATAGGGGGATGCTAGTGATTGGTCTGTAATTAGATGGGGCGTTTGGGGGTTCACTCGTGTTTTTTATGATTGGGGTTATCATGATATGGCCTTGCTCTTGTGGGAAATTTCCTGAGGAAAGAAGGAAGTTAATCCAAGTTAGCATGTTGGCTTTGAAGTGGATTGGAGCAGTTTTCATAACATTTGGGGGGCAGGTGTCCAGTTTGCAGAAGGAGTTAGAATATTTGTTGTAGAATTTGTTGAAGGTTTTCCAGTCGATTGTTGTGAATTGTTTCCAGTTAAGGTCTGTTCTGGATCCTTGGTCTGGTTTGGCTATGTCGGTGTCTGGGAGAATGGAAAAGAGATCAAGGGGATTTGTCGAGGTAGGTAATGTTGATCTTAGTTTTTGGATATTGGAGTTGAAGAAATCAGCTAGGGTGTTAGCGGTTAATGTGGTTTCTACATGGTTGTTAGTGAGTGTCTCGATGTTGTATGTGTCATTAACCAGCTTAAAGAGGTTGCTGCTGTTGGATGTAATGTCACCAATTTTGTGTGAGTAGAAATTTTTTCGTTTTTCCTTGGTAAGGTTTTTGTAGGTTTTTAGTTTGAGTCTCCAGGCAACTCTGTGTTCCTGGGTTCCGGACTTTAGCCATATTCTTTCTGATTTTCTAAGGTCCCTCTTTATCAGTAGCAGCTCTGCGTCGAACCATCCCTCCTGCTTTGTAGTTCTGATTTGTCGGGTTTTTATGGGGGCAATTTCGTTTAAAATGTTTGTGCTGTCATTTATCCAGTCAGTCATAAGTTGTTCTATTTCCTCGCTTTGTTTTGTGTTTATTTCGTAGCTAGACCAGAATTCCACTATGTCTATCTTTCCCCTGGAGGTGTGAGTTTTGATGTTTCTTGTTTTGCTGTTTTTTGAGGATTTTTTTTTGGCAACCAATGGAAAAATCACAGAGTCTGTGATCAGACCATAGGGAGTCTGTCCAGTTGACTTGTTTCCAGTGTAATTTTGGGTTGGACGGTTCTTTGGAGGAGAAGGTCACTAGGTCTAGCTGATGACCTCTTTGGTGAGTTTTTGGTGAGTTTTGTTTGTGTGTGTGTGGGGGGGGGGTTGGAGAACCCTAATTGGGAGATGAGTGACCAAAAATCCGCTACTTCTGGTTGGTCAATTTGCTCTAGGTGGATGTTGATGTCCCCGCACAGTAGGTTATATGGACTTGTTAAGGAGTTAGTAAGTAAGGCTTCCGCGAAGTCCTCTTTGGCTAGAGTCCATTTTTTTGGTGGGATATAGAATAAAGTAATTGTTAGGGAGGCAGCCAGGAATTTGGACTTAAGAGAGATGGCTAGGATTTCAGAGTTGGGAGAAGATTTGGTGTTGAGTGCAGCACAGTTAAGCTGGTCTCTAAAGATAATTGCTAGTCCTCCTCCTCTACCCCAGGTTCTGGCCAGGGAGAGGATCTTGAAGCCTGGGGGCAGACAGTCTTTGATTATGATATCCTTGTCTGAATGCAACCAGGTTTCATTGAGTAGGTCAAAGTTGGGGTTGGTTTCAATCAGCCAGTCTTTGATCAGAATGGCTTTGTTCCTCATTGATCTAATATTTAAGTAGAAACCTAGTAGGTTCTGTTGGTTGGAGTGGTCGATTGGGTAGTCGTGAGAGTAGGCTAATTTTTTTAGTGAACTTGGTTTTTTGGGGCGGGGCTTGGTGGGTTTGCGGGAGGGTGGAAGGTTTGGGGGCGGACTAGTATTACGGTGGTACTGTGGCGTGTGTGGTGTGAAAGTAGGGACTTTTGGTTTTACCGAGCGGTATAAGGAGAAGTGGACAGGAATGGGGGTTGCGTATAATGGGTCTGCTGTGCAGGTTCTAAGGGTGATAAGATAGAGTAGGAGCAAAGCTGCACATTGATGGGAGTTAGGCCATGCCATGATGTCGCGTTCGTGGAGGGAAAGTGGAAGGCGTTTGGGAGTTTATAGGGGGGATGATTAAGGGGTAAAAATGGGGGGATATATATATATATATATATATCACTTTTTTTTTTTTTTGTGGTACAGGCAAAAACTGGTTAAAGCAATGGAATAATGTAAAACAATACTAGTGTCCTTTGCCAATGCTAAATTTTTTCAGGTCCTATAGGCTAAACAGGTAGATAGCACAAACAATATGAACTTTTACGATCTATTGCCTGCTTATCTGATTATACAGCTTTAGAGGTGTTCCTGGATGCTGCTGTGTGGGATAAGAGTGCAAACTACTTTAGAAGCAAGGCCAAGGGTACTATGTAGTGCAACGGCTATGGACTACAATGGGCATGAGGCTATAGATAACTGGACCTTTGTAATCTGCGGGCTGTTACGTAAAAATGTGCTATGGGCTGCTGTCTGGTTATAGGTTGGGGACAGTAATCCAACTTTGCATGGCTTTCAGCAGCTGTAGTGTGTTGTGGCCTTACCAGGTCAAAAGAGCGCCAGGACAAAGGCACGCCCAGACAATTGAGCGCAGTGCGGAGGTGCGCGCCGCTCAAAATTACTGTTTTTAGGGCTCCGACAGGGGTGTGTGGGAGGGGAATCCCCCACTTTACTTAATAGACATCGCGCCATGTTGTGAGGGCTTTGTGGGGGGTTTGGGGGGTTGTAACCCCCCACATTTTACTGAAAACTTAACTTTTTCCCTGTTTTTAGGGAAAAGTTAAGTTTACAGTAAAATGTGGAGGGTTACAACCCCCCAAACCCCCCATAACGCCGGCGCGATGTCTATTAAGTAAAGTGGGGGGGTTCCCCAACAAAACCCCCCGTCGGAGCCCCTAAAAACTGTAATTTTCTTCGGCGCGCACCTCCATCTTGCGCTCAGTTGTCGGCGCATGCCTTTGTCTTTCGCACCGTTGTCTATGAATCGTGTTGTGAGCTACAGGCTGAGTTGGCTACTTGTGGAGTGCAACAGTGTGCTAGATTCAGACTATGTTAGCTACTAACGTAGCACTACAGGGTGTTGTAAGTCAGCAGACTGTGGATTAAACAGAGGTATTGCAAGGCAAAGAATGCTAAACAGTGCTAAACATGATAAACAAGGCAAAGCAAAGCTATACAAAGCTTTTGGCTGTTATGGTACTAATCTGGTAGTACTGACTGGTCTATATCCGTATTATAGGGTGTCCCGCCTGCGTCGAGATAGTTCAGTAAGGTCAGGAACAAGAGTGCCGGATGACCGGGCAGTGATTGGGTCGGTCTGTGTTGTCTGGACCCGGCGTGGAGAGCAGTTTGTGTTCAGAGCAAATGATGCTCACTCAGCGTGGATGGTGGTGGCCGCCTCGGTGTTCGGAGGAACTGGGATTTAATGGAATGGCTCCGGGGAGTGTGACCAGGCTAACTGAGCGCGGGTGCCACGCGCGGATGCTTCGCAAAGGCGCGAGCTAAGGCGCATGCGCCTTTGATGGCACGCCGAACGGCAGCACGCCGTTGGTGCAGCTGGTTTCTAGAGTCGGCTCCTGTAGGTTCGGGAGGGGGGTGGAGCAGTGCTCCCACGCTCCTCTCCTGCTGGATCTCACGAGGACTCGGCAGCCCGCAGGTAACTGTGCGGGGACCGAGGGAAGAAGGCCGCTCTCCGATGGTGCGGCTGGTTTTCTAGGGTCGGCTCCTGTAGGTTCCGGAGGGGGACGGAGCAGTGCTCCCACGCTCCTCTCCTGCTGGATCCCACGAGAACTCGGCAGCCCGCAGAAACTCAACAGCACGATGCTCCCTCCACATCAAACACATCAATAACAAAAACCAATTCCAAACCCAAGAAACCTTCATGCAAGTAACAACTGCCGTATTTATCTTCATGAACGTTGAGTGATCAAGAGGAGGCAGTTCTAACTAAAGACTTATCCTTTGTCCCTTGTTCCCATTACGATGGATTTGATACTCATACTCATCTGTATAGATTTTTCAAATCCCTGAGATTGAAGGTGTTTTTTCAAGATAAACACATTTCGAACATTGATTCATAGCTACCAACAGGATTGAACATAAGAATTTCTGCTCTCGAGTCATACCAGTGGTCCATCGTGCCCATCAGTCCGCTCCCGTGGCGGTCTTTAGGTCAAAGACTAGTGCCCTGAGTATAGCCCTACCTGTGTACATTCTGGTTCTGCAGAACTTGTCCAACTTTGTCTTGAATCCCTGGAAGGTGTTTTCCCTTATAACCGCCTCCGGAAGAGCGTTCCAATTTTCTACCACTCTCTGGGTAAAGAACTTCCTTATGTTTTTACGGCATCTATCCCCTTTTAACTTTAGAGAGTGCCCTCTCGTTTTCTCTACCTTGGAGAGGGTGAACAACCTGTCTTTATCTACTAAGTCTATTCCCTTCATTATCTTGAACGTTTCAATCATGTCCTCTCTCAGTCTCCTCTTTTCAAGGGAGGTTTAAATCGAGTTGGATTCCTCTGGGATCACCTGATGTGTCTGTAGCAGCTTTTGAACGATTTGTTCTTCAAGATGTAGAGACAATAGAACAAAAGAGACATAAAATCAACTTTAATCTTTCTCGTTGTCAGCAAAATGTTATTAAATCTATGCAAGAGGACCCAATCATTATTCTAATATGCACAGAAAAGGGGAAGAGATTGTGATCCAGAACTATGTGAAATACAAGCATGAAGCATTACATCAGTTAAATAACAATGATTATTATTCAGAACTGTTGGAGGATCCTATAGAGGATATCAAAATTAAGATTGATGAGATATTAAATCAGGCAAAATGTGATGGCTTGATGGTACAGAAGGAACATCATTTTTTGTCTCAAAGTTTTTCTAGGATTCCTGAGATTTATTTTATCCCCAAAATTCACAAGTCCCTGCAAAACTTCCCTGGGTCATCCAATAGTAGCTGGTATTGGCTCTGTCCTTGAACCTCCTCAACACATGGATGGGTCCTTAGCAAAATCTTATATTAGAGATGTCCTTAGCAAAATCTTATATTAGAGATTCTGCCCATTTTCTAAAAGTGTTGGAGGAAGTCTCTGAAGTTCCATTGAGTGATGATAGTATTTTGGTGACAGCTGATGTGTCAGCACTGTACACCAATGTTCCACAGGCATCAGCTATTAGGTTACTACAGGAACAACTGAAGAACGCATATCTTTCTAAATCCAAGCAATAATTGGTTTACAAGCTCACTGAAATAGTAGTTAGTAATAACTATTTTAGATTTGAAAATAAATACTATTTATAAACAAAGGGTGTAGCCATGGGGGCAACGGTTGCCCCCACTATTGCCTGTTTATACATGTCTTTGCTTGTTTATATATGTCTCGGTTTGAAGAGAATTTTGTTTACAATTCTCCACATTTCAAGTTGGTAAAGCAATGGAGAAGATTCATTGATGATGTGGTTTTTTTATATGGACTGGTTATCTTAATCAGTTACAGTTATTTCTGGATGAACTAAACTCATTTGATAGTAACATCAAGTTTACTAGTGTGATTGATAAACATAAAGTTTCATTCTTGGATATTTTAATATCCAAGCAGGACAATAAATTGTGCATCAATCTTTATAGAAATCCATCTGATCGTAATGTTTTACTTCATTATCAAAGCTTTCTTCCCAGAGCTCTGAGGTCAGTTTCTTCCCAGAGCTCCAACAGGTCAGTTTCTTCGGTTAAGAAGGATCTGCTGTGATGAATTAGATTTTAATTCTCAAGCGCTTTCTATGCATGACAAATTATTGAAAGGTTACCCCAGTCGGGTTGTTAGGAAAGCTTGGAAAAGAGCGAAGCACTGTCAGCGGGAATGGCTTACCTACTCTACCCCTCAAAAGCAGGAAAATACGTTGGCTTGTATTTTACCTTGCAGTTTGGATTCCAAAGCAGCGTTCAGATTCCGGGGCAAAAATGAAGAAAAAAAAAAGTTCGGATTGTAAATCATTCGAGTTCCGGGGTGTTCGGATTCCAAGGTACCACTGTATACTGTTAGACTCTGCGATTATTTTGTTGATACTTGATAATTTTATCACAGAAGTAGTTATTAACTTCCTAGAGTGATATTCTCTAATATAGGTGCCACATGAAACACAAGTACCTAAGAAGGTGAACAGGAAAAACAAGTAACAAACCCGTGTCATTTAATTCCTGTACCCTCTTACTTTAATATAGAAGAGAGAACATGGGTAATCTGAGCTTAGCTTTGTGTTACCCCCCAAAATTGAAGAAATTACTCCTAAGCCAGTGGCATTAACTGAAGGAAAGGAGATACGAGATAGAGTTGAGAGTGACCTAAACAAATGAAAAAAAGGCAATGTGCCTGCAGAGTTAAGGTGCTGAAAGAATCTTCTTAGGAAGCAATAGCGGTACTTCAAGAAAAATGGTCTCCAACAGCAGAAAACTCAAGAGAAAATAACCAGGAGAAAACCTCAATGTTGCAAAGAGAAGCATGCAATGGAAAAACCAAAATGAGGAGAACTAGAATTGCTGAATCAGAAGCGTAATACCAGAGGTATAGCAAGAACCCAATGTAGACTCAGAAAGCAAAGTTACTTACCGTAACAGGTGTTATCAAGAGACAGCAGGCAGATAGTCTTACATGTGGGTGACATCATCCACAGAGCCCTGGTACGAACAACAGTACAAGTGCACTGGCACTTTAAGAACTTTAGAAAGTTTGCAACTGACCGCACCACACGTGCCTTCCCATCCGACGTAGGCATGTAGCTCCTCAGTTCAGTAAGCCAGCTAAGAAGACAATCAGGGGAGGTAGGTGGGTTGTGAGAATATCTGCCCGCTGTCCCTGGATAACACCTGTTATGGTAAGAAACTGTGATTTATCCTAGGACAAGCAGGCAGCATATTCTCACATGTGGGTGAACTCCAAGCAAACCAGAATGGGATGGTGGGAGAGTTGGCCTTTTAGGAAAATAAATTTTGTAACACTGTTTAGCCAAAGTGCCCATCCCATCTATAATAAGATTCCAGACAATAATGAATTGACGGTATGAACCAAGGATCAAGTGGCAGCTTTGCATATTTCATCAATAGGAGTAGAATGAAGAAAAGCTACTGAAGCTGCCATAGCCCTTACTTTATGGGCTGTGACTCGACTCTCCAGTTGCAGCCCAGCCTGAGCATAATACAACGAAATGCAAGCAGCCAACCAATTGGAAATCATTCTCTTGGAAACAGAATTATCCAACTTATTAGGATCAAAAGAGACAAAAAGCTGGAGAGATGATCTATGTGATTTAGCCAATGCTCGTTTGCAGTCCAGAGTATGATGAGCCGTTTCTCCAGGCTTGGGAAAAAATACTGGAAGAACAATGGATTGATTGAGATAAAACTCAGTGACAACCTTTGGTAAGAACTTCAGATGAGTATGAAGTACCACTTTGTCATGGTGGAACACTGTAAATGGTGGATCCGCCACTAAAGCTTGAAGTTCATTCACTGTGTGAGCAGAAGTTAGAGAAATGAGGAAAACCACTTTCCAAGTAAGATATTTTAAATGAGCCGAAGACATTGGTTCGAATGAAGGCTTCATCAATCTAGCAAGTACCACATTAAGATCCCACACACAGGAGGTGGTTTGAGAGGTGGTTTGACATTGAAAAGTCCTATAGGATGAACAGCAAGAGGTTTTCTATCCACTGGTTGATGAAAAGCAGAAATTGCACTGAGATGGACTCTAATGGAAGTATACTTGTGGCCAGAGTATGACAAATGCAGGAGGTAATCCAAATTGAAGAAACAGAGGTGGATTTTGGATCCTGGTGGTGAAGTATGCACCAGGCAGAGAAACGGGTCCATTTTTTAATATAACGCTGTTGTGTGGCCAATTTTCTGGAAGCATCCAAGATATCTCTGACAGGCTGAAAAATTGTAGGTCAGGTGAAGTCATCCCGAGAGATACCAAGCTGTCAGGTGCAAAGACTGCAGGATGGGGTGTAGAAGAGAACCGTGACTCTGCGTAAGAAGAGATGGAAAAATTGGCAGTGGTATTGGCTCCTTGATACTGAGTTGAAATAAAAGGGAGAACCATAGTTGTCTGGGCCACCGGGGAGCTATCAGAATCATGGTGGTAGACTCCTGTTTGAGCTTGATAAGCATTTTGAGAACAAGAGTAATGGTTGGAAACGTATAAAGGAACTTGCACGTTCAATCCAGGAGAAAAGCGTCCACTTCTAGGCGATGAGAATATAGTCTGGAGCAAAAGTGGGGCAGCTTGTTGTTGTGGGGAGGCACAAACAGGTCTACTTGAGGAGTCCCCCAGTGAGAGAAGATGGGATGGAAAGCTGCTGAGTTCAGCGTCCTTTCGTGAAGTTGAAGAATGCAGCTTAGTTTGTCCACGAAAGAATTCTGTTCCCCCTGAATGTAAACAGCTTTGAGGAAGATGTTGTGAGGAATTGCTCAATTCCAAATCTTTTGAGCCTCTTGACAAAGGAGAGATCCCGTTCCTCCTTGCTTGTTTAGATAGTAAATGGCCACCTGATTGTCTGTATGGACAAGGAGAACTTGATCTTGTAGAAGATGCTGAAAAGCCTCGAGAGCATTGAAAATTGCTCTGAGTTCCAACAGATTTAAATAATGGCATCGATCTCTGGTGGACTAGAGACTTTGAGTGCGTAAGCCATCCTGGTGAGCTCCCTAAGCATAAGTTGATGAATCCATGGTGAGAACTTTCTGATGAGGGGGGGTGTGGAATATCAATCCTCTGGAAAGACTGGAAGAGAGCATCTACCACTGAAGTGATTATCGAAGAGAAGAGAGGTGAAGCCTGGCAAAAGGAGCCATGTGGACTGTAGATGCCATGTGTCCCAGAAGAACCATCATGTGCCTTGCTGAGAGTAATCAAAGCTGAACAACCTGATAGTAAAGTTGGATAAAGGTGTCCTGACGCTCTTGAGGTAGAAAAGCCCTGAGTTGTATTGTGTCAAGTCGAGCTCCTATAAACTGGAGCTTCTGATGGTTGATTTAGGGAAGTTGATCTTGAACCCCAAATTCTGAAGAAACAGGATGGTCTGAGAGAGAGAGACACTTTTTATTGCCAGGGGTTGGTGTTGAAGGGTTTATGAAGCTGGATGTGTTCGTGTGTTTTAAAAAGGAAAATTTATTTCTGTATGTTTTTTTGTGTGGGAAGTGGCAGATCTTCATGATCACAGAAACCTGCGGACAAGGTGTACATACTGATGATAAATCTATCCTGTTTGTGTTTTTTCTGCTCAATTCAAAGAGAACCAGCGGTGAATGAATGTAAACTAAAATTAAGACCTGAAGATTCTTGTGATTATGGTTTGTGGACCGGCATAGGCCTTTCCAAAACACCACCAGAACTTAAATCAGTTATAAAGGTAGCTGTATACTGCATTCTAAATAAATGTTTGCAAGGCGTGAAGGATGAAGACTATGGAGCCTGCTTAATATGAGCTGGGGGGCAAAAACACCACGATTGCTTGATATGGGGCAAAAGGATATACAATAGAAACTCAGGAAAACTTGTGACATGCTGTACCTGGAACGTGTGGTAAATGTAGTCACTTTTGTAGGCTATAAAATGAAAATACTGATACTTTGTAATGAAAGCATTAATATATTAATTGATTTAATCAGAGATAATAAGACCTCTATAAACGGCCCACGACTACTCAATAGATTGGTCAATTCATAAGAGATGGTGAATATGTAGAGATGGTAAATGATTTAATCCGTGACACCGATTATAAATCATTCTTCAAAAGAAATGCTTTTTAAAACATGTTTTTATTCTTGGGATTGTGGGAAATACAGTATGTAACTGCTTGTTTGTTTGTAAAAAGTTTAAACATTTATTGTTGTAAAATAAAGATTTTTTTAAAATTACAAATGTGTTTTAGGAATGGCTAGCCACGTGAATTATCAGCCCAAGCTAAAACAATAGAAGGTGTGACAGGTTATAAGGAACTAGGCTCTAGGCACGTAGGGGTCATTTTGATAACAAACAAGATCTAGCAGAGGCCTTTGTGAATGGATTAATTTCTATAGAGGGTTGTAAGTGTATAAAAATACGCTGTGACAAGACCAGCTAGCATTCTGTTTTTTGTGGATGTTACACCGGACCGCGGATACATCAACCGCTAACATGAGTAGAAAAGGGGCTTTTATTTTTGTTTTTAGGGATATCATTTTTTTTTCTGTCTCTGAATCTATCATTGCATTTAAAACAGGAACGGGGATCTGGGCAAGGGATTATTAGTTTGGTCGGGGGGCGGGGGTTAGAGGAATTTATCAAAGAGGTATGTTTTTAGAGATTTCCTGAAGGATTGATAAGTTGGGGCAAGAGAGATGAGAGTGGACAGGCAGTCATTCCATTTGCCAGCTTGGAAAGAGAGGGTTTTGTCGAAGAATCTTTTGTGGATGCATCCTTTTGGGGAGGGGTAGGCAAACAGGTGTGCATTGCGTGTACGGTTAGAGCCTGGGAAGGTGAAGTGGCGTGAAAGATATATCGGGGCTGAGCCAGTTAGGGTTTTGAAGCAGAGGCAGGCGAATTTGAAGATGATCCTTGCTTCGAACGGTAGCCAGTGAAGTTTCCTGTAGAAAGGGCTGATGTGGTCTGATTTTTTGAGCCCGTAGATGAGGCGGACGGCGGTATTCTGAATAAGTCGTAGTCGTTTAATGGTTTTCTTGTAGGAGCCCAGATATATGATATTGCAGTAATCCAGGGAGTTTAGAATTAGGGATTGGACCAGCAATCTGAAGGTGGGAAAATCAAAGTAATGTTTGATGGAGCGGAGTTTCCACAGGGTGGAAAAACATTTTTTGACCTGGGTGTTAGTGTGTTCTTCTAAAGTGAGGCATCGGTCCAAGATGACTCCGAGGATTTTTATAGTAGAGTTGATTGGATACGTTAAGCCATTAAGTTGCAGGGTGGTGGATGTTAGTTTGTGGTTGGGACTTGCAAGGAAGAACTTGGTTTTTTCTGGGTTTAGTTTCAGTTTGAAGCGAGTGGTCCAGTTTTCTACCATGGTGAGGACAGTTGAGATGAATTGTTCTGTCTCATGTGACAGTGAGGTGATGGGTATGATGATTGTAATGTCATCCGCGTAGATATAGGATTTCAGGTTATGGTTCGATAACATGTGTCCCAGTGATGCCATGTAGATATTGAATAGTGACGGGGATAGGGGGGAGCCTTGGGGGACTCCGCAGGGGTTGCTCCATGTATGGGAGAAGGTTCCGTCATTATGGACTTGGTAGGTTCGGTTTTTTAGGAAGCCTGTGAGCCAGGTTAGTACTTGTCCGGCGATGCCTATGGAGTCGAGGCAGCTAATCAGAATGTCATGGTCTACTAGGTCGAAGGCACTGCTGAGGTCGAACTGTAGTAGCAGTGCGCTGTTTCCCAGTGAGAATAGTTGGAGGAGGTGATTGGTTAGTGAGGCTAGAACGGTTTCCGTACTGTAATTGGTGCGGAATCCAGACTGGGATTCGTGGAGGATGTTAAATTTCTCTAGGTATGATGTGAGATAGTGATTGACCAGTCCTTCCATGATTTTTTGGAAGAGAGGAATATTGGCGATGGGTCTGTAGTTGGAGGTTACAGAGGGAGATTCTTTGGGGTTTTTAATTATTGGAGATACGAGGATGTGTCCAAGTTCCAGTGGGAAGTGGCCGGTTGTCATGCACAAGGTTATCCAGTTGAAGAGTTCCGCTTTGAAGGGGAGGGGGCAGTTTTCATGATGGTTGGAGGGCAGTTATCTAGTAGGCAGTTGGATTTGGAATATTTTGAGTATAGCTTGAGAAATAGGTTCCAGTCTGGGTTATTGAAGTGAGACCAGGTCATGTCTGCTGGTGAGCCATCCTTTTCTGGAGAGGGTGGTTGGATATATGGGTAAGTGCTAGTTGTTGTGAGCGTTGTTTTCAAGTTGAGAATTTTGTTGGCGAAGTAGTCAGCTAGGTTTGTTGGGGAGGGTGGTAGATCAGTGGGGGAGCTTTTATGTGGGACGGTGTCAAATAAGGAGTTAACTATTCTGAAGAGTTTATTAGTGTTTAGGGATGGGGTGTTGATAAGTTGGGAGTAGTGCTTGTGTCGTTTTTCTTTAATCATTTTTTTGTATTCTGTGACTTTAATTCGCCATGAGTGTCTATCTGTGTTTGTGCCTGTTTTGCACCAGGTTCTTTCCAGTTTGCGTACTTCACGTTTGAGGGCAAGAAGATCTGCATCGAACCATTTAGCAGAGGAGCGGTGTTTTTTCTTGTAAAGTTTCAGTGGAGCAATGTCGTTTAGGGTCTTATTGCTGAAATTGTTCCAGTCTGAGATGAAGTTAGGGTCAGGATCTGGGATGGATGTTGGGTTGTAGTGGGACCAGAATTCTTCTGGGTTAAGTTGGCCTCTAGACCATTTTGTTTTTTCTTTGTGGGTGGTTTTTGGTTGTTTTTTGGTTTGTTTTATTAGCCAGTGTAATTTGAAATTGCAACGGAGGTGATCAGACCAGGGGGTGGTGGACCAGTTTTCTTCTTTAAGGTTGATGCTGGGGGTTGAAGTGGTATTGGGGAGGAAGGAGATCAGATCTAGGTGATGGCCTTTGTCATGGGTTTTTGTAGGGGGTGGTTTAGAGAAACCTAGGGATGTTAGGAAGGAGAGGAGATCGGCCACGTTGGAATTCTCTTCCTGTTCAAGGTGTAGATTGACGTCCCCTGCAAGAAGATTGTGAGTGCCCGCGACGGAATTTGTGAGGAGGTATTCATAGAAATCTTTGGCTTGGTTCCATTTGCTGGGGGGGGAGTAAAATAGTGTAATAGTTAGATTGTCTTTGCAGTCAGCTTTGGAGATTTTGCAGGAGAGGATTTCCAGAGCGTTGGTCAGTTTAGAATCGAGGATTTGGAACTGGAAGTGGTCGCGGAGGATTATTGCTAGGCCGCCACCTCTTCTAAAGTTTCTTGATAATGGAATGATTTTGTAGTTTGGAGGGAGTAGGTCTCTGATGATGGGGTCATGGTCGGAAATTAGCCATGTTTCGGTGAGGAGTAGGATATCGAGGTGGGTTTCTTCTAGCCAATCTTTGATCAGTTGGGCTTTGTTTCTAGCTGAGCGAATGTTCAGATAGGCACCCAAAATTGTTTGGTGTTCCGAGGGAGTGATGGGCTGAGTACTTGGTAGATTTTTTAGGAGCCTGTTTCTTTTTTGTGTTGGTCTGGAGGAGTGTCGGGTGGAGTTGATTACGGTGATCGGGAATGGGCCTGATTCCTTGTAGTCATGGAGGATATTGGAGGGGGGAAGTGGTCTAATTGGTTTGATGGCTCTGTTCCAAGTGAGGTAGGTGGGAATGGGTTCAAATGCTAAGGTTCTGGTGATCCAATTTCTTGTGCTGAGTAGATAGAGGAGGAGGAGAGTAAGCAGTTTTCCTGTGAAATTAGGCATGTTGGGCCTTGCAGAAGTTTGATAGAGAGTGATGAAGGGTTGAGTAGGGGTTGGAGGGAGAGATTGATGGGGCTGGGGTGAATTGAGGTAGATGTAAAGGTGATTCTGCAGTAGCTGGTAGGAGAGTATCAGAGGTTGATGGGTCTAGCTGGTGGAGTATGCAGTTGGGGTATGCGGTTGGGAAACTGAAGTCATGCAGGGGGGAAGAGTGATTGTTAAAGTGTGCAGATAGGTGAGGAAGTAGTCATGCAAATACTTAGCTGCTAGGCCAGTCTGGAATATCCCGGTCAGGTTGGACAATTTGGAAGCAGTCGTCGGCACGAGGCTGGCTGATCCGGTTTTGAAGAGTCAGATCTGGAGAGCTGGGAGAGGGTGGTGTAGGGTGGAGAGGTAGATTTGGGCTCCACTTGGCCGCTTCGCGAAGGCGCGTGCTAAGGCGCAAGGCACGCGCCTTTGCCGTGCGTCTTCGCCGGCGCGCCGAACGGCCACGCGCCGTTTAGAGGCAGTCTTTTAAGATGTCCCGGCAAGTTTGTTTGGGGGGCGGAGCAAGCTCAGACGCCCAGCCCAGCAGTAAGCTAATTGAATTCGGGAGAGGCAGGAGGAGACGATGTCGGTGGGCCCTACTCAGGAGCAGGGCAGGCGGTCTCGGCGGGTGCGAGGTAGGGCAGCAGCCGCTGCAAAGAATGGCTCCACGCGCCGTTTAGAGGCAGTCTTTTAAGATGTCCCGGCAAGTTTGTTTGGGGGGCGGAGCAAGCTCAGACGCCCAGCCCAGCAGTAAGCTAATTGAATTCGGGAGAGGCAGGAGGAGACGATGTCGGTGGGCCCTACTCAGGAGCAGGGCAGGCGGTCTCGGCGGGTGCGAGGTAGGGCAGCAGCCGCTGCAAAGAATGGCTCCACGCGCCGTTTAGAGGCAGTCTTTTAAGGTGTCCCGGCAAGTTTGTTTGGGGGGCGGAGCAAGCTCAGACGCCCAGCCCAGCAGTAAGCTAATTGAATTCGGGAGAGTAGGGAGGAGACGATGTCGGTGGGCCCTACTCAGGAGCAGGGCAGGCGGTCTCGGCGGGTGCGAGGTAGGGCAGCAGCCGCTGCAAAGAATGGCTCCACGCGCCGTTTAGAGGCAGTCTTTTAAGATGTCCCGGCAAGTTTGTTTGGGGGGCGGAGCAAGCTCAGACGCCCAGCCCAGCAGTAAGCTAATTGAATTCGGGAGAGGCAGGAGGAGACGATGTCGGTGGGCCCTACTCAGGAGCAGGGCAGGCGGTCTCGGCGGGTGCGAGGTAGGGCAGCAGCCGCTGCAAGGAATGGCTCCACGCGCCGTTTAGAGGCAGTCTTTTAAGATGTCCCGGCAAGTTTGTTTGGGGGGCGGAGCAAGCTCAGACGCCCAGCCCAGCAGTAAGCTAATTGAATTCGGGAGAGGCAGGAGGAGACGATGTCGGTGGGCCCTACTCAGGAGCAGGGCAGGCGGTCTCGGCAGGTGCGAGGTAGGGCTAGGGTTAAAAGAAAAATTTCTATACTTTTATAATGGTTGATCAAGAAAATATTAAGCATAACCCTGAAGAAAATGTGTATTAATGGTTATGCTATGTTATAAATTGTAGATCGGGAAAATGTTAGAAAGTTGCAAGCAGATACCGTGAACCCGACAGAAAAGTCTAACAGGAAAAGATCACGTAGTGAAAGCTTCTTAGACAGTGAACCAGAGCCCAAAGATGTTTACTGGAAACCAAAAGATAAACAAAATAGTAAGTATTCTGATTTTGTAAGGAGACTAATGTAAAAGAAAATGTCATTATTTTTATAATGGTTGATCAAGAAAATATTAGGCAGTCAGATCCTCAAAGGGGGAAAAAGTATTAACGGTTATGCTATGTTATAAATTGTAGATCAAGAAAATGTTAGAAAGTCACAAGCAGACACCGTGAAGCCGACAGAAAAGTCTAACAGGAAAAAGACACACAGCAAAAGCGTCTCAGAGCCAGACTGCACAGAAGATGGAGAATGTTATGAAGGTGATAATTATCCATCATAACATTCTCCAGCAGCAAGGTGTCAGAGGACGGTTCAAATAAGGGTGCATTAGTTCCTTCTGAAGATTCAGAACCAATCAGCTATGTCCAGTTTGTGAAAAGATGGGATCGTAAACTAGACAAGTTTCATGGTGTACTTTATTCAGAAGAATTTCGTTTCATTAATTTAGACAGGATAACATCATTACTTGAGGTTCAAAATGCTATACGCCAAGGCATTCA
Source organism: Geotrypetes seraphini (assembly GCF_902459505.1). Taxonomy (NCBI): domain Eukaryota; kingdom Metazoa; phylum Chordata; class Amphibia; order Gymnophiona; family Dermophiidae; genus Geotrypetes; species Geotrypetes seraphini. The sequence continues at coordinate 152,921,876 of NC_047087.1, read as the reverse complement.
ACATATCCTGAACGATGTTAGCAACAGAGTATCGCCCGGTGACTTCGTACAAGTGCATCTACATTCATCGCTTTTTCACAACTCCATGTTTTCTGGTAAATTAAATCCCGAATCACTAGATGCTGATGATTTCTTAGACTAGGTTGCTAAACTCCTTCAAAGTCACAGAGAAATACAGGTCTGTGATTTATTCCATGTTGTACTTTTTGCCAGAAGCTCTATAGTCACGACCATTCCTGTTTCCTGCATACATTCACAGTCGTAAATATACTTTTCAGATGTTTTAAATTTATCGATAGGGGTCATAAAACATAAGTGTATGTCGTCACCGCTTAAGGGTTCACGGCATAGCTTACACATCCTATCCTTACATTTATGTTTCTCGTTCACATAAGACTCGCATTTCAGACACTCCACTTCTTTTTTCTGTGCAAGCTGCATATGTCTATCTAAACAGTCTTTAGAGCGACAACACATCTTCCATTTAGGACCTCTCTGCTGTTGATCTGATGTTTTAAAGCAAAACCATGAGTTTGTATAAAACACAACTCTTATATTTATCTTTAAATGTTGTTCTTTGGTTGCTATATCATCAAGCATGACTTTTTTAAGTACCAACCACCCCAAATCATTATGTAGCTTTTCAGCACCTGTTAACAGTTCAGCATCTGTAAGTTTTACTGGCGACATAAATGCTGTAAGGCTACAGACAAAACACAGGTTATTGCCTGTGTTATTCAAATCTATTAAATACATCCTTTTTTTCCTGCAAAATCTGGCTAAACAGTATAGATTTTAACACCCTATGGGCCCCACCACCCTTGTTTCTTATTACAAGTACAACAACACAGAATAAATCACAGACCTGTATTTCTCTGTGACTTTGAAGGAGTTTAGCAACCTGGACTAAGAAATCATCACCATCTAGCGATTCGGGATTTAATTTACCAGAAAACAAGGAGTTGTGAAAAAGCGATGAATGTAGATGCACTTGTACATAGTCACCGGGCGATAATCTGTTGCTACCATCGTTCAGAATATGTTGAATGCCTTGGCGTATAGCATTTTGAGCCTCATGCAATGTCTAAATTAATGAAACGAAATTCTTCTGAATAAAGTACACCATGAAACTTGTCCAGTTTACGATTCCATCTTTTCACAAACTGGACATAGCTGATTGGTTCTGAATCTTCAGAAGGACCTAATGCACCCTTATTTGAACCGTCCTCTGACACCTTGCTGCTGGAGAATGTTATGATGGATAATTATCACCTTCATAACATTCTCCATCTTCTGTGCAGTCTGGCTCTGAGACGCTTTTGCTGTGTGTCTTTTTCCTGTTAGACTTTTCTGTCGGCTTCACGGTGTCTGCTTGTGACTTTCTAACATTTTCTTGATCTACAATTTATAACATAGCATAACCGTTAATACTTTTTCCCCCTTTGAGGATCTGACTGCCTAATATTTTCTTGATCAACCATTATAAAAATAATGACATTTTCTTTTACATTAGTCTCCTTACAAAATCAGAATACTTACTATTTTGTTTATCTTTTGGTTTCCAGTAAACATCTTTGGGCTCTGGTTCACTGTCTAAGAAGCTTTCACTACGTGATCTTTTCCTGTTAGACTTTTCTGTCGGGTTCACGGTATCTGCTTGCAACTTTCTAACATTTTCCCGATCTACAATTTATAACATAGCATCTTTTCTAACTTGTCTTGAATCCCTGGAGGGTGTTTCCCCTATAAAAGCCTCCGGAAGAGCGTTCCAGTTTTCTACCACTCTCTGGGTGAAGAAGAACTTCCTTACGTTTGTACGGAATTTATCTCCTTTTAACTTTAGAAGTGCCCTCTCGTTCTCCCTACCTTGGAGAGGGTGAACAACCTGTCTTTATCTACTAAGTCTATTCCCTTCATTATCTTGAATGTTTCAATCATGTCCCCTCTCAGTCTCCTCTTTTCAAGGGAGAAGAGGCCCAGTTTCTCTAATCTTTCACTGTACGGCAGCTCCTCCAACCCCTTAACCATCTTAGTCGCTCTTCTCTGGACCCTTTCGAGTAGTACCGTGTCCTTCTTCATGTACGGTGACCAGTGTTGGAGCCTTGTTTATGTTTTTCTAGGAAAGACCATCATGCTATCATATTTGATAATCCTCCCTGGGTATGGCTGGGAGCCCAGGAGGGACTATTAATGAACACATGGGCTTGGTACATGACATCTACATCTAAACATCACCGTCCCTAGCTAACACATTACACATTATATCCTGGAATGTAGCAGGTATCCCCATCCCCTATCAAGAGGACAAAAATCTTGACTCAGTTGAAACGTCACAAAGCGGACATCGCTTGTCTCCAAGAAATGCACTTGACTGATGTAGAGCATTCCAAATTAGGAAGGTCTTGTTTGGGAGGGATATTTGCGGCCTCAGCTCCACATAAACGGGTGGGAGTGGCAATTTTAATTAGAAAGTCCCTACCACATACTGCGCATATAGTGGAACGGGATCCACAGGGTCGCATTACATCTATTGAATATTTATGCTTCTGTGTGTGACCACTCCATTTATGAGCTCCTCGTGGCTTTGAGCGTTCTGGGGACTCTATGTTTTTAGCGGGAGACTATAATCCTGGATCTCTCTTATCGGGGACGGGAGCGCGTGCAATTCCCTATCTTTGTTCCGCCTTGGATCTGGTAGATCCATGGCGTCTGCTTCATGCCACAGAAAGATATTATACGCACCGATCTAGAGCACATAGCACGCTTTCCAGAATTGATTACATTCTTACCACCAGACACACCTTTTTAAATATTGACTCGGCGGCTGTTGGACCTTTGGTAACTTCAGATCATTCATTGATTTGGATAAATGTGAATGCAGGTTTTGGCTTGAGAGGCCCTGCTTGTTGGTGCTTTCCAAGCTACTTGTTTCACGTTGCTCACTTTAGGGACTTTCTACAACAAAGATAGGATGACTTTTTGGAGTTTAATGCCAACATATGCAAGACCCAGACTTTTTTCGGAGTACAGCTAAAGTGGTTCATAGGGGGGATTGTATTGCGTACGTTATAGCTAGAAATAGTCGGTTATCTAGGGGAATTCTTTGTTTAGAGAGGGATCTGGCGGCTGCCAAACGTCACTATGCAGCTTGTCCCTCCCCTACCACTAGGGAACATTTGATTTCTATAGAAACAGCTCTTAATTCTCACATATACGAACGGACGATGAAGATGATGTTCTACCAAAATTGAAATATCGTAGATATGGTAACCATTAGGGAAAATTATTAGCATATCTCACAAAAAGGGCAAGAGGACAGTGATTTATAGGAGGAAGGATCTGGAAGCTGGACCTCTGGTTGGGGACTACATGGTAGATTCTGGTATGCCCCAGTTAACAGACTTAGAAATTGAATCTCTGAATGCTCCCATTACTATTAGAGAATTACAACAGGTGATTCAGAACCAGAGGAATTATTCCACCCCTGGACCAGATGGCTTTACAGCTGAGTTTTATAAATTGCTGGCCTCTCAGATTGGCACTCCCTTGCGTGATTACTATGCTCAAATTATAGAAAGGGGCAGTTTTCCCCCGGGCACAAATGAGGCCTTGATCACATTGATCTTGAAACCTGGTAAAGATGCGACTTCTACCAACTCATATTGTCCTATCTTGCTACTTAATATAGACATCAAAATCCTAGCCAAGATCTTAGCAAACCGTCTTTCCCTCCTTCTCCCCAGAATAATAGGTTCTGAACAGGTGGGCTTTGTGCGCGGTAGGCAATCGGTACAAAATGTCCGTAAGATGCTCTTGGCAATGGCCCATGCTCAAGTTCACGATATCCCAATGTTGTTAGTTTTGACGCAGCCCGGGCTTTTGATCAGGTAGACTGGATGTATCTGTTTGGGGTGATGGACTATCTGCGGGTGAAGGGTTGGTATACTCAAGCATTACAGACTTTGTATACATCGCTGGTGGCGCGATTGCTAATTAATGACACTATAACTGAAAGCTTCCCGATAGAACGTGGAATGAGACAGGGATGCCCTCTTTCCCCACTCCTTTTCCTACTATATTTAGAGCCTTTTTTGAAAATGCTATTGAGAGATCCTGAAGTAGCAGGAGTGACCTTTGCCGACCATAAGGTCAATGTATTGGCCTTTGCCAATGACTTAATCTTTACTGTGACTCAACCATGTTCTTCTCTCTATCTCAAGCAATCCCTTGAAGAATTTTGGTTATTTGGGATTCACACTAAATTACCATAAGTCCAAGGCTTTAGCTATTCTAGCTACTCTACAAGATACATGGGGGGTTCCCTTTTCTTGGGCTCCAACAGCGATAAAATATTTGGGGGTATGGTTGCCTCAGGATACATCTATCATCTATGCTTGCAATGTTTCCCTGCTATTAGAGGAAGCATTGCAACTGCTCAAGCTTTGAACTCTTTTCCCGTTATCGGTGGCAGGGTGTATGGCTTTGTATAATATGGTGCTCTTCCCAAAATGGTTACAGTACTCCCCCGATATTCACGGGGATTCCGTTCCAGGAACCCCCGCAAATCTTGAAAAACCGCAAATACGATTTTTAGCGGGGGAGACAGGAGAGAGCAGCCGGAGCGCCGGCAAGTGAAGGAAATCACTCGCGGTATGCTCTGACCGCCTCTTCCTGCACTAAAGTCAGGCCTCACCAATCAGGAGACCACATATGACATTTGTGAGAATGTTTGCCTAGGGAGTGGGGGGGTTATGTGTTGCTGAAATTCCGCTGGTATGCATTGGTATGCCAGATACGGCACATCAATGACTGATTTAGAGGTACATCTTATTTTTCAGCCACTCAGGTGGAACTGTCATTGTTATACCCCTATCATATTAGCTACTTGCTACAAGTATCAGCCCTGGCCCTCTGCCCCATGGTGGCAAACTACCCTATATCCCTATATTTTCACTGGTGAGGTGGACATGGCAATGGGTCTGTGGGTGTTTAAAATTGTCTCCTGTGATTTCTCCATACCTTCCAATTCAGGGCAATTGTAATTTGTTCCCAGGGTTGCAGAGTTCATCTATTCAGAGGTGGGCTTCCCAAGGATTACAATATATCTTCCAATTATATATGGAAGAAGGAACTTTTGCCTCCTTTGCTTCCTTGCAATGTACGTTTGGACTATTAGCAAGCCGAGAGGCAATATCAGAGATGTTCAGTCTTTCTGCTCAACAACTGATTCCCTTACGATTTCATCATGTGGGCCTATGAGACTGTCAAGCTGGTACCAACTTTGATATTTTAGCAGCCTCCTGGGCTGCAGACCTCCAGTGTGCACTTACAGCTCAAGTGCAACAGGTATTGAAAAACTTGAAGAAGGTGTCCTCCAATATACTATACTGGGAACTTCAATTCAAATTCATTTTCCATTTGTATATCCCCCCCCCCCCCCCATGAGAGCCTACTGGATGGGTATTACTCCGGTTCACAACTAACCTAAATGTGTTTGGGCTCATGTCACACTGGGCCATATGTTCTGGTCCTGCCCACCTATCAATCAGTTTTGGCATTATTTGGGTCAGTATACTATAGCTATATGGGGCAAACAGTGGATGCCGACTCCTAGAGCTCTTTTTGGATTTTACAAGATAATGTTTTTCTTCTAAATCTTTCATATACAAAGTTGCTAATAAAGGAGCAAGAGAAGCTCCCATAGCAAATCCATGGTTTTGTTGAAAAAAATCTCCATTAAACCCATAATAGCTCTGAGTTAAAACTATAGTTGCATGCTTCATCAAAAACATTGCAGTGATTCTGGTACAGATATCTTGTTTATCAAAAATATCTTGCATTACAATTAAGGCTTTATCAGCCGGAATCATTGTGTAACATTTAACATTACAAGTAACCAATGAGGTTCTACTTCCTGTAAAGATGATATCATCTGTATCATGTGTGTGGTATCTTTGCCATATTCAAAACTGCTTGTTGCAGAAACAACATCTAAATATTTTGACAATGGTTCCAACACAGAATTTCTCATCGATACTATTGGATGTCCATGAGGGTGGTTTAATGATTTATGAATTTTTGGCAAAAAGTAGATCCTCGTAGTCACAGGAAATGGTGTTTTAAAAAAAAAAAATTAGCCTCTTTAAATGTCAGCATCTTCTCTTTATAAGACTGAGATACCAATTGTGCAATATTCTGCTTGATTTCCAAAGTAGGGTTGTTGGGCAGTTTTCTTTTTTTTTATTTATACAAATTTAATGTTTACAATATCAGATTATACCAAGAAAAAATGTTTCTTACACTTAATTAACGAAATTTCTACATATAAACAAAATTCCTTACCAAGCCCACAACAATGGGAAGACATGCTACTAATTTCTAATAACAAAAGTAAGAAGAAAACTAAGAATTGTTTTTTGATTCATCCCAGCGAATCTTTAACCAGTCCCTACTATTTGGAACTCCTACATCCTCTAATTTCTCAGTAGTGAAACACTGAGAAATCATCAGGGTGAGCAGCAAGGGTGCTCCTATTGATCCTGGGTTCAAAGCAGAACAGCCTGGCTATCTGAACTTTCAGGGAGCCAACTGCTAGGCCCTTTTCTAGGCATTCCTGGAGAAAGGCGAGTATCACTGAAACCAAAGCAGAGCTCAGGTCTTCACTTCTCTGAGTGCACCAAGTTTAGAAACACTTCCAGGCTTTCACATATGCTGCTACAGTCAACCTTTTCATATACCTCAGAATGGTGGAGACCACTCCATCCAAATGGAACAAATGCCTCTCTACCCTTATCTCCAATTCCCCCCACTATCAAACATTCCGGAAGTTAACCAAAACCTACCTCTTTGACAAATTCCTCTGATCAACCCTCCCTCCCCCCCCTCCCCTCCTGACCTCTCCCCCTAAGCCCTCACTACCTCATGCAACACTGCAATCTGTAACGCTGCTGTATCTAACTATAGCAATTGTAACCGTTCTGAACATATAACCTAACTGCCAAAATAACTTCACAGCATATTCATTGTCAAAAAATGTAAAGGTAACCTGACCGAATCTGTATCGTCCAAAATGTAAATCTAACCTTAACGAAATTGTAACATCGCTGTAAATGTACAGTCTCTTCTTCCATGGTAATGCGGTATACAAGAATGAAGTTATTATTATTATTATTATTAGTCTGCATGCTAGCGCTGCGCACTCAAGAGCCATTCCATAAGACAAAGTGTTTATGTTTATTAAGATTTGATATACGGCTCCAGCATTTTACTGATCTAAGTGGTTTACAATACAATTGATTAACGAAAGGAACTCATTGAAGATAGAGATAGAGACAAGATATGTACAAAGGCTGTTCAAAAAGTATCAGACCTTTATTCATAAAAAATACTCGTATTCAGATACAAAAATCATATACTAATCTCCTTCAAAGTAGTCCCCTTGGCTGCTACACACTTCTGACGGTTCTGCCACTGTTGGAAGCAGCGCTAGAATTCCTCTTTTGAGATTGCTTGCAACTGGTCTGTTGCATTCTGCATGATATCTTCTCTTGACAGAAATCTGGTCCCTTTCAGGGACATTTTCAGCTTGGGGAAAAGCCAGAAATCACACGGAGCCTGAGGAATCACAGGTGTGTTGTGTTTGGCCAGGAAACTCCATATCAAATGTGAAGAATGGGCAGGTGCGTTATTGTGATGGAACTGCCAATTGCCTGCTGCCCACAGGTCCGGCCGTTTTCATCTCACAGCGTTATGAAGGTGATGCAGAACCTCTTGGTAGTACCCCTTGGTGATTCGACAATCCTGCATTACCAGGGTCCTCACTTGGTCAATGACAATCTCATTTCTGGATGTTGAGGGCCTACCACAACGTGCTTCATTCTCCACTGACGTAATGACTCCACTCTCTGGATGACACAAAATGATTAAACATACGGGACAAAACAGAGACTATGAACTTCTGGAGCAATTTATAGAATTCTAGACGAAAGCCATTCAATCCAAAGCACCCAAACCAATAACCATGGAGATCTCTGCCTCTGAAATAGGTCTATTCAATTGAACCCGATCCTGCTCAGATATCTGGGGCAAAGAAAGACCATCCAGATAAACCCCGACATCCATCAAATCAGATGGCTCGGAATACAGCGCTCGATAGTAGTCATAGAAGACTGCATTAACAGCTGTATCAGAACGGACCTTCGCTCCCTGAGCAGAATGCAGTTGCAGAATATGACTCGGTCCTCTTGTTTGCTTTACCGCATTAGCTAACAATCGACCTCGGGAATTTCCAAATAGATGAAATTTATATTTGTAATAAACCAAAGATTTCCGTGCGCGAGCATGGAGCAGTTCCTGTAAAGCAGTCTGAGTGGCCACCAGTTGAGCCCTATTCTGGGAAGTCGGATACCTGCCATAACTCTTTCGATCATCCTGAAGTCGAACCTCCAACCGGAGAATCTCTATGTCGCGCATTTTTTTCTGGTGACTCGAATAGGCCATAATCTCACCCCACAAGACCGTTTTTGCTGCTTCCCAATACAGGATAGGGGAGTCTCAGTGAGGTGCGTTATAGAACTGGTAGTCCGCCCATTCCTAAAATTGAGGATCTGAATACAAATAAAGAGGAAACTGCCATCGAAAAGAATGCTGCACGGTTGGATTCAGCTCAAGCACAAGAAGAATCATGGCATGATCCAAACGATCATCAAATGCATCAAACGATCTGCCGATCCGCCGATTGTACTGTAGAGAAAAAAACCTAGAAATCAACCAATAGTCCAATATAGACATTGTGCCCTGAGCCCAAGAAAGATGGGTGAAATCCTTTTCCCCCGGATGTAACACTCGCCACACGTCGATGAGATCCAATCTCCACACAACACAGGCAGCCCACGTCTATTACTCAAATGTTCTGTTGGCGAGGGGTGAGATTTATCTACCAACGGGTCAAAGACCCAGTTGAAATCTCCCCCCACCAAAAAAGGAAGGAGTGAATATTGTGCCAGCAGTGTGATTAGATTATTAAGAAATTTCTGATCATGATTATTCGGAGCATAAATATTCCCCAGAATCAGCTATCTTCTGGCTATAGTAACCCCCAACTGAAGACCTACCCACCATCTTTGAAATTTAGCATGCTCCGTAGCAGACAAATGTGTCTCATGAAGAAACACTAAATCGGCTTTATTTCGATTCAAGGCCAGGAGTATTTTGTGCCACTTAATAGGGGACGTAACTCCATTCACATTCCAAGAAATGCAGTGAAGTATCATCAGGTAATGGGCGGAGGGCAACATATAAAAAGGAAACAAATTTCAGCCCAAAAGGTAAGGAGAGCCGACCCAGCCTCCAGCTCCCCTCAAAGTCTTAATCCAAAGCTGATCAGAAAAGAGGCCACAGCAGGACCATGCACGAAAGATGCACAGAGGAAAAGAAAAAAGGAAAAAAAGAAACCCATATCCCAAAAACATCGAACTCTCCCCTCCCACCACCCCCTCCCCACACCTTGTCGCCCTCAAACTATCACAACCAATACCCCTAGAACCCGTCCAATACCATATCACATGTATGGACTCTGAGGTAACCTTCTCCTATCCCTTCCCACTGCACACTCTAAGATAACAATCAGCACAACGGCAAAAAGTAAATAACTATACAAAAGGTAAAAATACATAAATACAGAAGATTTAAAAAAAATAGATATATAAAAGAAAATAAAATTTCTATATATATAATAAAAGAAAAAGAAGAAAAAAAGCTAGAGAACAGAAAATAAAATAATGGAAATAAATGCATATTGAGACCGCCCAAATCATGAAAAACATCGAAGCAATCAGCTATGTATACAAGGAGGACTACATCCATTCACACCCCATGTGGGGACGAACAACGTGAGCAATAGGAACTACAACAGGGAAGTACTGAAGGACCAGTTCCGGACGCTAGGAAGGAAGCTGAAGACCAGAATGCAGAGGATAGCATTCTTGGATATCCTGCCGGTACCCAGGGCAGATGAGAAGAGATAGATGGAGCGGCAAGCAGTCAATGGGTGGATGCGACGCAGGTGTGAGGAAGAAGGATTCCACTTTGTGCGCAACTGGATGACGTTCTGGGGAAAGAGCAAACTCTACAGGAAGGATGGACTCCACCTCAGCAGAGACGGAACGAGGCTACTTGCAAGCAACATCAAGAGAGAAGTGGAGAAGTTTTTAAACTAGGAAGAAATGGAAAACTGACAGTCGACTGAGAAAGAGAGTCGATGGTTCAGGAACTGGTATACCAGGAGGATACCGTGCAAGAAGACTCACCGGATTATAGGCAAGACAGATCAAAAAGGACACAAGAGGGAAGGAAATGCAAGAAAGGAACAGGCCGCAAACTCAAGTATATGTACACGAATGCAAGGAGCCTTAGAAATAAGATGGCACAAAAAGCCATGGCACAAAAAGATAACGTTGACATCATAGGCATCACAGAAACATGGTGGACTGAGGAAAACATCTGGGACACTGTGCTACCGGGATACAAACTATACCGCAGAGACAGAGTGGCTCAAAAAGGTGGGGGCATTGCCATATACGTCAAAGAGGAAATTGAATCTACTGGAGAGAACACGTCACAACTGACGGATAAGTTAGAGTCTCTATGGGTCAAAATTCCAGGAACAAATGGCCTGGAAAAGAAGATTGGCATCTACTATCGACCTCCCAGGGCAGTCTGAAGAAATTGACGGAGAAATGACAGACGAGATTAAACACAACTGCAAGGGAGGCAACATAGCTATCATGGGTGACTTCAACTATCCAGGAATAGACTGGAACCTAGGCACCACCGGCTGCATTAGAGACACCAAGTTTTTGGATGCTGTAGGCAATTGCTTCCTGGAACAACTTGTCAAGGAAAATACTAGAGGAAATGCAATTCTAGACTTAATTCTAAATGGCCGGCGAGGACCGGCACAAGATGTAGAAGTAGAAGGGACGCAGTGATCACAATATGATACGCTTTGATCTGGATGTAGGGGAGAAACATCGGTCCAAAACGACAGCCAAGACATTGAACTTCCGAAAAAGGAATTACGAAGGGATGAGACTAATGGTAGGGAAGAAGATTAAGAAGAGAATAAGCACTGTAAAAACGCTAGAGCAAGCTTGGTCCCTTTTTAAGGACACATTCACCGAGGCGCAATATCTACATATACCGCATATCAACAAGGGATCCAAGAGGAAAAAGAACAAAGAACCGGCGTGGTTCACTGTAGAGGTGAAGGAAGTGATCAGAGACAAGAAAACTTCATTTAAGGAATGGAAAAGGTCAAAAACGGACGAAAACTGGAACAAGCACAAACAACATCAACGCAGGTGCCATAAGGCGATAAAAAGGGGCCAAAAGAGACGAGGAAAAAATAGCTAAGGAGGCAATGAACTTCAAGCCGTTCTTTCAATATATTAAGGGGAAACGACCTGCGAAGGAAGCGGTGGGACCATTGGATGACCATGGAATAAAGGAAGCGCTAAAGAGGACAAAGCAATTGCCGACAAACTGAACACATTTTTTGCGTCTGTATTTACCGAAGAAGATGTGCACAATATATCGGAACCCATCAGGCTATATGCTGGAAACAAAGACGGAAAGCTGACAGGATTGATGGTCTGTCTACAGGAGGTGTGTAGACATATTTTAGGCTTAAGAGCGATAAATCCCCAGGACCGCATGGCATCCATCCGAGGGTCATCAAGGAACTGAAAGGGACCATAGCTGAACTGCTTCAACTAATAGCCAATCTGTCGATCAAATCGGGAAAGATTCCGGAAGACTGGAAGGTGGCGAATGTTACACCGATCTTCAAGAAAGGTTCGAGGGGAGATCCGGGAAACTACAGACCTGTGAGTCTGACCTCGGTACCGGGAAAGATGGTAGAGTTACTGATATAAGACAGCATTATTGATCACCTTGACGGACACGGGCTGATGAGGACCAGTCAGCACAGTTTTAGCAAAGGCAGATCGTGTTTGATGAACTTGCTGCACTTCTTTGAGGGAATAAACAGACAGATAGACAAGGGCGATCTGGTCAACATTGTATATCTGGATTTTCAGAAGGCGTTTAAGAAGGTTCCGCATAAACGACTACTTCGGAAAATTGCGAGCTATGGAATCAAGGGTGAAATACTCACGTGGATTAAAAACTGGCTGGAGCATAGGAAAGAGAGTGGGGGTTAATGGATAATACTCGGACTTGAAGAGCGTCACCAGTGGGGTGCCGCAGAGCTCGGTGCTTGGACATAGGTACAACGAGCGAGGTGATTAAATTTGAGGATGACACAAAGTTATTTAGAGTAGTGAAGACGCAGGGGGATTGTGAAGATCTACAACATGACATAACCAGGCTCGAGGAATGGGCATCGACATGGCAGATGAGGTTTAACGTGGATAAGTGTAAAGTGATGCATGTGAGTAATAAAAATCTCATGCACAAATACAGAATGTCCAGGGCGGTACTTGGAGAGACCTCCCAGGAAAGGGACTTGGGAGTTCTGAACAATAAGTCAATGAAGCCGTCCACGCAATGTGCAGCGGCGGCAAAAAGGACAAACAGAATGCTAGGAATGATAAAGAAGGGGATCACAAACAGATCAGAGAAGGTTATCATGCCACTGTACTGGGGAATGTTGCGCCCTCAACTGGAGTACTGCGTCCAGCACTGGTCGCCGTACATGAAGACAGACACGGTACTACTCAAAAGGGTCCAGAGAAGAGCGACTAAGATGGTTAAGGGGTTGGAGGAGCTGCCATACAGCGAAATATTAGAGAAACTGGGTCTCTTCTCCCTCGAGCAGAGGAGATTGAGAGGGGACATGATCAAACATTCAAGGTACTGAAGGGGATAGACTTAGTAGATAAGGAGAGGTTGTTCACCCTCTCCAAGGTAGGGAGAACGAGAGGGCACTCTTTTAAAGTTGAAAGGGGACAGATTCTGTACAAACGTAAGGAAGTTCTTCTTCACCCAGAGAGTGATGGAAAACTGGAACGCTCTTCTGGAGGCTGTTTTAGGGGAAAACACCCTCCAGGGATTCAAGACAAAGTTAGACAAGAACGTGCGCTGGTAGGGCTAGTCTTAGTTAGGGTGCTGGTCTTTGACCAGAGGGCCGCTGCATGAGCGGACTGCTAGGCATGATGGACCCACAAAACTGATAATAAAGCAAACCCAAGAAGAAAGTCAGACCAAACCCAACAGGGTCTCCCTCCTAAAAAAACCAACAAAGAAATTCTGTAAAAAATGATAACAGATCCCTAAGCTTAACAATCAGGGCTAAAGAATCCCTGCGAAACCAAGAGAGGGAGACCAGAATACCACGCTCAGTTAAGTACTGTAGAATCCATGTTCAATCAATGTCCATAGGAACCCCACCAAACACTCCAAAGAAGGACAGTGAGAGGGCCCCCAAGACCCCAGCAGACTCCAGAACTCCGGAAACAGAAATGCCTGAAACAGGCATGATGAAGCAAAAACTCACAAGTGTCCAACAAGAAAGTGATTCAGCCAGTTACAGGAAAAATGCAGTCAAAAACTGAACTTAGGAGACCCAAAGTACCCAAGCGCTCAAGTAGCCTGAGAAGAGGGACCTGGCATCTGATGAATAAAACTGGCCGCCACTTCCAGGGTCTCAAAAAGGTGGTTCTTTCCCTTGTAAAAGATCTTCAACTTTGCGGGATACAAAAGTACAAATTGCACATGTTTAGTATGCAACTCAGCACATAAAGGTGCATAAGCCTTACGTAGCAATGAGACTCTGCTTGAGTAATCCTGAAAGCTCTCAAAATCTCCGGCTTATGAGCATAGTTGAGCAGCTTCAAAATCATTACCCTCGGCCTGTTCGCTGGCACTCTCCGCTGGCCTATCCTGTACGCCCGCTCTATACGTAGGGGACCCGCTGTTGAATGCAGATCCAAAGAGTCTGTCAGCCAAGTTTCTAAAAAGCCCCTAAGTTCCAAATCCGCAATAGATTCGGGGAGGCCCACCAACCTTAGATTTCCATGTCTGGAACGATTCTCCAGATTGTCCATTTTATCTTCGAGACTTTAAAGTTGTTTGTGAAGGTCTTTATTGTGGACAGTGAGTCACTGCATGCTGTCTTCTGAAGGAGTCTAGGACTGGTTTTCCTAAGTGATGAACTAAGTTTTCTCCTTAATAAAATGCTGAATTATGTTTAATTGCAGACCTAACTTATCTCATGTTCTAGCCTGCCTGCACTGGGTGTTGTAGCTTGGCGTTTTAACTCCTTATGGTTATCTCAGCATACATGATATTGTATTCCGCCCTCCTGGACATGTAACAGAAAGACTGCAGGGCTTAGATAAATGACCTGCTAGTGTGAGCTTAGGACCAATGATTGTTAAGAAAAGGAACACGTGAGAAGTTTTTTTCTAGAATTCAGTTGTATAGCCAGAAAAGTGTATAAATTTCACTGTAACTTCCTGGTTTCAGGACTTCTGAAGCTGCCAGCTTGGGGGCTCAGGAGTCCGCATATGCTGAATAAAATGTACCTATTGCTTTCTTCAAGTCTCTAGTTTTGTGGCTGACCAAAGTGACCTTTCATTTGGCTTCCGAACAGGGACTTGAAGTCCATTTGACCACCGGTAACTCGATTGGTCACTTGTGTCTGGTCTAAGAGCTGACACGTTCGCCTAGCCAGCTTGGTCCTCACTTGGGATGGGTGGAACTCGGACACTTCGATCAGCTCAATTGATTAATCCAGTCCTGATTTAAAGTGCAGGAACTGATATCTGTCCAAATTTTGAGTGGCCACTCATCTGGTAAGTGCAGAAATTGATCACTTCTGTCCTGTTTCTCTTTCTCTACCTAGTAAAGCTACTTGATTTGTCGCTGAAGTCATCGGGAGGGATTCTAGGAACTGTTATTTTCTGATTGGGTAACTAAACTGAAGTCTGTTGTGTTTTGTGTGTTTGAGAGTGTCTGAGACGTCCTTGTGGATGAAGCGAGTGTGGACCTGTTAGTACTGCGTTCCCTAGTCCAGAAACAGGCAGGGCCAGGAATACAGGGAAGTGTTTTTGTCCTCCATTGCACAATGGGGGGATGTCAGGCTACCTATGGGGACCTCCTTGATACAATGTTAATTTTTAAAAGGGATTTGGCTCTGATTATGGGACTACACTTAAAAGATCAACCCTTATTCATCTGTGCCAGTTAGAATGGATGACGTTTGGTGTGGGCTGGCCCCCCTCTGGCTCCCTGGAAGAGGACATAACCCGTCAAGTTTTTATCATAGTAACCCACCCTAAGACTGGCCATCCTGATCAATTCCCCTATATAGATAGTTGGTTAGACTTAGTCTGCAGCAAGCCTTCTTGGCTTTTCCCTCCTGTACCCAAGAAACTCCAGTCCCAAGTCCTCGCCCTCAGGAAGACTGTCAATGAGCACTATCATCCTACTCATGTCTTTGAGTCTGACCCTTCAACTGACATACTTGAAATACCCACCACTCTTCCTTCTTGCTCGGCAACACCACAGCCCATACCCAATTCCAGTTCTGTCTCCCTTGCTCAGCCTTCTATTTTCCAGCTTGTACAACTCCCTGCCCAACTTCCAGTCTCCCCTTCCCGAGCCCCGGACGATAGCTCAGTTCATGAAATTCTGTCTTCCCCAGTCCTTTATCCACCTCTGGACTCTCTCTTTCTGATGATTCTCCTATCAGTCATCGCTTGAGACCTGATCCTCCTCAAATAGTTCCCCTGAGAAGATAAATGAAACATGAGACTCTGGAGGCTACAAATCTGGCCATGCCTCTTTCCCAGGTTCCCAGGTACCCACCAGATGCCGCTGGGCATCCCAAACCACCCACTATTAGTCTCGTATATCAATCCTTCACTACCAACTGGAAATCCCATTGTCCCCCTTACTCAGAGCGGCCACAGGCAACTATTGATGCCTGGCTCACTTGCTCCAGAAGGCTTTAAACTAGGTGAGCTGGGGGAGCTGACCCACTCTCACACAAGTTGGGTAAATAACTCGGAAGTAAGGAATCGCGCGGATACTAAAGGGGTCAGAGGGAGAGAGGGAGGTAGAGCGAGAGGCACAGACTTAGTACCTGAGGTAAATAATCAAGTCGATAGAGTGGGGGACAGAGGAAGAGATGGAGACTCCATCTTGGGGTCAGGGGGGAAAAATCACATGGACAGGGAGGCAGGAGGGATAAATCACATGGACAGGAGGTAAGGAGGGAGAAATCGCATGGACACTGAAGGTGACAGAGGCAAGATTGAAGGGGACATAGGCAAGAATGAAGGGGACAAACTATCTCAGTTAGAAAACAAAGGCAAGATTGAAGGGGACATAGGCAAGAATGAAGGGGACAAACTATCTCAGTCAGAAAACACTCCATGCAAAAAGAAAGAATGGACAGCCATGTATGAGCTTAGGCAACAAAATACTGAAACTGGAAATGGAAATGAGAAACGCCGACCTTGATGTAGTGGCAATATCAGAAATGTGGTTCTCGGAGTCCCACGGATGGGATATGGTCATACCTGGTTATAACTTACTCTGCCGTGACAGAGAGGGCAAATCAGGAGGAGGGGTAGCTCTGTACATTAGAGATGACATCAAGGTTACTAAAATTACAGACATCAAATAGGGGGGGGATTGCTTCCTGGAACAAATGGTAAAAGAGCCGACAAGAGGCAACGCCACCTTGGACTTGGTCCTAAATGGCCTCACGGGACCGATAACAGTAGTGGAAGTCATGGTTCCACTGGGAACGAGTGATCACAATGTAATTAACTTTAAACTTGACATCGGGAAAGGGAAACATGCCAAAACCTTAACCACCACATTGAACTTTAAAAAGGGTAAATACGATAGCATGAGAGCCATGGTAGAAAAACGACTCGAAAAGAAGGTGGACAAACTTGAAACGGTAGATCAGGCATGGTCCCTACTGAAAAATACTATCACAGAAGCACAAGATCTCTACATTCCAAGGATTTCCAAAGATCAAAGAGCAAAAGAGAACCGGCATGGCTTACCAAACAGGTGAAGGAAGCCATAAAAGAAAAGAAGGACTCTTTCAAAAAATGGAAATACATAAAGACAACCGAAGCCTGGAACAAACATAAAGATGATCAGAAGAAATGTCACAAGGCGGTGAGGAATGCAAAACAGGAATATGAGGAAAAAATAGCCCAGGAGGCCAAAAACTTCAAGCCCTTCTTTAGATATGTGAAAGGGAAAAAACCTGCAAAAGAGGCAGTCGGACCCTTGGACGACCAGGGAAGAAAAGGGTACATCAAGGAAGATAAACAAATCGCAGACAAACTAAATTCCTTCTTTGCGTCCGTCTTTACGAAGGAGGACACCTCAACAATACCTGAAGCGGAGAAAGTGTTTGCAGGAGAAATAGAAGACAGCCTCACCACAGTTGAAGTGGACTTAGACCAGATATACTATCAGATCGACAAACTTAAAAGTGACAAATCCCCTGGACCAGATGGAATTCACCCGAGAGTCTTAAAGGAATTGAAGGTTGAAATCGGAGAGTTATTGCAAAAACTTGCAAACCTGACAATCAGAACTGGACAGATACCGGACGACTGGAGGATAGCGAACGTCACCCCAATTTTCAAAAAAGGATCGAGAGGGGAACCGGGCAACTATAGACCTGTGAGTCTTACGTCTGTCCCCGGCAAGATGGTTGAAGCACTGATCAAGGATAGCATGGTCCGGCACTTGGACGCACACGACTTGATGAAACCCAGTCAACATGGATTCAGGAAAGGGAAATCATGTTTGACGAATTTACTCCAATTTTTTGAGACCGTGAACGAGCAAATTGATAGTGGGAAGCCGGTGGACATAATATACTTGGACTTCCAGAAAGCGTTCGACAAAGTTCCACACGAAAGACTTCTCAGGAAACTACAAAGCCATGGCATAGAGGGGGATATACAAAGATGGATAGGCAAATGGCTGGAAAACCGAAAGCAGAGAGTGGGCATAAATGGGAAGTTCTCCGACTGGGAGAAAGTGACTAGTGGAGTACCCCAGGGCTCGGTACTTGGGCCGATCCTTTTTAATATTTATATCAATGATCTGGAGGAAGGAACATCCAGTGAGATCATCAAGTTTGCAGACGATACAAAACTATGCCGGGCGATCAGATCGCATGAGGATAGAGAGAAACTCCAGAGCGACTTGTGTCGGTTAGAAACATGGGCGGAGAAATGGCAGATGAAGTTCAATGTGGAGAAATGCAAGGTAATGCATTTAGGCAATAAGAATAAGGAATACGAGTATACAATGTCAGGTGCAACTCTGGGGAAGAGTGAACAAGAAAAGGACCTGGGTGTACTGATAGATAGGACCCTGAAGCCGTCGGCACAATGCGCGGCAGCGGCAAAGAAGGCAAATAGAATGTTGGGCATGATAAAGAAAGGAATCTCGAGTAGATCGGAGAAAGTTATAATGCCGCTTTATAGGGCAATGGTCAGACCACACTTGGAATACTGCGTCCAACATTGGTCTCCCTACCTAAAGAAGGATATAAAACTGCTGGAGAGGGTGCAGAGACGAGCAACAAAACTGGTGAAGGGTATGGAAAAACTGGAATACGAGGACAGACTTATAACACTAGGATTATTCTCCCTTGATAAAAGGAGACTGCGTGGGGATATGATCGAGACCTTCAAAATACTGAAAGGAATCGACAAAATAGAGCAGAGAAGATTATTTACATTGTCCAATTTGACACGGACTAGAGGACATGTAATGAAGCTAAGGGGGGACAGGTTCAGGACTAATGTCAGGAAGTTCTGCTTCACTCAGAGAGTGGTTGACACCTGGAATGCCCTCCCAGATGAGATTATTGCGGAATCGACCGTCCTAGGCTTCAAGAACAAACTAGATGCATATCTCCTTAAGAGAGGCATGTAAGGATATGGTGGACTATAAATTACAACAGGTGTACACCTGGCAGGGCCTCCGCGTGTGCGGATCGCCGGACTTGATGGACCGAAGGTCTGATCCGGAGATGGCATTTCTTATGTTCTTATGTTCTTATGTTATGGGAGAATCCCTCTAGGTGAACCTTGCCAGGGGCAATAACAAATGCCTGTATCTTGGTGTTGTATACAGACCACCAAGACAAAAGGAGGATGCAGACGACAAACTAATGGAAGACATTGAGACCATCACACTGTGAGGAGATACAGTGCCCGATGTGGACTGGAACAAACCTTCCGCTACAACCAGCGGCAGCAAGAGGCTACTAGCCTCCTTGCAAGGAGCATGCCTCAAGCAGATGGTAGTGTCTCAGAGGTATCCGTAGCAGACACCTTGGCATCCAGCGACCACAACATGGTTTGGTTCCACCTCAAGAGAGGATACACTAGGTCAAATACATCGACTAAGATCCTAAATTTTAAAGGAACTAACTTTCAGGACATGGGGGACTACGTCTACCAAGTGATGCTAAACCAAAGCATGACAGATAATGTAGAGGAACTATGGTCAACTCTGAAATCTACCCTGCAAGAAGCAACCAACATATACATAAAAACCGAGAACAAATGACGCATAAAAAATAGACCACAGTGGTTCTCCACGGAGATCTCGGAACTAGTAAAGCAAAAAAATAAAGCTTTCGTTAACTACAAACAATCACAACGACCGGAAGCTAAAGAAACCTATCTGGCCAAATCCAGAAAAATTAAAACAACAGTCAAAGAGGCCAAACTCAGGATGGAAGAAAACATAGCTAGGCAGGTGAAGAAAGGGGAGAAATCCTTTTTAAAATACGTTAGCGACAGGAAGAAGAACACAAGCGGTATTGGGAGACTAAAGAAACCTGACGGCAACTTTATCGATTCGGACGCAGACAAAGCAGAAATACTCAATAACTACTTCTGCTCAGTCTTCACCTGCGAAGCACCAGGATCCGGTCCTCAGCCACAGACAAAGGGGAGTTTGGAGGACCCCTTCCGGGACATGGAATTTACTGCGAGCGAAGTCTACCATGAGTTATCAAAATTAAAAGTAAACAAAGCTATGGGCCCGGATAATCTACACCCTAGAGTACTTCGAGAATTGAGTGATGTCCTGGCAGAGCCGTTAACTGTGCTCTTCAATCGTTCCTTAAGCAAAGGAAAAGATCCCCTGGACTGGAAAACTGCCAACGTTATCCCGCTCCACAAAAAGGATGCAGGTCAGAGGCTGAAAATTACAGACCGGTGAGTCTCACATCAGTAGTGAGTAAACTCATGGAAAAGTTGAACAAGAACAGATTGGACACATTTCTGGATGATGAAAGATTAAGGGATCCCCACCAGCACGGCTTGTCAATCCAATCTGATAAGCTTCTTTGACTGGGTAACAAAAAAACTGGATGGGGGTGATTCCCTGGACATCGTGTATTTTGACTTTAGCAAGGCTTTTGATAGTGTTCCACACCGTAGATTATTGAGCAAGATGAACATGCTAGGACTAGGAGAAACACTGACAGCATGGGTAAAAGACTTCAAAGGGTAATGGTAAACAGTATTCCCTCAAAAACATCGAGAGTGACCAGTGGAGTGCCCAGGGCTCGGTGTTGGGCCCGATGCTGTTTAATATCTTCGTAAGGGATCTGACTCAGGGACTTCATGGCAAAATTACATTATTTGCCGACGACGCTAAACTTTGCAACGTTGTGGGCAGGGCAACGGAACCTGGCAGTGCTACCAGTCCCAACACTATGGAGCAGGACCTACTTCTGCTGAAACAATGGTCCAGTACTTGGCAACTAAACTTTAATGCCAAAAAATGTAAAGTAATGCATCTTGAAAGCAGTAATCCATGCAGAACATACACCTTGAACGGTGAAAACTTAACAAGAACTACTGCAGAAAGGGACGATATGAAAGCTACAAATCAAGTGGAGAAAGCTTCAGCAAAAGCTAAACAAATGCTGGGTTGCATCAGAAGGAGCTTTATCAGCCGAAAGCCTGAAGTCATACTGCCATTGTACAGATCCATGGTGAGACCTCACCTGGAGTACTGTGTCCAGTTCTGGAGGCCGCATTATCGGAAAGATGTGAAGAGACTGGAGTCGATCCAGAGAATGGCCACTAGGATGGTCTCAGGACTTAGGGATTAGAGAATGACACGGGGAAAAAATCTGTCCCTGTCACCGCCCCGGCCCCGGCCCACAGCCCCGTCACCGCCATTCCCTTCACCGCCCCGTCCCCGCAGCATCCATATAAGCCTTAGTACTGTAATATTTAGCTTATTCCTTTCTTATAAATCAAAGTTCCTGCTGCTTAACTAGAGAAAGAGATGTTCAGCTGGTAGGGCTTTGTTTATAAATTTTTATCAACACAACTAATATACTACTTTATCCTAAAGCAAAAAATAAATAAATAAATATAATTTTTTTTTTTTCTACCTTTGTTGTCTGGTTTCTGCTTTCCACATCTTCTCATTCAATTCCTTCCATCCACTGTGTGTCTTCTCTCTGCGTCTTCCATTTGCTGTTACTGTGCCTCTCCTTTCACCCCCCCCCCAATTGGTCTAGCACCCATCTTCTTCCCTCCGCTCACCCATAGTCTGGCATCTGTCTTCTTCCCTTCCAGCATCTTCTCCCCACTCTCTTCCACATTTCCCTTCAATGTCCTTTCCACCACCACTCTTCCCTCCCTCCTTTACCATCTGTTCCTTTCTACCACCCTTCAGCAACTCTCGCATGGCCTATCTATCTACCTTCCTCCCTCTTATTTTCGTGGCACGTTACAATGTAATTTGTGCAAGCCACTGGAGCCTGCGAGCTCAGACCCTGTCCCATCCCCACAAACATAAGAACATAAGAAATGCCTGCACCGGATCAGACCTGGGGTCCATCCAGTCCGGTGATCCGCACACGCAGAGGCTCAGCCAGACGTACCCTGGTGCATACATTAGTCACTCGTATCCCTCAATGTGTCCTGCAAGAAGATGTGCGTCCAATTTTCCCTTAAATCCTAGAATGGTAGTTTCCTCCACCATCTCTTTCGGGAGAGAATTCCAGGCGTTCACCACTCGCTGTGTGAAGCAGAACTTTCTGACATTTGTCCTGGCTGTGTCCCCTCTCAGCTTCAGGCCATGACCTCTGGTCCGAGTCTGGGTCACATTTGCCAATGTGAATAAAGCTATTTCTTGCTCTCCATCCTTTCCCCCTGCTGGTGAGTGAGCTTGCTCCATTTTGTCGATTCCTTTTAGCAATTTAAAAGTCTCTATCAGATCCCCTCTCAGTCTTCTCTTCTCAAGGGTGAATAATCCCAGTTTCTGAGGCGATCCTTGTAGCTCAAGTTCTCCATACCTTTTACTAGCTTCGTCGCTTGCCTCTGCACCTTCTCCAGCAGTGTTATATCCTTCTTCAGGTATGGAGACCAGTGTTGGACACAGTATTCCAAGTGTGGTCTGACCATTGCTCTATAAAGCGGCATTATGACCTCCCTTGATCTACTTGTGATTCCCTTCTCGCTTCTGTGCTCCTATTTTCCCCATTTCTAATATCTCCCCTATGTATCTGCCATTGCCCCCCCCCCGTGTCCATATACCATTCCCATGGCATGTCCCCTTTATGTCTCTGTCCCTATGCCCCTTGCACATAATTTCCCCTCTTTCTGTTACCTTCCTGTGTCCAGATTTCCCCTATCTTCCTCTTCCATACCAGTGTGTCTCTTCTTTTCAACCCCATCTAGCTTTTTTCCCTCTTTCTTCCCCCCTTGCTTCCAGTATCTGGCTCACCTGCCTGTCCTCCCCTTTCTTTCCTGCTGTGGGTTTTTCTTTCCCTCTTCATCCCCTTGGCCCAGAATCCTTTTCCTTCCTTCCAGTGTGAGCCAGGAACACGCGCGATTGTGTGGTCCCCGAGCCCCCACCCGCCCACCTGATCGATCGTAGCGTTTAGCCAGCTCCCTACTTTCACCTCACCTTAGTTTGCAGGCTTTCTTTTTCGGCGATCAGCACGCTTTCAAAGAGCCGCACATGCGCGGCTGCTCAGTGTTCAATCTTCTGCTCTGCTGCAACTTCCTGTTTCCGGTTGCGTCAGAGCAGAAGATTGAACACTGAGCAGCTGCGCTTGCGCGGCTCTTTGAAAGCATGCGGGTCGCCGAAAAAGAAAGCCTGCAAATAAGGTGAGGTGAAGGGAGGGAGCTGGCTAAACGCTACGATCGATCGGGCAGGCAGGGGCTGCGGGGACCGCACGATCCTTGATGCCTCACTGCGGAGACAAGACCATTCACCGCTCTACGGGGCGGTGAATGGCCTTGTCCCCGCAGGGACTGCTATTTTTCTTTCCCTGTTTCGGTGGGTTACCCGCAGCTAAACGCGGCTAGCCAAGGGTAACCGCCACCGCGTCATTCTCTATTAGGGATCTCCCTTATGAGGAATGTCTGACCAGACTGCGCCTATATTCTCTCGAGAAGCGCAGAGAAAGGGGGGACATGATAGAAACATTTAAATACATCACGGGCTACATTGAAGTGGAGGAGGAAATGTTTTTTCTTAAGGGTCCCACGGTGACAAGAGGGCATCCGCTAAAACTTAAAGGGGGAAGATTTCATGGGGACACCAGGAAATACTTCTTCACCGAAAGGGTGATTTATCGATGGAATGGTCTTCCACGCCAAGTGGTCGATGCCAGTAGCGTGCTCAACTTCAAGAGACGTTGGGACAAACAAGTTGGATTGCTACAAAGTTATACTTAAAAGACGGACTCATAGGAGAGGGGACTCTAGAGTAGGCAAATTTGCTGAGGGAGCGATCTTGAGTGGGCAGATTTGTTGGACTGCCAGCCCTTTTCTGCCGTCATGCTCTATGTTTCATCATTCACACACACCGCCCCACATGCTCAGATTGCCAGGAACTACTTCTCTGTCTCCTAAATACTGAAGAACGTAAATGGGTTCTGCAAGAATCCCTTACAAAGGTTCAGGAGGATGCGGATGCAGCCAATCCCAACTGGATTAATAACCATTTCCCTTCTCAGGATCCTAATTAGGACCCCAATGACACCACTCATAATACTTTCCTTGTGCGGTACCGCCAGTATATCCTTGAGGGTCTCCAGTTGGCTTCTCAGAAACCCACCAACATTTCCATAGTATCTGAGGTCCTCCAAAAGACTGATGAATCCCCAGCCGCATTCTATGAATGTCTCTGTGACGCCTATCGTACCTTTACTCCCTTTGACACAGAAAAACCTGAAAACCTCCGTATGGTTCATACCTCGTTTGTGAGCCAGACACAATCTGATATCCTTAGGAAACTCCAGAAGCAGGATGGGTTCGCAGGCGTGAACACCATCCAGCTCCTTCAGATTGCCCAGCACGTTTTCATGAATTGGGACAGCACCAACCGGCAAGAGGTTGATAAGCTTCTCCGGCGCAAAGCGGACCTCCTTGCTGTAGCCCTTCAAAATACTTTCCCAAGTAACCGGCCCCCTGCTCGAAACTCCAAGCACCCCCCCTATTCCTCTGGCCCTTCAAAACCTACGGGGTGCCGGCCTGATAGGATAGGACCCCATAAGGACTTGGAACGGGATCAGTGTTCCTATTGCAAGGAGATGGGTCACTGGAAGAACGAGTGTCCAAGCAAGCCCTGTACTTGCCAGGCTAAAACTACGGACCAACCTACTATTGGTTTGGCATCCTTTCATTCTGACTCCGATACTATATACTGAAACAGACCGGCTCGCAGTGAGTACCAGGGACTTTCCGGATTGTTCCCAACTTACTCGCTCAGTTCCCACGAGCGCTTGGTCAATGTCCACAAAGGGACCACTCCATCTCTATGCTGGTCGATACTGACCCGCCCTCTCAGTAAGCGTTCTTCCAAATCTATCTGCATTATGGGTGCAACTGGCTCTTCTGATTCTGTCCCTATCCTTGAACCTGTTTCAGTCCGAATTGGCAGCCATTCCGTACCACATTCCTTTGTGTACATGCCCACTTGTCCTGTCCCCTTGCTTGGTCGGGACCTTCTCCAGCGATTGGGAGCCACTATTCGTCTGTACTCTCACAGTCTGACTATGGACCTCCCTTCTGCAAACCTCACCCCCATTCCTGGCCGCTCCACTACCCCCTCACCAAGCCTCCTCTGTTCCCTATTGTCAGAACCCATGGCAAGCAAACCCCCACTTTCTGTACCTTATTTTCTTGAGGACCTTGATTCGACTGTTTGGGCTAAGTCTGGGTCCCCTGGACAAGCACATAACATCCCACCCTTTGTTTTTGGTTCCTTGCAAATCACCCTGGAATACCCCCTTCCAGTTTTAAAACCTGGTGATCCCTCCGATTACTGCCCCGTCCAGGAACTCCGTGCTGTCAACCGTCTTATAGAGGACATTCTTCTACTGTCCCTAATCCTTACACCCTGTTGGGATTGGTTCCCCCTGGAGCTACCCACTTCACTGTTTTGGATCTCAAGGATGCATTCTTTTGCTGTCGGTTAGCCCCTTCCAGTCAGCCAATTTTTGCATTCCAATGGGAAAACCCTTCCTCTGGACAAACCTCCCAAGTAACCTGTACCCGTCTACCCTAGGACTTTAAGAATAGCCCCACTCTATTCAACACCGCCCTTGCTTCAGACCTTGCCAATTTCTCCCCTTCATCTGATTCCCAAGTCTTGCAGTATGTTGATGATCTTCTCCTCTGCTCTCTATCTACCTCTTCCTGTCAGGAAGACACTCGCTCTTCTTCTCCATTGCGGTTACCATGTGTCTCTCCGGAAGGCTCAGTTGTGTCTTTCTCGTGTCACCTACCTTGGGTTTCATATTTCCCAGGGTACCAGGTCCCTTCCCTACACCTGTGTCTAGGCTGTCTGTAGTCTCCCTGTTCCCGACAATCGCAAAGCCCTGCGCGCCTTCCTCGGTATCGCCGGATACTGTCGTATCTGGATCCCTGATTTCTCTACCATTGCCCGCCCTCTGTATGATTCAACCAAAGGCACTGACTCAGCCCCTTTCGTCTGGACCCAACGCCAGGAGCGGTCTTTCTGCTGCCTTCAAAAACTTCTGACTCAGGCTCCTGCCCTTGGCCTTCCTGACCCCTCCAAACCTTTACAGCTCTATGTTCATGAAAAATCCGGTATTGCAGCCGAGGTCCTTACCCAGTTCCTTGGCTCCTAGCATAGGCCCATTGCCTATCTTTCTCGACAATTGGATCCTGTTGCTGCCGGGTGGCTTCCCTGCCTTCGGGCCATTGTCGCTGTCTCAGATTTCTTACAGCACGCTAACAAACTCACTTTCGGCCAGCATATTGACCTCTTTGTCCCGCACTGTGTGACATCTCTTCTAGAACATAAAGGTTCTTTGTGGCTCACGAACGAGCGCCTCCTTAAATACCAAGCCCTTCTTTGCGAAAACCCTCCGGTCTCTCTTGTTGTCTCTTCACTCCTTGACCCCTCCACTCTCCTCCCATCTCCTCCCAGCCGGTCGTACACAGCTGCCTTGACACCGTTGACTTAGTTTATTCTTCCAGTCCTGATCTCACTGACATCCCACTTTGGGATCCTGATCGCACTCTTTTCACAGATGGCAGTTCGTCTGTCACCTCTTCTGGTACACGTATTGCTGGCTACGCAGTAGTCTCTGCCACTTCCCCTTTACTCATGGGTCCCCTGCCCTCTGGCACGTCTGCCCAAGAAGTTGAGCTGTATGCCCTCACTTGTGCCCTGCGCCACTCTGCCTCTCAGTCTTGCAACATATACACTGACTCCAAATATGCTTTCCTTACCTTGCATGCCCATGGGGCCATCTGGAAACATCAAGGTTTTATTACAGCCTCCAGCCGCCTGATCCATCATGCTCCCCTCATTCTTGACCTCCTCGAGGCAGTCAAATTGCCCTCCCGTGTCGAGGTTATGCACTGTCGAGCCCACCGTCGTGTCTCTGATCTCGTCTCCCGTGGCAATGCCCTTGCTGACCGCACAGCCCGAGCTGCCAGCCTCTGCCCCCCTCCTTCGGCTCCTCTGTACACAATTATTCCTTTTCTGGACACCCTTACACCTAGTACACTTCTCAGGAACAGACTTGGGCCCGCACTCTTTTGGGCCAGTCTGTCCTGAAAGGGGGTGGATACAAATATGCGCCAATTCAACTGCCAATCCAGACCCACACACTGATACTTCAAATGTGAGCACAGCGGGTACCCTCATATTCATTCCTCAACACCTGGCCCTCACGATTGTCAAAAGATGCCATGACCTGGCGCACTCTGGAGAACCCGCTATGAAAATGATCCTCAAGAGACATTTCTTTATCAATCACCTTGACCAGCTAGTCCGGAATACGGTCCGACAGTGTGTTGTCTGTTCTAGAACAAATCCCCCAACCAGACTGCCACCTCCTGGACACCAACCCATTGGAACATATCCGATGCAGGTTCTGTCTATAGGCTTCACCCACATGCCCACTTCCCGTTCCCTCAGTCACCTCCTAGTCTTCACAGACACCCTGACTAGATGGGTCGAAGCCTTCCCTATTCGCACTGAACGCACTAGGGAAGTCACCAAACACCTCCTGAATGACATAATTCTGCACTTCAGTCTCCCTGTTTCCACAGGCAGTGACAATGGCCCCGCCTTCATTGCCAATGTCGTCCAACAAACTGCTCAGGCCCTCCAAACTGAATGGAAGTTACATGCTGCTTACCATCCTGAGAGCTCTGGTCAGATCGAAAGAATGAACAGAACTCTTTTTTTTTTTTTTTTTTTTTAATTTATCAGATTTTTTAAACATTATCATTTATACAAATAATAAGAAAAGGAAGATTAACAGAAACACAATAAGAAAAAGTAATTATAACCCAAAAAGTTATTACAATAATTTCCTCAAGCCCACATATATTGAGAGAGTACAAACAGGTTTTAAAACTACAGAAACAATCAATATATAATCATGATCAAATGATCAAACAAAATGGTGCCTTAATATTTTCAAAGTTCCAAATATTAATTACGTGGTAGCAGAGGAAGAAGAACTAACTTCATGATGTTGTAAAAATTGTTCTAGCTGCATAGAGTCCCAATAAACATAATCATTTTCTTGAAATTTAACCAAGCATTTACAAGGAAATTTTAAATAAAAAGTGGCACCCAAAGCCAACACCCTAGATTTCAAAGCCAAAAAAGATTTTCTTCTCAATTGTGTTGCTTGGGCCACATCTGGGAATATCAATACATTATCTCCACAAAATTTAACTTGCTTATTTTGAAAATAAGCTTTCATTATTAAGGACTTATCTATCTCTCTTGTACATGTTATTAGGAGTGTAGCTCTAGTTGGAATTACATCTTGTGAATCTTCCAAAAATCCTGTTAGATCAAAATCAATTTGTTCCAACTGATCTACACTTGATTCTATTGAAACTTTCTTCCTCTGAGGAATATAGTATAGATTTGTTAGTGGCAAATTTTCCACGTCAGTCATCCCCAAAACTTCTTTAAAAAATTTTTTAACCAAGATTTCTGGAGACAACAAATGAGTTTTGGGGAAATTGACTAAACATAGATTTTTTGCTCTCTGCAAGTTTTCCATTTTTTCAAATTTCATATGAGTGATATGAAAATCCTTAACCGCTGTTGAGGAAACTGCTTGTGATGTAACCACTTGAGACTCTATTGTTTTAACCAATTTTTCCATAATTTTTAGATTAGAATCAACATTTACAAACTTATCAATCACTTCTTGTGAGAATTTAAGGTTCTGTGTTACCACGGACTTTAATAACCCCTCCATTCGAGTATTAATTTGCCATAAATCTTTCAAGGTAACTTCCTGAGGTTCAGCCTGGGGCTCTCCAGCAATTAAAGCCTCATCTTGAAAAGATAAGGCTTTTGGCATCACCCCATAAACTAATAAGGGTGATCTCTGTTGCTCAAAGAGTCCCTCTGGCTGTAAACTGGAGCCGGATTGAGGCTCCAAAACTTCAGGAATATTTGGTGGAGGTGGTGGACTTCTACCTGAAGGACTAAGAGATGCCCCTGAAAGCGAGTACGCTCCTTGACTATGGCTTAATGCACTAGATGAAATAAAGTGCCTATCTATGGGGCCTGACACAATAGGTGTAGATACCTTTGCTTTCGCTTTTCTCTTCCCCATAATACATTCATACATACATACAGTTCTCTCGTTTCTCCCAGTGTCTCCAAGGGGCTCCCAAGGGGCAGATCCCTGCGGCCGCGCGCCGCAGTCGCGACGTCCCTTTGAACCGCGGGAAGAGGACCCGCGTGATGTCATGGGTCAGCCTCTGCGATTGCCTGCAGAGGTTCGGCTCCCGACTCTCCGGCTTAAGATTTTACCAAGCGCTGCAGTCTGGGGCAAAATAGTTCAATCAGGTAATAGCACCTCAAATGCCTGTATCTCTCCCGAACAGAACTCTTAAGACCCTTCTCACGAAACGAATTGAAGAAGTCAATTTGTCCTGGCCTGTCCTGCTGCCCTCTCTCCTATTTCAGATTAGATGCACCCCATCCAAACCCACTAGATTGTCCCCATTTGAGCTCATATTCGGCCGGCCACCACCCATTGTGAACCTAGATCCTGGTTCCTTTGCTACTCTGGGATCGGATATTCTCCAGAGTCAGATCCAATCCTTAGCTAAGGCCCTGCAAGAGCTCCATAAATGGGTCCTGGAAAGGGCCCCACTACCGATAGCCACACAAGTTCATGGATACATCCCTGGGGATACGGTATGGCTGAAAACCTGGAAGTCAGACCCCCTGAAACCTAGGTGGATAGGTCCTTTCACTGTCCTCATTTCTTCCACCATAGCTATCAAGGTGTCCAGACACGAAACCTGGTTTCACTACGTAGAGTTAAGCCAGCTGCTGTGTGGCAAGCCACCCCTGGCAAAACAGACCTACAGCTGAAGATCTCTAAAACCTCAAAATTGCTTTGAACATTTACCACTGTATTTAGCAGATGTTCTGAATATAACCTTTTCATAAGTGTTTGAATTTAACTGACTGCCTGTCGTTCACCACTGCCTCTAGCAAGTGCCTTGAGTATAACTGTTTTAGGTTTTCTAAGTTGTTCCTGACAAAATGAGCTTCTTGTGCCACCATTGTCGGCGCCTCTTGTGTTATATATCTGACTTTTGTTTTGCCCTCACGGTCTTATGTTTCTTTCTTCTGTATTTCTTCCCTATTGTACTAGGGGATCAATCACAATCCCTTACCCCCTGTAAACCGTGCCTTTCTCAGGTCCGTAATGGAGATAAGGAAGAAATGGCCCTCCTATACCATACCCAATTTAAGTGCCCTTCGGCCCCTTTGCCTGATGTTTGTTTGCATGACGGAGTTAAGTATAGAAAGTGTATTATCTGTTTCCAACCTACTGGTGATGAAGTTGAAAAGTGGGCGGAGATCCACATTGATAATGTTGAGGGTGCACTTATCAACCAGACTATCGTAGATCCTACTTTGTATTTTGATGCATGTGTGCTATTTGATGTTTCCCAGGGACATGGTATTGCCACTAATACAGTCCCATGTGGCTCCCTAGCTTGGCAGCGCTATTACATCTCATGTGCTAAGTATGCGTGCCTGTACAACCTGATGCCCTTTAAGAAATGCCCCTATGAGGAAACCTTCCCTAATGGTGGAGCCTGTCCTGGGTGGGATTGTGTCTCATGGGCCACCTACAAGAACCCTCATAAATACCCAGCCATTACCCCCTCTGCCACTCTTGCAGTAGGCCCTAACCCTGGTACTGCAAACCAATGTAATCCCATGGTTTTCGCTATCACTAACCCTCACACCTAGAATGCCAATGCCCAGATCCGGTATGCTAAAAACCAAATTGGATTCTACATTGATGGTAAAGGACTAGACCCAGGCACTATTGTATATGTCCGTATTGTATCCCGCCCCCGTGCCCCTGTTCACCACTCTGTGGTATTTCCCCAGTTTTATGAAAATATGAAAGTAGATATTGATATTCCTGTAATCACTAGAAATCTGTTTATACAGTTTGCTAAAACTATAGGCCAGACTCTTAACATTAGCAATTGATTTGTATGTGAAGGGACTGGTATGGGAAAACAGTGGCCATGGGAGGCAAAGCAGCTGGACATGTTAAACCTGACTTCACAGAACCTCACTTTCACGTCAGGTCCACGACCTCCACAATGGGCCTTGCAAACCTCCATTGTTGCTTCCCACTGCCTTCATTGAATCAGGGGTCCTTTCAATGTCCAGATTGGACACCTCAAGTGTTCATCTCTCTGGTCTTTTAACACCTCCACTATTACCTGGGACCCCTGGCCTGCCAATAACACCTCCAATTTGCCAGGTCCACCCCTTCAGATACTGCTCAATGAAACTTCCTATGAACGACGGCTAGCTCCTGATGGTCGATATTGGCTTTGCGGTCTGTTTGCTTACTCTTGATTGCCTGCTAACTGGACTGGTACATGTGTACTTGGCATGATCTGTCCCAGCTTCTTCCTGTTACCGCTGGCCGATGGTGAACACCTGGGAGCCCCTGTATTAGATACCAAGGGTCGCAAAAAGCGGTCTACTTCCGTTAAAATAGGTGAATGGGATGATGACTGGCCTGCAGAACGGATCATCGCTGCTTATGGACCTGCTACTTGGGCAGAAGATGGCTGCTATGGTTATTGGACCCCTATCTATATACTTAACCGTATCATTTGCTTGCAGGCTGTTCTTGAACTCATTACCAATGAAACAGCTCGTGCATTGGCTATCATTTGCAAGGCCAGTGCTAAAATGTGCTCTGCTTAGCACATTTTAGAACCGCTTAGCTCAGAACCGCTTAGCTCTAGACTAGGTTTTGTCTGTGGCAAATTCAACCTCTCCAGCTGCTGCCTTGAACTTGATGACGATGGCAAAGTGATCAAGGAAGTTGTGGATCGTATCACCAAACTAGCTCATGTTCCTGTCCAGATCTGGCGTGGCCTTACTGCAGGCTGGCTCTCTGGCACCTACGGCTCCTGGTTACCCTCTGGCTCAGCAATGAAGACCATCTTGCTGGTAGCTGCCCTGTCTTCTCTGCTCCTTTGCTGCCTGCCCTGTGTGGTCCCCCATAACCATAAAGCTGCTCCACCGAACTGTTGACTCTGTTGTTGACCGTTCCACTGCTGCTATGGCCTTTGCACTCTCCCAGTATCAACCAGTCCCTACCACTCTTTCTTGAACTTTATCAGGCTCGTCTCCTTCTTCCTTCATTTGACTAGCCTGAAAGGGGGGACTGAAGGAGTCTGGGACTGGTTTTCCTAAGTGTTGAATTAAGTTTCTCCTTAATAAAATGCTGAATTATGTTTAATTGCAGACCTAACTTATCTCATGTT
The DNA here is from genome assembly GCF_902459505.1 of Geotrypetes seraphini. Classification (NCBI taxonomy): domain Eukaryota; kingdom Metazoa; phylum Chordata; class Amphibia; order Gymnophiona; family Dermophiidae; genus Geotrypetes; species Geotrypetes seraphini. The sequence goes on along the minus strand of NC_047087.1, from coordinate 152,889,534 downwards.
CTAGCCTGCCTGCACTGGGTATTGTAGCTGGGCATTTTAACTCCTTATGGTTATCTCAGCATACATGATATTGTATTCCGCCCTCCTGGACATGTAACAGAAAGACTGCAGGGCTTAGATAAATGACCTGCTAGTGTGAGCTTAGGACCAATGATTGTTAAGAAAAGGAACACGTGAGAAGTTTTTTTCTAGAATTCAGTTGTATAGCCAGAAAAGTGTATAAATTTCACTGTAACTTCCTGGTTTCAGGACTTCTGAAGCTGCCAGCTTGGGGGCTCAGGGGTCCGCATATGCTGAATAAAATGTACCTGTTGCTTTCTTCAAGTCTCTAAGTTTTGTGGCCTTTCACTTCCACATCCGACACGCGCTGGCAAAAAGAGAATTCCCCCTTTAGAGGCTCCTATCTACCATCCATAACTTCCAATTTGTCAGTTATGTTTTGTAGGTTTTGTAGATGTCCAAACCAAGCGCACTGAGGGCTCTGCAGTTTCGGGTGACACCATCTTGGATTCTCCCAGCTTCGGGTGATCTTTTTCTTTATCCTTGCGCGAGGCACTTGTGGACATGGCTGAAAAGCAGTGCACAGGCTAGCAAGGAGTAGACTTCCAACAAGTTGACAACTGGAGTGTTTCTAGGCTTGTGCTGTGCCAAAAACAGCAAAAATTAACAAAAAGAGTGTGCGAGATTCGGGAGCAGAAAGCGTGCACAGCCTCCCATTAGCACCACATCATGTGACCTTCCTCTTTACACAAAATTTAATGCAGTAGCGTTGTTCAACTTTTTCTGTCATTTTTCAAAAATGAAAATTGGACGGCGCTCACTTACACTTCCTCACTCATCGGCGGTCTGCCGGCAACTGACAGCTTCTGTAGGCGGGAAAAAATTCAAGCATGCGCATTAGGGTCGCCTACATATGTTCACCAAACCACTCCTTCCTAGCTTTATTTGTTTACGCAAGAAAAATTAAGGTCTGATGTTTTTGAACAGTCCTTGTATATCCTAACAAGTATTCAGTGAGGGTGAAAACAAATTATTACCTTTAAAATAAAAATAAAGTAATAGTTCTAGGCAATGTACAAAAGAATACATCAAGGAAAATTGTTAGCATTAAAGATAGATTAAACCATACCATAGTGTTAAGGCACATATATATTTCATATCTGTTCCAGACAGGATCACAATCTATGCTGAGCAGCCTAAAAGTGAAGGTAGAAACTAAACGTATACATGTAAAAGAAAGAAATAACAAAACAAAACCCAATATTAAAAAACTCAATGAAAGGAAGAAGAAAATGGTCCAAGTGGGCTCAGTCCAGTGCAAGGCAACAGCAGGACACAATGGCCGAGATGATTCCTCGATGTTAATCCATCACTGGCCGAAGACAAACTCAGGATCTCAACTGCAGGATGGGGCCAACAGCTGAAGACTGTAGGTAGAAGAGAAGGAGCAGCCAAAGGCAGTGGATAACCAGAGCAAAAGTCAGCTCCATCGTCAGTGACAAGACCGAAGGCGAGGTAGAAGCGGTTCGTAGAGGTAGGAGGAGCCTAATGGCCGAAGGCAGCAGGCCGAGGAGAGATGAAGAACTAAACAGACAGCTGCCTCTGATACGGCTGATGCACCGAATGTATGCTGCATCAGTAGGGGCATCCAAAACCCCATCTCCATCGTCATTGGTTTCCGTGGCTTTAAGAAGTGCACTACCATGTAGGATGTTTCCATAGGCCACCTCTTCTGTTGACTCCACCATGCTCTGCTCTCTCCCTGGCAAGTCGAATATCGATCTCCCCAAAGGCTGACCTCCAATGTCTCAGCAAACTCTCTCATACCACCAGATGAATGAAGGGGGATGCACCATAAAAATTTTGGATCCTGTTGTAAAAGGTAAGAAAAATGCCCATTGCTGTTAAGGCCGTTAGAAACCAATAGTCGTATGTAGAGTAATGAGAAGAAATTAAATTGAATTTTAGACCAATAAATTAGAATCAAATTAAAGAAGAAAAGGAAAAATTGAAAGAAAACTAACTAGGATGTAGGAGAAATCCGAAAATAAACTCAAAATAAAAACATAAGTTTCAAGTTTATTATAAATTTGATTGATCGCTTATTCAAAATTCTAAGCGATGAACACATAAGTAATTACAAAATTTAGGGGGTAACAAAACAAACAAAGAACCTGGCCAACAACTCCACACTTGCAGCACAGAAAGCTTTTTGGGAGCTTGGTGAGGGCGTGAAACCTTTTGTAAAGACTTTAGCTTTTTCTGAAATACTGCCTGCATATGGAAAGGGAGAGCAAAGAGTGAAAAACACAGAGGACTTTAATAGATGGCTCAAAGCCTGGTGTCATCAAGAAGGCTTCAGGTACATAGGAGGATGGGGAAATACATGGAAGAACAAGAAGCTATATTGCACTGATGGGCTACATATTACTACAGCAGGAAAAAGAAACCTTGCAGAGAAATTTAGACAATATTTTTCTAGGCATTTAAACTAGAAGGTGGGGGTGGTGTATGTACGAAGGACAATTATAGAGACTACCCCCGGCAAAAGAAAAGATGTGATAGTAGTAAAGACTGCAACATAAGCAATATCAGCAACTCATTTCTTAGTATTGCAACGGAATGTGAAACGACACAAAAATCCATACGAAAAAGGAGATTATCGCTGAAAAATAGCTGGAAAGCGATGACCACAAATGCTCATAGTCTAAGCAACAAAGTTCATGATCTGCAAGCTCTGATGTTAGAGGCAGATCTAGATATTGTCGCTATCACAGAGACATGGTTCAGTGAATCACATGGATGGGATGCAAACATACCGGGATATAATCTTTTTAGGAAGGACAGAGATGGTCATAAAGGTGGAGGAGTAGCTCTCTATGTAAAGATCAATATCCAAGCGACCGAAATGCAAGGGACCTGGGGAGAGGAAGAAGCGATATGGATTGCTCTGAAAACACTGCACAACAATTTTTTGGTTAAGTCTTGATTCCTGAAAAGTTTTTGGTGATTATGACAGGTACCAACTTGGTATGCTCAAATATGGTTTTGGTTTTACTGCATCACGTAAGAACTATGAGAAATAGACATTTTTATGTTTACTGACAATAAAATATATAGTCAAGTTTACGTTTCGCACAAGCGACTAAATGAAACAGAATTAAAAGTGTTTTGCTCCCGAGTTTCTTTTATATTCAGTGTCTGGTGCATCACGTTGTAGCATCCAACAATAGTCGGCAAGCATTGACGGATTCCAATTGCCCTGGTATCGTTTCTCCATCGTAGCTATGTCTTGATGAAACCTTTCACCGTGCTCGTCACTCACAGCACCGAGATTTGCGGGGAAGAAGTCCAAGTGTGAATGGAGGAAATTAATCTTGAGTGACATATTGCACTTCATTCTCTTGTATGCTTTGAGAAGTTTGTCTACCAGCTGAATGTAGTTTGGGGCTCTGTAATTGCCCAGAAAATTGTCAACAACGTCTTTCAAGGCTTTCCAGCCAATTTTTTCCGGCCCAACTAACAGATCTTCAAATCGCTTGTCACTCATAACATGTCTGATCTGGGGGCCAACAAAAATACCCTCTTTGATCTTGGCATCAGTTATTCTTGGGAACATCTGTCTTAAATAACGAAAACCTTCCCCTTCCTTGTTCATTGCTTTCACAAAATTCTTCATGAGTCCCAGTTTAATGTGAAGAGGAGGCAAAAATATCTTTGTCGGGTCAACAAGCGATTCATGTGCTACATTTTTCTGTCCTGGAACTAACTTTTTACGGAGTGGCCAGTTCTTTCTAGAATAGTGCGACTCTCTGTCTCGGCTGTCCCATTCGCAGATGAAACAGCAGTACTTTGTATAGCCAAGCTGCAGTCCTAGTAACAGAGCAACGACTTTGAGGTCTCCACAGATATTCCAGTTATACCTGGTATACTGGACATACTTTAGTAACATTTCCATATTCTCATATGTTTCTTTCATATGTGCTGCATAGCCAACAGGTACTGAAGGATAAACGTTGCCATTGTGCAACAGAACAGCTTTCAGGCTTAACATTGACGAATCAATGAAAAGACGCCACTCTTCCGGGTTGTGATCACAACCAAAGACCGAGAACAATCCTTCAATGTCACAACAGAAACAGAGACTGTCGACTTGTGCAAAAAATTTGGTTATATCATGATGCCGGTCTCGAAACACAGAAATTTTCGTACCTGGTGATAGCAAACACCATTCCTGCAGTCTCGAACCTAGCAGCTCAGCTTTTGCTTTTGACAGACCCAAATCTCTGACCAAATCGTTCAATTCGGACTGTGTTATCAGATGTGGATCGCCTGATGAGGATGGTTCAAAATCCGGGTCAATGTCACTGTTAGAACCCTGCACTGCAGTTTCTTCATCTGGTTCGTCTAAGGTCCAATCCTCTGGTGGTTTCGGAACTGGAAGACTGTCATCATGTGGCATGGGTCTCATTGCTGAAGGCAGATTAGGATATTCAATTGACTTCTTGTTTTTGGCAGAGAAACCAGACACATTAGTCAAACAGAAATAACAGTCCGTCACATGGTCTTTCTGTTCTCGCCATATCATCGGAACAGCAAATGGCATCGTCTTTCGAGTACCTCTGAGCCAGGCTCTCAGACTAACAGCACATGTCGCACAGCAAATGTGAGGCGCCCATTGCTTGTCTTGATCACCTATTTTGCAGCCAAAATACAGATGATAGGCTTTCTTTACAAGGGCAGTCATCGAACGTCTCTGAGGCGTAAGTGTATATTCCCCACAGATATAGCAGAATGTGTCGCGGCTGTTACGACACCGACGAGACATATTGCCCGACACCAAAACGTCTATAGCATCAAGCTTACTTACTGTTATATTGCTACAGCTACTATACTTTACTATACTGATACTATATACACATACGGACTATCTATATTAACCAAATGAGCAGGATCGGTGTATGGAAGCCACCATTATAGCATGGTGAGACAGCGCAAGCTCGTTCAGACCTGCCCAGACATGCCCAGGATGTCATCTTCCATAAAACAGCTTCCAACCTGGCTAGATTTTATGCATGGACATACCCAGGCGGCACAAACCGTTGTTGATAAGACACTTATGGGAGAAAAAATTGTTTGCATCCAAATATAAGAAAAAATCACGACAAAATTGAAGATTTCTCTGAAATGGTACGTGATGGGTAATTTTTGATGTAATATTCATGATCAGCACCCAAAATTCTATAAGAAACACCCAGCAGTGTTCAGGAAGCAAAAACTTTGTTGTGCAGTGAAAGAGAAGATGGAACTTCTATTTACGTGGGTGTAGTCTACAGACCTCTGACTCAATCGCAGCAAATTGATAAGGATCTGATTGTGGATATCCAAAAGTTTGAAAGGAAAGAGGAGGTTCTGCTGTTGAGAGATTTCAACCTGCTGGATGTGGACTGGAATGTTTCGTCTGCGGAATCGGAAAGAAGTAGGGAGATAGTGGATGCCTTTCAAGAGGCTCTGCTCAGACAAATGGTGATGGAACCCACAAGGGAAAAAGTGATATTGGATCTGGTCCTCACAAATGGAGAGAGTATCTCTAATGTTCGAGTAGGTGCTCACCTGGGAAGTAGCGATCATCATACGGTTTGGTTTGATATAACGGCTAAAGTGGAGAGCGGCCGCACGATATTTAAAGTCCTAGATTTCAAACGTACGGACTTTAATGCAATGGGAAAGTACCTGAAGAAAAAGCTGTTAGGATGGGAGGACATAAGAGAAGTGGAAAGAGAGTGGTCTAAGCTGAAAGGAGCGATAAAAATGGCTACGGACCTTTATGTGAAGAAAATCAATAAAAACAAGAGAAAAAGGAAGCCGATATGGTTCTCCAACCTAGTGGCTGAGAAAATAAAGGCGAAAGAGTTGGCGTTCATGAAATATAAAAAACCCAAGAAGAGAAGAGCAGAAAGGACTACAGGGTGAAACTGAAAGAAGCCAAGAGAGAGATACGTTAGGCGAAGGCACAGGCGGAAGAACAAATGGCTAAAAATGTAAAAAAGGGAGATAAAAATTTTTTCAGATATATTAGTGAAAGGAGGAAGATAAAAAATGGAATTGCTAGGCTAAAAGATGCTGGGAACCAAAATGTGGAGAGTGATGAGGAGAAAGCAAATGTGCTAAACAAATACTTCTGTTCTGTGTTCACAGAAGAAAATCCTGGAGAAGGACCGAGATTGTCTGGCAAAGTTACACGAGAAAATAGAGTAGATTCTGCGCCGTTCACGGAGGAGGGTGTTTATGAGCAACTTGAAAAACTGAAGGGGGACAAAGCGATGGAACCAGACGGGATCCATCCCAGGATACTAAGGGAACTCAGAGAGGTTCTGGCAAGTCCTATTAAAGACTTGTTTAACAAATCTCTGGAGATGGGAGTGATTCCTGGGGATTGGAGGAGAGCGGATGTGGTCCTTATTCATAAAAGTGGTCACAGGGATGAAGCAGGAAACTACAGGCCGGTGAGCCTCACTTCAGTTGTTGGAAAAATAATGGAAGTGTTGGTGAAAGAAAGGATAGTGTACTTCCTTGAATCTAATGGGTTACAGGATCCGAGGCAACATGGCTTTACAAAAGGTAAATATTGCCAAATGAACCTGATTGAATTTTTTGATTGGGTGACCAGAGAGCTGAATCGAGGACATATGCTAGATGTAATTTACTTGGATTTCAGCAAAGCCTTTGATACAGTTCCTCATAGGAGGCTGTTGAACAAACTTGAAGGGCTGAAGTTAGGACCCAAAGTGGTGAACTGGGTCAGAAACTGGCTGTCGGACAGACGCCAGAGGGTGGTGGTTAATGGAAGTCACTCGAAGGAAGGAAAGGTGACTAGTGGAGTCCCTCAGGGTTCGGTGCTGGGGCCAATCCTTTTCAATATGTTTGTGAGTGACACTGCTGAAGGGTTAGAAGGAAAAGTGTGCCTTTTTGCAGATGATACCAAGATTTGTAACAGAGTAGACACCGAAAAGGGAGTGGAAAATATGAAAAAGGATCTGCAAAAGTTAGAGGAATGGTCTAATGCCTGGCAACTAAAATTCAAAGCAAAGAAATGCAGAGTAATGCATTTGGGGATTAATAATAGGATGGAACCGTATATGCTGGGAGGAGAGAAGCTGATATGCACGGACGGGGAGAGGAACCTTGGGATTATAGTGTCCGAAGATCTAAAGGCGAAAAACAGTGTGGCAAGGCAGTGGCTGCTGCCAGAAGGATGCTGGGCTGTATAAAGAGAGGCGTAGTCAGTAGAAGGAAGAAGGTGTTGATGCCCCTGTACAGGTCATTGGTGAGGCCCTACTTGGAGTATTGTGTTCAGTTTTGGAGACCATATCTGGCGAAAGACGTAAGAAGACTTGAGGCGGTCCAGAGGAGGGCGACGAAAATGATAGGAGGCTTGCGCCAGAAGACGTATGAGGAGAGACTGGAAGCCCTGAATATGTATACCCTAGAGGAAAGGAGAGACAGGGGAGATATGATTCAGACGTTCAAATACTTGAAGGATATTAACGTAGAACAAAATCTTTCCCAGAGAAAGGAAAATGGTAAAACCAGAGGACATAATTTGAGGTTGAGGGGTGGTAGATTCAGGGGCAATGTTAGGAAATTCTACTGTACGGAGAGGGTAGTGGATGCCTGGAATGCGCTCCCGAGAGAGGTGGTGGAGAGTAAAACTGTGACTGAGTTCAAAGAAGCGTGGGATGAACACAGAAGATTTAGAATCAGAAAATAATATTAAATATTGAACTAGGCCAGTACTGGGCAGACTTGCACGGTCTGTGTCAGTGTATGGCCGTTTGGTGGAGGATGGGCTGGGGAGGGCTTCAATGGCTGGGAGGGTGTAGATGGGCTAGAGTAAGTCTTAACAGAGATTTTGGCAGTTGGAACCCAAGCACAGTACCGGGTAAAGCTTTGGATTCTTGCCCAGAAATAGCTAAGAAGAAGAAAAATTTTTAAAAAAATTTAAATTGAATCAGGTTGGGCAGACTGGATGGACCATTCGGGTCTTTATCTGCCGTCATCTACTATGTTACTATGTAAACCTTATGAAACATATTGGAGACTAACTTTACCAACATATTAAAACAAGAGGAAAGGATGGGAAAAGAAATACAAATTGTTGATAGGAGAGAAGACAATTATGGTAAAAAACAATAGGAAGGGAGAGATCAATGAACTTCAGAGAAGTTATGGAATTGGAATGAAACTTCTAGTCAAGCTTTCTAATTATCAAATGCATCCTTACAAAGAAAGCTTTTTAGTTTGCTCTTAAATTTATCTAAATTGTGTCTTCCCTTAAATAAATAGGGAGGGGGAAAGCGCAGCTGATGACTTAACTGGCTGCCATATTGGAAGGAAAAGTGTTCTGGATCCTGAAGGGCAACTGGGACCTGCATGAGAAGCCAGGATGACAGGGAAGTTTGAAACTCTGATTCTGCTGCAGATACAGTATACCAGGTCTGAATACCATGAGTATCTCAGCCATTCCCTGGTGTGCCATCATGCTGTACAGAAGTCAGTCTATCATGGGCCATGGAGGGAAGGAATATAGAAGACCTGCATTTGGCCAGGGTTGAACCAGAGATCTAGATCCTCACTTCCCTGTTTGAATCTTCAACTGAGGAAACATAGAAACATGACGGCAGATAAGGGCTGATGCCATCAGGTCAATTATCAGACACCCTCACTAATTCATTATGCAGATGAAGGCTTCCTGGGACAGTGGCTGGCTGAGAAAATCCACTCCTGCTACATGTGGCGCTGAGAGTGCTATAAGTTGAGTCTCCGCCGGAAACATTTGGACTTTCAAGCATAGAGAGGCACTCTTGGTGCCCTCTTGGTGATTGACATAAGCCACTGCTGTTGCACTGTCTCAGAAAACTCAAACAGTTTTGTTCTGTAAGGCACTCCTGAACTCCAGGAGCACCACGTGGTTTGATCGACCACTTCTTTCAAAAGGGGACCAGGGTTCTTGAACTGGACAACCCTCACAATGTGCTCCCCAGTTATAAAGGCTGGTGTCCGTCATTAAAATCACCCATGTTAGACGGAACTGCCTCAGCCTCTACCCACCTGCAAGGCTACTAAAGGTAGCCCTTTCTTTGTAAATCTTTGGGATTGATAGACCCTTGGCGACTGCTTCATCCTTTTGAGCGTGATTATACCCATCAATCCTGGGCACATGGGTCTTATTCCCACATAGACTACTTGTTAGTTTCTGACACTAGTTTTCCTCAGGTTTTGGATGCTCAAATTGGCCCTCTTGAGATTTCTGACCATTGTCCCAACTGGATTTTATGTTTCCTTTGGGATTCTCCCAATGGGGGCTTTTTGGTGGAGATTTCCCTCTTATTTACAGGAGAACCCTGAATTTCTGACTTTTTGCAAAACCGATGGGATGTGTATTTGCTATCTAATGGCCAACACTGGGATGACCCACCTTTATTTTGGGAAACAGCTAGGTAGTTCTCAGGGGGGACATCATTGCTTATATATCAAAGCGTTGCAAACGGATATCAAGTGACAACGCTATGTTACCCTGAAAGCTCGTTATCTTAGGCAACTCTCGCCTCCATTGCAGGAGGAGCTTCACTTGATTCAGGTTGCGCTTAATGTATTGTTGCATGATCGTACTAAAAAATCCCTTTTTTACCACAAATTTAAATTTTATCATTATGGGAATGAGACGGGGAGAATGCTGGCCACTTTAACTAAAAATTGGCAGGATGATAGATACATAGCTAAGATTAATCAGGGGGCTGACTCGTATTCGATGAGGCCCCACGAGGTTGCGGATGCTTTTTACCAACATATTTTGGGACATTCTACTTCAACCTGGGTCCTTACCAGGGTCCAGATATCTTGGACTATTTAGGGGATGCGGGCATGCCCCAGTTTATGGCCATGCAATGTGAAGCTTTAAATAAACTCTTTCAGGGCCCAAAGATTTAGAAAGCGATAAAACAATTACACGCGTGCACAGCCCTGGGACCAGATGGATTTGCCCCCAATTATGTGAAGCCCTTTTTCACTATTATGTGAGGGATTTGGAGACTGGTACCTTTCCAACCTATGCTAATGAGGCCACCATCACTTTAATTTCGAAACCCAATAAACCAAGGGAAGAGGTGGAATCATTCTGCCCCATTTCCTTAATAAACATGGACTTGAAAATTTTGGCTCGCCTACTGGCTAATTGTTTAACCCCTTTTCAACCAAATATCATCTCCACAGAGCAGGTGGGCTTTGTACAGGGCAGACATTCGGTTTTGAATGTACGACAGGCTTTTTTGGCAATAGCCAGAGCCCAATCTATGCAAATATCGGGTATATTAGTGGGGCTGGATGCCGCCAAGGCCTTTGACGAAGTGCACTGGCATTACCTGTTTCAAACAGTGAAATATGTTGGTATTGGGGGTGGTTCCTGAATGCTTTGAAGGCTTTATAAACTACTTTATATACTGCTAAGATTTTGGTAAATGAAAGCCTTACTACGGCATTTGGGGTGGGTAGAGGGACATGTCAGGGATGCCCTTTGTTTCCCCTATTATTTATACTATATTTGGAACCTCTTATATGCACCATGAAGAGGGATGATGAGTTGGTGGGGTTACCTGAAGGCTCTTCACAGTTCTGTGCTTTAGTTTTTGCTGATGATTTACTGTTAACTTTGGCACAACTCCAGCATTCGCTGACGCAAGCCCTGAAGTTGTTGGATGAGATTAATGTATATTCAGAGTTAACAATGAATCGACAAAAGTCCTTGGTGCTTCCGTTACAATCAGTGGTCTGGGAAAATTGGATGAGTCGCTTTCCTTTGGAGAGGACTTCTCACCAACTTAGATACTTGGGTATACTTATACCATAGGATCTAACCCAACTCTATACCATAAATGTGACACCCTTGCTTACACAAACGACGGCTAAATTACAGACCTGGAGAGCGCACCCACTTACTTCACTGGGTAAAATAGTACTTTATAATATGATGGTGATATCCCAATGGGTTTATATTCTGCAAACCTTACCCCTGCTTTTACGGCGGGGTCACCTGTGACTATTACAGAGATCTTGGGGTGGGGGGGCAAATGTTCTCGTATCCCTTTGCAAACCTTGTTATTACCCAGGGATTAAGAGGGTCTTGGTGTATTACATTTGGGAAGGTTTAATCTGGCTTGCCAATTTAGACATGGGAATGATTGGTTCAGCGACACCTGTTGAATGTATGGCTTTTTCTCCCTACCATTTTAGCTACTTACTTCATGTTAAAAAATTGCTAGAGCACATCCCTTCTTATGGTTATTTATTTCTTTTTCCGGCACGCAAAACTTGGAAACATATTTGTAAAATGTTAAATATTACTCCATATGTGACTCCGTGCCTACCAATAGGGGGTAATGGAGATTTTATTCCAGGGATGTGTGAGGGGTCCTTTTCTGACTGGACTCAGAAGGGTTTGCTGTATTTGTCTCAAGTGTTACAGGCCGATGATAAGTTGCAGTCCTTTCACGCGTTGCAGGAGTCACTTAGGACATAAGGACTGGTATTCCAAGGTGGGGGCGTGGGGGGAGGTCCGCCCCGGGTGCCAAGCCCTGAGGGGGTGCACCCGGTTCGGTCCGGTTCTCCCCCCCCCCTGCGCCGGGTGTCACGTCTGGAAACAGCCTGTAGCAAGATTGCGATGCCAGCGATCTTTGACTGCTTCGGCTGTTTCCTCCGCCACGGTCCCGCCCCTCCTCTGACATCAGAGGAGGGGCGGGACCGCAGCGGAGGAAACAGCCGAAGCAACAAAGATCGCTGGCATCGCACGATCTTGCTGCAGGCTGTTTCCCCAGGGAAATAAAGCGGGGAGGCCGGGGGCTTCGTGGTGGTGGTGGTAGTGGGGCCGAGCAGTCCTTCGAGGTAGTGGGGGGGGGGGGGCGGGCAGGAGGCCTTCAGGGTGGGGCGGGTGGGCAGGCAGACTTTGTGGAGGGGGGGAGACAGGCCTTCAGGGGGACAAGCCTTTAAGGGGGACAGGCAGGCCTTCGGGGGGGGGGCAGGCCTTTGGGGGGGGCAGGCCTTCAAGGGAGGACACAGGCCTTCAAGGGGGGACAAGCTTTCAAGGGGGGGACAGGCAGGCAGGCCTTCGAGGGGGGTGTAGGTCTTCGGGGGGGTGCAGGCCTTCAAGGAGGGGCAGACCTTCAAGAGGGGTGTAGGCCTTTGGGGGGGTGCAGGCCTTCGGGGGTGGGGGGTGCAGGCTTTCAAGGGGGGCAGGCCTTCGAGGGGGTGCAGGCCTTAGGGAGGGGGGGTGCAGGCCTTCAAGGGGGGAAAGGCCTTCGGGGGGGGCAGGCCTTCAAGGGGGGACAGGCCTTCGTGGGGGGTGTAGGCCTTCGGGGGGATGCAAGCCTTCGGGGGGGTGCAGGCCTTCAAGGGGGGACAGGCCTTCAGGGGGGGGCAGGCCTTCAAGGGGAACAAGCAGGCAAGCCTTCAAGGGGGGGGCAGGCCTTCGGGGGGTGCAGGCCTTCGGGGGGGGTGGCAGGCCTTCAAGGGGGGGACAGGCCTTCAGGGGGGCAGGTCTTCAAGGGGAGCAGGTAGGCTGGCCTTCAAGGGGGGGACAGGCCTTCAGGGGTGGGATGCAGACCTTTAAGGGGGGAAAGGCCTTCAGGGGAGGGAGGGCCCTGGTGTAGAAGTACACGGAGGGAAGGGGGAGGGGTTCAAAGAGACTTGCATATGCCGGACTTTGGGTGGGAAGAAATAATGGGTCTGAAAATAGAGGAGAGAGAGAGATGATGGACATGGGTTTTAGGGAGGGAAGGAACAGAAAGGGAGAGAAGTTGGACACAAGGGATGGTGTGGAGGGGGAGGGATAGAGATACTGATTAGGAGGGTAGTTGGGAAAAGAAAGGGAGAGATGGTGGACCCTGGGGTGGTGGGGAAGGAGGGAGAGCTGCTGGATGAAAGGGTAGTTAAGAAAAGGTGGATCTGTGGAGGGAGACAAAAAAAGGAAAGATGCCAGACATCCGGGGGAGGGAAGGGAAACGGAAGGGGAGGACAGAGATGGCAGATGGATGGTTAGCACGGAGAAAGAAGGAGACCCTGGCAAGCAAGTTATCAGAAGACAACCTCGGGGTGCCCGCAGAGCGGAGGGGAAAAAATGGCGTCTGGCACCCTAAACCCAAAGATCCACCATATTGCGCCGGAGGCACTGACGGCCCTCACCCAGGCTGTGACAGCGGCTATGCAGCCCAGCATTGACAAGCTATCAGAGCAGATTTTAAAAGTAGAAAATATGCTCTCTGAAACGACCAAAAGAACCACAGCATTGGAGACTAGAGTATCCAGCATGGAGGACACACAGAACACCCAGGCCACTACATTACAGGAACTGCAGGCCCTGACCCAAAAGCAAGCGGAGAGACTGGAAGACCTGGAAAATCGTTCCCATAGATCCAACTTACGCTTTTTGGGAATTCCTGAAGCGGTGGCGGGCCCAAAGCTGATAAAAACCCTGGAGGTATGGCTTACCAAAACTTTTTCCTTACCCGAGGGATTGGGACCTATCCGTCTTGAACGGGCTCACCGTCTGGGCAGGGAACCGGCCCGAGAGGCCCAGCCTAGAATGGTTATAGCCAAACTCTTAAATTATAACCATAAGGTGGAAATTCTACGCAGATATAAACAACTCCGGGAGACCTTACAATTTGAAGAGTCGGAGGTCCGCATCTTTCAGGATTACTCTGCGGCCCTAACGGAGCGCAGGAAGCAATTTTACCCGATATGTGCCTCCTTGGCTGAAAAAAAAGTACGGTTCCTGTTCCTGTACCCGGCTCTATTGCGTATCCACCATCTGGGACAATGGCATGTTTTTGATACAGTGGCGGAAGCGGCTCTCTATTTGAACACCCATGTGCTTACCCAGTCTGATTTGACCTGATTAAAAGCAGGACCTGAGTGTGTACCACTCTCAGGCTGCTTGTCGAACTCTGGTTCTGGGTTTATGGGAAGCATTGGCCCTCAACTGTGGGGGCTCAGGGCTACATTCAAGGCCCACTTTTGCCAGTACCCATGACTCGAGCTGGTGATCCGGCATTTGTTACGTTATGATTGTTCATGGGAAAGTATGTTGTGGACAAGTTATTTTTTTTGCTGTTTTCTTGGTACTGGGCTCTTAAGGTATAACTGTTATTCTTGCAATATTGGGGACTCGGGGCCTGGAGTGGCATTGTTTTGTGATCTTTCACACCTCTGGGACTGCCCTAGGACGGACCCCTAGTTGTGACTTCAAAACCATGCGCCAGGGGGATAGGACGGGAAGGGGGGGAGAGGGGGGAGGGGGTCGAATGGGGGGGAGTCCTTTGCTATCATATGGCTATATATATAATTTACGGCTGCAAGAGAGTGTAGGTTTTGAAGCTATGGTGAGCTTCTTGTCTGGTAACTCACCCACTGTATTGAAGGCACTTGGGCAGGCCCTGAGTGCCTTATGGCTACCTCGGGTATGGCTGGGAACTGGGGTGGCTTCTTTATTCATGCTTTCTATTTTTTGCTGATAGTAGCCCTTCTAACACCGCATGGCTAATACTCTACGAATAGCCTTCTGGAATGTGTCTGGTATCACCTCCCCTATTAAAAGAACCAAAATTTTAACACAACTAAAACGAAATAAAGTAGATATAGCCTGTCTACAGGAAACCAGGTTGACGGACATAGAGCATCAGAAGTTGAGGAGGTCCTGGGTGGACGCAGTGTATGCAGCCTCATCTCCACAAAAGCGAGCGGAGGTAGTGATATTGATCCGTAAGTCCTTACCATACACAGCGAAAGTGGTAGCCACTGATACACAGGGCAGATATGTATTGTTACAGATGACGGTAGGAACTCCTTCTACCTTTTGAATATTTACGCACCTAATACATTCGATCACGCCTTTTTTGAAGGCATCACAGCATTGCTTTTAGAGCGCATTACTGATCCAGTCTATATAGCCGGGGATTTTAACCAAGTTCTAGACCCGACCTGTGACCGTACTGGGCCAGGACAAAGCGTGTGCTCGTCCCAAACTAGAGGCATACCTTACCTCTGTGCCACACTGGATCTAGTTGACCCCTGGAGGCT
Organism: Geotrypetes seraphini; assembly: GCF_902459505.1. Classification (NCBI taxonomy): domain Eukaryota; kingdom Metazoa; phylum Chordata; class Amphibia; order Gymnophiona; family Dermophiidae; genus Geotrypetes; species Geotrypetes seraphini. The sequence continues at coordinate 152,874,405 of NC_047087.1, read as the reverse complement.
CTTACACACCACAGAACGGGATTATACTCACCGCTCCAGGGCGCATAACACCCAATCTAGAATAGATTATATTCTTACCACAAGTAGGGTGTTCTTAAATGTGGACGCGGTGGTAATAGGTCCTGCAGTCATTTCAGACCACGCGTTGATCTGGCTTGACGTGAACGTGGGCTTTGGCATTCGGGGACCCGTACGCTGGCGATTCCCTAGTTACTTATATTCAGATGATCATTTTAAAACTTATTTAACAACTAAATGGGAAGACTTTCTGACCTTTAATGGTCAACACTGTAATAACCCGACGCTGTTCTGGAGCACAGCTAAGGTAGTGCTTAGAGGTGATTGTATAGCATATGATATAGCACGGAATCGCCGATTATCTCGGGGCATCCTTAGGTTATAAAAGGAATTGGCAACTGCTAAACACCAATATACACAATATCCTACACGAGCATCTAGGGAACGCCTGATCTCTGTGGAGGCTACTCTTAATTCTTATATCCATGAACGTACGGTTAAAATGCTTCTGTATCAAAAATACCGCTACCATCGCTATGGTAATCATGCGGGGAAATTATTAGCTAGATTAACAACACAGGCTCGAGGTCATCGCTATGTAATGGGAATGAAGGATGATAGGGGCCATCTACAGCACTCCACAGCACACCTTGCGCAGATTTTTAAGGCTCATTTCCAGAAGATCTATGGTCGCCAGGACTCGGGAGCTGCTCCACTCATTAGGGATTATTTGGCAGATTCCGGCCTAATGCCGCTCTCTGACCCTGATGTTGCATTTCTTAATGCAGCCATCACACCTAAAGAATTGTCACATGCTATTAAACAGCAAATAAATTTATTGGCTCCGGGGCCGGATGGCTTTACAGCTGAATTTTATAAACTTTTAGCGGAGCAGCTGAGTCCCCTCCTTAGGGACTACTATTCGCAGGTTACGCTGGATGAACATTTTCCCACAGAGGCGAATGAGGCGTTGATTACTTTGATTTTGAAGCCAGGTAAAGACAGCACTGCTCCTGAGTCCTATCGACCCATATCTTTATTAAATGTGGACATAAAAATTTTATCCAAAATATTAGCTGATAGATTAGCCACTCTTCTCCCGAATATCATCGCGTCTACACAGGTGGGCTTTGTAAAGGGCAGGCAGGCGGTCCATAACGTTCGAAAGGCACTCTTGTCATTGGCCCATACACAATCTCATGACACCCCAATGCTATTACTCAGCTTGGATGCAGCGCAAGCCTTTGACCAAGTTAATTGGACATTTCTATTTGAAATACTGCACTATGTGGGAATTTCGGGCTGGTTCGCCACAGCGTTACGCACGTTATACTCGACACCGCGGGCAAGACTGCTTGTTAATGACACTATCACTGACCCAATATTAATTGAAAGAGGCACACGGCAGGGATGTCCTTTGTCCCCCCTGTTGTTTTTATTGTACTTGGAACCCCTTCTGCGAACGGTATCTCTGGATCCTGATATAGTGGGGGTGGACTTCGGGGATCATACATTAAAGGTGCTAGCCTTTGCAGATGACATCTTGTTTATGCTTACTAACCCTTATCACTCTATCCGACACCTTATACAATCCCTTAACAAATTTAGATTTTATTCAGGCTTTACCTTAAATTATCAGAAATCTGTTGCTTTAGCCAGTCCGGTGCTGCAGCAGACACGGAGGGGCCATTTCCCTTTCACATGGGCTGTGCACTCGATTCGATACTTGGGGGTTTGGATCCCCCGAGACCTCAAGACTCTTTATGACTGTAATATTTCCCCACTACTCCATGACACTTTACGTGACTTACAAAACTGGTCCACTTTCCCGCTCACAGTAGCGGGACGGGTGGCTCTTTATAATATGGTGCTCTTTCCCAAATGGTTATACCGATTTCAGGTCTTGCCCATGCTTTTATCCTATTCCCATAAAGCCCGGTTAATTAAAGGATTACAATGTTTTCTTTGGGGAGGTAAGCGACCCCGCATGCAATTTCTTAGAATGTGCTTACCTAGGGATAGAGGGGGTTATGGCTTATTAAATGTACATTGGTATGCTATTGCCTGTCAGATGAGACACATTAATGATTGGTTTAGGGGGACGTCTGACTTTACTGCGACGTCATTGGAGTTGTCATTGCTGGCTCCGTATCATGTGAGTTATTTCTTGCATGTGGCGGACTCGCGGCTTCGTCCTTTGGTGGCCCAGTACCCGATATTTGCACCGGCTCGACGAGCATGGAAGTGGGTTTGCAAACTTGCTAGATTGCCTTCTGAGGTTTCATTATACTTACCCATCCAAGGCAATGGAGCCTTTCAGCCTGGACTGCAAAATACCGCCTTCCAGAGGTGGGGTGTGCAGGGACTTCAATACCTATTACACTTATTCTCCGAGGAGGGGAAACTGGCAACTTTTGCTGACTTACGTCGGACATTTACTTTACCACCCAATGATTTTTTTGCATATTACCAAATCCGACATTACGTTCAGTCTCTTCCGGCGCACCATCTTGAGGAAGATAACAGGGAGGCTCTTTCATAACTCTTTAGCCTTTCTGCACAACAGCGGATTCCGCTTCGATTTCACATAGTGGGGATCCGGGATGGGCACTCTGGCCCCAATTTGGCCATCTTAGCGGCAACATGGGCTGAGGACTTGCACTGCACGCTAACGGCCCAACAGCTACAGAGGACGCTGAAAAATATTCTGAAGGTGTCTCCTAATATTGTCCACTGGGAAATGCAGTTAAAAATTGTTTTGAGACTATATCCCGCCGGAACGAGCAGCCCGGATGGGGATTACTACAACTCACTCTTGCCCGAAATGTGCACAAGCTCATGCTTCATTGGGGCATATGCTTTGGAATTGTCCCAAAATTCAACAGTTCTGGCGACATTTAGGGCACTATATTACGCAGCTCTGGCGGAGGCGTTGGCTCCCACAACCAAAAGCTTTATTTGGACATTATAATATAGCTGCGCCCAAACCCAAAGGAATGTCAGCCTTTGTCACTAGAGTGCTTTTGATGGGGCAGAAGGCAATTCTTACTAACTGGCTGTCCCGAGATCCCCCTTCCTACGCTCAATGGAGAGCGTTGATGATTGTTCATGCGACACTGGAGCGGAGAGTAGTGGGAGATTTAGATCGTGGACCGGGCCGCAAATTCTGTCAGACCTGGGAATGCTTCTGGCAGGACCTCACACCATATGCTCGCAGTAGACTCTTGAATTGTTAGGACTAACTTACACTCTCAGCCATGGTAGTGGCATTGGACTTTTGGGGTGAGGAGGGAAGGGAGGGGGGGAGCTTGCACTGTTATTTTTGGGATTTGTATGCAACTACTATTTGTATGTTCTGGTTGAAATAATAAAAATCATTTGAACATAAATTGACAATTGTACAGAATATTGTTTCTTTTTATACTTTAATATAAACAATGCAAAGCTTGTGTGGATGGAATCAGGTGGTTTGCGGGGATGGGGACCGAGCTTACAGGGATTAGTCCAATAAAATGGTATTTTTTTATTTCTCATTATTTGTTTTATTTTTATTTGTTAATTTGTAAAGTGGTGATTGTTATGTATCAGTTTTTTCAAATTTACATCTACTGTCTTTATATTTTGCACTGTATTAGAGGACATGTGTTACTGTTTTTGTGGTGTTGCATTGTATCCAGGGTCTGGTTTCTTGGCGGTTCAGTTTAACTTTTGTCTACATATTTCTATTTTTAGTTTGTGATTATTCCATTTTGGGAGAGGGTGTATCTCTGTTCTGTGTGTATGAAAAGAATATAGTTTTCAGTTGGCATTGACTACAGGATCAATTGACTGTGCTGGATCTGGCTTGTTTAGTTTTACAATGTATGTGTTGGTGTTCTAGTGCTCACTGCAGTGTTTAAGATGCTGCCTTTTCCTAGGTACACTCTTGTTGTGCGATATGTGGATTGTTACTAAAAGTCTTATTTTTCATATAGATGGGGGGGGGGGGTGTCAAAAAATGATGGGCCCCGGGTGCCACATACCCTAGGAACGCCACTGGGTAATCCCCTTGAGTGCTAATCCCAGAGTCCGATTAAACTAGCAGCTTCCTTCAAGTGAATACAGCAGGAACACAGACGTATAAATCTGCCCAAGCTTGTCCCAAAGCTGGTGAAACACTTATAACTTGTCTGAACCGGAAAGGAGAGAAGCCGCAGCATACCCTGACCAAAGTCAGCTGGAAATAAGCTACTGGAATGCTGCAGCTCTCCCATCATCGCCGGAGACCCAAGCGCACGCCTGATTCTCGCCAACACTTGGCTGTAAGGGTATATTCTTTATAAGCTTATTTTGCTATACAAGAAATCACAAAAAACCATTGTCTCTTTTTGTTATCTGTAATTATGACTATGTGTACTGGTTGTGGAATTTCCCTCCCCCCTCCCTGTTTTTTATGAGAAACGAAACTTTCTTTTCTTCATAAGCATTATTAGCTTGTGACTGGGTATGTACAAAGGGGGGGGACTATAAATATGTGATGTGGGTCTGAATAAAGACACATTTCTTTTGCCATATAATAGTCTGCATGTGTGTTCTTTTCTTCCTAATGAAATGCCCTCCCCCCCTTTTTTTTGCATCGGTACCAGACGACGACAGAGTATGTGTGTAAGGCAGTATTAGAATCTGAACCTTTTCAGCTGGGGGCTCGGTCTGGGAGTGGACTAGACGATTCACTGATGCCATGTGAGTATTTCTGAATTTTGAGTTCTATTCTTTAATACTCACTGGTATTAGGCCTCCTGTTCCAAACCTTTATCTGTTAGTAAGACTTTTGGGAAGTCCTGTAGTATGTGGCCATGTCTATTAATATCGTTCTTTTGGGAAGAACGATATTAATAGACATGCCTGCCTGTAGTTATGTGGCCACACTTTCTTTTGGGAAGAACAAAATTATTAATAGACACGCCTGCCCTACTCTGTCGTCTGTGGGGAACAAACCGCTTTGTACATGCGTTTTTTCTTCTTTCTATATCTTAGCAGATAAGGTTTATAGAGTATAAGTTTGGATTTGTGCTTTGTTCTGGGTCCGACAGGCACTAAAGATCCTCCCTTTCCTAAGAACGACGAATCTTGAAAAACAAAAAATTTAAAAAAAAACGCTTTGGCATCTGCTCTTTGTTGAACAGAAAAGCGTGTCTGAATTATGTTACTGATTTCTGTCTGTGAGAAAGACAAAAAACAAACCAAAATGTAATCTGGCTTTTCTTTTGTTCACTTCAAAAAGTTCCCCACGCTGCTCATGCAGAACAAAGGATTCTTCTTTAAGTAGAAAATAATTTGAGATGGTGCCTTACACAGAGATGGGAGGAGCTGAACGGGTCATTCAGCATAGGACTCAGTAATTTAATACTTTTTACCAGTGCTTAGGAACCATTTTGCATCTTTGCAAGGGGTTTGTTTGTTTGTGTGGTGCCTAGTAAAAGGAGCTTTATTCTAAATGTGGTATGCATTACCGTATTTGTAGGGGATTTGCTGTTTTCCCTCCACTCATATGGCCAGCATTTTTTTTTTTGCTGTCCTTCTTTGTCTTTTTGCAAAAGAGAAGAAGGGGGAGAGAAAACATTTCCTTGTGACTAGAGTTGAAACTAATAAGAACTAGTTTTCTGATCTACATGAACAATTTATGACTTAATAGTTTTAGGATATCTTTTGGCTTTAGGAGACATTAGAATTATTTTATCAAGCTGTGGGTGTGTGACTTTTGCTGGCACCAATTTCCGGTGACAGAGGAACACTATCGCCTGCATATAAAAAAAAATCTAAGCATAGGATTATTACCAAAAGTTACAGCACTGTGCACATTTTGAAGTTTTGAAAACAAAACAAGTCAAAGGCTTAGTATTTGGAATTAATTGAGTTTTTAATTTGAGAACTTGGTCAAAGAAAGCACTGGGGAGATGGAAGAAACAATTTTGGGGTTAGAAACATGGGAAAGGTTGTAGGCTCTATGGCTAATGTGGATTTACTTTGCTAAAAAGGGATGTGTTACGTGTTTTGACAGTATGTGCATGTATTATGTCCTTATTATAAGGGATATTCTAGTTGGAATAGGCAGGTGTGAGTAAAGTTCCAAGTTATTTTTGTTTCAGTCAGTAAGCTCTTTGGGGTAGGAACTGTATAAAGCAACTATGAATTGACACTAACTCATATGTTCTAGTGGAAAGTGCAATTTACTACTTTAATCTGTTAAGCCCAGTGTTTCATTTTTTTTGTTAGTCTCTTACAGGTCTGGGAGATGCAGCTTGTTGGCGACTGATTTGGAAAGGGGCGTAAGAACAAGTTGTGCTTCAAGTAACCTTGAATTGACACTGCAATACTTCACACTACCTCTGTATTTACCCCTAGACACTGTATTGTGCTTTACCTAGTAAGATCTGCCTATTTCTGTAGATTGAAGCCAGTTGTGTCTCTGATTGCATTATCTCTTGTGACTGTGTGACTTGACTGAAGACATGCCCTATGAATAAAATAGGCAGAGCAATGGAGCCCATTGACTAAATTGCTTGTTTTCTCTTTCAGAAGTTCAAGCATACATTTAGACTTCAGACCTTTTTCTGATTATTGATTATTGTGCCATGTGTTACATGCAAATTTACTTTGCTAGTGCTATGTTCTATGATGCTGTTTTTCTTCTTCTTTTTGTATAATCGTGTTTATTACAGATGTAAGTTCAGCCCTGACTCTGTGATGGATGACTGCAAGCTTAAGGCTTACTGGAGCTCTATGTTTGTTTGTGACATGTAATCTCTGTGTTGTCTGTCTGTTTGGTTTGTGAGGTACCCCGGAAAAATATACCATTGGCCATTTTTTGAGTTTTTTAATCTCCATTTTTTGCATTTTTGTTGTTTCCTATCTCAATTGCACGATATCTTTTTTGGTTCTTGTTTTCATGGCCTGAGTGCTACTTAGTTAGGGGTTATATTATTAAGACAAAGGTTCTATACAGTGTTTATTCCATGGTGCCCACTGGATCTACTCAATTCACACATCTCTGGCATAATGGGGGGGTTTTTTGTGCCCTACACTGAGTATATCTTTATGATCTCTCTTGAATTGTTTACTAGTTGTGCGCAACCCACACCAACTTATCACCCTGTATGATACCTGAACTCCTTTCAAGCTGGTGTGTGTCTCTCCCTGTCTGTGCAGACACCTTTCTCTCTGAATATGGACCTTACTAGTTTAAAGAGACTGATATCCCTGCAACATCACATCCTAACCTTTTCATTTCTTGGACTGGAACAAGTGTTTGACTGTAACTGGCAGCCTGTGGTCTATTGCAACCCCCACCTGGTGCCTTTAGCAGGTGCTGAGGGCCCCCTCATTACCCTCCTCGCCCAGTGCCTTTGTATTTTGATGCATGCATGTTATTTGATGTTGCTTATGGTCCTGGTACTGCCCCTCATACTGTTTCTCAATTGGCAGCATTATTATCTCCAATGTGTTCTCTAGCTTAATGCCTTTCCAGTAATGCCCCTATGCGAACACCTTCATTCATGGAGGAGCCTGTCCTTTCTAGGAATGTGTCTCATGTGCTATTTTCTGTTATGTTTCCCCTGTTTTTCTGCACATATGAAAGTAGATTTTGTTTTTCCTGTCACAACTAGGCTGGGTTCGAGTCTCTTATTCCCCTTATTACTATCAATAAGTATGTTGCTTGGATTAATTACACTTATTATAATCAGCAACGTTTTGTGAACTACACTAGGGCCGCCTTGCTAGATATTGCTGACCACTTCTCAGATGACTTTCCAAAACTGCATGGCCCTGGATATGCTCCTTGCTGAGAAGGGGGTGTCTGTAACATTCTCCCCAGTACTTTCTCCAGTTGCACCTTTATTCCTGACAATCCAGTTCCTACAGGTCCAGTTCCTATGGCCATTCAGAAATTAAAGGACCTCTCTGCTGAGCTCAAATGTAACTCTGGTTTATCTAATCCTTGGAACCAGTACTTTAGCTGGATGCTAGGATGGGTTAAACGGTTAGTGTTATAATCTTTATTATTATTTGTACCCATGTGGGGCACTTATATTCCTAGTAAGTTTTCTATTCCTGTTTGTGTAACATTTAAACAAAAAGAATTGCCATGAAAAAAACAAAAACAAAACAAAAAACACAACAGTTTTCATTCTGCTGAACAGCTACAAGGTCATGTTCTGAGCTCTGTGCTTTACTTCCTGTTCTGAAGCTAGCTACATGTGCCAAGGTCATTCCTCCTCATGTCCTGAACCCCCCACCCCCATCCCCCACAGCTGAGCGATCCTGCTTCTTCTGTAGATAAGAAAAAACACATTTTGCTAAGAATGAAACATTTGCTCAAACCTTAGGCAAAAGGACAGTTTGCTGAATCTATAGACCAGACTTTTAATGTCAGCAATTGTTTTGTCTGTGGTGGGACCGGTATGGGAGAACATTGGCTATGAACACAGCTGGATATGCTAGACATGCCTTCTCAGAACCTCTCTTTCACATCAGCCCCACAACTTCTACTGTAGGCCTTGCGGACTTCCATTATTGCATCTTCAAGTTACCAGGACCTCCTCTTCAGCACCTGCTCCATGGAACTTCCTACGCCTGATGGCCCGCTCCTGATGGTTGATATTGACTCTGTGGCCTGTTTGCTTGTTCTTGCCTGCCTGCTCACCGGACTGTTACATGTGAACTTGGATCCATCCCAGCTTCTTTCTGCTACTGCTGGCTGATGGCGAATGCCTGGAAGCCCCTGTAGTCGACACTAGGGGTTGCCAAAAGCAGTTAGCACTCTCCACCCCATACAGATTGGAAAATGGGGTGACAACTAGCCTGATGAACATTGTCTCTTTTTGTTATCTATAATTATGACTATGTGTACTGGTTGTGGAATTTCCCTCCCCCCTCCCTGTTTTTATGAGAAACGAAACTTTCTTTTCTTCATAAGCTACACCCATTATTAGCTTGTGACTGGGCATGTACAAAGGGGGGGGGGGACTATAAATATGTGATGTGGGTCTAAATAAAGACACATTTCTTTTGCCATGTAATAGTCTGCATGTGTGTTCTTTTCTTCCTAATGAAATGCCCTCCCCCCCCACTTTTTTTGCATCGGTACCAGAGACGACAGAGTATGTGTGTAAGGCAGTATTAGGATCTGAACCTTTTCAGTGGCCGCTGCATCAACGCTCCTAGAAACATAGTCGGAATCAAGCCCCGCAAAATTTACCCTGCCGCGGCCTGCATAGAAAGAAAATCAGACTCGGGGAATAACTAGAAGAACGGTGCGGTGCTTCCCACAGTGCCAGAAAAAACATATCCTATCTCATGCACGCTGCTATAAACCAGCACCTGCACAATCAACTGCACATGGCCATGACAAACACCGACAAAAGAGAGCCTCGGAATAAACAGGACTACTACTGCTGCAATGAAACCCAACGAGGAGAACAAGTGCGAGCATGAAATCGCACCGCTACTGCCGTGCTGTAACCAACAAGGAAACTAAGCGCGTGCATGCAAAGGGTTGGAAAGTCCCAGCTCCCTCAACGGATTTCTAGTCATAAAACTTAGCTTCAATAAAATATCCATTCCTTAAACGTACGTTGACCGAACCCACAGTACTAAGACTCCCAAACAGAACCTGAAGTTCAAACAACAGTAAAAAATACAGACATCTCACAAGCTTGTTGTTAGGACCAGTTGAAGCCAGTAAGAGCTAGTTATGTAGCACTAACAGGGCAGAATGTAGCAACTGTGGTCTCCCTTTTTTTTTTTAACAGAGAAGGGAAAGAATAAAAAATTGAGACCCAGTCAGACCCTCTAGCAATGGAGGGAGGGTGAGGCAGGGACCTGGGGGGGCCCAGGTGTAACCCCTAAAGCTGGCACCGTTCAGCCAGACACCCCTGTCTCACTGAAGAGAAACCTCAACAGGAGAATAAAATTGACATCTCACTAAAAAGAAACCTCAACAGAAGAAATAGAATGGCAGTCTCACTGAAGAGAAACCTCAACAGGAGAAAATAATTTTCCAGTCACAGCCAGAATTCAGGAGCTAGTTGAATAGCGACCATCACCTGCTAGGAGATAGAGCATACTGAAGATACAGGAGGAGTGCCAGCCAATAGGATCACCTCTTAATCAGTTTCTCTATCTCCACCTGCTGGGAGATGGGTGCTATCTCATTGGTCTCTGGATTCATCTGCTGCTATTGCTAAGGAATGGTCTTATAAGATGTTGCTGTTGGGTATCACGAGTCCCCTGGTGGAGGCTGGTATTTCAGAGCCTCAGCGGTGTTTTATCTTAGTGGCTTAACTAACAATCTTAGTGGAATAACTAACAATCTCATACTACAACATTGGGTTGGAGATATGCATCCTACAATCCAACAGTGGCAAGCTAACATGTCTCAGATGGCGAGTTGGGAGCAACCAGTTGGAAATCTGTAGCTTACCTGGATTGCTGGAGTCCTGGGATGCACGGGTGGGAGAAGGTCTCTTTCTCTATTCAAAAATTGGACTTTGCCTGGGAGATGCTTATATAGATGCTATGCCTGTTTTTGTTGTCTCTTGTTTTGAGACATTGTATTATGCTGTTCTCTTTTCTGGTTGATTTTTGTATTTTCTTCTGTGCATTGTTCCTTTAATAAAAACATTTTCAAAAAAAAAAAAAACAACACCCAATGGATGAGAGACCACAAATTAAAGCTGAACCAAGACAAAACCGAATTCCTACTTCTAGAAAAAAACAGAACACCTTCCATGACAAACCTAGAATGAAACTCCATCCCCTTACAACCCAACCTAAAACTGCTGGGAATGATGATAGACAAGGGCTGCACCATGCAACTTCAAATCAGCAAAACAGTCCAGAAGGCATTCGCAACCATGTACAACCTAAGAAAAATCCAAAAATACTTCAACAGAGAACAATTCAGACTCATGGTCCAAGGGCTAATCCTGGGACTCCTGGTCTACTTTAACAGCCTCTACCTGCCATGCCCCGTCTACACTTTAAAACAATTACAAACAGTGTTAAACACAGCTCTCAGACTGATATATTCACTGAAAAAATATGATCACATTTACCACTGCGTTCCAAGACACACTGGCTCCCAATACAAGCACGCATATAATACAAATTCTTCTGCACCCTTTTCAGAGCTCTAAATGGAACTGGTCCTAGCTATCTAAACCAGTGTTCTTTAATCTTTTCACACCTATGGACATGTGGAAATAAAAGAATTATTTTGTGGACCAGCAAACTACTAAGACTGAAATTTAAAAAAAACATCTCCGCCCTGTCCCTGCAAGCTCGGTCCCCGCAAACCATTTGATCCCATCCACACAAGCCTCAACTAGTTATGATTTTATATTGAATGTATTTTATTAAAGTATAAAAAGAAACAATGTTCTTACAATTGTCATCTACTATAATAAAACGCTAAGCGCGCATGCGCACTCCTACTTGCGTGTTCCCTGATCCGTATGTCCGTGGTAGACAGTAGTGTGCAAGCGCGCTTAGCTGTGGCAGTGGCCGATTGACAGAGGCAGGAAACACGCCGCTACTCCCCCCTCACCAGAGAAACGTCGCTATGGCTGGCTGCATTGGACCTCCCGAATGCCCATTGAGCCTACCATCCAACCCTCTCACCGCGAGACGAACACAAACCTTCTGGCTGCAGCAGCGCCACAGCACTCTAAACATTCTGCTTCGTGGCCTTCTATTGCCCTTATTTCTTCTGCCGCGTCTCTGATGATGTCATTAGGGATGCAGCAGAGGAAATCAGGGCAGTAGAAGGCCGCAAAGCAGAATGTTTAGAGTGCTGTAGACGCTGATGCAGCCGGGAGGTTTGTGTTCATCTTGTGGTGGAAGGTTCGGATGGGAGGATCAGTGGGGTCAGCTTCACGGCGGCGGAAGGGGAGTTGATGGAAACATGCTGCAAATGACGAATTCTACTGTACAGGAGAATGGGGGGGGGGGTAGAAATAAGAACATAAGAAGTTGCCTCCGCTGAGGCAGACCATAGGTCCATCCTGCTCAGCGGTCCGCTCCCGCGGCGGCCCATCAGGCCCATTGCCTGAGCAATGGTCTATACCTATCTATACCCCCCAATCCCTTTTTCTTCTAGGAATCCATCCAAACCTTCTTTGAAACCATTTAATGTTTTCTTGTCTACAACAGCCTCTGGAAGCGCGTTCCATGTGTCCACCACCCTCTGAGTGAAAAAGAACTTCCTAGCGTTTGTTCTAAACCTGTCCCCTTTCAATTTCTCCCAATGCCCCCTTGTGCTTGTGGTGCCCCTTAATTTGAAAAATCTGTCCCTGTCTACTTTTTCTATACCCTTCAGGATCTTGAAGGTTTCTATCATGTCTCCTCTAAGTCTTCGCTTTTCCAGGGAGAAAAGTCCCAACTGCTTCAATCTGTCGGTATATGGGAGATTTTCCATTCCCTTTATCAGTTTGGTTGCTCTTCTTTGTACTCCCTCAAGTACCGCCATGTCTTTCTTGAGGTACGGCGACCAGTACTGGACACAGTACTCCAGATGCGGCCGTACCATTGCACGATACAGCGGCATGATGACTTCCTTTGTCCTGGTCGTAATACCCTTCTTAATGATACCCAGCATTCTGTTTGCTTTCCTAGAGGCTGTGGCGCATTGCGCCGATGCCTTCAGTTTTGCGTCTACCATCACTCCCAGGTCTCTCTCCAGGTTACTAACCCCTAGTGGTGTTCCCCCCATTTTGTATGTGAACATCGGGTTCTTTTTCCCCACGTGCATGACCTTGCATTTCCCCGCGTTGAAGCTCATCTGCCACTTTTCGGCCCACTTTTCCAGCTGCGTTAGATCCTTTTGGAGATCCTCGCAGTCTTCCTTGGTTTGAGCCCTGCTGTATAGTTTGGTGTCATCTGCAAATTTAATGACTTCACACTTAGTTCCCGCCTCTAGGTCATTTATGTAGATATTGAACAAGAGCGGTCCCAGCACCGACCCCTGCGGAACTCCGCTCGTGACCCCTTTCCAGTCTGAGTAGTGGCCCTTTACGCCAACCCTCTGCTTCCTGTTTGCCAGCCAGTTTTTGATCCATCGGTGGACCTCCCCTTGTACCCCGTGGTTCCATATCTTTTTAAGCAGTCTCTCGTGTGGCACCTTGTCGAAGGCTTTTTGGAAGTCAAGGTAAATGATGTCTATAGATTCCCCTTTATCCACCTGGCTGTTCACTCCCTCAAAGAAGTACAATAAGTTTGTGAGGCATGACCTACCCTTACAGAAGCCATGTTGACTCGGTTTTAGCTGCCCATTTTTTTCGATGTGCTCACAGATGCTGTCTTTAATCAGTGCCTCCATCATCTTTCCCGGGACTGAGGTCAGGCTCACCGGCCTGTAGTTTCCCGGGTCCCCCCTTGCGCCCTTCTTGAAGATGGGCGTGACATTTGCTATTTTCCAATCCTCCGGGATCTCTCCGGTTTTTAAGGATAGGTTGCATATCTGTCGAAGTGGCTCCGCTATTACGTCTTTTAGTTCCTTGAGTACCCTTGGGTGAATGCCATCCGGACCCGGCAATTTGTCGCTCTTTAGTCTGTCGATCTGCTTGAGTACATCCTCTTGGCTTACCTCTAAATCGACCAGCTTATCGTCTTGGTCTCCTATTACGATCTCCTCGGGTTCCGGAATGGTGGTTATATTTTCCATCGTGAAGACTGACGTGAAGAACTCATTTAACCTGTCAGCTATCTCTTTCTCTTCTTTTACAACTCCCTTTCTGTCTCCATCGTCCAATGGTCCCACTTCTTCTCTCGCCGGTTGCTTCCCCTTGACGTATCTGAAGAACGACTTGAAGTTTGTTGCTTCCTTTGCCAGTCTCTCTTCGTATTCTCTTTTTGCTTTTTTAACCACTCGGTGACACTCTTTCTGGTGTTCTTTGTGCCCTTTTTGGTTCTCCTCTGTTTGATCTTTTTTCCATTTTCTGAACGATGCTTTCTTGTCACTTATCGCCTTCTTCACTGCACTTGTTATCCACACTGGGTTTTTTGTTCTATTTTTTTTGCACCCTTTTCTGAACTTGTGGATGCATATGCTTTGTGCTTCGTGCACAGTCTCCTTGAATAAGGTCCAGGCTTTTTCTACGGATTCCGTCTTCCCTATGTTGCCTTTGAGCTTCTTTCTCACCATTTTTCTCATGGCATCATAATTTCCTTTTTTGAAGTTGAGTGCCGTCGTTGTGGTTCTTTTCCCCTTTGATGATCCAATTTCAAGCCTGCACTGGATCATGTTGTGATCGCTGTTACCTAGTGGGGGTAATACCGCCACCTCCTTTGCTGTCCCCCCTAGTCCGTTGAAGATTAGGTCAAGAGTGGCATCGCCCCTTGTTGGTTCCGTGACCAGTTGCTCCATGAAACAGTCCCTCGTGACTTCTATGAATTTTGTCTCTCTTGCGCAGTTTGAGTGCCCAATACTCCAGTCTATCCCAGGATGGTTGAAGTCCCCCATCACCACCACATTTCCGCTTCTGCATACCTGCTTCAGTTCAGCCTCCATCTCCTGGTCGATTTCTTCCGGTTGTCCAGGTGACCCAGTTTAATGTCTGCTCCTGCTCCTCCCTGTAGCTTAACCCATAGTGATTCCAGGCCATCCGCCCGTACTGTTGTTTCCGTCCTGGCTGATGGTATGGAGTCTTTTATGTACAGCACTATTCCTCCACCCTTTTTATGTGTCCTGTCTCTCCTGTATAGTTTGTACCCTGGTATGGCCACATCCCATTGATTGTCCTCAGTCCACCACGTTTCTGTGACTCCAATTATGTCTAGGTCCTTATTGCTGGCTGTGATTTCCAGTTCTCCCATTTTGGCCCTCAGGCTCCTAGCATTTGTGTATAGGCAGATGCTAGGAGCCTGAGGGCCAAAATGAAAGGTTCTACTGCACAAAATGAGCCTGAGGGCCAAAATGAAAGGTTCTACTGCACAGGGGGATGGGAGGCAGGCGGGCTGGCTTCGGGAGGGGGGTGGGGTAGAACAAAGTCTAAAAGACATTGAGGGGGCATAGGAAGGAGGCACAGGGGCACTAAGGACATAGGAAGGGGCACTGAGGGCACTAAGGACATAGGAGACACTGGGGGCACTAAAGACATGGGACAGAGGCATTGGGGGCACTAAGGACATGGGAAGGAGGCACTGGGGGCACTAAGGACACAGGATGGAGGCAATGGGACACTAAGGACATAGGAGGCACTGAGGACAGACACTAAGGACACAGGACAGAGATACTGGGGATACTAAGGACATGGGAAGAAGGCACTGGGGGTGCTAAGGACATGGGAAGGAGGCACTGGGGGTACTAAGGACATAGGAAGGGGCACTGAGGGCACTAAGGACATAGGAGGCACTGAGGGCACTCAGGATATAGGAAGGAGAGGACATAGAATGGGACACTAAGGACATGGAAGGCGGCACTGGGGGCACTAAGGACATAGGAAGGAGGCACTAAGGATGGGACACTATGGATATAGGAAGGGGACCACGGAGAGACAGGCAGGCATAGCACAACAGAGAAATACAGGCAGGGGGCCAGGGAGACAGAGACAGAAAGAAAGACAGACAGGGGGCCAGGGAGAGACACAGACAGAAAGAATGACAGAAAGCGTCCAAGGAGAGAGAGACACAGAAAAAAACCCCCAGACAGACAGACATCTACTCTAGCACCCGTTAATGTAACGGGCTTAAGCACTAGTTTTATAAATACAAATACAGAGCAAGGATCAACAAAACCCATGTCTCCCCTCCCCTTCACAAATATCCCCTCCCCTATCAAGAAAACTGAATAAGCCAAATTACTACACAACAGAATACCGCAGTCACACATGACAGGAATAGTGTTAGGGGAGTGCAACTTGAGCAACTGCCCCCTGGTCAGAGAAAGTCCTAAGCCAGCTGGAAGCTAAAGAAGCATTGCCTGGGCTTTGCAGTCCCCAGTTATGTTTAACACGAGTTCTAGCAGCATACATATTTGAAATTTGATACATTCTCCACTTAAAATTTTATTGATTTTATGAACAAAATAAAACAACAGTCAAATTACAGAAGTAAAAAGTACAAAGGTCCATGAAAAAGAGTACAGCAACCTAACAAAATAGGTACAACCAATATTCTACTTCTGAAACAACCATGATTAATCAACCAAAACTATAAAGAGGAACAGGGGAAGAGCAGCTCTCAGTACTTGCCTGCAGTAGTGTCAGCGCAGTGATTCATTTCGGCAGCCTTGGGGCTTTTGATGGGTCTTGAGAAAAGAGGAAGTTGCATCATCAGAGGCAGCCCGCGACTCATCAAAAGCCCCAAGGCTGCCGAAGTGAATCGCTGCGCTAACACTACAGGCAAGTACTGAGAGTGGAGGGGAGGAAGCCGTGATTTCACTGGCCTTGCACGGACCGGCAGGAATCTTTTGCACATCGATCTTGCCGGCCCTGCACAGACCGACAGGAAATTTCTGGGGACCAGCGGTTGAAGAACACTAATCTAAACAACCACCTAATCAGAAATAACACATTAAGATCAAGGAGAACACAGGCTTTTTTCACCCATCCCCCAGCAAAAGGCATACAAAGCAAAAAGCTATATGATGAACTACTAGCCACAAGAGCAGCAAAAATAGACCGTCACCTCTCTAAGCTATTGACTAAGACGACCAACTACAAACATTCAGGGAAGAACTGAAAACTATTCTCTTCAAAAAATTTGTTAAATGATCTAACTAAAACTTTATAAACCCTTCCCCAGATCCCATTGCTCATGCTTAACGTGACCATTTATTTTTTTCATCAAAGGGGGACATCTATTAATTGTCA
Source organism: Geotrypetes seraphini (assembly GCF_902459505.1). NCBI lineage: Eukaryota > Metazoa > Chordata > Amphibia > Gymnophiona > Dermophiidae > Geotrypetes > Geotrypetes seraphini. The sequence continues at coordinate 152,857,537 of NC_047087.1, read as the reverse complement.
GTCCCGCCCCCCAATCCCACCCCACCCCAACCCCGCCCTAGCCCCACCCCCAATTTCTTCCATTATTTTTCATGTACACATATCTTATTAATTCATAATGGTAACCGTAAAATTTTAAAAAACTACAAAGCACATTATACGCAGAGAAAATGTTAATTATCATTTATATTTGGGGGGTTTTCAAAGATGTCAAGGTAAATGACTTTCAAATATGCAATGTCACCTCAGTAACTAAAAAAAAAATAGAAAAATAGACAAATATAGTGTAAAATATAGACAGCAGATATAAATTCTCAAAACTGACACTAAATTAAAAATAAAATCATTTTTCCTATCTTTGTTGTCTTGTGATTTCATGAGATGGCCCAGAACATCCTATCCGACGTCAGAATTGACGTTGGAAAGAAGACTTCCTGTCAGGTTTAGCAGCAGTAGCGGCAGGGCAGTAAGAGCAGCAGACAGGGGGAAAGATGGGGAGGCTTTTTTTTTTTTTGCGGCAGGGAGGGAAGGAGATAGGTAGGCAGGCAAGCAGGCTGGCTTTGGCCAGGGAGGGAGGGAGAGAGGTAGACAGGCAGGCAGCCTGGCTTTGGCCAGGGAGGGAGGGAGAGAGGTAGACAGGCAGGCAAGCAGGTTGGCTTGGGGGGATGGGGGTGGGACAAAGTGTGGAAGGCAGTGAGAGGGACATAGGAAAGAAGACTTCCTGTCAGGTTTAGCAGCTGTAGCGGCAGGGCAGTAAGAGCAGCAGACAGGGGGAAAGATGGGGAGGCTTTTTTTTTTTTGCGGCAGGGAGGGAAGGAAATAGATAGGCAGGCAAGCAGGCTGGCTTTGGCCAGGGAGGGAGGGAGGTAGACAGGCAGGCAAGCAGGCTGGCTTGGGGGGGGGGTGGGGGTGGGACAAAGTGTGGAAGGCAGATGGGGAGGCTTTTTTTTTTTTTTTGCAGCAGGGAGAGACAGGAAGTGATCGCCTGTCCCGTTGTCCCTGAGCACAGCTTCGGGACGCTGTCCCTGAAAATGGGATATTTCGACGTCCCGAAGCTGTCTGTGGGGACAACGGGAAAGGAGGTCTGAAAACGGGACGTATGGTCACCTTATTCATGCTATCCATCAGCTCTTGTAAGATCATTCTATCTATCAACTTTGTACGCTTCATGGGAATGCCTAGATCAGTTCTTTTTTTGTAAACAATGTAGAACTGAAAGGTATTGGCAGGATAGAAAACAATAATGTAATGTAATCCTGCAATAGAGGACTCTGACCGGGAGACCAAAAGCATTAAAATAGAATAAGTATCATCCGATTCGTCATCTGACCAAGTATCCCCAACTTGTGAATGGATTTGTTGCTGAGGAGCTGCACTCTTAAGGAGAGAAACCCCTGGCTTTAGCAGGGTCGCTATTCCAGATGGTTCCATGCAGCCCTTGTTAATCACATAAGCTGCAACCATCATACTAATAAATTCAAGGTGAAATCCCTGCTCCTGGATGCTACTTAGCTCTTATTTTGAGGTTTCCTGCCATTATCACATCTACGTTTTGCCGAGGACACACTTGTGTTGCTCGCCGGGTAAAAATTAGTCTTTTTTTCTTGTCCTCAGACTGACTAGGTACTAACTCTGAAGGACCAGAGGGGGCTAAGCCAATGGCTCCCACCCTCCTCATGAGTGATGTGGCATGTAGAACACAGATGCTCCTCGAACTGCCATCCACCACAAATGGGGCATGAATCTAAAGTATCCTTGCCTGAGAAGTCCATCCCACCAGTTTTTAAGCAAAAACAGTGTTTTGAGGTAGATAGATGCTTTTAAATTCAAATTGGAAAATCCAGATGGCCACCATGGCAACAATTTTAGTGCGGGGGGACTACATAGAAAAATTTTAAAATAGTGATTTTGGGATTTTAGAGCTAAAGGAACCTTTATCTAAACCCGAGGACCCCCCCAAATTTGATTTTAAGCCCCCCCCCCCCCCCCCCCCCGTTTGGTTTGTCAGGCTATCAGCCTGTTACTCACATGCTGCAAGAATGGAAGCTGCAAACTTCTGCCTCAACATGCCTAGAATCCAGACTGCTTGTGTCTTCTGACTGCCTCTCAAGTCTAATGCAGTGGATCAAACACATGCAAATGGTGGTAGGAATGAAGTCAGCCCTGATCCTGTAAAAAGCTACAATGGAGCCACGCAGCCTGCACTGCACTTTGGGCAAACCTTGCTCCCAAGGTCCCTGAGCCTCCAAACTGTTAGCGCAAGCTGTCCAAGGGATACATTGCAAAGCAGTCAGCCCCTTGGAAGCAAACTCTTGACCTCAGAATCTGCACTCTCCCGCTGACAGAGCTATCCCACAAAGGGGATCCTCTGCAGCACCGAAATCCTTGCAAGTTTAGCGAAAAAAACAAATTTAGATGAAAATAAACACAAGCAGAAAAGACAAGTTCCTACTGTCTCACTTGTAGTAAGACAACTGAGGAGTTGAAGGACAGCCCAGAAGTAAGGGAGGAGCAACAAAAAAGTATGCAAATGAAGCTCTCTACAAGAGTTCTTCTGTTCAGGAACAGAGTTTCTGTCATATTAGAAATTGTATTTATATTTTCAGAAAGCATTTGTCAAAGTCACCTATGACTAACGTGACCATTTATTTTTTTCCTCAAAACGGGACATATCCTTGCCCTACCCCCGCCCTCCCCTAGGCATCGCCCCGCCCCCATGCACCATCCCCCCACTATGCCCACGTGCACCTCCCCCATGCTGACCCTTCCATCTCTCCCCAGCCAACCGTGAGATCGAGATACCTTGTAATAAAAGGCAACGTCGGCAGCAATCTAGACAGGCTGCTTCTCTTCTCCGGCCCGGGCGTTCCTTTGATGCATCACTGATGATGTCATCAGCAACACGGTATATGAAACGCCCCGGCGAGAGAAGGCAGCATGCCTGTCTAGATTGCCTTTTGTTACAAGGTATTTCGGACTCACGGTTGTCGGCGGAGAGATGGAAGAGTCAGCGGGGGGAGGAGCATGGGGCCAGGGCAGGAAGGGGCGGGGGGAAGCGCTGCTGCCAGTGACTAGGGCTTATTTTCAGGAGTAGGGCTTATATTAACACCTACCCTGAAAATCATTCTAGGGCTTATTTTTCGGGGTAGGTCTTATTTTCGGGGAAACACGGTAGGTGGGTTGCTCTCTTTCTGAAAACGGGACATTTCAGCGTCCCGACACTATGCTTGGGGACAAGAGGAAAGGCTATCTAAAAAAGGGACGGTCCCGTTCAAAATAGGACATATGGTCACGTTACCCATGACAGATCCCCTTATGAAACAATAAGATAAAAAGCTATGCCCTTTTGTGGTTAAAAGGCAAGAAACAAAGTGTCACCACATGCTCTGTTATCCACATAGAAAAGGGTCAGTAACTGAGTGCACCAAGGGTCTGTACCAAGATAATAATAATAATAACTTTATTCTTATATACCGCCAACAATCTTGCGACTTCTAGGCGGTTAACAATAAAGGGAAACTGTAGATACAATAAATAGAAGCTGTACATACAACGAATTAAGGAGTATTGCTGTGTACATCTGATAGTATCAACATTAATAGTAGTAACAACAGTTTGTGGGCTGCAAGGCCAAGAAGTGCCATGCTGCTTACAGAGAAGTAGAAATATTCCATGAATTGAATGGAGTGATCGTAGTTGGTGATTAGGGGTTAGGGTTAGCAGTTTACAAGATCAGGTTTGTGATGGTGTTACAAGGGTTGATGTCCTGGTTCGTTATCTAGATATTTTAAGAACAGGTAGGTTTTTAGGTGTTAAAGATCTATGCTATTTAACACAATCATGATCTGGAAAGAAGAATGGTGAATGAGGTGATCAAATTTGTAAATAACTAAAAGTTATTCAAAGTCATTAAAATGGCAGAGGATTATTAGGATTTGAAGAAGAATCTGAAGGGACTAGGAGACTGGGCATACAAATGGTACATGAAATTTAATGTGGACAAATACTAAGTGATGCACTTCAGAAAAATCATTCCGACTACAACCGTACACAATGGATGAATCTGACAAAGTAAACTCTAGTCCTTCAAAACTTATGCCTTAATAAATTGGTTACTGCAGTAAAAAGCCACTTGCTTCTTACAAAGCAGAGAATGTAAATGGAAGTATATCAAATCCAATCCAATATTGCAGTTCAAGTTGGCCCAATCTTAAAAAAGGTATCATGCTACTAAACAAAATGTAATAGAAGGACATCAAAATGATAAAGTTCATATAAATGATTAGCTAGGTGTGCTCATCCCTCAAAATATACTATAAGAAAGAAAACTACTTTTTGGGATCTGCCAGGTACATGTGACCTAGATTGGATGTTGGGCTTGGTTTGACTCAGCTTGCTTTTCTTAGGTTCTTAAAGACAAACATAACTGATGGCAATGCCTGATCATAATAACATTTTATTTTTCAGAAGTATGAACATGAAACATAAATCTATCTATGCTTCTACACAGACTTTCCTACCTTATCTTCTGACTTGTAGAAAATTTTGTGCGGAGAGCCTAGCATGCTCAATACATCTTGACATGAATCACCGAAGTATATACAGCGTTCAGATAGTCGCATTTTAGAATCAGATAGCACCCCTGGACCAGAGCCTGAATGAGATGTAAACACAGCTAAATGCTTTGGTTTAAAAGGACTATCATTTTCAAGCCATTATATTGTATTACCTTTTGACAATTTTTTAGTGAAGCTCAAAATCTTTATAATTTAATAAACAACTAGAACATACTGTATACTGTAGGACTGTGTTTTACAAACTGCAGCAGGCATTCATAAACTTGAAAAATGGGGGTCTCGACTTATATTCGGATTGACTTATATTCGAGAACTGGCGGCAGCCTTTATGGAAATGGCGCAGGGCTGGGCAGGAGCTCGAAAAGCTCGCTCCTACATGCCAGCCCAGATGCGCCGCTGGCTGCAAGATAGGCAGGAGGGGTTCAGAGTGGAATACACTGCTGGACCACCAGGGTAAAGGTACGCAATGAAGGGAGGGAGGAGAAAGGGGGGGATAATTGTTATTATTGGCCGGGATCCCTCCTGTCCCAGCCTAATGGCAGGCCTGCAGCAAGTCTGGGAGGGTGTCGGGTGGTCACTGGGTGATGACCTGAATATAGGATGAGATCTCCATTTTAGCCCAAAAATCTCATCCTATATTTGAGTATATACGGTATACACAAAAAAAGCCTGAGATGGATAATATAGCATTTCTTTTTACATTTCCTAGATCATTATTTCCCCTAAGAAAAACATTGAAATATCACTGTAAATGGGCTGAGAGATACTTTTAAAGCATAGAGGTTAAACAATGTCTGCTTATCTAGGTTGTTTTGTGTTCCATTTATAACAGCATATAAGCCAGTGGTTCCCAAGTCTGGTCGCGGAGGCACCCCAGCCAGTCAGGTTTTCAGGATATCCATAATGAATATTTATCTCAAATTCTTAAAACCAGCTATTAAATATTTGATACAAACAAGTATTATCTTAATGCATTCAATTTTAAAATTATCTCCCACAGTTAATTTCATTACAGTACTTTTACAACTTACCAATACTTAATTTATTAATAAATATCAAAATAATTTAGACAGTGAACCTAATCCTCATCACTCACACTCACTTCCCAACTTTCACACACATACTACAGTAATTGTGATTACTTTTATCCAAAACTGGATCTTAGTTAATTCATTATTCCATGATCATCTAGTCAGAGAGGCTTCAAACTGCGAGTTGCACAACAGTCGAGCACATGAAAATCACAGTTTCTTAAACACAATCGGCAGGCCTTTCTGTCCTCATGATGGTCCTGTTCTTCAATTCATAAAGCATTCAGCTCAACACAAGACTGTGTTTCGCCACCTGGCATCTTCAGAAGCTATATTTGCAAGGCTCACCAACATTACAACTTCACCTACAATACAAAATAATTCACATACGTTCCCTTTCATTCATACTAAAACCTCACCAAAATCATTAAAAAACCTTTTACCTATCAGTAATCTAAGCATGACTCGAGCAGGGACCCAGGGTTTGGCACAAGCCAGGATCAGCTGACAGCAGGAAGCACACCGTCTACCAGGAAATCAAACTGCTTAACCTCACTTCCTCTCCATAAACCTTATACCCCTGTTCATACAACTCCCGTTCTAGTTATAACAACTTCAAGTCCACTTCTTTGAATATAACCATATTCAGCCCCCATTCCTATTACAACGGATTCCATTCCACTTCTTTGTTGAGTCCATAAGGCTCACTCATAAATTAATCTCTGTTCCCTTCTAAGCAGTACCTCAGAAACATTAACACCACTTAGTAAAGACACTTGAATCAAAACCACAAACCATACCCTCTACATTACAAGCGGGGTATCCTCCTTACCCAATCTGAGATTACTAAGATGTTGAGCCACCCTAAATTTGATCTTACGTCGCATTTGCCGCAGATTCCATTTATCACATGGGCAAACTATACTGTACACGACCTGCTTAGTATCACAGTCCGTGTGTGCTCTTAAGAAAAATTCACGATCACTCCCAGGGACCCCAACCCTGTCAAACTGGCAATATACATACCCTGCACACTTAAAATGCCCCAGTTGTATTGCACCCTCACTCGCTGTCACTACAGGACTAGAAAACAATTCCTTCAATTTCCTACCCCTAGTGTAGGCAAACCTAGGCATTTTCACTAGAGAGTGAAGGCAGTGTTCACAAATCTTTCTCATTAATATTTATTGTAGATATCCTGAAAACCTGACTGGCTAGGGTGCTTCCAGAATCAGGTTTGGGAACCACTGATATAAGCAATGGTATCAGAAGTTTGAAATTATTTATGTTTGGCCATTTGTGCACCAATGGTTCAGTATGACATGGAAATACTTCTTATCCCAAGCAACATTTTTATGGAAAAAGGAAAAAACTAGAGGGATACATGCTCTAATGTGGCAATTTGAGAAGTGGGCACCTCCTTGAAGGCACCCTAATGTTGCAGAGGAGTGCCAATTCTATAACAGTATCTGGGTGCTCACATTACGGTATAGAATACAAGCATAACCTGACATCACCATGCTTTATATTCAGATGGCCCTTGTTACACCAGTCTTAAGAGCTGGAGCCAATAAGTGTGCCTCAATGCAGCAAAAGCAAGGGTAATTATAGTATTCTATAAGTTGTAGACCTAACTGGGAATACACACCCATGCCCTTGTTGTTATGCCATCCATGTTAATGCTCCCTTGTATTTGCGTACTACAGTACCTACGTGCACTCTTATACATTAAAATAACATGTTAAGTGCTACTTTTTGGTATATATATGCACATAAAAGGGCGCCTAACCTTAGTCACCTAGTTATAGAATTGTCCTTCACATAATGGCCAGAAAAGCCATATCTCAGTGTGATATAATGTCTTATCGCATTGTTTTAGGAGCAGAATGCAAGAATATTGTATATCTTCCAGGAACATCAGCTGACTCAATATGTCTATTCTTATGTTCTTTTGGCTAAGAGGCCCTCCACCCCCGAAGAGAAAAGACAAAGGGAATTATTTAGAACAAATAAAAATATTTGTTGCATAAAGAATAAATTGACAAACTATTTATTTTAAATCAATGTTTTTAGCAAAGTGAAGATTTCAAATGAAAACTTCCCCCAAATAGAAGATCATTAAATCGTAGTTCCTATAATAAGGTCAGCCTTTCCCACTGCATCATGCTTGGTGTACTAATTGATGTAAACTTACAGAGATTTAAAAGCAGACAAATACATTTACCTTGGATACCTATAAATATCTGTAACCATTAGAGAACCCAACATTTATTTCACTGTATGTAAGAATGATTCAACCTATCACCCTTTCCACCCATGATTGGTAATACCTGCAGTAAGTAAGCGGAGTCTTAGACCTAAGGGTCCGGATTCATCTCTCAAAACATCAACACACTCTGTATACACATTACCAAGGAAACAGCTGGGAGGCATCAAGGGTGCCCTGAAAAAGAAGCAGGTCCCTGTTTGTGAAACAAAGGTTAGGGAGATGGTGCATTGTGAAATCTTTCAAGCTGAGAGTTTGTTCTTACCCTGTAAAGCACTCAAGAAAATCACCCATTAATATAAATGCACAGTGGGGTAAATTTTCATGGCATACATACTTTTAGATGCATATAAGTGAGGCATTTTGGGAGGGAGTGTGGCAGTTGAAAATTATATGCATGCCTCATATAATTCATTTTAAAAATCTACCCTACAAAGAAGGTATACTACTAGTGCAAATACTTCACACAAATACTATGTAAAGGTACACAAGTAAATTTTAGCTGAAAAACAAGCCAACAATGGTATAGCAGGGATGCCCAAAAGGTCGGTCGTGATCGACCAGTAGATCGCAAAGGCAATGCGAGTCAATTGCGGAGCCCATCCCGGGCTCCACGATAGACTCACGTTGACTTTGCGTTCTGTTCTCCCTGCATCCCTGACACCAAGTCAGGCGTGTACAAGCGCCGGGCCCACAGCCTTTCCACCTCAATGTCAATTCTGACGTTGGAGAGGCAGTTCTGGACCAGCCAGGCAGCAATTGGCTGGCCCAGAACGTCCTCTCTGATGTCAGAATTGATGTCAGGGTGGGAAGGCTGTGGGCCTGGCGATTCTACGCACCTGGTGTCGGAGAAGCAGGGAGAAATTGGCAGAGGCGGGGGGCAGGGAGAGAGAAAGACAGACCAACAGAAAGAAAGGGGGGGGCAGGAAGAAAGAAAGAAAGGGGGCAGGGAGAGAGAAAGAAAGAAAGGAGGCAGTGAGAGAGAAAAAGAGAGGGAGGGGGAAATTTTGGGTTGCATAGTATTACCTTAGAGTACCAGTATGACTGTTTATGTTTTGGGGTGGGGATTTGGCTCCTTATACTGAAGAGTACTAGTAGTTTCAAGTTTCAAGTTTATTAGTTTTTAATATACCGACCATCAACAAATATCTGGCCGGTTAACAATAAAATTTAAAAGGGTAAGAAAGATAAAAAATAAAATAATAGGCATTTAAAAATAAATAGAGTGAACATAGATAACATCAACTAGACAAACTTGAAAGTGAGAGTAAAAGGGAAGGGAGGGGAAAAGTTACATATTTGAGAAGAAAAGGAGAAAGTGGGAATGGGATAAAACGTATGGGTAGGGTCGCTTTGTTAAAGTGGTTGGTTGCTTAAAAGAAAAGGAAGTAAAAAAAAAATTTTTTTTTTTTTTTTAGAAAAGGAAAACAGAAGGTAAGTCTAAACACAGCCGAATGCGTCACGAAATAAAAAAGTCTTTAGGCTTATCTTGAATTTGTCTAGATGTTGTTCATCGCGGAGTTGCTGTGGCAGAGAATTCCATAATGTTGGGGCATGATTGTTTATGTTTTGGGGTGGGGATTTGGCTCCTTATACTGAAGAGTATTAGTATGACTGTTTATGTTTTGGGGTAGGGATTTGGCTATCTGGTGTATTAGTTATATTGTTTTGTGCTATATTTGCCATTGTCAAAATTCAATAAAACTTGTTAAAATAAAATAAAAAGGGGGTGGGGAGGGGTCAGGGAGAGAGAAAGAAAGAAAGGGGAGAGGCAGGGAGAGAGGAAGAAAAAGTTGAACTCATGAAGGGACAGAGAGAGATGTTGGTTGGGGAATGGAATGAGGTCTGGAATTGAGGAAGCATGCAGGAGGCAGAAATAAATAAATATTGGATTTACAGTCAGAAGAAGGAAGTGCAACCAGAGACTCATGAAATCATCAGACAACAAAGGTAGGAAAAATTATTTTATTTTAAATTTAGTGATCAAAATGTATCTGAATTTATACCTGCTCTCTATGTTTTACACTATGGCCCCCTTTTACTAAACCACAATAGTAGTTTTTAGCACAGGGAGCCTATGAGCGTCAGGAGCAGTGAGGGGCATTCAGCGCAGCTCCCTACGCTTAAAAAATGCTATTGCAGTTTAGTAGAAGGGGAGGGGGTATATTTGTTTATATTTGTATAGTTGTTACTGAGGTGACATTGCATATTTTTAAGTCATCTGCCTTGACCTCTTTGAAACCCCCCCCCCCCCCCCGAATATAAATGATAATTAATATTTTCTCTGCGTATAGTGTACATTGCGGGTTTTTTTCAATTTTATTGTTGGTAGATCATTTTGACTTGGTCATTTTAAAAGTAGCTCATAAGCCAAGAAAGTGTGGGCACCCCTGATGTAAACTCTCTCCAGCAGCTGCACAATTCGAAATGGCCTGGTGGTGACTTCAGCATGTTGAAATCCAAAGGATTTACAATCAAAATCTATCTCAGTTCTCTGTCAACGCTGGTTTTGTAACTCGCTGCAACCACTTCTTCAAGCAAGTTGCATTCCACTTATTTCTTTTATTTGGGCACCTTACGCTGTCTGCAGTAGTTGATATACTGCAAGGAGTGTCCACACTTTTTGGGCTTGCGAGCTACTTTTAAAATGACCAAGTCAAAATGATCTACCAACAATAAAATTTTAAAAAACACAAAGCACACTGTACGCAGTGAAAATGTTAATTATCATTTATATTCTGGTTTTTTTTTCAAAGAGATCAAGGCAGACGACTTTATGCAATGTCACTTCAGTAACAACTATACAAAAATAGACAAATATACTCCCTCCCTTTTTACTAAACCGTGATAGCGATTTTTAGCGCAGGGAGCTGCGCTGAATGCCCTGCGATGCTCATAGGCTCCCTGCGCTAAAATCTGCTATTGCGGTTTAGTAAAAGGGGTCATAGTGCAAAATATAGACAGTAGATATAAATTCTCAAAACGGCCACATTTTGATCACTAAATTGAAAATAAAATTATTTTTCTTACCTTTTTTGTCTGGTCATTATTCAAATCTTGTTGGTCCCAGGCTCTGGTTGTCTTCTGATAACTTGCTTGCCAGGGTCTCCTTCTTTCTTCTTTCTCCGTGCTAACCATCCATCTTCTATCTCTGTCCTCCCCTTTCCATTTCCCTTCCCTCCCCTGGAAGTCTGGCATCTTTCCTTTTTTTCATCTCCATCCACAGATTCACCTTTTCTCAACTACCCTTTCATCCAGAATTTCTCCCTCCTTCCCCATCACCCCGGGGTCCACCATTTCTCCCTTTCTTTTCTCAACTACCCTCCTATCCAGTATCTCTATCCCCCCTCCACACCATCCCTTGTGTCCAACTTCTCTCCCTTTCTGTTCCTTCCCTCCCTAAATCCCATTGTCCACCATCCCTCTCCCACTCCTCTGATTTTAGACCCATTATTTCTTCCCCCCAAAGTCCGGCATATGCATGTCTCTTTGAACCCCCCTTCCCTTCCTCCCTCCCTTCTACACCAGGGCCCTCCTCCCCCGAAGGCCTGTCTCCCCCTGAAGGCCTGCACCCCATCCCTGAAGGCCTGCCTGTCCCCCACCCTTGAAGGCCTGCACTATCCCCCTAAAGGTCTGCACCCCACCCCTGCAGGCCTGACCGTCCCCCCTGAAGGCCTGCACCACCACCCCTGAAGGCCTGTCCCCTCCCCCCCGAAGGACTACCCCCCCCTGTATGTTCCTCCCTGACCTCATGCATATCCCTTTACCTAATTTTAGCAGGGAGCAGCCTGCAGAGAGAATCGCCAGTACATTAGCGATCCTTGATAGGCTTCAGGAGCTGTCGTCTCTCTGCTGCGGTCCCGCCCCTCCTCTGATGTCAGAGGCAGGATCGCGGCAGAGGGAAGACAGAACCTGAGGCCTATGGCAACCTGCAAGGATCGCTAAAGTACTGGCGATTCTCTCTGCAGGCTGCTCCATGCTAAAATTGGATAAAAGGATGCGCAGGAGGCCAGAGAGAAAGCCAGACAGCACAGAAGGGAAACTGCATGGCTCCGTGACCAACCGGGGTTCCCTGAGCGATCGACCGGTCGATCGCGATCGACGTATTGGGCACCCCTGGTTTATATGCTCCCAGCCTTAGCCAGCAGGGGAGCTCTGTTGTTTCCTGTAAGCCACAGAGAAGAATGGAAAGTCAGGAATGAAACTGAAATTAAAGGACAAACAGATCTCATCAGCAGGGTAGGAAGTTGAAGTGGGAGTTGAACCAGGATTGGTCTACAGCTTAAAGTGACAGTATACTTTACCACTGTCCATACCGGGCTCTGTGGATGACGTCACCCACATGTGAGAATATGCTGCCTACTTGTCTAAGGATAACAAAAGTTTCTTAAAGATTGAAAAGGTTAGTTCCGTGTGCAAACTAGAGACAGAATCTCTATTTTGCCAGCTCAAATGTATACCAAAAATATACAAATTCGTATCTAAAGCTGCATTATCCAGCTCACCCTTAACCTAACACTAGGAAACACTCTAAATGAGGAGATAAATTAATTCAGACAGTTCCTTGACAATTTCTGCCTCCTAGATACGACATCAGACCCCACTCCTGAAGAGTGTCACTCGCTGGATGTGGTTACAGTTACTAAACCAAACATATTGTCGTTCATCGAATGGTCACCTATAGCTTGGTCAGATCATTGTTTTTTGCAGTTTCACTTTACACTGTAGACTATCTCATAAAAACTTCTACCCAAAAAGAAAATCAATAAGATCCCAAGGGAAAATAGTTGTCCAATTGCTCTGGGGAAAAATGAAACTGAATCTACAATCAACTTAATCCCAGACAAAATCCTATATAATATAACCCTAGCTGCGCATGCGCACTCCTACTTGTGTGTTCCATTTTCCCTGATCTGTGAGATGTAGGTCCATGGCCGCAGGAGTGCGTATGCGCGAGTCCCCAGCCTTACTGCTTCCCAGCACCTACCTACACTCGCCGGCAGGACTGGCCGCCAGCGCTGGACTCCCTGCTCTCCACAAGATCGTGGTGTCGGCTCCTCTCATGGGCCGCACCAGCGTCGGAGAAGGCTTCCGACGCTGGTGGTGATCGAGAGAAGCCGCTGTGACACTCGCCCGGAGCATGCCAGACCGCGGGGTGGGCAGGGAAGCACTGACAAAAAAAAAGACTCCAGCTGCGAGCCGCTCAATGGGACCAGGCAGGCAGCCACGTGAGGGAGGGCAACAGAATGGAAAAAAAGGTAACGTGCAGGGAGAAGCTGGGCCTGCCTGCGGGGAACGCATTATAATAATAATAATAATAATAATAGTAGTATAATGGGTACACCTCATGTCAAAATGATTGACAGCTGTCAGAGATAAGGATCGACCAATCAGCGTTCACTTCCGGGTTAAGCCCACCCATACCATGCCCCCACCCACCCATTGCCCCGCCCCACTCCCCGCCGATGCCCCGCCCCTATTTCGGCCTACATCATTAGAATGTGCACTTCCGATAGGGCAGGCACTCCCATTTCCGGTGATGTCATCAGAAAGTGAATTTCTGGGGTCAAACACCCCCCCATTTCCGTTGATGTCATCAGAAAGTGCATTTCCAGGGCGGGACATGAGGGGGCGGGGTCATGGGCAGGGGCGGGGCATGAGGGGTGGGGCCATGGGTGGGGCTACCACCATTCATTCCTATGGTAAGGATGGGGCATGAGGGGCAGGGCCATGGGTGGGGTGGGAGCATGGGCGAGGCTACCACCATTCATTCTTATGGGAGGGGTGGGGCATGGGTGGAGAGTGGGGCTGGGCAATGGGCGGGGTGTGGTGTGGGGTGTGGGCGGGGCTTAACCCAGAAGTGAACGCTGATTGGTCGATCCTTATCTCTGACAGCTGTCAATCATTTTGACATGAGGTGTATCCATTATACTACTAATAATAACAGTTTATATACCGCATTAAGGGAAGGGGTGGTCCTTGGAAGAGGCTAGACCATGGGAAGGAAAAGGGGAGGGGCCAAAAGGAGCAGGCCACATTGTGGTAAGACCAACAGACATTCAAATTTTTGCTATCAATTTTTGATAATTTGTATGGCGTCCAGTAGGCCCTGTGCAGAACAAAAAACATCAGTTGGGCCATGGCTGAGGATCTAAGTGATCTCCGCGCATCAAGCCATATTTGTTTCCATGTTTTAGGAGCAAATGTAACGTGAGTATCGTGTCTCCAGACATCCTGCAAGGTAACACAAGTAGTGTATTTACCATCACATAAAAGTTTGTACCATGCAGAAGCTTCTTTTCTCTTACCGCTGAACTCCAAGCTCCACTGACTGATTGAGGGCAGAGCAGATTTCAACAGATTAGCATTGAGGTAGGTAGATACACAATGATGAAGTTGTATGGTTAGCTGGCAAATGGAAGCATGATGCAAGCATTTGGAATGACATTAACTTAGAATTTTCCATCAAATGAGCTACAGTCCTGATACCCAGTTTGATCCAGGACTTTCATTCAATGTATTGTCCTTGAATCTTGAAGTGGGGATTATTCCAAATAGAAGAGTGTAGAGTGGAATTCCATTTGTCTTCAGACAGATCATCAATTGCCAGTATAGCAGTTTTAGTAGATGTGAATATATTATTATTAGCAAAAGGATAGTAAGGAGCCATGAATGGTATATATTTCAGTGGGCCAACAGATACTAATTTTCTTTCAAGAAGAAGCCACGAGGGAATTACGCCCTGTTGCAGGTCAGTCAACCATTTTGATCCTTGTCTAGTCAAAAAAGCCAAGTGATAATCATAATAGCTTGGAAAATTGACACCCCCCAGTTCTTTCGTTGCTTTCAATTTCCTCAAAGCTATCCGGGCTGTTTTTTGCTTCCAAAGGAACTTAACTAGTATTGAATCAAGCTTATTATACACCTTGGAAGGTAGCAGAAAAGGGATCATGGAGAGTATGTAATTGATCTTAGGTGTTAAGATCATCTTAATAGTATCCAGGCGTCCCCACCAGGATAAGTTAAGTGGCAACCAACATTCTGTTTGTTGCGTAGTAATTCGGAGCAGGAGATCTTCAGTATACCTGCTTGTTTCTTCAATGGTCGGGCCAAAGAAAACGCCTAGATACTTCAGCTTTCTCTCAGCATATTTCAGGTTTAGAGCTCGGATTGACTCACCATTTATCAAATTGTTAAGTGGCATTATCTCAGTTTTAGAGAGATTTAGCTTGTAGCCAGAGACCTTGGCATATTCATCAATTAATAGAAATAGAGATGGTAAAGAGTCTAGTACAGAATAGAGTAACACATCATCAGCATATGCTGAAAGTTATGCATGAAAATTACCCAATTGAAATCCATTGATATTTGAATTTGATCTTATAGCAATCAGTAACGGCTCTAACGCGATGTTGAACAACGGAGAAAGTAGACAACCTTGTCTGGTCCCATGAGTGGGATGGAATGCTGTCGATAGAGAGTCATTTATTCTTATGTTGGTAGTAGGATTCGTATATAGAACCCTCACTAGGTCAATGAAAGTTGTACTAAATCCAAACCATTTCATCACAGAAAAAATAAAGGACCATTCTACATGATCAAAGGCCTTCTCAGCATCTAGAGCTACAGCAACCAGCGGTGTGGTGGATTGCTGAGCCTGAGTAAGATTGTGGGAAAAAAGCCGTTAATCGACCATGCATGAAGCCGTTTTGATCACTGTGTATTATTGTAGGAAGTGCTAACTGAAGCCGGATAGCTAAGATCTTGGCAAAAATCTTTGCGTCCGTGTTAATCAGTGACAAAGGTCTGTAATTTGAAACTCTTAATGGGTCTCTATCTGGTTTCAAGATGACTATAATCGATGCTTCGGTGAATGTACCCTTGATTGCTCTAGAATCAATCAAGTATGTGAAGAGTTGTAGTAACACTGGTATTAACAGGTCCTGGAAGGCTAGATAGAACTCCATAGGATGCCCATCAAGGCCTGGTGATTTCTTCTTTGCCATTAAGAGTAAAGCCTCCTATATTTGAGAGCAGGTCAAAGGGGCCGATAGGATCTCATTATCCACTTCTGACACTACATTATGTGGCAATTCTTCCAGAATGGATCAAAAAGTGAGGAGTCTGGTGAATCAGAGGTATATAACTTAGAATAGAATTGAAGAAATTGTGAGCAGATGTCAGCACTGTTTAGCCAGGTGGAGGAGCCCAGTTCATCTCTGATAACTGGTATTGCAGTCTTTTCTGTTCGTAATTTTACATATTCAGCCAGTTGATGACCACATTTGTTGACATTGGCATAATACTGTGCAGATTTCATAAAGACATCTTTAGCTGCAGTCGAACTAAGGAGTAGGTTGTACTCAAACCTAATTTTCTGAAGAGAGTCCAGGGATACAATATCATTAAGATGAGATTTATGATGTTCTTCCGCTGCTTTAAGCTTAAGCTGTAAATCCAGCTCCACTTTAGCAAGATCCTTCTTTTTCCATGCTGCAAAAGATATTATCATACCTCTTATGAAGGCTTTAAAACAATCCCAGAGTGTAGTCCAGGATGTGTCTCCTGGTTGGTTGAACTAAAAAAAAATCGGCAATAAGTCGACGCATTTCAGTCATGAATTGTTCATCTGATGTTAAACTTGCATTGAATCTCCATACACATGTATTAACCTTAGCACCCATATCAGGAAATGATAATATTATCAGTGCGTGATCCGACACTGCTATCTCTCCAATGGTCGCTGTGTCAACCTTTGACATTAAGGTACAGCTGATCAAGAAATAGTCTATTTGTGAGTATGAGGAATGTGGAGTAGAAAAGAATGTGAATTCTGTTTCATCCTGATGTAGCGTTCGCCATGGATCTCCCAACTTCATTTGTATTAAAAATTCATGTAGTTTGAACCATGACCATGATTTAGATTTTCTATATGGTACTGCAGATTTTCTATCAACCAAAGAATTCAGAATTAAATTAAAGTCACCTCCAAGAATATATTGAAATCCACAATTTGATACCATCAGGTCTGCTAGGTTTTCAAAAAAAGCAGGACAGTATACATTTGGAGCATATATATTAATAACACTGATGAGAGTATCATTTATCTTCAGGTCAACTTTTAGTCACCTCCCCATGATATATCCGCAGTGTGCGATAGTATGACAAAATCTTGTCTTTTCCGAATGAGGGTGATCACACCTCCCTTTTTGTGTGTTGCTGCAGAATATAACACTGGATAGCACCATTTCAAGGATATTTTTTGAGATTCTAACATGGACAGGTGCGTCTCTTGAATAGAGGTCTGCACGGGAACGGGGATCGCGGGGATCCCGCGGGTTCCCCCCCTGGCTCATGGGACTCCCACGGGGATGCCCCCTGGCCCACGGGACTCCCACGGGGATGCCCCCCTGACCCACGGGACTCCCACGGGGACGCCCCCTGGTCCACAGGATTCCCACGGGGATGAAAACAGCCTACCTAAATTCTAGCGATGCAGACATGCAGCTTACAAGTCCAGCGTCGCGGCGGGAAATAGCCATGCTGAGCAGTGAGCTCAGCACGTACACAGATGAACGCCTTGCTTGCTGATTGGTCCGGCGGCCCCGCCCCGCCGTGCCGCCGGACCAATCAGCAAGCAAGGCTTTCATCTGTGTACGTGCTGAGCTCACTGCTCAGCATGGCTATTTCCCGCCACGATGCCGGACTTGTAAGCTGCATGCCTGCATCGCCAGAATTTAGATAGGCTGTTTTCATCCCTGTGGGAGTCTCGTGCGCTATGGCTCTAAGTCAGGGGTGCCCAACACGTCGATCGCGATCAACCGGTAGTTCAGGAAGGCAATGTGAGTCGATCGCAGAGCCCATCCCGGGCTCCGTGATAGACTCGTGTTGCCGTCCCGATCTACCGGGCCTATCAGCCTTCCTCTCCCCGACGTCAAAGACGCCGACGTGGGCATTAGGCTGTTTTTGTCATTTTGGGTGGGGGGTGGCAGCGGCAGCAGCAGCAGCCTGAAAAAGAAATCATCCTGGCTGGGGTCGGTGTCATGCTCCGGAGCTTCTACAGCCTTCCTATCTCCCTCTCCCTTCTACCTGCTTCCGGCCATACCCCCTGCTCCGCGGCTCTCTTCGGCAACTCAGCAGCAGCGATCGACACAAGCTTCTGACATCGGGGCCTACCCTCTGCGAGTCCCGCTTGTTTCAACTTCCTTTTTCCACAAAGGCGGGACTCGTAGAGGGAAGGCCTCGATGTCGGCAGCTTGTCTTGATCACCGCTGCTGACGAGTTGCTGAAGAGAGCCGCGGAGCAGGGGGGTGTTGCCAGGTGCAGGTAGAAGGGAGAGGGCCAGATGCAGGACTCGTGGGTGAGGGAGGAGAAGAGAGAGAGAGAGGGGAGGGAAACAAAAGGAAATATTTCATACTGGGCTGGGCCGGAGTGGAGGGAGGGTGGAAAGATTCTGGCTACCGGGTGCAGTAACAAAGGAAAAGGGGGGAAAGCTGAAAATGGAGATAGTGACACAAAGAAGAGAAAGGGTAAGCAGGACCTACTGAATAAGGATAGAGATACAGAGGGGACATGAAGAGGAGGTGAAATAGAGACATAGAAGCAATGCTGAAAAAGTGGGGGGGGGGGAGATAAAGACATTGAAAGGGCAAATGGTGAACATGGGGTAAAGACAAGGACAGAGACAAATGAAGATTCTGAAAAAGTGGTGAGATAGGGATATAGGTGAGATGGACACAAAGAAGGGTGATGCTGGAAAATAGGTGGAATGGTAATTCTGACAAACACAGAAGGGAAATGCTGGATTAAGGAGAGATGGGGCTTAGGCTGGATGGAATGAGGAGAAATGCCTTGTTGGCCTGGAACTTCCTCTCCTACGTCAGAATTGACGTCAGGGAGCGGAATGCTGGTCAGCGCGACGCTTCTGCAGGGAAAGCTTGGGACAGCGGTGGCTTGGGGGTTGTTCCCCGATGGCGGTGGCAGCAAACCGAGTGGCTTGGGGGAGGGCACGGAGAAAGAAAGAAAGGGGGCAGACAGGGAGACAGAAAGAAGGGGAAAAGGGAGACAGAAAGAAAAAGTTGGGGGAGAGAATGAGGTCTGGAGGAGAGGAAACATACAGGAGGCTGAAAGAAAGGAAGAAAGATTGGATGCACAGTCAGAAGAAGAAAGTGCAACCAGAGACTCATGAAATCACCAAACAGCAAAGGTAGGAAAAATGATTTTATTTTCAATTTAGTGATCAAAATGTGTCTGTTTTGAGAATTTATATCTGCTGTCTATATTTTGCACTATGGCTCCCTTTTACTAAACCACAATATCGTTTTTTAGCGCAGGGAGCCTATGAGCATTGAGAGCAGCGCGAGGCATTCAGCGTAACTCCCTGTGCTAAAACCTACTATTGTGGTTTAGTAAAAAGGGAGGGGGTGTATTTGTCTATTTTTGTATTTTGTTACCAAGGTGACATTGCATAGAGTCATCTGCCGTGACCTCTTTGAAAAAACCCGGAATATGAATAATTAACATTTTCTCTGCCTTTCATATTGCTTTGTGTATTTTTTAAATTTTATTGTTGGTAGATCATTTTGACTTAGTCATTATAAAAGTAGCTCGCAAGCCCATAAAGTGTGGGCACCCCTGCTCTAAGTCTTCTTACTCTGGGGCACCAGACCTCCCTCATACAAAGGCCGGGAATGCAGAGTTGGTTCCATTCTCGGTAGGGGATGCCTTGGTAGGCTCACTGCTCAGCCACTGGGAACCCAGATTCGGTCCTGTTCTGGGTGGAGGACAATTGTGGGGTGGGGTGGGGTGGGGAGGTGGGCTAGTTTGCGCCATCGTGCAGGCTCACCACTCTGCCTCTGCTGGCAAAAGCACAGTCTGTCCCAATCTAGGGGGAGAAAACCTAGCAGGGACCAGGCTGCACCACAATACTGGCTTCTAGAAAGCACAATGGACTGGGGGGGGGGGGGTCTAGCAGTGTGTGGCACCATTTGGACCCATGTAGACTTGCACGGCCATTCAGATGCTGACCTGAGGTCCCTTTCCATCCAGCATCTGCCCCTCCTCCTCTTTCCATCCAGCATCTGCCCCTCTGTCTGCTGCTTCTGCCCAGCATCTGATCTGTCTCCTCTTTTCCTCCTTTCTGCCCCCTCTGTCATCCCATCCATCATCCACCCTTCTTTCTCCCCCTTCCATCCAGCATCTGCCCATCTTTCCCCCCCTTTCAGCCCAGCATCTGCTTCATTTCTCTTTCTCCCCCTTCTATTCAGTGTCTGCTCCATCTTTCTCTTTCCTCCCTTCCATCCGTATCCTCCCCTTCTCCTCCTTTCCATTCAATGTCTTCCTCCCCTCTCCTTTTCTTTACATCCGTCTTTTTCTCTCTCCCCAGGCATTCCAGCTTGTCTTATCTTTCCCCTTTCATCCAGTGTGTCTGATCCCTCCCCATTTCTATCTACAGTCTGTCTCCTCTCACCTCCTACATCCAGTATCTACCCCCTCCCACCTGACACCTCAGCCACCGCCAGACTGATGCAAAGCCTTCCCTCCGATGTCAGCTCTGACTTCGGGGGAAGACTTCTGGGTCGGCTACATATGGCTTGCTGCAGGCTGCCTCCAATCCCTGCTGTTATCTGGACTCGAATGAAGTGGTGGAAGGGGGTGCATTTTTGACACAGAAGTCATGAACTGGGGAGAGAGGAAGGGAGGGAAAGAGATGCTGAGGTGGGGGAGGGAATAGAAAGAGAGAATTGGGTGTGGGTGTGTCAATGAGCAGGAAAGAGAGATGGTTGTGTACACACGGCAAATGGAAGAAAGAGGAGAATTTTTGGTCGTAGGGAGGAAGGTACAGAATGTTATAGGGAAGAAAAAGATAAGTGAGAAATGTGGCAAGGGAACAATGGGACAGATTGAAAGGGATGCAAGAGGGAGGAATATTGGACAGTGGTGAAGGGAATGGAGGGAGAGATGTGGCATAGTGTTGGAGAGGGGTGATAGAAGGAGAAATGTTGGGCATGGGGCTGGTGGGCAGGCACAAAAGATGAGAAAGAGATAAATGCTGGACCATGGTAGGGGGAACCAATGGACAGCAACAGAAGAATTTACAGAAGATGGGAAAGCGGAAAAAAGAAACTGGGACCAACTTTATGGAAAAATAAGTCTCCAGACAACAAAGGTAAAAAACGGAATTTATTGACTAAAATATATTAGCTTTGGGAAATGTATATGGCAGATGTCTTTGTTTTGTGTTCAAAAGAAAAGGAAATGCATTTCTGGTTTTATTTCTACAGTGTTGAAGTACTTGATGACCCTTGCTGTGACTGGTGGGGATCCCCAAGCACCGCCAGCAGAGGACCTCCTCTAGAGATGGCCAGAACTCCCCTCCACCAAGCGCAGCAGTCGCTGGCAGCATCCATGAGCCACTGAGGTGCCAGCATCTGTGACTCAGGGACGCTACTGCTGCCTGCCAAGCTTGGCAAAAGGGACCCCCGACCAACTGCAAAGGAAGTCCTCAGCTGACAGTTTGTGGGTTCTCATCAGCTGAGTATTTATATTTTATATTTACATTAGAGGTTCTGGTAGAAACCCATTTACAAAGTATGTATTCTTCCCAATTAATATTTCCAAATTAATAAAGTCTCTTTGCTTATTTGTAAATGGGTCTCTACCAGAGCCTTTAATTCAGTAGCATAATTAAATAAAATAACTATTTCTGAAGTTTATAGGGAAGGATGGTGACGGAGGGGATTCCTCGCAGGGACGGGTGGGGACGGAGGGGATTCCTCACGGGGACGGGTGGGGACGGAAGGGATTCCTCGCGGGGACGGGTGGGGACGGAGGGATTCCTCATGGGGACGGGTGGGATTTTGGCGGGGACGGGTGGGATTTCTGTCCCCGCGCAACTCTCTACTCTTGAAGCAACATAATGTCAGGTGTAAATTTGGACACATATGTCATAATTTTGGTTCTTTTTAAAGGGTTATTGGGCCCTTTAACATTTAAAGAAAAAAATGTTACGGACATGCAAAGGAAATACAGAAGTCAAAGCATTTGAATGGCATATTCATGATAATGCTGTAATTATGATAACTGTGAAATAGAAGCATTGCAAAAGAAACATCCTGCAATTGTAATAAAACATACAGGATATATGTAATATCTAAACTGGTTAGCAAACAAGCTAACATAAAATCTATGGGAGTAGTGACTGTACTGATAGCCCAACAGACTAAGCAATGGAGAAAAGTAATTGAGAGACAGTAAAATCATCGGTACATTGGTGAGATGTTTAAAACGCATTTTCAAGCGAAAATTGCATATACACAGAGTATAACAGAGTGAGATATCAAACATATTCTAAAAATGTGAAGACCCAAAATGGCACTGTGGTAAGTAAACAAGTGACAGAGTGAGAAAGAAGTCATGTCTTACTTATAGTGAACGGTTGCACAGACTCAATAAATTCAGCCAAATCTGTAGGATTTAAATAGTCAGTGGTTTTGTTCTTATAAGTAACATGCATGCGAGCTGGAAAGAGAATACCGAACTTGGCTCCCATGTCCTTCAATTTAGGCTGATAAGCCAAAAACTGCTTCCTTTTCTTAGCTGTTTCTTTGGCCAGGTCTGGTACAAATAGCAATTTATTACCCTCGAACATTATCGGGCCATGAAGCTTTGCATGCTGCATGATCGCCAGGGTCTGGTTGTGATGCAGCATGGTCACTACGATCGGCCGAGGATAGCGATTCGGCTGTTTCCGTTGATGAGGCACTCGAAAAGCTCCATCGAAATCCAATTTCATATTATCTTGCAATTTCAGAATCTGCAGCAACAACGCTCCCAGAAATTTCACGAGGTCACAGCCTTCAGGTAAGCCAAGTAACCGGAACCCATTGCGTTGCACCTTGTTATCCGCGTCCTCCAGTGCACGTTCTAGATGAGCTATGCGCGATGTCTGCCAATGCAGCAATTTGATTGATTCATCTGCCGCTGATGACTTTGTTTCTAGGATCTCAATACGGGCCAGGGCTTTGACAAACTCACCCTTCAAATTGGATAAGTCGTTTTCCATTGTTGTAATGTCTTATTTCGTCTCTGATACCACGGAGCTCTGCCAAGATGGCCGAAGATTCGTCCTCCGACTTTCCCAGGTTAGTTTTTTGTGGTGAGGCAGGTTCCACGCTTTTGTGTTTACCCGATTTGGAGGTAGCCATACTCAGATGTAAGTTGGGTAACACAATTTCGGTAGAATACAGAAAATAGATGATTTTGAGGCACTAATTAAATATTTTCTCCGGAGCGCGCGTCCACTAGGCTGCCATCCGTGCCAGAGCTCACTAGCACCCCCCCCCCACCCCCCGGTTTGGTGCGTTCTAAGTAGAAGGCCAAAGCACGCTTACAGTCCACAGTATGAAGAGCTGCTTTTCCAGGATGAGAATGAGGTCTTGGAAAAAACTGGAAGTACAATGGATTGATTGAGATGAAATTCTGAAACCAGATTAGGTAAGAATTTAGGATGAATACGGAGGACCACCTTGTCATGATGGAAAACTGTGAAAGGTGGATCAGCAACTAAAGCTTGTATCTCACTGACTCTTTGAGCAGATGTGAAGGTAATGAGGAACACCACTTTCCAAGTGAGATATTTCAGATGAGCCATAGACATTGGTTCAAATGGAGGCTTCATCAATTGAGCAAGAACAACATTGAGATTCCAAACCACAGGAGGCGGTTTGAGAGGAGGTTTGACATTGAAAAGTCCTTTCCAAACCCAGACGCAGAAATAACCCATGAAAAAGGACACAAACTAGACATAATCACCTTCTCCCACAAAGAAACAATAGACCCCAAAATACAATACTACAAAGGGTCCTGTGGGATAAATGTTTCCGGTCAGATCACTAGATTGGCAAGTTCAGCCTACACTGGCTAAAACAGAGTACACAACAAAAACACAAAAGCGACAACACGAAAACAATAACCAGCCATGGTACTAAAAACCCAACCGAATTCTGGGCTCACTATGAGCTATGTCCCACAACCAATGAAATTCAGGACTTCCCAACAAGATGGGAAAATTACAGCAAAGAACTTCTAGACCAAATAGCCCCATACCAAACATACAAAAAGAAAAATAGACCACCAAATGAATGGTTTGACTCTGATCTACTAACCACCAAACAGGAATTAAGAAAACTGGAGAGAATCTGGCAAAAAAACAAACAATGAGACAGACAAGACAAGCTGGAAACAAAAAATGAAAATATACAAAAATCTGATCAAAGAAAAACGCACTAAGTACTATGCACAAAAAATAGGTACTACAAAAATAAACAGTAAAGAATTGTTCAAACTAGTAAAAACAAATCCTGAAAAAGGACAATGAGCGCACTCCATTGGTCCAAATCCTAGCCAACTTTTAAAAAAATAAAATCGCTGACCTAAGAGCAACTCTACCCACACCCGCAGCAAATACACTTCACTACCTCGAACCCCATGACCAAGACTCCAGAGCAGACATGATCTGGGACCACTTCGAATTCCCAAACTGGAATCAGTTCTTAAATTTATTCAACAATTACACCAAATCTAACTGTCTACTTGACGCATGTCCCCCCAAAATCATGACAGTTGCCCCACCAGACTTCAAAAGGGAACTATTTGCATGGCTAACAACTGCCCTTATAAAGGGAACATTAAACAAGGAAATGGGACACATACGAATCACTCATATCCCCCCAAATCAGAAAACCTCTACAGCACTGATATCCAATTACAGACCCATAGCAAGCATTCCCCTTTTCACAAAGATACAGGAAGGAATGGTCAATCTTCAACTAGTAAACTACCTAAATAAATTTAACATCCTTAGTGAACACCAATTAGGATTCAGGAAAGGATACAACACAGAAACTGTCATAGCCTCCATACTAAACCACCTTTATGATCTTTTTAGCAAGAGGCAAAAGCGCACTGATCCTACAACTAGACCTCAGCAGTGCGTTCGACCTGGTAGACCATAAAATCATGCTACTGTGCCTTGATGTAATGGGAATCTCGGGAAAGGTAAAGAAATGGTTCCAAGAATTCCTAACAAACAGATCCTACCGAGTAACCAGCAATGGAAATTACTCCAACCCAGGAAAAACCTGTCGGGTGTGCCTCAAGGCTCTCCCCTATCGCCCACACTATTCAATATCTATATCGCATCCTTAGGTCACCTCCTACAAAACTAAATTTAAAGCACTACATATACGCAGAAGACATATCCATTTCAATCCCCTTAAACGACATCACAAATGAAATTATAGACAACCTCTCAAACATAATGACAGAAATTGAAAAATGGACCACCAATTTCAAACTGAAACTAAACACAGAGAAAACAAAAGTCTTTTTGGCAAGCCCTAATGACAAAATTATGAGAACATCGTTAAAAATAAACAATCACGAATACCCAATATCCAAAACCATAAAAATACTCGGTATCACTCTAGATACACACCTAACCATGGCTGACCACACAAACTTACTGGAGAAAAAAATGTTTTTTCACACTGAGGAAATTAAGGAACATTAAAAAATACTTCGACCCAACATCCTTCAGGTTGCTGGTGCAATTACTGATCCTATCCATCCTTGACTACTGCAACATCATCTACCTGGGTATCCCACAAAAAACAGTAAAAAAAACCTGAGATTAGTACAAAACACCGCCGTTCGCCTAATCTTCGGACTGAGAAAAAATGACCACATTAGCTCCTACTACTATGAGAAACTGGAGCAAATTCATCATTGGCTGGACAAAAACAGGTTGGCTCTCAATATCAAAAAAACAAACATCATGCTGTTTCCTTGGAAGGAAAACTTTTCTTTAGTTACTCCTATTATGATTCAAAATATTCCTCTTCAATTAGTTAAAAATACTAAAATTCTAGGAGTAATTTTTGATAATAAACTCAATTATCATGATCATATTAGTAGTATTGTTAAAACCACCTTCTATAGATTGCGGAAAATTCGATCCATTTCTAAATTCCTCTGTCCTAGAGCACTTAATATTCTTATTCACTCTTTGGTGATGTCTAAAATCGATTACTGCAATTCATTATTTACAGGAATTACGTTACAAGAAATTAAACGTTTACAAATTATTCAAAATGCTTCCATTAAATTAATAACAAAATCTAAAAAATTCGATCATGTGACACCACTCCTTAAAAAGGCTCATTGGCTGCCAGTCATACACAGAATTACACACAAATTATGTACTATTATCTTTAAAACATTAGAAAATAAGACTCCAGCATTTTTATTCAGACTACTTATCCCATATTCTGTTAAAAGAACTTTAAGATCGAGTGAACGGAACCTTTTATCAATTCCTACGTTAAAAGTAATTAATACAAGAAGACAATTTATCTTTTCATGTACAGCTCCCCAGGTCTGGAATGCGCTTCCCATGTTTTTACGGGAGGAGAAAGTGTTTGGGAAATTTAAAAGCGAATTAAAAACTTTTTTGTTTAAAGACGCATTTGCAAATTAATTAAATTTTATTACACAGTGTTACTCTAGTTAATTATTTTTTACCCATTTTTTAATCTCCTTATGTGTTTTCCCTGTAAGTTCTTTCTTTACTATAAAAAAATGTATTTCTTTCCCTCTTACCCTTTGTTTACGTTATAATTGAAATTGTATGTATTGTTGTTGTTTCCTTATATGTATATTTTATTGTACATCGCTTAGAAATCTGATTAAGCGATTTAACAAGCAACCTAATAAACTTAGGATATCCCCCTCTGTAAACGCCTTTTCTTTCTCTCAAGAAGCTCCTTTTCATGTATTCTTTATCCATGGAACTCCAACTAGTATGTAAGCTTTCTATCTAGGCTTATTGTTATTCGCTGACTGTCCAACCTTCTTTCAATGTGAACCGCCTAGAAGTTGCTTGACTATGGCGG
Organism: Geotrypetes seraphini; assembly: GCF_902459505.1. NCBI lineage: Eukaryota > Metazoa > Chordata > Amphibia > Gymnophiona > Dermophiidae > Geotrypetes > Geotrypetes seraphini. The sequence goes on along the minus strand of NC_047087.1, from coordinate 152,830,731 downwards.
TATAGAAAAATAAAGTTATTATTATTATATTATTATTTCATAAATTTGGAAACCACCGAATGAGCAGAGAGGGGTTTCCCTTCAATAGGCTGATGGAAAACAGCGATTGCACTGAGATGGACTCGGATAGATGTAGACTTGAGACCAGAGGTAGACAAGTGCAAAAGATAATCCAAGACAGAAGCCAAGGAGGTATCTCGAGGCTCCTTGTCATGAGAGACGTACCACATAGAAAATCTAGTCCATTTTTGATGTAGCATTGTCTAGTGGCAGGCTTTCTAGAAGCCTCTAAAATGTCTCTTACAGGTTGAGAAAACTGAAGAGGAGTTATGTTGAGAGGTCAGGTGTCAGGTGTAGAGACTGCAAGTTGAGATGAAGTAGAGACCCTTGACTGTGTAAGCAGAAATGGAAAAACTGGTAGAAGGTATGGCACCCTGCTGCTGAGTTGAAGTAGAAGGTAGTACCAAGGTTGTCTCGGCCACCGAGAAGCTATTAGAATCATGGTGGCATGATCGTTCTTCAGCTTAACAAGAGTCTTGAGAATAAGAGAGAATGAAGGGAATGCATACAGGAAGAGATTCGTCCATTCCAATAGAAAAGCATCTGCCTCGAGGCGATGAGGAGAGTATATGCTGGAGCAGAACTGAGGCAGTTTGTGGTTGTGGGAAGATGCAAAGAAATCTATCTGAGGAGTTCCCCATTGAGAAAAAATGTGATGAAGAGGCGAGGAATTGAGTGTCCATTCGTAAGGTTGCAAATGACGACTCAATTTGTCCACTAGTTTTTCTCCCCTTGAATGTAGACAGCTTTCAAGAAGGTGTTGTGAAGGATTGCCCAATCCCAAACAATAAGAGTTTCTTGACAAAGGGAGAGATCCCATTTCTCCCTGCTTGTTGACATAGTACATGGCAACTTAGTTGTCTGTCCGAATGAGGACTACCTGGTCGTGAAGATGTTGAAAAGCTTTGAGAGCATTGAAGATCGCTCTGAGCTCCAACAGATTGATGTGACACTGACGATCCGTACTGGTCCAGTGGCCTTGAGTACGGAGACCATCGAGATGAGCCCCCCCCAAGTGTAGGTTGAGGAATCTGTTGTGAGGACTTTCTGATGAGGGGGCATTTGAAACTAGCATTGAGAGAGCATCCAATAACGGAGAGACTATCTCAAGGAAGGAGTGACTGTAATGTGTCAAGAGAGTGGCTCGCATACCTCCGTCCACTGAGATGCCAGTCACGCAAACTGTGGAGGCCATGTGACCTAGCAGTACTATCATGTGTCTCATTGAGATTGAAGAGCGAGAAGACACTTCATGACAGAGCTGAAGAGCATCCAGACATTATTGAGGAAGGAATGCTCTGAGTTGGATAGTGTCGAGAACAGCTCCGATGAACTGTAGATTCTGAGAGGGCTGAAGATGGGAAAGTTGATTTCGAATCCCAAGCTTTGTAGGAACCACATAGTCAATTGGGTCGCTACAATAACCCCCTGAGATGTTGAATCTTTGATGAGCCAGTCATCCAGGTAGGGAAACACCTGAAGACCATGGTTCCTTAGAGCTGCTGCTGCTACCACCACTAGGCACTTGGTGAACACTCTTGGAGATGATGCCAGACCAAAGGGTAGCACTCTGTATTAATAATGCAGATTCCCCACCCGAAATCTGAGGTACTGACGAGAGGCCGGATGAATGGGAATGTGAGTGTAAGCCTCCTTGAGTTCAAAGGCATCATAAGATGACTGGAGAAGATGTAACCTGAGTTGCGCCAAGGTAGCAATGACTTGTTGAAACTCCAAATGTCTATGTTGATCCATGTTTTTTGTAAAACCTGGAAGGATATCAATCAAGAACTTAAAATAAGTTGTGAAGATAAAATTGTAGTTGAGTACTCTAGAGGCCATCATGAAATTCTGATAAAGGCGATGGCCAAACTTGTCCATGGTCTTTCCCTCTCTTCCAGGAGGTACTGAGGCATAGACTTTGGAAGGATGGGTTCTCTTCAATGAGGATTCCACAAGGAGGGATTGGTGAGATAGTTGTGAATTCTCAAACCCTTTGCAAAGGACAATTGATCCGCCAGAGCTAGGCCTTGAGAAGGACTCGATGACCTCGAGGTGCCTCGAGTGGAGAAGGAAGGCGAAGCCACTCTGGAGTATTAATAACGCAAGGAATAAATAGACTTGGAGGAGGCATTGGAATCAGCTGAGTCCTTGAGGTCTGCAATTGAAGACCTCGATTGAGCAGTTTCAGGTGAGATCACAGAGACTTCGCCCCATGCCTGGAAACAGGCAGTGCCACTGGTGAATGAATAGGGCTAGAAGCTGTAGATCGAAACCCCATAGATTCAGTGGTTTGGATCGAGGAATCTCGAAGCACTCCCAAACACTCAGCTCCTTGTATAGAATGTGAGGATTCCTGTCAAGACACTCGCAAAGACTCGGCTTCTTGCATAGAGTGTGAAGATCCCAATCGAGACACTCGCAAAGACTCAACTCTTTGCATAGTGTGTAGATTCCAGACCAGACACTCACAAAGACTGGACTCCCTGCATAGTGTGCAGACTCAGCTCAAGGCACAGGCAAGGACTCGACCTCGCGGGAGACTGCTGATTGCCCAGGCTGGACTGCAGTAGGCAGAGTCGAGGCAGGACCGTATTTGCTCAGTAACTGAACAAATTGCCGTTCTAACATGGTCTGGAGAGAAGCCTGCAATTGTGGATCTGAGTCGAAACTGGACCACTTGCTGAGACTATAGGCTCTGAGGTGGAAGTAGAAGCATGTTTCGATTTGGACTGATGCTTGGATAACTTGAGGACCACCGCAGGAACCTTCTGCTTAGGTATTTGACCTGAGGGAAGCTCAGGGGAAGATAAAGCAGGTGTGTTCGAGGCCAAAGACGATCCAAACGAGGAAGGTCTGATGAGACTTGAGATCGGGGTTGTGGAAACAGGAGGACCTCCGGTTGAAGAGCTTTTCCACTTGAACCCGACATTTAAGGGCTCGAGGTTGAAGAGTAGCACAGCGCTCGCACAAGTTTGGACTATGGTAAGGCCCGAGACAATGAAGACACCAGCAGTGTGGGTCCATGACGGAAATCACACGCTGGCACTGGCTACACTTCTTGAAGCCCGTGACTGGCCGGGACATAGAAGGGAAGATAGCTGCAGCGAGGTCGAAGCCCAGTCAGTCAACAAAAAAAAAGTTTAACTTTTTTTTTTTTAAGAAAAGAACAGAACACAGCGATAAGAAAATAAAACTCAAACCGTGGTGAAGAGAAGGCACGAAGCAAATGAAGTTCAGAGCAGAGCATCAAAGACAGACTTCTCGGCTCTGCGGAAAACTGAGAATTGGGGAGACGTGCCCTGTGCTGGACAGGAAGGCACTCATGCATGCGCGGTGCGGCAGACTCGAAACTTCTGAGTTTCTACAAGCAAGTCTGCTTGTGAGGCTGTCCACATCCGGGCTCCGTGGATGACGTCACTCTTATGTGAGAATAGCTGCCTGCTTGTCCTGGGATAACATATGGTTACAAACTGTCAAGCTGAAAGACCTGTATGAAAGTGAAAGGTATAACACTAAATGTAGAAAACAGCCAGAAAATCAATTTTACTAGTTTAAAAGATCTATTTTTTGACTACAAACCCGGGGCAGAGGGTTTATTCCAGAAATAGATAGGGGTGCAACAAACTGGTATTATAAGAAACAAAAAGAGGTGGGCTATAGAGACCGGTGTGATTAAAAAAACACAGCAAGTTGTGTATGACAAAAGAGTGAAGGAGGAGGATGGGTTCAGCACACTACCCTACGGATACTAGCATGGTGGATGCCCGCTGGTCGCACCCTTTTTCTTGTATATTAGCAGGGCCATCCAATTCAGGCAAGAGCTTCTTTGTTAAAAAAACTGTTAGAACACGCTGGCCATGTATTGTCTGTCATTCCTGACAATACTGTTTGGTGTTATAGTTGTTGGCAACCTTTGTATAAAGAAATGTTAAATAAATATCCTTTTATTACTTTTACGGACATTTTGCCTGATACTTTTAACAATGACCGAATGTTTCCAACCCATAAAGTAAACTTGGTTATTGTAGATGATCTAATGGACCCTTGTTAATTTTTGCTTTACCGTTGATAATGGGTCTTCTGACAAACCGCTGATGTATCACGCTGAAAAAATGTACTTGGTCCCTAGTCAACAACTCGATTAACAACTCGATTTGTTGACTAGGGAAGAAATCGGGAAGAAAATATTAGAACCTCAACCATACATAAGTTAGACGAGGAAATGAAAAACATACTGCAGAGTTCTGGTATGTCTGACCATAAAAAAGTTAAATGTTACTCAGAAGTGTTACAACGCTATCTCGTGTAAACAGACAAAGGGCTATGAAAAAAGAAAAGCTAAATGTGTATCTACAGGGTCCGATTGATACTTCAACATCCCCATCTCCAGACAATAGTATACCTCCTGACTCTGTGGTTCAAAAAGTGTTAAACAGCATCAACATGCGCTATAGGAAAAATGTCGAAGTCCTGCTTAACAAACTGTCAAAAAACAAAAGTGCTGCATCCTGGTGGTTCTAACCTGCTCGACCTCTTTCGCTGTGTTACACAGACCCAAGCTCTTTCAGAGCAAAGAAGGCCCATAGGTTGGAGGGAGTTCATGTAAACCCTAGCTAAATTAAATATGCCTTCCTCGGTTGTGGGTAACGCTGCAAACAGAGATGTACTATTTAGCCTCAAGGAGAACCCAGCTATGAAGGTTGCTGAACTATATATGAAACCTACCAAGACCAAAGAACTCCTTCCTCATAAAAACGTAAATTATTTCCCAGTTACCCCTGGTTGAGTGTATAAAAACATATCTTCAATAAAATAATACTTTTTAAAAATGAAAATAAAGACTGCAGACATTTATTTTGATTTTAAGATTTACTTTATTTTAATTATTTACAAACAGCATGACATTCATGGTAGGAAATACAACCCTGAGGGGGTATGAAACGGGTTTTGATAAGATCTACACAAGACTTGTTTTTTGTATTTTACACATTTCAGTACCATTTCATAATTTTGCATTAAATCTTCAGAATACATTTCTAAAATATTTTCAAAAGGTTGCCCGTTACAGTGATGATGCAAAAAAAACAAAAACAACAACCAAAAAAACACACACAGTGATAGCCACAGGCCTCAGACAGCGGGTGCTATAACTGTTTGTTATGATATAATACAATCTTACAGTGTTTATTGAAAAAGTTCATAATGTTGTTAGGAAAGAATAAACTATCCAGAGGTTGTCTATAAGAATCAAAAAATTCTGTTCCATCCCCGGTCACATAGAGGGCTAACCAGTGTTCTCCTGGTAGGTTGTGTGGGTGGGTGTTCACGACAATTCCCACGGGTTTCCTTGGTATTTCCAATCCTGTTAACCAGTCACTGAGCAGTACATCTAAAAAAGATTCTGCAACACAGGAGTCCTTCTTTAAAATACGGAAGATCTGTATGGTGTTCATGTTCATGAATGGTCAAAAAGAACATTCCTTTTATAAATAACTATCGCATTGTCGAAACCCCCATACACAATTATGTTCACAGTGTGAGATAAAGCTCTGACAAAATGTATTTCAGCCCGCAGGTTACCGGTTTTGATCAGTGAGTAGTGGTCAGCACTAAGTGCTGGTCCAGCAATAGGTCAAAGGCTAGCAGCATATAACCTTTGTAAAACTCCTAACGATCAACCAGCAGAGCGTTGTCTTTCAGATGTTTACCAGTTGCTTGAACAAGTTGCATATATTCTCTCATACAATTTCCATTTTCAAAGTCGGGTTGTAGAGGTTTCCCGGGTACTTGTTCACCATCCACATATACAGCTGCAAAATTAATATCGTAATGTTTAAAATTGAAAGGGTTTTTAGCATAATTACCACTGAAAGCATCGTTATCCACAAAACCCAACACAATGAGCTTTGGCAACTGCCCCAAAAAGAGATTACCCTGGTTAGTTACACGTGTGCTGACCAGTATACTAAACACCTTCAACCCCACACGGTCTATTTTATACTTGGCGTTAGCTTTCAGTAGAGCTTCAGCATGTCCCAAGCGCATTCCTTGGGCCATTTTAACTCTCTTTACAAAGAGGGCTGCATTTAGGATAAGGAATTTATAACTTTGGTCAGCATCACCGTTCATTAAAAGGAAAGAGTTTTTGTTACAAGACAGTTTTATTTTAAGATCCACGCCATTGACGAGTAGCTTTTCTTTAAAAAATAGATCACTGTGTAAATGCCCCAACAGCTCCACCTTGTGGCTAGATGCTGTAAAGTGAGCCCTTTCGATAAAACCCACATTGCGTGCTCCTATATCTCTCACGTCGTGATGTTTGGCTGTATTCTTTGTGACAAACCTACTGCAGCCTTGAGGTTTTTCACTGGAAAATATAGGAAAGCATACAAACCCCGATACAGAAGGGCTGACCAGGTCTGTGCCCAGGACAATAATATAGCTGACTACCCTGTGAGCTGTGAAGAAGAAATGGAGATAGAACAGGAAAGCTTTGACTTACCTAAGGCAGTCCCAAAGCAAAGCAAGAAAGATCCGTCTTTCTATTATCCAGTGCTGTAAGGCAGAAAGCAAATAAACAGTTTCCCCTCAGAGGAACGGCACAAGCTGAGGAAGGAAAGCCCTTCCCCCCACAGAAGCCAAAGGGTTGTGGTTCTTTCCCTAAGCTTAAAGCGAGGCTCTTCAGAGAGGAAGGATTTGCAGGAACAGCAGGACAAGAGGGGAGACAGGAAATCCAGAACGGGACTGAGCATGCCTCAGACCCTGCAGGGCAGCTTAATAGCACTGACTGGGAAATGAAGGAAGAACAGGCTGGTAACTTACCTTCAGAATTCTTCCCTCCAGAGCTGATGGTGATGGAAGATAGTAGTACTGTAGTTGAAAGCTGGCCAGAGGAAATGGAAGTAGCTTGGTCAAACATGAGTCTATGAAAGAGTTTTGTTACTTGCTGTTTTTTTTCTCTTCTCTGGGAAACTGACTGTGTATGCTATCAGAGAAGTGTAATCTTAAACTGCAAGGTTTCCACATGGTGTTTTGCTATGCTTTTAGCAAAGGGACAATATTTTTCCTCTGTATGAAACAGTGATTAATTGAGCCAAATGCTGGGCAGGAGTTTCAGCCTGGTGGATACTAAAGCTCCTTGGTTTCAGAACTCTGTGAATGAACACCAGCTGTGTACTGATTGCCATAGCAACTTTTAAGTGCAATTAGTTTGCATGTCTCATACAACCAGAGATAAAGATTCTGAGTGTAAACTTGTTCCGTTTCTTTTGGTTAAAAACCAGCCTAGCTGGACAGTGATTTCACCTCTGGAAATCAGCATAGAATGTTTCTTGAGTACTGCTAGCAAACGGACTGTGTAGCTTATTAAAGAGATTGCTCCATAACAATATTGCTGCCTCCTTCTCATGGTTACTGGGATCAGTAGCTCAGGAATACTGCTTTATTATGTACTGCTATAAATGTCTCTCTTGCAGTCCTAGCTTTGAGAGCTGTTTATTTTAACTGTTACATCACAAAAAATTATTAAAAGCTAAAGGACTGCATTTTTGTTCTGGCCTCAGGTATGCCCAACTGTAAGACTCTGGTAAAGAGAACTGTATATGATTTATCTAGCAGAACCAGAGCTGGTAATTGGATCTAAGTTGGTGGAATGAACCTTTTCCTTTATGTATTGTTTTCACGTTGCCAGGGAAACCTGGGTTGCATTATGATTCTGCGGCCAGTGGCCAAATAAAGCTTGTGATTTTTCATCAAGGCCATTCTGACTACAGGGTGTTCTTTAAAGGAACCTTAGAAATAAGCTAAGATAGGCAACTGCCTAGTGGTAACCAATTTGAAAGGTACCCTAATTCTAAAGGGACCACGCCTGAAGTCGACTTGACTGCCCAGGGCGTTCCTTTGGGGCACAGGTTTGACACCTTATAAAACAGGCCACTTGTAAACTGTGATTTGAGTGCTCTTTCACCAAATTGAGGAGCAGCTCAATGAGGGCTCTGTAGGGGTAGCAGTTATTACTCTGACTAATCAGTAGAGGTCTGCACAGGAACGGGGATCGCGGGAATCCCCCCTAACCCACGGGACTCCCACGGGGACCCCCCTCTGGCCTACAGGACTCCCACGGGGACCCCCCTCTAGCCAACGGGATTCCCAAGGGAATGGAAGGCTTTGGAAGCAGGGTTCATCCATATAATATAATGGACACGTCAGCCTTAGTAAAAGAGGGGGTTTATAAGTTAATTACCTGAACAGAAAGCAAAAAAAGGGTTCCACCAAAGAGATTCCACAAGGAAAACAGCAGTGCAAACACAACAGAAATTGTGGAATTGATGATCCTGTCAGAAGTTAATTGCTGCTTTTTATGGGGACGGGCGGGGATGGAGGTAATTCCTTGCGGGGATAGGTGGAGACAGACAGGATCCTGACGGGGACGGGTGGGGACGGAGAGGATCCTGGTGGGGACGGGTGGGGATGGAGAGGATCCTGGTGGGGATGGGCGGGGATGGGTGGGATTTCTGTCCCCGTGCAACTCTCTACTAATCAGTTGGTCTCCCAGGGTAACATCCAATAGATACAATTGGGTAGTTTACCAGGGCTACTTTGGTGGCTGCGTCAATGTTTGAACCGTCTTCTTTCACAATTTTACAGGTCAGATGAAGGAGAGTGTTATTTAAATCAATATAGTCTTCACCGTGACCAGCTATGTAGAAGTCCAAAGGTGCTGTTTCCGATAAAGCTGATAATGGTGGTATTTCCCCATAAATGCTTTTTTCGATACTGGTTTGGGTCGGGGATAGCTCAAACAGATCTAGTTCTGATTTAACACATTCTTCAGAGCCATGGTGTACAAATGCCATGGTTTTTCAAATATATCATGTTTCCTAGAATGGGCCCTTCTCTTCTTGGATCCACCAGATACTTCTGTGATTTGTCACCATGGGACTTCTTTCTTTTAAAAGGCTTTAGAGGTCCTTGCAGAATCTCTTGAGGCTGGATCCTCTTTCTTTTAACAGCTCGTCTAACCACATCCAGTCCTGATCCTGCGGAATGGTTTAATTCATTTAGAATGGTTGTAGCAATGTGACCCATGACATCTCTGGCTATGTTTTTTGCGGCTCCTTTCACATGTAGTTAAATAATTTCAAAACCCTTTCTCAAAAGCAGTATTGCTTTTCTGAAGAGACTATGAAATACACCACCTACACCGGCGCTGTACATGACTGGGGCCCCGTGATATCCTGAAAGTCCATAACCGGCTTCTGCTGTGTAATAATTTTTGTATGTTTTGGGGTCTCCATAATCTTTAGTCACCAACATTTTTTTTTAGGTTCAATTTTTATTGATGCAAAAAACAATAAATACAATGCCGAGGCACCCCAAGGTGCTCAGTACAAACAAAGATGCATCATATATAGTATTATAACAACATGGACAAAAGAAAAGATACATCAACCAAACTCACCCCCAGCCCACTCTACTGAGGGCGAGCAAGGGGAAGGAAAGCGGAAAGGCACTCCGAGGCACTGGATTCTTATGAGCCCCGAAAATGCTGCACCACCCCCTCCTCCCATCGAAACCCCCTTACCCTGTCCGTATCTAAATTCCAGAACCTTCCCAAACTCCTCTCTCCTCTCTCCCTCCCCCTTCCCCTCCCCCCAATGGTACTCTCCACCCTCCCCACCAATACTCGCCAATATGCTCCCAGTCCGACTATCCGGACACCCGGATTAGGATACCCATCTTAAGACCGCACTGCGGCCCTTTGGATGCAAGACTTGCAAATATGGCTTCCAAATATTTAGGAACAACAGTTTTCGCTTCCTAGCCCCTCCAGCATTTCGTGCCTCCCAGATGGCCAACTGATGCAATTGGTTCCGCCAATGTCAAAATGCCGGAGGGTCAGGAACCATCCAGCATTTAAGAATACATTTCCTGGCCAGTAAACTCATCTTCCTGCACAGAGCCTGATGTCTCCTAAGCAAATGGCCAAAAGCCTCTGGCAAATCCAAGAGAAAGTGGACAGGGGTACAGCACAGGGCTCTCCCAAGTAACCCGGACATGTAAGAGATTATACGCCTCCAGAAATGTTAGATAATGAGGCAGGTCCAGAAGGCATGTCCCAGAGTATGTCTCCCCGACCCACATTTATGACACAGTGGTGTAGGGAGACCCCCACTTAAATACAACTGTGTACGAGTGTAATAGGTGTGTAATGTCCCCCTATAATACGTTTCCCTCAACCAAGCACATGGGGTACCTTAAGGTATGGGCTACATCCCAATGTCCCAAATTAATTTGCAATCCCCCCTCCCATTTACCCCGGATGCTCTGGTAGTCCTTGGCTGGTTGTAACTCTTGCAAACTAGTATGAATGCTAGACACCGAGAGGGACTCCTCCCCCCCCGAGCAAACAGTTCCCGCAGCCTGGCCCCCATATGCAAGCACAATTGTGCTGTCAAGGGATCCCACATAGTACTCCACTTGATGACATGCAAACTGTGCCCCAGGTCTCCCCCACCTTAGCCAGCAAATATGCACAGCTCTCCATCATCCCCCAAATATGTTCTAAACAATAAACTCCTTTTGCTCCCCAGGACAGGTACTCCCTGGATTCCCGTCCCGGAGGGAAGGCCGGGTTACCCCGCAAAGGTTCAGTAACCGTAGGGTCTCCACCCAGGGCTTGCACAAGCCAACGCCAAGCCGCTTACAATGCGCTGAATATTATACTGGATCGGACAGAAGGGGGCAATGCCCTCCGAGGACTACGTAGAAGCATAAACACATCATAAGGATCAAAAACTCACGTTCCATCAAAAGAGGGGTGTAACTGCTGGCGAAGCAAACATGCATAATTATAGACCCTCATGTCTGGTAATCCCCCCCCTGCCATTTCCCCAGCAACTGAGACACCTGCAATTTTGGTTTTTGGCCGCCCAACAGAAGCGAGTAATTCCTTTTAAAAGAATGCGTAAATCTTTCTTCAGCAAGCATAATGGCAGAGTCTGCAATACATATAGCCATTTGGGAAAGATAAACATCCTAACCAAGCAAATACGCCCCATTAGAGAAAAGGGCAATGCCCTCCAGGTGTCCAGCAAATGCTCTGTCTGTTGCTGAAGCTTATCCACATTAAGACGATACAAACGGTGAACCGGCATGGTCACCAAAGTCCCCAAGTACACAAACTGCCCCGGTGCCCAATTCAGCGGAAACCCATTCCCCCATTGGTCCTGAATCGCCGCAGAGGATGCCAATGCCTCCGATTTATCCAAATTTAAGCCAAACCCGGCATAGTCACCATATTCTTTTATCAAGTCCAACAAGACCATCAAGGAGGGCAGAGGATCCATTAGGTGTACTAAAATATCATCCGCAAAGGCCGATAACTTAAAAGATATAGTTCTGATGTCAATCCCCCATATAGACAGCATTGCATATATATCCCGAATCAGGGGGTCCAAGGTTAACACAAACAACAATGGGGATAAGGAGCAACCCTGTCTTGTCCCCCTAGAAATTGGGAACCGGTCCGTTTCAAAATCTTTCAACACGATTCTAGCATGTGGAAGAGCACACAATGCTCGTACCGCCGACACAAAAAACCATCAAAACCATAGGCCGCCAATGTATCATAGAGAAAGTCCCATCGCACCCTATCAAATGCCTTCTCGGCATCAAAGCTAACCAGCACAGAAGGGAGATTGCACGCCGCCCACTATTCCAAAGACAGCAACAATTTCTGCACATTTTTAGCTATGGTCCGTCCTTTCACAAATCCCACCTGAGCTTCGTGGATAAGGGAGGGAAGCACAGCGGCCATCCACTTTGCCATGATTTTCGCTAATAGTTTAACCTCCGTATTCAATAAGGAAATAGGTAGGATCCTGCTGTTTCAGGGTCTTTATGCGGTTTAGGCAACAACAATATATGTGCCGTGTTCATACCCTCCGATAAAGCCTCTGTTCCAACCATAATATTAAACATCCGAGCGAGTGGCTGGACAATCTCTTCACCTACAAGCTTATAAAATTCGATACGCATGCCATCCTCACCTGGTGCCTTCAGCAGAGGACTGTTCCCTATTGCCCAATACACTTCCTCTGGCGTTATTGTTGCATTCAAGCGCTCCTTGTCCCTCTCCGTGATACGGGGAAACATTATCCCTTCCAAATAGGGGCCAGCTGTTACCCCCTCCTCCGACCGGGGAGGAGGGGCATACAGATTCTTAAAATAGCGAACAAATGCATCTCCGATGCTGCAGGGGTTAGTTGATCCCACTAGAGCCTGGGAGTTGCAGAAATGCAGGGAACAAGTACCTGTGTAATCCTGCCAGGGGAATGGTGAGAAAGAGCTCACCGGACCGCCAAGCACTGGGCCACCTCCACTCCCCAGCGAATACAGCACCCAATGAGCACCAGCAGCCTGAAGAAAAGCGCAGAGCCAAGCAGGCAGGCCGCCAACAGGAAGTTCTCTCACCCGGGCTCAGTCCAGCGATTGCTGTGATCATGTGTTGCTGAGGCTAACAGGGAAGAAGCAGATCTTGCACTCGTTCTGCAGTATGCAGCGCAGTCTTGTCACCCTCCTCCCCGAGCACCAGCAGGGGAGCGCAAACCCGAGATCCGCCGACGGGCCACGTGGACGGCAAGCCGATAAGAAATGTCCTGATGCCAGCCGGATCGCTACCGGATAGGCTGCTGTGTTCGGCGGACCGGGAGCAGGGAGAGTTCAGCCTGCGTTTGCACCCAAGGAAACATCCCAAAGCCACCGCGGGTGAGAGGGGCACCTGAGTTTCTGGCGGTCGATGACGGACCCTACGCACTAGGCTTCTATCCTCTTCGGTGACATCACTTCCTCCACCAACATTTTAAAAAAACAACAGTCTTCCTGGGGCACAGATGAAGCCCCGTAACACCGGGATCACCTTCCCGTAACAAAATGAGATGTTCCTGTTCTGATCCGTCTTTATTTAAAATGTGATGGTGTCTATGTGCTGCTTGTTCATAGGGACATAGTGCGGTTTATCGTACGTGAGAGTGATAAACTTACCCGTTGACCCTAGAGCTGGAACACAATGCAACTGTTGTACAAAATGGTCACCTATTAACTGGTGCTCTACAATATCTGTGTACAAGTAGAAGGTAATAAAGCTAGCCTCGATATTTGCTGGGAAATGAGAATGCTGTGTATTAACGTTAGCCTTTACCCCCAAAATGGTTACCAAATCACCCTCTGCAGAAATAACAGACTTATCCTCTGATTTTACATGAATTCTTTGCGTGTTGGGGGTTATATATGATTCTCTGTGGTATCGCAGACTCATAGATGCTTCTAATGTCTTGATTCATGATTTCCAATATCCTCCCCATGGTCGCATAATATTCTCTCTGGATTGCAAGTTGGTGTTGTACATTTCATTTTCCAGAGGTGACAACATACTTTAGGTCTTTCTTAATATTCTCCCAAGTATGGGGGTATTGTATTTCCACCAGCCAAACTTCCCACTGCCCCTGTAAGTCCAAAGGCCTAGCTATTTGTATGATAAAATTAGAGCTGGTATTATGGGGAAACACAGCCGCTGAAGCATTGCTAGGCAGTATGATATAAAAGCCACTGTCATTCTTTTTTTTCTCTCTCTGTGTTGCTTCAAAAGACAAAATCAGATTTCTTGAATCTCAAATGCCTTCGCCCAACTGTTAAATTTATCAGGCCACCCTTTCCATTTCACGAAACAAATTTTTTTCTTACCCCCTTCCTTTTACCATTAGAACCTTTTCAATACAGTGTATTCTGTCCTGTAGCAGCGTGACTTTTAGTAATTCTTCAGGATAAAAAGAACCTTGTATAGCTTCGCTATCATAATCCTGTATTTTGTATGTTATTCTCTGACCCCCTGTTTAAAACATCTTTTCTTGTAAATATCTCATCTGTCCACGTTTGCTCGTAACATTTCTCAAATTTTCCTTTATCTTTTGACAGCCTCACATGGTCTCCTTTCTTTAAGAGACCCTTGACGAGGTCACGTTTGAAATTACTGCCATAGACTGTTTTCCAAATCAGCAAAAAGTTTGAGGGTGTCACATCTACAGGCCTCGCCAGATTCATTCTGTGAAAACTATAATTATAGCTGTGCACTATAGCCTGCAGCATGTCTTGATAAGTAAAGGTGTTATGAGCTGTTAAATAGCGCCACATTTTGGATTTTAAAGTTCTGTTAAATCTTTCCACTAGAAACATAGAAATTGACGGCAGAAAAGGGCAATAGCCCATCTAGTCTGCCCATACCAATGACCCACTCCCTGACTTTTACTCTCCTATAGATCCCACATGAATATCCCATTTTCTCTTAAAATCTGACACGCTGTTGGCCTCAATCACCTGCTGAGGCAGCTCGTTCCAATGACTGACCACCCTTTCAGTGAAGAAGTACTTTCTAGCATCACCTTGAAATTTCACTTCCCTGATTTTCAGCGAGTGTCCTCTGGTTACCGAGGGCCCTGTAAGACTGAAGATATCATCTTTCACCTCTATATGCCCCGGGATATACTTAAAGGTCTCAATCATGTCCCCCCTCTCTCTTCGCTCCTCCAGTGAGTACATCCGCAGTTTTTTTAGTCTTTCTTCATACGTGAGATCCCTGAGCCCCAAGACCATCCTGGTAGCCATTTGCTGAACCGACTCAATTCTCAACACATCTTTCCGGTAGTGTGGTCTCCAGAATTGAACACAATACTCGAGATGAGGTCTCACCATGGATCTGTACAGTGGCATTATGACTTCAGGTTTTCTGCTGACAAAACCCCTACGGATGCAGCCCATCATTTGTCTTGCCTTGGACGAAGCCTTCTCCACATGATTGGCAGCCTTCATTTCATCGCTAATGATTACTCCTAAATCACGTTCCACCGTGGTCCTGGACAAGGTTTCACCATTTAGTGTGTAAGTTCTGTGTGGATTTTTTTGCCTATATGCATTACTTTACATTTTTTAGCATTGAAGCCTAGCTGCCGTAGGTCCTGCGTCATAAAGTCAGGCACACTGCTTTTGCCTACTATGTTGCATAGTTTGGTGTCGTCGGCAGTGATACTTTTCCTCTAAGCCCTTGGGTCAAATCTCCTATGAATAAATTGAATAGAATCGGCCCTAAGACGGAGCCCTGAGGTACTCCACTCGTCACTGCTGATGTTTTGGAGGGGGTACCGTTTACCATCACCCTTTGAAGCCTACCATCTAGCCAATCCCTTACCCATTTAGTGAATGTATCCCCTAATCCCATCGATTTTAGTTTGTTCAACAGCCTGCGGTGTGGGACGCTATCAAAAGCTTTGCTGAAATCCAAATATATCACGTCCAGGGACTCCACAGCATCCAGATGACTGGTCACCCAGTCAAAGAAGTCAATCAGATTAGATTGGCAGGACCTTCCCCTGGTAAATCCGTGTTGGTGTGGATCACGTAAATTTTCTTCATCTAGAATTTTGTCGAGTTTCTGTTTGATCAGTGTTTCCATGAGTTTGCACACTATGGATGTAAGACTCACCGGTCTGTAATTTTCTGTCTCTGTGTACTGCAGCCCTTTTTGTGGAGTGGAATTACGTTAGTTGTTTTCCAGTCTAGGGGTACTTTTCCTGTGCGCATGGAAAGATTGAAGAGCACGGATAGTGGTTCAGCCAGAACTTCACTCAGCTCTCTGAGTACCCTGGGGTGTAGATTGTCAGGTCCCATGGCTTTGTCTACTTTGAGTCTTGAAAGTTTATGGTAGATGCTACTGGGTGTAAACTCGTAATCATGAAACAGGTCATTTTGGCTGTCTCTTATCTGTAGTTGAGGACCAGCTCCCGGTGCTTCACAGGTGAATACTGAGCAGAAGTATTCGTTTAGCAGTTCTGCCTTGGTAGTATCAGATTCTGCGTAGTTTCCATCTGATTGCCTAAGGTGTTCTATCTCATCTTTGTTTCTCTTCCTGTCGCTAATGTGCCTGAAGAAGGATTTGTCCCCTTTTTTAATGTTCCGTGCTAGATCTTCCTCTGTTCGAAGTTGGGCTTCCCTGACTGCCTTTTTGACAGCCTTAGATCTGGCCAGATAGTCTTCTTTTGCCTCCCTTTTCCCAAGATGTTTGTAGGTGATAAATGCTTCTTTTTTCTTTTTAATGAGGTCCGAAATTTCCTTGCTGAACCATTGTGGTTTTTTGTTTCTCCGGCGTTTGCTTATTGTATTTATGTAGCGGCTAGATGCTTCATTCAGGATGGATTTTAGATTTGCCCACATAGTTTCCGGATTGTCAGTCAGCTGCTTTAACATCGTTATGGGTCACAAAATGGTGAACACTTTTGTTTTAATAAATTCTTCAGAGACTTATTTAAAAATTCTTTACCCTTGTCTGTTTTTCAGGTGTACGCTCTAAATTAAATATTGTTTCAAAGGCTTTGGTAACTTTGTGACCGTTTTTTGTTTTTAAACTCACAGCCCGTGCATATTTTGACAGGATATCTTTTACCGTTAAGATTTGTATTTGTAACCGTTGTTATAACGGGCCAAGGCTAACATGTCCACTAAGTCACTTTGCCACTAGCTGTCAACTTCTGACACAATTGTTTTATTTCTTTTAAAATGGATTCTAGCAAGTCTGTGCAAATTGTATGCGTTTTGACTGGTGACCCAGTCCACCACGTCTTTTCTACGGACTGTAATATTGTTCCTTTTAGCCGCTTGAAGTACAGGGTTAATGCCTCCATAGTTGCCTGCTGCTTTTGTATCATAATAAATAGTTTCAAGTTTCAAGTTTTATTTAAATTTGATAGTTCGCTTAATATTTCTAAGCGAATTACATAAATATATGATTGGGATAAAACATTAAATTTAGATTAACATTAATACATTAAATAAGTAAACAGGGGAATATTAAACTGACAATACAGACATTAATATGCTTCAATAAAGATTCCTTCATCTGTACCCTGTTCCAGTCAACTCTGTTAATCCTCGCTCTAAATTTAAAAAAAAAAAAAAAAGTCTTAAAACTGCCTTTTAACAGAGGTAGTTAGGGATGGTGGCTTGTTTTTTTTTCAGCATGATAACTTTTATTTCTGCTTGTTAAAGAGCTAAGGCATAAGTCACTATGACAATACCAGTAGGTAGAGACATGTTTAAAACACACCTCCCCCTTCCCCTTGGCTTTATAAGGGGCTGCAAGAACCTGTATGATTAACCAACTTATCAGTTGTCACCATGACAACCGGCTGTTACCCTTCCCACAAACATTAACTAGGTGCTCCTTCTGAAGTGTTGCTTTAAAAAAAAAACAAAAAAACAAACGAAAAGAAGAAAAGGCATTTCTCTTTTGTGAGCTGTTTTGTGAGCTCTAACAATTAGATCTTAAAACATGCCTTTTAACTAAAAGGTTATTAAAAAAAAACATTTTTTTCCTTGCCACATCATTTCCGGGGGCTCGACTATATCTGTTTTCGCTAACATCATCAAAAAATGCATTTCCATCTCATCAGAAAAGAACATTTCCAGCGCTTCATTTACCCTGTTTCCGTTGATGTTGTCAGAAAAGCGCATTTCCAGCACTTCATTTACCCTGTTTCCGCCCATGTCATCAGAATGTGCACTTCCGGTATGTCAGTCACACCCAGTCACGCTGACATCACCAGAAAGCGCATTTCAAGGGTCAGACACATCTATTTCCAGTGATGTCATAGTAACATAGTAGATGACGGCAGATAAAGACCCGAATGGTCCATCCAGTATGCCCAACCTGATTCAATTTAAATTTTTTAATTTTTTCTTCTTAGCTATTTCTGGGCAAGAATCCAAATCTTTACCCAGTACTGTGCTTGGGTTCCAACTGCCGAAATCTCTGTTAAGACTTACTCCAGCCCATCTATACCCTCCCAGCCATTGAAGCTCTCCCCAGCCCATCCTCCACCAAACGGCCATATACAGACACAGACCATGCAAGTCTGCCCAGTACTGGCCTTAGTTCAATATTTAATATTATTTTCTGATTCTAAATCCTCTGTGTTCATCCCACGCTTCTTTGAACTCAGTCACAGTTTTACTCTCCACCACCTCTCTCGGGAACGCATTCCAGGTATCCACTACCCTCTCCGTAAAGTAGAATTTCCTAACATTGCCCCTGAATTTACCACCCCTCAACCTCAAATTATGTCCTCTGGTTTTACCATTTTCCTTTCTCTGGAAAATATTTTGTTCTACATTAATACCCTTCAAGTATTTGAACGTTTGAATCATATCTCCACTGTCTATCCTTTCCTCTAGGGCAGGGGTGTCCAATGTCAATCCTCGAGGGCCGCAATCCAGTCGGGTTTTCAGGATTTCCCCAATGAATATGCATGAGATCTATTAGCATACAATGAAAGCAGTGCATGCAAATAGACCTCATGTATATTCATTGGGGAAATCCTGAAAATCCGACTAGACTGCGGCCCTCGAGGACCGACATTGGACACCCCTGCTCTAGGATATATATATTCAGGGCTTCCAGTCTCTCCTCATACGTCTTCTGGCACAAGCCTCCTATCATTTTCGTCGCCCTCCTCTGGACCACCTCAAGTCTTCTTATGTCCTTCGCCAGATACGGTCTCCAAAATTGAACACAATACTCCAAGTGGGGCCTTACCAATGACCTGTACAGGGGCATCAACACCTTCTTCCTTCTACTGACTACGCCTCTCTTTATACAGTCCAGCATCCTTCTGGCAGCAGCCACTGCCTTGTCACACTGTTTTTTCACCTTTAAATCTTCGGACACTATCACCCCAAGGACCCTCTCCCCGTCCGTGCATATCAGCTTCTCTCCTCCCAGCATATATGGTTCCTTCCTATTATTAATCCCCAAATGCATTACTCTGCATTTCTTTGCATTGAATTTTAGTTGCCAGGCATTAGACCACCTCTAACTTTTGCAGATCCTTTTTCAAATTTTCCACTCCCTCTTCGGTGTCTACTCTGTTACAAATCTTGGTTATCATCTGCAAAAAGGCACACTTTTCCTTCTAACCCTTCAGCAATGTCACTCACAAACATATTGAACAGGATTGGTCCCAGCACCGAACCATGAGGGACTCCACTACTCACCTTTCCATCCTTCGAGCAACTTCCATTAACCACCACCCTCTGGCGTCTGTCCGACAGCCAGTTTCTGACCCAGTTCACCACTTTGTGTCCTAACTTCAGCCCTTCAAGTTTGTTCAACAGCCTCCTATGAGGAACTGTATCAAAGGCTTTGCTGAAATCCAAGTAAATTACATCTAGCATATGTCCTCGATCCAGCTCTCTGGTCACCCAATCAGGTTCGTTTGGCACGATTTACCTTTTGTAAAGCCATGTTGCCTCGGATCCTGTAACCCATTAGATTCAAGGAAGTACACTATCCTTTCTTTCAGTAACACTTCCATTATTTTTCCAACAACTGAAGTGAGGCTCACCGGCCTGTAGTTTCCTGCTTCATCCCCGTGACCACTTTTATGAATAGGGACAACATCCGCTCTCCTCCAATCCCCAGGAATCACTCCCGTCTCCAGAGATTTGTTGAACAAGTCTTTAATAGGACTCGCCAGAACCTCTCTGAGCTCCCTTAGTATTCTGGGATGTATCCCGTCTGGTCCCATCGCTTTGTCCACCTTCAGTTTTACAAGTTGCTCATAAACACCATCCTCCTTGAACGGCGCAGAATCTACTCCATTTTCTCGTGTAACTTTGCCAGACAATCTCGGTCCTTCTCCAGGATTTTCTTCTGTGAACACAGAACAGAACTATTTGTTTTGCACATTTGCTTTCTCCTCATCACTCTCCACATATTGGTTCCCAGCATCTTTTAGCCTAGCAATTCCATTTTTCATCTTACTCCTTTCACAAATATATCTGAAAAAATTTTTGTCTCTCTTTTTTACATTTTTAGCCATTTGTTCTTCTGCCTGTGCTTTCGCCAAACGTATCTCTCTCTTGGCTTCTTTCAGTTTCACCCTGTAGTCCTTTCTGCTCTCCTCTTCTTGGGTTTTTTTTATATTTCACGAACGCCAACTCTTTTGCCTTTATTTTCTCAGCCACTAGGTTGGAGAACCATATCGGCTTCCTTTTTCTCTTGTTTTATTGATTTTCTTCATATAAAGGTCCGTAGCCATTTTTATCGCTTCTTTCAGTTTAGACCACTGTCTTTCCACTTCTCTTATGTCCTCCCATCCTAACAGCTCTTTCCTCAGGTACTCTCCCATTGCATTTAAGTCCGTACATTTGAAATCTAGGACTTTAATTATCGTGCGGCCGCTCTCCACTTTAGTCGTTATATCAAACTAAACCGGTTGATGATCGCTACTTCCCAGGTGAGCACCCACTCAAACATTAGAGATACTCTCTCCATTTTGTGAGGACCAGATCCAATATCGCTTTTTCCCTTATGGGTTCCGTCACCATTTGTCTGAGCAGAGCCTCTTGAAAGGCATCCACAATCACCCTACTTCTTTCCGATTCCGCAGATGGAACATTCCAGTCCGCATCCGGCAGGTTGAAATCTCCCAACAGCAGAACCTCCTCTTTCCTTCCAAACTTTTGGATATCCATAATCAGATCCTTATCAATTTGCTGCGATTGAGTCTGAGGTCTGTAGACTACACCCACGTAGATAGAAGTTCCATCTTCTCTTTTCAGAGCGATCCATATCGCTTCTTCCTCTCCCCAGGTCCCTTGTATTTCAGTTGCTTGGATATTGATCTTTACATAGAGAGCTACTCCTCCACCTTTTTGACCATCTCTGTCCTTCCTAAAAAGACTATATCCTGGTATGTTTGCATCCCATCCATGTGATTCACTGGACCATGTCTCTGTGATAGCGACAATATCTAGATCTGTCTCTAACATCAGGGCTTGCAGATCATGAACTTTGTTGCTTAGACTGCGAGCATTTGTGGTCATCACTTTCCAGCTATTTTTCAGCAATAATCTCCTTTTTCGTATGGATTTTTGTTTCGTTTCACTTTCCGTTGCAATTCTAAGAAATGAGTTGCTGATATTGTTTATGTTGCAGTCTTTACTACTAAACAAAGAATGTGTAGGAGCACTTAATTGTATAATGTGTATTTATAAACAAGGGAAAAAGGACCTCAAAATACCCCATTAAATGTGATCAATGAAGCCACAAAGTTTTTGGGGTGGGTATCATCATTGGTCAAAAACCCTTGATTTTTTAATTTTTTAAGAAAGATTTTTTATGTGTGCTTTATCAATTTTACATATATATCCAAAATCTTATTAGTGACTATTAGAAAAAAAATTTTTCTTTTCTTGACTTTTTTGAGCAAAAAGATAACCAGCAATTTCTATAACTGATGTTCAAATGTTTCTTATGTTTTGATGATAAATACTCAAAAAGCACTTATCTTGTAGACCCGACGGAGGCCATGCCCGTTTCGCTCAGTAGGCTTCTTCAAGGGTATGTTTTTGATAGTGCCAGTACAATTTTCATTTTACCAGCAGTCCTGTTATATGACATTTTGAGCAGTAAAATGAAAATTGTACTGGCACTATCAAAAACATATCCTTGAAGAAGCCTACTGAGCGAAACGGGCATGGCCTCCGTCGGGTCTACGAGATAAGTGCTTTTTGAGTATTTATCATCAAAACATAAGAAACATTTGAACATCAGTTATAGAAATTGCTGGTTATCTTTTTGCTCAAAAAAGTCAAGAAAAGAAAAAATTTTTTTCTAATAGTCACTAATAAGATTTTGGATATATATGTAAAATTGATAAAGCACACATAAAAAATCTTTCTTAAAAAATTAAAAAATCAAGGGTTTTTGACCAATGATGATACCCACCCCAAAAACTTTGTGGCTTCATTGATCACATTTAATGGGGTATTTTGAGGTCCTTTTTCCCTTGTTTATAAATACACATTATACAATTAAGTGCTCCTACACATTCTTTGTTTAGATTACTTTATTTGGTCACTTAAATTGACTTTTCCATTACATTTGTTTCAATTTATATTGCAGTCTTTACTACTATCACATCTTTTTTTTTGCAGGGGATGGTCTCTATAATTGTCCTTCGTACATACACCTTCTAGTTTAAATGCCTAGAAAAATATTGTCTAAATTTCTCTGCAAGGTTTCTTTTTCCTGCTGTAGTAATATGTAGCCCATCAGTGCAATATAGCTTCTTGTCCTTCCATGTATTTCCCCATCCTATTTACCTGAAGCCTTCTTGATGACACCAGGCTTTGAGCCATCTATTAAAGACCTCTGTGTTTTTCACTCTTTGCTCTCCCTTACCATATGCAGGCAGTATTTCAGAAAAAGCTAAAGTCTTTACAAAAGGTTTCACATCCTCACCATGCTCTCGAAAAGCTTTCTGTGCTGCAAATGTGGAATTGTTGGCCAGGTCATTTGTTCCCAGATGGATAACAACATCAGTGTTAAAATCCTTAGTTTCTTCCTTAATTATAGTCTGTATTTGCCTGGAACTCCTGGTAGCTGAGGATTTTGGAAGACATTTCACTATTTTGGTCTCCTCGCCTTGTGTTCCAAGGTTAATACCTCTGATGATAGAATCCCCCAACAGTAATAGATTTCTGTTTTTGGCCTTTTTATTTGTGCTTAGGGTGTGCTTGTTCTCTTGAGTTACCTTCATTGGTTCCAGTCCCACCTCCTTTCTGTTTTCTTGAGTATCGCAGTGCACTAGTGGAGCGAAGGAATTCTGTAGAGGTAATATTTGTGAAGGTAGATGTTTCTGTGTTACATGTCGCAGTCTTCCTGAGCCTACTGTGACCCATTTATTTCTGGGCTGTTTTATTCTTTGAGGTAGAGGTGGTAAGTTGGTATAATTTTGTGGAGTGATGGAAGCTGCTTTAATTGTATTCAATTCCTGTTTAAGTTTGCAGAGCTCCTCCTTAATACTAGCAAGTTGAAGACAGATGGGGCAAGCCTTAAGCCTCCAAATGTTCAGCTACAAAATGGGGGGAACACGGCTAGGGGTGAGTAACCTCGAAAGGGATCTGGGGGTGATGGTCGACACATCACTGAAACCATCGGCGCAGTGTGCGACAGCCTCAAAGAAAGCAAACAGAATGCTGGGCATCATCAAAAAGGGTATCACAACCAGGACGAAGGAAGTCATCATGCCGCTGTATCGCGCAATGGTGCGCCCGCACCTGGAGTACTGTGTTCAATACTGGTCGCTGTACCTCAAAAAGGACATGGCGGTACTCGAGGGAGTGCAGAGGAGGGCGACTAAACTGATAAAAGGTATGGAAAATTTCTCATACTCTGACAGGTTAAAAACGCTGGGGCTGTTCTCTCTGGAGAAGAGGAGACTTAGAGGGGACATGATAGAAACCTTCAAAATCCTAAAGGGCATAGAGAAAGTGAATAAGGACAGATTCTTCAAACCGTGGGGAGCCACAAGCACTAGGGGTCACTCGGAGAAATTGAAAGGGGACAGGTTTAGAACAAATGCTAGGAAGTTCTTTTTTACCCAGAGGGTGGTGGACACATGGAACAAGCTTCCGGAGGAGGTGATAAGCCAGAACTCTGTACAGGGTTTCAAGGAAGGTTTGGATAGGTTCCTGGAGGATAAGGGGATATAGGGGTACAGATAGAACTTGAGGTAGGTTATAGAAGTGGTCAGAAACCACTTCACAGGTCGCGGACCTGATGGGCCGCCGCGGGAGCGGACCGCTGGGCAGGATGGACCTCTGGTCTGACCCAGTGGAGGCAACTTCTTATGTTCTAATAGTATGTCTTGGAATTAAAGCACCACAGTGATTGCATAGAATGAAGATCATCTTCATTGGTTGTGAAGTGACTTGATTTGAGTAGTCCTGATTATTTGGGTCTCTATATATGAAAAGTGGTCCCTGGGGTTGGTGGGACTATAAGTCTTACCCTTATTCCTATGAAGGGAAAGGGAAAGAGGAAATATGATTTAACAAAGGAAAGACAAGGGTTTATTATTTTGTGTTTTTTTGTTTTTTAAGTAAGAAACAGGGAGGAGAAGAGAAATTAAGCAGATATAATGCTGAAAAACAGTGAATAGAGCAGAATATGAAATGCTGAGTAACTTAGCTTTTAGAAGTTCACAGGGCAGCCTTGTTCACAGCACTTTCCCAAAGATAATGTAGTTAACCTTAGTAGTAAATCAAAGTCCCTCCCTTCTCTACCTAATCAGCAGACACAATGGCTAAAAACTAGTAAGTCAGAAATACAGGCTCTATACCACCTAAAACACAGTATTTTAAACAAAAATGCAGGTTCTATAACAAATCAGTGGCTACCCTAAAATACATGATTTATAACAGGATTTTCCCTACTTTAGTCACCCTGTGCCACAAGCACCAGGATTTAATTAGAGTTAATAAAGTCTTACTCTTATTCCTATGAAGAGAAAGAGGAAATAAGATTTAACAGAGGAAAGAGAAGGGTTTATTTTTTTGGGCTTTTTTGGGGGTTTTTTAAAAGTAAGAAACATGTCATCAGAAAGCGCGTTTCCGGTGATGTAGGCAGGGGGCAGGGCATGGGCGGAGCCACCACATTCATTCCTATGAGGGGTGAGGCATTGGTAGGGCATGGGTGGAGCTTAAGCAGGTGGGGCAGGAGTGGGGGCAGGGCAGGAGTAGGCGTGGTGTTGGTGGGGTCAGGCAGAGCTTAAGCAAAAGGGCATGGGCGGGGTTTGGGTGAGAGTGGGCAGGGTTTGGGTGGAGAGTTGGTGTGGCTTAACCCAGAAGTGAACGCTGATTGGTCGATCCTTATCTTTGACAGCTGTCAATCATTTTGACATGCGGTGTACCCATTATACTACTCCTGTATATTTGCATTAATTGTACAATTTTTCTGGCATTATAAGGGATTGTATGTATTGATTCTGAAAAATTTAATAAAAAAATTAATTAAACTTCACAAACACAAATATTTCTCAAACATGATTGTTTTACCAAACCTCAGAAAACTTCATGCCTCCACCACCATGAACACTCCAGATAATCCACTAGATGAAACTAACCTCACAATCAATTCAAACAACCTATCAACAGACAGAATATGGACAACTTGCAATCTTACTACAACAGGGGTCCTCAATTACTGGGCAGCGGACCAGTATCAGGCTGTGGGCTATGTTGAACTAGGTCGCACAGAAATTCTTATTTTAATTTACATTACAGGCAGTCCTCAGGCTCTAGTTGGCTCCCTCCTCCCAGCCACACTTCTCTTCACAAAGCTACGAGCAGCAGCTCCTATATGCTGCCCTTGGCTGACCCAGAAACCTTCCTCTTTAGGATTCTGGGTCAGCTGTGGGCCACGGCTTTGTGAAGAGAACTGCAGCTGGGAGGAGGGAGCCGGCTAGAACAGGTAAACACCCAAGGGAGGGAGGCATGAACCTGGGACACAATAGAAGGAGGGAAGGATGACTAGAGGCACATTGGAACATGAGAGAGAGGAAGTTAAATGCAAATGCATAATCTTCAAGTTTCTCTATGGAATATTTGATCATTTTGTCCCCATATGTTGGAATAGCCTTAGACTTTGCCATTTGAGAAACACGCAAAGATATAAATTAGCCTTCCCTTCCTTTAATGGAATTCAATCTGCTGGGAAGCTCAGCTGATCTTTTGTTTTCAAGTTTGAAGAGATCTGGAATGAACTTCCTGACCCCATTAGGCTTTTAGGCCAGCTGCAATTATTTCATAAATTCCTGAAAACCTTGTTGTTCTCACAATTTTTAAATGGTTTAACTACAGTCTCAATGAAATGATAATATTACAGTTGTTTTTCTTATGCTTTTCTTATGTACTTTAGTTTTTAATTAGTTCTTCCTTCTCCTATGTTTTCTGCTATGTACTCTAATCTTAATTATATGTGAACCGAGTAGAGCTCCACTGGGAGATGACTCGGTATATAAACCAAAGATTAGATTAGGTGCATTGGGACACAGAAGGAAGGGAAGGCGCACAAATTTCAGACAAAGGATGGAAAGAAGGAAGAAAGGAAAGGGGGGAGAATGAACTTTGGACATAGGAAAAATGGAAGGAATGAGATGCTGAGGTTGGGGAGAGAATAAAAAGGGAGAATTGTTGGGCATGGGTGTCTGAGTGAGAGGGAAAGAGATGGTGCACATGGGAAAATGAGAGTGGATATCTGTTGGGCACAGGTTGGGAGAAAGAATTATTGGACATAGTGGTGGGAGAGGAATGAGGTACAGATGCATGGAGAAGCGAGAGATGAGATAGAGAAATGTTGGATGTTGTGGTGGATAGGAAACAGTGGGAAGAATGGAAAGAAGTTCCTCAAGGAGGTGAAGGTGGGAAAAATATTAGGATTAGACTTTGGGAGGGAAAAAAAGTTGCTCAGAGGGAAAGCTTCTGGGTTAGCAGTGGTCAGCGTGGAGGGAGGGAGGAATGTTGGAGATGGTGGTGGAGGCAATAGTAACATAACATAGTAGATGACAGCGGATAAAGACCCGAATGGTCCATCCAGTCTGCCCAACCTGATTCGATTTAAATTTTTTAATTTTTTCTTCTTAGCTATTTCTGGGCAAGAATCCAAAGCTTTACCCTGTACTGTGCTTGGGTTCCAACTGCCGAAATCTCTGTTAAGACTTACTCCAGCCCATCTACACCCTCCCAACCATTGAAGCCGTCCCCAGCCCATCCTCCACCAAACGGCCATATACAGACACAGACCGTGCAAGTCTGCCCAGTACCGGCCTTAGTTCAATATTTAATCTTATTTTCTTATTCTAGATCCTTTGTGTTCATCCCACGCTTCTTTGAACTCAGTCACAGTTTTACTCTCCACCACCTCTCTCGGGAGCGCATTCCAGGCATCCACTACCCTCTCCGTAAAGTAGAATTTCCTAACATTGCCTTTGAATCTACCACCCCTCAACCTCAAATTATGTCCTCTGGTTTTACCATTTTCCTTTCTCTGAAAAAGATTTTGTTCTACATTAATACCCTTCAAGTACTTGAACGTCTGAATCATATCTCCCCTGTCTCTCCTTCCCTCTAGGGTATACATATTCAGGGCTTCCAGTCTCTCCTCATACGTCTTCTGGCGCAACCCTCCTATCATTTTCGTCGCCCTCCTCTGGACCGCCTCAAATCTTCTTATGTCCTTCACCAGATACGGTCTCCAAAATTGAACACAATACTCCAAGTGGGGCCTTACCAATGACCTGAACAGGGGCATCAACACCTTCTTCCTTCTACTGACTACGCCTCTCTTTATACAGCCCAGCATCCTTCTGGCAGCAGCCACTGCCTTGTCACACTGTTTTTCACCTTTAGATCTTCGGACACTATCACCCCAAGGTCCCTCTCCCCGTCCGTGCATATCAGCTTCTCTCCTCCCAGCATTAACGGTTCCTTCCTATTATTAATCCCCAAATGCATTACTCTGCATTTCTTTGCATTGAATTTTAGTTGCCAGGCTTTAGACCAATCCTCTAACTTTTGCAGATCCTTTTTCATATTTTCCACTCCCTCTTCGGTGTCTACTCTGTTACAAATCTTGGTATCATCTGCAAAAAGGCACACTTTTCCATCTAACCCTTCAGCAATGTCACTCTCAAACATATTGAACAGGATTGGCCCCAGCACTGATCCCTGAGGGACTCCACTACTCACCTTTCCTTCCTTCGAGCGACTTCCATTAACCACCACCCTCTGGCGTCTGTCCAACAGCCAGTTTCTGACCCAGTTCACCACTTTGGGTCCTAACTTAAGCCCTTCAAGTTTGTTCAACAGCCTCCTATGAGGAACTGTATCAAAGGCTTTGCTGAAATCCAAGTAAATTACATCTAGCATATGTCCTCGATCCAGCTCTCTGGTCACCCAATCAAAAAATTCAATCAGGTTCATTTGGCACAATTTACCTTTTGTAAAGCCATGTTGCCTCGGATCCTGTAATCCATTAGATTCAAGGAAGTACACTATCCTTTCTTTCAGCAACACTTCCATTATTTTTCCAACAACTGAAGTGAGGCTCACCGGCCTGTAGTTTCCTGCTTCATCCCCGTGATCACTTTTATGAATAGGGACCACATCCGCTCTCCTCCAATCCCCAGGAATCACTCCCGTCTCCAGAGATTTGTTGAACAAGTCTTTAATAGGACTCGCCAGAACCTCTCTGAGTTCCCTTAGTATCCTGGGATGGATCCCGTCTGGTCCCATCACTTTTTCCACCTTCAGTTTTTCAAGTTGCTCATAAACACCCTCCTCCGTGAACGGCGCAGAATCTACTCCATTTTCTCGTGTAACTTTGCTAGACAATATCGGTCCTTCTCCAGGATTTTCTTCTGTGAACACAGAACAGAAGTATTTGTTTAGCACATTCGCTTTCTCCTCATCACTTTCCACATATTGGTTCCCAGCATCTTTTAGCCTAGCAATTCCATTTTTCATCTTCCTCCTTTCACTAATATATCTAAAAAATGAAGGAATAGATGTAACATGGTGTTGGAGAGAGGTGATATAAGGAGAAATCTTGGGTAAGTGGCTGGTGGGCAGGAGTGAAAGATGCTGCAACTGGTAATAATAATAGAAATAAAGTACATAATATAAAATGTAATAGTTACATTATATGTAATAATTAAATTATATATTATGTACTTTATTGATTTATGTGCTTGAATCCCTCCCCCTCCCCCAGTCCGTGGAAAAATAATCTTGCATGAAACCGGTTTCTGGTGCAAAACAAGTCGGGGGCCGCTGTACTACAACAATCAAAATAAGGAGATTATTACAAAACTATCCAAAACAGGATGACTAGATCTATATCCAGTTTACTCATATAAGGAAATGTTATAAGGAGCAGTTAAAATTATCAACAACAAACTAAGACAAGGATGATTCTCAATGGAATTTGGCAAAATATTTCTGACACCCAACCCAAAAGGAAGGAAACTAGAGCTATTGCAAGCTGTGAGCTACAGACTGGTAGCAAGCATACCTTTCATGACAACTGGTAAGAGTTTGCAGCTGTTTCCCAACTAAAAGCATATATTACACAATGGAACCTATTACTACCCTCTCAACATGATTTCAGGACTCTACATAGTACAGAAACATGCCTGATTAACCTAGTCTTTAGGATAAGATCATCACTAAGCACAGACAAGCAAATGCTGCTACTGCAATTCCATGTGTCTGCGGCATTTGACACCGTAAACCACAAATTGCTACTAAGCAGACTAACTGAACTAGGAATTTCAGGGCCCATTCTGAATTGGTTCCAAAGCTTCCTGACAAACAGAAGATATAGAGTATTAAAAAGATGGATCTTACTTAGATTATTGGATCCCACCATGCAGAGTACCACAAAGATCTCCTATCTCACCACTATTATATAATATCTTTATGACCACCCTAAACTCAATTGACTTAGCTATGTAGATATCTCTCTACTAATTCCAGAAGGCCTGAAACTCAAAAATATGTCTAACTAGCATACAAGAATGGTTGACAAGGTACCACCTCAAACTACACAGAAAAAAACCCAAAACAAGCTTCTAAGGTTGACACATACACTTAATTCCAGACTAACAAATGAACTAGCTTTAATGTCAAAAATTCCACCAAGGTCTTAGGAATCATTCTGGATAGTACACTGAGTTTTGAAGAATATGTAAACAACTTACTTGTAGTCCAAAAAATCCTCTCTCACACTATATAAATTAAGACATGTCAGATCCTTTTTCTTATGACACTACAATTTATTTATTTAATTTATTAAAAAATTTCTTACTCGCACTATCCTACAATTCTGTGAGAGTTACAGAAGAACATTCATAATTAAAACATAGATCACAATTTCACAATCTCAAAACAGACAACATAAGAACATAAGCAATGCCTCCACTGGGTCAGACCTGAGGTCCATCGTGCCCAGCAGTCCGCTCACGCGGCGGTCCAACAGGTCCAGGACCTGTGCAGTAATCCTCTATCTATAGCCCTCTATCCCTTTTTCAAGCAGGAAATTATCCAATCCTTTCTTGAACCCCAGTACCGTACTCTGTCCTATTACGCCCTCTGGAAGCGCATTCCAAGTGTCCACCACACGCTGAGTAAAGAAAAACTTCCTAGCATACGTTTTGAATCTGTCCCCTTTCAACTTTTCCGAATGCCCTCTTGTTTTTTTATGTTTTGAAAGTTTGAAGAATCTGTCCTTCTCTACTCTCTCTATGCCCTTCATGATCTTGTAGGTTTCTATCATGTCTCCGCTTTTCCAGGGAGAAGAGCCCCAGTCTTTCCAATCTTTCAGTGTATGAAAGGTTTTCCGTGCCCTTAATCATTCGTGTTGCTCTCCTCTGGACCCTCTCAAGTATTGCCATATCTTTCTTAAGATACAGTGACCAATACTAAACACAGTACTCCAGGTGCGGGCGCACCATTGCCCGATATAACGGCAGGATAATTTCTTTCGTTCTGGTTGTAATACCCTTCTTAATAATACCCAACATTCTGTTTGCCTTCTTTGCGGCTGCTGCGCATTGTGCTGTTCACTTTATTGTTGTATCCACCAGTACACCCAAATCTCTTTTAAGGTTACTTCCCTCTAATACTAATCCCCCCATTTGGTAGCTGAACATCGGGTTCTTTTTCCCCATATGCATAACCTTGCATTTCCCTATATTGAAGTCCATCTGCCATTTATTTGCCCACTCCTCCAGTTTGTTTAGATCCCTTTGTAGGTCCTCACACTCTTCCGCAGTTCTAAGCCTTCTACAGAGTTTAGTGTCATCTGCAAATTTTATAACTTCACACTTCGTCCCCGTTTCCAGGTCATTAATAAATACATTGAACAGCAGTGGTCCGAGTACCGACCCCTGCGGAACTCCGCTCGTGACCCTCCTCCAGCCCGAGTAGTGACCCCTCACTCCAACCCTCTGCCTTCTGTCTGCCAACCAGTGTTTGACCCTTCTGTGTAAGTCCCCTTCCACCCCGTGGTTCCACAGCTTCCTAAGTAACCGCTCATGGGGTACCTTGTCAAAGGCCTTTTGGAAGTCGAGGTAAATGATGTCTACAGGTTCCCCTTTGTCCAACTGGCTATTTACCCCCTCAAAGAAGTGCAGTAAGTTTGTTTGGCACGATCTTCCCTTGCAGAAGCCATGTTGGCTCGCTTTCATCAGCCCATTTTTTTCGATGTGCTCACAGATGCTGTCCTTTATCAGTGCTTCTACCATCTTGCCTGGAACCGATGTCAAACTTACCGGCCTGTAGTTTCCCGGGTCTCCTCTTGACCCCTTTTAAAAGATAGGTGTAACATTTGCTATCTTCCAGTCCTCCAGGATCTTGCCAGTTTTCAAGGATAGGTTGCAAACTCACTGGAATATTCCCGCTATCTCATTTCTTAGCTCTTTTAGTACCCTAGGGTGGATTCCGTCCGGGCCTGGTGATTTGTCGCTTTTCAATCTATCTATCTGTTGGAGGACATCATCATGGCTCACCTCTATTGTTGACAAGTTTTCTTCCTGGTCTCCATGGAAGATCACGTTGGGTTCTGGTACACTGGATGTGTCCTCGCTTGTGAAGACTGACAAGAAGAATTTGTTTAACCTGTCGGCTACCTCTTTTTCCTCCTTTATCACTCCCTTTTTGTCTCCATCATCCAGCGGTCCTACTTCCTCCCTCGCCGGTTGCTTCCCTTTAACATATCTGAAGAACGATTTGAAGATTTTTGCCTCCCTGGCTAGCCTCTCTTCGTATTCCCTTTTCGCTCTCCTAACCACTTGATGACATTCTCTTTGGCGTTTCCTGTGTTCCTTCCAGTTCTCCCCAGTTTGATCCTTTTTCCATTTCTGGAATGATTTTTTCTTGTCTCCTATCGCTTTCTTCACTTCATTGTTTATCCATGTGGGGTCTTTCATTCGGTTTTTTTTGCACCCTTTTCTAAATCTGGGGATGTACATATGTTGTGCTTCTTGCACTGTGCCCTTGAATAGAGACCAGGCTTGCTCTACAGGTTCTGTTTTCCTTGAGCTGTTTCTGAGTTTTTTCCTTACCATTGTTCTCATAGCATCATAGTTCCCTTTCTTGAAGTTGAACGTTGTCACTGTGGTTCTCTTCCCTTCTGCTGTACTTACTTCTAATTTGTACTGGATCATGTTGTAATCGCTGTTTTCTAGTGGTCCTACTACTTCCACTTCTTTTGCAGGTCCCCCTAGTCCGTTGAGGATTAGGTCAAGAGTGGCATTCCCTCTCGTTGGTTCCTTGACAAGCTGATCCATAATGCAGTCCCTCACAGCCTCTAAGAATTCTGTTTCCCTCGCACAGTTCGAGTTTCCAATACTCTAGTTTATCCCGGGGTAGTTAAAATCTCCCATTACTGTCACGTTCCTGTTGCCTTCCCGCCTCAATTCTGCTGCCAGATCTTTGTCGTTTGCTTCCGTTTGTCCAGGCGGATGATAGTACAGACCCAATCTTATTTTTTCCCGGTAATTTAACCCATAATGACTCCAATCCTTCCGCCTTTGGTTCTATATCCACTCCAGACGAGGGAAAGGTGTCTTTTATGTATAGTGCTATACCTCCACCCTTCTTGTGGGTCCTGTCTCTTCTATAGAGTTTGTACCCTGGCAGTACTACGTCCCATTGGTTATCCTCATTCCACCATGTTTCCGTGATTCCAATGATGTCTAGGTCCTCTTTTTTGGCTTTGATTTCTAATTCTCCCATTTTGGTCTTTAGGCTCCTTGCATTTGCCTACAAGCAATTTAAGTCCCGGTCTTTTCTTTTCCCTGCTGGTTTTTCATGTGTTTTTCTCCTCTTGCCATCCCCTATTTGGGCTGCCAGTCCCTGATTTCTGCTCCTTTCTTCCTCATTTTTTGGTGCATCTTTTTCGTCCGCAACCTGATTTTCTGATTTCTCCTGTTCCTCTAATTTTATCTGTTTGCCCCTCTTGTTGGTCAACAGTTTCTGTTGTTCGTCTCTTGCTTGTTCCCAGCATTTTTCCCACTCAGTATTTCTTTGGATACTCTTGTCCGAAGCGTCGACGTCAGGTCGACTGTCGGCTTTCCCCTTCTTCTCAGTTTAAAGCCTGCTCAATTCCTCTCTTGACGTTGTTTGCTAGCAGCCTCGTTCCTGCCATGCTCAGGTGTAGCCCGTCTCTCCTGAAGAGCTTGTTCTTCCCCCCAAAAGTTGTCCAGTTCCTCACAAAAAGGAATCCTTCTTCTTCGCACCATCTCCTCAACCATGCGTTTATTGCTTGTAGCTCAGTCTGCCTCTTCACGTCTGCCCTCGGTACTGGCAGAATCTCTGAGAATACTATCTTCTGTGTCCTCAGCTTCAGTTTCCTTCCTAGGATCTTGAACTGTTCAGTTAGCGTAGTCCTGCTGTAATTTCTCCTGTTGACATAATTTGTTCCCACGTGGATTATCACTGCTGTCTCTTCTTTTTCTGCACTGTCCAGGATCCTCTCAATTCTGTCGGTGATGTCCTTCGTTCTTGCTCCTGGGAGACAGGTCACTAGCCGATCTTCTCTCCCTCCTGCTACGTGACTGTCCACTTCTCTCAGGATTGAGTTTCCCACGACGACTGCAGATTTCCCCTTCTTCAGCTTTCTCGCTGGTCTCAAGTCTGTATCCTCGGTGTGGTTCAGTACTTCTCTTTCGGGGTACCGGCCAGTCTTTGCCCTCTCTGCTTGCTCGAATCTTCCATGTGGTCCTTCATCCTTGGCGTATGTTGGTTCCTTTCTTCCATCTGTTGGTCCCTGTCCTCCATCTCGTGTAGATGTAGCTTCCTCGCTCCAGCGCTGCTGATGATCCTGCTCTTCTACCTGCCTGTAGGCCTCCTCGATGAATCTCTCGAGCTCCCTTACTTGCTCCTCGATGTGGCTCTCTCTTGGACAACATAACAGCTGCAGCTTCTAAAATCAATGGTACTAAATAACATTAAACTGAATAATATCTTTCAAACAGTACT
This sequence comes from Geotrypetes seraphini, assembly GCF_902459505.1. Classification (NCBI taxonomy): domain Eukaryota; kingdom Metazoa; phylum Chordata; class Amphibia; order Gymnophiona; family Dermophiidae; genus Geotrypetes; species Geotrypetes seraphini. The sequence continues at coordinate 152,796,735 of NC_047087.1, read as the reverse complement.
GTTTTAAGTACTTTTCTGAAGCTTAACAAAGATGGAGCTTTCTTTGCTTCAAGTGGCAATAACACCCCCTGAACTGCAAGCACTGAATGACAATGATACCTTAGTCTGACCTGTTTCAAAGATGGGACCTCTAAACAAAATTGTTCATCAGAACATAACATCTGAATTGTCTGTTCCGGCTTTAAAATATTACTCATCACTGCTGGCTGTTGAGAACATCGTAATTTGTAGATCAAGCAAAGCACTTTAAACTTTTCAAAGCAGAGATGGGTAGCCGATGAAGATTGACTAACTGCCTCTTTTACAAAGCTGCGCTAGTGGCAGACGATACAAAACTATTTAGTGGAGCTGGGACTAAAGAGGAATGCGAAGAATTGCAAAGGGACTTGAACAAATTGGGGGAATGGGCGGCGAGATGGCAGATGAAGTTCAACGTTGAGAAATGTAAAGTATTGCATGTTGGAAATAGAAACCTGAGGTACAGCTATACGATGGGAGGGATATTATTGAATGAGAGTAACCAAGAAAGGGACTTGGGGGTAATGGTGGACATGACAATGAAGCCGACGGCACAGTGCGCAGCGGCCGCTAAGAAAGCAAATAGAATGCTAGGCATAATCAAGAAGGGTATTACAACAAGGACAAAAGAAGTTATCCTGCCATTGTATCGGGCGATGGTGCACCCGCATCTGGAATACTGCGTCCAATATTGGTCTCCGTACCTTAGGAAGGATATGGCGTTACTCGAGAGGGTTCAGAGGAGAGCGACACGCTTGATAAAAGGGATGGAAAACCTCTCATACGCTGAGAGATTGGAGAAACTGGGTCTCTTTTCCCTGGAGAAGAGGAGACTTAGAGGGGATATGATAGAGACTTATAAGATCATGAAGGGCATAGAGAGAGTAGAGAAGGACAGATTCTTCAAACTTTCAAAAAATAAAAGAACAAGAGGACACTTGGAAAAGTTGAAAGGGGACAGATTTAAAACGAATGCTAGGAAGTTCTTCTTTACCCAACGAGTGGTGGACACCTGGAATGCGCTTCCAGAGGGCGTAATAGGGCAGAGTACAGTACAGGGGTTTAAGAAAGGATTGGACAATTTCCTGCTGGAAAAGGGAATAGAGGGGTATAAATAGAGGATTACTGCACAGGTCCTGGACCTGTTGGGCCGCCGCGTGTGCGGACTGCTGGGCATGATGGACCTCAGGTCTGACCCAGCATAGGCATTGCTTATGTTGTTATGTTCTTATATTCTGCCTATTCCAGTCCTGAGACCTGAACTTGCTTCCACCGGCTGGGGCGAGTTGCAGGCTATCTGCTGTTCTCGTTTTCTGCTGGGGTGACACATTATGCCGACTCGAATCTTGAAGGCTGCCAAAATTCTACGAGGCCCATCCACCATTCAGATTGCGGCAGCACCGTCCCCTGCACGAGTACAACTCAGCCTGACGATCACACTGCAAGCCGATGCATTCGAGGAGCTAAAAAAGCATCTAATGGCTTTTCTGGATGACAAACTTACCCGGCTGCAAACTACGGTTGATAGTATAAAAGACATGGTAGAGCGACAAGCCACCCGTCTGGCAGCACGTGGAAGATCAGGTGTCGGCGCAAGAAGACCGCACTGTGGCTTTGGAGGCAGGGGCCCAATTGCTTGAGAAGTGCCGTCGGCTGGAGGAAAGGGTGGAAGATCTGGAGAATCGGAGTCGCCGGAACAATATTAGACTTATTGGCCTGCCACCGCGGATCTGCTCCATTTGGTCTCTACATGGCTGCCCAAGGAGCTGGGAATGGACACCAGAGGAATCCCCCTGCTAGTTGAGAGGGCGCATAGGTTGGGGACCCGCCAAGATGGAGACCAAAGACCGTGCACGGTGATTGCCCCACAACATCCGGGCGCTCTATTTCTTCACCCCTTGCAGAGATACACACATTTCTGGAGGGATTGCCGGGATGACTGCCTTGCGCCTGCAGCGATTGGGGACCCCGAGGAGCCTTCACACCGACTCTGGAACCGTGAGCTGCTGGACCTGCAACCTTCTAGTGACTGCTTACTTTGCCCGTCGGGGCTTGGACTAGAGGCCCCTTCCATCGCACTTTTCCTTTCTTTCTTTTCCCTTTTCCTCCGTACCCTGCATATCGCCATATTGCAAGGGGTACATGCTGGGTCTGTTTGGCTCTTGTTCTTTGCTGTCACTTCCCTCCTATATGTTTTCTCCTTTCCGAAGCCCTTTGGTAGTCACCTGAACTTGGGGCACCCGCTTGCGGTCAACTGGGGGAGCCTCATGCCCTCCAGCCGGAAGTATTGTGCAGGTAGCCTAAAGACTGCCGCATTAATGGCCCCGCTCCCGATCGGGAGAACATCCAGTGAGCGGGAACTCCGCTATGGGCTGCAGTCCAACAATACCCTGCTACGCTGGTTTGCCTCTACCATCTTCCTTCTTGGCTGTTTTATTTTCTCTGCTTTCTAGCTCTTTCTTCCCTTTTCAGATATCGCCTTCTGGCGCTCTGCTCTGTATTTGGGACATGTTCGATCTGTTCTAGCTTTCTATCGTTTCCCTCGTCATGAAGGTATTCTCTATTGGAGGGCCCGTAGCGTATGGGGCTGGTTGTCACTTTTAGCTGAGGCCGCACCGGGGACTCTCCACCCATTTGACAGAGAGTACACGTTCTACTCTAACCCAGAGGGTGGTAGATGCATGGAACGCTCTTCCAGAGGTTGTGATAGGCCAGAGCACAGTACAGGGGTTCAAGGAAGGTTTGGATAGGTTCCTAAAGGATAGAGGGATTGAGGGGTACAGATAGAAGCAGAGGTAGGTTATAAGAATGGCCAGGAACCACTTCACAGGTCATGGACCTGATGGGCCGCCGCGGGAGCGGACCACTAGGCAGGATGGACCTCTGGTCTGACCCAGTGGAGGCAACTTCTTATGTTCTTAACCCTCATTCTATGTATCCTCTACGATCTTTGCACGGGTGGACAAAGTTACTATCGAAGAAACCCCAATTTCAGATCATTCAGCGGTGGTGCTTGTTGTGGGAGTTACAGACCAGAGGGGGGATAAGACCTGGCGGTTTCCCGCTGCTTTATATTCTGATAAGGATTTCCAGGCATATTTGCGGGCCCACTGGTTGGAGTACGACTTGCACAATAACAATTCCGATGTAGACCCTGCCATGTTTTGGGACGCTTCTAAAGCGGTGCTGTGGGGTCATATCATCCAATATGTTACCAATAATCGGAAACAGCAGGAGGAGAAACTTATGGCTCTCTCGGAGCAGCTGGCGGATTGCGTAAGCGTCACTCGGATGGATCTCGCGGGGGAGGATGGTCAGCAAATTAATCTTTTCGTCTTCAGATTAATGAGATCTTGGATCAACGTGCTCGCAGGATATTTTCTATCAGAAATTTCGTCTTATCAGTGTGTGGTAAGGCATACTTCTTGCAAATCTGGTACAGCCTTTTTCGGGAAAAAATAACTCATTAGATGGTGAAGAATACTAGGGTGTGAATTGCTTCACCTAGGAGGCCCAATTACGAGACTATTTGTGGCTGTTTTATAGCGCTCTCTATGCGTGGAGGGACTTCACAGAGGCGATAGGGATCGCTTTTTCGGGCTATTCATGTTCTGCGGTCTTCAAGGCGCAGGCAGAAAAGCTGAATGGTCATATCTCTGGAGGAAATCCGTCAGGGGATCAAGAAGTTGGAAGCTCATGAAGTCTCCAGGACGGATGGGTATGGCCCTGAATACTCTATAAATTTTGCCTGATCTATTCTTGTTCAGCCTCTGGGAAACTATTTCAACTTCCTCTCACGTCCGCTCCTCGGGTTATTAGCAGTAATCTAGCTCATATCACATTGCCCCGAAACGGGGAAGGATCCCATACAAGAGGGTTCATATCGCCGATCTCGTTACTCAGTGAAGATGTTAAGTTGCTGGCTTCTATCTTGGCAGTGGGGTGAATCTATATCTTACCCCAGCTCATTGAGGACGTTCAGGTGGGATTGTTCCCCAATGATATGCTTCTATGAATATTCTTTAAGGCGATAATCGGCACTTCACTTCTGAGCATCGGGGCGGAGGGTGTCACTTCGGCGATCGGTTGGGCTTTGATTATGGCAAAGGCCTCTTAATAGGTATTTCTAGGCAGGTACCTTTTCTGGGTGCTTAAGGGAGTTTGGATTATAATTGGGAACTTTTCTACTTGGTTACAGGCCCTTTATACATTGCAGCGGGCCCGACTTATTCTCAAATGGTGGCCTCTTGCCTTCCTTTCTCCACTATGCCCGGGGGCGCCGATTCAGGGTTGTCTCCTCTCTCCATTGTTATTTTGTCTTAGCTATCGAACGCTCGCATTAAGATTCGATCTAGTCCTGAGTTGCCATGGTATTCTCATAGGGAGTGCGGAATGTGTCTCACCGTTTGTGGATGTTATACTTGCTCTTTCTGGAGCAGGCCCCCCCTTCACTTACCGTAGCGTTGCGCCTTGTGCCTGGAGTTGGCACCCTCTCGGGCTCCAATGTGAATTGTGAGACGTCCTGAATTACTGTCCTTGCCAGGCACTGGGTTGGGAGCCCTGGCATGCTGGGTTGCGTCTTCCTCCGTGAGTACAACCGATGCACTACCTTGGCATTTACCTGACGCGGACCTCAGGGTCATGTATACGTGCCAATGTCTGGCGGCTATAGACAAATTCAAGTTTCTTGTTCTGCTGGGCGATCTCTCCCATTGTCCTGTTGGGGAGGGCAGCGCTGATTAAAATGATCTTTTCTACTCAAAACTATTATATCCTATACATACGGTTCCCTTTCTGGGTAGTTACAGTGTGACGTCAGGAAACATTTGTTCACTTTTCTTTACTTTTTTATGGCATCACAGGCAGCGCGCATAGCCTATGTAAAGTTGTCACTTTCTAAGCAAGAGGGAGGGCCTGGTCTTCCTGATGTCCGTGCGTATAATGTGGCAGCTCTTATGCGCTTTGTTCATGAGGGGGTGATGGGTTAGCTCAGTTTTCCCCTCCCGGTAGTGGCTGGCGCGGTTGGTGTGCGCCCTTTATCCTTTTGATCTATTGCATATGCCCAGAGGTGCAGGGAGACGCCCTACCTTCCAAATTACGGTTCTTGCGCCCTTTATGTTTGGCATGGCGGTGGTGGCATTGGGCACAGGCTCGCTCCCCACTAGCCTCTCCCTTATTGCAACTCTAGGGTAATCCTAGTTTCACTCCGGGCCTTAGCCGCTCGCCGTTCGCTATCTGGGTCTCTAAGGGGGCTTCCACTCTCTCTCATATGGTAGATGGGGACACGGGGCTTTTGTTTTGTTCACTCACTTTAAGGATCAGTGGGAAATACCTAATCAACACTTTTTTGCATATTTACAAGCCAGGCATTACTACCAGAGCCTTCAACAATGGTTTGGGGAAGAGTGGACATGCGGACCTCTGGATGTGTATTTATTCAGGGTACCGGCCTCCCAGGGATCCCTCTCGGTTTGGTACCAGGTGGTTCAGTCATCTGTTTCCTGCGGGCAATTGGCCTTCCTGCGAGATGGATGGAATCGGGACCTTGCTACACATTACTTAAGAACATAAGCATTGCCTCTGCGGGTCAGACCAGGGGTCCATCGTGCCCGGCAGTCCGCTCCCGCGGCGGCCCTCCAGGTCCATGACCTGAAAATGTTCCCTACCTAACCTAAAATGTCCATACCCTATTTGCTCAGTGTCCTGTGAGGTAAACCTCTATCTGTACCCCGTTATTCCCTTCGCTTCCAAGAAGTCATCCAGTCCCTTTTTGAACCCCAGAATTGTACTCTGGCTTATCACCTCTCCGGGAAGCGCGTTCCAGGTGTCTACCACCCGTTGAGTGAAGAAGAACTTTCTTGCATTCGTTTTGAATCTGTCTCCTCTCAGTTTTTCTGAGTGACCTCTTGTTTTAGTTGCCCCTGCTAGTCTAAAGAATCTGCCCCTCTCCACCTTCTCTATGCCTTTCATGATTTTATAAGTCTGTATCATGTCCCCTCTCAGTCTCCGCTTTTCCAGGGTAAAGAGCCCCAGCCTGTCTAACCGTTCGGCATATGAGAGGTTCTCCATACCGTTTATCATCCTCGTTGCTCTCTTCTGGACCCTCTCGAGTATTGCCATGTCCTTCTTGAGGTATGGCGACCAGTATTGGACGCAGTATTCCAGATGTGGGCGCACCATTGCTCGATACAGTGGCAGGATAACTTCCTTTGTTCTGGTAGTGATACCCTTTTTGATAATGCCCAGCATTCTGCTCGCTTTTTTTGAGGCCGCTGCACATTGCGCCTCCGGCTTCATTGTGTTATCCACCAATACCCCCAGATCTTTTTCTTGGCTGCCTTCCCCGAGTACCCTCCCTCCCATCGTATAGCTGTACCTGGAGTTCCCCTTCCCTATGTGCAAGACCTTACATTTCTCCACATTGAAGCTCATCTGCCATTTTTTTGCCCACTCACTCAGTTTGTTCAGGTCACTGCAGTTGTTTGCATTCCTCAACAGTTCTGACCGTTCTGGAGAGTTTTGTGTCATCCGTGAACTTGATAACTTTGCACTTCATCCCCGTTTCTAAATCATTAATAAATATATTGAACAGCAGTGGTCCCAGCACTGACCCCTGCGGAACACTACTTGTGATCCCTATCCAGTCAGAGTAGTGCCCCTTTACTCCTACCCTCTGCTTCCTGTCCGCCAGCCAATTTTTGATCCATCTGTGCACATCCCCTTCCACCTGTGACTCCACAATTCTCTTCAGTAGGCGTTCATGGGGCACTTGTCGAAGGCTTTTTGGCAATCTAGACTATACGATGTCTACGGAGTCACCTTGGTCCAATTGTTTACTTATCCCCTCAAGAAATGCAGTAGATTCGTCTGGCATGATCGGCCTTTACAGAAACACATACTGGCTCTGATCTCATCAGATTATTTTTTTCTATATGCTCATTGATACCTTCCTGATCAGTGATTCGGCCATCTTCCCCGGATACAGAGGTTAAGCTCACCGGTCTGTAGTTTCCCGGGTCGCCTCTCGATCCCTATTCTTGACGATCGGTGTAAACAATTCGCTATCTTCCAGTCCTCCGGGATTACCCTGTTCTCAAGGACAGGTTGCAAATATGCTGCAGTAACTCTGCTGTTTCATCTCTTGAGCTCTTTCAATATTCTCGGGTGGATCCGTCTGGGCCCAGAGCTTTGTCAGTTTTTAATCTATCTATCTGCCTGAGAACGTCATCTACGAGGCTTACTCCATACATGATAATTTCCCCTGAAGATTTTTTTCTGGTTCTGGCACACTGGATGTGTCTTCTATTGTAAAGACCGACGAGAAGAACTCGTTCTTAGCCTACCAGCACCTCTTTTTCCTCTCTTCACCCACTCCCTTCGGTCACCCTCATCACGGGGTCCCCTCCTCCCTCGCTGGCTGTTTCCCTTTCACATATCAGAATGAATGGTTTTGAAAATTTTTTGCTTCGTTGGCCAGTCTCACTTATACTCTTTCTTGGCCTTTCCTGACTACTCGGTGACATTGTTTTTGATACTTGCCTGTGCTCTCTCCAATTTCCTTCCGGTTTTGTCTTTTTTCACTTCTATTCACCGCCTATACCTATGCAATTCAATGAGCGGGATTTACAAAAAGAGCTAACTGCGGCATTTCCCGTGCAGTTACAACAGTATGGTAGTTTTTTTTTGGGGGGATTACACGAGAGGAGAGGTAGCTGATTAATTCGGATAGAACTTGCAATATGGATATTAAATTGACTGTGTGATATAACAAATAGATTACAGTTAGAGTACAAATAAGATTACATTATATTTCAGGGATCTGAATACTTGGTTGGTGTTTTGGGGAGGAAGAGATTATTTAAGTGGAGGTTTTGGGGGAGAATTTATCTAGGAGGAGGGGAAAGGGTTGGGTTAAGATATCTGGATAAATTTTTTGAAAAGTTTTGAAAATTTTTCGAAAAGTTTTGAAGTCGCCCGTTGCCGTCAACAGGTTGGAGATGGAGTGGTTAAGTTTTGCTGCTTGCGTCGCCAGAAGGTTATCAAACATCTTTTTGCGCTGAGTGCCCTTGAGTGGAGGAAAGGCAAAAGGGTTTGGAGTTCTTCTTTGTCTTGAGGTGAGGATCTGGTTTAGGTGGTTATTTAGATATGGGGGGATGGAGCTGTTTAATGCTTTGAATAATAGACAGTAGAATTTGAATTGAATTTGTGCTTGCATAGGTAGCCAGTGAGAGTCTAGGAAGGCAGTTGTAATATGATCATATTTTCTTAGGGAGTAGATCAGTCTGAGGGCAGTGTTTTGTATAGTCTGAAGTTGTTTGATCATGTTGGCAGGACAAGGTAGATAGAGGGAATTGCAATAGTCCAGTAGACCTAAGACTAGGGATTGGACAATTAGCCTGAATTGTGCTGGGTCGAAGAATTTTCTTATTTTACGTAGATTTCTCATAATTAAAAAAGCTTTCTGGGATGTTTTATTGATTTGGGACTGCATTGTGCAGCATCTGTCTATCGTTACTCCTAGGAGTTTGAGTTCGGGCTGTATTGGGTATTTGGTGTTTTTAATTTTCAGTTCTGTAATGGTGGGAGTTTTGGCCTTTTCGAGCAGAAGGAATTTTGTTTTATCTGAGTTTAGTTTCAGTTTGTGGTCTACCATCCATTTTTCCACTGCATCTAGGGTTATTTCCAGTTTTGCTGTAGTGGTAGGCTCTGATGGGTCGAAGGGGAGGAGTATGGTGATGTCGTCTGCGTAGCTGAAGGATGTAACATTTAAGTTATCTAAAGTGGCTCCAAGGGAGGAAATAAAGAGGTTGAAGAGCGTAGGTGATAGAGGTGATCCTTGTGGAACTCCGCATGGGTTGGACCATGGTTCTGATTTGATATTATTGGACTTTACCCTGTAGGTTCTTGATTTGAGGAATCCTTGGAACCAATTGTAGACCTTGCCTGAGATCCCAATGGCGTCAAGTATCTGTAGCAGTATGGAGTGGTTGACCAGGTCAAATGCTGCGGAGAGGTCAAGTTGGATTAGCATCATCTTTTTGCCTTTGCTAATTTGCTGTCGAGCTGTGTCTAGTAGTGTTACAAGTAGTGTTTCTGTGCTGTGGTTGGTTCGAAATCCTGATTGTGAGGGGTGAAGTAGGTTATGGTCTTCCAGGTAGTTGGTGAGGTATTGTGCAACTAGACCTTCTATTATTTTAATGTATTGAAGCGATTGGTCTGTAGTTGGAGGGGTTATCTATTGGGCCTTCGTGGTCTTTCATGATTGGGGTGATTGTGATCTCTCCAAGGTCTTGAGGGAATTGACCTTCTATTAATGTGGTTTGAATCCATAGCATGAGGTTGGCTCTGAATGTGGTGGAGGAGTTTGATAACAGGTAGGTGGGGCAGTTATTTAGGTCGCAAGAAGCTTGGCTGTATTTTTTGTAGAGTCGATTCATATCCGACCAATGTAATATGGGGAAGACTGTCCAGCTTCTGTCTGCAGCGATGGCTTCTCCTGTTGAAGGGTTTGTTGTTATCTTGTCAGGGTGGGTGTGAGTATTGTTGAATGCGGTTCTGATCTTGGTGATCTTATTTTTGAAATGGTCTGCTAGTTGGATAGCTGTCGGTGGGTGGTTTCCTTGTGTAGCTAGGTGAGGTTTGGTGTCGGTGAGATTCTTTACTAGATTGAATAGCTTTTTTGTGTCTAGGGTTTCCGTGCCTATCATTTTGGAGTAGTAGGCTTTCCGTTTTTCCTTGAGTTTGTAGACATAGTTTACTTGGATTTCCAGAAAGCGTTTGACAAGGTCCCACATGCAAGGCTTATGAAGAAATTACTAAGCCAGGAATAGGAGGAGAAGTGCATAGTATGGATCGGTAAATGGCTAGAGAACAGAATGCAGAGGGTTAGCATAAAAGGGAAATTCTCGGACTGGGTGAAAGTGACTAGTGGAGTGCCCCAGGGCTCGGTTCTTGGGCCTATTTTGTTTAATATATTTATAAACGATCTTGAGGAGGAAACAACATGCAATATAATAAAGTTCGCCGATGATACAAAATTATGTCGGGCGGTTGGCTCTCAAAGGGACTGCGAGGAGCTTCAGAAGGATCTGAGACAGCTGGAATCATGGGCAACAAAGTGGCAGATGAATTTTAACATAAATAAATGCAAGGTGATGCATCTAGGAAAGAAGAATAAAGAACACGAGTATAGAATGTTTGGGGTAACATTAGCAAAATGTGAACATGAAAGGGATTTGGGGGTACTGATTGACAGAACCATGAAGCCATTGGTGCAATGTGTGGCGGCGGCGAAGAGAGCAAACAGGATGTTGGGCATGATTAAGAACGGGATCACGAGTAGATCGGAAGAAGTCATAATGCCACTTTATAGAGCAATGGTCAGACCACACTTAGAATACTGTGTCCAACACTGGTCTCCTTACCTCAAGAAGGACATAACTCTGTTGGAGAAGGTGCAAAGGCGAGCCACGAAACTAGTCAAAGGAATGAAAAATTTCAGCTACGAAGAACGCCTTAGGAAACTGGGACTGTTTACACTCGAGAAGAGAAGACTGAGAGGCGATTTGATAGAGACTTTTAAAATATTAAAAGGATTTGATAAAATAGACCAAGAAGCAGCATTACTAACATTTTCAGATGTGACACGGACAAGAGGTCACAGCCTGAAACTGGCTGGCAGCAGGTTCAGGATAAATGCCAGGAAGTTCTGTTTCTCACAATGAGTGGTGGGTGCTTGGAATTCTCTTCCTGAGGATGTTGTGGCGGAGAATACTCTACGGGGTTTCAAGCACAAGTTGGATATACATCTTCTTGCAAATCATATTGAGGGATACGGTAATTTCAGGTTTTCATAATAGAGAACCTAAATGGGCCGCCGCGTGAGCGGATCGCCGGACTTGATGGACCTCGGTCTGATCCGGTGAAGGCATTTCTTATGTTCTTATGTTGTATTGGTTGATTTGAGTTCTCCATGCTGTTTTGTGTGTTCTAGGCTCTTTTTTTTCCATTCTCTTTCTAGTTGTCTGCAGAGCTTTTTTAGTTGGAGAAGTTCAGTGTCGAACCATTTGTCTGACGGTCTGCAGATTCTGAATTTTGATTTTTCAGGAGCTAGCTCATTCAGGATGGTTTCGCTTACAGTACGCCATTGTGATATGAATTCGTTGGTGATTGCGGGGTCTGCTTTGTCCCAGAATGTGGAGGGTTCGATTTTTTGGCGTGTTTTGAAGGAGGTTTTGAGAGGGGGTTGCTTGTTATTGCGTTGAGCCCAATTGATGTTAAAGGTTTATTTGTAGTGGTCTGACCAGAGGGAGGGGTGCCAGGCCCCATTTGAGATGTGGATTTCAGGATTGTGAGTGTGTTGGGACATGTATGCAGCGACATCTAGTTGGTGGCCTTTTTCGTGTGTGGGTTGGGGGTTGAGGATCTGGTAGTTCAGTGCTTTGAGGTATGAGAGTATATTTTCTACTTGTTTAGAGGTGTGGTCTTCTAGGTGGAGGTTTATGTCTCCAAGGAGTAGGTTATGAGGTGATGTTAGGGAGTTCTGGTAAATGAATTCTTCGAGAGCTTGTTTGTTAGCATTCCATTTTCCTGGTGTTGAGTAACAAAGAATGCAGGTTAGAGTTCCTATGAGTGTATTGTCGGATAATTGGCAGGCTAGGAGATCTAGATGGGGAGTGGAGTGTTGTCTAGGGTCTTTATGTTGATGTTGTTTTTGAGTATGATGGCTAGACCTCCTCTTCGTTTTTTTCTTCTGCAGACCAATTCTATTTTGTAACCCTTCGGGCAGAATTCTGTGATGCTGGGATCTGAGTCAGAGGTTAGCCAGGTTTCGGCTAGGAATAAGCAACTTAACTGTTTTTTAACTATCCAGTCCTTTATAAGGTTTGCTTTTGTGCTTATTGATCTGATGTTCATATATGCACAGGCTAGTGAGATATAGTTTGTGTGGGGAGGGGGGGGGGTGCATTTTGGGTGAAGGAAATTTTTAGTTTGAGGATAAGAATTGTGGACTGAAGATCTTGGTTTTGGGGGTGGTCTTTTTCCCCAGCTGGTAGGTATGCTGATATGGTTGAATGAGGAGCAGTCTATCAGGTTTCTGGTATAGTAGAGTTTTCTGGATGGTTGAGGATGCCTGTAGGATTCTGTTATGGTTGGGATTGAGGATGTATGGTACCCTGCTGTTTTTCTGTTGGTTAGGAATAGGAAGAGTAGTAGATGGACGAGTAAACTTGTTGTTAAACCGGGAGACATTGTGTTTTTGTGTGCAGAGGGTTATCTTCTTTAGCCTGGTACCTAGTGTGAGGTGCAAGAATCTGGGCGGTGTAAAGAAGGTTGGGGGAGTGGAGAGGAAGGTAGAGCGTCTTTCTTCCACTCTATCCTGTTAGAGTTCTGAAACCTTTTTGAAGCTTTTTCACACCTTACATGCTTTTGTGAAATCAGCGGCTTGGCAGGAGACCCAATTTAAAATCCTCCATAGGGCATACATCACTAAAGAACAGGCAGCCCGCATGGGTTTGTGGGGGGAGTCTTTGTGCACCAAATGTCGGGGGCCTCCCAGGACTCTATTGCATTCCTTTTTAGAATGTCCTGACCTGTCCATATGACAGGCCAGGACATTTGCGAAGCTTCAATTAGTCTTGTAGCGCGAGTGGGACTACAAAATATTGTTTCTCGGCGATCAGGTCCTGCTGGAGAAGCAGCGCCGATTCATTTATTTGACTTTGCTGACGGTCAAAAGAATAATCTTGCAATATTGGACTCAGAAGGGATCTATCCTTTTGACATGTTGGATCAATCAAATGATCAAATTGGCCCGCTTTGAACTCTGCTACCACAGCCACTCAGCTAACCCTGAGCTGATGGCCTACCTGGCCTTATGGAAGGTGTTCCTGCAGTTGCCTCTGGTCTCCCGGATTGGGGAGGGGCATGTGTGACTGTGGTGAGTAAATGGAGTGTACATGTTCGTTTGTATGGGTTGTGTTGTATGGTGTGCCTGTTTTCCCTTGTGTCGATGTATGGGGGGGGCATGCCAAGTTGTCAAAAAGAAAAATTGTGGAGCCAATGTGGGAGACAGGCTGTTTTTGTTCTTGGACAGTCCTGTAGTTTCTTGCTGTATTATGTTTTCTTGGTGATGGCCGCTGTTTTCTTTCTCTGGATGCCTTTGTTTGCCTAATTTTACATTGTATTATGCTTGTTTCTCTTGTTGACTCTTTAATAAAAATGATTTAAAAAAAAAAAAAAGAAGGGGATCACGAACAGACCGGAGAAGGTTATCATGCCGTTGTACCGAGCTATGGTGCGCCCTCACCTGGAGTACTGCGTCCAGCACTGGTCACCATACATGAAGAAGGACACGGTACTACTCGAAAGGGTCCAGAAGAAGAGCGACTAAGATGGTTAAGGGACTGGAGGAGTTGCCGTACAGCGAAAGATTAGAGGCCTCTTCTCCCTTGCACAGAGGAGATTGAGAGGGGACATGATTGAAACATTCAAAGTACTGAAGGGAATAGACTTGGTAGGGAGAACGAGAAGGCACTCTCTAAAACTGAAAGGGGATAGATTCCGTACGAACATAAGGAAGTTCTTTTTCACCCAGAGAGTGGTAGAAAACTGGAACGCTCTTCCGGAGTGTGTGAGAGGGAGAACACCCTCCAGGGATTTAAGACAAAGTTAGACAAGTTCATGCTGAATCAGAACGTACGTAGGTAGGGCTAGTCTCAGTTAGGGCACTGGTCTTTGACCATGGGGCCGCCGTGTGAGCGGACTGCTGGGCACAATGGACCACCGGTCTGACCCAGCAGCGGCAATTTTTATGTTCTTTTAAGGCCAATTTTTAACTTACATCATACACTGTATGCAAGGTAGTCATACACGTAAGTTTATATGAGTATCACCATTGCTATTTGTAAACCACCTAGATCTCTTATTGTGCGGATTCAACAGGATATAAGTCATAGAAACATAGAACATGACGGCAGAAAAGGGCCACGGCCCATTTAGTCTGCCCACACTAATGGCCCACCCCCCTAACTACCTCCATGAAGAGATCCCACATGCCAATCCCATCTTTTCTTAAAATCTGGCATGCTGCTTGCCTCAATTACCTGTTGTGGAACATTATTCCAGCGATCAACCACCCTTTCGGTGAAGAAATATTTTCTGGTGTCACCATGAAATTTCCCACCCCTGATTTTCAACGGATGCCCTCTTGTTGCCGTGGGTCCTTTAAGGAAAAAGAGATCCTCTTCCACCTCGATATGGCCTGTGACATATTTGAACGTCTCGATCATGTCTCCCCTCTCTCTGCATTCCTCGAGTGAGTACAGCTGCAACTTACCCAATCTTTCCTCATACGGGAGATCCTTGAGTCCTGAGACCATCCTGGTGGCCATTCACTGAACCGACTCATCTCTCCGCACATCTTTTTGATAATGCGGCCTCCAGAATTGTACACAGTATTCCAGATGGGGTCTCACCATGGATCTGTACAACGGCATTATGACCTCGGTCTTACGGCTTCTACGGATACAGCCCATGATTTGTCTAGTCCTGGATGAAGCTTTCTCTACTTGATTGGCAGTCTTCATGTCTTCGCTAATGATCACCCCCAAGTCACTTTCTGCTACAGTCCTTGCTAGGATCTCACCATTTAGGGTGTAAGTCCTGCATGGATTTTTGCCGCCAAGGTGCATGACCTTGCATTTTTTGGCATTGAAACTTAGTTGCCAAGTCTTTGACCAATGCTCCAGCAGGAGTAGGTCCTGCGTCATACTGTCAGGCATTGAGCTTTTGTTGGGCACTGTGCTTTCATCTGTTGTGCGGTTGCTTACCATTTTGCATAGTTTGGCATCATCGGCGAATAATGTAATTTTACCTCGAAGCCCCTCAGCCAAGTCTCTTACGAAATAAATAGGATCGGGCCCAAGACCAAGCCCTGCGGCACTCCGCTGATCACCTCTGTCATATCGGAGAGGGTACCGTTTACCACTACCCTCTGAAGTATACCTCTAAGCCAGTCCCTAACCCATGCAGTTAATGTTTCACCCAGTCCCATCGAACCCATCTTGCTCAATAACCTGCGGTGTGGGACGCTATCAAACGCTTTAATGAAGTCCAAGTACACGATGTCCAGGGACTCCCCTATATTCAGCTTTCTTGTTAACCAGTCAAAGAAGCTGATCAGATTTGATTGTCAGGACCTTCCCTTCATAAAACCATGTTGATGGGGATCTCGTAGATTCTCATCATTCAGGATCGTATCCAATTGGCGTTTGATTAGTGTTTCCAAAAGTTTAATCACTATCTATGTGAGACTCACTGGTCTATAATTCTCAGCCTCCGTCCTGCATCCCTTTTTGTGGAGTGGAATGGTGTTAGCCATTTTCCAATCCAACGGGACTCTTCCTGTACTTAGGGAAAGATTGAAGAGCGCGGATAACGGTTCCGCCAGTACGTCACTCAACTCCCTGAACACCCTGGGGTGTAATTTGTCCAGTCCCATAGCTTTGTTCACCTTGAGTCTTGATAGCTCCTCGTAGACACTGCTGGGCGTAAACTCAAAATTTCAAAACGGGTCTTCCGAGTTTTCCCTCGTCGGCAGCTGAGGGCCGGACCTGGCGCCTCGCAAGTGAAGACCGAGCAGAAGTATTCATTTAAAAGTTTGGCTTTGTTGGAGTCCAATTCTACATAGTTCCCATCGGTTATCCTAAGGCGTACTATCCCATCTGTGTTTCTTTTTCTGCCACTAATATACCGGAAGAAGGATTTATCGCCCTTCTTCATGTTTTTCACAAGGTTCTCTTCCATTCAGTTTGGCCTCCCTGACTGCCATTTTGACCGTTTTTGACTTGGCCAGATAGTCTTCCTTGGATTCTCACTTCCCTGATTGTTTGTAGATGATGAACGCTCTTTTCTTCTTTTTTATGAGGTCTGAGATCTCCGCAGAGAACCACTGTGGTCTACTGTTTCTTCACCGTTTACTTACTGATTTGACGTAGCGGTTGGTTGCTTCGTGTAAGGTTGATTTCAGAGTTGACCACATTACCTCTACATTATCTCTTTCGGCATGGTTTTGCAATGCCCGTTGGACGAAATCTCCCAAGCTTTTGAAGTTTGTGCCCTTAAAGTTGAGGACCTTGGTTGATGTGCTTGACTTAGGGAAACCTTTCCTGAGGTTGAACCATATCATGTTGTGGTCACTGAAGGCCAACGTATCGCCTACCGAGACCTCTGTGACACTTTCTCCATTGGTGAGTATTAGGTCTAGTATCACCCGATCCCTAGTGGGCTCTAATACCATTTGTCTGAGCCTCGCTCCCTTTATAGAGGTTAATAGCTTCCTGCTGCCACTGGTCATAGCGGAAAGATTGTTCCAATCCACATCAGGCATATTGAAGTCTCCCAACAATACTGTGTCTCCACGCAAAGTGATATTCTCAATGTCTTCGACTAATTCTATATCCATGTCTTCCTGTTGTCTTGGAGGTCTGTATACTACACCAAGATACAGGCATTTGTCCTTCCCCCTAGCCAAATTCACCCAGAGGGATTTCCCGGTGTACTTGACATCTGCGATTTTGGTAACTTTGATGTCCTCTTTAGTGTATAGTGCTACCCCTCCTCCCATTTTGCCCTCTCTGTCCCGCCGAAGTAAGTTGTATCCCGGTACAGCCATATCCCACCCATGGGAGTACGTGAACCAAGTCTCGGATATCGCCACCACATCTAGTCTGTATATAACATCACATCTCCAGCCCAACTTAAAACTTTTCTATTTAATGATGCCTACAGTCAATCTCCATCCTATGCCTGCTAATGATTTTTGTCTTCTCTCTTCCTGATTTTTTCCAACTAATTAGGTTTTCTTGATGGTGAACTTGACACAACATAAACTAGTTCTCTATTTCCCTACCCTGTGTCTTACTGTCCCATCATATCTTTTACCCTTTTCTTTTTTACCTTTTCACCCCCACTTTATTCTACCTTTTCTATAGTTATTAACTGTATATCGTTCAGAAGTATCCATACAGGCAGTATATCAAACACTAATAAACCTGGAACTTATGCCTAAATTATAGACACATTTCACCTGCTACATTATATAGTGGAGATTAAGCACTATAATACTCATATCTTGTATTAAAATTTGTCTTTCACTCATTGCCCTTTGATCTACCTGAAGTTATAGAACCCATGAAGATCCAATTTGGTGAAAATTTTAGCACCTCACAGTCAATCAAACAGTTCACAGATCAATGGAAGGGAATATCTACCCTTTTTGATTATTTATTTATTCAATTTTTCTATACCATTCTCCCAAAGGAGCTCAGAACGGTTTACATGAATTTATTCAGGTAGGCATTTTTCCCTGTCTGTCCCTGTGGGCTCACAATCTATCTAATGTACCTGGGGCAATGGGGGGGGGAATTAAGTGACTTGCCCAGGGTCACAAGGAGCAGCGTGGGTTTGAACCCACAACCCCAGGGTGCTGAGGCTGTAACTTTAACCACTGCGCCACACACTCTCACATTTAATTGTAATGGTGAATTTGTGTCTGCAAATTGAGTTTAGCACTCCGAATCATGAAAAGTTGGCTCCTATGGTCTAGACCAGTGATGGCTAACCTTTTTGAGCCCGAGTGCCCAAACTGCCGCACAAAACCAAAGAATTTCCTCAAAGTGCCAGCACGTCAATTAAACCTTAATAACAAGATTTTAGTATCTAAAAACTCTTTATAAAGTTGCCTGAACTATGTAACATCATTTTTAAAGGTTGGAATCTTTGTATTGTCAGAGAATCAATTTGATTCACAATCCTTTGGTTTTCATTTCAATTTATTGGCAATTTATAATGTTTTAATGATTTCATTCAATTTAATGAATTTAGGAAGAATTTGATTCAGTTACACAATATATTTTAAATGTATTATTCACATAACATGTTAAATGTATCCTGAGTAAAAAAAAAGATAAACTTCTTAAAACTGTTAACTGTGTCAAGACTCGGTGTGTATTCCCAAAGAGTCTATACATGTTTTTTTTTTTGTAAAATTTACAATCAAATTAGAAAATAGTTAAATCATTACATTTCTAATAATATGATGTAAAGAAAACAAAAGAGCTTTCAATTAAACCAACCGTTTTTATTGGAAATTCCAGATTGGAATACAACAGGGCCATGTAAAGTCCCTTTTTTAAATAACATCTTTAAATAATATTTAAATAACTTAGAAAGTGTCTTAACTGCAAACTGAAAACACTGCTTCATGTAAACATATGCATTGGGCATGCTCTGAAAAAAATTAATGTGATTTTTGTTGTTGCACGCATGCTGATAACTTGTCAATCCTTGGCTCATAGTGTGTTAATTTCAGAGCAACACATGCAGCACTCATGTCATCCGTTAATCTGTTTCTAGCATCAGATTTTATATGATTCAAAGCCAAAAACAGCTGCTCACAAGCATAGGATGACACCAAACAAAGTAAGAAGAGCAATCCCAAGTGCTTTCATGGACTTAAAATTGTCTGGCAGAGAATTCCACGCTTTTAGGATTTCATTTTATTTGTCACCCTTTCACACTCAATACGTTCAAGAGCCGCACGCAGGTCATTGAATTTACTTTTCCAGATAGAGCTTTCTTGAAATTCCAGTAGCTCCATTTCCAAATTTTGAATATCCAATCACTGTAAGCAGGAAAGATCAAGATCTTCAAATGTGGACTTTTCTGGGGAAGTTATAAATGAAAGGGTTGTCTCCATCTTACGGAACTGAGAAAATCTTTTACTAAAATTCTCCTTTGCTTTGGCTACAATGGTGGAATATGCTTTGTGGATTTCCTGGTGTTTTTTATGACTGTCCACAAATGTTGTAGAATTATCCAAATGTATTTTTAGGTTGGGAAAATATTTTAGCTGTCCACTCTCAAGGTCTTTTTCAAAAACATGCAATTTTCTCTCAAAAGCTTTGATGTCACTAAACATGCTTTCTGCTGTTTTTCCCATGCCTTGTAATTTTTTGTTTAGTACATTAAAGTGGTTAGTAAAATCTGTAAAGAACATGAGGTTGGTAAGCCAGGCCATGTTGGTGAGTTGAGGATAGTCTTCCCCCTTTTCGTTCATAAATAGCCTAACTTCTTCCAAGCAGGCCACAAATCTCTCTAACACTCGTCCTCTGCTCAGCCACCGGACATTATTGTACATCAGTAAAGTGTTATATTGTGCCTGAACCTCAACAAGAAGGGCTTGAAATTGTCGAAAATTAAGAGCACGCGCCATGATGAAGTTCACCATTTTTGTTACATCTTTGAGGACATCGTCAAGTTTTTTGCTGCTTTCTTTGGCGCAGAGAGCCTCTTGATGTATTATGCAGTGAAACTGAATCAGTGGATGTTTTGCTTCCTTAGCAAAGAAATGAATGAATCCTGATGTTGTCCCCACCATGCTAGGTGCTCCATCGCTAGTAACTGAAACCACTTTTTCTGGACTTATGTCTAGTGATGAAAAAGCCTCCATCACAGCATTGTGGATATCTATCCCTTGTGTTCTTCCAGGCAAAGACAGCAGTTTTACCAGCTCTTCTCTCATGATGTCACCAGTAGCATAACGCAAAATGAGCGCTAGTCTTGCATGGTTAGTAATATCTGTACTTTCATCCAAGCACATGGAGTAGAAGGGTGCTTTTTGTAAGTCGCAAGTAAGCAAGTCGCAAGTAACATCGGCAGCCATTCGCAGAACCTTATCTTTTGCAGTATTTCTGCTTAGCGGCATCTCAGAGATGCGCTGCACAATTTTATCCTTGTTTTGGAAATCATGGAAGAGTGAATTACTCCCAGCCAAAATTGCCTTTTTGATAAAATCTCCATCAGAGAGAGGCTTACCATGTTTTGCCATGCACAGTGAAATTTGAAAGCTGGCAACTGTAAGATGATTAGTTTTTGAAAGATAGTTGCTAAAACTAAGAGACTGGGAGTGATATTTCTTTAATTTTCCTACAAGGAACTCTTTTCTTTGAGCTAAACCAAGTTCAGCCACACTGTTATGGTTGGTCTCAAAGTGACGTTTGACACTTGATGTGCGAGACACAACACTTTCATTACACATAATACACAATGCTTTCCCACTGCGTTCAATCACTCCATATGTCTCTGTCCAGGCCTCTTGGAATGGTCTTCCACTATCTGTTTTTGCTTTTTTTGCTGTACTCATTTTCTTTGTTCAAGACTTCAAGTCTACAAAAAGATAAAATTTGTATAATAAAAAAAATCTAATGAAGTGCTATATACAAATCCGTCCCCATAAAAAAATATGTGATTGGGGAATTTTACTAATTGTAGACATATGTTTTGGTCAAAAAATATACTGTCTCACAGCCCCGCGGCAGTTTAGGCAGCCGCGAGGAACACATTGCCAGGCAGGGCTGGACTGGGACAAAAAATAGGCCTGGGCATTTTAGGTTGAGCAGTGATTACATGACCTCACGCAGGCCCCGCCCATTGAAGTCCAGGGGCAGGGCTAAAATGCAGAAGCACACTTGAGAGGCACGGCCAGCCACTAATAAGAAGTGACTGCGATTCCCCAAATAAAATGATCTGCAAACTGGATTAATCGCATTAATGACTATACAACATTGGATTCATCACAATAACAACTAATTAAGAGGTGACCTGAGTGTATGGGAAAAGGACTTTTATTTTTCATTATTGGAGCCTTTGTTATTTTATTATGATGTTTACAAAAGCACTGTGAAGGGCCACATATACACTTTACTGTTTTTTGCTATATTGAGTTTTCCATAAGGTACAGCGCAGAGGATTAGTGTGTTGGTTGTTCACAGAGAGCCCAGCCCTCCTCTCAGCTTACTGAACTTCTCTATGCAATCATCATAAGCAGCTTTTTTATTTCCTCGAATTTAGCATGTCCCCCATGGAAGATACAGAGGTTTTTACAGAGGAGCACATTATTAGACACATTAACATCCCCCCATATCCTCACCTCTCTAGCATGGGAGCACTAGGAACTGTTCCTGATTACAGATGTCACATATGGAGTCACACTACAGCCTCACTGAGTTCCTGTGACAGACTCAGTGTGAAGCTTCTCTTCCTCCCCCCCACTTCCCCCTCACACACTGCCTGGCTCATAGCATACTAAGGGGAAGACAGGCAGGCTAAACATCCACTCACAGGACTGCAGCCAGCACAGGAGGATGGGCCGCGGCCCACCGGGACAATGCCCGGTCCTCCCAATGGCCAGTCCGGCCCTGTTGCCAGGTGAGCTGCAAAGCAGACAACGGCACACTCACCTCCCGCCACGCCGCATATCTTAATTGCGGACCTTCCCACGTGCCAGCTGCAAGGCCTTCGCGTGCCATAGGTTCGCCATCGCTGGTCTAGACTATTCATTCCCAACCCAGTCTTTGGGAGATACCAAGTCCCATCAGGATATCAACAATGAATACTGCAAGCAAGTCTAGACCATGATATAAATCTTTTAATACTTAAGTTTCAATCTTTCAATACTCAAGTTATCACTTTCTGTGGGAGATATGAAGCACCTGCACTAGCTGAGGCTGGATTGTTCAATATTTTATCTTTGATACTATTTCTGGGAATGAAGCAATTTTATTCTTCTCCTTATAGCTATAAAGATACATCAGAAAATCACAAAAACCAGGACTGGAATTTTTTGAGCTTCTATTTTTCTGCTTACCAAGGAACTCAGTATACTCACTTAGTATCCTGAAGGCTATTACCATTGTAGATATACATGCGTTTCACTGTTGCACCATGCGGAATCTGTAGAGACGCTAGACCATGTGCATAATTAGGCTGTATAAGAAAAAATACAAAGTATTTGTATTTTGGATAAATGTGCAGAAAGAGACTTATTGAATGTGTCCTCTATGTATCCTATCTAGTAGAAAACCAAATGAAGACAATATTTCATACAGATTCGTGTATTCAGTCACTCTCAAAAATAAAAATCTGTATCAGCTACATTTCTCTCTGAACAAAGTGGGTCAACAGATACAAAAGCTATCACTAAAATTAAACCACCATTTTTCTTCCAAAGAAATAATAGTTTACCATTCTCTTCTTGCTTTCACTCCAACTTCCTCCTAATCCAAAAAGTAACAGTAAGTGATGTATTACTATTAAATGTCATAATTTTATGAGTGTGGAGGATTAAGAATTAAAAACCCCACAAATCATCAATATTCACTAATGGTCTTCAAGAATAGCAAATGGTTCAGGTTTTCAAGCTATTCTTAATGAGTATACATGAAAGAGATTTGCATGCATATTCATTAGGGATAGTTAAAACCCAGCCATATAGTATTAAAGATTGGAGCCGTTTGGGCTAGGCCAGGGGATCTCAACCCAGCACTCGGGATACCCTCAACAAGTCAAGTTTTCAGGATATCTACAACAAGTAAGCATGAAATACATTTGCCTACAATGGAGGAAGTACATGCAAATTTATTTAATATATATTCATTTTAGGTATCCTGAAAAAATGACTGGCTACGTGTTTCTGAGGACTGAGTTGAGAACCATATGGCTAAACCAACCAAATATTGGACAATTAATTTTTCCTAACCAAAACAAAATGTAATTTTACTACTAGGAGGTTGAACATAATTTCTTAAATGGCTCATTTTTCAAAATCACATGTAAAAAAATTTGGATAATTTAGATTAAAAAGGACTAAGATAAAATGCTATATGGAAAGGTATTAGAAGATTAGGTTTTTACCTTAGATAATCTTCTTTCTGTAAGTCCCTCTAGGTTTCCATACTCTAGATGTTCAATCCCTTCCCATAGTTGCAGAAATCCAAATTTCTGAGCAGGTGCTACTTCTACCTTAAAGGGAGTTAGAGCCCCCTGCAGTTCAGTCCCAAAGCCAAGCAACCATACCGGAACAAATCCATGATAAAAGAAAGGGACACGGGGGAATCTCGCCGGCAACATAAACATTTCTGTTATGGTCTGCTCTGCAAAATATATAAACATAAACAGGTGGCAACACAGGAAAAAACATTAAGGAACAATGCAACATGAAACAATGCAACAAGCACCCACATGAAACAGCCATTAGTAATATGCATACTCACAGAAAGGCGAACTTCCCCAAAGGATCTGTTGACTGGCTAGAAGATCCAGAAGCCAGTTAAGGAGAATAACTGAGGCAGAAAGAAAGCAGTCTATTACGAATAACTGAGCTTACATAGAGAAGGTGGGCCATATAAAATCCTACAGGGAGTAACAGAAAGAAGATCATCGAAGGTAAAAATCTAATCTTCTATTCTGTTATGTCCCTTCCAGATTCCATACTTTAGATGATGTACTAAAGCAATGGCAGTGTCTAGGGAGGCACATAAGAGCCTGTCCAGAACATTAGGTCCCAAAAGTGGTATCAGAGTGATCCGCCACATCCGCTTGGTAAAACCGGGTAAAGAGAGGACTAAGTAGCTGCCCTGCAAATTTCATCTGGATGAATCGCTTGAGACTCTGCCCATTTCTAGAAAAATGGGCCTCAAGAGAAACTGGCGGCTGCTTGCCCTGGGCGATGTAAGTTGCTGAAATGGCCATATGAATCCAACAGGCTAACGAGGTCTCAGAAGCCAGCCTACCTCACCGAGACAGATTAGTCAGGACAAAGAGATGATCAGACAGCCTAATGTTATTAGTCTTCTCCAAATAGTGGAGGAGACTCTCCTGATGTCCAATCTGCGTAAGATTTGACTTTTTCACTCCGATCCCATGGCTTGAAGCACAGGCAAACTAACCTCCTGGTTGACATGGAAATCAGAAACCATCTTTAGTAGAAAAGAAGGTATTGTATGGATCCATAGAAAGGGATCTCAGCATGAAAGAGCCTGAAGTTCTTAAATACTTCGAGCCAAGACAGATCCAGAAGAGAAACATCTTTCAGTGGTTCGAAGGGGGCTTCCACAAGGCTCTGCAGAACAAAGTTAAGATTCCATGTAGGGAAAGTAGGACGCCAGCAAAACACCCCTCTCAGAAACTTTGTCACATCAGGATGAGCCGTAAGCGAACTGAAACCCCTATATGCTTGGAAGCATGAAAGGCCTACTACTTGAACCTTAAAGGAAGGCCACAGCTATACCCTCTACCAAGCCTACCAGAAGAAAATCCAGAACTACTGGAATGGGAGCCCACTCATGCTCTACCTGGTCCTTGGCATACACTTTTGGAAAGCCTTCCAAGACTTTAGTTCTTGGACTTCAAAAATGTTGAAATGAATGCAACTGAATAACTGTGCTCCATCAAGGCTGAATGCTCAAGAGTAAGATCAAAGTGCTATAGGTTCTCCATAGGCACTGGACCCTGACTAAGAAGGTCACAATGAAGAGGGAGCTTGAGATTCTGGTCCCACTGAAGACGTACGAGATCACATATCACAGATGATGAGGTAAGATCACTAAGCTGGGATGCAAAGCTATCCAGCAGATGACCTAACTAACCAGAGGCCACAGAGGGAACACATCAAGGAGTTCGAAAGCTGGCCAGGGCTGAACCAAGGCTTCCAGACCTAAACCTTCGCGCTCTGCTCTTCGACTGAAGATGCATCTGACCATCAAGTTCCAGGCTGAAGCCATCAAGTCCATCTTTTGTTTGCCCCAGTGCTGTACGAGAAGACAGATCACTTTTCGCAAAAGAGCATTCTGCCGGGTCCAGGCCTGAGGAAGTCTGCTTGTATGTTGTTGACACACGTGGGCTGCAGAGACAAACAGAAGATGTAACATATAAACATGATGACAGATAAAGGATGCAGTAACCATTATCTCTCTCTCTCTCCGAGAGATCCCATGTGCCTATCTTAGGTCCTCTTGAATTCAGACTAGAGAGTTGCGTGGGGACAGACATCCCTGCCTGTCCCCACCAAAATCCCCTCTGTCCCTACCCGTCCCCATAAGGAACCTCCTCCGTCCCCACCCAACCCCATAAAAAGCAGCAATTACTTCTGACAGTTTTGATTTTTTTTTTGTTTTAGTTTATTTAAACCAACAATAAAATACAATATAAACAAATAACAGTGAAAGAAATAAGAGATGCCTACATCACTGGAAAGAATTAGAATAGACATTAGGTCATGTGACTGTAGAGTTGACCATTTCTTGTTAAAAGAAATAAAATAGTTGGATTTTTGGGCAATATAAAGCTCATATTACTACTACTATTTATTATTTCTAAAGCGCTGAAAGGCGTACGCAACGTTGTACATTTTAACATACAATAGACGGTCCCTGCTCTGAAGAGCTTACAATCTAATTTAGACAGGACATTTCGGGGTTGGGGAGATTATGGTAGAGGAAATGATACAGTGGGTATAGGTATCTGACAGCAGTGAGTGGGAGTTAGAAGTTGAAAACAGATTCAAAAGTGGGCTATTAGCTTGGATTTGAATGCTGTTAGGAAGGGAGCATGACGTATCGATTCAGGTAGCCTATTCCAGGTATATGGCACCACAATAAAGAAGGGACAGATTCTGGAGTTGGCAGTGGAAGAGAAGGGTACAGATAAGAGGAGCTTGCCTAATGAACAGAGATCACGGGGAGGAGCATAGGGGGAGATAAGCGAAGAGATATGGGGGGGGCTTCAGAGCGAACGCACTTGTAAGTCAGCAAGAGGAGTTTAAACTATATTTAGAGATGGACAGGGAGCCAATGAAGCAACTTGAGGAGAGGGTAATGTGAGAATAGCGGCTCTCACAGAATATGAGTCGCATAGCAGCATTTTGAATGGATTGAAGAGGCAAGAGGTGGGCATGTAGGAGGCCTGAGAGAAGTACGTTGCAGCAGTCTAAGCACGAGGTGACGAAAGCATGGACAAGGGCTTTGGTCGTGTGTTCAGACAGAAGAGGACAGATTTTGATAATATTATAGAGGAAGCGACAGGATAAATCTGGTTCCACAATCTGACATAGGTAACTTGTGAGAGGTCCTTCCAAGATCCATAAATGGTTTTTAATGCAGCAATGAGTAAAGAATCAAACAATACAGCATCAAAATCATTTAAAGCAGAATTGATAGAGGCACTTTTCAGGACAATGTGAGAAAAATGTGCCAAAACTGAACTGGAAACCCCAAAACAAACTCAGCAAGTACTTCATTTTGTACTAAACCCAATAGGTAGCCTAATCATAATAGGGGCTGGGCCTCCCACTTTGAGCTTAGCCCCCCTCAAAATGAGCATCTCCCTTGCTGTAGCTGGTGGGACATTTTGTTTTTCCATCATCTTGGTCCCAGTTTCTGCTTCTGACTATCTTTTACTAATTCTCTTTCCAGGCATCGGGCATCCCGGTTCCATCCCTGTGGGAGTCCTGTGAGCCTGGAGGAGATCCACATGGGAGTCCCGTGAGCCTGGGGGGGGATCCCTGCAGGAGTCCCACAGGATTCTTGCAATCCCCGTTCACGTGCAGACCTCTAATTCAGACACAGTCTCTGTCTCCACCACCTCTTCCAGGAAACTGTTCCATGCATCTACCACCCTTTCTGTGAAAAAAATATTTTCTTAGATTACTCCTGAGTCTATCACCTCTTAACTTCATCCTATGCCCTCTCATTGTAGAGTTTCCTTTCAAATTAAAGAGACTTGACTCATGCACATTTACATTACGTAGGTATTTAAACATCTCTATCATATCTCCCCTCTCCCGCCTTTCCTCCAAAGTATATAGATTGAGATCTTTACGTCTGTCCCCATACACCTTATAATGAAGACCACATACTGGCCTCTTCTCCCTTGAAAAGAGGAGATTGAGAGGGGAATGATTGAAACATTCAAGATATTGAAGGGAATAGACTTAGTAGATAAAGACAGGTTGTTCACCCTCTCCAAGGAAGGGAGAACGAGAGGGCACTATCTAAAATTGAAAGGGATAGATTCCGTACGAATGTAAGGAAGTTATTCTTCACCCAGAGATTGGTAGAAAACTGGAACGCTCTTACGGAGTCTGTCGTAGGGGAAAACACCCGCCAGGGATTCAAGACAAAATTGGACAAGTTCCTGCTCAACTGGAAAGTATGCAGGTGAGGCTGGGCTCATTTGGAGCACTGTTCTTTGACCTAGGGGCCGCCGCGTGAGTGGACTGCTGGGACGAAGGACCACTGGTCTGACCCAGCAACGGCAATTTTTATGTTCTTATGTTCCCATTTTAGTAGCCTTCCTCTGGACCGACTCCATCCTTTTTATATCTTTTTTAAGGTGCAGCCTACAGAATTGTACATAATATTCTAAATGAGGTTTCACCAAAGTCTTATATAGGGGCATCAATACCTCCTTTTTCCTACTGGACATACCTCTCCCTATGCAACCTAGATACCTCCTGGCTTTCGCCATCACCTTTTCAACCTGTTTTGCCACCTTAAGATCTTCACATACAATCACACCCAAGTCCCCCTCTTCTGTCGTGCACATAAGTTCTTCACCCCCTAAACTGTGTCGTTCCCTTGGGTTTTTGCAGCCCAAATGCATGACCTTGCATTTCTTAGCATTAAATTTTAGTTGCCATTCTTCAAGCTTCACCAGGTCTTTAGTCATGTTATTCACACCATCCGACATGTCTACTCTATTGCAGATTTTGGTATCATCCGCAAAGAGGCAAATCTTACCCGACAGCCCTTCAGCAATATCGTTTATAAAAACATTTAAAAGAACAGGCCCAAGAATAGAACCTTGAGGCACACCACAGGTAACATCCCTTTCCTCAGAGCAATCTCAATTTATCACTACCCTCTGTCGCCTTCCACTCAACCAGTTCTTGACCCAGCCCATCATTTTCGGATCCATCCCGAGGGCACTCAGTGAAACAGCATGCGAGCCTCCTAGCCTAAGGGAGTGCTTCTTGTGTCCCCATGACGATTCACCAATTCAATACACCAATGCAATATGAGAACACTCGCACCACTTACCCATCCAGAGAGGGCCGGAGAGTAAGTAACGCCAGCCGACTAGCCCAAAGCTCCAGACGATTGATTGACCAACGCTTTGGATGTGGAGTCCATTACCCCTGAATGGAACAGTCCCCATAGTGAACTCCCCAGTCTGACAGGCTGGCATTCGTCATGAAAATGATCCACTCCGTGATTCGAAGAGGCTTGCCTTGGCGGAGAGCTTCCCCCTGAAGCCACCAGCACAGAATACTATAGGCTAGTTCCATTCAGAGGAGCGACATCTGAAGGGGAAAATGCTGCAGAGATGACCAAGAGAGGAGAGACTCCTATAGAGGGTGCATGTGCACTCTGGCCCAGGGGACCGCCTCCAGGGAGGCTGCCATGGATCCCAGCACCTGTAAAAAATGCTAGGCTGTGGAAACTGAAAGATGCAGGGCTCTGATCTGTTTTTGAAGTTTCTGTCCACGTGGCTTGGGAAGAAGCATTCATCCTAGTAGGGAGTCAAAGAGAAGACCCAGATACCTCAAGGTCTGTGACACTCCAACCCAGGCATTGTAGTAGACATCACCATCTCCACAGCTTGCAAGCACTCCTGTGAAGATGGAGCCCAGATCAACCAGTTGTCCAAGTAATGATGGACCTGGACACCTTGCCTGCAGAGAAAGCATAGTTACTTACCATAAAAGGTGTTATCCAGGGACAGCAGGCAGATATTCTCACATGTGGGTGATGTCATCCACGGAGCCCATGTACAGAAGGTCCTAAGTGCATTGCCACTTTAAGAACTTTAGAAAGTCTGCGCATGCGCGAGTGCCTTCCCGCCGAATGTAGGCGCGCGGCTCCTCAGTTCAGATAGCCAGCTGAGAAGCCAACTAGGGGAGGTGGGTAGGTTGTGGCAATATCTGCCTGCTGTCCCTGTAACACCTGTTACAGTAATTGTACACCTACATGTGCTGTTCAAGATCCATGTTCGTTATCTGTCATGAGACAGATGGCAGAGAAAGAGACTCCAGAGATTTCAAAGATAGTTAATAAATCTTTAGAAAAGGGAGTTTTTTCAAAGGACTGTAAACAATCTACGACTGGCTCTGAAAAGGAAAGGTTTGGATATGAGTGTTATGAAAAATTTCAGACCAATTTCGATTGTTCCTTTTATAGGTAAAATTCTTTAAAAAATTGCCTTACTCCAATTGGACAATTTTGTGCAAGAAATTAGTTGCTTGGATTGTAACTAATTTGTTTTTTGCAAAGCTCACAGTGTAGAATTATTACTGATTTCGCTGTTAGATACCCTATGATTAGTATTGGATCAACATGTAACTTTCTGCTTAATATCTTTAGATATATCAGGAGCCTTTGACTCAGTACATCTTCAGAAATTATTGTTGAGATTAAAAGATCTAGGGATAGGTGGTACTGTCTTTAAATGGTTTATATCGTATTTTTGACATAGATTTTTCCAAGTAAGAAATGGAAATAAAATCTCAAGTAAATTCCTGGTGAAAAGTGGAGTTCCACAAGGATTAGCGCTTTCTGCATTATTATTTAACATTTTTATGGCTTCAATAGGTCAGCTGTTTCAATCCTTAGGGGTAGAATATTGAATATATGCAGACGATATTATTTTTTTCTTTCTAGTGTGTGTTTGGGGAGATGAGTAAGAGAAACAGATGAGTAATTATATGAGTGAAATTACGGAGTGGATGGAAAGACAAGATCTGGGATTGAATGTAGAGAAGACAAAGGTTATGTTGGTGGGTAAATCTGATCGGGATAGATAGCCAAAAGAACTAAAAGTGGTAGATGAAATATTGCATGTGAGTGAGTCAATGACAGTTTTGGGAGTGAGATTGAATCCTGGGCTTACAATGAATTGTCAAGTGACAAAGACAATACAAATATGTTTTGCTCAGATACATTTATTGTATCGTGTGAAACCAATGCTTTCACCATTTGATTTTCATGCCATTGTACAGGCAATGATCTTGTCAGGGCTGGATTACTGCAATGTCCTGTACCTGGGAATAATCAAAGCCAGGTACAGGGCATTGCAGGTGGTACAGAACACTGTGGCTAGATTGATAACAGGAACATCAAGATATGAGCACATTACGTCATATCTTCGGCAACTGCATTGGTTGCCAGAATTATTTAAAAGTAAGATGTCTAGTTATCAACCAACAAGATCACTGCATTTGGAAAATTCTGCATTGTTGAAAACAAATGTCAATCCATAATATGTGGAAACCAATGCAATGACCTTTTCATGTGCAGGGGTAAAACTATGGAATGCCCTTGTTGCATTCCGAAATGCAGTGATAGGAGTTCATTTAGAAAACTGTTAAAAACACAATTATTTGTTGATGCATTTTTCTCAGTATTGATCTTTATTGTTGTAAGAATTAATTCTGTCTGTTTCTACTTGTCTTGATTTGTTTTAACATTTTATGTATGTAACCATTTTGTAAACCATTTTAGTATAAAACGGTATAGAAATGTTTTAAATAAATAAATAACTGTGCTTTATCCCAGGACAAGCAGGCAGCATATTCTCACATGTGGGTGACCTCCAAGCTAACTAGAATGGGATGGAGGGAGTGTTAGCCTTTCTTTAGGAAAATAAATTTCTTAATAAAGTTTGGTCGAAGTACCCATTCCATATGGAAAAAGATTCCAGACAGTGGAATGGAGAAAAGCTACTGAAGCTGCCATTGCTCTAACTTTATGGGTTGTGACCCAACTCTCCAACTGCAGCCCAGCCTGAGTGTAACAGAACGAGATGCATGCAGCCAGCCAGTTGGCTATCGTTCTCTTGGAAACAGGATGCCCCAGCTTGTTAGGATCAAAGGAGATGAAAAGCTGAGGAGATGATCTATGTGATTTAGTCCTTTGCAAATAGTAAGCTAATGCTCGTTTGCAGTCCAAGGTATGAAGAGCCTTCTCTCCAGGATGAGAGTGAGGCTTTGGAAAAAATACTGGAAGCACAATCGACTGATTGAGATGAAATTCAGTGACAACCTTTGGTAATAACTTTGGATGAGTACGAAGTACAACTTTGTCATGGTGAAACACTGTAAATTGTGGATCCATCACCAATGTTTGAAATTCACTCACTCTTCTGGCAGAAGTGAGAGACATGAGGAAGATGACTTTCCAAGTAAGGTATTTAAGATGAGCCGTAGACATTGGTTCAAATAGAGGCTTCATTAACCGCGCAAGAAACACATTGAGGTCCCATACCACTGGAGGTGGTTTGAAAGGTGGTTTAACATTGAAAAGTCCTTTCATGAATCTGGAAATGAGAGGATGGGCCGTGAGAGGTTTACCATACACTGACTGATGAAAAGTTGTGATTGCACCGAGATGAACTTTGACTTGAGTCCAGAGTCACACAAATGGAGAAGATAATCCAAAATTTGAGAAACCGAGATGGATTTTGGTTGTTCTTGATGAAGAAGACATCATGAAGAAAACCTTGTCCACTTTTGATGATAACACTGTTGAGTGGACAGTTTTCTGGAAGCTTCTACAATTAGACGAACAGGCTGAGAGATGTGGAGATCAGCAGAAGTCAGCTTGAGAGGTACCAAGCTGTCAGGTGTAAAGACTGAAAGTTGGGATGTAGAAGAGAACCTTGACTCTATGTGAGATAATAATAATAATAATAATAACAATTTATATACCGCAGGACCGTGAAGTTCTATGCGGTTTACAATGATTGGAAATGTTACAGATTGAATGGAATAGACAAAGTACAGACTTAGTGATTGACAATTCTAGCAATCATTTGTTGAGGGCTAAGATTGTACGGGTTGGTTTCCTAAGTATTCAGGAACAGATTTGTTTTTAGGCGTTTCCTGAATTCCCCATAGATAGTAAGCATGAGCAATTGTTCAAGGTCTTTACCCCATGATGTTGCTTGATGTGCGAGAAGATGTTGGTGATGACTTTTAAATTTACAACCTCTAACCGGTGGAGAAACAAAGTTCGGGTGTGAGCTTCGCTTGTTTCTGTTGGTTGTGAAAGTGAAAAGGGCTGTTATGTATTTAGGGGCTAAACCATAAAGTACCTTGAAGCAAAAACAACCAAACTTGAATTTCACACGTGCCTCCATCGGCAGCCAGTGTAGAAGTTGATAGGAAGGTGTTATGTGATCAAACTTCTTCAGTCCACAAAGTAGTCTAACCGCTGCATTTTGAAATAATTGCAGTCGCCGCATATTCTTCTGGGAGAGTGCCAAATAGGCGATGTTACAATAATCGAGTTGACTCAGTATAAGGGATTGTACCAGAATTCAAAATGATGAGACATTGAAGTAAGTTCTGATGGACCGAAGCTTCCAGAGGGTGAAAAAGATTTTTCTGATCAAGGAATCTACCTGGTCCTTCATGGTCAGGTTCTGGTCCAGTGTTACTCCTAATATCTTCATAGTAGGTTGAATGTGATAACTAAGGTTATTGATGTACATTGGTGCTTTAGTGTCAAGTGGGTATTGGCGATGCTATGAAAAATTTTGTTTTCTCTGAGTTTAGTTTTAGTCTAAATTCAGTCATCCATTGCTCCATCCGATTTAGTACTTCTGTTGCTTTGGGGTGACTTCTGAGACAGAGTTAGTGAATGGGATAATTATCGTGAAGTCGTCAGCATAACTAAATAGTTTTATCCCCAGCTGGGACAGTTGTGCACCCAATGAGGACATGTAAACATTGAACAGCAAAGGGGATAGTGGTGATCCTTGTGGCACAGCAGATGGATTGCTCCATGTGTCAGAGAGATCGTGATTAAAACGGACTTGGTAGGTGCGTGATGTAAGGACACCTCTCCTCTGATTCCGATTGCGTCTAGGTATTGTAACAGTTTTCCATGGTCCACCAAGTCGAAGGCAGAACTCATGTCAAATTGCATGAATAGGGCATTAAGGCCCTTGCTGAACAGGTAACGCAAATTGTCCAGAATAGCTGCAATTACTGTCTCAGTGCTAAACAGAGGCCTAAAACCAGATTGAGTTTCATGTAGGAGAGAGAATTGGTCGAGATATTCCATTAGTTGGGTGTGTATTAATCCTTCCATGATTTTACCATAAATGGGATAGATGCTACTGGTCTATAGTTGGTTATTGATGTTGCTGATTCTTTGCAATTTTTTGGGATTGGGGTTATTATAATATGACCATTATTGGTGAGGAATTTTCCATTGTTTAGGTTATTGGTTAGATAATTCAATAGGGATAATTTAAAGTCTAGTGGAGCTGCTTTCATAATCTCTTGGGGACATGAGTCCAGGACACAGTATGATTTAGAGTATTGTTATATAACTTGACGTAGTTATTCCATTCTAAATTGTGCAAGGAACTCCAAATCATGTCTGCTGGTATTTCATTTCTTTGTATATCAGTTGATTGATGTTTGTATACGACAATTGTCGAGTAGTTATTTCTTAGGCTTTTGATTTTTGAGTCAAAATGTTGTGCTAGATCATTTGCTGAGGGTAGTTTGGTATTGTGCAGGGGTTGAGTGTGGCGTGTGGTGTCAAATAAATTAGTAACTATGTTGAACATTTCTTTTGTGTTGGCTCCTTTTGAGCTAGTATTAGATGAGTTAATTTTGGATGAGTAAAAAGTTTTACGTTTTTCTTTTATCTGTTGTTTGTAGAGTTTTATGTTGGATCTCCAGATGTTTCGGTCTGATAGTTTTCCCGATTTTTTCCAGATTCTTTCTAATCGTCTTACTGATTGTTTCATTGTTAGGAGTTCGACGTCAAACCATTTGTTATATTTGTTTGAGCAGCTTTTGCTCTTTCGTATAGGGGTGATTTTTATCTAAGATGGACGTACTAGTTTTCATCCAGTGAGCATAGAAGTCAACTCCTTCTTCTACTTCTATCTTTGATTGTAGATCATATTGTGACCAATATTCCTCTGGGTTGATATGGCCCTTTGTGAGGTGTTCTCCTTTTGACCGTGCGCGTGTCATAGATTTTAGCCGAGGCCAAATTAGATTGAAATAATAAGTGAAATGGTCGGACCAGATATCAAGACACCAAGTACCGTCCGAGAGAGAGATGGGAGGGTTTATGATCTCCTTTGTGGACATCGCTACCACACCTAGATGATGGCCTTTTTCATGTGTTTGAGTGGGTGAAGGGAGATTGTAATTAAGTAAAGAAAGAAAGTTTTTAAAGTCTTTCGCTTCTGGATTGTCTATTTCATATAGATGTAAGTTTATGTCTCCTGCGATTAGATTATGTGATGAAGTGATTGAGTTATATAGGACAAATTCACAGAAGTTCTCTCTAGCTTTTGGCCAGAATTTTGGTGGAACATAAAATAGTATGCAAGAAAGGGAGTCTTCTAGTTCCTTACTGTTAATTTTACAGGCTAATATTTCTAATTGATTGGTCATTTTGGAATCCAATGGTTCAACTACAAATCCTTCCTTGGTGACAATTGCTAATCCTCCCCCTCTTCTTCCTTCGCGATTTAGAATGTGGATTTTAAAATTATCTGGTATAAGATCATTTATTATTGGGTCAGCTTCAGACAGAAGCCACGTTTCTGTTAGGAAAAGACAGGCTATTTGCTTGTTGATGATCCAGGCTCCTTGGAACTGAGTTGAAGTAGAAGGAAAAACCATGATTGTCTGGGTCACCGAGGAGCTATCAGAACCATGGTGGCAGACTCTTGCTTGAGCTTGACAAGTGTCCTGAGAACTAGAGGAAAAGGTGGAAATGCATACAGGAACTTGTTTGTCCAATCCAGAAGAAAAGCGTCCACTTCTAGGCGATGAGGTGAGAAGAGCCGGGAACAGAACCAGGGTAGCTTGTGATTGTGGGGACACACAAAGAGATCTACTTGAAGGTGTCCCCCACTGAGAGAAAATAGAATGGAGAGTGGCTGAATTTAGAGACCATTTGTGTGGTTGAAGAATATG
Organism: Geotrypetes seraphini; assembly: GCF_902459505.1. Classification (NCBI taxonomy): domain Eukaryota; kingdom Metazoa; phylum Chordata; class Amphibia; order Gymnophiona; family Dermophiidae; genus Geotrypetes; species Geotrypetes seraphini. Next base: position 152,761,868 of record NC_047087.1, on the reverse strand, counting down.
ACAGAGCTTGTCTACCAGATAATTCTTTTCCCCCTGAATGTAAATGGCTTTGAGAGAGATGTTGCAAGGAATTGCCCAATTCCAAAATCTTTTGGGTCTCCTGACAGAGAAGGAGAGACACTGTTCCTCCTTGCTTTAGATAGTACATCGCTACTTGATCTTGTAGATGCTGAAAAGCTTTGAGAGCATTGAAAATCGCTCTAAGTTCCAATAGATTTATATGATGGAGGTCCATAGACCTTGAATGCATAGGCCATCCACATGAGCTCCCCAAGGTCGATGAGTCTGTGGTAAGAACCTTCTAATGGGGAGATGTTTGGAAAAGCAAACCTCTGGAAAGATTGGTAGATTGCATCCACCACTGAAGTGACTGTCGAAGAGATGAGGTCACTGCAATGTGCTGTGAGAGAGGGTCTAGAGCCTGTGACCACTGAGAAGCCAGAGCCCATTGAGGGATTCGTAAATGAAGTCTCGCAAATGGAATGACGTGGACTGTGGAAGCCATTTGCCCCAGGAGAGCCATCATGTGTCTTGCTGAAAGAGATAGGGTCTGGGCAACCGGATTGCATAGTTGAAGAAGGGTGTCTTGACGTTGCTGCGGAAGAAACACCCTAAGTTGAGTTGTTTCCAGAAGGGCTCCTATGAATTGGAGTTCTGAAACAGTTGAATGCGAAATTTGGGGAAGTTGATTTCAAATCCCAAATTCTGAAAAAAAGACACCATCCAGTGTGTTGCTGCTAGGATAGTCAGGTAAGAGAGATCCTTGATGAGTCAGTCGCCAAGCTAGGGAAAGACTTGAAGGCCCTGAGACCTCAAGGCCGCTGCCACTACTACCATGCACTTGGTAAAGACCTTGGAAGAGGATGCCAGGCTGAAGGGTAGTAGTGTTGCGCCACTTGAAACCTGAGGTACCTCCTGGAATTCGGATGAATTGAAATGTGAATGTAGGCCTCTTTGAGGTCTAGAGAGTATAATCAATTGTTGTGACTCAATAGGGGATACAACGTTGCTAGGGATAGCATTCTGAATTTTTCTTTGACCAGAAATTTGTTGAGAACTGAAGGAGATTGGAAGCAGACTCTCTTTGAGGATCATCTGGAGGTATGGTGAGAAAATGAAGGGAGTATCCTTCCCGAATGATATTGAAAACTCAGAGATTGGATGTGATTAGATCCCAAAGATGAGAATAAATTTGTAGACGACCTCCGATGGATTGAGGGAGAGGCAGAGACAACTGGATTGTAACTATGCTCTCCAGTAGACAGTCAAAAAGTCAGAGTAGATTTTGCAGGAGCAGATTGCTGAGGTTTCTGAGACCTCTGCTGTTTTTGCTTCTTTTGCTGAGGTTTTGAAGCATTAGATGGTTTAGCAGGATAGCATCGCTGGTAAGACGTAGATGGCTTAAAAGGACATGATGTGGAAGATTTGGGCTTAGGCTTAACTAAAGAGCCCATGATTTCTCATGAGCGATGAGTTTTTGAGTGGCATTTTCAATTGTATCTCTGAAAAGCTCATCCCCAAAACATGGTATGTTAGCCAAGCAATTTTGAAGATTAACATCCATGTCCACCATTCTGAGCCAGGCCAGCCTTCTCATGGCCATAGACATAGAAGAAGCTTAAGAGGACAGCTCAAAAGAATCATAGGCAAATTGTACTAAATGCTGCTGTAGCTGTAGAAGGGTGGAAACCAATTGTTGAAATCCTTTTAACACGATGAGAACATAAGGAAGATATTTTTGGTACATATGCAATTGTTTCAACAATTGCTTCAAATAGCATGTAAAGTGGAAAGTATAGTTGTTTACTCTACTATTCAGCATAGCATTTTGGAAGAGACGCCTACCAAAATCTATCCATAGAGCGACCTTCTCTGCCCGGTTGAACAGAGGCATAGACCTTAGATGAGGTAGATTTTTTAAATGTTGATTCCACCTGAGCTTTATCATACCCTGCAGTAGGAACAACTTTGTAAGTGGAATCCAGCTTTCTAGAGGCTACTAGCACTGATAAGGGAGATTCTCAATTCCTAAAAAGAGTGTCTTTCAAAATTACATGTATAGGAAGCTTAAGCACCTCCTTCGGAGGTTGCTTGATGTCCATAGTTTTCATATAATCAGATGTATATTTGGAGTCAGCTTCTAATTTTAGAGACATGTCTTTATCAAGTTGTCTAATGAAACGAGAAAAAGATTCTTGAGATGACTCTTTAGGAGACAGAGGTAGTAAACACTCAGGAAAGTCATCAACTTCTGTTGTTGAAGTAGAAGCACCAAGAGAAGATTGAACATGGAGGTCAGAGTCCACTACTGTTGATTGAGATCTATGCCTCTTACGTCCTCGGTACCAATCAAGGGAAGGAGAAGGGGTCCGATGTTTACGCTTCTCCGAATGCTTAACAGAGATGTGCTTGGATATGTGAGAGGACTTACTCGAATGAGAGCGTTGAAAAGAAGGCTTGGAAGAGCTGTGGCTAGAAGCAGAAGTCTTGGATGTATGCCTGGATGATGGATGGTGTCGAAGTCCAGGAGATGGCACTGAAGACCAAGTACTGGTACTGGCATTCCTGGTATTGGTATGCTCAGGCTGGGCTGGTACCGGCAGAGCCGATGCCGAGGTTAAAAGATTAAATATGTGACCATACTCTGCCTGAAAGAACTGTTCAAATTGTTCTTTCAAAAGTAGTTACCTGTACCTGTGGCATTGTCGCTGGTATCATCAGTGCCACTAATTGCTGCCTAGAAGGCACTGGCACCTTTCGCTTTGATGCCGGTACCATTGATGCTGTGACTCGCTCTGAAAAAGATAACTCCTAAGAGGAGAAAGCCCTAGATTTTGAAGCGAGTCACAAAAAGGGTCATCGTTTGGCCGGCATGACTGGACTCAATGCCTTAGTGGCCAACCCCACCTGGAAGACTGGTGACTTCCTCACTGGCTTACCTGAAAGAGTGCATTGTGACTCCGGAGTAGAAGGCAGTGCCGAAGAAGGTCACAACGCCTTGGAGGATGGTGCCTTCACTGGTGGTATCGTAGAATGTGATACCTTTAAAGGCGGTGTCATGGAACGTGGTGCCTTTGGTTCTGGTACCTTTGAAGTCGATGCCCGAGAAGTTGAATGTGAAGACTGAACTTCTTCCATTACGACACCGAACAGGCAGCTTTTTAAGGTGCGCTTCTTTAAGGTGGAACAACACATGCATGAATTGATGCAGTGTTCAGGTCTTAAGCACTGTATTCACCAACTGTGCAGGTCTGTCACCGAAATAGTTCATTGGTACCTGCCATACTTCTTAAATCCGGTTAACGGTCGGAACATGAAATTAGGAAAGACCGCTTCAGCCAAATCAAACGCAAGAGGCTGAGGAGGGAAAAAAAGGCCCCGCTGTGAAGAGCATGAAAGCGCATAAAAAGAAAAAGAAAGACGCTTTTTGGGGGGGGTTGTTTTTTTTAACTAAGAAAAAGAATAACTAAAGGAAAAAGATAAAAATACACGCGAGCGGCAAGCACAACCTCTACAACCACCATCACCTTGGTGAAAGTGTGAGGAACTGTTGCAAGCCCAAAGGATAGAGCTGCAAACTAGAAAAGATGTCGCAGAACATGGAAATACAGAAACCTGTAATGCTCCAGGTAGACTGAAATATGGAGGAAAGCCTCCTTGAGATTCAAGGATGCTAGAAATTCCCTGGACGAGACAGAGCTGACAGTGTGCACTGTTTCCATGCGGAAATGAGGAATCCACAAAAAACAATTGAACAACTTGAGATTCAGATTTTCATTGGCACGATGAAGTATAAGGAGTATCTGTCTAAATCCAATTCGACATCTGGAATGAGATCTACAGCTCGGACGCCCAAGAGAAGCTGCAGGGTAGAGCGAACTTTTGACTCCTTCAGTGGCTGACCTGCTGGAGAGACCAAAAACAGATCTGGAGGGAGGTAAAAGAAGTCTATCTTGTGCCCCTCCTAAATGATGTCCAACCCCCATTGATCCAAGGATATTCGAGCCCACTCCTGAGAGAGCCGACACCCGAGCTGAGGAAGTCCCGCCTGACTTTTTGTATCATTGGGGATTGTTAGGGGCAGCAGTGGAATAGTTAATATCCCATCCTTGAAGATAATTGGCAATCATCGTACCCTTATTTTTTCAGTTACTGCCCCTTTAATCTGGAACTCTCTCCCTCTATACCTAAGAGCCGAACGAAACTTACAAAAATTCAAAAGCAGTCTAAAGTATTTGGTCTTTAAAGATGCCTATAACTGATAAATATACACGTATCTACTCCAGCAATTTTTAACTTTTTCCCATTTCTACTCCAGCAATTTTAACTTTTTCCCATCTCCTATTGTATTTTCCTTCTATGTATTTTTTCTATAAAAATTGTGGTTCTCCCCCCTTTTCCCATTGTTCATGTACGTCCAATAATTAGTTTATGTATGTATATCTAATAAGTTGAAATGTTTATCTTCCAGCTATTTTTAAATATTTTGTACAATGCTTTATACTCCTGGATAAGCGTTTAATCAAAAACTTAAATAAAGATAAAAGATAAAGATAAAGTTGTAACGGGGTCAGTATCCCTGAGAATATCTATGGGTGGAAAAGCCCGAGGATACCTGACAAAATCTGTGGGAGGGATGAAAAGTACTATAGCTCCCTCCCGAAGAAGGGTGAGACTTGTTCACAGGAAGAGATCTAGGGCAGTGATCAGCAACACTGGCCATGAGGTCATCCAGACCATTCCCAAAAAGAAGCTGACCCTTAAAAGGAAGTTTGCTTAAAGTGGCCTTGGAAGCAGAGCCCCTAGCCAAATGACAGATCTAAAGTATCTGGTATTCCGACACAGCATAAGCCGAGACCTGACTGAGAATGCTGATGAAATCAGAAAGGGTGTCCACCACATAATCCACACCTTCCATCACCAGGTAGGGACAGACATCCTCCTTCACAGAGAGTACACGGTACAATCTCATGTGACAAGCACGCACTGTATAAAGGGTTGCCGCCATATCCTTGATACCTGAAGAAGCCACCTCAAAAAGCTTTTTCAAGATGATGCCCACTCTGTGATCCTGGGAGTCTTTAAGCATTACACCCCCATCGCTAGGAAGGGTCATGCACAAGGTAATCTGCACTACGGAGAAATCCACCTTGGGCTACTCAAAAAACTGCTGAAAATCAGGAGCCAGTGAATAAAGCTTAGTCATAGCTTTAGAGAGCTGGAAAGAGCTTTCTGGGGCATCCCACTGCTCAGTCACCAGAGTAATGGGCTGCGAGTGGGACAGAAAAAAGGTGAACAGCACATTACAATGGTCTATGACCGAACACTGAGACATAGAAAGTTGAGAGTCCAATTAAGCTCTTTCAGAGCATCAGCAATGAAACAGTGGCACAACTTTGTATTGCTCCTTCTGGGTCTGCAACTGGGGTACACCAAATACATGTGCTTCTTGTGTCTTTGGAATAGTCATGATGATACCAACCACTACATACAGAAACAATGGTCAAACTGAGATGAATCCATATCTGGCAGATATATTGTGAAGCATCTGCTGTTAGTACATTGTGAGAAAATATATCTAAAAAAAACAAGAAAACACAGTGGAGTGACAATGACCCTGAAATGGACTTTAATAGAAGAATCAAAGTTCCAATTGTACAATAAAACAATCCACATAAAGATAAAATAATCCACATAAAAACCTATAGGACCTAATCCGCTGGTAGCACGGGACCCGACATGGTTCGCGTTGCAACAAAATGTCTTCCTCAGGGGTCCTATGAATAATAGGGTACAATGAAATCATATATATATAAAAGGTATGGAATATCTATTACAGTGGATCTAGAGATGTGTGTGACATCATACACAAAATATAATATGGTGCAAGAAATGAATCAAATTGAACTAGTGAAGTGATGAGTTAATAAAACTAAAGTGAATAAGTGAAAAAAGGAATAAAGGTAACTATAAAAGAAGCTCTACGAAGGTGAAAAATGATGCAAAATGCAGAATGTGATAAAAAAGCCTCTGGTGAGGTAAGAGTGGTGACCATATTTATGATATAAGAACTGTGTTGTGAATTACATTAACAAAGACACAAGGAAATAAGGAATAGAAAGAAAAAAGGGGAAAGACAGTATACAGGACAACATACATGCCCTAAAAGTCCTAAAGTGGTAGACACATGGTAAAACTAGTTTATCCAAAAGAGATAAATTAAAATATTAAAGACGCTCATACCAATTACATTTATTTTGGTCTTATCTAAAAAGGTTAAAAATATATATCCTTCCTTATCAAAAAAGTGTAGCGATGATAAAAACCAGAAACGCCAATAAGGTCTGATTCCATCTGAACATTAAAACTAAAACGGTAGATTATGGGGTCCTTTTATCAAGCAGCGCTAGTGGGGTTAGCGCATTGGACATTTCATCATGCGCTAACCCCCATGGCTGGCTAAAAAACTAACGTCTGCTCAATGCAGGCGTTAGCGGCTAGCACGGCATGCAGTTTAACACGCGGTATTATTCACGTTAAACCCCTACCGCAGCTTGATAAAAGGACCCCTGTGTCTCTAGTTTACATATTTAAATGGCTCTCCCGCTCACGCGAGTTCTCACTGCTTTGGTTTTAGCAGTGCTCTTCTCTCCACATATCGGGTAAAATTTTTGTTCATTTTAAGTTTGTGGCTCAGCTTGTTCTTTTTCATATTTCTATCACGTCAGGTTTTTTTCCAGTTATTAATTAGTCTCTACACGCTGACCCACGGCACATGGACACATGTAATAGTTTTCATTTTATGACTGCACAATTTTCATTGCAATGCAGTTTCTTCCGTTGGCCTCCCGGACACATTTATGTGTTTTCTTTTAGTGTTTTTTCTATTAGTGTTTTTATTTTTGTATGGTCAGCGTAGTGTGTGGTTTCCTTCTATTTTTTATTTTTATTGCCATGCTTATTTTATAGTTTAAGGACAAGATATTTATTGCTTTTTAAACTCTTTATACCGGAAGTTCCCTTCCGTTAACCTTCATTCCTTCATATATTTTTGTGGCATTGACTGTCCTCCATTTATTGTATCTCCAGTGCCAGTATAGTATATAATTCATATTTATAATACAAGTTGCCTTTTTACCCTTTCCATTATTTTCATCTTTAGCATGTTTAGTGACGTTTTTCCTCTCAAATAGTTTAGTTTTAATGTTAAGATGGAATCAGACCTTATTGGTGTTTCTGTTTTTTATCATCGCTACACTTTTTTGATAAGGAAGGATATATATGTTTTAATATATTTTTTAACCTATTTTTTAACCTTTTTTAGATAAGACCAAAATAAATGTAATTGTATTTTAAAATTGGTATGAGCATCTAATATTTTAATTTATCTCTTTTGGATCAACTAGTTTTACCATGTGTCTACCACCATAGGACTTTTAGGGTATGTATGTTGTCCTGTATAGTGTCTTTCCCCTTTTTTCTTTCTATTCCTTATTTCCTTGTGTCTTTGTCAATGTAATTCACAACACAGTTCTTATATTAAGAACATAAGAATTGTCGCTGCTGGGTCAGACCAGTGGTCCATCATGCCCAGCAGTCCGCTCACACGACGGCCCTCTGGTCAAAGACCAGCACCCTAACCGAGACTAGCCCTATCAGCGTATGTCCTTGTTCACCAGAGGCTTTTTTTTCACACTGCATTTTGCATCATTTTTCACCTTTGTAGAGCTTTTTTTATAGTTACCTTTATTCCTTTTTTCACTTATTCACTTTAGTTTTATTAACTCATCATTTCACTAGTTCAATTTGATTCACTTCTTGCACTAATTTACTTTATTTCTTGCACCATATTATATTTTGTAAATGATGTCACACACATCTCTAGGATCTACCATAAAGTACAGTTACTTACCGTAACAGGTGTTATCCAGGGACAGCAGGCAGATATTCTCTACATGTGGGTGACGTCATCCACGGAGCCACGTCGCGGACAGCTTTTCAAGCAAACTTGATTGAAGATCTCAAGTTTGCTAATGCTGCACCGTGCATGCGTGTGCCTTCCCGCTCAGCTAGAGGGCGCGTCTCCTCAACGTGGTCCTCAGTACAGATAGCTAGCAAAGAAGCTAACCCGGGAAGGTGGGAGGATTTCAAGAATACCTGCCTGCTGTCCCTGGATAACACCTGTTATGGTAAGTAACTGTGCTTTATCCCAGGACAAGCAGGCAGAATATTCTCTACATGTGGGTGATCTCCAAGCTAACTAGGAAGGGACGGTGGGAGAGTTGGCAATTTAGGAGAACAGATTACGCAAAACCGACTGGCCAAACTGGCCGTTGCACCTGGAAAAAGTATCCAGACAGTAGTGAAAGGCGGCCTTGCAGATCTCCTCAATAGGCGTGGACCTGAGCAAAGCGACAGACGCCGCCATCGCTTTGACTTTATGCCCTGTGACCCTACCCGGCAGCGGAAGACCAGCCTGAGTGTAGCAGAAGAAAATACAAGCAGCCAACCAGTTAGACAAGGTTCGCTTGGAAACAGGACGGCCCAACCGATTAGGATCAGAAGATATGAAGAGTTGAGGAGCTGTCCGATGAGACTGGGTGCGTTGGAGGTAAAAAGCCAACGACCTCTTACAGTCAAGAGTGTAAAGCGTCACTTCACCAGGATGAGAATGGGGTTTTGGAAAAAACACCGGAAGAACAATGGACTGGTTGAGGTGGAAATCTGAAACCACCTTGGGCAAGAACTTAGGATGAGTACGAAGGACCACCTTGTCATGATGAAAAACAGTAAAAGGCGGGTCTGCAACCAGAGCTTGCAGCTCACTGACTCTGCGAGCAGACGTGAGGGCAACCAGGAACACCATCTTCCAAGTGAGGTACTTCAGATGAGCCTTATCAATGGGTTCAAATGGATGTTTCATCAATTGAGCCAGAACCACATTAAGATCCCAAACCACGCGGGGGAGGCTTGAGAGGTGGTTTCACATTGAAAAGCCCCTTCATAAATCTTGAAACCAAAGGATGAGCAGTAAGAGGTTTTCCCTGTACTGGTTCATGATAAGCAGTAATAGCACTGAGATGGACTCTAATGGATGTAGATTTAAGTCCAGAGTTAGACAGAGAAAGGAGATAATCCAACACCAATTCCACTGCCAAGGAAGTTGGATCATGATGATGAAGAAGACACCAGGAAGAAAACCGAATCCACTTCTGTTGGTAACATTGCTGCGTGGCCGGTTTCCTGGAGGCATCAATAATTTGACGGACAGGCTGAGAGAGGATAAATTGAGAAGAACTCAGCCCGAGAGAAACCAAGCTGTCAGGTGTAGACTGCAGGTTGGGATGTAGAAGTGATTCCTGATTCTGAGTAAGCAGAGTAGGAAATATTGGCATAAGTATTGGTTCACTAGAACAGAGTTGAAGTAGAAGGGAAAAACAATGTTGTCTGGGCCACCGTGGAACAATGAGAATCATGGTGGCTGCTTCTCTCTTGAGCTTGAACAGGGTTCTCAACATGAGAGGAAGTGAAGACATATAAAAACCGACCCATCCAATCGAGAAGAAAAGCATCCGCCACCAGTGGAGAGTAAAGTCTGGAGCAAAACTAGGGCAGCTGGTTATTGTGAGGGGCTGCAAATAAGTCCACCTGTGGCGTGCCTCATTGAGCAAACAAAGACTGAAGAGTTACAGAGTCGAGAGTCCATTCGTGAGGTTGGAAAATTCTGCTGAGGTTGTCTGCTAGTAGATTCTTCTCTCCTTGAAAGTAGACAGCCTTCAGGAACAGATTGCGAGCTGAGGCCCAAGCCCAAATGTTCTGGGCTTTCTGACACAACAGGAGAGATCCTGTGCCCCCTTGCTTGTTTATGTAGTACATAGCTACTTGATTGTCCATGCAAAGGAGGAGGACTTGAGGGCAGAGAAGATGTTGAAACACCTTGATGGCATAAAACATTGCTCTGAGTTCCAGGAAGTTGATGTGAAATTTCCTCTCCATGGCAGTCCAAAGACCCTGAGTCTGCAGATCATCTATGTGTGCTCCAGCATGCATAAAGAGACGCGTCTGTTGTGATGGGGAGGCAAGTGAAAAAGAAGACCTCTGGATAGGTTTGAGGAGGTCAACCACCATTGAAGCAACTGCAGAAGAGACGATGTCACAGATATGTGTTGTGAAAGACAATCCATCACCAGAGACCACTGGTAGAGTCCACTGAGGAGTACGCAGATGGAGTCTTGCCAATGGCGTGACATGAACAGTGGAAGCCATGTGGCCTAGAAAAACCATCATGTGTCTGGCAGAGATGATGTGAAGTGGAACTACTTGCTGACAAAGATGGATGAGAGTCTAAAGACGATCCGGTGGGAGGAACACTCTCATGAGAGTAGTGTCTTTGGGACATTGCTGTGAACAAGGCTGTTCTGTGAACTTCAAAAAGATAAGTCGCTCTACATTTCATATTCTGCTCTTTTCACTGGTTTTCAGCATTACCGTATTTTCACATAGATAACGCGCACCCGTGTAAAATGCGCACACGGGTATAGCGCGCGAAAAACACAACTTTATGTACAGAAATTTTTATATACCGCGCACACACGTATACCGCGCATGCTGCCCAACTCTCCTTTCACCCGCCCCGACTCTCCTCTGGCCACCCCGACTCTCCTTTCGCCCGCCCCAACTCTCCTCTCCCCCTTGAAGTCCTGTCCCCACCCTGAAAACCTGATGCCCCCCCCCGACGTTCGATTCACCACCCCCCCTCGCAGGACCGCTCGCACCCCCACCCCGAAGGACCGCCGACTCCCCGACAATATCGGGCCAGAAGGGAGCCCAAACCCTCCTGGCCACGGCGACCCCCTACCCCCACCCCGCACTACATTACGGGCAGGAGGGATCCCAGGCCCTCCTGCCCTCGACGCAAACCCCCCTCCCTCCAACGACCGCCCCCCCCCCCAAGAACCTCCGAAAGCCCCCCCAGCCGACCCGTGACCCCCCTGGCCGACCCCCACGACACCCCCACCCCCCTTCCCCGTACCTTTGGAAGTTGGCCGGACAGACGGGAGCCAAACCCGCCTGTCCGGCAGCAGCCAACGACGGAATGAGGCCGGATTGGCCCATCCGTCCCAAAGCTCCGCCTACTGGTGGGGCCTAACGCGCGTGGGCCAATCAGAATAGGCCCTGGAGCCTTAGGTCCCACCTGGGGGCGCGGCCTGAGGCACATGGTGACTAAAGTAGGGAAAATCCTGTTATAAATCCTGTGTTTTAGGGTTGCACTGATAGAACCTGCATTTTTGTTTAAAATACTGTGTTTTAGGTGGCTTAGAGCCTATATTTCTGTCTTACTAGGATTCAGCCATTGTTTTCTGCTGATTAGGTGGAGAAGGGAGGGGCTCTGGTTTACTTCTAAGGTTAATTGCATTATCTTTGGGACATTGCTGTGAACAAGGCTGTCCTGGAACTTCAATAAGATAAGTTGCTCTGCATTTCATATTCTGCTCTTTTCACTGGTTTTCAGCATTATATCTGCTTAATTTCTCTTCTCATCCCTGTTTCTTATTAAAAAAAAAAAAAAAAGCACAAAAAATAAACCCTTCTCTTTCCTCTGTTAAATCTTATTTCCTCTTTCCTCTGTTAAATCTTATTTCCTATTTCCCTTTCCCTTCATAGGAATAAGGGTAAGACTTATAGACCCACCAACCCCAGGGACCACTATTCATATATAGAGACCCATATATTCAGGACTACTCAAATCAAGTCACTTCACAACCAATCAAGATGACCTTTATTCTATGCAATCACTGTGGTGCTTTAATTCCAAGACATACTATTTGGAGGCTTAAGGCTTGCCCCATCTGTCTTCAACTTGCCAGTATTAAGGAGGAGCTCTGCAAACTTAAACAGGAATTGAATACAATTAAAGCAGCTTCCATCACTCCACAAAATCATACCAACTTACCACCTCTACCTCAAAGAATAAAACAGCCCAGGAATAAATGGGTCACAGTAGGCTCAGGAAGACTGCGACATATAACACAGAAACATCCACCTTCACTAATATTACCTCTACAGAATTCCTTCGCTCCACTAGTGCACTGCGATACTCAAGAAAACAGAAGGGAGTTGGGACTTGAACCAATGAAGGAAACTCAAGAGAACAAGAGCACCCTAAGTACAAATAAAAAAGCCAAAAACAGAAAACTATTACTGTTGGGGGATTCCATCATCAGAGGCATTAACCTTGGAACACAGGGCGCGGAGACCAAAATAGTGAAATGTCTTCCAGGATCCTCAGCTACCAGGAGTTCCAGGCAAATACTGACTATAATTAAGGAAGAAACTAAGGATTTTAACACTGATGTTGTTATCCATCTGGGAACAAATGACCTGGCCAACAACTCCACACTTGCAGCACAGAAAGCTTTTCGGGAGCTTGGTGAGGGCGTGAAACCTTTTGTAAAGACTTTAGCTTTTTCTGAAATACTGCCTGCATATGGAAAAGGAGAGCAAAGAGTGAAAAACACAGAGGACTTTAATAGATGGCTCAGAGCCTGGTGTCATCAAGAAGGCTTCAGGTACATAGGAGGATGGAGAAATACATGGAAGGACAAGAAGCTATATTACACTGATGGGCTACATATTACTACAGCAGGAAAAAGAAACCTTGCAGAGAAATTTAGACAATATTTTTCTAGGCATTTAAACTAGAAGGTGGGGGTGGTGTATGTACGAAGGACAATTATAGAGACCACCCCCGGCAAAAGAAAAGATGTGATAGTAGTAAAGGCTGCAACATAAGCAATATCAGCAACTCATTGCTTAGTATTGCAACGGAAAGTGAAACGAAACAAAAATCCATACGAAAAAGGAGATTATCGCTGAAAAATAGCTGGAAAGCGATGACCACAAATGCTCGCAGTCTAAGCAACAAAGTTCATGATCTGCAAGCCCTGATGTTAGAGGCAGATCTAGATATTGTTGCTATCACAGAGACATGGTTCAGTGAATCACATGGATGGGATGCAAACATACCGGGATATAATCTTTTTAGGAAGGACAGAGATGGTCATAAAGGTGGAGGAGTAGCTCTCTATGTAAAGATCAATATTCAAGCGACCGAAATGCAAGGGACCTGGGGAGAGGAAGAAGCGATATGGATGGCTCTGAAAAGAGAAGATGGAACTTCTATCTACGTGGGTGTAGTCTACAGACCTCCGACTCAATCGCAGCAAATTGATAAGGATCTGATTGTGGATATCCAAAAGTTTCGAAGGAAAGAGGAGGTTCTGCTGTTGGGAGATTTCAACCTGCTGGATGCGGACTGGAATGTTCCGTCTGCGGAATCGGAAAGAAGTAGGGAGATTGTGGATGCCTTTCAAGAGGCTCTGCTCAGACAAATGGTGACGGAACCTACAAGGGAAAAAGCGATATTGGATCTGGTCCTCACAAATGGAGAGAGTATCTCTAATGTTCGAGTGGGTGCTCACCTGGGAAGTAGCGATCATCAAACGGTTTAATTTGATATAACGGCTAAAGTGGAGAGCGGTCACACGATACTTAAAGTCCTAGATTTCAAACGTACGGACTTTAATACAATGGGAAAGCATCTGAAGAAAGAGCTGTTAGGATGGGAGGACATAAGAGAAGTAGAAAGACAGTGGTCTAAGCTGAAAGGAGCGATAAAAATGGCTACGGACCTTTATGTGAAGAAAATCAATAAAAATAAGAGAAAAAGCAAGCCGATATGGTTCTCCAACCTAGTGGCTGAGAAAATAAAGGCGAAAGAGTTGGCGTTCATGAAATATAAAAAAACCCAAGAAGAGGAGAGCAGAAAGGACTACAGGGTGAAACTGAAAGAAGCCAAGAGAGAGATACGTTTGGCGAAGGCACAGGCAGAATGGCTAAAAATGTAAAAAAGGGAGATAAAAATTTTTTCTGATATATTAGTGAAAGGAGGAAGATAAAAAATGGAATTGCTAGGCTAATAGATGCTGGGAACCAATATGTGGAGAGTGATGAGGAGAAAGCAAATGTGCTAAACAAATACTTCTGTTCTGTGTTCACAGAAGAAAATCCTGGAGAAGGACCGAGATTGTCTGGCAAAGTTACACGAGAAAATGGAGTAGATTCTGCACCATTCAAGGAGGAGGGTGTTTATGAGCAACTTGAAAAACTGAAGGTGGACAAAGCGATGGGACCAGACAGGATCCATCCCAGGATACTAAGGGAGCTCAGAGAGGTTCTGGCGAGTCCTATTAAAGACTTGTTCAACAAATATCTGGAGACGGGAGTGATTCCTGGGGACTGGAGGAGAGCGGATGTGGTCCCTATTCATAAAAGTGGTCACAGGGATGAAGCAGGAAACTACAGGCCGGTGAGCCTCACTTCAGTTGTTGGAAAAATAATGGAAGTGTTGCTGAAAGAAAGGATAGTGTACTTCCTTGAATCTAATGGGTTACAGGATCCGAGGCAACATGGCTTTACAAAAGGTAAATCGTGCCAAACGAACCTGATTGAATTTTTTCATTGGGTGACCAGAGAGCTGGATCGAGGACATATGCTAGGTGTAATTTACTTGGATATCAGCAAAGCCTTTGATACATAGGAGGCTCATAGGAGGCTGTTGAACAAACTTGAAGGGCTGAAGTTAGGACCCAAAGTGGTGAATGGGTCAGAAACTGGCTATCGGACAGACGCCAGAGGGTGGTGGTTAATGGAAGTCGCTCGAAGGAAGGAAAGGTGACTAGTGGAGTCCCTCAGGGTTCAGTGCTGGGGCCAATCCTATTCAATATGTTTGTGAGTGACATTGCTGAAGGGTTAGAAGGAAAAGTGTGCCTTTTTGCAGATGATACCAAGATTTGTAACAGAGTAGACACCGAAGAGGGAGTGGAAAATATGAAAAAAGATCTGCAAAAGTTAGAGGAATGGTCTAATGCCTGGCAACTAAAATTCAATGCAAAGCAATGCAGAGTAATGCATTTGGGGATTAATAATAGGAAGGAACCGTATATGCTGGGAGGAGAGAAGCTGATGTGCATGGACGGGGAGAGGGACCTTGGGGTTATAGTGTCTGAAGATCTAAAGGCGAAAAAACAGTGTGACAAGGCAGTGGCTGCTGCCAGAAGGATGCTGGGCTGTATAAAGAGAGGCGTAGTCAGTAGAAGGAAGAAGGTGTTGATGCCCCTGTACAGGTCATTGGTGAGGCCCCACTTGGAGTATTGTGTTCAGTTTTGGAGACCGTATCTGGCGAAAGACGTAAGAAGACTTGAGGCGGTCCAGAGGAGGGCGATGAAAATGATAGGAGGCTTGCGCCAGAAGACGTATGAGGAGAGACTGGAAGCCCTGAATATGTATACCGTAGAGGAAAGGAGAGACAGGGGAGATATGATTCAGACGTTCAAATACTTGAAGGGTATTAATGTAGAACAAAATCTTTTTCAGAGAAAGGAAAATGGTAAAACCAGAGGATATAATTTGAGGTTGAGGGGTGGTAGATTCAAGGGCAATGTTAGGAAATTCTACCTTACGGAGAGGATAGTGGATGCCTGGAATGTGCTCCCAAGAGAGGTGGTGGAGAGTAGAGAATGACACGGTGAAAAAATTGGTCCCCGTCACCGCCCCGTCCCCGTCTCACCATCCCCGTCACCGCCCCGTCCCCGTCTCACCAACCCCGTCACCGCCCCGTCCCCGTCTCACCATCCTCTTCACCGCCCCGTCACCGCCACTGCCACCCCATTCACCGCCCCGTCACCGCCACTGCAATCCCATTCACTTTTCTTTATTTACGTATAAAGGAAACATTCTTTAAAACTTTAAAACTTTAAAACTTAGTTAAATATTAGTTAATAACTATACAAAAACAAAACACGCAGAGAAAAAATTAATTAATAAAAATTCTCAAAACTGACACATTTTGATCACTAAATTTAAAATAGTTATTTTTCATACAGTTTTTCAATCACTAATCTTCCACCACCCCTGGGGCTAGCAATGCAAAAACAAACACGACATGTACTTTAAATGCTGCCGTGATTAGCATAGTGACCGCGGCTACGGCTGCAAGTCTCCCCTCCCCCCAGCGATCACGGCAGGAGGGCACCCAACCCCTCCTGTAGACCCCCCCAACGGCCCTCCCGACAATCGCAGCAGAAGGGTACCCAACCCCTCCTGCCGGTCCTCCCAATGGCCTCCCCTAAGATCGCCGGCAGGAGGGTACCCAACCCCTCCTGCTGGACCCCCCCCCCAACGAACCCTCCCACCCCGGAACCCCCTTAGTCTTACTTTTCAAGTTGGACCGGACAGCTCCTCGCTCGTCTGGCCAGCAGGCCTGCCTCCGTCCAAATGAGGCGGGCCCGCCCCTCCCCTCCCCTCCCCTGCCTCCCAATGGCCTCCCCTAAGATCGCCGGCAGGAGGGTACCCAACCCCTCCTGCTGGACCCCCCCCCAACGAACCCTCCCACCCCGGAACCCCCTTAGTCTTACTTTTCAAGTTGGACCGGACAGCTCCTCGCTCGTCTGGCCAGCAGGCCTGCCTCCGTCCAAATGAGGCGTGCCCGCCCCTACCCTGCCCAACCCACAGGATCCTAGGGCCTGATTGGTCTAGGCACCTAAAGCCACTCCCGCTATAGGAGGGGCCTTAGGTGCTTGGGCCAATCAGGCCCTAGGATCCTGTGGGTTAGGCAGGGGAGGTGAGGAGCGGGCCCGCCTCATTTGGACGGAGGCAGGCCTGCTGGCCAGACGAGCGAGGAGCTGTCCGGTCCAACTTGAAAAGTAAGACTAAGGGGGTTCCGGGGTGGGAGGGTTCGTTGGGGGGGGGTCCAGCAGGAGGGGTTGGGTACCCTCCTGCCGGCGATCTTAGGGGAGGCCATTGGGAGGCAGGGGAGGGGAGGGGAGGGGAGGGGCGGGCCCGCCTCATTTGGACGGAGGCAGGCCTGCTGGCCAGACGAGCGAGGAGCTGTCCGGTCCAACTTGAAAAGTAAGACTAAGGGGGTTCCGGGGTGGGAGGGTTCGTTGGGGGGGGGTCCAGCAGGAGGGGTTGGGTACCCTCCTGCCGGCGATCTTAGGGGAGGCCATTGGGAGGACCGGCAGGAGGGGTTGGGTACCCTTCTGCTGCGATTGGCAGGAAGGGTTGAAATGACAAATGAGGAGCACGGTGAAATAGCGGTTCCTAGAAGGGGGTACATTGGCCCGCGGGGACAAACCTGTTCACCGTTTCCGCGGTCGGTGAATGGCCTTGTCCCCGTCACCGCAGCGACTGCTAGTTTTCTTCCCCGTTTTCGGCGGTGACCCGCGGCTTAAATGCGGTGGCCGCGGGTAAACCGTCACCGTGTCATTCTCTAGTGGAGAGTAAAACTGTGACTGAGTTCAAAGAAGCGTGGGATGAACACAGAAGATTTAGAATCAGAAAATAATATTAAATATTGAACTGGGCAGACTTGCACGGTCTGTGTCTGTGTATGGCTGTTTGGTGGAGGATGGGCAGGGGAGGGCTTCAATGGCTGGGAGGGTGTAGATGGGCTGGAGTAAGTACATAAGTACATAAGTACATAAGTAGTCGCCTCCGCCGGGGCAGACCAGAGGTCCATCCAGCCCAGCGGTCCGCTCACGCGGCGGCCCATCAGGCATATTGCCTGAGCAGCGGTCCCTGACTAATTTTATACCTACCTCTACACTTATCTCTAAACCTTCCACTGCTCTTATCTGTACCCCTCAATCCCTTTGTCCTCCAGGAACCTATCCAGGTCTTCCTTGAAACCCTGTACTGTGCTATTTCTTATCACGGCCTCCGGAAGGGTGTTCCATGTGTCCACCACCCTCTGTGTGAAAAAGAATTTCCTTGCGTTTGTTCTAAACCTGTCCCCCTTCAATTTCATCGAGTGACCCCTTGTTCTTGTGGTTTCTTTCAAATTGAAAAATCTGTCCTTGTCAACCTTTTCGATGCCCCTCAGGATCTTGAAGGTCTCTATCATATCTCCTCTGAGTCTCCGCTTTTCCAGGGAGAACAGCCCCTGCTTCTTCAGTCTGTCAGTGTATGTAAGGTTTTCCATACCCTTAATCAGTTTAGTTGCTCTTCTCTGGACTCCCTCAAGCATTGCCATGTCCTTTTTGAGGTACGGTGACCAGTACTGTACACAGTATTCCAGATGCGGGCGCACCATAGCCCGGTACAGTGGCAGGATGACTTCCTTCGTTCTGGTCGAGATACCCTTCTTAATGATATCTAACATTTGGTTTGCTTTCCTCGAGGCTGTGGCGCACTGTGCCGACGCCTTCAATATCATGTCTACCATCACTCCCAGGTCTCTTTCCAGCTTACTGACCCCTAGCATTGATCCCCCCATTTTGTATGTGAACATCGGGTTCCTTCTCCCTATATGCATGACCTTGCATTTCTCTACATTGAAGCTCATTTGCCACTTTTTCACCCATTCTTCCAGTGTCGTAAGATCCCTTTGGAGATCCTCGCAATCTACCGTGGTTTCAACCTTGCTGAATAGGTTGGTGTCATCTGCGAATTTGATGACCTCACATTTTGTTCCCGCCTCCAGGTCGTCAATGAATATGTTAAACAGGAGCGGTCCCAGCACTGACCCTTGAGGAACCCCGCTCGTGATCCCTTGCCAGTCCAAGTAGTGGCCCTTTACACCAACCCTCTGCTTCCTCTGCCAGCCAGTTTTTGATCCATCGGTGGACCTCCCCTCGCACCCCGTGATTCCATAGCTTCCTGAGCAACCGCTCATGTGGTACCTTATCGAAGGCTTTCTGGAAGTCTAGGTAAATTATGTCTATGGGTTCACCTTTGTCCACCTGGTTATTTACCCCCTCAAAGAAATACAACAAGTTTGTGAGGCACGACCTACCCTTGCAGAACCCATGCTGGCTCGACCTTAGCTGTCCATTTTTTTCGATATGATCACAGATGCTGTCCTTAATCAGCGCCTCCATCATCTTTCCCGGGACCGATGTGAGGCTTACCGGCCTATAGTTTCCCGGGTCGCCCTTTGAACCCTTCTTGAAGATGGGCGTGACATTAGCTATTTTCCAGTCCTCCGGGATCTCTCCAGTTTTTAGGGATAGGTTGCATATTTGCTGAAGTGTCTCTGCTATTTCATTCCTTAATTCCTTGAGCACCCTTGGGTGAATGCTGTCCGGACCTGGCGACTTGTCACTCTTTAGCTTGTCTATCTGCCTGAGGACATCCTCCTGGCTCTTAACAGAGCCAAGTCTTAACAGAGATTTCGGCAGTTGGAACCCAAGCATAGTACTGGGTAAAGCTTTGGATTCTTGCCCAGAAATAGCTAAGAAGAAAAAATAAATAAAAAAATAAATAAAAAAATTTAAATTGAATCAGGTTGGGCAGACTGGATGGACCATTCGGGTCTTTATCTGCCGTCTTCTACTATGTTACTATGTTACTATGTGTCCAGGATTGCCCCAATAAATTGAGAACGCTGAGTCGGAATGAGATGCGATTTGGGGAAGTTGACTTTGAATCCCAGAAGTTGAAGAAAAGAAATGGTCTGAGATGTTGCAAGGACCACTTCCTGAGATGAGGGACCCTTGATTAACCAGTTGTCCAGGTAAGGAAAGACTTGGAGGCCG
Source organism: Geotrypetes seraphini (assembly GCF_902459505.1). Classification (NCBI taxonomy): domain Eukaryota; kingdom Metazoa; phylum Chordata; class Amphibia; order Gymnophiona; family Dermophiidae; genus Geotrypetes; species Geotrypetes seraphini. The sequence continues at coordinate 152,742,273 of NC_047087.1, read as the reverse complement.
TGTGAACGGAGAGATGCGGCCACTACAATCAGGCATTTCGTGAATACTCTGGGAAAAGTTGCCAGACCGAAGTAGAGTAATGACAATGATTGATCTGAAACCTGAAGAATTTCCTGGAAGCCAGATGAATAGGTATATGTGTGTAGGTTTCCTTGAGATCTAGGGAGCATAGCCAGTCGTTCTGATCAATGAGGGGATAAAGAAGCGCAAGCAACAACATCCTGAACTTCTCCTTCACCAAAAATTTGTTGAGATCTCTGAGATCTAAGATGAGTCTGAAATCTCTGGTCTTCTTGGGAACCAGGATGTAGCGGGAGTAGAACCCCCAGCCCCGCTGATCGAGAGGAACTTCCTCAATGGCAGAAGACGGGAGGATTTTGCAGGATTCGAAGCAGACTCTTTTGGAGGACTATCTGGTGGAAAAGTCTGAAGATTGAGAGAGTAACCCTGCGAATGATGTTGAGGACCCACAGGTCTGAGGTGATGAGTTCCCAATGATTGAGGAAGAATTGAAGATGACCTCCGATGGACTGAGGGCAAGATGGAGAAATGAAAAGACTGGTTATGTCCCTGAGAAACATGTCACAAAGGTTGGGTAGCTTTGAGTTGCACAGGCTGCTTGTTCTGCTGTTGCTGCTGACGTGGTTGCTGCTGCTGCTGCTGTCGTTGTCTACGAGGTTGAGATTGAGAGGCTTGTAGAGGACGAGCAGTAAAACGCCTCTGATAAGAAGACTGTGGTCTGAAAGGGTGAGCAGGTGGAGGCTTTTTCTTGTTTTTAATCAAAGTATCCCACCTGGTTTCATGAGCCAATAACTTTTGAGTAGGATTCCCCAAAATGTTTGTTGCCCAAACAAGGAGCATTGGCTAAGCGATCTTGGTGGTTAACATCTAGCTCAGATACTCAAAGCCAAGCTAAGCGCCTCATAGCCACAGCCATAGCAATAGTACGAGAGGTAAGCTCAAAAGTGTCATAAATTGAGCGTACCAAAAACTTACGCAGTTGTAGTAAGCTGGAAGTATATTGTTGTAGAAGAGGTACCTTACTCTCAGGAAGATACTTCTGTAAGGTAGAGATTTGCTGAACCAAGTGTTTGAGGTAAAAGAAAAAATGGAAAGCATAATTGCCAGACTGGTTGGCAAGCATGGCATTTTGATATAAACACTTGCCAAATCGGTCCATGATCTTACCTTTTCTGCCAGGAGGAACAGAAGCATAGACACTGGCCCCTGCAGACTTCTTCAGGGTGGACTCTACCAGGAGAGACTCATGAGTAAGCTGAGGCTTGTCAAAGCCTGGAATAAAAATTACTCAATAAAGGGCGTCAAGCTTACGAGGAGCACCAGGGACAGTCAAAGGAGCTTCAAGATTTTTATAAAAAGTCTCCCGCAAAATATCATGAAGGGGGAGCTTGAGAAACTCTTTAGGAGGCTGATCAAAATCCAATGCACCAAAAAATGCTTTAGATTTCTTTGAATCAGACTCTAGAGGGATAGAAAGTGTCTCTTGACATTTCCCTCAAAAACTTTGAAAAAGAAGTCTGTTCTGGTTTAGGAACAGGTTCTTGAGAAGAAGGATCTTCATCAGAGGAAACCTCATCATCTGTCAGAAGAGGCTCCTCAGAATCCTCCCAGAGATCAGAGTCCCGCACCAAAGGTAAACGACCCCGAGAATCTGGAGTCGAGGAATCAATATGCTTAGTCTTCAACACCGATTTCCCCGATCTGACCGACATCGTGTCAGGGGAAGTGTGATCAGAAGAACAATATCGAACTGGCTCCAACATCGACCCCTGGGCAGGCAGTGCCAAAGAAGCCTTTGCTAAGGTGGCACAACCGTAGATGCTGGTTCTGCAAAAGTCAGTGCTGAGGAAACAGGTTCAGATGGCACCGGAGCCGGCGTCAGCACCCTAGACTCAGAACGAATCGGTGCTACAAGGGTCGATGCCGATAACAAGGGCTCAGATCAGACTGGCAACGAGGGAGCTGGTGGCAACAAGGCAGGGAGTATTAGTTGTAACTGCTCCCGTAATTGGACTTGCATTATTGCTGCAATTTTGTCATCCAAGGATTGCATCGGTACCACTTGCTTTTTCGCCGGTACCTTTGGTGCCACTCTGTGCTCCTGAGATGAGGAGGCCGATGACGAGGCACTCACCTTAATGGGAGCCGAGTGTTTTTTGGGGCGCCTCAAAGTCTGCAAGACTTGGCTCACTGTTGAAGCGACCTGAGGGCCTGTAGGGGTAGGGGAAGGCTTCTTAGCTGGCTTACCTACTGGCTGCAAAACTGAGAAAGAATCCTGCGGTGTCAATGTATGCGACGCCGATTTTGGTGTGGGCGCCGTCGTCGGAGTCGATGGTGAATCACCATCCATACCAGACCCGAAGAGTTGAATTTGCTGTTGAATTTGATGGTTTTTGAGGGTCCTTTTCTGAAGAGATGAACAACGGGTGCAAGAATCAGCCTTATGATCTGGACCCAGACACAGTGGATCCTTGAGGGAAATAGGGCGGGTACACTGTTGACACTTCTTGAAGCACGACTGTGGAAGAGACATGAAGGGAAATACGGCCTCAGCAAAATCGAAGGTCGAGGCCTGAATTGTGGTAACAGGCTCCGCCGGGCTGCGGCCACAAAAACGTGAAAAAACTGAAGTTCTGTGTTTTTTTTTTAAATAAAGAAAAGGAAAAACTAAATTAAAAAAATGACAAAAAGTGAAGAAAAAAAGCTGCGTGAGCAGGAAGGCAGTGAGAAAAATTTCAAGAGCCGTTGAAACGCGACTTATTAGCTCCGCATAAACTAAGAAAATGAGGGACCGCGCGCCTCCGTCGGACGTGAAAGCACTCGCGCATGCAAGGTGCAGGCTAGCCAGAACTTTCTAAATTCTTAAAGTGCAATTCACTCTAAAATGTCCGTACCGGAGCTCCGTCGGTGCCGTCACCCATTAGTGAGAATATGCTGCCTGCTTGTCCTGGGATAATTATATTTAAGGTGCTGGTGTTATCATTTCAAGTTACAGTAAACTCTCAATTATCCAGCACCCATGGGGATTGGTGGATGCTGGATAACTGTAGTTTCTGATTGCTTGAGAGTTACTTTAAAAATAGTTTTGCCTCCCTTTCCACCTCCCTCTCTCTATCATTCCCCTACCCCTACTAGTAGGTCCCACATCTGTTCCTCCCTTCAGTCTGAGTTACTTTCTCTCCCCTCTTATACGTCCAGCGTCCATCTCATCTGCACTCTGATGGACCTGCTCTCCTGCACCCTGATGGACTTATGGATCCAGCTTCCATCTCTCCTGAACCCTGCATGACCTGCTGGATCCTTCCCCCCCACACACCTGGTCGACCTACCCCCTCATCTGCCCTTCAACCCTCCATGTAGATCTGGTCTCCTAGACCTCCCTCACTTACTGAAGCAACAGCACTGTAGGTAGGCTCCTCACAGCCAGCCCCGGCAAGGCCTTTCCTCTGCCACATTGGAAGTAACGTCAGAGCAAAGGCCCTGTTCGTGAGCAGCCTATTTTCAGCGCTGCCTTTGCTGACCAGCTGCTGCTTTGGGTAAAGCAGGAGGGGAGGTTCAAGATCACTGCCACTGCTGCTTACGGGGCTAGAGGGAGAACATAGTTTTTTTGCCGATGATTATTTTTGCTGGTTGGGTTGAGTACCATTTGATTGAGTACCAGTTAATCAGGATTCTGTATCCATTTGGGAATACCCTGGTATTTGTCACAAAATGTGGCATTCAAAGAGCTCCTCAAGGTCTGAGTTAGCAATGTATCTTTCATTAGATGGTTTACAGAAAGTGAAATATGCCAACACAAGAACAAAAGCTGACTCTGTGGCTGGAGTGAAACTATGGAATAATTTAGTTGGGCAGTTAAGGATGACAACTAACTTACAGCAATTTAAAAAGTTTTTGAAAACCTTGTTATTTGAATAGAGGTTTATTTGATGTATTTAGAATTCAGTGCTGTTTTATAATCATGTGATTAGTGAGCTTTTTATTAGGGATGAAGTATGTTCATTCATAAGAACATAAGAACATAAGAACTGCCATCTCCGGATCAGACCCATGGTCCATCGAGTCCGGCGATCCGCACACGCGGAGGCCCAGTCAGGTATACACCTGATGTAGTTTTAGTCACCCATATCCCTCTATGCCTCTCATAAGGAGATGTGTATCTAATTTGCCTTTGAATCCCAGCACAGTGGATTCCTTAATAACCTCCTTTGGGAGAGCATTCCAGGCGTCTACCACTCGCTGCGTAAAACAGTACTTCCTGACATTTGTCCTGGACTTGTCCCCCCTTAGCTTCAAACCATGTCCTCTTGTCCGTGTCGCGTTGGACAATGTAAATAATTTATTTTCCTGCTCTATTTTATCGATGCCTTTCAGCATTTTGAACGTCTCGATCATGTCCCCTCGCAGCCTCCTCTTCTCAAGGGAGAACAGTCCCGATTCTTGAGTCGTTCCTCATATTCCAAGTTCTCCATACCTCTTATTAACTTCGTTGCTCGTCTCTGCACCCTCTCCAACAGTTTTATATCCTTCTTTAGGTTGGGAGACCAATGTTGGACACAGTATTCCAAGTGTGGTCTGACCATTGCTCTATAAAGCGGCATTATGACTTTCTCCGATCTACTCGTGATTCCTTTCTTTATCATGCCTAACATTCTGTTTGCTTTCTTTGCCGCTGCCGCGCATTGTGCCGACGGCTTCAGGGTCCTATCTATCAGTACACCCAGGTCCTTTTCTTGTTCGCTCTTACCCAGAGTTGCGCCTGACATTCTATACTCGTATTCCTTATTCTTACTACCTAAATGCATTACTTTGCATTTCTCCACGTTGAACTTCATCTGCCATTGCTCTGCCCATTTCTCTAACTGATACAAGTCGCTTTGGAGTTCCTCGCTATTCTTTTGTTTAAAATTTGGAGAAAAAATATATGTATGAGTAATATATTATTGTTTGTTTTATTTGAAAGATTAGGGTTCTACCTACGATAATCTTCTTTCTGTTAGTCTCTAGGTCAGACATGTCAAACTCTGGCCCGCAGGCCAAATTTGGCCCACCAAACAATTCCTGCCATCGCCGAGATTTGGTCCGCTGATCCTTCCCTCCCTCCATTAGCTGCAGCACAGCTCCGCCAATGTTAAAAGGAGCCATGTCGAAATCGGAGCCCTGCTGCTGTGACAATCCTGCATCCCCGAAGCTTGTCACAGAGGGATATGGAAGAATTTACAAACTCCCCGGTGCAGAAGGGCTGACCAAGTCAGGAGCCGGGGGAGCACATCAGCTGACTATCCTGTAGACAGGGAGGAAGAAACAGAAGTGGGACAGAAAAGCTGCAACTTCCCTAATGCTGTCCTTAAGCCAGGCAGGAAAGTTCTGCCTTGCTGCCATCCAGGTCATGTTAGGCAGAAGGCAGATCAGCAGGGTGCCTGGACAGAAATGACTCAGGCAGAGGGAAGGAAACTCTCCCCCCTTCAGCTTGAGGGGAGTGGTTTCTTCCCACAGCATAAGCCGAGGCTAGGTAATGAGCTAGGAAGAATGGGGAGGAGACCAAGGACGGAGGAGGAAAACAGAGAAGCCTGGGAGACAGGAGCAGTGCAAGGAGCCCCGTGGGAGGCTGTGCTGATCGGGAAACAGTCAGTGCCCCTTGCTCTGATTGATTGGGACATGAAAGAGGAACAGGTTAGAAACTCTCCTTTGGAATCATGAATGCCTGAACCCATGGTGATAGGAGAAAGTTATACCCCAGGTGAAACCCAGCCTGAGCAGATGGAAATTGCATAAGAACTGTGAGGGCAGAGAGAAAGTTATTTTTACCTTGCTGTTCCTCTGATTGTCTCACTGCTAGCTGAGAAATGCTATCAGGATATTAAAGTTTTTGCAAACTGCCAAGTTTTGTTCCTGAATGTATGATTTGAGTAAAGCACAAGAGCTGATATGTGTGTGTAAACCATAGCTTACCGAAGCAAACGCTGTGCAGGGAAACAGCCTGAATGGTTCATAGTACCAAACCTGTGCAGGCTCACAGCTGTTAGCTAATTAACATAGCAAACTGTGGGAGGCCATTTAACCCCGTGTGCCTGCAAACCGGGAAAAAGCTCCAACCAAAAGGACTGTTTTGTTTAGCCTGCTTTATTTCCTGCAGTACGCTTTATTTCCTGCAGTACAAATTTAGGGAAATAGTTTCCCTATAACCGGGTTCAGCAGGACTGGCTCGACTGAAAGAACCTGGGACTTTGAGAGCAGTGTGTCTGCCTAATGAATAAACTCTGGTGAAGAGAAGTGCTTGGACTCTGTTGCATTTGGGTAAAGTCCAGAGCAGTGTGAATTATATTTTGATTTTGAATTCTTTTCTCATGTACTTAATTCATGCCCGGTGGAACCAGGCATGGTGTTGCTGAGGCCGGTGGCCTAATAAAGTTTACAACTTTCGCTGAAGCCATTCTGACTACTGGGTTGTCTGTAAACCAAGCACACACCGGCTGTCCTAGAGGTATCCTGCTTGAAAGGTGGCCCTACTTCAAAGGGGCTCACGCCAGAGTGTCAGTTGTGAGTCACTACCTGGCTACCAAAAACCGCTCGGCCAGAGTACAGGTGGTGACACCGCTGAAGCACGTTCCCTCTGCCGCGGTCCTGTACATCAGAGGAGGAGCGGGACCGTGACAGAGGGAACGTGCTATGGCAGCGGCATGGCTCGAATTTCAACGCGGCTCCTTTTAACATTGGCGGAGCTGTGCTGTGCCCGATTGCTACGCCTGGAGATGGTTGTGCACTGTTGGGTCCCTCTTTGGCCTGTGCAGTCCCATCTAGCTTCTTTATCGCTATCTAAAGTGTTTCCAGAATCACTACTGATTCCAAAGCTGCATTTCCAGCTTCTTTAATGTTTCCAATCTTATCAGCTCCTTCAAGGGTAAGAATCCACCAATTCCACGTCCTGGCCTAACTTCTTTGAGTTTCCCATGGCTTGGTGCCAATACCCTCGATTCTGCTAGACACAGTGGGATGTTAGCCATCAGATGGTGGTGGGGGGGGGGGGGGAATAAGGAGACATCATGGACAAGGGAGTCAAACGCTCCTCCCTTGGCGGCGATGTGATCCAGCACCTGAAGAATTGTAGACTGTAATGGAGGCGACGATGCAGCCAGCTGTGGAACAGGCTTGATCATTCCCTTCTGTTTGGTTTGAGGCATCAAAGAAAAAGAAAACTTATTCCAAAAACATCCCAAACAGCAATTTCTGAGGTAAAACTCACGCTAGAATGGTAGAACACTGTCAAGAACCAGCCACCATTTTGGCTCTTCCTCCCCCCAATGTTAGTTTTTTAATTTTACCCTTTATTCAATCAGGAACCAAAGAAGGTGTTTAGGAAGAGGAGTTATATGATCACTATGTTTTGCATTGCAGAGAATCCTAGCCACTGGGTTCTTTAGGGTTTGCAAGCAAATTGAACTTGATGATACTTGTATATACTGTACTATGTTACAATAGTCATACCTGGCATAGAATAACAAAGTGAGAGGAAAAGTCTTTTTTATTTGTTTTATTTACATCACAGAGCCGGCATGGGGTTGGAGAGGTTGTAACACTATACTTCTACTAAGATTAAAGGGTCCTTTTATTAAGGTGCGCATTTAGCACGCGCTAAATCGTTTAGTGTACCTTAATAAAAGGACCCCTAAGTATCTTAATTAAAAATTTGGCCCATGACTTAGCCTATGTTTTAGATTTCAGCCCCTTATGTGATTGAGTTTGACACCCCTGCTCTAGGTGTTCAATCCCAACCAGCAGGAATTCACATCTTTTCAGAACACGTGGTGCACACCCCCTAGTGGTAAAATTAGTTCAGTCCTAAAGCCAAGCATATACCTGTAAATCCAGGACAAAGGGGGTACAGGGGAGAATTCCCATCAACACAAATAAATCATGAACTGGTATTGTCTAGAAAATATCAACAAGTAATAAACAGGCATAAAGGCAACTAAAAAAAACACACTGATGAACAGTGTAAGAACTAACCTGGTGTGTGCAACGATTACCCCAAGAAAGAGACTTTGGCGATGTGCATACTCACAGAAAACTCCCCATAGGATCTGGCAACTGGCGGGACAATCTTCAAGCCTGTAAGGAGACTAACCAATGCAGAAAGAAGCAGGCTATTCCAAACCACTGAGTGTATACAGGAAGGGCGGATAGCATGAATCTTCCAGGGACTAGCAGAAAGAAGATTATCGTAGGTAGAAACCTAATCTTCCATTCTGTTACGTCCCTTCTGGATTCCATACACTTAGGTGACATACCAAAGGCACAGAGGCTAAAGAGAGACAGAAGAGTCTGCCCACAAAACTGAGGTCCTGAAAAAACCGCATCAGAACATTCCACCACATCCATTCGGTAATACTAGGTAAAAGTATGAAGAGAGGACCAAGATCCACTCTGCAAATTTCAGCAGGATGAATCGCGCAAGATACTGCCCATGACAACATAACCCTTCCTTCACGAGTGCTGAAAGGGAAATCGGTGGCTATGCACTACAGGCAATCTAAGTCCGTGGAAATGGTCATTCAAATCCATTGAGCGATCGAAGACTTGGATGCCAGCCCACATGGTGAGGGGCAGCAGTGAAAACAAAAAAGTGATCAGACAGTCCAGAACTCGGTTATCCTTTTCAAATAAAGGAGCAAGTTCTTCTGGACATCTAATTTGCGGAAATTCCAATCTTTGCGCTCCGAACCTGTCGTATGAAATACAGGCAATCTAAGCCCCTGACAGATTCAGAAAGCCAAGACCACCATTGACAAGAAGACAGTATGGAAGAAAACACCCATGTCTATCATACGGAAAAGAGCAGAAAGTCCAAAATACACCGTGCTGAGACAATGGTGACCAGGAAAACCATTGCGAACGTCAGGTCCAGAAGAAATACAATATATCCTATAGTGGTTCAAAGAAACCCTCACCAAGGCCTTGTAAAATGATGTTAAGAGTCCATGAAGTGAAAAGGAGATGCAAGGGAGGATGCGGACAAAGCATCGCCCTCATACACCTGGTGAGATCTGAAAGAGTAGTAAGCGAACTAGCTCCTCTGCTTAACCGAAAACACGCAAAGCCTGCTACCTGAACTTTCAAAGAGGCCACTGCCAGACTTCTGTCTAAACCCTCCTGAAGGAAAACCAGGACTACCTAACTGGGAGCCTGCTCAGGGTCCACCTAACTCCTAGCACCCCCCTGTAAGAAAAGCCTACTAGGCTTTGGCAGAAGAAACCAAAATAGAGGGAACTTTGAGCACAAAAGTATCAAGATAACTGCCTCCAAATAACCACTCACTATCAAGGCTGAGCACTCAAGAGCCATGCTGTAAGACCAAAACATTGTGGGTTCTCCAAGGACACCGGTCCCTGACTGAGAAGATATTAATAAAAAGGGAACCGGAGTCTTTCGACCCGCTAAAGACATACGAGAACTGCATACCGCGGGCGGCAAAACTAAACCAGAGCCACTAAAACACCAGGATGGAATGTGTCACTGGTCCTACAGATGACCGGACCTATCAGAAGCCATGGGGGAATATCATAAGAACATAAGAATAGCCTTACTGGGTCAGACCAATGGTCCCATTAAGCCCAGTGATCAATCCAGGTCCCTAGTACTTGGCCAAAATCCAAGGAGCAGAGATATTACCATGCTACTGATCCAGGGCAAGCAGTGGCTTCCCTCATGTCATTCTCAATAACAGACTATGGACTTTACCTCCAGGAAATTGTCCAAACCTTTCTTAAAACTAGCTACACTATCCACTCTTACAGCAACCTCTGGCAACGCGCTCCACAGCTAATTCTTCTCTGAGTGAAAAAATATTTCCTCTGATTGGTTTTAAAAGTATTTCCCTGTAACTTCATTGAGTGTCCCCTAATCTTTGTAATTTTTGACAGAGTGAAAACTCAATCCACTTGTACCCAATCTACTCCACTCAGGATTTTATAGACTTCAATCATATCTCCTCTCAGCCATCTCTTTTCCAAGCTGAAGAGCCCTAACCATTTTAGTCTTTCCTCATACGAGATTTGTTCCATCCCCTTTACCATCTTGGTCGCTCCTTAAACCTTTTCTAGTGCCACTATATCTTTCTTGAGATAAGGAGACCAGAATTGAACGCAATACTCCAAATGAGGTTGCACCATGGAGCAATACAGGGGCATTATGACATTCTTATTCTTGTTAACCATTCTTTTTTTAATAATTCCTAGCATCCTGTTTGCTTTTTTGGCCGCTGCCACACATTGGGTGGAAGATTTCATCGCATTGTCTACGATGGTGGTTTGGGTGTTCCGGATCTTAGGCTTTATAATCAAGCCTGTGTCTTAAGTCATATCCATGATTGGATGTTTGACACAGATCTTTTTATGGATGTGACCTTTGAGAAGGACTATTTCTATCTTTATCACTTGCTGTACCTTTTGCATGCCTACCTTAAGAATGTCTCTCTGCCTACCCAGAAAAGTGTGTTGTTCCATTCTCTTTGGACGGTGTAGAAGCAGGTCATGTCCTCTTGGGGACAAGATCCACACCTTAGCGTGTTTATGCCCTTGGTGAAAAGTGCTACTTTTCTCCCTGGGCTTATGCCTTTTATTTTTAGTCGATGGTGCAATAAGGGTATTTTTCAACTATGTCATGTTTTGCAGGAAGAGGGTGCATTACTTTCCTTTGACGATCTAATTGCCAGGGGCAAACCAGTGTTGGGGCATGCATTTTGCCTATCAGCATCTTCAATACTATCTGGGGTCCCTCCCAGTGGGTTCTCTTTCTTGGGACTTTGGGGTCCAATTTGAGGCATTTTTAGAGGCCTCTGCAGAAACCAAAATATCTGTCTCCTATTTTCATAAAGGCTTGCTGCCTCTACAACCTCCAGGGGAATTTTCAAGAATTGTACAGCATTGGCAGATGGACCTTGTCTGACAATTAACCTTAACCTTACCTTAGGGGAATCTTGGGGGGTGGTAGGTAGTGCTGAATTGCGGGAGTATTACCGTACTATGTTGCAGGCTTATGTTCCCCAAAGCCAGGCTTACCATATGGGATTTGTAGATCCCAGAGTAGAAAGTTGCGAAGGGACAGAAATCCCACAGTATCCTGTCTGTCCACGCCAGAATCCCCTCCATCCCCCTCTGTCCCTACCCAACCCGCGAGAAATCTCCTCTGTCCCCTGTCTGTCCCCCCCCATAAAAGTTACATGTCCCCATAAAAAGCAGCAATTACTTCTGACAGTTTTGAGATTTTTTTTTAAGTCTTATTTTTTTTTTTTTTTTTCAAAATAAATTTTATTGTCAACAAAAACCAACATACAACAAAAGCAAACATCATGTTTTCAAAGTTATATCCCCCCCAACTATCCCAACCCACCCATCCCACCCAGCAAGTACAAAAGAATAAATGAATAAAGGGATGGCAATAGCAAAACAACTAACAGAAATTACTGTGCTCTCCAATGTAAATAAGGATCCCAAATCTTAGAATAAATATTAAGGGTATTGTGTCGTAAAGCTGTTAATTTAGACATCAGCTGAAGGTAATCCAACCGACGACATAAATCACCCATCTCAGGCATATTCGGAGATCTCCAAAAAGAAGCTAACACCAATCGAGCAGTCGTAAACACACAAGCAGCAAATTTCCGCTCATACTTCAAGAAACCAGGCACTCCCACATTCAATAAAAAACATTCAATACACACCACACAATGCTTCTGCAAAATACGCACTAATAAACTACCCACCAAATGCCAAAAATCTTTAACCAAGGGACAACCCCACCAAATATGCCAAAAATCTCCTCGCTCCCCACAATTTCTCTAACAAGCCTCTGTACCCCTCCCCAGTATCTGAAATAACCGAACCGGGGTCAAATACCACATATAATAAATCTTATACTCATTCTCTACATAGTTAGTAGATAGAGTCGGAGTAAAGAGACTCCTATATACCACCTCCCAATTAAGGGACCTCCTACCCTGAAGAAGCACACGCTCCCACTCCACTCGATAAGGATCCCATGGATCCTCTCTATATAATAAAGCCTGATAAACTCTTGATATCCCCCCAGGAACTGAACCACCTTGAAAAGCCAACTCCAGCCGTGTAGCACCCAACGAAATCTCCCAAAACGCTTCTTTCAAAAGAAAAGATCGTAATCTAGTATATAAAAAAGAGTCTCTCGCCTCCAAATCATACTCAGTTTGCAACTCTTCAAAAGCAACAAATTGCATATCATTCCAAATCTGTCCCAAAAACCGTAAACTCAAACGAGCCCAACGCTTCGTGATCACCCCTTCTCGCACTGCTGAAAAACCTGGCAAAACCGATAGAGCCATCTGAGCAAAAAAACACCGCTCTGGAAACATCTTCTTCCTAAGTTTATACCAAAGAGTAACAATCGTACACAAAAAGGGATTAGGAGTCTGAAGCGCAGATCGCAAATGCTCCAACGGCACCCAGGGTAATTTCCATAACGAAATCCGAGGCAAAAAATATTGCTCAACCCGTACCCAGGGTTTGTCATCAAAAGACACCCAAATAAGAATCACTTGTAACAACGCCGCATGATAATACAACTGAAAATTAGGGACTCCCATACCCCCCTGCAATTTGGCTTGATACAATACACTACGGCGCACGCGCGGCGGCCTCTTTCGCCAAATAAAAGCAAAAACTTTGCGAGACAACCTTCTAAAAAAATCTTCAGGAATCACAATAGGCAAAGCCATAAAAAGATATAATAATTTGGGCAAAAGCATCATTTTGAAAGCAGCAATACGTCCCATCCAACTCAAAGAAATACCCTCCCATCTTTCCAAATCTTCAAAAAGCTGATGTAATCGAGCAGGATAATTCGCTACATATAACTGACGATAATCCGCCGTCAAATTGACTCCCAAGTACCGAATAAAATGAGTCGCCCAAGCAAACTCAAACCAAGATTGCAAACCACGCACTTGAGAATCCGATAAAGTGACATTTAATAACTCAGATTTTGCCATAAGAACATAAGAACATAAGAAATGCCATCTCCGGATCAGACCTTCGGTCCATCAAGTCCGGCGATCCGCACACGCGGAGACCCTGCCAGGTGTACACCTGTCGTAATTTATAGTCCACCATATCCTTACATGCCTCTCTTAAGGAGATATGCATCTAGTTTGCTCTTGAAGCCTAGGACGGTCGATTCCGCAATAATCTCATCTGGGAGGGCATTCCAGGTGTCAACCACTCTCTGAGTGAAGCAGAACTTCCTGACATTAGTCCTGAACCTGTCCCCCCTTAGCTTCATTACATGTCCTCTAGTCCGTGTCAAATTGGACAATGTAAATAATCTTCTCTGCTCTATTTTGTCGATTCCTTTCAGTATTTTGAAGGTCTCGATCATATCCCCACGCAGTCTCCTTTTCTCAAGGGAGAATAATCCTAGTGTTATAAGTCTGTCCTCGTATTCCAGTTTCTCCATACCCTTCACCAGTTTTGTTGCTCGTCTCTGCACCCTCTCCAGCAGTTTTATATCCTTCTTTAGGTAGGGAGACCAATGTTGGACGCAGTATTCCAAGTGTGGTCTGACCATTGCCCTATAAAGCGGCATTATAACTTTCTCCGATCTACTCGAGATTCCTTTCTTTATCATGCCCAACATTCTATTTGCCTTCTTTGCCGCTGCCGCGCATTGTGCCGACGGCTTCAGGGTCCTATCTATCAGTACACCCAGGTCCTTTTCTTGTTCACTCTTCCCCAGAGTTGCACCTGACATTGTATACTCGTATTCCTTATTCTTATTGCCTAAATGCATTACCTTGCATTTCTCCACATTGAACTTCATCTGCCATTTCTCCGCCCATGTTTCTAACCGACACAAGTCGCTCTGGAGTTTCTCTCTATCCTCCTGCGATCTGATCGCCCGGCATAGTTTTGTATCGTCTGCAAACTTGATGATCTCACTGGATGTTCCTTCCTCCAGGTCATTGATATAAATATTAAAAAGGATCGGCCCAAGTACCGAGCCCTGGGGTACACCACTAGTCACTTTCTCCCAGTCGGAGAACTTCCCATTTATGCCCACTCTCTGCTTTCGGTTTTCCAGCCATTTGCCTATCCATCTTTGTATATCCCCCTCTATGCCATGGCTTTGTAGTTTCCTGAGAAGTCTTTCGTGTGGAACTTTACTTTAAAGCCAGAGAGGTGACCAAAGTTATCCAAAACTCCTAAAACCGCAGGCAAAGAACTCTCCGGATGTCATAATAAAAGTAAGATGTCATCAGCATACAACAAAATTTTATAAACATGGGAGCCCACTGCAATACCCTCAATAGCAGGATGTAATCATACACGACAAGCCTACGGCTCCATGGAGAGTGCAAACAATAAAGGCGACAACGCACAGCCCTGTCTAGTCCCTCTCTCTAACTCTATCGCCGGTTGGAGCACTCCATTAATTTTCAAACAAGAGAGGGGATGATCATAAAGAAGGCGAAGCCACTGCAAGTACTGCTGACCAAAACCCATAAACTCAAACACCTTAAAAAGAAAAAGCCAACCCACCCGATCAAACGCCTTCTCTGTGTCAAGCAATAAGACAACCACCGGGTCCCCCACAGAACGAGCATGCCACATCAAATGCAAAGCCAACTTAATATTATCAAACGTTTGACGCTGCACAATAAAACTCGCTTGATCACAATGCACCAATTTAGGCATATAAGCTTGTAATCTCACCGCTAATATTTTAGTGAAAATTTTATAATCGGTATTAAGTAACGAAATCGGCGATACGCCGCACAACTCTCTGGGTCTTTCCCCGGTTTATGTATCAACGCCACTGCCGCCAACCGCCAAGATCTCGGTAACGGATGAGCTCATCAAAAGTATTAAACACCCGAACCAAAACAGGAATCAAAATCTTCTGAAACACTTTATAAAACTGATTCGTAAACCCATCCAAACCCAGAGCGGTATGCAAGGGAAGCGCCCCAATGACCTCCTCAATCTCCACAGCCGTTATCGGACGAGACAAAAACAAAGACTCCTCCAACGAAAGAGTAGGTAGAGGTAAACTCCGCAAATAAGAGTCAATCTCCTTCACTTTTACCGAGTGATCAGCCTGATAAAGCTCCTTATAAAATAAATTAAAAGCCACCCCTATATCCTGTGGGGTCATACAACAAACCCCAGATCCGTCTACAATACTAGAAATATCATTCCGTGTTGCCTGTAATTTTAATTTATGAGCCAAAAGCCTGCTATTCCGATTATTAAATTCAAAGTATTCCTGACGGGTCTTATTCAGAGCCTCAGCCATCTGAGCCAATTCCAAATCCTTCAACTCCAACCTCAAAGAGGCCAACCGCTCCTTTTCCTCCGCAGAGCGCCGCCGCCCACGAACCTCACCTTCTAAATCCATCAAAGCCTGACGCTTGCAAACCATCGCCTGATCCTTGCCTTTCTTAAAAAAGGCGTCTCGAGAAATCACCCGACCACGAATAACCGCTTTCAACGCCTCCCATAACAAAATAGGATCAATATCCTCAAGATCATTAAGCTCCAGATAATCCTGCAATTTCTTCGCCAAATAATCTACCTGCTGCGGATCCATTAACAAAGCATCATTAAACCACCAAGGTACCTTCCTACGTAACCAACTTCCCCCCTGCACTATTAGCAACACCGCTGCATGATCTGTAAACACCGTAATATGAATAGAACAGGACAAAACTTTCCGAAACAATAAACTATCCCCAAACCAATAATCAATCTGCGATTCAGAACCATGAACCGCCGAATAAAAAGTATATTCCTGAATGTCCGGATGTAAAACACGCCATAAATCCAAAAGCCCCCAACACGAAAGCAAATTAGACAACCTTCCCCTATCACGACTCCCCGCTACAGTACCCACAGCTGAACTGTCCAACAAGGGTTTCAGGGATATATTAAAATCCCCCCCAATCAACAATAACCCCTCCTGATGAACTGCTAATACCCCTTCTAAACAAGCAAAAAAATTTCCCTGCTCAATATTCGGGGCATAAAAATTACATAAAGTATAAATCTGAGCATTTAAGGAAAAACAAATCAATAAATATTGCCCTTCAGGATCCCGAAGGACCCGTAAAATCTGAATCGGTAACCCCTGGGCAAACAAAATCGCTACCCCTCTAGTTTTCTTATTTTGACGATGATTGGTCGCCTGAAAAATATGTGCATATCGCGGAGACCTCAATAAATATTCCGCCTTAGATAACAAATGAGTCTCTTGTAAAAACACTATATGAGCCTTATGAAATGCCAACTCTCTATATAGCATATGACATTTAACCGGAATATTGAGACCCCGCACATTTAAGAATAAAAAACGCAAATCCCCCATTAGCACACAAAAGCAACCAACCAAGCAAAATAACCATTCGTCCCCCACCCTCCCACATAACCCCCTACCCAAAAACCAACCAACCACACAGCCAATTCCCAATCCAAACCAACCCCCCCAACCCCCATTATTGCAGAAAGCATATCAAACATGCTCCCTACCAAATCGAGGAAGAGTCCCTCTCCACACACCCTCCCTCTGCAAAACCCACCTATCCCCTACATACACAACCACCCTATACCCCTCTGCTCAACACACATTAACAAAAAACAACCCACCCAGTCCACAGGACCCCGAAAGTCTCAATCAGCACCCAAAACCCACAGCCCTTTAGAAATGAATCAACATAATCCATAAGCAATCAAGTGCCAGTAGCCATCTCAGCTGACTTCTTCTGCTGTGGAAGCTCCCCAGATTGTCTCTTTAAACGCCCACCCGTACGGCGAACCCTCTGCCATTGAGAACGTGGTGGTAGGGTCACTGGTAAAGAACCTGTCAAGAGTGGCTCCGCCAACAAATCCTTAGAAGACAAGCCTTGAGTTCCCGGGAAAAGCGCTGAGGCCTCATCCAGAGTCTTAACAGTTCGCAGAGCTCCATTAAGATAAAAAAGTAAGGCAAATGGATAGCGCCACCTGTAGCGAATGTTTTTCTCATTAAGTAAGCGCAATAAAGGTTTCAATTCCACTCTGCGACGTAAAGTCACTGCCGAGAGGTCTTGATAAATTTCCAGAGCAAAGGTATCCCACTGAAAATCCTCCATACCTCTTGCTTTATGATAAATCATCTCCTTCACTTTAAAATCCTTAAAGCAAACAATAATATCTCTAGGCTTATTCCCTCTCGGCACTGCCAAAGCTCTATGAGCCCGCTCTATCGCCACTGGTAGCATAGGCCCCTCACCCGGATCCCTCAAATAATGTGCTCACGATTTTCTGCACCACCAATTCATAATTTTTATATTCAGGCACTTCCGGAAGCCCACGAATTCTTAAATTGGCACAACGACTCCTATTCTCAACATCTTCCAATTTATCCGATATCAAAACTTGCTGAGAGTGCAAAGCCGAGGATCGCGTGTCCAGCTTCTCCAATGTAGAATGATGGTCCTCTACCAAAGTCTCCAATTCACTCACTTTTGAGCCAAGTTCGGCGATCTCGCCACGGAGCTCCCCTGCCAATGTAGAAAAATCTCCACGTAAATCTTTCATCTCCTGGCGCAGCTCCACAAACATCGCCCTCACCTCCAGAAGTGGGTCCCCCTCCGACTCCACAGCAGCAACCACAGAACGTGAAACTGGCAACTGCTCAGACTCTCGGGCTGGATGCGACACAGCTGACTCCAGCACAGGCCCCGCCGGACCAAACGCATAATCGCACAGCATTTTCTTAGTTGACTGAGCCATCTTTCACCAAAAAATTTTTCGAGCACAACACTCCCCAGTCCAAAATCCTGCCACAAATAAATCAAAAACCAAGCGGGGAAGGGAGGCTGAAGCAAATTAAATCGAAGGGCATGCGGAGCTGAAAAGTCAAACGTCCATCTTAAGACGATGACGTCACTTCCTCTCAAGTCTTATTTTATTTAAACCAACATTAAAATAAAATATAAACAAATAACAGTTAACAAAAATAAGAGATGCATACATCACCGGAAAGAATTAGAATAGACACTAGGTCATGTGACTATAGGGTCGACCATTTCTTGTTAAAAGAAATAAAAGAGTTGGATTTTTTGGCAATATAAAGCTCATATCTGTAGACCAAACAAATCTGGTTCCACCATCTGGCATAGGTAACTTGTAAGAGGTCCTTCCAACATCTACAAATGGTTTTTAATGCAGCAATGAGTAAAGAATCAAACAATATAGCATCAAAATCATTTAAAGCAGAATTGAGAGAGCTGTGAACTATTATTGCCTTTTTCATCTTATTTGACTTATCTTTTGTTGTTGAAAAATTAATAAAAAGTTTGAAACTAAAGTTAGAAAAAAAGATCACTTTTAAATCAAAAATGGCTGTCACCATGTATTCATGCCAAAAATGACAAAAATAAACATCCAAAATTTTTTTAAAAAAATAGCAATTTAGAGTCTGGATAAGTGGGGGACCTGAACTCTACCCACAGAAACTGTGAAAACAGGGTTTTAAAATGTTTTCCAAGCCACCCCTGAAGTTCCCATAGGAAACAATGGAGTTACTCACAGACTTTGGTGCCTTCTGCCTATCAGCGTTTTTCAGCAGCTGAATGGAGAAACAAAGACTTTTCTGCCTCAGAACAGCTCCAAACGCCCAGGAATGGAGATCCCTGGCAACCCCTACTTCCGACCCCATGGATCCTCTGCCACGTAGCTTGGGGCGGGAAAGGCAGCTTGCACCCTGAAACCCAAGGTGGGTTTCTGTCCAGATGTACTCAACCTGCAACTGTGGGGTCACAAGCCAGCAAACTCCATGGGAGGGACCCTGGGTACTTCCAGAAGGTGGCACGCAGCAGGCTGGCTTCACAGATCCACCTGAGTTTCTCTGTGAAGCTGTAGCCCATCTCCACAGGACTGTGTCCTTTTTTCTGACCCCCCCGGGAGGGGGGGTCTTAAGGCACTGAAACCACCAAGAAATGAAATTTAAGCAAACTTTAATCAAAAAATTAATAGAGCAACAACAAAAGACTTGTGCCCAGACTGCTTGCAGAATTGAAACTGATTTTACCACTAAGGGATGTGCACCATGTGTTCTGAAAAGATGTGAATTCCTGCAATACCTAGATTGTGGGTTGGGATTGAACACCTAGCATATGGAATCAGGAAGTGACATAATAGAAATGTATTGTATATGCTATCTGTATTTTGTGTATGTGATTTTGTAATCCGCTTAGGATTTAAGTGGGCTAGAAGTATTTTAAAATAAAAATTAAATAAATAAAATCACTGTACCTTAATTTTCCAGGATTACTCATTGTCGTGGAAGGATTACATAGATATTTGTAAACAACTGACAGATTGTATAATTAATTTCACTTTGCAATTTCCAGCTTGATTTCGAGATGGAGAAACATTTCTAAGACCAGTGAGAAGGCCTATGCAGAAATTCAAACTTGGTTTGGGACTTCTGCATCCAGTACTACCTGACTCGACTGACATGCTTGTGGCAGAGTTTATCCATCAGACATTTCTTGTGCTGGTTTATTCTAATGCTCATATCATCTTTCTACAACTCTGTTCACTTACTAAATCTTCTTCGCGACAGCATGTTGGACTTGTCTGCGCTGTGCAATTGTTAAGATTGTAGCATAGCATTTATGTGTGTCCTTATTTTTGGGTGCTAAAATGGATCTCCTGAATATAATTGCTGTCTGATTTGGATCCCATCCGGTCTGATCTCCTTGGATTGCCATTTTGCATTTTTAGGTGTTCTTCTTTGACTTATAGATCTATTTTTGTGTGATCTCTGTCATAACATATCCTGTTTCAGTAGACTATAGTACTGAGAAGAGTTTCTAATGTGAATATTACATGATTCCATATTATAATAGATTTTATAATTCTACTTAAGATTTTTCCTGGGTTTCTTTTTTTACAGCTTTGCACAGAGGTGTGTGTTTTGAGAGAGGGGTATAGCTGTTTGCCCTATAGGATGACTCGAACAGGAGTGTTGTGATATTTTCTTTATTGCTGGAAAGGGTGGAGGAAGGGGAGAGAGGGAGGAAAGGAAGGAATGTTTTTTAGACTTCTAGGAGTGAACAAGGGTTCCTTTTTTTTTTTTTTTTTATGTATAATATATTTTTATTAAAGCAGTATGTCAAATCCAACAGAGAAAAGACAGAAACATTTTGATAAATCTCAAAACTCTCCCAAATCCCAACCCTCCCACTCTTCCCCATCCCCCCCCACCCCACCCCACCCGGGCAGCAGCAGCAGTAAAAGCAAAACAGTTGAAAAGAAACCAAAGTATGGTAATATTATACAAGTCATACATCCCAAAGTTGGTGTTGAATAGTCGAGACAAATGTTGAACTAAAGGGGTACCAACATTGGCGGAACAGCCTACCCTTTTTTGATGTCAAGTCCACAATATCCTTGCGTTCCAACAACATTTGCTGTAACATTAGTGACCTCCACTGTTGAAGAGAAGGAGGTTGAGGCGAAAGCCATTGCGTCAGTATACATTTCCTGCCCATGAGTAGTTTCAAGTTTCAAGTTTCAAGTTTACCTTTATTTGATGAATCGCTTATCAAGATATCTAAGCGATGTACAGTTAAAAAACCATCAGAGTGTGGTAATACAATTTAGGTTACAAGGTCACTTAAAAGACAGACATACATTTAATTTACTAAATTCATTTTTAGGACAAACGAAGATTGACAAACAAGAAAGGGTGGGAAGGGAGGGGAGAAATTACAATCTTATTATTTGTTAGAGTTTGACATCAAAGGATAAAAACAAATTAGGTAATAATGGGTTAAGAGAAAAAAGAAAGAAGAATACAGAAATCTAGAAGGACAGTGTTTTATAGGTCAAAAGCGTCCTGGAATAAATATGTTTTCAAGTTTTTCTTAAATACTACAAGGTCGGTTTCATTTCAGTATTGTCTTTCTGAGGAAAAGTGCACACCCCTGTTTAGGTGGATGGAAACGAATTTGTAAAGTAAAGAGAAAGGTAGGGTGCATCCTCCATGAGCATCCCCAAAGCTCGCCCACCGCAGACACCACGGTTATCCAGAAGGTAGACACCAAGGGGCATGTCCAAAACATATGTCCGAAAGATGCCATAAGGTGTGCGCACTTTCCACAGCCAGAAGTCGCGCTAATCCCCATAGTCATAGCTCTCTTGGGGGGATAAAACGCTCTCAATATAAATTTGTAATTTCGCTCCTTCTCTATTGCGGATAGTGTAGGGTCGTTCCCCACCCGAAGGCCCCTACGTAGCACACCATCTGAGATAGGCACTTGAAGATCAGCCGACCATTTCTGAGCAAGAGCAATTAAGTCCAGTTCTCCGGATAGGTCCCGTAAGCACCTATGAAAAAATTTCAACGGGACATGGTCTTGAGCAGTAAGATCGAGCGCTTCCCGTAAGCTAGAGTGAACTTCCTCTTTCAATGGCACCGGTGTCAAAGTATGTACATAGTGACAAAGTTGTCGAAAGGCAAACCAGTCCCCAGGTGGCACATGGAACTGTGTTTGGAGTTCAGCAAATGAAGTAGGCATACCCGTATCCTGCACCACCTGGGATACGTAATGCAGTCCCAGAGACTTCCAACGTCTGAAAGTTGCAGAGTCCAAGCCGGGAGGAAAGTCCCCGTTGCCAACCACAGGGAGATATGGTGTTGTAACAGAAGAGATGTGCAGCAACTTACATAACCTCTTCCAAGCCATGCGCATTACCTGCAAAAAGGGGTGTGAATGTAGTATTGGCAAATCAGGCAAATGCCTAACATGTAACAGGTAGCTAAAATGATAAGGTCTAAATTCAAAACATTCATTCTCAGGCAAAGAAAACCAAGTAGTGCTACAAAACCAATCATGAAGATGTCTTAATTGACACGCAAGGGCAAATCGTGAGATATCCAGTAAACCCCACCCCCCTCGATACTTTGGCAACATCAACTTGGACAAGGCTATCCTAGCCCTCTTACCCTGCCATAAAAATGTGGAAAGGTGGGAGTGTAGTTGTGTTAAGTGTATTTTTGTTAACATAATGGGTAGCATTTGTAATATATAGAGCCATTGCGGCAACAATATCATATTGTATAATGCTATTCTACCAGAGAGGGATAATGGAAGGTTCCTCCAACCCGCAAGTGTAGTCTTTGTACGATGAAGCAGGGGTGTAATATTAATGGAGTACAACCTGCCCAGGTCCTGAGGAATCACCACCCCCAAATATGTTAGCTGAGACGAAGCCCACTGTAAAGGAAAGTCCCCCTGCCATTCAAGACGTACCTCAGGCGATGTTGACAACGCCATGGACTTCTGTTTATTAAGCACCAAGCCAGAATATAAATGAAATTCATCCAGAAGATCCAGAGCTCGAGGCAGAGAACGTTGAGGAGAGCCCAACGTTAGCAAAAGATCGTCCGCAAATGCCAACACTCTCAGTTGGGACGATCCCTCTGGGAGCCCCACAATTTCGTCATCCTTTTGTAGCGTACGTAATAAAGGGTCTAAATACAGTAAAAAAAGAAGAGGTGACAATGGACATCCCTGACGCGTCCCCCTGCCCACCGGGAAGGAAGCAGAACGCACACCATTAACCAATACAGATGCCGTAGGTTCAGCATAAAGCGCGCGAATCCATGCCATATAACTATCCGGAAATCCCATATGTGATAAAACCTGGAAAAGATAATGCCACTGGACCTTATCGAAGGCTTTCGCCGCGTCTAACCCAACCAGTAGTCCCGGGGACTTGACCTGTTGAGCTCGAGAGTAAGCTAAGAGCACCCGGCGCACATTGATTACCGATTGACGGGAACGTACAAAACCAACTTGCTCCGGCACAATGATGGTGGGCAACAGGGCCGCCAGCCTATCCGCCATGAGACGTGCTAAAATTTTTAAGTCGACATTCAACAGTGATATTGGTCTATAAGATTCGATATCAGTGGGCGATTTAGAGGGTTTTGGGATCAAAGTAATCAAAGCCTCATTCGCATACCTCGGGAAAGTACCACATATCTGAACCTCAGAGTAATAATTCAAAAGAGACCCCCCCACGGAGGACGATAGGATCTTGTAAAACTCCGGGGAGTATCCGTCCGGACCGGGGGCCGTACAAGGCTTCAGTGTTTTAATCGCCTGTAACACTTCCGGAAGCTGCAAAGGAGCACCTAACCGGGAAATCTGGGCCGCCGACAATTTGGGCATCCCTGCATCCTCCAAATAATCCTGCACATCCGGTCCAGCATAAGGACCCGGGGAAGCATAAAAGGTTGCAAAATAATTCCTAAAACAGGTGGAGATGTCTGCCGCTGAAGTTAGCACTTTCCCCGAGCTCTCTTTTATCATAGCAATATATCTGGATCCCTTCCAGCTCTTGGCTATCGATGCTAACAATTTCCCAGCTTTGTTACCATGTTTATAAAATTGATATTTACGAAAAAATAATAATTTCTTTGTCCGCTCATGGATAAGGGAATTCAATTCTGCCAGAGCTGCGGTATACGCCTCTCTGACAGCCACAGTGGGGTCACGCAACAACTCCCGTTTCAAGAGTGTTGACTGCCGTTCGAGCTGCACTATACGTTGTGCAATTCTCCGGGTCCTAGAAGCCACATAGGCAATCACTTCCCCACGTAACACCGCTTTCGCTGCATCCCAAAATAATATAGGTTGAGCAATATGTTGAGCATTATTGGAACAGTAATCCTCCCATCTTTCTGACAAAAATTCCCGAAAATGAGAATCATTATGTAGGTACGAAGGAAATCTCCATCCCATCCCGGTGTTCAGGGGACCCCCCACCGCCACGTCCAACCAAATCATATGGTGATCAGAGATCTCAAGGGGGCCAATTGTAGCCTCCGAGACCCGAGCAAACATGCTCTCCGAAATTAAGGTATAGTCAATTCTGGAAAAGGATCCATGGGCTCTAGATTGATGAGTATAATCTCTGTCGGTGGGGTGAAGTAACCTCCAAGGGTCCACCAACCCCAGAGCACGACACAGATAGGGGACTCCCTTCGTCCGTCGCACATTCGTCGGTCCTATCCCCCCCGAACGATCCACCCCAGGGTCCAGTACTTGATTCAGGTCTCCCACCAGTACCAGAGGGTCACCCGAGTTCTGTAAACATATGTTAACCAAATTTTGAAAATAAGAGTGTTGATATCCATTGGGGCCATACCCCACCAATAATCTGAAGGATCCCCCTGGTCCGAGTACCTTCACTAATAAGTATCGACCGGTGGGATCCCGCCTCAGGACCTGGACAGTACAGGGTAAGCCCTTTCTAATCAATATGGCCACCCCTGCCCTCTTCCCTGTGCAGGATGCATAGTATATGTCCCCCACCCAACCCCTCCGCAGTTTTTGATGTTCTATATCAGTGAGTCTAGTTTCCTGTAAACAAGCTATGTCCGCTGAATGATGTTTCAACTGTGATAATATTTTAGTACGCTTGGCAGGCGATGTTATACCTGAGACATTCCAGGAAATTATACGGAACTGTCTATCACCCATGGCATACCCCACTCTTCATGATATATAAAAGAAACCTTCCAGTAAAAGGGGGTCCCAGGGTGCCCAGCAGTGTTCCCTCTAAGCGGGCGGGTGTTGTGAGCAAACTTTTTTCACTGTGAGCTAAAAATATCGGGCGCCAGCAAGTTATGAGCCAAATAAATATGTTGTCAAGGCATCAGGCCAGCTTAAGTTCCAGGCCAGTTATGGAACTGAATTTAAGATTTGTAGGTTCATGGGGACATACTCTAGTCCGTATAGTGTAACAGGAAAATTTACAAAGGGAAACTCTCTAAGGCATAAAGAACACATGGGATTTGCTTATGAAACTGATATGTATTCTCAGCCACATAAACTTCAGCCCTGTCTCTTTTCGGCCAGGTGATATTAACTATTCTATTTCAAGCATGAGTAGGTTTCATTGCAGATGGAAGGGCTATTTTACTAATCATTTAACCTGTCTTAACTGTTTAGATACAAGGATCCAATGCTGGTAGAGCTATCCTCCCTATTTAACCCGATTAGTATCTGGCCCCAAACTGTTGTCAAGTACCAGCCAGACTCCACTGAAGAACACAGTATACATAGGCAGCGGAACGCTTTTTTGTTTGGGAGGCCCAAAAGCTGCACCTTAGACCCCTACCCCAGACCTGTCCAAGCTCCTCCCTTGACCTCACCCCCATAATAATAGCACTAATTGTATACACCATTTCTTCCATTCATTTTTCATAGACATACAATATAATCTTATTAATAATACACAATGGTAATCACAAAATTAAACTACACAAAGTGCACTCTTTTTTTTCTCCCCACCACTGCACAGCATTTCTTCCTCTCTACTCCACCCCCCATGTGCAATGTCTTCCTCTCTCTCTCTCATTCCTTCCCTTGCTGCAAAGGGAGTGGGGAAAGCTTGTCACCCCTTTCCCTCACCCCTCCATTATCTTACTATTTTCTTCCCCCTTTATTTATCTCCTTCCATCCAGTATGTGTTCTTTCCCCACTTCCATTCAGCATCTGCTCTCCCCTCTCAACTGACATCCATCTGCCTTCTGCTCTCTCTCCCTTCTTCTCACTTCCATCATCTGTCCCCTTCTCTCTCTCATCTCCTCCATTCCATCATCTGCTCCTTCTCTCTCCCCCCCTCCAACTTCCATTATCTGCCCCCTTCCCCTTACCTTTGCGGGTCACTTTCTTTCCCCTGAGGTGGCTCATGTCAGAGGGGAAGCTTTGGCCGAGCAGAACCGCTTGCAAGGAACAGTGGAACTTACTTGATTGATGTCGATGCTGGGGCCCGTTGCCGTTTGAAGAAGAAGAAAAAAAAAGGTGGAAAAAAGGGACCTGCAAAGGCGAGAGGAAGGGAAACCTTCAGGACAGCTGCTCTTTGCCCTCCTTCAGTGGGCCAAGAATCCAGACCAGCAGCGGCAGCTCTGTATATTTTTAACTTCGGCACAGAGCTGCCCCTAATCAATAGTTTAGCGCGGTTTCATGAAGCAGCTTCGGGGCCTTTGCTAGGCCGGCCCACATCGCATCATCGAAGCGGGCCGGCATAGCAAAGGCCCCGAAGCTGCCTCATGAAACCGCGCTAAACTATTGATTAGGGGCAGCTCTGTGCCGAAGTTAAAAATATACAGAGCTGCCGCTGCTGGTCTGGAGGTGCGGAGACAAGGCAGGAGGCAAACGCGGTAGAAGGCAGGAGTCCCGGCGAAGGCAGGAGTCCAGGCACCGCGACTGCAACAGGAAGTTGCAAGTCAGCTGACGCCGGCCTTTCGTTGCGGCGGGGACCGAATCCTTCGCGGACCGGCAAGATTTTTTTGCGGACCGGCGGTTGAAGAACTGTGCTCTACACTGTGTGCGCTGTGACGATAAACTTGTGCGCTGCGAGGTAATATTTTGTGCGCCAGCGCACGCCAGCGCAGCTTAGCGGGGACAGTCACACAATATACATGATCCCAAAAAATACCTGAATCATAGATAGAAAAAAAAGAGAATAAACATAATGCGCCCCCAAAATACCGCTGCTGCCACCCAGAAACATCCCCCCCCCTAAGTCCCCAACAATCCCAACTGCCCCCATCATGTGGGAGAAAAACGGGTCACGAAAGACGCCTCCTCCAGGGCCACCCCGGCTAGCAGAAGGATATACATCAAACGTAATGCAAAACAGGGTTTCCTCTAATAGTGAAACTATAAGCAGTAACAGTTAAGGTGCAGAAACAGCACAGTAAAATGAGCTCAGATTCCAGATTCAAGCCTGTCCTGGAGTGGATTTTTCAAACTTTTTAATAAAGTCAGTGGCTGCTTCGGGTGACTGAAAAGACTTCCAGACTCCATTACTGTGGATCCTTAACAGAGCCGGATAGTTGAATTGAAATCTCAGGTGAAGATCAGAGAGTTGTGTACAAAGTGGATAAAAAGGCCGCCTCCGTTCTTGAAGTGCCTGAGAGAAGTCCTGGCTAATGCGAATTAGGTTTCCATCATATTTCAGGGCATCCCTTTTATTACGGTATAGTTGTAACAGTTCCACTTTATGCCTGAAATTGAGTAACTTCAGGATGACCACACGTGGACGCGTCTCCCGATCAGGGCGGCGGCCCAGGCGGTGAGCACGTTCAATGTGCATAGGCCCCAAGGAGGGCGGGAGCGGCAATTCCTCTCGCAGCCAGGTCTCCAGTACCCCCAATAAATCGCGGTCGGGGACCGTCTCGGGAATGCCCAGTAAGCGCAGGTTTGAGCGTCTGGAGCGATTCTCCAAATCATCCAGTTTCTCTGCCTGCGCTCGAACCCGCGCCTGCAGCTCACAAAACTCCGCTCCCCGAGTCGTGGATGTGTCCTCCAGATTGGAGACTCGTTGTTCTAACTCGGTCGTGCGTGTCGCCGCCGCCGCCAGCAGAGTTTCAATATTCAGCATTCATTCCGTTATTATTTCCAGTTTAGGACCTAGTACCTGGGCCAGCGCCTCCCTGATATCACTCAGGGCGGTCTCAGTCAGATTCGAGACCGCCGCCGCGGGGCTTGCCGCCATTTTCTTCTCCACCGGCCTCACTCGGTCTCGATCTTTGCAGGCTGATTTCGGGTGCATGAACTCCTTCGATCTTGTTAAGTATCTGTCCATGCATCCAGAACGATCTTATACGCGGTAAAGTCGCCACAGATTCAGCAGAAAAGTAGTCAGTTATTGATCAGTGTGCAGGGTAGCCCCGGAGCTAGCAAGGAAACGTCCTCACGCGCTCATGGCATCACGTGACCTTTTTTTTTTTTAATAAACTTAGAATTGTTTTATCTTTTGAACATTTTTCTTTTTGCTGGGGTGGAACCTGGGCACCTTAGTAATGCTACTTTGTGATTTAGATATTCTTCTTTTTATTGTTTATCTTAGTTTTTCAAAAATATATTTCCAAACATTGGACATCTTGAACAGAAAGTTTGATTAAGATATACAAATTTAAATCCTAATTTGCACAAAAAAAGAAAAAGAAATGACAAATAATCAATCTCAAGTCCTCCAAATTATTAATCCAAGATTATGAGTGAATAAAGATTAAGAAAACAAAATAATTTAGGGGAAAATATGTAGACTGTACTGGGTAGAGAGTCTAATTTTAATCATTAGAGGTTGTTGCTTTTTCTTCTTTATCATGGTGTCTTAGAGATGGGAAACTTGTTAGCTGCGATGGATCAAAGAAAACATATTTGAAGGATTTATATTTAATTATGCATTTGAATGGATATCTGACGAATACTCCTCCAACTGACGTTACCGCAGGTCTTATTATCAAAAATTGGTGCCTTCTTCTTTGAGTTTCTTTGGAGACATCAGGAGATATCAATATTTTTTGTCCTAAGAATTCTTTGGATTTATTTTTAAAGAACAATCTCATTATCCATTCTTTATCTAGTGCAAGTGCTACTGTTGCTAAGAATGTGCTGCTAGTCTAGTAAATACTTCATCAGAAATTTCTAACAAATTAGTAACATCAAGTGGTATTTCTTGCTGTAATTGCTGTTCATTCTGTTGTTCTTGGTTTTTCTGTTTTGTTGGAAAGTAATATACCCGTACAAAAGGAGGTATTGATTGTTCAGGAACATTTAATATTTCAAAGAAATACCTCTTTAACATGCCTCTAGGAGTTATCGTAGAAATTTTAGGAAAATTCAGAAGGCGTAAATTGTTAGCTCAATTGTTATTTTCTAGGCTTTCTAGTTTTCTCCTTAGACCAGTATTGTCTTTAATGCTTCTTGAGTTTTCTTAATTTTTGTGATAGCTGTTGTCACTTTTTGTCTCACTCTTATATAGTCATATCCTGCTTTAAAGAGGAAATTTCCTTTTTCTGTTCGTTCATCTTTTTTTCTAATTCCTTTACTTGTGGGGTTGATTTTCCTAGATTCATAACCAGATCCCGAAGAGCTTCCAAAGTAACCTCAAGAGGTTTAGTTAGTAAAGAAAAATCTTGTAGTGCATTATTAGAATTCTCCAATACAGGTTTTACCTCTGTTCGTCCTTGTTCTACCTCTTTGAGTGGTCTTCCCGCAACAGGTAGGTTCTGGGAACTTGAAAGGTCCCGAACAGACTCTAGTAACAAGCCCTCTGATGTGCTGGCCTCTTGCGGTGAGAGCTCTGCCTCTCCGGACATGCTGCTCACCCCGTCCCCAAAGCATTGACACCCCCCCCAAAGTGTATGTGCCTGCACATGATACAAATATTAGTTTGGCTTGCGGTGCATGCTTAAGAGGTGTACCTTTCTCCTTTTATTCCTGCACTGCTCTGGTCAAAACTGCCTTGCCTGTCTGCCATCTCTGTAAGTGTTTGTCCTGTTAAATTTAATTGTTTTTCTTTTACAGATTGACACCCAAATTTCTCTTCTGCCGCCGCCACTTGCTGACCCTGCCCCCAAAGCATTGACACCCCCAAAGTGTACGTGCCTTCACATGATACAAATATTAGTTTGTCTTGAGGCGCGCACCTAAGGAGTGTGCACAAGGAACAGGTAATGCTCCTTAATACGCTCCTTTGTGCGCTTTCTAAGTGCACCTCTATTTGGCCTCTCTTTACTCTCTTCTCCTGTCTGCTATTCCTTCTTATTCCGTTGGTCTTAACCCTTCTATTTTGGCAATTTCTTTTACTGTTTTCACCCAATACTCCAATCCTTGTTCATTGGGGCCACTGCCCAGTGACCACTCACAATACCTCTTGCCCCCTGTTTTCTCAGAAAATCAATTTAATTCACACACCTCAGTCAGAAAACTTTACAATTTCTCAACCCAATTCGCTAAACATTGGCCTTATAAATTCCTGCTCTTTAAAATCCAAACACCATCTCCTTCATGATGAAATAATCCAGAATAAATTTGATGTACTTTGCTTCACTGAAACCTGGTTAGCCAAAGGCGAAGACAGTTATCTCACATACTCTTGGCCCCTCAGGTTTTACTTACCAATACAACCATCGGAAAGGAAAAAAGGGAGCTGGGCTGGCTATAATTCATCGTTCTTCACTAATATCTGATCTTGAATTCTCCCAAGATACAAATTTCCTAGAATTCATTCAATTCAAACTCAAGACTAATCCCACCTCAGACTATCTACTACTATATCTTCCTCCACCCATTAGTAGTCAAACTCTCTTGCATCTCCAATCCACCATCTTTGACTTTTGTACCTCCTCCTCCAACCCAATCATCTTAGGTGACTTTAATATCCATTTTGTTGACCACAACAACACATCAACCAGTGAGCTCCTTACTCTTCTGAGCAACCTAAACCTTCAACCTCTAATCTCTAGTCCAACTCATACTGCAGGGCACACATTAGAGATGGTCCTTGTACAAACCTCACAACACACCAACTTTAACACTCCTACAATTAAACAAATACCCTGGCCTGACCACTTCTTAATCTCCTTCACCCAACACTTCAACTTCTATCCCTTAAAACTGAAGCCAAAAACAGTTTCCACCCGTGACTATACCAAATGAGAAGCTATCTTCATCTCATCTAATTTCAAATTTAACTCAGAAGACAAGTTCTCTATTGATGATAAAATTGCCGCATGGAATACCTCCATATCTGATCTTTTGACTTCTTTGGCTCCTATTACCACCTTCACAATCTCCCCACGTAAATTTTTTTAAAACCTGGTACATATCCAAATTATCCTTGATTAAAAAACAACTGCACTCCCTTGAGAGGAAATGGTGACACAATAAAACCCTAACCAATCTCACCAGATTTAGGGAACAGGCCAGTTATTACAAATCCAAAATCAATAAAGCAAGAAAATAATTTTATTCAAAACAAATTAAAAAGGCCAAAAACTCTGCTGCCTTATACGTTATCATAAAATCTCCTACAACAATAAAAAAAGAAGTTGACAAGCCGGACCATGTACCCTCAGCCCAGGCCATAACCACATTTCTTACTGATAAAATCAATAAAATTAGAGGATCCATTCTGCAGGTTACCCACTGTAACACAAATATCATGTCGACTTTAGCCAAAAGTATTAAGTCAACTAGCCTTCCATATGCTAAATGTTCACGGTTTACACTGCCTACGCTACGAGACATCCAGAAAACTTTGAACTCACTAAACACTAAGGGGCTCATAATAAAAAAAAACCAAAAACGTCTAAAAACTGGCCTAAATGGGTACTTGGACGATCAAAAAGCCTGATCGTACAAGTATCCATGATCAAAGCTGGTTTTAGACGTATCTAAAACCAGCTTAGGCTTTTCCCCTGCCTCTAAATGCACAGAGAGAAAAGAGGCGTTTTTAGAGGAGGGGAAAGGGCGGGCGGTGGGCGGGCCAACCTAGACCTAGGCGTGCAGCAGGTATAACCAAAACTTTAGGCAGGTTGCCTAGTCGGCACTTATACGTTTTGACTTAGACCAAGTCAAAACAGGTATAAGTGTCGAAAAGGGGCCGCTGAGCTGATCGTGGCTGCTGCGATCAGCTCAACGGCCCTAGCGACCTGCCTATCCCCTGCCGCGATCCACCCTTCCCCCCCGACAATGATCAGGGCAGGAGGGAGCCCAAGCCCTCCTGGCCCTTAGCACCCCGACTCCCCAACTACATTCGGGGCAAGAGGGAGCCCAAGCCCTCTTGCCCTGGCGGCACCCCGACTCCCCGACTATGTTCGGGGCAAGAGGGAGCCCAAGCCGTCTTGCCCTGGCGGCACCTCGACTCCCTGACTATGTTTGGAGCAAGAGGGAGCCCAAGCCCTCCTGCCCCGGCAGCACCCCGACTCCCTGACACTATCAGGGCAGGAGGGAGCCAAAGCCCTCCTGCCCTGCGGCACCCCCGAACCCCCGATGAAGATCAGGGCAAGAGGGAGCCCAAGCCCTCTAGCCCCGGCGGCACCCCCAACCTCCCCGACACTATCGGGGCAGGAGGGAGCCCAAGCCCTCCTACCCCACAGCACCCTAGAAGTCCCCAACAAGATCGGGCAGGAGGGAGCCCAAGCCCTCCTGCCCTCGATGCAAGGGCCCTCCCAAACCCCCGATCGCCCCCCCGCTGACCCGCGACCCCCTCACCGACCCCCTCGATTCCCCCACCCCCCCTCCCCGTACCTTCAAAAATGGTCAGATGGATGGGTGCCAAGCCCGTCCGTCTGACAGGCCAGCCATCCGTTAAATGGCTGGCCTTAGGACTGATTGGCCCAGGCGGCTCAAATCCCACCCACAGGTGGGGCCTGAGACGCCTGGGCCAACCGAAATAGGCCCAGTAGGCTTAGGCCCCTCCTTTGGATCCACAAAGAACACTGCAACCATACCCTTCCCTCACTGTGCTGGAACTTGACTATTATAACTGCAAAAGATCAAATGTGCAGCCTAGGAATACACCTTGGTGGCAACCTGTCATTTTCCAACCACATTTCACAGGTGCCATCTTCCTCATTTTACTACCTACGACAACTTTGAAACATAAGGAACTACTTTTCAGAATCAGACTTCGCCCAACTACTCTATGCCATAGTACTCTCCCGCATGGATTATTGCAATGCACTATTCCACGGTCTCACGATGAAGAACGTACATCATCTCTAGTGTGTTCAAAATGTAATGATTAGGCTTCTAAAAAACCTCCATGCCCGTGACCCTGTCTCCCAGGCTCTAGCATTGGCTCACTGGCTGCCCGTCACCAATTGCTGTGTCTTCAAAGGCCTGACACTAGCGTTCAAATCCTTGTACAACATGGCACCAGGCTACGTAATGGCTATGCTTACTCTATACGTGCCAAACTCGTCCCTCCATTCCCATGATGAAATACGCCTCGAAATGCCCTCTAGTCATGCCTTGCAACTGCAAACCGCCATACAATGGAGGAAGTGAAAGAAATCTTGGTGAATCTGGAAGATGTACTAAGCCAAATCAACAAGTTAAAAGTGATAAAACAACTGGACCAGATGGTATAGATCCCAGGGTACTAAAATAAATCAAACATGAAATTACTGACGTGCTGTTAGTGATCTGAAACCTGTCACTAAAATAACCTGAAGATTGGAGGGTGGCCAATGTTACACTGATTTTTTAAAAGGGTTCTAGGGGAGATCTGGGAAATTGCAGACTGGTAAGCCTGACTTCAGTGCCGGGCAAAATGATGGAAACAATTATAAAAAATAAAATTATGGAACACATAGACTAACATGATTTAATGAGAGTCAGTATGGGTTCAGCCAAGGGAGATCTTGCCTCACCAATTTGCTTGACTTCTTTGAAGGTATGAATAAACATGTGGATAAAGGTGAACCAGTTGATGTAGTGTATCTAAATTTTCAGAAAGCTTTTGATAAAGTTCCTCATGAGAGGCTCCTGCGAAAATTAAATACTCATGGGATTGCTGGCAAAGTTCACTTTTGGATTAAGAATTGGTTATCAGATAGAAAACAGAGGGTAGGGTTTAATTTTCATTTTTCTCAGTGAAGGAGAGTGCCGCAGGGGTCTGTACTTGGACTGGTGCTATTTGCCTTATTTATAAATGATCTGGAAATTGGAATGAAGAGTGAAGTGATTAAATTTGCAGATGACAATAAGCTGTTCAAAGATGTTAAAATGCATACGGATTGTGAAAAATTGCAGGCGGACCTTAGGAAATTGGAAGACTGGGCATCAAAGTGGCAGATGAAATTTAATGTGGACAAATGCAAAGTGAAGCACATTGGGAAGAATAACCCGAATCATAGTTACCGGATGCTAGGATCCACACCTTGAGAGTTAGCGCCCAAGAAAAGGATCTGGATGCTATCATAGACAATACAATAAAACCTTCCGCCTAATGTGCGGAGGCAGCCAAAAAAGCAAACAGGATGCTAGGAATTATTATAAAAGGGATGGTTAACAAGACCAAGAATGTTATAATGTCCCTGTATCTCATGGTGCGACCTCAACTGGTGGCGCTAGAAAAGGTTTGACAGAAGAGCAACCAAGATGATAAAGGGAAAGGAACTCCTCTCGTATGAGGAAAGACTAAAAAGGTTAGGGCTCTTCATCTTGGAAAAGAGACGGCTAAGGGGAGATATGATTGAAGACTACAAAATCCTGAGTGGAATAGAACAGGTACAAGTAGATCAATGTTTCACTCTGTCAAAAATTACAAAGACTACGGGACACTCGATGAAGTTACAGGGAAATGCTTTTAAAACCAATAGGAGTCCCTTCTCTGATTCATGAATCCCAGATGGGCTTTATAACAGGTCAGCACATAGCTAAAAATATGAGGGGAAGTCTGTCTCTGGAGTGGGTAGTGAGGGATCGGAGGCTTTCTCTGGTGATCAGTTTTGATGCAGAGAAGTCCTATGACAGGGTACACTGGGATTTTCTTTTTGCCACTCTCCAGGCCTACGGGTTTAGTGGGCGATTAATACAGACTATTCAGATGTTGTACACGAATCCTCAGGCTTGTCTCCGAGTTGACTCGGGCTGTTTCCTCATTTGTTGCGGTACATGGCAGGGTTGCCCCCTGTCACCACTCTTATTTATTTTGACTTTGGACCCCCCTCATTCAGGAGATTATAGCCATGCCGGACATTCCGGGTGTGTCTTTGGGGAACCAAGAATTGTGGCTTTTGACGATGATTTATTGGTCCACATTCAAAATCCTAGGGAATCTCTCTCCGCCCTGTTCATGCTCATTCAGGAATATGGGGACTTTGCGGTTAAACTTGGACAAATCTGAGGCCTTGGCACCGGTGGAGACTTTGAGGCAGGACTGAGATACTCCTTTTCCGCTCCGGTGGGCGGACGGTTCTTTTCAATACTTGGGGATTCTGCTCTCCCAGTGGGTGGCAGACTTATATACTATCAATATCCAGCTTTTACTGGCAGAGACTAGGCGTAGGTTTGAGCAGTGACATAATCTACCCAGGGCCGCCATCAGGGCAGTACTACCAGTCCTGCATTCAGGGGCCCGGAGCTGACAGGGGGCCTGGGCTCCCCCAGGGTCCTAGGCAGTGTTCTAAGGCAGGGGCGCCAGTAGCTCGCCAAGGCAAAGTGAGTCGATCACCCAGGACTCACTTTGTCTTGGCGATCTAATCTATCAGACCGATCAGTCTTCCTCTCCCCGACGTCAATTCTGCAGTCGGAGAGGAAGTTCGGGCCAGCCAATTGCTGCCTGGCTGGGCGGAACTTCCTCTCCGACGGCAGAATTGATGTCGGGGAGAGGAATGCTGGTTGGTCCGAAGAAGGGAGAGCATGCGTCGGCGTCGGCTTTGGGGCCTGTTATCCATTGGTGGGTCCTGTTCCTCGATGGCAGTGGCAGTGGCTTGGGGAACGGCAGGGAGAAAGAAAGAAAGGGGGCAGGCAGGGAGACAGAAGAAAAGAAGAGAAACAGAAAAAAAAGAAAGGGGGCATGAAGAGAGGAAGAAAAAGTTGGGGGAGGGAATGAGGTGTGGAGGAGAGGAAGCATACAGGCTGAAAGAAGGGAAGAAAGATTGGATGCACAGTCAGAAGAAGAAAGTGCAACCAGAGACTCATGAAATCACCAGACAAGGTAGGAAAAATGATTTTATTTTAAATTTCCACTCAATCTATTATTGTGAAACTCACTATCCACCTATTGCAATGCGCTGTCGCACAAAACTCAAATGCACTCTTTTGAAACAATTCTTTGAGATTAACTGGGATCTCAAGTGCTCACAGCCATAGTATTGAAGTATTTTTCAAAATCAATGGCCGATACTGTGAGCTATCATTGAACCCTTATGTAATCTCTATTTTCTCTTATACTTATATTATGTGCATTTTATTATTTTTTCTTTTTTCTTTTATAAAATATATAAATATATAAGTTATTTGCTTTGCTATCCCATATAGTGTAAACACTATATGGATAGCACTATATGGGATAGCAAAGCAAATAACTTATATATTTATATATTTTATAAAAGAAAAAATAATAAAATGCACATAATATAAGTATAAGAGAAAATAGAGATTACATAAGGGTTCAATGATAGCTCACAGTATCGGCCATTGATTTTGAAAAATACTTCAATACTATGGCTGAGAGCACTTGAGATCCCGGTTAATCTCAAAGAATTGTTTCAAAAGAGTGCATTTGAGTTTTGTGCGACAGCGCATTGCAATAGGTGGATAGTTTATTTTAAATTTAGCAAAGTGGAGGCAGTATTACCACAGTTTTCAAAGGAATTTGCCCAAATAACTTAATAGTTAACTGGGTAAATTCCCAGAGATGAAAACTTCCCTTCACTTACTATGCACAGTTCTGAATTTATATCTGCTGTCTATATTTTACAATATGGTCCCCTTTTACTAAACCGCAATAGTGGTTTTTAGCGCAGGGAGCCTATGAGTGTCAAGAGCAGCGCTGGGCATTCAGCGCAGCTCCCTGCGCTAAAAACTGCTATTGTGGTTTAATAAAAAGGATGGAGGGTATATTTGTCTATTTTTGTATGGTTGTTACTGAGGTGACAATGCAAAGAGTCATCTGCCTTGACCTCTTTGAAAAAAACCCAGAATAGGAATGATAATTAACATTTTCTCAGCGTATAGTGTGCTTTGTGTTTTTTAATTTTATTGTTGGTAGATCATTTTGACTTGGTCATTTTAAAGTAGCTCACAAGCTCAAAAAGTTTGGGCACCTCTGAGCTAGAGCGTTGAAACTGTATATTTCTATTTTATCCCCCCTTTTACAAAACTGTGGAGCGTTTTTTAGCGAATTCTATGAGCGTCAGGGCTGTTACCACTGTGGCTAAAATCCACACTACAGTTTTGTAAAAGAGTGAGGGGTTAGTTTGTGATGACATATTCCATACTAGGCGAAGGTGTTTTCTGTGTTCGAAAGACATGGTTTTCTGTTAGGATTGACGGTGAAGGATTGATCTGTGCTGGTCTGGCTTGTTTAGTTTTACAATGGGTGTATTGATGTACTGCTCACTGCAATATGTAAGATGCTGTCTTTTCCTAGGTACTCATGTGTGACGTGTGGTTTGTTACTAAAAATCATGTTTTTCTTACAGATGGGGGGGGGTGCCAAAAAATGATGGGCCCCGGGTGTTACATATGCTACGTACGCCACTGTATGTAAAGATACCAGAAAGCTGGTGTAGCAAAAACTTTAAGTAAATTGTTATTCTTCTAAATTTTGAGTATTTAATCCTCCCACAATCTCACGGGCACTCGTTTCAAGTTTCAAGTTTATTGAGATTTTGATTTAAACGCAATATCAAATATTTTCAATGCGTATAACAAAAATAAATTTGGGGAAATAAATAAAACCATTTGAACAATAAACATACAAACATATCCATAGATGATTAAAATTACATAAGGAGTACAAGGATAAACTATATTTGTTTAAAAATGTGTTCTCCGCGCCTGCTCATAAATTTGTTGACAGGAAGGATCCAGCAATGTGGCCAGATGTCATTCAGGACAAAGACAGAGAAAGAATTGTACAATTTGGATTAATGATGGAAGATGATTTAAAGCAAATGGCACAGTCTATGAGTAAAGATCTTGACGGACATTCTTTTTATGAATATCTCCTCTATGCCAAATCACCCAATGGACGTGAGAAGATTTTAAGGGACTGGCTTAGGTGGAGCATTAGCAGAAAAGTATGTGTGTATTCGGCCCATGGAAGAAGGGGGGGGCGTCGGAGGGGGGGGAAGGGGTGCGCGGGGGGCCCAATAGGATTGCTCAGTAAGGGGCCCAGAAATTTCTGATGGCGGCCCTGAATCTACCCATCCTTATTTGGTAGAATTAATCTTTATGGTCAAATATATTTTTATTGAGCAATCAAGAAAGCAATAGGCAACACAACAAAATACAAATCCATCTCAATAGAGTATAAAGTGACCCCAAAAGAATCCCCCCCCCAAAACCAGCCAAAGCAAAATCCCCCCCCCCGCCCCCAATCCCACCCCTGGGTCCTCCTTCAAATACAATGTAGCAAAGAACAGGAGAAAAGAAAGTAAAACACCAAGCGAAACAAAAGGGTAAATACAAACAAAAGCATCAATTGAGTATGCGGCTATGAGCCAAAGGTTCCCAAGTGGTCTGGAAAAGGCGGCCCTAGCGAGAAGACATATCAGTCACATCCTTCCGCTCCCACATCAGAAGGGAAATCATTCGGCATCTCCAAAGGGAATAGTCCGGAGCTTCGGCCTCAAGCCATTTCAGCAAGATGCATTTCAGAGCAACTTGTATAGACCACTTAAGGAAGGCTGCAAGTCCTTTAGAATGTGGGAAATAATGAGGAACAGTCCCAAACAGAAGCAAAGGGGAGCTGCGAATGTGGACATGCCAAAGATTCTCCACAAAAGCAAGGATAGCTCTCCAAAAAAGCTGTACCTTAGGGCAAGTCCAGAACATGTGTCCCAAGCTTGCTTCCGGAGCCTGACAACGAAGGCAAGCTGCATCAGGGCGGAAGTGGGATAAATAAGCCCTTCTAGGAGAGATATATAAACGAAAAATCAATTTAAAATGTTGTTCCCAAAATGTGGTATATTTACGAAAAGTAGACAGACGGCGAACCGCCTGAAGGAGTATATCAGAAGGCAAATCAACAGCAAGATCACAAGACCAAGCATCCCGCAGCCGGAAATGGTCAAACAAAGGGCATTCATCCTTCAAGTGGCGATGATGGAACTTGAGAGGGACCGGTTGTTGTGAACCAATGGTAAAAGCAGTGGACAACGACTTGTGACAGGAGGCCTGCAATGAGCTAGAAGGTAAAGAAGAAAGGTAATGATGGATTTGCATGTAAGCAAAATAGTCAGTAGAGGGAAGATCAAAGTCTATTTGCAATTGAGCAAAGGATTTAGGGGTACCATCATCATCAACCAAGTGAAATATATAGTGAATGCCCCTTGTTTCCCATCGAGCAAAACTCGGCCCATCAATCCCAGGCAGGAAAGACCTGTTAAAGCGAAGAGGCAGAAAGGGAGAGACAGAGGGAGAAAGAGCGTGAAATTTACAAACCCAGCGCCAAACCTTCCGCAAGGGTCGGTGCAGTATTTTCACAGAAAGAGACTCAGGTTCAAGAGAAGGGATAGAATGCAGATAAGCACTAAAGTGAGCAGAACGAAAACAAGAAAGTTCCAGAGAAGTGTTAGTGAACGCTGAAGTACCCCTAAAGAGATCATTAATATGCCTCATGCCACAACCAACTGTCAAGTATCTAAGATTCAATAAACCCAAACCACCTCTATACCAGGGAGTCGCCGCCTGCTTATAAGGCAAACGAGGTCTTTTACCAGCCCAAAGAAACTTCTGGACCAGGCGCTCCATTCGGCGCTCGTCCCGAAAAGTCAAATAAAGGGGAAGAACCTGAAAAACATAAAGCCAACAGGGAACTAAAAGCATGTTATACAAATGTACTCGACCCAGAAGCGAGAAAGGAAGAGTTTCCCAAAGGTGTAATTTATTTTGTAGAGCCTGAAACAATGGCGTCACATTTAACCGGTAAAGACTAGATAAATCCAGCGGAATGGTAACCCCCAGGTACTGCAAAGCCCAACGAAGAGGAAAAGCACCCCTCCACGAAGTTCGTAAATCCGGTGGAAAGGGTAAGGCCAAGGATTTATCTAAATTGAGAGACAGCCCTGAATAGAAACCAAATTCAGAAATGAGATCCAGAGCTGCCGGGAGAGAGTCTTCGGGCCGGGTAAGAATTAAGAACATGTCATCCGCGTACGCCAGAGTCTTAAGTTCGCAGTCATCAACCGAGAAACCTCGGACCTCCGCGAACTCCCGAAGAGTGCATAACAAGGGTTCCAAAGAAAGAAGAAACAGAAGAGGGGAAAGAGGGCAACCCTGCTGGGTACCATGGAGAATAGGAAAAGAGTCTGAGCGAGTCCCATTGACAAGCAGAGAAGCCAGTGGATTGGAGTAGAGTGAACGCACGGCATCCAGAAAGAACCCACCAAGCCCCACTTACTTCAAGGTACGAAATAAGAAAGACCAGTGAATGCTATCAAACGCCTTAGAGGCATCGAGACTAACAAATAGAGTTGGAATTTGGCGAGATTGACACTGAGCAAGAGCAAGAAGTACCTTGCGGACATTGTGGACAGACTGACGGCCCCGAACAAATCCAACCTGATCTTCATGAATAAGCTGTGGTAAATGAGGAGCCAGACGATCAGCCAGCATGCGAGCAAAGAGTTTGAGGTCAACATTTATTAAAGAAATGGGGCGATAAGACCCCGGCAAATCAGCGTCCTTACCTGGCTTCAATAGCAATGTAATAAGAGCCTCGTTCGCAAAGTGCGGAAAAGAACCACGGGTAGTGGCTGCATTAAAATATGCCAACAAAGGTCCGTAAAGAGTAGGAGAAAGAAGCCGGTAAAAGTCACCCAAGAACCCATCTGGGCCCGGAGCCCGATCCGAATGAAGCGTTTTGATGGCAGCCTCCAGTTCAACCGTCTGAAACGGACTGTTAAGAGAAGAAATCGCTTCCGCCGATAAACGAGGAAGACCAGAAGAGTGAAGATAGTCCGTCAACAGTTCCAGCGATGCATCATCCGGAGCATCATATAACCGGCGAAAAAAGTCAAAAAGGACCCCAGAGACTTCAGAAGTCTGGGACACCACCCCACCATTCCGGGTCCGTAAAGATAGAATCGGCTTCCTGCCAGTCGTAGCAGTAACTAAGCGGGCCATAAGGTGTCCAGGCTTGTTCCCGTAACGAAGAAATCGGTGTTGATAAAAGGCTTAACATTTTTGAGAACGAGAATGAAGAAGAGAATTCAAAGCAGCCTGAGTGGACAGATAACATTCTCGAGTCTCCTGGGAAGGATGGAGAGAGAAGGCCCGCTTCACCGAACGCAAGGCTCGTTCCAAAGTAACTATTCCTTGATTAATGCGCTTGTTACGGGCGCACAAGAAAGAGATGATATGCCCCCGGATCACCGTTTTCCCAGCCTCCCAAAACAAGATCGGGTCGTCCATGTGAGAAGCATTATTGGTAGAATAGTCATCCCACTGAGTCTGGAGAAAGGTCCGAAATTCCTCATCCCGGGCAAGATAAAAGGGAAACCTCCAGGATGAAAGCCGGCAATATGTAGTGTCCAGGACGGAGCATGGTCGGAAATTGATAGAGTGCCGATCGCGGCCGACCGAACAGAAGGAAACAAGGAAGAAGACAAGAAAATATAGTCTAAACGAGACCAGGTGCCATGGGCACGAGAAAGATGAGTATAGTCACGAACTTCAGGGTGAAGGAGACGCCAAGGGTCCACTACAGAAAGGGTATCACAAAAGTCAGAAAGAAGACGACCCTTTGCACCGGAAGAAGAAACTGGGGAACTAGATTTATCCAAGTCAGGACTCAGAACCAAGTTAAAATCTCCCATAAGAAGGAGAGGATCCCCAGGAAACTGAGAACAAAGTGTAAGCAGGCGGCGTATGAAGGCCGACTCCCCCGAATTGGGGCCATAGACCACTAGAAGAAGATAGGAATAGGCCCCCAAGGTAAGGCGCAGAAGCAGAGATCTCCCATCAGTGGCCTTATCAAGAACTTGCACCCCAATCGGAGAAGATTTCCGAACCAACACTGCGACTCCACCATGACGACCCTGAGAAGAAGCAAAATAAACCTCCCCAACCCAGGAACGACGCAACTTAAGATGTTCCGCGTCAGTCAGACGAGTCTCCTGTAAACAAGCAACATCCGAGTGACCACGCTGCAAGGCAGCCAAGATTTTAGACCGCTTCACGGGGGACGTAATACCCCCAACATTCCAAGAGGTGAGTCTAAACGGGGTACTCAGGTCCGAAAGTTAGGATAAGGCACAGAAAAGAATAGAAAAAAGCAGAAAAACTACTCCAAGGGCCCAGCCACCCCCCAGAGCAGGAACACATAATAGCATCAATCAAAAAGAGAACCAGTGGAAACATTCCAGAAGGTAACAGATTAAAAACAAACAGAAGGAGGACCCCCCACCCCCCAAACCCAACCCATCCCACCCTATCCCAGTACCCCTTAACTACCCAAGCCATCCCAAC
The DNA here is from genome assembly GCF_902459505.1 of Geotrypetes seraphini. NCBI lineage: Eukaryota > Metazoa > Chordata > Amphibia > Gymnophiona > Dermophiidae > Geotrypetes > Geotrypetes seraphini. The sequence goes on along the minus strand of NC_047087.1, from coordinate 152,700,218 downwards.
ACCCAACCCCAGGAAAGAAAACCCGCTCCACAAAGGGGAACAGAAAGGAGTCACACAAAGATGTAAGCGAGGCCCCAAATCCCCCAATCCCACTCCCATCACACGCACCCCAGGCACAACACTCCTCCATTCAGCCAAACAAACCCCATCAGAAGCCAGGAGGAACCATTGCCCAAAACGTGGCAGTACTGCAAAATCACAGAAACAAGGAATCCCTCGAACTGCCAGTATAACATCCCCCCCCTACATCCAAACAGCATACCATCGGTCCAACAAACGAAAAACAGAAAAGCGAACCCCAAACCATGCAATTCCTTTCAAACCAAGAAAACAAGCAGTCTCTCCCCCTAGCAAACAAACCAGGCAAACACACTCACAGCAGGACCGAAGCCATACAAGACCCCACAAGCAGCCCAACCAGACAGGATTGGCATCCAAGCAAAACAAGCAAGGAGCGGACACCCAAAGGCCCACAAAAAGGAAAGGGTCAACAGGCGTCTCAGGAAAGCCCTCCAGAAACCGATCCCACCACAGAGCAAGCTGGGGAGGAGATCGGCCCTCGCAATAAGGTGCCTGAAACAATGGTACAGCAAGGGCCCCCCCAGGCCCCGCACCCAGGCAGGCGGCCCGCAAAGCTCCAAGTAAACACAGTAGTAGGGCAACCAACCAAACAGGCAGAACCGGGTCTGCCCAAAGTGCAGGGCAGGGGATACAAGGAGGCGATGGCAACAAAAGTCAGAGGGGCAAAGTCAATGCAGTAATGTATAGACACAAAAGAATAGCCAAGCAAAAGCAAGGGAGGATGAACACTCCAACAGGGGCCAGAGTGCCAAAGGGTCCAAAGGGAAGCAGGGAGCCATCCAAAAGTCATAAAGCTGGGTCCCGCAAACTAGATGAGAATCTCTCCACAGAAGAGTGCTAGGGCAGTGCAGCAGCCAGGACAGGAAACTCAGGGGGCCAAAGAAGGCCCTGCTTCACTGGGTAGCGCGTCCAGATAGGTTTGCGCGGCTTCAGCTGAGTGGAACATCCGCCATCCCGAAGGGGTCCAGATCTTGAGCTGCGCTGGGTAAAGAAGCTGGAATCGCAGTTTGCGGTCGTAGAGAGCCGAACACACAGAAGAGAAGCGCCTCCGGCGTTCCTGTAGCGCAGGGGAGTAGTCCTGGAACAGGCGCACAGGGGTGTCCTCAAACGAAAAAGTATTCCTCTTCAGCCGGTACTGCCTCATTAACTCAGCCGAGTTATGAATTTTAAAGATTGTGACACGAGCCCGCTCTCGATCTTCAGAGCGCCGGCCCAGGCGGTGAGCGCGGTCAAGCCACAACGGTCCCACGCCAGCCGGGAGTGGCAGTGCCGCTTGGAGCCAGGACTCCAGGGTAGAGAGAAGTCTGGCGTCAGGGACCATCTCGGGGAGACCCACCAGGCGCAAGTTGTCCCGCCTCGAGCGATTCTCGAGGTCCTCCAGCTTGTCGGCTTGGTGCTGGAGTTGCGCCTTCATGGAGACTAAGTCAACAGCGGAGGCCGAACACGTGTCTTCAACTCCCGAAACGCGGCTCTCCAGTTCGCCCGTGCGCCTGGTGGTCTCCCCCAATAGAGCTTCAAGCGAGGTTAACTGGCTAGAGAGGTGGTCAAATCTAGAGTCAAGAGCTCTCACCACCGAAGCTGAAAGTGCTGCAATATGTGCCTCAGACAAGGGGAGCGCGGAACCCAAATCCCCCGCCACCATTTTAGGGTCAGGCCGCGCCGAACGAGTCTTCCTGTCTTTAGCTGCACGACTCGGCTTCCTGTCTTTAGCTGCATGACCGGGCTAGTCTGCTGCACAAACCGGTCCATGCACGATCCAAAAGGTCCTGAAATGCGCGGGCCAACAAAAACAAGAAATTTCAGGAATGGAGAGATTCGGGGCCCCGGAGCACGAGTAAGGCACGTCTCACTCGGCTCAGCACATCACGTGACTCGCTCAGAATTAATCTTTATAAACTGATCCTATTTCCCAAATGGCTCTTTGTGCTTCAGGTTCTCTCTCTGAAATTGTGTGCTAGGGATCTTTCTCGACTTAATCAGCTGCTTTGTCGGTTTTGCTGGGTGAATAAAAAAATCTAAGATTCGTTTTCCCTTGTTATTCGGTAATTGGGCTTCGGGCAGCTTGGGGCTTCCTGATCTTGCACTATACAATCTGGCTTGTCTGCTTCACCATGTTGCAGACTGATTTTATGGCACGGCACGTTACAGTCCTTTAGATTTAGAGCGAGTTTTTGTGGCCTCATATCACTTTTATTCGCTCTTGCATGTTCCCCGGAAGCTTCTGCCTCAGGATCTTAGAACCAGTTGGCTCATCTCTCCTTTACGTGAGGCCTGGCATGTTTTGGTATTGCATTTGGGAGGCAATCCGCAGGTATCGTCTTTATTGTCCATTAGGGAAAATGTAGCTTTTTACAAGGGAAGGAGAATAGAGCTTTTCAGCGCTGGGAGGAGCTTGGTGTTAATTTGCTTGAACATCTTACAGGCCTGGAGAGACCCTTGCTTGCTTATGCCAATTTTTCTCTCAGGATAGAGGCTACCTGGGGAACTGCTATGCTTTCTGCCAACTTAAACATTATTATCTTTCATTGGATAAGATGGCGGTGAGCTTTCAAGTTTCAAGTTTATTAAATTTTTTACTATACCAACTATCAGCAAATATCTAGCCGGTTTACAAGTTAAAATAAGATAAAAATAAAATAAAAATAAAATTTATACAATATATAAAATAATTGAAAAGAAAAAGAAGGGGGATTGTGAACATTTAGACTTTAACTGGACATACTGGAAAGTGATGGTAGGGAGAAGTAGTGGAAGGGGAAAAATACATAGTTCAATAAAAAAAAAAATTGGAAAGGGAAAGATGAAACATAAGGAATGGGATCGCTTCCTAAAAGCGGTTGTGGTATTGAAGAATAAATTATATTTAGGAGCAAGAAAACGCGTCTTGGAATAAGAAAGTTTTTAGTTTGGCCTTAAATTTATCAATTGATGTCTCGTGACGAAAGTGGGATGGTAATGAGTTCCATAGAGTAGGAGCGACTACAGAAAAGTTAGTCTTTCTTGTATAGAAGAAATCTTTGATTGTGGGAACAGATAGTAGGTTTTGATCGGCTGTTCTGAGGGTCCATGATGAGCAGTAAGGGATGAGATGTTTATCTAGAAAGGAAGGTTGGCGGAAGAATCTAATTTTGAAGACTTGCATAATTGTTTTATATGTGATACGATGGGTTATAGGTAGCCAATGAGCTTCTTTCAGGAGGGGTGTAACATGGTCATATTTTCCTAATTTGTAAATAAGTTTTATGGCTGTATTTTGTATCAGTTGAAGTTGTCGTAGTTCTTTTTGAGGGAGACCATTGTAAAGAGAGTTACAATAATCAAGGTGAGAGATGACAAGTGAATGAATTAGAGTTGTGATGGCTGTAGTATCAAGGATGGATGATAGAGAAAGTATAAGCCTTAGTTTGTAAAAACAAGTTTTTACAACTGTACTAATCTGATCATGAAAGGTAAGATCCTTGTCTAGGGCAGTGATTCCCAACCCTGTCCTGGAGGAACACCAGGCCAATCGGGTTTTCAGGCTAGCCCTAATGAATATGCATGAGAGAGATTTGCATATGATGGAAGTGATAGGCATGCAAATTTGCTTCATGCATATTCATTAGGGCTAGCCTGAAAACCCAATTGGCCTGGTGTTCCTCCAGGACAGAGTTGGGAACCACTGGTCTAGGGTAACCCCTAGTAGTTTTATTTTAGTTTCCATTTTTACAGGATAAGTTTTGATGAGAATTTGTTCATGAATAGTTTCGTTCTTTTTGGTAGGAAAAAGTAGGCTGCTTGATTTATTGATGTTTAGAGAGAGTTTGTTTTCATAAAGCCAGTCACTTATTTCATCTAATTTTTTGTTGATTGTTTGAATATCTGTGGGATTAGAGGTATCTACTGGATGAAGTAATTGAATATCGTCTGCATAGGCATAGGCTGTAAATCCTATTGACTGTGCAAGAGTAAGGAGAGGGGACAAAAAAATATTGAACAGCAGAGGAGATAAGATGGAGCCCTGTGGGACACCATAGGTTTGAGATATGGGAAGTGAAGTTTCCTTTTTTGAATGAACTCTAAAGCTTCGGTCGTTGAAATATGAAATGAACCATTGAAGAGCGGAACCAGTGAGGCCGCAGTCGCTGAGACGGTTAATGAGAAGAGAGTGATCAATAGTATCGAAAGCTGCTGTAAGATCTAATGAGATGAGAAGAACTGATTTTTGGTGGTCTAGATAATAGTTGACAGTTGAAATAAGACCTAATAGGGATAGTTCGGTAGAGTAGTATGGGCGAAAACCGGTTTGATGTGGATGCAGGGCATTCGTTTTTTCGATAAATTCTGCAAGTTGATTATAAATTATTTTCTCAGTTAACTTTGAAATGACAGGGAGGTTGGCTATAGGTCGAAAATTTGCTGGTAATGTTGGATCAGTGTTTTGATTTTTTAATTTAGGGAGGACCAGGGCAGTTTTCCAGGCTTTGGGAACGCAGTTGCCTGAAAGGCAGTTTGTTACCATTTCTAGAAGAAATGGTTTGAAGAAGGTAAAAAACTTTTTCAGGAGTATAGGGTGAATGGTCTCTGTAACATTGTAGGGTGTGTTAATGGATTGGAAAACTTTGAGAAGATTATCCAGGGATGGAGGTTTAAAGTTGGTACAGGTGCTATAAGATAAAGTAGTAGGCTCGGCTGGAATGTCTTGAATTGGGGTAGGAATGGATTGACCAAGCTGAGAACGAATTTCCTTAATTTTGTTGTCAAAAAAGGATGCGAGCTCGGAGGCTAGAGGTTGTGTGGAAACTAATGGTGGTTTCTTTTTGGAGTACGGAGATAAAGATCGAACTATTTTAAAGAGTGTGGAGGAGTTGTTGGCTGTGTTTATGAGGTTAGAATAGTATTCTTTTTTAACTTTTTGAATGGTGATTTTGTATAAAGTGGCTCTTTCTTTATATAGTTGAAGGGATTGGTTTGATCGAGTAGTACGCCATTTACGCTCTGTTGAGCGAAGTTGTCGACGGAGAAGTGTTAGTGTGTCGTTGTACCAAGGTTTCTGTTTTGGTTGTAATTTCCTTTGGGGGGAGCGGTTATGTCAGTTTTTTGATCTGATCTCTGAGGGACTATTCTCTATTACTATTATTCACAAGGCACTGCTGGCGTTGAATCCTACTAAGGACTTCCTGCTGCTCCATGGTAGATGGGAGGGTGATCTTGGGGGTGTGGTGTCTACATGGACGATTCAGCTTAGTATATCACGTATTCCATCTGAGGTCCGTTGTGCTCGCTTATGGGAATGCGCCTTGCGGGTCATACATAGGGCCTATATTACCCCCTCCCAGTTTCATAGAATGGGCTAAGCCCCGGATCCTCTTTGTTTGAAATGTAACTTGGCAGAGGCCACTTTTTTTCATGTTTTTTGGCATTGTTTCTCTGTGCAAACCTTTTGGAAGCATGCTGGAGCCTTTATTAGACGCATTCTGGGCCAGCCCTTGCTGCTATCTCTCGAGGTGCTCCTTTTGAGATTCTTGGGTTCCTTTGGAATTCAGGGGAAGGGAGCTCCATTGTGGGTTCGAAAGCTTGGTATTTTGGGTTTGAAAGCTATTTTGAAAGTGTGGACCTCACAGGATTCCCCCTCATATTGGGGTTGTAGACTGGCTATCCTTGTTATTGGGTTGGGAGGCTAAGGGTGCAAGAGGCACCTCTATGCAGAAAAAACAGTTTTTAGCTGTTTGGGATCCCTATCTTCATTCTCTACCACCTCAAAAGCACAGCCAAATTTTGAATTTGCTTTAAGTCCACCCAGTTTTCCACTTCTTTTTGGTTTCTTTTTCTATCTCGTCTGCTTCAAACAAATCTGGGGCCTAGCACCTTCCTACCTGCAAACACACTTCACTCTACACAACCCCACACGAACAACCAGAAACAAAAACATCTTCGCCTATCCTAAACTCACTGGCTGCAAATACAAATCTTCCTTGACAGAACCTTCATGTTCCAAGCTAACAAACAACAATCCTGGCTGGGAAACTACATAAATAAAACCAGACAGACCTACAACGCATTCCGAAAATCAATCAAAACCACTCTGTTTGACAAATTCATCACCTAAACAGACCGACCTTCGCTCACCACACTTTTCCCCCTTCAAACCCGAAGCAATCTCTCACTTCCCCTCCCCTTACAAACCCTCTTACTTTTCCTCCCTTACTACCCTTTTCTTCTGTAACATTCCCCCTCAAGCATTTGTAATTCGCTGAATGTCCAGCCTTCTTTCGATGTGAACCGCCTAGAAGTCATCTGACTATGGCGGTATAGAAAAATAAAGTTATTATTAATCCCTGTGCCTACTCTTTCTTTACTTGTTGCTCAGGGGGGTATGGGGTTGCTCCACTTGGGTCGCCTTAATGTGGCCTGTCAGCTTCGCCATCTGAATGACTGGTTTTGTGGTACTGATCATTTTTCTGCTGCAGGGGTGGAGTGCCAGGCCTTTGCTCCATACCATTTCAGTTATTTACTTCATGTGAAATGTTTACCTTCACGTGTCCAGACTTATGGGGATATGTTCTTATTTCCGGTGCGAAAAATTTGGACACAACTGTGCACACAATTGGCAGTCAGGTCTGATGTGACACCGTGCTTGCCTATAACTGGTAATGGGGACTTTCCACCTGGCATGGGTCTTGGCTCTCCTCCCCTGTGGCATAGACGGGGCTTATTTTATTTGATTCATGTTTTGCAGCCAGATGGTTCTCCTCAGCTTTTTCAACTGTTATGTGATTCTTCTGTATTGCAGGCTGGGGATTGGTTCTGTTCTGGTCAATTGCAGCATTATATTCATTCCCTCCCTGGCTCTGATCTTACAGAGGAGACGCAGGAGAAACTTTCTGAAGCATTTTGTTTAACAGCTCAGGTGCCCATACCCTTGCGTTTTCATCACAGATTTTTACAGGAGCTGGCTGGTGATTTGGACTATGACACTCTGGCGAAAGCATGGACTCGGGACTTGTAGATCCCCATCTCTGCGGATGTGCTGAAGAGGAGTTTTCTTCTGGGGGCTCGGCTTCTGATGTCAGCAATGGAAAAAGAACGATATTATAAATTCCTGGTCCGGGCTTATTTTGCCCCTGTTCGAGCTTATCGGGCTCACATTCTATCTACTGATACTTGTCCTAAGTGTATGGCCCCCAGAGCATCCCTGGATCATATGTTCTGGCTTTGCCCTGGCATAAGGGCCTATTGGAGACGTATTTGCTTGTTCATCAAAACTCTCTGGAATTGCACCTGGGTGCCCACAGACTAGTTGCTTTTCACTTTAAGATTTACTTTACTCCCAGTTCATCCTGGGGTTGCAGCATTCGTTCAGAAAGCTATTTTTATGGGCATTAAGACTATCCTTCAATGCTGGCTGTCACCACACACTCCCACGATGTCGCACTGGCGGACCCAGATGATCCACCTGGCAGGGCGCCTGGCTATTGCTGATATGGACTCTAAGCATGGTTCACTTTATTTACGTTGCTGGTTACCTTTTTGTTCTATCTTGACACCCACTGTACGTAGTCGATTGCTGAATTGATTGTGTTGTTCTGTTCCATTCTGTATGATCTGGCAGTAGCTGTTCCCATGGGTGGGTAGGTTGGGGTGTGGGCGGTTCTTTTGTATACTGGTTTCTTGCTGCATTGTTCTGTATTTTTATATGAAACTAATAAACAGATTTAAACATAAAGTTATTATTATTATCCTGGGGGAGTTGGGGGGGGGATTAGATGTTCTCTTGAATCTGCTCTAGTGCTATCTGATTCACTGCTAATTAATTATCCTTGAAACTGGGAGTAACAGAAACACCAAATAGCCATTAGGACAAGAAGGAGTCATTTTAATCTGCAAGCATGAATTTCCTACTGATTCTATTAATCTATTAATATGCGATAACATTAAGGATGTTAAGTCACTCTATCCACAGCTACACTCAGTCCATTATCCTGATCTACCCATCAGGCTTATAATTAACCAACAGGAAGACAGAGCAAACCATATCAAGGTAATCTCGAGCAATGGAAGACATCAACGTACCCTAAAAAATAAAAGGATAAGGGAAGTAAAACCTATCAGAACCACTACATCTACCAAACCTATAACATCCACTTACATTCCCTGTGCATATCTTAACACCAGATCTATTATGAACAAAGCATTTTTAATTAAAGATTGGATCATCAACAAGCAAATAGCCTGTCTTTTCCTAATGGAAACGTGGCTACTGTCTGAAGATGACCCAATAATAAATTATCTTCTACCAGATAATTTTAAAATTTACATGCTAAATCTTGATGGAATTGTCGCTAAGGATGGATTTCTAATTGAACTATTGGATTTCAAAATGGCCAATCAATTAGAAATATTAGCCTGTAAAATTAGCAATAAGGAACTAGAAGATTCCCTTTCTTGTATATTATTCTATGTTCCGCCGAAAAGCTGGCCAAAAGCTAGAGAAGACTTTTGCAAATTTGTCCTACATAACTCAATCACTTCATCACATAATTTAATTACAGGAGACATAAACTTACATCTAGATGAAATAGACAATCCAGAAGCGAAAGACTTTAAAAACTTTCTTGAAAAAAAAAGGTAGATCCAAGATGGCCACGACGGTTTAACTGTGGGAAGACGCTCTCAATAGACCTTCCTAGATTTACCTGTTATCCGCAAAATGCCGAAGAGGAGAGGCGGGAGCGCTGGTGGAGCCTCACGGCGCCCGGAGATCTCTCCTCTGGTAGCCATTGATGAGTTGCTGAGGCGCCTGCAGCAGGAGAGAACAACGCCAGGGAATCGCCCGCAGAAGGTCCCAGCAGTGAGTGAAGCCACAGTACACCTTCCTGGGCTAGATGCGACTCTGAGCCCCGACGTAAGGACCCGCCTCCACAGCCACAGGGAGCCAGCTCACCAAGGGAAGACAGTCTAGCTGAAGAGGAAAACTTGCTCTCCCAGGAGACATTGAATCTGCAGCAGGAACATCGATGGAGCAGATAGAAGGACAAGGTGGAAGAGACAGAAATCCTGTAACTGAAGGAATCCAGCCAATACAGTCAGGTACTTTTTCATTTTCAAAACCCAACAATGTAACTCTGGATTCCTTGTGGGACTTAGTCGTAACTTTGGGACAGTCACTATTTCCACAAATAAAGGAACTGGAAAAAAGAGTGTTAGAACACAAAGAAGAATTTAAAAACTTTAAACAAGACACCTTTATAATGGAAAATAAAGTGGAAAAAATGGAGAAAGAGCTCTTAGAAGTGAAACAAGTGCAGACTACCCTTATTAGGGATAACACTAATATGAGATGGAAAATTTGGAAAACAATTCCCGCTCTGGTAATTTGAGATTATTAAATTTTCCAAAAAGTCCAACAATCTCTGCAAAAGAAATGCTGAAAAAATATCTCATGGAAATATTGAATATCTCGGAAGATATACTTCCTCCTTTTGTACAAATATTCTACTTACCAATGAAAGAACAAGAAGATATTCCTCAAAAACAGAATTTACAAATGGATGTTACTGCAATCCTGGAAACATCATTGAAAGACATAGTAAAAACCTGCTACCCTTATACTAACAGTGGTTTTATTGCCTGATAGAGATTGGTTACTAAAGATGTTTTTTAAAAATAGACATAAAGAATTTATGGGACTAAAGATACAAATGTTCCCAGATGTGACTAAAGATACCCAAAAATGTAGATGGCAATTTCTTCTTCTTAAACCAGGGGTAACAATGATGGGTGGTATTTTTATATTGCAATATCCCAGTAAATGTAGTGTTAAATATAAAACTAATACATATGTATTCTTCGAACCTTCTCAGTTAACAGGCTCCTATCTACGAAACGCCTTGAAGGGGTAAAAGAAACAACACCAGTAATTTAAGTAAATAGAAAGATTCCTACTACCACAGTTAGATATTTGCTTTTCTTGCCAAATTGATGTGATTTATTTTATATACACTCATTAGAAGTCTTGGATCCAATATATGGGATTTAAAGTATTGATTAAGAATTGTATTTTCTATCTGATATTTATATCTTGTTTAAAATATTATTTCTGTACAAGAGGTTTTCTTGGAGAAATTTTAAAAGCAATAAATAAATAAATTAAAAAAAAACAGAAAGGGAGAGAAGTTGTACACAAGGGATGGTGTGGAGGGGGGGATAGAGATACTAGATAGGAGGGTAGTTGGGAAAAGAAAGGGAGAGATGGTGGACCCTGGGGTGGTGGGGAAGGAGGAAGAGATGCTGGATGAAAGGGTAGTTGAGAAAGGGTGGATCTGTGGAGGGAGACGAAAAAGGAAAGATGCCAGATCTTCAGGGGAGGGAAGGGAAATGGAAGGGGAGGACAGAGATAGAAGATGGATGGTTAGCAGGGAGAAAGAAGAAAGAAGGAGACCTGGCAAGCAAGTTATCAGAAGACAACCAGAGCCTGAGACCAACAAAATTTGAATAATGGCTAGACAACAAAAGGTAGAAAAACTAATTATATTTTCTGTTTTGTGATTACAATATGTCAGATATGAAATGTGTATCCTGCCAGAGCTGGTGTTAGACCGCAAACGTGAACTAGAATTTAACAGAGAGGAAAAGTCTTTTTTGTTTGTTTATTTTGTTTACACCACAGCGCCAGTGTGGTTAGGAGAAGGCAAAGGGGGTGAAGAGGCTATAATATAAACCCACGAGGATGTTTGAAAAAAAACAAACAAAAAAAAACACCCAATTGAGCAGGAAAATCGAATCAAATCGAAAAACCAATTCAATAGGCTGAATCGAATCGAAATTTTTTTTCCTGAATCGGGCAGCACTAGTGCCTATTACTTATAGGGAATTCAGGAAACACCTAAAAACACATCTGCTCCTGAAATATTTAGGAAACCAACCTATACAATCTTAGTCCTCAACAAATGATCTCTAGAACTTTTAATCACTAATTCTGAACTTTGTTTATTCCACTCAATCTGTAACATCTTTAATCATTGTAACCCACATAGAACTTCACGAACCTGCATTATATAAATTGTTATTATTATTATTTCTCTTTGGTTCTTTCATGTCTGGTCCTTTTTTTCTTGCTGATGGCCATTGGGATGTGGGACTGGACATGTGTTGGGGGGATTTTCTAGCTTAGTTTGGAACAAGTGGGAAAATTGTTGATGCCTTTATGCTGCTATTATTGTTCTTTTGTCATCAATAGAAATTGTTTCGACTTAAAACTAATAGGAGGAATTTTTTTTCACTCAGAGAATAGTTAAGCTCTGGAACGTGTTGCCAGAGGTTGTGGTAAGAGTGCATAGCGTAGCTAGTATTAAGAAAGGTTTGGACAATTTACTGGAGGAAAAGTCCATAGTCTGTTATTGAGAAAGACATGGGGGAAGCTACTGGTTGCCCTGGATCGACAGCATGGAATATTGTTACTCCTTGGGTTTCGGAAAGGTACTAGTGACCTGGATTGGCTACCGTGAGAATGTGCTACTAGGCTATTCTTATGAGAGAGAGAGAGAAGGAGAGAGCGAAGGAGAGAGAGGAGAGAGGAGAGAAGGAGAGGAGAGAGAGAAGGAGAAGAGGAAAAGGGGGACATTAAAAAGGAGGACAAATCCTTCTTCAGGTATATTAGTGACAGAAAAAGGAACACAGGCGGGATAGTATGCCTTAGAAGACCGGACGGAAGTTACGTGGAAGCAGATTCCGATAAAGCCGAACTACTGAATGAATACTTCTGCTCAGTCTTCACCTGTGAGGCACCGGGACACGGTCCGCAGTTGAAGGCAACACAAAGCACAGAAGACCCATTTCAGAATTTTGAGTTCACACCAGATGAAGTTTACAGTGAACTGGCAAGACTCAAGGTGAACAAAGCCATGGGCCCAGACAATTTGCACCCAAGAGTGCTCAGAGAATTGAGCGATGTCCTGGCGAAACCGTTGGCTGAGCTATTCAATCTCTCCCTAAATAAGGGGAAAGTTCCCCTGGACTGGAAATTAGCTAATGTCGTTCCTCTGCATAAAAAGGGTTGCAGGGCAGAGGCTGCGAATTATAGACCGGTGAGTCTCACATCAATAGTGTGCAAACTCATGAAACACTAATTAAAAGCAAATTGGACACGATCTTGAATGAAGGGAATCTTCGGGATCCCAGTCAGCATGGATTCACCAAGGGTAGGTCCTGCCAATCCAATCTCATCAGCTTCTTTGACTGGGTAACAAGAAAGTTGGACTTGGGAGAGTCTTTGGACGTCGTGTACCTGGACTTCAGTAAAGCTTTTGACAGTGTCCCACACCGCAGGCTGCTAAGCAAGATGGAATCGATGGGGTTAGGAGAGACACTAACTGCATGGGTCAATGATTGGCTGAGTGGCAGACTTCAGAGTGTGGTGGTTAATGGTACCCTCTCTAAAACATCGGAGGTGACCAGTGGAGTGCCGCAGGGCTCGGTCCTGGGTCCACTCCTCTTCAACTTATTCATAGGGGATCTGACTCAAGGGCTTCAAGGTAAAATAACACTATTCGCCGATGACGCCAAACTATGTAATATAGTAAGTGAATGCAGTTTACAGAATTATATGGCGCAGGACCTGCTTACATTGGAAAGTTGGTCCTCAACCTGGCAGCTAGGCTTCAATGCTAAGAAATGTAAGGTCATGCACCTCGGAAGCGGAAATCCATGCAGGACGTACTTCTTGAACGGAGAAACTTTAACTAGGACTTCAGCAGAACGAGATTTAGGAGTAATCATCAGTGCAGACATGAAAACTGCCAATCGAGTGGAGAAGGCTTCATCTAAGGCAAGGCAGATATTGGGTTGTATCAATAGAAGTTTCGTCAGCCGAAAGCCTGAAGTCATAATGCCGTTGTACAGGGCCATGGTGAGACCTCATCTGGAGTACTGTGTGCAATTCTGGAGGCCACATTACAGTAAAGATGTGCGCAGAATTGAATCGGTTCAACGGACGTCCACCAGGATGATCTCGGGGCTCAAGGCTCTCTCGTACGAAGAGAGACTGAACAAATTGCAGCTCTACACTCTTGAGGAATGTAAGGAGAGGGGAGACATGATCAAAACATTTAAGTACCTCACGGGACATGTCGAAGTGGAAGATGATATTTTCTTTCTCAAGGGACCCTCGGCCACAAGAGGGCACCCACTCAAACTCAGGGGCGGAAAATTTCATGGCGACACCAGAAAGTATTTCTTCACAGAGAGAGTGGTTGATCATTGGAACAAGCTTCCAGTGCAGGTGATCGAGGCAGACAGCGTGCCAGACTTTAAGAATAAATGGGATACCCATGTGGGATCCCTTCGAGGGTCAAGATAAGGAAATTGGGTCATTAGGGCATAGACAGGGGGTGGGTAAGCAGAGTGGGCAGACTTGATGTGCTGTAGCCCTTTTCTGCCGTCATCTTCTATGTTTCTATGTTTCTATGAAAGAGAGAGAGAGGAGAGAAGGAGAGGAGAGAGAGAAGGAGAAGAGGAAAGAGAGAGAGAAGGAGAGAGAGAGAGAGGGAGGAGGGAGAGATAAGGATAGAGAGAGAGAGAAAGGGAGAAGGAGAGAGAGAGAGGGAGGAGGGAGAGAGAAGGAGAGAGAAGGGGATAAGGAGAGAGAGAGAGAGAGAGAGAAGGAGAGAGACGGAGAGAGAGGAGAGAGAGAAGGAGAGAGAGGAGAGAAGGAGAGAGAGAGAGAGAGAAGTGAAGGAGAGAGAGAGGAGAGTGGAGCGAGAGAAGGAGAGAGAGAGAGAGAGAGAAGGAGAGAGAGATAGAGAGAGAAGGAGAGAGAGATAGAGAGAGGAGGAGAGGGAGAAAAGGAGAGAGAGAGAGAGATTACACCATCAGTTTTTCTGAAGGGACTGGAGAGCAAGTAGCGTCAGCCGCATTTCCAAAGCTCCAGACGAAAGGTCAACCAACATTGCAGACCAGGAGTCCACTACCCCTGAATGGAGTGGGTCCCACAATGAGCCTTCAACCCAACAGGTTGGCATCCATGCTAAGAGTTATCTACTTGGAAATCCGAAGAAACCAGACCTGGCCGAGAGCCACCAAGTGGAAAATCTCAGCAGAGATCATCAAGAGAAGGACTCTCATTTAGGGCGAATCATTGCTCTGGCCCAGGGGATCGCCTCCAAGGAGACTGCCTGAGCCCCCAACCCTGCAGATAAACCCAAGCAGAGAGAGCCGGGACAATCCAAGATAATTCTAATCTGTTGACGATGGTTCTGTCTACTCACCCTGAGAAGAAACACACAATCCCTTTTGGAGACGAAGAGAATCCCCCGAAAATCAAGCGACTGGGAAGAAGCCCTATACCTCTTCTTGAATTTGCCCATGCCTGCAGCAGAAACACTACCGTCCCCACCATGCCTCTGTACACCCAATGAGATAGAGCCTGGATTACCCACTGTCCCAGGACTTGGAATCCCTGTTGGCCAAAGCAGCCTCAACTACAATTACTTTGACAAAAGTGTGGGAGCTGTTGCGAGGCCAAGAAGCAGAGCTGTGAACTAGACATGCTGATGTTTCTATTAATCTGCATACTTTGGAGGAGAGATGGGAGAGGGGAGATATAATAGAGATGTTTAAATACCTACGTAATGTAAATGCGCATGAGTCAAGTCTCTTTCATTTGAAAGAAAACTGATCAATTTTAAGATTGGCATTGGGATGGGGAAACGAACCAAGACTCAGATCACAACCCTTAACTTCATGAGAGCCATGGTTAAAAAGCAACTCAAGAAAAAGACAGCCGAAATCAAAACGGTCGACCAAGCATGGTCCCTACTAAAAAATACCATCACTGAAGCGCAGAATCTCTACATTCCGCTAATATCTAAAGGAAGGAAAAATAAGAACAAAGGAGAACCAGCTTGGTTAACTAATGGGGTGTAAGATGCGATAAGGGATCAGAGGAACTCGTTTAAAAAATGGAAACATGAACAAATGACGGAGGCCTGGAACAGTCACAGGGTTGACCAGAAGAAGTGTCACAAGGTGATAAGAGACGCCAAAAAGGTCTACGAGGAAAGGATAGCGCAAGAAGCCAAAAACTTCAAGCCCTTTTTTAGATACATAAAAGGGAAAAAACCAGCAAAGGAGGCAGTGGAGAAAAGGGTGCATCAAAGAGGACAAACAGATTGCAGATAGGCTAAATTCATTCTTTGCGTCTGTTTTTACCAAGGAGGACACTGCGTCAATGCCTGATCCAGGGAAAGTATTCAATGGAGAAGTTGAGGATAGTCTCACCACAGTGAACGTGGACTTGGACAGGATATACTATCAGATCAGCAGTGACAAGTCCCCTGGACTGGATGGGATTCACCCAAGAGTGCTAAAAGAACTTAAAGTAGAAATCGGAGAGCTACTACAATCCCTAGCTAATTTGTCAATTAGAACCGGGCAAATACCAGACAACTGGAAGAGAGCGAATGTCATTCCAATCTTCAAAAAAGGATCGAGAGCAGAACCAGGCAACTATAGACCTGTGAGTCTTACATCGGTTCCTGGGAAGATGGTTGAGGCATTAATCATGGATAGCATAATGCAACACCTGGAAAGCCACAACCTGATAAGAGCTAGTCAACACTGCTTCAGGAAGGGGAAGTCATGTCTGAAGAATTTACTTCAATTCTTTGAAAAGGTGAACAAACAAATCGACAGCGGAGACCCGGTGGATATAATATACTTGGACTTCCAGAAGGCGTTCGACAAGGTTCCACACGCTAGGCTTCTAAGGAAACTACAAAGCCATGGAATTGAAGGGGATATACTAAGATGGATCGGCAATTGACTGGAGAACAGATTGCAGAGGGTAGGCATAAATGGGAAGTTCTCAGACTGGGAAAAGGTGACAAGCGGTGTGCCCCAGGGCCAATCTTGGGCCAATCTTATTCAATATATTCATAAATGACCTGGAAGAGGAAACGACGAGTAATATAATCAAGTTCGCAGATGACACAAAACTATGTTGGTCAGTGGGGTCACAAATGGACAGTGAAGAACTCCAAAGAGATTTGAACCAGCTAGAGAAGTGGGCAGAAAAGTGGCAGATGAAGTTTAACATAGACAAATGTAAAGTGATGCACCTAGGCACAAAGAACAGGGAATATGAATATAAAATTTTAGGTGTGACGTTGGGCAAGAGCGAACAAGAAAGAGACCTGGGGGTACTGATAGACAGGACCCTGAAGCCGTCGGCACAATGTGCAGTGGCGGCAAAGAAAGCCAACAGGATGTTGGGCATGATAAAGAAGGGTATCTCGAGTAGATCGGCGGATGTCATAATACCGCTTTACAGAGCAATGGTCAGACCACACCTGGAGTACTGTGTCCAACACTGGTCTCCTCACCTAAAGAAGGATATAACCCTGCTGGAGAGGGTGCAGAGGCGAGCCACGAAGCTAGTAAAAGGTATGGGAAATTTGAGCTACAAAGAACGCCTCGGAAAACTAAGCTTGTTCACCCTTGAGAAGAGAAGATTGCGAGGGGATATGATAGAGACTTTCAAAATACTAAAAGGACTCGGCAAAATAGAGCAAGAAGTATCGTTATTCACGTTGTCAAATGAGACTCGGACAAGAGGGCACGGGCTGAAATTGAGGGGCGACAGGCCCAGGACGAATGTCAGGAAGTTCTGTTTCACACAGCGAGTGCTGGACGTTTGGAATGCTCTCCCGGAGGAGGTTGTGATGGAAACCTCCATTATGGGATTCAAGTGCAAGTTGGATGCACACCTCCTTGCAAATCACATTGAGGGATACGGCTAAATATGGTCATCATAAGGGAACACCTAAGTCTCCATCAAGGAACACCTAGATTGGCCTCCGCATGTGCAGGTCACCGGACTGGATGGACCAAAGGTCTGATTCGGTGAGGGCATTTCTTATGTTCCCCACAAAATCAAACCCACGTACTCTCCACAGGCACCCCTCACATATACAATCACCCAAAAAAAACAGTGGCATTGCTAGCAAGGAGAAAAGAGCCACAGATACAAAATAGACTCTAAGACTCCCACTCCCAAAAGGAACCCACCCAAACTCACATGCTCATTCACCCGAAAAACCCCAACAGAGAAAACCCACGCAACGAACAAGAAGAAAAAATAGTAAGTAGAAGCCCACAAGCAATCAAGATCCCGATACACAGGCAATCCGCAACTCAATACCCCAAAACAGACCTATACACTGCATACTAAATGAACAATTTCCCCCACAAAAGAAAGAAACACAACCCTGAACCATCCAGAGAAGGAAACCACTCCTAAGACCACCAGTCAATCAGCTGAAGTAGACTCCACCGCTTCTGACGGTAAAGAGTTATAATAGTCACCAGCCACCTGCATAGTGTCGAAAGTACCCCCTTTTTAAGACCCCCCAAAATTGCTAAAACAGGCTGTCACTCAATGTTCCACTGTGCTGAATGGGAGAAAGTGCAAGCAATGCTGGGTCAGCATGTAGGGAGATCTAATGCCTCAGGAAGCTGTAAAGCTGGTTTTCAAGTCTTCTGCTTTACCCCACCAGCCTGACCACCACAGCCAGTGACCTCCGCCACAATACATCGTGTAACCACCAGGCAGAGGTACACAGTCCAGCTCTTATTCCGGGGGCACCTCCACAAACCGCTCAGCCTGCACTACACCCAATAGCGGATGAACCTAGGATGAGCTGGCTCCCGATCCTGGAGTTCCGATCTGTCATAAGAACATAAGAATTGCCGCTGCCAGGTCAGACCAGTGGTCCATCATGCCCAGCAGTCTGCTCACGCGGTGGCCCTCTAGTCAAAGACCAGCGCTCCAACCGAGACTAGCCCTACCAGCGCATGCTGTTGCTCAAAGGAACTTGTCTAACTTTGTCTTGAATCCCTGGAGGGTGTTTTCCCCTATAACATCCTCCGGAAGAGCATTCCAGTTTTCTACCACTCTCTGGGTAAAGAAGAACTTCCTTGCGTTTGTACAGAATCTATCCTCTTTCGACTTTAGAGAGTGCCCTCTCATTCTCCCTGCCTTGGAGAGGGTGAACAACCTGTCCTTATCTACTGAGTCTATCCCCTTCAGTACCTTGAATGTTTCAATCATGTCCCCTCTCAATCTCCTCTGTTTGAGGGAAAAGAGGCCCAGCTGTACGGCTGCTCCTCCAACCCCTTAACCATCTTAGTCACTCTTCTCTGAACCCTTTCGAGTAGTACCGTGTCCTTCTTCATGTACGGTGACCGGTGCTCCAGGTGAGGGCACACCATGGCCCAGTACAGCAGTATGATAACCTTCTCTGATCTGTTTGTGATCCCCTTCTATATCATTCCTTGCATTCTGTTTGCCCTTTTTGCCTCCGGTGCACATTGCGTGGACGGTTTCATCGACTTTTTGATCAAAACTCCCAAGTCCCTTTCCTGGGAGGTCTCTCCAAGTACCGCCCCAGACATCCTGTATTTGTGCATGAAAGTATTGTTACCGACATGCATCACTTTGCATTTATCCACGTTGAACCTCATCTGCCATGTCGATGCCCATTCCTCGAGCCTGATTATGTCACATTGCAAATCTTCACAATCCCCCTGCATCTTCACTACTCTGAACAGCTTCGTATCGTCTGCAAACGTAATCACCTCGCTCGTTGTACCTATGAAGATTTTGAAGAGCACGGGTCGAAGCATCGAGCCCTGCGGCACCCCACTAGTGACGCACTTCCAGGCTGTCCCCACATGGAATTTCCACACCATGAGGGCAGACCCGCCAGGGAAATACCTAAAATATTACTGAAACTATCAAAAGAAAACACGAGCAGAAGAAATAGACTCCAACATGTTTGGCATGTAGAAAGCAAGACTGAAATCTACTTATGACTTCAATCACCTAAAGCTTTCTACAGTGCCTGACAGTCAGAGATTCATAAAACCCACTGGTCCTGGAATAAAGTGGGATTGTACATGAATGTTCTAATATGTGTTCATTGTTTCATTAGTATTATGACAACATCATAGTATATCTCTGTTATTTGAATTCAGTGCAATGTATACATTATTGATACCGTTTCATGACAGTCCTATTATTAGGTTTCAATTTGCAATTTTCAAATTTACCTCATTATTTACATTTATATTTGGTCATTTTACTATTGTTATATTGTTAACAAAACTGTAAGCTTTATGTTAAACTATATCTTTGTACAGTACACTGCCTTAGGCAAATCTCTTCATAAACCGCAAGGTAATGGCGGAATAGAAATCACTAATGTAATGTAATAAAGGCAGTTAATAAATCCAAATAAATACCCATTTTGGGTCAGGATGTAAAAGTGATGCTCTCTCACTCTTGTCTCTGGTGCCATTAGCTTGCAAAATGGCAACACCCAACTCCTAACAGTATTTTATGAATATTACCAGAGGTCAACCTGAAAAATACCATTTTGCAAGATGGTGGCCTTACATCCTGATCCAGAGTAAATAAGGTGGACCATCAAAGGTTTTTCTTGAAGATTTTTATTCTCCCTTCCTGTCAGTTTGTCAGTCAATCCTTGTTCAATACTGAATGAGGATTAGTTCATGCACACACAGAAAAAGTTAAGAGGTGATAGGCTCCGGAGTAATCTGAGGAAATACTTTTTTATGGAAAGGGTGGTAGATGCGTGGAACAGTCTCCCGAAGAGGTGGTGGAAACAGAGATTGAGTCTGAATTCAAGAGAGCCTGGGATAGGCACATGGGATCTCTTAGAGAGAGAAAGCGATAATGGTTATTGTGGATGGGCAGACTAGATAGGCCATTTGGCCTTTATCTGCCATCATGTTTCTATGTAAAACGGTAGCCTCTTGCCAGAGGTGAACACTGTTTTTCTGGTCAGTGTATATTTTTTAACACTATGGAAATTGTCATGTCATTTGTTTACTGCATCTGGAGCACATCTTTTGTATTAGGAAATTGTGAATGCCTTATTACATTGACCTCAAGACACATGTTTGTTTTTATCTTAATGTCTTACACAGTCTGCCTTTACTAGTCAGCTTGAAGGGGCAGGGAGTCTCAATTATGTTTGTCTCTAAAGCTCTGTATATACCTGATAGTACTATACAAATAATAATAGTACAGTACAAGGTCTATTGGTATACAGTACATTATTTATCTCGCTCATTAAACAGGCCAAACCAGTTATCTAGTAAAGATGTCCCTATTTACTACAAACAGAACAAATGCCCTAGTTTTCATCACCATGTTAATCTCTAAATTATGACCAACAAAACAATATGCCCCTTCCACTACCCAGCTATCTTCCAAAAATGTACGAACTCAAATTTATTTTGAAATTTTTGGGGAGAAAACTCAAAATAAAACTTAAGGTAAAGATTAGACTTTGGAAAAATCATCAACATTTTAAAAGTCTATGAAAAAATCCCTTCTCCATTATATTCATTAGTTAAGCATGTAAGTTCTGACCTCATACTTTGGAGCTTCCATCCATGAGTCCAATTGAAAGGAAAAAGACAAACCTCTGAAATTGAGGTGAAAAAGTTGCTCTGCTGGACTGTATACTGAAATAAATGATGAAATTATGAGAATTTATAGCCAAGGTTATCTAGTTTAGTTCAATTCAGGCTTGCAATGGTGTAGGAAATATATCCAAATTTCTTAATTGGCTTCATGAATCTAAGAGGTTCTGATCAAAGTGATATACAAAAAGGAAAAGTTATATTCTACTAACATATACATATTTCATCAGATCAGGAGACATGTGATATACAATAGGTTAGGAAAACAAAGTAGAATCAGTAATATTTGAAAAAGAGATTAGGTTCTTAACTTGATAATATCTTTTCCAGTAAATAGGGATGTCATGCTGAACTAAGGGTCTTCCATCCGCTTCAGCGGGTTTGTTGCAGAAGATACTGATCACTGCTTTCAGCAACTCCTCCTTCTCCCTACTGCCCCCAGTCAGTCAGTCAGTTTCAAAGCTGGTGACAGCCCTACAGAAGAGAACAAAAGAAGGAGAATGGGGAGTCCCCTCTCCTCCAACAGGAACTTGATCTGCTCATAAAAAAGGAACGAAAATACTCACAGACATGCCAAGGAGAAGAGAACAAAGTTAACCCTTATTACAGTTTGTTTAAAATTTGATTAAAACGCTTATAAAACTTTCCAAGCACAGTAAATAATTTTAAAAAATGAGGTACAAATCATAAGAAAAATATACAAAAATACATACATGATACCCAATGGACACAAAAATACATACATGACACCCAATGGACAATGATTTACAGGAACAAAAGAAATAGATGGGAAGAACTACAATGGTATAAAGAAAAATTCACATTAAAGGAGAAGACAAAGGGAAGGGGACTTGACTAGATAAAAATTTTAAGAAAATAGAAGGAACTCAGGGGAAAACCCAATAGAACTACAGTATATACATTCAATATACAATTTCTTCTAAGTAATGACAGATGGAAGAAAATTCAGAGACGCAGCCTTCAGACAGCAAATAGTACAGGAAAACGCATTGACAACAATGAGCAGGGGTTTCAGCATACAATCCCTATCTATTGGAAAATATATCATCAAGGTAATAACCTAATCTCTTTTTCCAGTGCAATAGGGATGGTATCAAGTTTCAAGTTTATTAAAAGTTTGTTGTACACGCAATATCAAATACTTCAATGCGTATGACAATTTAAAATTGGGAGACAAAATAAAACAATTTGTACAAGTTTCAAGTTTCAAGTTTAATAATCATTTGATGAATCGCTTATAACAATATCTAAGCGATGTACAATTTAAAAACCATCAGAATGTGGTAATACATTTAATTTACGAAAGTTAAATAAGAGACAGACAAAATTGGACAAACGGGAAGGAGTGGGGAGGAGGGGGAAAGTTACAATTTTGTTATATGCTAGAGTTTAACATCAAAAGGAAAGCACATTGGGTAATAATGGGTTAAGATAAGATAAAAAGAATGCAAGAGCCTGAAATGTTACGTTTCATGAATCAAATGCATCTTGAAATAAATATGTTTTTAAAATTTTCTTAAAAGAGACGAGGTCTGTTTCGTTTTTAATAAAATTTGGAAGAGAGTTCCACAGTGTAGGGGCTTTCACGGAGAACATATCATTACGTCTTGTGCCTATGATTCTCAGCGAAGGGATTGAGAGCAATTGTGATGAGGAAGATCTTAAAGAGCGAGAAGAGTTATATGGGACAATCATTTTTGCTATAAATTGGGGTTCGTTAAAGCTCAATGTTTTGTATACCAAAAATAAAATTTTGAAAGTAATTCGATGAGATATGGGGAGCCAATGTGATTTAATAAGTAAAGAGGTAACATGGTCGAATTTTTTTGCATTGTGAATTAATTTAACTGATGTGTTTTGGATGATTTGGAATCGTCTCTTTTCTTTCTGGGTTATGTTGATTAGAAGAGAATTACAATAATCCAATTTAGAGATAATAAGAGAATGAACTAAGATATTGAGTGATTTAGAATCTAAAAAGGTAGAAATTGAACGTAGGAGCCGTAATCTGTAAAAGCATGATTTAACTATTTCGCTAATATGATTATGAAATGAAAGATCTACATCTATTATTACACCGAGGATTTTCAGCTTAGAGACCGATTCTATAGGAGTATTATCAAGTATGAATGGTATTTTTTGAGTTATGTCTCCTTTCCAAGTGAAAAGCATTGTTTTTGTTTTTTGAGTATTTAAAACCAGTTTGTTATTGTTTAGCCAGTTTTTTATTAGTTCTAATTTGTCATTGATAATTTTTATTTCTTCTGTATTTTCTGGGTTGAGAGGGTGCATGAGTTGAATGTCATCAGCGGGGATAGAAAAATGATAAGTGATAAGCGGGGATAGAAAAATGTTAAATAGAAGAGGAGATAGTATTGATCCTTGTGGAACACCATATGATGATGAGAAGTTTTCAGAATAGGTTTCATTGAATTTGACTCTCGAGATACGATCCAATAAAAAAGATGTTAACCATTTTAGGACTTGGCCTTCTATACCTAATGATTGCAGACGATTGAGAAGAAGTTCATGATCTATAGTATCGAAAGCTGCGGAAAGGTCTAGAGAAACATACAATGTATGTACACATAAACATACAATGTATGTACACAAGTAATTAGCGATACAAAAGGGAAGAGGGGTGAACTACAAACTTTGAGGAAAGTAAAAGTACATTTAAGGAAAAAACAACATCAAGAGGGTGATGAAGAATATTTTATAAATATGGCTAAGCCTAAAAAGAGGATAGGGGAGATTGTGACCTATATATAAGGTCTGGTTAAAATTAGGTATTTGAGCCTGGGATTAATGATAGATGAATTATCCTATCTATGACTCAAATGCATCTTTGTACAGGTAGCATTTTAATGTGCTTTTAAATTTTTCTAATGAGGTTTCTCCACATAGATAGATTGGTAAGTTGTTCCAAAGCTGGGGTGCTATGACTGAAAAAATTGTAGATCTTCTGGTATCTATCATTTTTAGAGAAGGGATAGTCAGCAAATGCTGTTCCGTTGATCTAAGTGTCCTGGATGGAGAATATGGTATCATAAAACGATCTAGAAATATTGGTGCATTGGTTTGTTGGATTTTGAAGGTTATCAGTACAATTTTATAGATTATTCTGTGCGAAATTGGTAACCAGTGTGCTTTTCATAGAAGAGGTGTGACATGTCCCAACGAAACTGGTTTTCGTCATCACCATTCTACTGAACTCTCTCTTATAGGCCTAACTACAAAAATACTCTACCATCTTGACTATCATCAAGTTTCAAGTTTCAAGTTTATTGGTTTTTGATATACCGATCATAAAACAAATATCAGTCAGTTATTCTCATTTTCTTGGATCTTTCCTCTGCATTTGATACCATAGATCATAATCTGTTATTAACACGCCTTCATGAAATTGGTGTAACAGGTCAAGTTATGGACTGGTTCATTTCTTATTTCTCAGAAAGCTCATCTAAGGCCATTTTTAATGGTACATTGTCTGAATGTACCATTAAATGTACCAGGTGCTGAATTGTATGCTTTGATCAGATATTAAATGTAAACAAAGTGAACCCCTCCCCCCCAATTGCCTTTACTGTAAAAAAAAATAAAAACAAAAGAAAAGAGCCAACTAGGATATGTCTATGCATAGTTGAACAAATCAGTTGAGGATTTTTTTTTTAGAAGAAAATGTTTCTAGGACAGGAAAAAGAAACCTTTTTCCCTTGCTGAAACAGATTACTTTCTCAAGTAAAATTACGAGATTGGACGATTAGGTACTTACCTCAGTAATCTTCTGTCTGTTATAAGAATTAGGATTCTGTAATAAACCTGCTGTGCTCGAGACAGGATCCAAGTTGGCAATGAGGACGGAAGCACAGCACTGAGCTCCACATTAGCACCGTCCAAACCTCACTCTCGTTGAAGAATTACCTTGAGCATTCGTTCATAAAATTTTTTCTACTTTTTTGGTGGCGTGCTGTTTGGTCACGCTGTCTGGATATTCACAATTAGGAAATGGAAGGGAGCGGTGCCGTTAAGACCTCTGGCGGCCGCAAGCTCCAGACCGATGATTCAGACAACGCTGGATGCGGGAGTGATGTGTCAGTCAACGGGGATAGCCCAGACCTCGGGAGGAGTGCTGAATGAGTTGGAAGACCTTAGTGGTGATCGGGCTTCTCTGAGTCTGATCCAGAGACACGCTCCTTCCCAGCCTGGGAGTCAGATTTCTGCAGTGGAGGAGGCAGAACAGCAGTGGTGTACCAAGGGGGGGGAGGTCTGTCCCGGGTGCAAACCCTGAGGGGGTGCTCCCGGCCTTGAAGCCGTTGGCATCCAGTTCTCCCCCCCCCCCCCGCACCGTTTGCGGTGGAGAAGCAGCCTGCAGCGGGATCGCGATGCCAGCGATCCAGGCGCTGCTTCCTCCGCCGCGGTCCCACCCCTCCTCTGAGGATGTCAGAGAGTTCAGTTAAAATATGTGCTTTATAAGAAAATAATAATGTGTTTTATAAAGTTTATAAGCATTGCTGGCCTACCCGGTGAGGTGTTCCTAATGGTGGTGGTGGTGGCAGCGTGTCAATGTGTTCAGAGGAAGAGGTGGTCTGGGAAATTCTTCTGAGCAAACTCCGGGCCCATTTCCACACCCCAGTTAGTCCACTCCACTGGTTCACACACTGAGTGGATCTTTGGGTGTTGTGCCTGGATAGTTGTTTTGGGATCTCTTTCAGTGGTTTGTCAGTATCTCCTTGTGGTCCAAGGAAGGAAACTTTGTTAACCTTAGCATTGACCTTCAGAATATGTTTGTAACAGCGCTGCTTGTGTGGCATTAGGCTATGTAGTGATCGAAAGAAAAAACAGACCTTTGCACATTTTTGCACTATATGGTGGGTGTATGAGGAGATTCACATTTCCTGCATAGCTAAGTCCTTGTGAAGTTATCTTGTTCTTTCTGTATTTGACATCTAGCAAGGTCTCTGTTTGGAAGGAAAGATCTAAGCTTAAAAATGAAGTGGCCAGAAGTTATGGTAAAAGCAGATAGCGTTGCTGGTTTTAAGAAAGGTTTGGACAAATTCCTGGAGGAAAAGTCCACAGTCTGTTATTAAGACATGGGGGAAGTGTCTGCTTGCCCTGGATCGGTAGCATGGAATGTTGCTACTCTTTGGGTTCTGACCAGGTACTAGTGACCTGGATTGGTTATCATGAGAATGGGCTACTGGGCATGATGGACCATTGGTCTGACCCAGTTAGGCTATTCTTATGTTATGTTCTCATCTGTAGGGGCCTTTGTTTTCACTTCTTATTTTAATGTATTTTTTTTCTGGGAACTTATCAATGTTTTTTTATAATGGGAACAAAAATGGAAGAGAATTAATGTGTGTGGAATGGGGGGGTAACTAATTTCTTCAGCTAAATAATTTAATGCACCTCAACCAGACATAGGAGAACTCACGCACCATTCACACACCCTCCAACCAAAAAGTCAAAAGAAAAAAAAACTGTTCGACATCCTCCTAACACTTGACCCCCAACTCTACAACCTATTGACCTCGACCACAAACTACAAAACCTTCAGAAAAGAAATAAAAACTCTTCTATTCAAAAAACACATAAAACTGAACTAACACAATCAGAACTGTCCCAAGCATCACCTGCAACTACTCCATATGTACTTCTGATGTCATGACAATTCAGACATAATTTATGTTATGTTGTTATGTTTGGAATAATGGTTACATATATGAGGTTCAATAAAAGAAAATTTTCACTGCCTGTTTCTATTCTGACCATTTATTCCGTTTCATGGTTATTACAAAAAATATTTTTTTACATGGGGGGGTGTCAAAAAATGATGGGCCCCGGGTGCCACATACCCTAGGTACGCCACTGCAGAACAGTTAACCCAGGAGGGGTTACAGCTGCTAAGCCCCAGAGGAAAGGAGGGAGTAGAGGAGATTGAGAGATAAGCTCCCACCGAAGCTAGACCAGAAATGGGCGAGATTTTATCCACTCCAAATGAACAGTTTGTGGAGATTATTAAGCCTGATAAAATCAGTATGGACGACCTGTGGAAGGCCATAGCTACAATGGACTCCAACCTTAGAAAGCCATATCTATAGTGCATTCTGATTGTACTGTTATTAGCTCACAGGTTAATGCACAAGGAGTTATTCTGAGGGACAATCTGAGAGTATTAAAAGGCATGAGGAATCAATTACTCAAATAAAATCACTGGAGTCAGATATAATTAAAGAAAGGATTTTTATCCAGAAAAAATTAGAATATATGGAAAACAAGCAAAGAAGAAATAATCTGAGATTCCTAAATTTTCCTAAATCTCCGATAATCTCGCCTTTGGAAATGGTGCGGAAATACTTGAAAGAGACTTTCTTAATACCGGAAGAATGCCTACCACCTATAACAAGAGTTCAGAGTATTTCTATGGGTATGAAGAAACAAGATGCTTCCACCCCAACAGGAGAAATGGAGACAGAAGAGAATAAATTAGACCTGACAAATTTTCTGGAAAACTCCTTAGAAGTAATAACAGAACAAAACTACCCTTATAGTGACATTCGCCTTGGAGTTTGACAGGAATTTAATTTTTCATACTTATTTTAGACACATGAAGGATATTTTTCTAGGTTCAACAATAATAACATTTCCAGATATATCTAAAGAGACACAGAAGAAAAGAAAAGATTTCTTGCTTTATAGACCAAGGGTAATAGCCATGGGCGCATCATTTATATTGAAGTTTCCTGTTAAATGCTGTGCCTCTTTTCAGGGAAATTTTTTTTTTTGCTCAATGGCTATGTCTGCAGTTTAACGAACCGGCTGTCTGAGGGAAAGATCAATGCCTCTTATTCTGTCGGGCCATTTGGACTTTATCTGCCATCATGTTTCTATGCTTCAATGTTTCTTAGAAAGGTCCTTCAAGACAATATTAAGATTCCAGGACAGAAAGGGATGATACAACCGAGGCCGCAACCTGAGCACCTACTTCAGAAACCAGGTCACATCCGGATAAGATTCAAACTATAGCTTTTCCCCTTGAGCTCAGAAGCACAAGCTCCCACCTGGACTTTGAGAGAAGCCACTACTAGGCCTTTCTCTAGTCCAGCTTGTAGAAAAGTCAGGATGACAGAAATTGGTGCCTTGAAAGGTTTCATCTGATCTTTGGTGCACCATAGCTGGAAAGCCTTTCAGGCCTTGGCATAAGCCAAAAATGTAGATGGCTTCTTTGCTTGCAGAAGAATCAAAATGATTACTTCTGAGTAACCCTTGCAGATCAAGGCTCAGCAGTCAAGAACCATGCCATAAAATCAAAACTCTGAGTTCTCCATGGGAATTGGTCCTTGACTGAGGAGCCCTGTATGAACCAGAAGCTTCATGCAGCTGCCTCAATGGAGATGCATTAGATTCGCACAGCAAGGCTAGCAAAACCTGAGGCTACCGGGATCACAGGTGATATGCAGGTCTGCAGATGATCCAGCCCAGTGTCCAACCAACGTATCCAACTGATGAAAGTTGTTAAACGCATGAAGATTGTGAAAAATTGCAGGCAGATCTTAGGAAATTGGAAGACTGGGAGTCCAAATAGTAGATGAAATTTAATGTGGACAAATGCAGAGTGATGCACATAAGGAAGAATAACCCATAGTTACCAGATGCTAGGGCCTTTCTTGGGGGGCAATGCTCAAGAAAAAGATCTGGGTGTCATTGTAGACAATACACTAAAACATTTCGACACAAAGTTATTCAGAGTAGTGAAGACGCAGAGGGATTGCGAAGATCTACAACGTGACATAACCAGGCTTGAGGAATGGGCATCGACATGGCACATGAGGTTCAACGTGGATAAGTGTAAAGTGATGCATGTCGATAACAAAAACCTCATGCACGAATACAGGATGTCCGGGGCAGTACTTGGAGAGACCTCCCAGGAAAGGGACTTGGGAGTTCTGATCAACAAGTTGATGAAGCAATCCACGCAATGTGCACCGACAGCAAAAAGGGCGAACAGAATGCTAGGAATGATATAGAAGGGGATCAGAAACAGATCACCGGTCACCGTACATGAAGAAGGACATGGTACTACTCGAAAGGGTCCAGAGAAGAGTGACTAAGATGGTTAAGGGGTTGGAGGAGCTGCCGTACAGCGAAAGATTAAAGAAACTGGGCCTCTTCTCCCTCGAACAGAGGAGACTGAGAGGGGACATGATCGAAACATTCAAGGTACTGAAGGGGATAGACTTAGTAGATAAGGACAGATTGTTCACCCTCTCCAAGGTAGGGAGAATGAGAGGGCACTCTCTAAAGTTGAAAGGGGATAGATTCTGTACAAATGTAAGGAAGTTCTTCTTCACCCAGAGAGTGGGAGAAAGCTGGAATGCTCTTCCGGAGGCTGTTATAGGGGAAAACCCCCTCCAGGGATTCAAGACAAAGTTAAACAAGTTCCTGCTGAACAAGAACGTGCACTGGTAGGGCTAGTCTTGATTAGGGTGCTGGTCTTTGACCAGAGGGCTGCCACGTGAGTGGACTGCTGGGCATGATGGACCACTGGTCTGACCCAGCAGTGGCAATTCTTATGTTCTTATGTGCGGTGACAGCCAAATAAACAAACAGGGTGGAGGAATTATTTTTTTTAAAAATGGAAATATTTTTTTTACTCAGAAAATAATTAAGCTCTAGAACACGTTATCAGAGGTTGTGGTAAGCGTGGTTAAAGTAGCTAGTTTAAGAAAGGTTTGGACAATTTCCTGGAGGAAAAGTCCTTAGTCTGTTATTAAGACAGACATGGGGGAAGTCATTGCTTGCCCTGGATTGGTAGCATGGAATGTTGCTACTCTTTGGGTTCTTGCTAGGTACTAGTGACCTGGATTGGCCACCATGAAGATAGGCTACTGAGCTAGATGGACCATTGGATTGGAAAATAGCAAATGTCACACCCATCTTCAAGAAGGGCGCAAGAGGAGACCCGGGAAACTACAGGCCGGTAAGCCTGACCTCAGTCCCGGGAAAGATGATGGAGGCACTGATCAAAGACAGCATCTGTGAGCACATCGAAAAAAATGGGCAGCTAAAACCGAGTCAACATGGCTTCTGTAAGGGTAGGTCATGCCTCACTAACTTATTGTACTTCTTTGAGGGGGTGAGCAGTCAGGTGGATAAAGGGGAATCTATAGACATCATTTACCTTGACTTCCAAAAAGCCTTCGACAAGGTGCCACACGAGAGACTGCTTAAAAAGATATGGAACCACGGGGTACAAGGGGAGGTCCACCGATGGATCAAGGTCTGGCTGGCAAACAGGAAGCAGAGGGTTGGCGTAAAGGGCCACTACTCAGACTGGAAAGGGGTCACGAGCGGAGTTCCGCAGGGGTCGGTGCTGGGACCGCTCCTGTTCAATATCTACATAAACGACCTAGAGGCGGGAATCAAGTGTGAGGTCATTAAATTTGCAGATGACACCAAACTATGCAGCAGGGCTCAAACCAGGGAAGACTGCGAAGATCTTCAAAAGGATCTAACACAGCTGGAAAAGTGGGCCGAAAAATGGCAGATGAGCTTCAACGTGGGGAAATGCAAGGTCATGCACGTGGGGAAAAAGAACCCGATGTTCACATACAAAATGGGGGGAACATCACTAGGGGTCAGCAACCTGGAGAGAGACCTGGGAGTGATGGTAGATGCAACACTGAAGGCATCAGCACAATGCGCCACGGCCTCAAGGAAAGCAAACAGAATGTTGGGTATCATTAAGAAGGGTATTACAACCAGGACGAAAGAAGTCATCATGCCGCTATATCGTGCAATGGTGTGGCCGCACCTGGAGTACTGCGTCCAGTACTGGTCGCCGTACCTCAAGAAAGACATGGCGGTACTTGAGGGAGTACAAAGAAGAGCAACTAGACTGATAAAGGGAATGGAAAAACTTCCATATACCGAAAGATTGAAGCAGTTGGGACTTTTCTCCCTGGAGAAGCGAAGACTTAGAGGAGACATGATAGAAACCTTCAAGATCCTGAAGGGCATAGAAAAAGTAGACAGGGACAGATTTTTCAAATTAAGGGGCGCCACAAGTACAAGGGGGCACTCGGAGAAATTGAAAGGGGACAGGTTTAGAACAAACGCTAGGAAGTTCTTTTTCACTCAGAGGGTGGTGGATACGTGGAACGCGCTTCCAGAGGCTGTTGTAGACAAGAAAACATTAAATGGTTTCAAAGAAGGTTTGGATAGATTCCTAGAAGAAAAAGGGATTGAGGGGTATAGATAGGTATAGACCATTGCTCAGGAAATGGGCCTGATGGGCCGCCGCGGGAGCGGACCGCTGAGCAGGATGGACCTAGGGTCTGCCTCAGCGGAGGCAACTTCTTATGTTCTTATGTCTGACTCAATAAGGCTATTCATATGGTTAACAAGACTAAGAATGTTATAACGTCTCTATATTGCTCCATGGTGCAACCTCACCTTGAATACTGCATTCAGTTCTGGTCGCCTTATCTCAAAAATGACATAACAGAACTAGAAAAGGTTCAAAGAAGAGTGGCCAAGATGATAAAGCATATGGAACCCCTCTCATATGAGGAAAGACTAAAGAGGTTAGGATTCTTCTGCTTTGAAAAGACAGAACTCAGGGGAGATATGATTGAAGTCTACAAAATTCTGAGAGGTGTAGAACAGGTAGAAGCGTATCGATTTTTTATTCTGTTACAAGGGGACACTCGAAGTTACAGGGAAATACCTTTAAACCCAATATGAGGATATATTTTTTTATTCAGATAACAGTTAAGCTTTGGAACACATTGCCAGAGATTGTGGTAAGAGTGATTAATGTAGCTGGTTTTAAGAAAGGTTTGGACAATTTCCTGGAGGAATCATCCATAGTCTAATATTGAGAAAGATATGGGGAAAGGCATTTTTTGTCCTGGATCAGTAGCATGGAATGATGTTACTATTTGGGTTTTTGCCAGGTATTAATAATTTGAATTGGCCACTATGAAGATGAGCTACTGGGTTAGATGAACCATTGGTCTTATCTAGTAAACCTGTTCTTATGTATCTTTGGATGTAGAAGAGATTCGCCTTCGCGTTCTTGGTTGAAGCCATTAAGTCTGTCTTCCCCAGTGTTGCACAATGAGGTTGAAAGTAGAGAATGACACGGTGGCGGTTTACCTGCGGCCACCGCATTTTAGCCGTGGGTCACCCGCCGAAAACGGGGAAGAAAACTAGCAGTCGCTGCGGCGACGGGGACAAGGCCATTCACCGCCTGCGGGGCGGTGAATGGTCTTGTCCCCGCAGTGAGGCATGAAGGATCGCGCGGTCCCCGCAGCTCACACCCGCCTGCCCAATCGATTCTAGTGTTTAGCCAGCTCTCTCCCTTCTCCTCACCTTAGTTTGTAGATTTTCTTTTTCGGTGACCCGCACGCTATCAGAGAGCCGCGCACTCGATGCTGCTCAGTTTCGATCTTCTGCTCTGACGCAACCGGAAACAGGAAGTTGCAGCAGAGCAGAAGATTGAACACTGAGCAGCCGCGCGTGCGCAGCTCTTTGGGAAAGCGTGCAGGTCGCTGAAAAAGAAAACCTATAAACTAAGGTGAGGAGAAGGGAGAGAGCTGGCTAAACACTAGGATCGATTGGGCAGGCAGGTAGTGGCTGCGGGGACCGTGCGATCGCTAGTGTTCCCTGCTCAAATTGGAAGGAGGGAATGAAAGGGAAAAGGATTCTGGGCCAAGGGGATGAAGTCGGAAAGAAAAACCCACAGCAGGAAAGAAAGGGAAGGACAGGCAGGTGAGCCAGATGCTAGAAGCAGGGGGGGGGGGAAGAAAGAGGGAAAAAAGCTAGATGGGGTTGAAAAGAAGAGACACACTGGTATGGAAGAGGAAGATAGGGGAAATCTGGACACAGGAAGGTAAGAGGGGAAATTATGTGCATGGGGCATAGGGACAGAGACATAAAGGGGACATGCCATGGGGATGGTATATGGACACAGGGGGGGGGGCAATGGCAGATACATAGGGGAGATATTAGAAATGGGGAAAATAGCACAGAAGCGAGATGGTTTGTGGGGATGGGACAGGGACCGAGCTTGCAGGCTCCAGTGGCTTGCACAAATTACATTGTAACGTGCCATGAAAATAAGAGGAAGGAAGGTAGATAGGCCACGCGAGAGGAGCTGAAGGGTAGTAGAAAGGAACAGATGGTAAAGGAGGGAGGGAAGGGTGGTGGTGGAAAGGAATAGAACAGACATTGAAGGAGGGTGGAGAGGAACAGACCCCCAAGGGAAATGTGGAAGACAGAGTGGGAAGAAGACAGATGCCAGACTATGCGGGAGCGGAGGGAAGAAGATGGGTGCTAGACCAATTGGGGGGGGGGGGGTTAAGGGAGAGGCACAGTAACAGCAAATGGAAGACGCAGAGAGAAGACACACAGTGGATGGAAGGAATTCAATGAGAAGATGTGGAAAGCAGAAACCAGACAACAAAGGTAGAAAAAAAAATTATATTTATTTATTTATTTTTTGCTTTAGGATAAAATAGTATATTAGTTGTGTTGATAAAAATTTATAAACAAAGCCCTGCCAGCTGAACATCTCTTTCTCTAGTTCAGCAGCAGGAACTTTGATTTATAAGAAAGGAATAAGCTAAATATTACAGTACTAAGGCTTATATGGATGCAGCGGGGACGGTGACGGGGCGGTGAATGGGATGGCAGTGGCGGTGACGGGGCGGTGAAAGGGATGGCGGTGACGGTGACGGGGCGGTGAAGGGAACGGCGGTGACGGGGCGGTGCAGAGGATGGTGGGCCGGTGACGGGGCGGTGACGGGGACAGATTTTTTCCCCGTGTCCTTCTCTAGTTGAAAGCTCTTTTGGATAGTGACCACTTCCCTGGATCTAGAGTCAGCCAACCCAGAAAGTCAGCCTGAATGTTTTCTATTCCTGCAACATGGGCTGCGTAGAGCACCTGAAGATGATCTTTTGCCCACCTGAATAACATCATGGTTTCTAGACATAATGGAGCACTCCGGATGCCGCCTTGTCTGTGGAGAGGAGATTGAGAGGGAACATGATCAAAACATTCAAGATTCTGAAGGGGATAGACTTAGTAGATAAGGACAGGTTGTTCACCTTCTCCAAGGTAGGGAGAACAAGAGGGCACTCTTTAAAGTTGAAAGAGGATATATTCCGTACAAACGTAAGGAAGTTCTTCTTCACCCAGAGAGTGGTGGAAAACTGGAACACTCTCCCGGAGGCTATCGTAGAGGAAAACAATCTCCAGGGATTCAAGACAAAGTTAGACAAGTTCCTACTAAACAAGGTCATACGCTAGTAAGGCTAGTCTCAGTTAGGGCACTGGTCTTTGACCAAAAGGGCCACCGCATGAGCGGACTGCTGGGCGCAATAGACCACTGGTCTGACCCAACAGCGGCATCTCTTATGTTATGTACAAAAGCCACCATGGTGGCACTGTCAGAAAACACTCTGCTTTGCCATCCAGGTAATTCTCCAGTGCCCTCAATGCTAGACAAATAGAGTGTAGTTCCGGTCGATTTATAGACTTAATAGTTCAAGGATGGATAACAGATATAAAAGAACCAGACCAATTTGTCTGGGAATTCCAGATTTAACATACAACATAATTAAGCCCAATTTATATCAATCATGATGGAAACAGAAAAGATTTTAAAAGTTTTCTGAGCCAAAGATAATATCCATAGATACATAATCCCAAAGGAAGCTGACTCCAAAAACGAACCAGTTGATATTGAATTAACAATGAAAATTGTCTAATAGAATTTACATTCTTAAATGTAGGAAATTTCAATTGCAAACATTTTTTTTTAGTTCAATAGTATTTATTTGTTATAAAAAGAAAAGGATAACATACACCATACATACAATGAACATGTAGTGGATATTACAACATCATAACACTACATATGTACAGTGTTGAACAGTAATTATATCGAAATATCATTGGTAAATCGAGTTACCATTAAAAATAAAACTGCAGAAGAAAATGTATGAAAGGAAATAAAAAAGCATGATGGATGTACACCAAAGGAGAAAAGGGAAGATATATGTAGACATATTATACTACATTGTTGAGGGTTGAATTGTTAATGTTTCTCGGCCACGTTTTCATAAATGATCTTAGTGCATTCGTTCTTTCAGCAGCAATCCTTTCATATTTGGCAGTTATACATACTGTATTCCACCAAGTGACATACTCCACTATTGAAGTGTCCTTCCAATATTGTAGAACAGGGGTCTCAAAATCCCTCCTCGAGGGCTGCAATCCAGTCGGGTTTTCAAGATTTCCCCAATGAATATGCATGAGATCTATGTGCATGCACTGCTTTCAATGCATATTCATTGGGGAAATCCTGAAAACCCAACTGGATTGCGGCCCTCAAAGAGGGACTTTGAGATCCCTGTTGTAGAATGAGTTTAATAGCTAGCATAAAAAAATGCAAAGTAACTTCTCATAGTCCTCAGACAGAATCCGATGAATATCATGATGACCTATTCTAGGTCATCATGGTCTTTAACAATTTCTTATTTGATATTTAGAAAGAGGGTTATACAATAAATTCACTAGATTTGTCAAATAATCAGAAACATTATAATAGGGTTGTAAATGCTCAAATTTCCATAAACCAAATATTAATCTTAACTGCCACATTCTGAACCAACTGTAATTGATTAATAAGAAATTTAGAGCAGATGACCAATACTGGGTTGCAGTAATCGATTCTGGACAAAATCAAGGACTGCATTAAAATCCAAAAAGATTCAATCTCAAAATACATCCTTATAATTCTCAGTTTTTTTCACGATCAGATTACATTATTTAACTACATATTATACATGATAACACAAGGACAAATTATTATCTAATTCTACTCTTAGTATTTGTGAATGTAATTCAAGAAGAAAATTATTCCCATCTATAGAAATTGTAGGAGTGTATCTTAAATCTTTCTGGGAACCAAGTCAAAGAAACTTTGTTTTATTTTTATTCAGTTTAAGTTGCTGCATGGAAAAGCATAGTCATTTACTGTAACAGGTGTTATCCAGGGACAGCAGGCAGATATTCTCACATGTGGGTGACATCATCCATGGAGCCTCAGTATGGACAGTTTTAAAAGTGCATCGCCACTTTAAGAACTTAAGAAAATTTGCGAACTGCCCACACTGCACATACACGAGTGCCTTCCCACCCGATGCAGGCTCATGGTACCTCAGTTCTGTAAGCAAGCTAAGAAGCCAACCAGGGGAGGTGGGTGAGTTGTGAGAATATCTGCCTGCTGTCCCTGGATAACACCTGTTTTGGTAAGTAATTGCTTTATCCTAGGACAAGCAGGCAGCATATTCTCACATTTAGGACTCCTTAGCTTACTACAATGGGATGGAGGGAGAGTTGGCTATTAAGAGAATAAATTTTGAAATACTGCTTGGCCGAAGTTACCATCCCGTCTGGAATAAGATTCAAGATGTGACAAACCTAGCACCAGCACTAGTTTTGCCCCTAATAGGATCCGGTGCAGAAGAGCTGACCAGGTTAATTCTGGTGACCAACTGGAGGCTGACCTCCCTTGCCCATACGACCAAAGCAGTGGTGATCTGGATCAGGGGTAGGCAGACTGGCAGCAACATAAGTCAGCTAGGGTAGCCAAAGATAAACTAGGTGAGCCTAGGAAACCCAGGCAGCACAAACAAGGAAAGCTGCAGTAGCACCAAAGCCCTTCCCCTCTATAGGCTGAAGGGGATTGGCTGTGGGCTGATTAAAAGCAGGCTGAAGCAAACAGCAGGGGGAGGAGAGAGTGACGAGGTTGAGTCACTCCAGCAGCGCAAGAGTTTTGGAGCCAGGAAGGAAGGACAGAGGTTCCAGATTGGCCAATGCAGGAGGTGGAAGAAAACCTCCCCACCTCAGACTTCCAGTTCCCTGAATGTATGGAAGGTATGGAAGTGCAAGACGCTGGCCCTATGCTAGAGAGCCAGATAGAACTCATGGACACTAACTGAAAGACAGTGAGTAGCTGAGAAGCAGCTGGGGTTTTTTTTTTCTTGCTTTCTTTCTGAGCAAAAAATGCCTTAGGAATTTACTGCCTGTCTTTGAGCTAATTATTATTTGTGGTGTGAGAAGCTTATCTGAATTCTGATAACTGTCTTTCCTAAAGTAAAGTTTGGAGCTAAAGAACTTGGGAACTGAATGAATGGGTTTTTGTTTTGAAACCTTACTGTGGCTACCGTTTTCCTGGTAGTGTAATCACCTGATTTCCCACAGCTGTGCTGCCTTCCAAAAGGTAGCTGCAGTGAAAGTAATCTCTGAGAAAAGCTGTGCTGTGGCTTGCTGTCTAATTAAGTACATAACTTTTGCTGCTATAAGAAT
The DNA here is from genome assembly GCF_902459505.1 of Geotrypetes seraphini. Taxonomy (NCBI): domain Eukaryota; kingdom Metazoa; phylum Chordata; class Amphibia; order Gymnophiona; family Dermophiidae; genus Geotrypetes; species Geotrypetes seraphini. Next base: position 152,663,245 of record NC_047087.1, on the reverse strand, counting down.
TATCTGGACTTTATATGTCTGCTGGAAAGCTATCTTTCATACCTCAGAGACAAATATTCTGAGAGGAAGTTTGGGTTTTTGTTTCTGAACACCAGTATAAATTTATTATTGAACCAGAGTGCAATAACTCAAGCAAGACAAACTGTATTTGGTTTTCTTTAGTACCTTTATTTTGTTTTGAAGCTGAATTTGTGAAATGCTGCAGATATTTGCCTTGGTGTTACACCTTTTTGGACAACCAAGGTCAGAATAAAATCTATTATTCTTTCTTGAAGAACTCTGTCTGAGGTGTGTGACTTGAAGCCAGTACTTACCTTGTGTTCTCCCAGGCCTAGGCAGTTGCCTAGGGCCAACAAAAGTCCTGAAGATACCCCTAGTCATAGGGGACATGCCAGAGCATAAGTGTTGTCACAGTTGAGCTCCATTCTGAGGAGTGTTTATGACAAAGACAGTAGTGAGATGTGAATGTATGAACTGAGGACCAAGTAGCAGCTTTACAGATTTCATCAATAGAAATGGAACGTAAAAAAGTAAGTGAAGCTGCCGTAGTTCGGACTTTGTGGGCTGTAACACGACTCCCCAGTTGCAGCCCAGTCTGAGCATAAACAAAGGTGATACAAGCCGCCAACCAGGTAGAGATAGTTCTTTTGGATGCAGGATGTCCTAACTTATTAGGATCGAATGAGACTGTCCAAAGTATGAAGAGCCATTTCTCCAGGCTGAGACTGAGGCTTGAGAAAAACACTGGAAGCACAATGGATTGATTGGGATGAAATTCAATGACTAACTACCTTTGGAAGGAACTTTGGATGAGTGTGAAGCACCACTTTGTCATGATGAAATACTATGAACGATGCATCCGCCACCAGTGCCTGAAGTTCACTTACTCTTCAAGTAGATGTAAGAGATATGAGAAAAAACAGCTTCCAAGAGAAATATTTAAGATGAGCCGAGGACATTGGTTCAAAAGGAGGCTTCATTAAGCTAGCAAGAACCACATTAAGATCCCAAACTACTGGAGGTGGTATGAGAGGAGGTTTGACGTAAAGAATGACACGGGGAAAAATTCTGTCCCCATCACTACCCTGTCACCGAACCACCGTCCCCTTCATCGCCCCTGCAGCATCCACCCTTCCCTCTCACCACCTAACCATCTTCAGCGGCCTGAGAATCTCCCTACCTCCCCCTTACCTTCACGGCGTAAAGAAACTTAAGGGAGGGAAGGCGCGCGGTCACCGATTGAGCGCGCGACCCCTTCCCTCCCTTCCTACCTCCAACCAAATCTATCTCCCTCCCTCCCCTTTACCTTTGCGGCGCTTTAGAAAAGAAACTGATGCCAGCAAAGCCTGCCTATGCCACCCTGCAGTTGCATGTGTGTGGGCAAAAGCTTCTCATCTGACAATTGTCATTTTATAAACACAAATAAAACAGAGCAAGGTTCAACAAAAGTCATCTCCCCTCCCTTTCACAAATATTCCCTTCACTATTGTGAAAACTGAACAAACCAAATTACTACAGAATGCTACATAGAAAAATCAAACTAACAGAATACTTTAGTCACAAATGGCAAGAATAAGTTAGGGGAGTGCAACTAGGGCAACTGCTCCCTGGTCAGAGAGAGAGCCCTAAGCCAGCTGGAAGCTAAAGAAGCACAGCCTGGACTTTGCAGTCCCTAGTTATGTCTAATACCAGTTCTAGAAGGATACATATTTCAAATCTGAAATATTCTAATCACAAAATATAAAATACATTTTTTTTTCTTTTTGTTGTCTGGTAATTTTATTCTTCAAATCACGTTGGTCTCAGGCTTTGGTTTTAGGTTCCTTCTGTCTTCATTGTGGCATGACTGGCTCCTGAAGGTAAAATAGGCACAAGAGGAGCTGGGGAGAAGATGCCGAGTCTGACACGGGCACAATTTTTTTACCACTGGAGTAAGACTTTTCACCGCTCCCATAGGGCAGTAAAAGGTCTTGTCCCCATTCCCGCGGAGCAGTGAAAGGTCTTGTCCCCATTCCTGCGGTAAACCAGTTGCAAATGTCTCCATTCCTGTAGATTTACTCTGGTGACCCGCGGTTTACCGCGGTAAACGGTCCCCATGTCATTCTCTAGTTTGACATTGTAAAGTCCTTTCATAAATCTGGATACAAGAAGATAAGCAGTGAGAGGATTTCCATCAACTGGTCTATGAAAAGCTTTGATAGCACTGAGATGAACTCTAATCGAAGTGGTCTTGAGGCCTGAATTGGATAAATGTAGAAGTTAATCCAATACAGAAGTGGATTTAGCATCATGATTATAAAGAGTACTCCACATGGAAAACCGCTTCCATTTCTGTTGATAACACTGCTTTGTAGATGGTTTTCTTGATGCTTCTAAAATGAATCTGACAGGCTAGGAAAGATGAAGGTCAGACAACATCAGGCTGAGAGGTACCAAGCTCTCAGATGCAATGACTGAATATTGGGAAGCAGAAGAGATCCATGACTCTGTGTAAGAAGAGATGGAAAAAATCTGAAGAGGGGACTGGTTCCTTGATACTGAGTTGAAGTAGAAGGGAAAAACAAGGTTGTCTGGGCCACTGAGGTGCTATGAGAATCATGGTGGCTTCCTCCCTGATATTCATAAGCATCTTGAGGATAAGAGGGATTGGAGGAAACGCATAGAAAAACTTGTGCGTCCAATCCAGCACAAAAGCATCTGCTTCTAGCCTTTGGGGAGAGTACTGCCTGTAGCAAAACTGGAGCAGCTTGTGGTTGAGGAGGGATGCAAACAAATCTATGTGAGGAGTCCCCCACTGAGAGAAGATGTGATGCAGAACTGCAGAGTTGAGCGTCTAGTCATGTGGCTGAAGAAGCCTGCTGAGTTTGTCTGCAAGAGAATTATTTTCTCCTTGAATATATATTGCTTTCAGGAATATGTTGTAAGTAATTGCCTAGATCCAAATCTTTTGGGCCTCCTGACACAGGTGGAGAGAGCCCTTGCTGCCTTGCTTGTTTACATAATACACTGTGACCTGATTGTCCATGCGGATAAGAAGGATGTGGTTGGTAACAATGTGCTGAAAAGCTTTTAGAGCATTGAAGATCGCTCAGAGTTCCAACAGATTGATATGGCAAAGACAGTCCTAGGCAGACAAGTGACCTTGAGTGCAAAGACTGTCCAGATGAGTCCCCAAGCACTGGTAAATGAGTCTGTTGTCAGAATCTTGATGTGGAGGTGTGTGGAACAACAATCCTCTGGAAAGATTGGAAGAGTTCATCTACCACTGCAGAGATTGTCGAAGTGAAGGAGTGACCATAATGTGTTGAGAGAGTGGGTTGAGATCACTGAGATGCGAAAGTCCATTGAGGCGTCCTGAGATGAAGTCTTGCAAATGCAATGTGGGAGCCATGTGACCCATCATTTTCCTGGCCGAGTACCATCATTTTCCTGGCCGAGAGGGATGACAGGTGAGAAGTCTAAGTGCAAAGCTGAACTAAATTTTCCAGTCTTTGCTGAGGGAGAAACGCTCTGAGATGAATGGCGTCTAGCAGAGCTCTGATTAATTACAGATTCTGAGAGGGTTGAAGCTGGGATTTGGGAAAATTTTATTTCGAATCCCAACTGCTGAAGGAAGAGAATTGTTAAGCGAGTCGCTGTAATCACCCCTTGAGAGGCTGGATCTTTGATCTGAAAATTGTCTAGATAGGGGAACACCTGGAGACCCTTAGTCCTCAATGCCCCTGCCACCATGCACTTGGTGAATACTCTGGGAGAGAATGCAAGGCCAAAGGGCAGGACCTAGTATTGATAATGGCGCTGGAGGTAGGATTCACTGGAATGTGAGTATAAGCCTCTTTGAGATCTAGATAGCATACAGTCGTTGCGATCTAAGAGGGGATATAAAGTTGCTAGGGAAAACATCTGAAACTTTTCCTTCACTAGAAACCTGTTGAGGCCTCTGAGGTCTAGGATTGGATGTTGACCTCCCGTCTTCTTTGGGATGAGAAAATAACAGGAGTAACCTCTGCGCAGGTAGAACCTCCTCTATAGCACTGAGAAGGAGGAATTCTATCTCCTGAAGAAAGGGCGTCAGCTAAGAGTTGAAAGACTCCCCACTGTCACCCACGTTGTTTAATATTTATATTTTGTCCTTAGGACATCTTTTGCAAAGTTTGAATTTAAGCTTTTATATATATGCAGATGACATTTCCATTTTAATTCCCTTAAATAATTTTACTACTGATATTTTACAACAAATATCTCATATCATGACTGTGATAGAGCAGCGGACAACTAATTTTAAATTGAAACTTAATACAGAAAAGGCTAAACTTTTTTGGCCAGCCCAATTGATAAAATAACTAAACCATTACTTCACTTGAATGGCTATGACTACCCGATTTTAAACTCTATAAAAATACTGGGAGTCACACTAAATTGCCATCTAACCATGACAGAACATACGGATTCAGTGATTTAAAAAATGCTTTTTTGCACTATGGAAATTAAAGACCATAAAAAATTATTTGATCCTTTAGAATATTGGTGTAGGCTCTGGTTTTATCTATACTGAATTATTGCAACATTGTCTATTTGGGAGTTCCAAAGAAAGTATTGAGAAAATTGAGAATAGTACAGAATATGGCTATTCAACTAATATTTGGATTGAAGAAACATGACCACATCAGTCCTTACTATCGTTTGCTGCATTGGCTGCCAGTGGAGGTGCGAGTACTATTCAGATTTTCTTGTATCTGTTTTAAGTTGATTTGGGGATTGGCCCCAACTTATCTTATCTCATTTCGTGTTGTATAATCCTATAAGGAAAACTAGGAATTCACATTTATTTGCTTATCCAAAAATTACTGGTTGTAGATACAAGACTTTTTTGGATAAGACTCTCGCATTCCAAGCAGGTAAACAGCAATTTTGGCTGGGTAAATACATTGATGAAGCTATTACTTTGAGTATATCTAAGTAACTGTTGTATTTTTAACTATTTATATTTCGCTGATTGTCCAGCCTTCTTCTGTGTAAACCGCCTAGAAATCGTTTGGTTATGGCGGTATAGAAGAATAAAGTTATGTATGTTATGACTCTCTTTGCGGATGATCTGGAGGAATATGGATGAAGTGAAGAGAGTATCCCTCTCAAATGACTTTTAGCACCCAGAGATCTATAGTTATCAGTTCCCAATGAGGATAATACAGCTGGAGCCGACCTCCAATTGGTTGAAAAGGCGGCTGAGAAATAGGAACAGCGGCTATGCTCTCTAGAAGTCGGTCAAAAAGACTAAGCAGGCTGTTGAGGAGCTGTTGATTGAGATTTTTGAGGGCGCTGTTGTTTTTGTTTTTTATGCTGTAGTCTAGTAGGAGCAGCTTGTTTTGAAGATATGTCCCCCTTGTGAACTTTGATATGAAGAAGGTTTAAAAGATTTAGAGGTGGAAAGGCTTAGGTTTGGATGTGACCAAAGCATCCCAATGTTTCTCATGATCAGTGAATTTTTGTGTGGCATTTTCAAAAGAGTCACCAAATAATTCCTCCCCTAAGCAAGGAATGTTTGCTAATCTGTCCTGAAGATTGATGTCCATATCTGAGACTCTTAGCCATTGTTGAAGATTTCCTGGAATTTACAGGTGTGTGAGTTTTCACCGATGATATGAAAACCGAGACTGTGAATGAATCAAAATTAAGTGAATATGGAAACTCAGCCTTGAGGCCTTGTAATTAGAGATTAAGCTCACAGATTGGCATTCCTTGTCTAAATTTCTGATTCTACATTCTGGCTATGCTATGGAAGTTCAGAAGGTTGATTTTGTGACTTTTAAGACATAGTCAAATTTATGTACCATTCTTCATATACATCCATGGGGATAAGGTTCTCAGAGGAACAGGAAACTTGGGTGTTTTACAGAGAAAATATGTTCCTTGCAATGCTAATTGGGAGGTCATATGAATGCCAGGATGTAGATGACAAGGCTAAGCTTTTTACTGACATGATTGATATTTGAAAGGTCAGAGATCAACAGTACTTTATAAAGAAAAAGTGAAACACTACCACCTGCTGGGTTTAAAAACTTAACAGAATGGACTTTTAATGTTAATATTGACGGTCGTAAGGCATTTTTGGAAAGGAGGTCATGTGATCAACTGTGCCATTGTATTCTAAAGCATGATAATTATTACAAATGATGTCACTTAAGGTATAAATTTGATTTTCCTTGCTTTCTCCCTTTGAAGAGCACTGAAATTCTGCTGGCTTGCTCTTCCAAGACTATGAGAGCACTGTTAATAAATTCTAATTGTTTATTACATGGTTTTTCCTCATGTTTGTTATTTGAATTCACAGAACGGAGTCTCTAGCCCATTCAGGTGGGAGAGAGAATCCATTCTGGCAATTCTTTTGGCCTTGATGTTCAAGTCTTCCAGCCTGGCTTGGACACCATATGAGACGTCTCATTGCTACTGACATAGGAATGGAAGATAAGTCAAACGCATCGTAAGGTGATCTTGTCATATATATTCTAGCTACGGCATGGGTGTGAGATATATGATGAAATTCCTGTAAATGTTGTGCAATGAGAGCAAGTTCTTAACAAGGTGCTTTACATAGCAGGAAATATAGAAACTGTAATTTAGAACTCTATTCACCAACATGGAATTTTGGTGCAGGTGATGTCCAAATTTGTCCACAATGTGCCCTTCAAGCCCTAGTGGCACTGAGGCATAGACTCTCAATGGGAGTACATTTTTTCAAAGTTGACTCTACCACTAGTGACTGGTACTGAAGCTGTGGTTTGTCAAAACGCAGAGAATAAATTATTTTATATAGACAGTCCAATTTTCTGGGATCCACTGTAATGGTTAGGGGCGTTTCCCAGTTCTTGTGAAGAGTCTCTTTGAGAATACCATACAAAGGTAGCCTGAGAAGTTCTTTAGGAGGCTCATCATAATCTAAAGCCTCCAAGTATTCAGCACTGTAGGTATAGTCAGCTACTAGCTTAACTGGGAGCTCTTTGGCCAACTGCCAAATAACCTTTGTTAAAGAAAGTCTTTCAGCAGGAGATTTAGCCCTTGGTGAAGGCTTTTGTGGAGACTTTCCAAGGTAGTGTCATAAGCCTCTATTGTAGACTCAAGTATGTCCTCAGCTGAGTCAGACTGTAAATCAGAGTCATAAAAGGGCTTTGGTGAAGTAGTGTGTCGAGAGGATTGATGCTGACGTTCAGTTCTGTGTCGATCCAATGACGAGGAGGATGAATGACGTGACTCTTTTATGTTTGGAAGACCGTGAAGGAGAGTGATGCTTTCTTTTTAAAGCACCTGAAGAGGAACAATGTTTACTGGATTTGAAGTGTCAAGACGAGGAGGAAGAACGACGATGTCTCAATGAACTGGAGCGGGGCTTTGATGGAGAACTGGACCTATGATCATGTGGTCTACACTTAGGCATAGAAAGTCAATGCAGCTCTGGAGTGCCAGTGTCAGTACCACATTGGGTGGGAAGGAACATGCACATGCGCTGTGTGGGCAGTTCGCAAACTTTCTTAAGTTCTTAAAGTGGTGATGCACTATTAAAGCTGTCCATACCGGTGCTCCGTGGATGACATCAACCACGTGAGAATATGCTGCCTGCTTGTCCTGGGATAATCCAATTTTCAATAAACATTAAAACAGACCTTTATATTGGAAATCATACCTCTTAAAAATGAGGATACTGGTATTATCTGCATATATATAATGTTGAATTCTTGCCTGACCCAGAATAGAACTCCAAGATTAAACAATGAAAGAGAGAGTGGGTAACCCTGCAGAATGGTCTTCTGGCTCTGTACTACTACATGACCGCTGCAATGGGCACCCCAGCCAAACAGGCTGGCATTGGACATTAAGGTAACGCATGAGGAAATTCGGAGAGACATTTCCTTTGATAAGGAATCCCCTTGGAACCAACAGCACAAACTATTATTCGCTTCCCCTGTTTAAAGCAGCAGCAACTGGAAATACTCTTGTTTTGGGGACCATCTGGATAGCAGGGAATCCTAGAGGGGGCACATATGGTGAACTGGATTAGAAATTGGTTGTCAGACAGATGCCAGAGAGTGGTGGTTAATGGAAGTCGCTCGGAAGAAGGAAAGTTGAGTAGTGGAGTCTCTCAGGGTTCGGTGCTGGGGCCGATCCTGTTCAATATGTTTGTGAGTGACATTGCTGAAGGGTTAGAAGGAAAGGTTTGCATTTCTGTGGATGATACCAAGATCTGTAACAGAGTAGACACCGAGGAAGGAGTGGAAAACATGAAAAAGGATCTACAAAAGTTAGAGAAATGATCTTATGTCTGGCAACTAAAATTCAATGCAAAGAATTGCAGAGTAATGCATTTGGGGGTTAGTAATCAGAAGGAAATGGATGTGCTGGGAGGTGAGAGACTGATATGAACGGATGGGGAGAGGGACCTTGGGGTGATAGTGTCCGAAGATCTAAAGGTGAAAAAATAGTGTGACAAGGTGGTGGCTGCTGCCAGAAGGATGCTGGGCTGGCTGTATAAAGAGAGGTGTAACCAGTAGAAGGAAGAAGGTGTTGATGCCCCTATACAGGTCGTTGGTAAGGCCCCACTTGGAGTATTATGTTCAGTTTTGGAGACTATATCTGGCGAAGGATATAAACTTGAAGCGGTCCAGAGGAGGGCGACAAAAATGGTAGGAGGTTTGTGCCAAAAGATGTGAGGAGAGACTGGAAGCTCTGAATATGTACACCCTAGAGCAGGGGTCTCAAAGTCCCTCCTTGAGGGCCGCAATCCAGTCGGGTTTACAGGATTTCCCCAATGAATATGCATTGAAAGCAGTGCATGCAAATAGATCTCATGCATATTCATTGGGGAAATCCTGAAAACCCAACTGGATTGCCGCCCTCAAGGAGGGACTTTGAAACCCCTGCCCTAGAGGAAAGGAGTGACAAGGAAGATATGATTCAGACGTTCAAATATTTAAAAGTTATTAACGTAGAACAAAATCTTTTCCAGAGAAAGGAAAATGGTAAAACCAGAGGTCATAATTTGAAGTTGAGGGGTGATAGACCCAAGAGCAATGTAAGGAAATTCTTCTTTATGGAGAGAGTGATAGATGCCTGGAATGCACTCCCGAGGGAGGTGGTGGAGAGGAAAACGGTAACAGAATTAAAAAAAAGTGTGGGATAAACACAGAGGATCTCGATTCAGAAAAAATTAAGGCCAGTACTGGACAGACTTGCATGGTCTATATCTGTATATGGCCATTTGGTTGAGGCTGGACTGGGGAGGGCTTGGATGGTTTAGATGGGCTTGAGTAAGCTTTATTGGAGATTTCAGTAGATGGAACCTAAGCATAGTACCGGACAGAACTTTAGGTTCTGGCCCAGCAATAGCTAAGAAGGAAAATTTAAATTAAGTCAGTAATTTAAAGAGTGGTTAGGGTTGGGCAGACTGGATGGACCATTTGGGTCTTTATCTGCCATCATCTACTATGTATATATGCTCTCACCCAGGGAACTACTTCCAGGTTGGCTGCCGTCGAACCCAACACCTGGAGGTAATGCCAGGCCATGGAATTCAGCATCACTAGCAGCTCTGAAATTTGCTTCTTGAGTTTCTGTTTCTGTGGCTCGGGAAGAAAGATGTGGCCTGAGCCTGGTGTAGCAAGCAAGTGCCATAAATGAGGCTGCCAATGCAGCTTTGATCCCCAAAGCTAGCGCTTCACATTGTCTTTTAAAGACCATGTCCCCCTTGTGAACTTCTACATCCTTTAGCATCATTCCGGGGGGTCACGTGATGCGTCTGACCTGAACGGACGAGTGTTCTTGAGCTCTCCGACCCGCGGTCTCCAATAACCTGCATAAAATCATCTGTAGCTCTGCTAGACTGCTCCAGCTGTCTCCCGGAGTTTTCCGCCGTGTGCTGGGCGAGAGTGGGGCTTCCTGACCGCCTGTTTCAGCCCGGTATGTTCGGCAAAACCGCTGAAAACCATCTCGGAGCATAAAATGGCGTCCTCGCTGACTGCAGCTTCTGCCCTGGCGCAGTGGGAAGATTGGGACCAGGAAATTTCGCGCCTGATAACAGCGGCTCTGGAGGATCATTTGCTCAAGCTGCAGTCGGCTGTAGACTGCATTAATGAGCGGTTTGACTCCCAGGCCAGCAGTATCGCGGCGGTGGAGCAGCGTGTCTCCGATGGAGAGGATGCAGCACTCCAAGATAGAACGCAGGTGGTAGCCTGCGGGCTCAGGTGGCTGCACTGACACGTCAGCTGGACGAACAAGAAAATCGCCAGCGCCGGAACAACTTAAGAGTGGTGGGTCTTCCGGAGCTCCGGGCGGACCAGGATATCTATCACTTTTTTCAAGTCTGGCTTCCGACTTGGCTCGGCCTGGAGATCCCGGCAGCTGGATTTACCTGTGAACGAGCGCATTGCCTGGGCCCCCGCTCGGGGGATGACAATTGTCCTCGAGCTACGATTGCTCGCTACATTAACTGGAAAGAAAAAGAGCTGCTCCTACAAGCCTACAAGTAAACCGGTCAGGTGGATTATGAAGGGAAAAAGTTGCTGTGATTCAATGATTACTCTTTGCACATGGCATCCCTTTGCAAGGAAATGGCGCCTCTCTGTACCATGCTTCATCGTAGGGGAGTGAGGTTTGCGCTTGTGTACCCAGCGTCACTGTGCATCTGGAGAGATGGGAAGCCTCAAACCTTCACTGACAGAGTAGCAGCACAGCACTTTCTGGACTCCCTGCCGGCAATTGCTGATGGTGGAGCGCCGGCGGCTGATCCAGTGGTTTGATCCTGTAGAATGTCCTTCGTGCTCTCCATCTGCAGCCTCCACCAGTTCCCGCCAATTCTGGGATTGCTTAGACCGCTGAGGGCAGTTATGTCTGGATTCTCCTTTTCACCAGAGTGGGAGTGGAATGCTCCGTTCGAGATGTGCCCAGGTACATGTACCGCTTGGTGCCCCTGATCTGCTTCTGATCTTGAGGGGTGGACTGTAGGCTGCCGGACCCTTTGTTTTTGTTTCCACTTTCTGTAGCTTACATACTGTTGATATCTCTTAGTCTGGGTTGTTGGTGAGAGTCTGTTGGACCCGGAGCTGGCTGAACTTACTTACGGTCCTAGCAGTGGCCATCTTTGTGGGAGACTCTGGGTCGAGAGTTCAGACCTGGACTTTAGGTTGCTCCAGTCTTTGAGAGCGCAGTTTTTTGTTCTTAGTTTTTTCCTTTCTGGGGTTTTTTGGAGTTTTGGGAGTACTTCTGGGGATGGTTTTCCCTGGGGGAGAGGGTGGGTGTGGTGGGAGGGGGGAGGGGTGTGTGTGGGGGGATTGTAGGGAGGTGTCTGGTGTGTTTGAGTGTTGGTATGGGTGGTGGTTGAGTCTGTGGTTAGGGGGGAGGGTTGGTCGAGTGGTGGTGTGGCTTACCTGGGGGGGGGTTTGTCCTGCTCAGTAGAGCCCTGAGACTTCCCGGGGTGACTAGTTGCACAATTCCTCACAAATTACCTGAAAGACCACAATCTTCTCCACCCCTCTCAATCGGGATTCAGATCCAACCACAGCACGGAGACTTTACTAGTAATCCTACTAGACACAGCCCGACAGCACCTCAGCAAAGGCAGAAAGATGCTGATAATTCAACTCGATCTATCTGCAGCATTCGATCTGGTCGACCACACCATCCTACTACAGACACTAGAAGCCATAGGGATCTCAGGCAGGGTATACAATTGGTTCGAAGAATTCCTTAAATACAGATCTTATAGAGTAAAGTCAAACAATCTTAAATCAGAACCATGGTCCAATCCCTGTGGAGTTCCTCAAGGATCACCACTCTCACCTACTCTCTTCAACCTCTTCTTATCCTCCCTTGGGTCTACTCTAGACAATCTGAATGTAACTTCATTTAGCTACGCTGACGACATCACCATACTCCTACCCTTTGATGCTCCTGACCCAACTTCTACAGAAAAATTTGAAAAAACCCTTCAAGCAGTGGAAAAATGGATGGCAGATCACAAATTGAAGCTGAACACTGACAAAACAAAATTTCTATTGCTTGAAAAGGATAAGAATCCCTCCATCACAGAACTAGAAATAAACGCCTCCAAATACCCTATACAACCTACCTTAAAACTCCTAGGAGTAACAATAGACAGATGCTGCACAATGCAGGCCCAAATCAACAAGACCACCCAGAAAGCATTTCTAACCATGCGCAATTTAAGAAAAATCAGAAAATTCTTCGACAAAGAGCAATATAGGCTAGTAGTCCAATCCCTAGTACTAGGTCTATTGGACTACTGCAACATACTCTATCTGCCTTGCCCTTCAACAATGATAAAACAACTACAGACAATTCAAAACACTGCACTCAGATTAATCTACTCACTGAGAAAATTTGACCACGTCACCGCGGCCTACCTGGACTCACACTGGTTACCAATACAAGCACGAATTCAATTCAAACTATACTGTCTATTATTCAAAGCAATAAATGGCACAGCCCCCAATTACCTAAACAACCCCCTGTACTAAAACGCCACCACTAGGCAAAGAAGAACTAAGACCCCTTTTACTTACCCCCCACTCAAAGGCACCCAGCGCAAGAAGATATTTGACAGTCTGCTGGCGACGCATGCAGCGAAACTACACCACACTATCTCCAACCTGCTGATAACAACAAACGACTACAAATATTTTCGCAAAGAAATCAAAACCCACCTATTCAAAAAATTTATACAGATGGCTTAACCCCAACCGGACCCCCCTCAACGCAACTCCCCTCTCCTCCCCCCTTCACCAGTTCCCTTCTCTTTAGCATCAAGCATGTCAACTGCTTCCCTAATGGTATATATACTGGATCTGCACTATTTCCTATTTGTACAGCATCTTGTAGCTCTTGAAATATACAGCTCCATTATTCTTGTAACTTCTCCTGGAAATGACCAGAATTCTCTCTGTAATTATCCTGGAAATGTCCAGTTGTCTCTTTTGTAATCCGCCCAGAACTGCAAGGTTGAGGCGGAATAGAAATCAGTAATGTAATGTAATGTAATGATACTGCTCCTGGTGTTCAAGATGGGGGGGGCCTAGCTGGGGGCTTTCCATCTTTTTTCCTGTTTTGTTATCGACTATTACTTTGAGCGCATTTTTCCTCCATGACTAAGTTGACAATAGCCACTTTAAATGTGGACGGAATTCACTTCCCTGTTAAGAGGAAGAAGATTCTGAATTGGTTCCGGAAGAGGGGGGACTGATATTGCTTTTATACAGGAAACCCATCTCTCCCCTGCCGAACACCTCAAGCTCCGACGAGATTGGGTGGGTGAGGTCTGTTCTTCCTCCTTTGGTACCCGGAAGCGGGGAGCTGCGATACTTATTCATAAACAATTACCTTTCCATATACATAAAGTTCTCCAAGACCAAGAGGGGCGTTTTGTTATAGTATTGGGGGAATTATGGGGGCATAAATGGTTATTATGCAATCTGTATGCTCCTAATGTGTATGATCATAAATTTTTTTCAGCTCTGCTTGCCAAGATAGCCATGTATCCAGATTACCAGCCACTGGTGGGAGGGGATTTTAACATCACGGTAGATCCTGCCCTTGACTGTAGTCCAGCAAAGGCGGGGGCATGGGATCATGGAGCCAAGGGGGTAAATTTTTTCCTTAGCCAGTTGCAGTTATTGGACACCTGGAAGATTTTGCACCCAACGGAACAAACCTACACCTTTTACTCCCATCCACACAATGTCTATGCTCGGTTGGACTATCTGTTGGTCTCGCCCTCTCTGCTCCCCAGGGTGTCTGGGATAGACATTGAGGAGGTTCCCTTGTCAGATCATTCCCCAGTTGTCATGAAACATAGAAACATAGAAATAGACGGCAGATAAGGGCCACGGCCCATCAAGTCTGCCCACTCCAATGACCCTCCCTATCTATCTTTGCGGATAGATCCCACATGTCTGTCCCATCTGGCCTTAAAATCTGGCACGCTGCTGGCCTCAATAACCTGAAGTGGAAGACTATTCCAGCGATCAACCACCCTTTCGTTGAAGAAGAACTTCCTAGTGTCACCGTGCAGTTTCCCGCCCCTGATTTTCCACTGATGCTCCCTTGTTGCCGTGGGACCCTTGAAAAAGAAGATATCCTCTTCCACCTCGATGCGACCTGTGAGGTACTTGAATGTCTCGATCATATCTCCCCTCTCTCTACGTTCCTCGAGTGAGTAGAGCTGCAACTTCCCTAACCGCTCCTCATATGGGAGCTCCTTGAGTCCCGAGACCATCCTGGTGGCCATTCTCTGGACTGATTCCAGTCTCAGCACATCCTTGCGGTAATGTGGCTTCCAAAATTGCACACAGTACTCCAGGTGCGGTCTCACCATGGATCTATACAGTAGCATAATGACTTCAGGTTTACGGCTGACGAAACTCCTGCGTATGCAACCTATGATTTGCCTTGCTTTGGATGAAGTTTGCTCAACTTGATTTGCAGACTTCATGACTTCCCTAACAATCACCCCTAAGTCTCTTTCTGCTTCAGTTTTTGTCAAGATCTCGCCATTTAGGGTGTAAATCCTGCATGGATTTCGGCTTCCCAGGTGCATGATTTTGCATTTTTTGGCATTGAAACTGAGTTGCCAGGACCTAGACCAGTGCTCCAGTAGAAGTAGGTCATGCATCATATCGTCTGCCATTGAATTATTGTCTGTTATGCTCTTGTTCACTACATTGCTTAGCTTGGCATCATCGGCGAATAATGTTATTCTTCCTCAGAGCCCTTCTGTCAAGTCTCTTATGTAGATGTTGAACAAGATCGGGCCCAGGACGGAGCCCTGTGGCACTCCACTTATCACCTCTGACATTTCGGAGGGGGTGCCATTCACCACTACCCTCTGAAGCCTACCTCTAAGCCAGTTCCCAACCCAATTTGTCAATGTGTCGCCCAAACCTAAACTTCAATTTACACCTGAGTCGAGGGAACACCATTGGAAATTTCCGTGTTACTTTTATAGAGATCTAGAATTTCATAAATATCTGCGGAAGCAGTGGTTGGAATATAGTTCTCATAACCATACTGCAGATGTCCACCCGGTGCTGTTCTGGGAGGCCTCCAAGGCGGTTCTGCGGGGATTCATTATTGCTTATCTTTCTCGTAAGTGGATGCTTATTTATTGACTTTGTCGGGGGAGCTTCACCAATTGTGGGCGCGCCACTGCACTTCCCTTTCAGTGGATGATAAAATTCACCTGACCCCCGTACGGCAACAGATTGACCATATTTTAATGCAGAGGGCCTCTCGTGATATTTATTTTCAGCGGTATAAATTGTATTCCTGGGGCGGCAAGACAGGGAGGCTGTTGGCCAACCTAGTCCGCCCCCCAAGGAAGCACCAGGTTATTTTGTCTATTCAGGATCCGAAACTAATCATTTCACCCGGGAGCAGCAGATACAACAATTTGTTCACTTTTATGAATCTCTGTATGCGAACTGCCCGTTCTCGGACTCTGATAGAGTTGCTTTCTTTCAGGGGCTACAGCTTCCTAGATTGACGGTTGCTCAGTTGGAACAATTGAATGTACCTATTAGTCCTGGGGAGGTGCAGTTAGGTATTAAGAAGCTCAAGTTAACTAAAGCACCTGGGCCTGATGGGTTTGGCTCTGAATACTACAAGATCTTGTCGGATCAGGTCTCTCCTGTGTTAGCAGAGGACTTTAATGTGCTGTCTGAGGAGCAGGGTTTGGCGACCCCTAATCTAGCCCATGTTGTGTTATTGCTTAAGCCAGGTAAGGACCCGGCCCAGGTGGAGTCCTATCGGCCCATTTCTCTTCTTAATCAGGATGCTAAGCTCTTTGCCGCGATCTTGGCAAACCGTTTGAATGCATTCTTGCCACTTTTGATCCATGAGGACCAGGCCGGGTTCGTGCCGGGTCGATATGCTTCCATGAATCTGGCTCGCGCTTTGATGGCCCTTCATTCCAGACGTGGACTGGAGGGAGCATCGGTTATTGTGGGCCTGGACATGGAGAAGGCATTTGATAGCATCTCCTGGCAGTATCTCTTCTGGGTTTTGTGTCAGTATGGCATTGAGGGCCCTATTCATCAATGGATCTGTAGCTTATATATCCGACCGCAAGCTCCGTTTGCTTTGGGTAGGGGGATGCGACAGGCCGCTGCTCTTCATGTTAGCTAGTGAACCCTTGGCCGCTAAAATTCGTGGAGATCTGCATCTTCGGGGTATTCGTCTTGGGGAGCAGGAGAGCCGCATTAATCTCTTTGCCGATGATATTCTCCTTTATCTGGACCGACCCCGCCAAGATCTGGGGCGTGCCCTGGCTCTTGTTCGTTCCTTTGGGGACATTTCTGGCCTGCGAGTCAATTGCGATAAATCTGAACTTCTCCCGTTGCGGTCCACTACATTGGAGCCTTGACATATGGGCCTAGAGATACCGCCAGTACGGGGGCCGATGCGTTACCTTGGTGTGTATTTAAGTCCCAATTTCAAGCTTCTGTACAAATATAATGTGAGCCGCCATCTGGATGAGATCCAGCGTTTGTGTGATAAATGGAGAGATCTTCCGTTGAGAGTCTGGGGTCGAGTGGTCTTGTCTAAGATGATACTTCTTCCCAAGATCCTGTATCCTTTGCAGACCATACCTCTTTGGGTTACTGATAAGGATGTATGCCTGTTTCGTTCTATCATCTCCTCCTTTATTTGGCGTCATAAGCGAGTCCGGATTAGCTATGCCACTTTGGCTTTGGATAAATTTAGGGGCGGTTTGAATCTTCCTGATCTTCGTTATACAACGTAGCAGCTCTGTTCGGTTTATTCATGAAGGTTGGTCGGGTTGTTATAAATTTTTCCCCAGGGATGGGTGGAATCCTGGTGCGCACCCCACTCGGTCTTGTCTCTTCTTCATGCTCCGCTGTCGGTTATCCCAGGAGGCGGGCCCAAGTTTGCGTTCTCTTGCCCCTGCGCCATGCATGGCAGTGGTGGCAGTGTCAGCAGGGAAAAAACTCCGGCAGCTTCCTTTTGTTGCAATTGTATGGGAATGTCGACTTTCCACTGGGAGTGGGTCATTCTTGGTTTCACCGGTGGGAGCAGAGGGGGTGTAGATCCCTTCAGGATTTCCTCACCATGGGGGGTGGTCAGTTTCCTACCTTTGCCCAACTGCAATCTCACTGGCACCTGCCCCAGACTCATTTCTGGGCCTACCTTCAAGCTCGGCGTTACTTCTTGTCACTTGGTCGCTAAGTGGGGGATGCTTGGCTCTGTGGTCTCTTGGATGTTCAGTTCTTCCAGGTGCCTCCTGCTTTCAACAAATTATCCACCTGGTATCAGATTCTGAAGAATGCTTCGGATCTGGGATCCATTGATCGGCTGGCCTTGTGTTGGCAATCAGAACTTGATATTCTACTTGACCGCAAGGCATTTCTTGATCTTTTTGCCAATGTGCATGCCTTGGGGGGCTCCACGGATTTTCGGGAAATGCAATTTAAAATTCTGCATCGAGCGTATATCTCCAGGACGCAGGGGGCTCGCATGGGCCTTTGGGAAGGAGCGGTTTGCACTAAATGTAATCGCCCTTTAGGTACCCTTCTTCACCATTTCTTGGAATGCCCTTCTACCGCCTTATGGCTGCAAGTTCTTCCATTTTTGGAGCGCCTTGTTCAGCGCGTTGTGCCCTGGAGCTATGGTTTCCTGCTATTGTGAGATCAACAAGATTTGATTGAGGGAGGGCTTACGTTGCCCCAGCGTAGGGTTCTTTACATGGTTGTCTTGGTGGCAAAGAAGCTCTTGCTGCAACATTGGGTGGCTGACTCAGTGGCCTCATATTCACAGTGGCTTGCTCATTTTGCAGAGGTTGGGCATTATGAACTCCAGCGTCACCCTCAGTCTGGGACCCTTGCAAACCGGTGTTATCAAGCTTTATGGAACCGGGCCTTAACTTTATGTCCCAGCTCGGAGACGGAGAACGTGGAACCCATGCTTTTACTCTTTTTGGAGTGGATGCTGTTCTCTTCTATTCTTCTTCCCTGGAGGGGCTGCAGCTGTGTACTTGTGTGGTTGCCATTGTGTACTTGTGTGGTTGCCACTGTGTGTTCGGTTGTTTGGGGGTATGAATGCGGGGTGTTTGTGGCATGACTGTTGAGACTTGGAGCCGGGTGTATGCGGTCTGTGTGTGTTTGCTTGGAGGTTTTGCTATTTAAAACTGTTAATTGTGATGGGCATCCAGCCACAGGGTTTCTCTGCTATGAACCACATGATGCTGTTCTGGTTTTCACTTATTGTTTTCTCTGGCTGTTGTATTTTTCTGCGCTTTTTTCCTACTGGCTGTGTGTGCCTTTTACAATTGCTAATAAAGATAAATTTAAAAAAAAAGCATCATTCCTTTCTCAGTAGGAAGGGAAGTACATTTAGTTATTTGGGACACAGTGGAATCCACCTTGGTTGACTACACAGTTGTTGAAATTCCGGAGCCATAGGATACAGTTTGGACATAGTTCTCGCCACCCTTAGAGAGCCTTCCGGAGTGTCCTACTGCTCAGTGACCAGCAAGGTGATGTCAGGATGCGTGTGAAAAAAGGTGGTCTGAGCATTTGTACCACTCATGACCATGCACTGTGAGGTGGATGGCAGCTGGGGCTCCAATTTCAACTCCATGAGCGCATCCAGAATTCTTCAGGAAATCAGCTGAGCTTTGGGACAATAAAGGCATGGAGACTGACCTCCTATCCTTCCACAGTCCTGCTCAGTTTGATAACTTAAGTCTGGAAGCTGGCTTATCCCATGGCAGGGAGACCTCTGGAAGAAGGATATCTCCCTGGTCTGATGCCGGCACATCCTCAGGCCTGTTAACCCTTTCAGGACCATAAGGATCGTAGGCCAATTTTTGTGGTTTTGACGACATTTTTATGGTAAAAAGGGCTTGCAGATGCCAAAAAATTGATTTTTTTTGTGAAATATCATTATTTTTTTTTAAAAAAATCAAACTTCTGGCTTATGGACAGTGTGGCAAGTGAATCTTCTCGTCAATCTAGCAACGACGCTAATGAATGAATGTCGGAACCAGTTTGTTTACATAAAGGCAGTATCATATGGAATCCGTACATATCAAATTTAGAACTGTAGACTATCCCAATCAAAATGTATAGGATTTTAAAGTTATGGGACAAATATGTCCCTTGGTCCTGAAAGGGTTAAATAAGCTTTCCACAAGAAATTCACAAATTCTGGGCTAAATGCTTGCATAAGTGGCCACATTAGATCCCTAGAGGACCTCAGACCGACTTCTCTTGGGCACCGCAGTGTTCACATGCTTGCATTTCATGCCTTTGCTGTTTGAGGTCTCCAGAAGGGATTTTCTCCCTACCCTTCAGACCCTTTGCATTTCTCCAGCTCTAGAGGATTCAGAGGATGCTAAGCTCAAGCCTTCTGCTCCTCCCCTTAAGTGCCAGGCGGACACAGTACAAGGACGCTCCTCTGCATAAAACTGGCATGATTGGGGTAGAACAGTGTGAGGAATCCATCCCAGTCAATTTTGAACCAAATCGAGGGGATTTGAGGCAGATGGAGGCTTTAGAAGAAAAGATAATTTTAAATCCAAGATGGGCACCACCAGCAAATATACACCAATAATGGCCTGTGGGAGCTCCTACGAAGGTCAAACAATTTAGGGAAAGGAGGTTATGGAGGAGGGAGGTCTCTAGCTCTGGTCCCAAAAACCCTTAAAAAAATAACTTTTTCTGACACCTCCCCCCACTTAATTTGTTGCAGCCTGACTGGATGGGGAGAACTTTCTGTCTCAAATTTTTGTTAGAAACAGTCCACAATTGAAGATCTTTGGGCTGCCAGTCAGATAGACACTGATTGAGGATTCCACTCCCACAAATTCTCACTGCGCAATGGAAGAGATTAATATGCAGCCGGCTCCCTGATACCCAAAGAGATTCACACAGGGGCCTATAGCCTGTGCTCAAGCCTTTGATAAATCAGAAGGCAAGCTGTCTTACAGGGGAACAGCCCCAGGGCTGGATTAAAGGGTATGCCCATGAGGCATGTGCCTAGGGCCCTGAATTGTCAGGGGGACCCCAGGGCCGGCATTAGGGGGAACAAACAGCTGGGCCCCACAGATCCAGGGGGCCCCATGACCCAAATTTCTTTATTAAACACCTAAATTTTCCTTTTCAGAGAGGCCACAACACGGCAGTCATTTTTAGAAACTGCCGGCGGCTGCCCCGAAGCTTTCCCTCTGCGGCGATTTGCCCTGTCGGAAACAGCAAGTTGCAGCAGATGGAAAACTTTGAGGCAGCCGCCGGCAGCTGTGTCGGGGCCCCTCTGAAAAGGAAAATTTTGGCTACCGTGGGGGAGCTGAGGAGAAGCAATCTCTTGCCTTCCCTACTGCTCCTCCTCCCTCATACTGTCCAGCTTTCCCTTCCCTGCTGGCCAGAACTCTTCATCTTTCCCCCCAAGAAATTCAGCAGTTTTACTCCCTCCCTACTCGGTTGTATCAGCAGGTCAGTTTGCACAATACTCGCTGCCGTTGCGTACTAGTGGGTCTGGCTCCCGGCAAAACAAGAAAAGTTAGGATAGAGTAGCAAATACCAAAGATTTTAAAGTATAAAAACCTGCTTTCGGCAATGTTTCCCATTTTACCCCCCTTTTTTTTAATGGTTAATCGCCACACGACTTTTGTCACCAGTGTAACATAGAACATGCGCTTTGTCTCACATGCCTATGCTGTGCAGATGTACTAGGATTTTCCTCTGTTGGGCGGATAGAGAGTGGTGGGAAAGAGAAAACCGACTGGAAAACAACAGTTATTGTTATCTCCTTTCTGCAGGTACCGGACTGCATTGGCAGGACTGGGTTGAGAACCCCTGCGCTTAACTGACATTTCTATTTGTTATTTGGTTAAAATACAGTCCTGAAAAAAAATTTTATTTAGGAAACAGAATCATCTATTGTGGACCTAAAATTTTTTTCTCATATTTCTCTCATGTCTTTCATTTTTATGTGCTGTTAAAAATAAAAATTTCCAATTGATGCCTTTTTTCAGCTGTGCTGGATCAGGGACAGAACTACTAATCTTCTTTTGTCTCACAATTTGACATAGATCTTTTGGTGGCATCTCATCTATGCCAAATTGTGAGACAAAAGAAGATTAGTAGTTCTATCCCTGATCTAGCAAAGCTCAAAGAAGGCATCAGTTAGACATTTTTATTTTTAACAGAAAGCAAACAGCAGAAAAGCAAACAGCAAACAGGGCAGCTGATCTGTGCCCCACAGATCCAGGGGGCCCCGTAGTCTGAACTTCTTTATTAAACACCTAAATTTTCCTATTCAGAGGGGCCCCGACACGGCAGCCATTCTCACAAACTGCTGGCGGCTGCCCCAAAGTTTTCCCTCTGTGACGATCTGCTCTGTCGGAAACGGGAAGTTGTGGCAAAATGAAAACTTTAGGGAAGCCGTTGGCAGCAATGTGAGAACAGCTGTCGTGTCGGGGCCCCTCTGAAAAGGAACATTTTGGCTACAAGGTTGGGGGGAGAAGCGGTCTGCCCCGGGTGCTCCAAAGCCTGGCATCATTAACTTCTTTGGGAAGCAACAGAGTTTACAATTCGCTGTTGTTGTCAGGTCCTGCCTACTTCCTGTTTCCATGAAGGCAGGACCCGACAGAAAAGAAGGCCTGAAGCCGGCAACAGCAGCAAATTGTGAATGCTGCTGCTGCTGCCCAAAGAAGTTCATGACGCCAGGCCTTGGAGCACCCGCTTAGGAGCTGCACTGCTGATCAGGGACGGGGTGACAGAAGGAGGAAAGGGAGCAGAGGAGGATAGAATTGCTGCACCCAACTCGAGGGAGAAAGAGAGGGAGAAGGAAAATGAGGGAAGGAGGGAAAGGAAGGAATGAAAGGAGATGCCAGGGCATGGAGGGAAGGAGGAAGGTATGCCAGAACAAGGGAAAAGGAACGGGGAAAGGAAGGAGGAGATGTTAGAGAATGGACTGGGAGGGAGAGATGGAAGAAAAGGAAAGGAGAGAAATGCCAGGGAATTAGGGAAGGGAAGGAGACAGAGATGCCAGACCTCAGGGTGGAAAGGAAAGAAAGGAGAAGAGAGATATGCCAGAGCATTGGGGCAGGGGTGGTTACAGAGAAAAAGGAGAGGTGGCAGAGCTGAACTGAATCATGTACAAAGGAGAGAAGGGGCAAAGAAAGGGAGAAGATGCCATATGGAATGGGGAGTGGGCGGACAGTGGATAGAAGGGGCAGAGAGAGGGGCAGACAGTGGATGGAAGGGGCTAATGTTGCATGAAAGACAGAGAGAGGACAGATGCTCACTAGAAAGAAGAGAGTGAAAACAAGATGATTAAAGCAGAAACAACAAAAGGTAGAAAACAGATTTTTTTGTTGCTTTAGAATAAAATAGAATTGTAGTTGTATAAACAGAAAATAAGGTAATCTTTTTATTGGATTAATTTTAATACATTTTTTAAATAACCTTTAGAGCCCCAAACCCCCTTTTTCAGCTCAGGACAGTATAATGTAACAGCAGTATATTGACCTGAAGGAGGCTATGGCCTCTGAAAGTTAATTGAAAAATGGATTAGGCCAATAAAATGGTATACTGGGTGAAGGTGTATCTGTGATCTGCGTGTATGAAAGGCATGGTTTTCTGTTAGCGTTGACTAGCCTTGTTTGGCAAAAAGCATCGGGCATGGTTCTTGGGAGCACCTTGAATAAACCTGATTTGAATCTCCTTATTTTCTGCTGATCTTCTTTTGTTTCATGTTGGATTCCTTGGAGGACTGCTTGCCTTGTTGCTTTGTTACAAGTTAACATACATGGAGTGGAAATTACTAGAGGAGTTACAGATTTGGTTGTTTATACATACATATGGATTACAGTTGGTTCACTTAGGGCAGAGGTGTCCAACCTTTTGGCTTCCCTGAGCCGCATTGGATGAAATGTTTTTTTCTGGGGCCGTACAAACACTATCACTGATGAGCAAAAAAAAAAAAAAAAAGGTTGAACAATCACTAATATATAAGATGTACATATCTAATAATAAACCTTCATTAAAGGGACACTGTGGAGAGGAACCCAAATAAGCAGTAATGCTTATTCTGACTGAGTGATCCTCCATGTCCATGCTGTTCATTTGTAAAGTGGTAATTATTTGTCAGTTTCTTCAAATTTACATCTACTATATTTATATTTTACAGAGTATTAGGGGCTATGTATTATGGTGTCTCACTGTATGCAATTTGGCTTCTTGGTGGTTCAATTTAACCTTTATCTGCATATTTCTATTTTTAGTTTATATTACTTATTTCATACTGGGTGAGGGTGTATCTGTGTTCTGTGTGTATGAAAGACATGGTTTTCTATTAGCGTTGACTAGCCTTGTTTGGCAAAATGCATCGGGCATGGTTCTTGGGAGCACCTTGAATAAACCTGATTTGAATCTCCTTATTTTCTGCCGATCTTTTGTTTCATGTTGGAATCTTTGGAGGACTGCTTACCTTGTTGTTTCGTTACAAGTTAACACACATGGAGTGGAAGTTACTAGAAGAGTTACAGATTTGGTTGTTTATACATACATATGGATTACAGTTGGTTGATTTAGAGCAGAGGTGTCCAACCTTTTGGCTTCCCTGAGCCGCACTGGATGAAAATTTTTTTTCTGGGGCCGCACAAACACTATCACTGATGAGCAAAAAAAAAAGGTTGAGCAATCACTAATATAGAAGATGTACATATCTAATAATAAACCTTCATTAAAGGGACACTGTGGAAAGGAACCCAAATAAGCAGTAATACTTACTCTGACTGACTGATCCTCCATGTGTACCACTGACAGTGGGAGTAGCCACAGGCTTCCGCATTCCCACTCTTATGAGCAGGGATGCGCGCTTCTGGTTCTCTCATTCACTTCTATTACAGCTATGGTGAGTCTCATCAGAGTGGGGATGCTGAATCAGCTGTCAGCAGAGTATGTGGAGGATCGTTCAGTCAGGGTAAATATTACTGCTTTTTTGTGCCTCCTACTTTGAGGTTAGGCTCCCTCAAAATGAACATCTCCCCTGCTGTAGCCTCACCAATTGATGACCACCTCCTCCCCCTCCAACTTCCCAAGTTCTGCAGCTGGCAGCAATATTGCAGAGCTGCTGCCTTCCCTCCTCCATGCCCCCCCCCATGACTTTCATGCATGCATGAAAGCAGTGGAAGCTTGAGGATATTGCCATTTCTGCAAAGCTTGGAGATTTTGAGTTGCCAGACTGGAGGAAGATGTCTTCAGTTGGCAAGGCTTGGGAATCCCCACTAGCTCAAGTATTTATAAATTGCACTCAGGCAGGGAGAAACTTTGGTGCCCATCCACTAATTTTGGGCTCCAGTCTCTCCCCCAAATCAGCTATATATGACTATGCCACTGAATACAAAAATAAATGTCATGCACATATCCCAAAGCTAACATATTCCAGTTAATAAATTCAAAATAAAACAATTTTTTCTACCTTAGTTGTCACCTTGTTGTCTGAATATTTCGTTTTTCCATCATCATGGTCCCAGTTTCTCTTTCTGCTTTTTGTCTATCTTCAACTAATTCTCTTTCTAGTGTCTGCTGTCCATTTTTTTTCTCCTCTTCTCTCGTTCCATTTCCTTCTTATGCCTGTCTCCAATGCATTGATTTTTCCCTTTCAGCTTTCTTAACTTTTTCTTTCTTTTTTGCCTCTGTCTATTTGGTTGAAATGCCCATCTACTCAGCTACCTGCCCCCTAAACTTCCATATATTCCTCAGTTCTTTAGTCTATTTCTGGGAAGATCAGAGAAAGGAATCCACACAATAGGTAGGTAATAGTCAAAGCTTTGAGAAGCGTTTCTGCATCTCCAAAATAATGTGATGTCAGCTACCGCCCCAACCCCTTCAACCAACTCACCTCTCTTCTAACTCTTTCACCAATTTCACTCATTCTATAATATATTTTTTGCTTCAAATTACCTTTTTTATCATCCTTTGCCATTTTTCATATTCCTCATACCTCATCCCCCTTCCATCTAACTATATTGCTGCTATTCCAGTCTTTTGGGGTCACCCCCCCCAAATAACCCCTTGCCCCCGACCCAGACATCTAAAAATAATTACTATCCCCCCTGTATATTTACCAAAAAAACAAAACAAAATCAAAACCCTCTATTCACTCCATTAACCCTAAAATTGGCCTGTTAAATGTCTGCTCAACAAAAAACAAGCATCACCCTATCCAGGATCTAATCCTTCAACATAACCTCCACATCCTTTGCCTAAGAGATTTGGCTAACCGAAGGGAAAGAGGCCTATATCAATCAAGCATGCCCCACCAATTATAAAGCCAAAACTCAGTTTCGTTCAAATAAAAAAGGAGGCGGTTTAGCCATTATTTTCCACTCTTCACTACCCCTTAAAATTGGAACCCTCCAACCTCTCAATTCTTCACCCGTTGAAACCCTACACTTCACACTTACAAACAAGATGCCCCTTAATTTTCTACTCCTTTATCTCCCCCATCACCAAATTTTCACTATCCTCTCTCCTATCCGTAATCATAGACTTCTGTATTTCCCACCCTAGCCCAATCCTACTGGGTGACTTCAATATCCATTTTGATCAACAAAATCAATCTAACACCGCTGAAATATTAACCTTAACCTCAGACATCTCCCTAACCCCTCTGATCTCCCCCACTCATCAAGTTGGACACACCATCGATATGATTTTTGGACCAGATACAATTATTCATCTCTTCAAAAACCCAACCACCACATCCTAATCAATTTTTCTCTTCATTCACCTACAGATTATACCCCAATCCCCCATCATACTTATAATTCCAGAGATTATTCTAAGATCACTACTTCCTCAATTCAAAGCTCCTTCAATCTAGACATAAAAGAATTTGCGCTATTAGAATCCGAAGGACAATCAACTGTCTGGAACGACAAAACAAACTTACTCATCAACACATTAGCCCCTCTCCAACAACAAATATATAATTCAAATCCTAAAAGGAAACCATGGTTCACAGAAAATTTGAAACTTCTTCGATGTCAACTCTGCTCTTCAGAATACAAATGGCGAAAATCTCACAACTCTCTCCCTTCTTCAATATAAAGAACTAGCTACTCTATCTACAAACACGCAATACAAACTGCAAAAAAGGAGCATTATTCAAAACATATAACAAATGCTCGCAGCTCCTCAACACTATTCGCCATAGTTCGATCCCTCTCTCCTTATTCAAAAACAAAAAATCCTACTTCCACACTCAACCAACCATCAGCAACAAATTTGGATAACTATTTTGACCAAAAAATAAGATATTCGATCAAATTTCAACAATTTTTCATCCACAAATCCCTCAGACTCACAGAACCACAATCCTCTTCTGTCCTTCAGTACACCTTCAAAATTCAAATTCCCTTCTCTAGCTGAGCTACTGAGAACTATACAATCCATGCAGAACTACTGCAGCAAATATGCAATCTATCCCTGAAAACAGGTGTGATCCCGGAGGATTGGAAGACGGCCAAAATCACGCCCATCTTTAAAAAGGGATCAAGAGGTGACCCGGGAAACTGCAGACCAGTGAGTCTGACCTCGGTTCCCAGAAAAATGGCGGAAGCACTGATAAAAGAAAGCATCGATGATCACTTGGAAAGAAACAAACTTCTTATAACCAGCCAACATGGTTTCTGCAGGGGGAGATCGTGCCTAACCAACTTACTACACTTCTTCGAAGGAATTAACAAACAGATGGACAGAGGTGACCCCATAGACATCATATACCTTGATTTCCAAAAAGCCTTTGACAAGGTGCCCCATGAACGATTACTCCGGAAACTGAAGAACCATGGGGTGGACGGAGACGTACATAGATGGATCAGAAACTGGTTGGCAGGTAGGAAACAAAAGGAGTGTGTGGCGCAGTGGTTGGATCTACAGCCTCAGCACCCTGGGGTTGTGGGTTCAAACCCCGCGCTGCTCCTTGTGACCCTGGGCAAGTCACTTAATCCTCCATAGCCCCAGGTACGTTAGATAGATTGTGAGCCCACCAGGACAGATAGGGAAAATGCTTGAGTACCTGATTGTAAAAACCGCTTAGATAACCTTGATAGGCGGTATATCAAATCCTAATAAACTTGAAACTTGAAACTTGGTAGGGTTGAAGGGACACTACTCTGACTGGAGGAGGGTCACGAGTGGTGTTCCGTAGGGCTCGGTGCTCGGGCCGCTGTTATTTAATATATTCATAAATGATCTAGAAACAGGGACGAAGTGTGAGATAATAAAATTTGCAGATGACACCAAACTATTTAGGGAAGCTCGGACTAAAGAGGACTGTGAGGAATTGCAAAGGGACTTGAACAAACTAGGAGAATGGGCGACAAAATGGCAAATGAAGTTCAACGTTGAGAAATGTAAAGTATTGCATGTGGGAAGCAGAAACCCGAGGTACAACTATACGATGGGAGGGATGTCATTGAATGAGAGTACCCAAGAGAGGGACTTGGGGGTAATGGTGGACAGGTCAATGAAGCCGACTGCACAGTGCGCAGCGGCCGCTAAGAGAGCGAATAGAATGCTAGGTATAATCAAGAAGGGTATTACAGCCAGGACGAAAGAAGTTATCCTGCCGCTGTATCGGGCGATGGTGCGCCCACACCTGGAATACTGTGTCCAGTTTTGGTCGCCATACCTTAAGAAGGATATGGCGTTACTCGAGAGAGTTCAGAGAAAAGCGACACGTCTGATAAAAGGGATGGAAAACCTTTCATACGCTGAGAGATTGGAGAAACTGGTCTCTTTTCCCTGGAGAAGAGGAGACTTAGAGGGGATATGATAGAGACTTATAAGATCATGAGGGGCATAGAGAGAGTAGAGAGGGACAGATTCTTCAAACTTTCAAAAAATAAAAGAACAAGAGGCCATTCAGAAAAGTTGAAAGGGGACAGATTCAATACAAATGCCAGGAAGTTCTTCTTTACCCAACGTGTGGTGGACACTTGGAATGCGCTTCCAGAGGACGTTATAGGGCAGAATACAGTACTGGGATTTAAGAGAGGATTGGACATTTTTCTGCTGGAAAAGGGAATAGAAGGGTATAAATAGAGGATTACTGCTCAGGTCCTGGACCTGTTGGGCCGCCGCGTGAGCGGACTGCTGGGCATGATGGACCTCAGGTCTGACCCAGCAGAGGCATTGCTTATGTTCTTATGTTAACCCTTTTCTGTACATATATAAAAGCGTTCAAATATACTGTAAAGCAGTAATACTATCTGAAATATAAGTCTATATTAATAACCAAGTTTACAACACCTCTCAACTGCCTCACTCTATGCCGACCAAATGTAACCCATATGTATGTATAAACAACCAAATCTGTAACTCCTCTAGTACGTTCCACTCCATGTATATTAACTTGTAACGAAACAAGCCAAGCAGTCCACCAAAGAATCCAACATGAAACAAAAGAAAATTGGCAGACAATAAGGAGCTTCAAATCAGGTTAATTCAAAGTACTCCCAAGAACCATGCCCGATGCATTTTGCCAAACAAGGCTAGTCAACGCTAATAGAAAACCATGTCTTTCATACACACAAGAACACAGATACACCCTCACTCAGTATGAAATAAGTAATATAAACTAAAAATAGAAATATGTAAAGGTTAAATTGAACCACCAAGAAGCCAAATTGCATACAGTAAAACACCATAACACATAGCCCCTAATACTCTGTAAAATATAAATATTGTAGATGTAAATTTGAAGAAACTGACAGATAATTACCACTTTACAAATGAACAACATGGACATGGAGGATCACTCAGTCAGAGTAAGCATTACTGCTTATTTGGGTTCCTCTCCACAGTGTCCCTTTAATGAAGGTTTATTATTAGATATGTACATCTTCTATATTAGTGATTGCTCAACCTTTTTTTTTTTTTTTTTGCTCATCAGTGATAGTGTTTGTGCGGCCCCAGAAAAAAACATTTCATCAAATGCGGCTCAGGGAAGCCAAAAGGTTGGACACCTCTGCTCTAAGTGAACCAACTGTAATCCATATGTATGTATAAACAACCAAATCTGTAACTCTTCTAGTAACTTCCACTCCATGTGTGTTAACTTGTAACGAAACAACAAGGTAAGCAGTCCTCCAAAGATTCCAACATGAAACAAAAGATCGGCAGAAAATAAAGAGATTCAAATCAGGTTTATTCAAGGTGCTCCCAAGAACCATGCCCAATGCATTTTGCCAAACAAGGCTAGTCAACGGTGACAGAAAACCATGCCTTTCATACATGCAGATCACAGATACACCCTCACACAGTATGGAATAAATAATCACAAACTAAAAATAGAAATA
The DNA here is from genome assembly GCF_902459505.1 of Geotrypetes seraphini. Taxonomy (NCBI): domain Eukaryota; kingdom Metazoa; phylum Chordata; class Amphibia; order Gymnophiona; family Dermophiidae; genus Geotrypetes; species Geotrypetes seraphini. The sequence goes on along the minus strand of NC_047087.1, from coordinate 152,633,853 downwards.
TATAGATAAAGGTTAAATTGAACTGCCAAGAAGCCAAACTGCATACAGTGAAACACCACAAAAACAATGTCACATAGCCCCCTAACACTCTGCAAAATATAAATATAGCAGATGTAAATTTAAGGAAACTGACAATCATCATTTTACAAATAAACAAATAGAAATAAAACAAAAATTGAAAATAAGAATATACCATTTTATTGGACTAATCCATTTTTCAATTAACTTTCAAAGTCCATAGCCTCCTTCTTCAGGTCAATATAGTATACAGCTGTTACATTATACTGTCTTGAATTGAGAAAGGGGGGTTTTGGTCTCTAAAAGTTAGTAAAAAAAAAAAAAAAGTATTAAAATTAGTCCAATAAAAAGATTACCTTATTTTCTGTTTATAAATACAACCACAATACTATTTTATTCTAAAGAAACAAAAAAAAAAATATTTATCTACCTTTTGTTGTTTCTGCTTTAATCATCTTGTCTTCACTCTCTTCCTTCTAGCCAGTATCTGTCCTCTCTCTTCCATGCAGCATCAGCCCCTTCCACCCACTGTCTGCCCTCTCTATCTCTGCCCCTTCCATCCACTGTCTGCCCGCTCCCTGTTCCATATGGCATCTTCCCTCTTTCCATGCTCCTTCCATAAACTGCCTATCCTGTGCCCTTTCTCTCCTTTGTACATGATTGATTTCAGCTTTGCCACCTCTCCATTTTTTTCTCTCTGTCACCACCCCCTCCTCTATGCTCTGGCATCTCTCTTTTCTCCTTTCTTTCCTCCCCACTCCATGGTCTGGCATCTTCCCTTCCCTGATTCCCTGGCATCTCTCTCCTTTCCTTTTCTTCCATCTATCCCTCCCCCTCCACGCTCTTACATCACCTCCTTCCTTTCCCCCTTCCTTTTCCCTTGGTCTGGCATACCTCCCTCTCTTCCCTCCATGCCCTGGCATCCCTCCCTCCCTCTCTTCTCTCCATGCCCTGGCATCTCTTCCTCCCTTCCCTCCAAGCCCTGTCATCCCCTTTCATTCCCCCCTCATCTTCCTTCTCTCTCCAGTTAAGTGAAGCAATTCTCTCCCCCTCTGCTCCCTTTCTTCCTTCTGCCACCCAAGGCCTGATGTCATGAACAGCTTTGGCCCTTCTTCTCTCTCAGGTCCTGCCTTCATGGAAACAGGAAGTAGACAGGACCTAGCAAACAGGAAGGCCTGAAGCCGGCAACAGCAGCAAAATGTAAATGCTGTTGCTGCCCAAAGAAGGGGGTGGAAAAATGGGTGCGTGTTATGGAGCGAATACACCTCCGCCCGCCCAGCATTCTGCTACTCATCACCCTCCTCCGGCATTCTGCTGCTGCTCATCGCTGTCCCCCCTCTGCCCCCCCCAAGCGTTCTGCTGCTGCTCGTCACCCTCTTACCCGCTCGCTGCAGGAAAGGAAGGGAAGGGCCGGCAACATGCAATCAGGTCCACAAGTCTTCCCCCAATGCTGGCCTGGGCCTTATCTCCGATGTCAGAATTGACGTCGGGAGAAGGCTTGTGGGCCTGATTGCATACCACCGGCACTTCCCTTCGTGGAGTTGCGGCAGCAGTGGGTGAGCGGCAGACCAGGGAGGAGGAATTGGCGCAGCAGGGAGGAATGTAGGCTTCGTAGAGTTGTGGCAGCAATGGGTTAGCAGTGGGCCAAGGAGGAAACAGGGAGGAAGGCAGGCAGGCTTCGATGCAGGAGGGAGGTAGACTTCGGTGAGGGAGGAAGGTAGGCAGGCAGGCTTTGGTGCAGGAGAGAGGAAGGACAAAGGCTGGAAGGCAGTGAGGGGAAGGGGGCACAAACTTGGGACATAGGAAGGAAAGAGGGAGGAAGGGAATACAAAGAGACAATTATTGGGCCTGAGGAAGGAAAGAACTATCTAGTACAATCAGAAATCACCAGCCAGCAAAGGTAGGATTTCAATTTAGTGATCAAAATCTGTCTGCTGCAATATATTTGTCTATTTTTCTAGGGGGATGGATTCAGAGGCACAATTTGGTTCAGAATATTTTTTCTTGGTTTTTCCTTCTCTAAATCTAGGGTGTGTCTTATGGGCAGGTGCGTCTTATGGAGTGTAGTAAGTTTCATTTCCAGGTAAAAGACTTCCAGCTAACAGCAGGTGAAGCCTTCTAAATAAACTTGTCTGCAATTTGGGGATTACATGTATATGAAGTTACCCGGAACACACACAGCGCTTTTGGATACATACCTGGTACTCCCTCATGGGACATACAGCAGTAAAACTACAAGAATTTTCCACCTGGATTCATCTCTCTCAATGCAAGACGACAGACCCACCATCTTGCCCTACAACATCTGGAGTTCCTGCAGAGTCAGCTGCCATACCTGAAGCATGTACAACTGATGGTAGAAATTGAACTTTGTAAATAGAATACTAGAGAGTCAGCCCACGTTTTGGACACTTTTTTTTGCTCATTTTCTGGTCTAAAGACTTTCAATTGGACTGGTATTTTGCCTTTTTTTGTTTCTTTTGCCTATTTTCAAACATAGTGCTTGATATTTTCACTGTCCACAGTTATGAAGTGTTGTGGAGAGACTGAGCAACAAGTGTGATTCCCTGTAGGTAGTGGAATCAAAGGAGAGAGGCTGATGGGACAAGTAGAAACTAAATGAAGAGGGCCGCCCTTCTGAGAAAATATATATGAAAATTTGTAACAGCAGAGTTTTGAATGCACTGTGAAAATGTTGGTCAGAGTTTTTGCTAAAGAATCATATCCTTGACAATAGAATGTTACAGCTCTGACTGTCCCTGAGAATGAAATGCTATGTTTATAGTTTTCGTTGACCTGTTCCCTAAGAAACAGACTGAGAACTGCTTGTTTATGAAATATGCATACTTGGCATTTGTTAGAAACAATATGAAGAAAGGTTATTAGTTATTAAGCAATGTAGCATGTGAACAGAGAACTAAGAAAGGACATGGCCTTTAGAAGCAGAGTAGGTAACCAGGATCAAATACGCTTTATTATGGCTTTTACACCTCATCATCACATCTGATCACATCTAGTCCTGATACCTATGTTTTGGGTTTCTCCTGTGTGGTGTCATTATGTGACCAGGCCGAGTGGTATTACCCGTCACATATCCACACCCCCAGGCACCTCTGTTCTCCAAGTCTCTGCTAAAATAAGAAGACACATACATTCATTCCCTTCTAAAATCCATGGCCTTTCCAACACTCCTGGACATTCTCCTGGTCCGTCTCCTCCAAGTCTTCTCAAGAGTCCTTCCTGACCCTCCATTAGCCCTCCAGTTTCCGTGCCATTTACCAGTCCCTCCTCCTGTTGCCACTGTCCCAGATGGTCCCTCCACTGGACTGCTCCTCAGTCTTTGGCAAATCCTCTCAGGGTTCTTGGACTTTCCCAGCTTCTTTGTCACTCGGTCATCTTATCCTGCACTCACGCTCTCCCAGCCCCTCAGTTGTCTTATTGCAGATGCATGCACCGAGGACTCCTAGCTGCTCCATCACTAAGCTGTCTTATCCTGTGCCTATGCACTGATGGCTCTCCTATCCTCTCAGTCATCTTCTCGCAGACACACGTGCTGAGGATTCACCTGGATTCTTCTTCACTGGTCCCAACTCTGGTCATCAAGCCTAAGCCATTTTCTCGACTCCAGGCTCTACCGGGTCCTCTGGCTACTCTTCAGCTCTTTCCTGCCAGTGTATAGATCCCCCACAGATCCTCCCACCAGGTTTAACTCCAGGATCAGATCTCTTGCCCAGATCTCTACATCAGTGTATAGATCCCCGTGGACCCTCCCACCACTGGGCTTCTGTTCTCCGCTGCACCAGTCCCCCCTGTCAGGACTGGTCAGCCTAGCCACTTCAATCAAAACGTTAAGACAAAAAATAAATCTAATGTCTTTAACAGAAGTTAACTGTGAGCAATTTAACATATCACTTTTCCCCATGCATAGACAACACATAGTCCCCATGCAAGACAACACATTTGTTATATCATTCAACTAGCTTCTGCATTCCTGCAGAGAAGTTGTTTTTCAGCTGCTCCCAAAGCCAGGTGAGCACCACTTCCTTTACTTCATCATGTTTTGTCTTTTGCTCTCCGGGTTGCAATGATATACCCATGTTTCCTCACTGGTGAAAATTCTCTTCAGAATACTCTCAACTTCTTCAAGGACATTGAACGATAATAGAGTAGCTGTACTTCATATATCTAAGGCATTTTTTTTTTTATTTGGTTCCAGTTTTATGGAATAGTCATAGTAACATAGTAAATGACAGCAGATAAAGACCCGAATGGTTCCTCTAGTCAGTCCAACCATACATGCTCCATAAATTAATCATTTAATTTAAAGGGTCATTTTTTTTAGATATTGCTGGGCCAGAAACCCAGAGCCCTGCCCAGTAGTTTGCTTAGGTTCTATCTACTGGGGTCTCTATCAAAACTCACTCCAGCCCATCTTAACTATCAAAACTCTCCCCAGCCCGTCCTCAACTGAATGTCCATATACTGGACACAGTCCGTGCAAGCCTGCCCAGTACTAGCCTTAGTTCCTTCAATATATACCCATTATTTTCTGATTAGAGATCCTCTTTGTTCATCCCATGCTTGTTTGAACTCTGTCACCGTTTTCCTCTCCACCACCTCCCTCCGGAGCGCATTTCACGTATCAACCACCCTCTCCGTAAAGAATTTCCTAACATTATTCTTGAGTCTACCATCCCCTCCACAAGATGTTGGTGGATGAATAGCGGTCAGGTAAAAATCCTGTCTGATTTGGATGGATCAAGTAAGGGAGAACTTTCCCCAGGAGTGTAGCCATAATATTGGCAAACAGTTTAATATCCTGCTTCAAAAGGGATATGGGTCGACAAGATCTAAGCTGTTCCTGATCTCTGAACAGTTTAGGGAGAACTGAAAAGTGACATGCACACTGCCATGGGGTTACAAAGATAGCTTTTCCCTAATTGCCCCCCCAAAAATGGTAAAAAAAAAAAAAAAAAAACAACCCCACAGTATCAGGATGACATCAGGAGTAGGTAATAAAAATGTTTAGAAATATGTTTATTAAAAAAGGTGAGGTAAGAAATCAGAATGCTGAATAGCGTACAGTAAGGGGCACCCGGAGAAATTGAAAAAGGACAGGTTTAGAACAAATGCTAGGAAGTTCTTTTTCATTCAGAGGGTGGTGGACACATGGAACGCGCTCCCGGAGGCTGTGATAGGCCAGAGCACGCTACAGGGGTTCAAGGAGGGTCTAGATAGGTTCCTAAAAGAAAAGGGGATTGAGGGTTACAGATAGAAGTATAGGTAGGTTATAGGAATAGTCAGGGACCATTTCACAGGTCATGGACCTGATGGGCCGCCGCGGGAACGGACCGCTGGGCACGATGGAACCAGGGTTCAGTTTTTGGGCCAATCTTGTTCAATATTTTCATAAACGACTTAGAAGAAGAAACAACAAGTAATTTAATCAAGTTTGCGGACAACACAAAACTGTGTAGGGCAGTTGGGACACAAAAGGACAGAGAAGAACTCCAGAGAGATTTGAACCAGCTAGAGAAATGGGCGGAAAAGTGGCAGATGAAGTTTAATATAGAAAAATGCAAAGTGATGCACCTGGGCAAGAACAAGGAACATGAATACAAAATGTTAGGTGCAGCATTGGGAAAGAGCGAGCAAGAAAGGGATCTGGGGGTATTGATAGACAAGAACCTGAAGCCGTCGGCTCAATGCGCAGCGGCAGCAAAGAAAGCAAACAGGATGTTGGGCATGATAAAGAAAGGAATCACGAGCAGATCGGCGGACGTCATAATGCCGCTTTACAGAGCAATGGTCAGACCACACTTGGAATACTGTATCCAACATTGGTCTCCCTATCTGAAGAAGGATATAACCCTGTTGGAAAGGGTGCAGAGGCGAGCCACGAAGCTAGTAAGAGGCATCGAGAATTTGAGCTACAATGAACGCCTCAAAAAACTAGGATTGTTCACCCTTGAGAAGAAAAGGCTGCGAGGGGATATGATAGAGACTTTCAAAATACTAAAAGGATTTGACAAACTAGAGCAAGAAACATCGTTATTCATATTGTCAAATGTGACTTGGACAAGGGGTCATGGACTGAAACTGAGGGGTACCAGGCCCAGGACAAATATCAGAAAGTTCTGTTTCTCACAGCGAGTGGTGGACGCTTGGAATGCTCTCCCGGAGGGGGTTGTGTCGGAGACCACCATTTCAGGATTCAAAGGCAAGTTGGATACACACCTTCTTGCAAACCACATTGAGGGATACAGGTAAACAAGGTCTCAGCATGGAACCCCGGGAATGGCCTCCGCGTGTGCGGGTCGCCGGACATGATGGACCTAGGGTCTGATCCGGCGAAGGCATTTCTTATGTTCTTAAGTTCTAAATGAATTTGACTGATGTAATGAACATGTGATCTTGCACAACGATCCCATTCCTGGCCTTGTGACAGAGTCTGCTGATTCATGATCATGTGTTCTGCAAAAAAGATGATCTCACCCTTCTTGGACATTCTCAAACTTTCCTGAAGTTTCTGGGACATTTGGGGATTTTCCAGAAACTTCCATAACAATGTATTGGATAATAATAGAAGGGACAAAGTCTTTCTCCTCTATATAAGCCAAGCTGCTCATCAGCACATCAAACAGACCAACAGACTGATTGCTGCAGCTGTTACATCAGACCTGAAGGATGCCATTATGTTCATCTGGAATCACCCACTTCCCACTGTCAGCATGCCTCTCCTAGAAACCTTGCTGCCAAAGTGGTAAACCATTTTTGTTATTCTTTAGGGATAACAATAGACTAGATTTGTGGCTTAGTGAGGGATGTTGTGTGTTTGCTCTATTGGGTAGATAAGTAATAAGAGCTCCTCTGTCTTCCCTGCTACATAAGTTTCATATAACTAAAATTCGTTCATATATGAATGCTAATCTGTCCTGTAAATAAAAACATCTGGTTTAATTGCTAATGGCACAGGGGGTTAGATTTGGATTTCATAGAGAATACAGATAAATAACAAACCCAGAGTATTACCATAATATAAGTCTGTATTTCAGTGTCCTAGCTACAGCTAGGACATGCGGGTGGACCCTGTTGCCATTGCAATTCCTCGAAGGGCCACACCAAAGGGCCCTTTGGACCAAGAGGACAATGAGTAAAAGAAAAACATTAGACAAAAGATGCCAACTCAAAAACCTTAAACCTACCACAGTAGTGCTAGAAATAATTGCTTAAAGTATTCTGTTTTAAAGACTAATCTTGTAGTTATAGAGTTTACTAGAACAGCTAGTAATAATGTTCCTTAGAAATGATTGTTTGAAATACCTTTTTAAAGACTGCAATCTTGTAGTTATGTTTAAATGATTTTTATTATTCCAGCAGTAAGAAGCAAATACAAACAGTAGTACCATTCAGGAAATAACATTTTCAACAATATAATCAGTTCCCCTCCCATCCCCCCTCCCCTCCCCTCCCCAAGAGTCCATGGCCAGTCCAACATCTGAGAGTTGGAATAAAATCTTAAAGATTCAAAAGTCTACTGCGAGCACGCGGTGTGAGGTCCTGCCAGAAGTGCTCCCACACCTGACAAAATTTGCGACCTGGGCCAAGAGTCAAGTCTCCCACCATGCGTCTCTCCAGTGTTGCGTGCACTATCATTAGGGATCTCCAATGTGCATATGATGGGGGATCACGGGAGAGCCAGTTGGTGAGGATGGCTTTTTTCCCATCAAAAGGGCTCTGGAGATAAATGCTGACATTCCCCTGGGTTTGGGCGAGGCTATATTATAAAATCCAAATAACGCCCTTGGTTGCGGAAGCCATCGCCTTCCCCAAAGCGATGTAGTATATAGGCCAAGATGTCTCCAAAACTGCTGGATTGCGGGGCAGGTCCAAAACATGTGACTCAAAGATGCGTGAGACTGATTGCATTTCAGGCAAGAATGCGACGCAGTAATCCCCATCCGGGCTGCACGTTCCGGTGGAATGTAAAGTCTAAGAACAATTTTCAATTGCATTTCCCAGTGAGTAATATTGGGTGACACCTTCTGAATGTTCTTCAGGACCCGTTGTAACTGTTGAGCAGTCAACTGGCAATGCAAGTCCTCAGCCCACGCTGTCGCTAATATATCCAGATTCGTACTTGGTTGGCAATCCCGGATCCCCACAATATGAAATCGTAGAGGAATCCTCTGTTGGGCTGAAAGGCTGAAGAGTTCCAAAAACGCCTCCCTGCAGACTTCAGTAAGGGCAGCCACCAGAAAAGTTACTTGAAGTGTGCTGATTTAAAAGCCTTAATCTTAAAGAGTCAATGTTTGATAGAGATGTTATAATATTTACTAGAGGGGGGGTCACGTGATGCGGTAGGCTAGGGTGGACGCTTCCTGCCTGAGCTCCCAGGCCCCGAGTCAGTACTTACATATTTATGCCGCATCACACCACAAATACTTCTGCCAGGAGACCGCGCTAGTTCTTATCTAGTGTATGGACAAATTTCTGAAATCGCCGGCGTTTCCTATAGCCACCCGCACAGCAAAAAAAAGATCGAGAACGCCCAACTTCAACGGTAGACAAGATGGCGCCGAGGACCTCGACCGAGGTTAGTCAATTTTCCCTGGAGGCACTGACTGCCATCACGCAAGTGGTCACATTGGCGATGCAGCCCGGCATCTATCGTCTATCGGCTCAATTACAGCAGCTGGAGCCAATGCTAACAGATACTAACCGCCGCACTATTGATCTGGAAACACGTGTCTCCCAGTTGGATGACACTCAGGAGGCTCAAGCTGTAACTCTGCTGGAACTGCAGGACCTTACCTGAAAGCAGGCTGAAAGATTGGAAGACCTGGAAAACAGATCCCGCATGTCTAATCTGCATTTCCTGGGTATCTCTGAGACTGTTGCAGGTTCTGCTCTCTTGCAGTCTTTGGAAGGCTGGCTGAGAGACACTTTTCCCCTGCGAGAGGGTATGGGCCAGATTTGTCTAGAGCGTGCCCACCGCTTGGGCAAGGAAACGAAACAGGAAGCCCGACCGCGGATTGTCATTGCCAAATTGCTTAATTTTAATCATAAAGTGGAAATATTGAGGAAATACAAACAAATCAGAGGCATTTTGAAATTTGGTGACTCTGACGTCCATATCTTTCAAGATTTATTCAGCGGCATTGAAAGAAAAAAGGAAATTGTTTTACCCTCTATGCTCAATACTAGCTGATAACATAAGAACATAAGAAGTGCCTCTGCTGTGTCAGACCAGAGATCCATCGCACCCAGCAGTTCACTCACATGGCGGCCCATCACGTCCAGGACCTGTATAGTAATCCTCTATCTATACCCTTCTATCCCCTTTTCCTTCAGGAAATCATCCAATCCCTTTTTGAACCCCAATACCATACTCTGTCCTATCACATCCTCTGCAAGCGCGTTCCAGGTGTCCACCACCCTTTGGGTGGAGAAGAACTTCCTAGCATTGGTTCTGAATCTGTCCCCTCTTAATTTTTCTGAATGCCCTCTCGTTCTTTTAGTTTTCGAAAGTTTGAAGAATCTGTCCCTCTCCACTTTCTCTATGCCCTTCATGATTTTGTAAGTCTCTAACATGTCCCCTCTAAGCTTCCGCTTTTCCAGGGAAAAGAGCCCCAATTTCTCTAATCTTTCAGCACATGAAAGGATTTCCATACCCTTTATCAATCTCGTCGCTCTTTTCTGAACCCTCTTGAGTAATGCCATATCCTTCTTAAGGTACGGCGACCAATATTGGACGCAGTACTCCAGATACGGGCGCACCATCACCCAATACAATGGCAGGATAACTTCTTTCGTTCTGGTTGTAATACCTTTCTTGATAATAGCTAGCATTCTATTCACCTTCTTAGAGGCCGCTGCGCACTGTGCGGACGGCTTCATTGTCTTGTCCACTATTACCCCCAAGTCCTTTTCTAGGGTACTTTCACCCATTACCAGCCCTCCCATCGTATATCTGTAGTTCGGGTTCCTGTTTCCTACATGCAAGACTTTAAATTTCTCTACATTAAACTTCATCTGCCATCTCGTCGCCCGCTCTTCTAGTTTGTTCAGGTCCTTTTGTAAGTCCTCACAATCCTCTCTTGTCCCAACTCCAATAAATAGTTTGGTGTCGTCTACGAATTTTATTACTTCGCACTTCGTCCCTGCTTCTAGATCATTTATAAATACATTGAACAGCAGCGGTCTGAGTACCGACCCCTGCGGAACACCACTCGTGACCCTCCTCCAGTCCGAGTAGTGGCCCTTCACTCCTACCCTTTGCTTTCTACCCGCTAGCAAATTTTTGATCCATCTATGTACGTCTCCTTCCACCCCATGGCTCTTCAGTTTCCATAGTAGGCGTTCATGGGGTACCTTGTCAAAAGCTTTTTGGAAATCTATGTATACGATGTCTATGGGGTCCCCTTTGTCCATTTGTTTGTTAATTCCTTCGAAAAAGTGCAATAAGTTCGTTAGGCACGATCTTCCCTTGCAAAATCCATGTTGGCTTGTTTTCATCAGTTTATTCTTTTCTAGATGCTCATCGATGCTTTCTTTTATCAGCGCTTCCGCCATCTTCCCCGGAACCGAAGTCAAACTTACCGGTCTGTAGTTCCCCAGGTCACCTCTCGATCCTTTTTTAAGATGGGCGTAACATTAGCTATCTTCCAATCCTCCGGGATCATGCCTGTTTTCAGGGATAGATTACAAACCCGTTGTAGTAGATCCGCTACTTCCTCCTTTAGTTCTTTCAATACCCTAGGCTGGATTCCGTCCGGACCCAGAAATTTGTCAGTTTTTAATCTATCTGCTCATATACGTCTTCAAGGCTTACCTCTATGGATGTTAATTTTTCTGCTTGATTTCCTTTGAAGATTTTTTCGGCACGTTGAATGTGTCCTCTTCTGTAAATACTGACGAAAAGAACATGTTTAGTCTATCCACCACTTCTTTTTCCTCCTTCACCACTCCTTTCCTATCTCCGTCATTCAGCTGTCCCACCTCCTCACTTGCCGGCTGCTTCCCTTTAACATATCTGAAGAATGGCTTGAAATTTTGTGCTTCCCTGGCTAGCCTCTCTTCATATTCTCTTTTTGCTCTTCTAACCACACGGTGACATTCTTTTTGATGCTTCCTGTGCTCTTTCCAATTCTCCCTGGTTTTATCCTTTCCATTTCTGGAATGAATTTTTCTTATCTCCTATCGCTTTCTTCACTTCTTTAGTTATCCATGCCGGTCTTTTGTTCGGCTCTTTTTGCATCCTTTTCTAAATCTGGGGATATACAGATTTTGTGCCTCACTCACCATGTCCTTGAATAAAGACCAGGCTTGCTCTACAGTCTGCAATTTCTTTGAGCTATTCCTAAGTTTCTTCCTCATCATTTTTCTCATCGCTTCGTAGTTTCCTTTCTTGAAGTTAAAAGTTGTCGCTGTGTTTCTCTTTCCCTTCGATATTCCTACTTCAACTTTAAACTTGATCATATGTGATCATATGTGATCGCTGTTTCCCAACGGTCCCACTACTTCCACTTCCTTTGCAGGTCCTCTTAGCCCATTAAGGATTAGATCCAGAGTGGTGTTCCCTCTCATCAGTTCTCTGACAAGCTGCTCCATGAAGCTGTCCTGTATAGCCTCCAGAAGTCTGGTCTCCCTAGCGCATTGTGAGTTTCCAAGACTGCAGGTTCATGTTCCTCTACCCTGCCATTTTACGCCTTTCACCATGAGGGCCAGTGACACACTTTTGATTCATCCCTGGAGGCAGCTAACTACCTGAATACCCATCTGCTTCCCCTATCTGAACTTACTTGATTACAGCAAGAGAGTTTGCAGTATGTTTTATTCTGTATGAAGAATTTATTGTTTGTCATATTAATGCACTGTGTTTTGCTATTTTTCGGTGGTTCTAGTACTATTGCACTTACTTTTATGCTTTTTTTTCCTTGCAATGCTTCCACTCTGACTCGGGGCTCGGGGGGGGGGGGGGGACATCTATTCGTGCCCTAACACGTCTACAGAGCCACTCTTGAGTGGGGCTGGGGTTGTGTGGGCTGGGGGGGTGGGTGGGATAGGGGGATGGAGGGGGGGAAGGGTTGGGGGTAGTCTGAGGTTTTATATTCAGTGGTGGAACAAGAGCATGTGTTTGAAACTTGCTTTCACAGTACACTTGTATTCTGCGGTCAGGGCCCCACTATTTTTCTCTTATTGGGTTAGGCTGTGAACCCAAGATGAGACTTTTCCACTAGTATACTTACAGGTAATTTCCATTCATTACCCATTAAGATTCCAGCACATGCAATGAGAATACTTTTGTGGAATGTCTCGGGTATAACGTCCCCCGTTAAAAGAACAAAAATTGTAAATCAAGTTTCAAGTTTATTAGATTTTAATATACCGACCATCACACAAATATCTGGCCGGTTTACATTAAATTAAAAAAATAAGTATTGAAAAAGAAATTAAAATAATAAATATTTAGAAGTGCATATAGTGAACATTAAGACATAAACAGGACAAACTTGATAGTGAGGAAAAAAGGGAATGGGAGGGTAAAGTTACATTGTAGAGAGAAAAGGGAGAAAGGGGAAGTGGGAATAAAACATATTGGGTGGGGAAAGATCTTAAAAAAAAAAAAAATTGCAAGTTATGAGAATGAAATTATCGAGAAGAGTAGAATCTAAACAGAAGAGAATGCATCGCGAAATAGAAAAGTCTTTAGGCCTGTCTTAAATTTATCTAGTTGTTGTTCATCTCGAAGTGGTTGTGGTAGAGAATTCCACAATGTTGGGGCAGAAACAGCAAAATTTATTTTCCGTGTGTAATAGAAGTGTTTTATGGAGGGAATTAATAGGAGATTTTGATTTGTAGATCTCAAAGTTCGTGATGAACATTGAGGAATGAGGAGTTTATGAAGGAATGAAGGCTGATGAGAAGATTTTATTTTGAAAGTCAAGAGGATGATTTTATAGGTGATTCGGTGAGCCACGGGAAGCCAGTGTGCATCTTTCAGGACTGGAGTGACATGATCATATTTACCTAGTTTATAGATGAGTTTTATTGCAGTGTTTTGTATTAATTGAAGGCGTCGGATTTCTTTTTGGGGGAGACCGTTGAGAAGGGAATTACAGTAGTCTAAGTGGGAAATAATCAAAGAGTGAACCAGAATTTTGATAGATTCGGTCTGCAAGATTGAAGTTAATGAGCGAATGATACGAAGTTTATAGAAACATGTTTTTATTACTGAACTAATATGGTCGTGGAATGATAGATCTTTATCAATAATGACTCCTAAAAGTTTTATTTTTGTTTCCATTTCAATTGGAACAGATTTAATAGAAATTTTTTCCGGTAGAAATTCGGTATTCTTAGTTGAAAATAGAAGGCCACGGGATTTGTCAATATTGAGAGAAAGTTTGTTAGAGTAGAGCCAGTCATTTATGGTGTCCAGTTTATTGTTTATATCTTTTATATCAGAAAAGTTAGAGGTGTTGATTGGATGAAGAAGTTGAATGTCATCTGCATAGGCAAAGATCGTAAATCCAATAGATTGAGCTAAGGTTAGGAGAAGAGATAGGAAGATATTAAATAGTAAAGGGGATAGAATGGACCCTTGTGGGACGCCATAGGTTTGTGATAAAGAGGTAGTGGTTTCATTCCTTGCATGGACTTTAAAGCTACATTCTTTGAAATAAGACATGAACCATGAAAGTGCATATCCTGTGATACCGCAATCTTTGAGTCTGTTTAGGAGAAGAGAATGGTCAATGGTATCAAAGGCTGCTGAGAGGTCGAGTGAGATAAGAAGGACAGATTTTTGATGATCATGATAATAGTGTATGGTTGAGATGAGGCCTAGCAGTGACAGTTCCGTTGAGTGCGAAGAACGAAAACCGGTTTGACAGGGATGTAAAGCAAAGGTTTTTTCGATAAATTCAGAAAGTTGAGTGTGAATGATTTTTTCCGTTAGTTTCGATATTAAAGGAAGATTAGCAATAGGACGGTAACTTGCTGGAAGAGAGGGTTCAGAGTTGTATTGTTTAATTTTTGGAAAGACGAGGGCAGTTTTCCAAGCCGAGGGAACAGAGCAGTTGGAAAGAGATTTGGATAGCATTTCCCAGAGATACGGACCAAAGAAAGAGAAGAATTTTTTGAGGAGAGAAGGAGGAATACTCTCCAAAGGAGTGTTAGAGGTATTTAGAGATTGCAGGATGGGAAGTAAGTTAGCTAACGAAGGCATTTTAAAGGTTGAGCAAGAGCTGAATGAAAGATGAGAGGAATCATTGGGCATATGTGAAGGAGGAGCAGAAGAGGCAGGTCCGAGATGAGATCTAATATCCTTGATTTTTTTATCGAAGAAAAGTATTAATTCATTTGCAGAAGGGGTGGTAGTTAGGGGTAGTTTTTTTTTTTAGAGTATTTTGAAAGAGATTGAGCAAGATTGAAAAGAGTAGAAGAGTTGCGGATGGTAGTTAAAACGTCATAGGGCGGGCATTGTTTGTTTGCAGGAAACACGCTTGACGGATGCAGAGCATTCTAAGCTGAATAGGACTTGGGTTGGTGCAGTCTTTGCAGCCTCCTCACCACAGAAATGAGCGGGCGTAGCTATTTTGATTCATAAATCTCTACCTTACAAAGCCCACCTTATAGAGAGTGACCCCCAGGGGCGCTATTTGTTGCTCCTTCTGATGGTGGGCGCTTATTCGTTCTACCTTTTGAATGTGTATGCACCCAACGTATATGATCACTCTTTTTTCGAACGCTTAACTGCGTTGCCGCTGGAGCAAGTGGCAGACCCGGTGTTTTTAGCGGGAGACTTTAATCAGGTCTTGGATCCTAGCTGTGACCGCTCTTCGCTTGGTTTAATTCCGGGGGGTTCGCGGACACGAGGTATTCCTTACATAGTAACATAGTAACATAGTAGATGACGGCAGATAAAGACCCGAATGGTCCATCCAGTCTGCCCAACCTGATTCAATTTAAATTATTTTTTCTTTTTAGCTATTTCTGGGCGAGAATCCAAAGCTTTACCCGGTACTGTGCTTGGGTTCCAACTGCCGAAATCTCTGTTAAGATTTACTCCAGCCCATCTACCCCCTCCCAGCCATTTAAGCCCTCCCCTGCCCATCCTCCTCCAAACGGCCATACATAGACGCAGACCGTACAAGTCTGCCCAGTAACTGGCCTAGTTCAATCTTTAAGATTATTTTCTGATTCTAAATCTTCTGTGTTCATCCCACGCTTCTTTGAACTCAGTCACAGTTTTACTCTCCACCACCTCTCTCGGGAGCGCATTCCAGGCATCCACCACCCTCTCCGTAAAGTAGAATTTCCTAACATTGCCCCTGAATCTACCACCCCTCAACCTCAAATTATGTCCTCTGGTTTTACCATTTTCCTTTCTCTGGAAAAGATTTTGTTCTACGTTAATACCCTTTAAGTATTTCAACATCTGAATCATATCTCCCCTGTCTCTCCTTTCCTCTAGGGTATACATATTCAGGGCTTCCAGTCTCTCCTCATACGTCTTCTGGCGCAAGCCTCCTATCATTTTCGTCGCCCTCCTCTGGACCGCCTCAAGTCTTCTTACGTCTTTCGCCAGATACGGTCTGCAAAACTGAACACAATACTCCAAGTGGGGCCTCACCAATGACCTGTACAGGGGCATCAACACCTTCTTCCTTCTACTGACTACTCCTCTCTTTATACAGCCCAGAATCCTTCTGGCAGCAGCCACTGCCTTGTCACACTGTTTTTTCGCCTTTAGATCTTCGGACACTATCACTCAAGGTCCCTCTCCCCGTCCGTGCATATCAGCTTCTCTCCTCCCAGCATATACGGTTCCTTCCTATTATTAATCCCCAAATGAATTACTCTGCATTTCTTTGCATTGAATTTTAGTTGCCAGGCATTAGACCATTCCTCTAACTTTTGCAGATCCTTTTTCATATTTTCCACTCCCTCTTCGGTGTCTACTCTGTTACAAATCTTGGTATCATCTGCAAAAAGGCACACTTTTCCTTCTAACCCTTCAGCAATGTCACTTACATACATATTGAACAGGATTGGCCCCAGCACCGAACCCTGAGGGACTCCACTAGTCACCTTTCCTTCCTTCGAGCGACTTCCATTAACCACCACCCTCTGGCGTCTGTCCGACAGCCAGTTTCTGACCCAGTTCACCACTTTGGGTCCTAACTTCAGCCCTTCAAGTTTGTTCAACAGCCTCCTATGAGGAACTGTATCAAAGGCTTTGCTGAAATCCAAGTAAATTACATCTAGCATATGTCCTCGATCCAGCTCTCTGGTCACCCAATCAAAAAATTCAATCAGGTTCGTTTGGCACCATTTACCTTTTGTAAAGCCATGTTGCCTCGGATCCTGTAACCCATTAGATTCAAGGAAATACACTATCCTTTCTTTCAGCAACACTTCCATTATTTTTCCAACAACTGAAGTGAGGCTCACCGGCCTGTAGTTTCCTGCTTCATCCCTGTGACCACTTTTATGAATAGGGACCACATCCGCTCTCCTCCAATCCCCAGGAATCACTCCCGTCTCCAGAGATTTGTTGAACAAGTCTTTAATAGGATTCGCCAGAACCTCTCTGAGCTCCCTTAGTATCCTGGGATGGATCCTGTCTGGTCCCATCGCTTTGTCCACCTTCAGTTTTTCAAGTTGCTCATAAACACCCTCCTCCGTGAACGGTGCAGAATCTACTCCATTTTCTCATGTAACTTTGCCAGACAATCTCGGTCCTTCTCCAGGATTTTCTTCTGTGAACACAGAACAGAAGTATTTGTTTAGCACATTTGCTTTCTCCTCATCACTCTCCACATATTTGTTCCCAGCATCTTTTAGCCTAGCAATTCCATTTTTTATCTTCCTCCTTTCACTAATATATCTGAAAAAATTTTTATCTCCCTTTTTTACATTTTTAGCCATTTGCTCTTCCGCCTGTGCCTTCGCCAAACGTATCTCTCTCTTGGCTTCTTTCAGTTTCACCCTGTAGTCCTTTCTGCTCTCCTCTTCTTGGGTTTTTTTATATTTCATGAACGCCAACTCTTTCGCCTTTATTTTCTCAGCCACTAGGTTGGAGAACCATATCGGCTTCCTTTTTCTCTTGTTTTTATTGATTTTCTTCACATAAAGGTCCGTAGCCATTTTTATCGCTCCTTTCAGCTTAGACCACTGTCTTTCCACTTCTCTTATGTCCTCCCATCCTAACAGCTCTTTCTTCAGGTACTTTCCCATTGCATTAAAGTCCGTACGTTTGAAATCTAGGACTTTAAGTATCGTGCGGCCGCTCTCCACTTTAGCCGTTATATCAAACCAAACCGTTTGATGATCGCTACTACCCAGGTGAGCACCCACTCGAACATTAGAGATACTCTCTCCATTTGTGAGGACCAGATCCAATATCGCTTTTTCCCTTGTGGGTTCCGTCACCATTTGTCTGAGCAGAGCCTCTTGAAAGGCATCCACAATCTCCCTACTTCTTTCCGATTCCGCAGACGGAACATTCCAGTCCGCATCCGGCAGGTTGAAATCTCCCAACAGCAGAACCTCCTCTTTCCTTCCAAACTTTTGGATATCCACAATCAGATCCTTATCAATTTGCTGCGATTGAGTCGGAGGTCTGTAGACTACACCCACGTAGATAGAAGTTCCATCTTCTCTTTTCAGAGCAATCCATATCGCTTCTTCCTCTCCCCAGGTCCCTTGCATTTCGGTCGCTTGGATATTGATCTTTACATAGAGAGCTACTCCTCCACCTTTATGACCATCTCTGTCCTTCCTAAAAAGATTATATCCCGGTATGTTTGCATCTCATCCATGTGATTCACTGAACCATGTCTCTGTGATAGCAACAATATCTAGATCTGCCTCTAATATCAGGGCTTGCAGATCATGAACTTTGTTGCTTAGACTGCGAGCATTTGTGGTCATCGCTTTCCAGCTATTTTTCAGCCATAATCTCCTTTTTCGTATGGATTTTTGTGTCGTTTCACTTTCCGCTGCAATACTAAGAAATGAGTTGCTGATATTGCTTATGTTGCAGCCTTTACTACTATCACATCTTTTCTTTTGCCGGGGGTGGTCTCTATAATTGTCCTTCGTACATACACCACCCCCACCTTCTAGTTTAAATGCCTAGAAAAATATTGTCTAAATTTCTCTGCAAGGTTTCTTTTTCCTGCTGTAGTAATATGCAGCCCATCAGTGCAATATAGCTTCTTGTCCTTCCATGTATTTCCCCATCCTCCTATGTACCTGAAGCCTTCTTGATGACACCAGGCTCTGAGCCATCTATTAAAGTCCTCTGTGTTTTTCACTCTTTGCTCTCATTTTCCATATGCAGGCAGTATTTCAGAAAAAGCTAAAGTCTTTACAAAAGGTTTCACGCCCTCACCAAGCTCCCGAAAAGCTTTCTGTGCTGCAAGTGTGGAGTTGTTGGCCAGGTCATTTGTTCCCAGATGGATAACAACATCAGTGTTAAAATCCTTAGTTTCTTCCTTAATTATAGTCAGTATTTGCCTGGAACTCCTGGTAGCTGAGGATCCTGGAAGACATTTCACTATTTTGGTCTCCTCGCCCTGTGTTCCAAGGTTAATGCCTCTGATGATGGAATCCCCCAACAGTAATAGTTTTCTGTTTTTGGCTTTTTTATTTGTACTTAGGGTGCTCTTGTTCTCTTGAGTTTCCTTCATTGGTTCAAGTCCCACCTCCCTTCTGTTTTCTTGAGTATCGCAGTGCACTAGTGGAGCGAAGGAATTCTGTAGAGGTAATATTAGTGAAGGTGGATGTTTCTGTGTTATATGTCGCAGTCTTCCTGAGCCTACTGTGACCCATTTATTCCTGGGCTATTTTATTCTTTGAGGTAGAGGTGGTAAGTTGGTATGATTTTGTGGAGTGATGGAAGCTGCTTTAATTGTATTCAATTCCTGTTTAAGTTTGCAGAGCTCCTCCTTAATACTGGCAAGTTGAAGACAGATGGGGCAAGCCTTAAGCCTCCAAGTAGTATGTCTTGGAATTAAAGCACCACAGTGATTGCATAGAATAAAGGTCATCTTGATTGGTTGTGAAGTGACTTGATTTGAGTAGTCCTGATTATATGGGTCTCTATATATGAATAGTGGTCCCTGGGGTTGGTGGGACTATAAGTAAGACTACAAGTAAGGCAGAAATATAGGCTCTATACCACCTAAAACACAGTATTTTAAACAAAAATGCAGGTTCTATCAGTGCTACCCTAAAACACAGGATTTATAACAGGATTTTCCCTACTTTAGTCACCCTGAGCCACAGGCACCAGAAATATAGGCTCTATACCACCTAAAACACAGTATTTTAAACAAAAATGCAGGAAGAGGAAATAAGATTTAACAGAGGAAAGAGAAGGATTTATTTTTTTGTGCTTTTTTATATTTTTTTTTAGTAAGAAACAGGGAGGAGAAGAGAAATTAAGCAGATATAATGCTGAAAACCAGTGAAAGGAGCAGAATATGAAATGCTGAGTAACTTAGCTTTTAGAAGTTCACAGAGCAGCCTTGTTTCAGCAATGTCCCAAAGATAATGCAATTAACCTTAGAAGTAAAACAGAGCCCCTCCCTTCTCCACCTAATCAGACACAATGGCTAAAAACTAGTGAGTCAGAAATATAGGCTCTATACCACCTAAAACACAGTATTTTAAACAAAAATGCAGGTTCTATCAGTGCTACCCTAAAACACAGGATTTATAACAGGATTTTCCCTACTTTAGTCACCCTGAGCCACAGGCACCAGAAATATAGGCTCTATACCACCTAAAACACAGTATTTTAAACAAAACTGCAGGAAGAGGAAATTTGCACGGCATTGGATTTGTACGGCATTGGATTTGGTTGACCCCTGGCGCCTGCTTCATAACACTGAACACAATTATATGCACCGGTCGTGTGCACATGTGCCCATTCTCCAGAATAGATTACATTCTTACCACTAGACATTCCTTTTTAAATGTTGACTCAGCGGTTATAGGTCCCTCTATTATCTCGGATCACTCTTTGATTTGGGTTGACGTGAATGTGGGCTCCAGTCTTAGAGGTCCACCCCGTTGACGTTTTCCTAGCTACTTGTTTCAGGTTACCCACTTTCAAACTTTTTTGCAAACTAAATGGGACGAGTTTGTGGAATTTAATGGTCAACATCGCCACACTCCTGACTTGTTCTTGAATACTGCTAAAGTTGTTCTATGGGACAACTGTATTGCCTATGTTGTTGCCCGAAATAGACGACTGTCTCAGGGAATTCTCCGTCTAGAACGATATTTGGCAGCAACTAAGCGTCACTATAATAACCATCCGTCTCCGGCCGCGAAGGAAAATTTACTTTCTATTGAAATAGTTCTTAATTCCCACATTCATGAGCACACGGTTAAGGTGTTATTCTATCAGAAGTTTAAGTACCATCGTTATGGGAACCGATCGGGGAAACTACTTGCTCAGTTAACAAAAAGGGCGAAGGGCCCAAGATTTGTTTTAGTTTTAAAAGATAGTTTGGGGAGATTGCAACATAACACTGATCATATAGCGGGAATTTTTTTGAATCATTTTGGGGGTATTTATGGGAGAGAGGATTTGGGGGCTGGCCCTCTTGTCCAGGATTATATTTAGGAATCTGGTCTGCCGACTTTGACAGACCAGGACATTGACTATTTGAATACACCCATTATCCTCAAAGAATTACAGAAGGCTATTCAGATTCAGCAGAACTACCGACCCATAGCTAATCTTCCTTTTCTTGCAAAATTAATAGAAAAAGTTGTTTTTAACCATATTACCAACTTTATAGAAAAAACTCATACACTACATCCCAATCAGACAGGTTTAAGATCTAACCATTCAACCGAACACTCTATGATAGAACTTACAACCAATATTCAATATCACTTAGATCATCACAAATCTGTTCTTTTGGTTTCACTTGACTTATCCACGGCATTTGACACCATAGACCATCATTTACTCATTAAAAGACTATCCTCAGTGGGAATCTCTGACCAAGTACTAAACTGGTTCAAATCATACTTTCAAGATCGATCAGCTAAAGTTATTTTTAATAGCTCATCATCAAACACTTTCACCAGTTCATATGAGATTCCTCAAGGTTCAATTCTATCCCCACTTTTATTTAATATCTTTCTATCACCTCTCTTAACCCTCAGTCAATCTATAGGATTCTCCTCTTATGCATATGCAGATGATATTCAGCTCCTGTACCCCTTAAATACAGCAGATCTCAATGAGATAAACAACCATAAACAACAAACTAAAACAAATAAGCCAATGGCTAAAGGATAATATGTTGGCATTGAACGCAACCAAATCTTCCATAATGTTTTTCTCATGGAAAAATGATTTTACACTTTCATCACAGATTATCTTAGATAATACCCCTCTTCAAAAAGTAACCACAACAAAAATATTGGGAGTAACATTAAATCAGGAACTTACCTATCATGACCAGATTAGTTCAGTGGTTAAAAATTGTTTTTATAAATTACGTCTCATTAGATCCTTATCAAAAGTCTTAAAGACTGAGGTCCTTAACATTCTAATACATTCATTAATCATTTCAAGGCTGGATTATTACAACTCTTTATATCAGGGCATAACACAAAAAGAAATAAGAAGATTACAGATAATACAAAACACAGCAATAAAAATTATCACTAACTCAAAAAAATATGATCACGTTACACCACTTTTACAAGCAGCTCATTGGCTACCAATCACACATAGAATAACCTTTAAAATTTTACTGTTAACTTTTAAAATTCAACAAACTCATGTTCCAACTTTTCTACATCGTTTCTTAATACCGTATTCTCCATCCAGGGCATTAAGATCAACACAACAACAGCTATTGACTATTCCTTCATTAAAGATAATAGGAACCAGAAGATCTATCATTTTCTCAGTTATAGCACCCCAGCTTTGGAACAATTTACCAATTTATATTCGTAATTAATCTTCTTTAGAAAAATTCAAGCGTTCCTTAAAAAGTTTTTTGTTCAAGGACGCTTTTGAAAAATAGACAACACAATTTTGCAAATCACTAAACTTCTTAGATCTAAATTAGATTTCTGTATAGATTCATTTTTTTTCTTTCCTTTATTTTTTTTCCTTTTTGTGTTACCTACCAAAGGGTCATGAGAGGTACAAGAAAAATATTAAACAAAAGAGGAGAAAGAATGGATCCTTGCGGAATACCGTATGTTGCTGAGAAACTTTCATAAGTTGTATTGTTGAAGGACACAATTGATGAGCGATTTTCAAAATAAGATTTAAACCAAAGAAGAACCTGGTCCATAATACCTATGGATTGAAGTCTATTTATTAAGATTGTGGTCAATTGTGTCAAATGCTGATGAAAGATCGATAGAGATCAGAAGAACAGATGTATGATGATCCAGGTAATAAAGTATGGAGGTAGACAAACCAATCAACGAATGTTCAGTAGAGTGATACTGTCTAAAGCTAGTTTGATTTGGATGTAAAATGTTCGTTTTTTTCTATGAATTCTGATACTTGATTAAATACTATCTTCTCAGTCGGCTTTGCCAAGTAAGGGATATTTGTAATTGGCCTGTAATAGGATTTTTCCTCAGAACTGATTTTATGATCCTTAATAATGAGACGGATGGCTGTTTTCTTCCTTGCTGTGGGCATAATGCTTTGTTGGAGACTTTCATTAATTAGAGCAAGGATGAAAGGACCAAAAATTGCAAAATAACGCTTAAGAATCCCTTATAATAAGCCATCTCGATTACTGTAATATTGCCCTTCTGGCAATTTCCCAGAATATGCAGAGATTACAACTGGTGCAAAATGCGGCGGTCAGACTGATTTTTGGGTTGAAGAATTAAATTTGGCTGTTTTTGCTTCAAGGTACTATTCGGTTTAGCACCCAAATATATAATTGACCTTTTCTCCAATAGACATAAGAGAAGCTCACACCTGAAGTTTGTCTCACCACCGGTTAGAGGATGTAAATTTAAAAAACATCATCAACATCTTTTCTCTTTCAAGCTGCATTATGGGGAAAAGATCTGGAACAATTACTTATGCATGCTAGTAACTATGGGGAATTTAGGAAACACCTAAAAACATATCTGTTCCTGAAGTACTTAGGTAGCTGAACTGCACAATCTCCCACAACAAATGATCTCCAGAACTGTTAGTCACTAATCTCTAACTTTGTTAGTTCTATTCAATCTGTAGCATTTTTAATCATTGTAAACCGCATAGAATTTCATGGTCCTGCGGTATATAAACTGCTATTATTAGTAGTATTATCTTTAAAGATTGTAGTTCAACCCTTTCACCTTCCGTACCACTTATGTATTAGAATGGATAGAATTTGATTGTAATTATGTTAAAGAGTTTTGTTCTACCTCCATTTTTAAAATGTTATATGCTTTGAAGCTTTTGATATTGCGTACATAACAAAAATCTAATAAACTTGAAACTTGCCCCTGGACCAGATGGCTTTACAATTTGTTTTACAATTTGTTGTCTTCTCAACTTGGAGTGCCCTTGCGCGACTATTACCATCAAGTTATAGAACAGGGGGAGTTCCCTAGGGGAGCTAATGAGGCTCTGATTACACTGATCCCCAAGGAGGTGATTACCCCTGAGTCCTATCGTCCTATTTCACTTCTTAATGTTGATATAAAGATTTTGGCTAAAATTTTGGCAGACCGGCTTTCTTCTATTCTTCTGAGACTTATTGGGTCGGAACAGGTGGGATTTGTGAAAGGACAACAGGCTGTACATAATGTTGGCAATTCTGGTTCTGGCCCATGCTCACGCTCAAGATTTACCTTTGTTGTTGCTTAGCTTAGATGCAAACCCGTGCTTTTGATCAGGTGGATTGGACATATTTATTTGAGGTGCTGGATTATATGGGGATGACTGGTTGGTGTGCTCGGGCGATCCGTACTCTCTACACATCCCCAGTGGCTCGCTTATTGGTAAATGATATAATTCAAGTTTATTGTGTTTAATATACCAACCATCAACATGTATCTGGCCGGTTTACAATGCTAAAAAAATAAAATAAAAGGTAAAATAGTAATTGTATATATATGAGAGAGGAGTGAACACGGATAGTTTTCCGATAGAACGGGGAACTAGACAGGGTTGTCCTTTGCCCCCCGCCCCTCCCTTTTGTTTTTGCTTTACTTGGAACCTTTCTTGCGAACAGTAATTCGGGACCCTGGAATTTCAGGGATCGCATTTGCTGAACATAAAGTAAAGGTGTTAGCCTTCGCAAATGACTTGCTCTTTACTTTAACACAACCCCGTATTTCCATTTCTCATCTTTTACACTCCCTCGAAGAATTTCGGTTTTACTTGGGTTTTACGTTAAATTATCATAAATCTCACGCGTTAGCCTGTCCTGCTACCCTACAAGACACTTGGGAGGGCAATTTTCCCTTTTCCTGGGCCCCTACCTCGATTAAATACTTGGGGATATGGCTCCCTCGGGATACTATTACTTTATATGCTTGCAATATTGATCCCCTATTGGAAGACACCTTGCAGTCCCTTAAAATTTGGTCCACTTTCCCTTTATCGGTGGCAGGAAGGGTGGCTCTGTTCAATATGGTCTTATTTCCCAAATGGTTATATAGATTTCAGGTACTCCCTTTATTGTTATCTCATACTCACAATATCCAACTTATTAAAGGCCTACAACGTTCTCTGTAAAAGATCTCGTATGACTTTTTATAGGCTGTGTTTACCTAGGGACAGGAGGGGGTATGGGATGTTAAATGTTCGCTGGTATGCATTCACTTGTCAGATGCAACACATCAATGACTGGTTTAGAGGCACATCTTGTTATACTGCTACTCAGCTAGAGTTAGAGTTAGAGCTAGAGCTAGAGTCCTTATCATATTAGTTTTCTATTACATGTTTCTGCTCCAGCCCTCCGTCGAGTGGTGGCACAATATCCTATTTTTGCCCCTGCATGACGGACATGGTGCTGGGTTTGTAAATGTTTGAAATTGTCATCTGTATCTTCTGCATATCTGCTGATTCACGGCAATTGTAACTTCTTGCCTGGCCTACGCAGTATCACTTTTCATCGATGGGCCGCTAAAGGACTACAATATTTGTTTCACCTGTTTACTGAAGAGGGACGTTTGGCCTCCTTTTATGATTTACAACGTACCTTTGACTTACCTTATGCAGACTTTTTTGCTTACTATCAAATCAGACATTATGTTCATTCATTGCCTGCTGATACTTTGACCGAGATTGTAGAGAGGTCATCTCCGAACTCTTTAGTTTATCCGCACAAGCGGTGCCTCTTCGATTTCATCATGTAAGGGTGCGTGATACTCAACCTGGTCCTAATCTGGAGGTGTTGGCTACTTCTTGGGCAGAGGACCTTCATTGCTCTTTGACTGCAGCTCAACTACAACAAGTCCTTAAGAACTAGCAGTGGGTGTCTACAAATGTCCTGCATTGGGAACTTCAACTGAAAATTGTTTTACGACTTTATATACCGCCCATGCGTGCTTTCCGGATGGGAATCACGCCAGTACATACCCGTCCTAAGTGTGCACAGGCACACGCTTTGGTCTTGCCCTTGCATTCATCAGTTTTGGCTCTGCTTGGGTCATTACGTTTCTACATTGTGGAACTGACGCTGGACTCCAATCCCTCGAGCACTATTTGGATCTTATACTATTACGTCTCCAAAACCAAAAGGGATGACAGCTTTCCTTGCCAGAATGATGCTTATGGACAAGAAAGTCATACTAATTGGCTGTCTAATGACCCACCCTCGTATGGTCAATGGCGGTCATTGATGATAGTGCAAGTTTCTTTGGAACATAGACATTTTACCATTCTTGATGCAGGACCAGGCCGATACTTCTGTCTGATCTGGGAACATTTCTGGATGGATCTTACTCCTCATGCTCGAAGTCGACTTTTGAATCTGTGAAATCATAGTCATTTTATGTTGATTGCTTTGGATTTGATGTTTCACCTCAGGCTTTGGGAAGGAGGGTGGGTAGAGGGGGAATTGGGGGTTGGGAATTGTTTTGTACACTGTACAGGTCATTGGTAAGGCCCCATTTGGAATATTGTGTTCAGTTTTGGAGACCGTATCTGGCGAAGGATGTAAGAAGACTTGAAGTGGTCCAGAGGAGGGCGACGAAAATGATAGGAGGCTTGCGCCAGAAGACGTATGAGGAGAGACTGGAAGCCCTGAATATGTATACCCTAGAGGAAAGGAGGGACAGGGGAGATATGATTCAGACGTTCAAATACTTGAAGGGTATTAACGTAGAACAAAATCTTTTCCAGAGAAAGGAAAATGGTAAAACCAGAGGCCATAATTTGAGGTTGAGGGGTGGTAGATTCAAGAGCAATGTTAGGAAATTTTACTTTATGGAGACGGTGGTGGATGCCTGGAATGTGCTCCCGAGTAAGGTGGTGGAGAGGAAAACGGTGACTTAGTTCAAAGAAGCGTGGGAGGAACACAGAGGATCTAGAATCAGAAAATAATATTAAATATTGAACTAAGGCCAGTACTGGGCAGACTTGCATGGTCTATGTCTGTATATGATCGTTTGGGGGAGGATGGACTGGAGAGGGCTTCAATGCCTGGGAGGGTTTACATAGGATGAAGTAGGTTTTAATGGAGATTTCGGCAGTTGGAACCCAAGCACAGTACCAGGTAGAGCTTTGGATTCTTGCCCAGAAATAGCTAAGAAGAAAAAATGTAAATTGAATCAGGTTGGGCAGACTGGATGGACCATTCGGGTCTTTATCTGCCGTCATCTACTATGTTACTATGTATGTACGATTTCAGCTACGCCTTATTGTTTGTATTTCTGGCACTTTTGTTTCAAACTTTAATAAAAATTATTTGAACATAATATTTACTAGAATTATGTTGATTATGTCCCTGAAGAGGGAGTGGAATATATGAAAAAGGATCTGTAAAAGTTAGAGGAATGATCTAATGCCTGGCAACTAAAATTCAATACAAAGAAATGTAGAATAATGCATTTGGGGATTAATAATCGGAAGGAACCGTATATGCTGGGAGGTAAGAAGCTGATATGCATGGACGGGGAGAGGGACCTTGGGGTGATAAGTGTCTGAAGATCTAAAGGCGAAAAAACAGTGTGACAAGGAGGTGGCTACTGCCAGAAGGATGCTGAGCTGTATAAAGAGAGGCGTAGCCAGTAGAAGGAGGAAGATGCAACCTATCCCTGAGAGAGGTGCCAGAGGACTGGAAACTGGCGAATGTCACACCTATCTTTAAGAAGGGATCGAGGGGTGACCCCGGGAACTACAGGCCGGTGAGCCTGACTTCAGTTATAGGGAAGATGGTGGAAGCGATGATCAAGGACAACATTTGAGAACACATCGAGAAAAATGACTTACTGCGAACAAGCCAGCACAGATTCTGTAAGGGAAGGTCATGCCTTACGAACCTACTGTACTTCTTTGAGGGAATAAGCAGTCAGGTGGACAAAGGGGAACCCATGGACATCATTTACCTCGATTTTCAAAAGGCTTTTGACAAGGTGCCACATGAAAGGCTGCTTAAGAAGCTATGGAACCACGGGGTGGGCGGGGATGTACACAGATGGATCAAGCACTGGCTGTCGGGTAGACTGCAGAGGGTCGGAGTGAAGGGCCAATTTTCTGACTGGCGGGGAGTCACGAGCGGTGTGCCGCAGGGATCGGTGCTGGGGCCGCTACTCTTCAACATATTTATCAATGACCTGGAAATGGAGGCAAAATGCGAGGTTATAAAATTTGCGGACGATACCAAACTCTGCGGCAGAGTTAGGACCAGGGAGGAGTGTGAGGACCTGCAAAGGGACCTGTACAAGCTGGAAGACTGGGCAAACAAATGGCAAATGCGCTTTAACGTTGAGAAATGCAAGGTCATGCATATAGGAAATAAGAACCTGTTGTTCAACTACAAAATGGGGGGGGGGGCACTGCTGGGAGACAGCGGACTTGAGAGAGACTTGGGTGTGCTAGTGGATGCATCAATGAAGCCATCCGCACAGTGTGCAGCAGCAGCGAAAAAAGCCAACAGGATGCTGGGCATCATAAAGAAGGGTATCACAACCAGGACGCGGGAAGTCATCATGCCACTATATCGGCCGATGGTGCGCCCGCATCTGGAATACTGCGTTCAGTATTGGTCGCCGCACCTCAAGAAGGACATGGCGGTACTTGAGAGAGTCCAAAGGAGAGCAACGAAGCTGGTAAGAGGGCTGGAAAACTGCCCATACGCCGAGAGGCTGGATAAGCTGGGTCTCTTTTCTCTGGAAAAGAGGAGGCTCAGGGGAGATATGATAGAGACCTTCAAAATCCTGAGAGGCATAGAGAGGGTGGATAGGGACAGGTTCTTCAGACTGAGAGGGACAACGGGTACGAGGGGGCACTCGGAGAAACTGAAGGGGGATAGGTTCAAGACAAATGCAAGGAAGTTTTTCTTCACCTAAAGGGTCGTGGACACATGGAATGCGCTCCCGGAGGAAGTGATCAGGCAGAATACAGTACAGGGATTCAAACAGGGATTGGACGGATTCCTGAGGGACAAAGGGATCGTAGGGTACTGAAAGGGGTGCGGGGACAAAGGGTCAAGAATTGGATGGGAAGATAGGACTTCGATGAGAAACCTAGGGGTGATTCAGACAGGTCATGACCTGCTGGGCCGCCGCGGGAGCGGACTGCTGGGCATGATGGACCTGTGGTCTGACCCAGCAGAGGCACTACTTATGTTCTTATGTTCTTATGTTGATGCCCTTGTATAGGTCATTGGTGAGGCCCCACTTGGAGTTCAGTTTTAGAGACCGTATCTGGCGAAGGACATAAGAAGACTTGAAGTGGTCCAGAGGAGGGCGACAAAAATGATAGGAGGCTTGTGGCAGAAGATGTATGAGGAGAGACTGGAAACCCTGAATATGTATACCCTAGAGGAAAGGAGGGACAGGGGAGATATGATTCAGATGTTCAAATACTTGAAGGGTATTAACGTAGAACAAAATCTTTTCCAGAGAAAGGAAAATGGTAAAACCAGAGGACATAATTTGAGGTTGAGGGGTAGTAGATTTAAGAGCAATGTTAGGAAATTCTACTTTACGCAAACAGTAGTGGATGCCTGGAATTAACTCCCAAGAGAGGTGGTGGAGAGGAAAACGGTGACTGAGTTCAAAGAAGTGTGGGAGGAACACAGAGGATCTAGAATCAGAAAATAATATTAAATATTGAACTAAGGCCAGTACTGGGCAGACTTGCACGGTCTGTGTGTCTGTATATGGCCGTTTGGGGGAGGATGGGCTGGAGAGGGCTTCAATTACTGGGAGGATATAGATGGGCTGGAGTAGGTTTTGACAGAGATTTTGGCAGTTGGAACCCAAGCACAGTACCGGGTAGAGCTTTGGATTCTTGTCCAGAAATAGCTAAGAAGAAAAAATTTAAAAAATTTAAATTGAATCAGGTTGGGCAGACTGGATAGACCATTCGAGTCTTTATCTGCCATCATCTACTATGTTACTATGTTGATTTAAAGGCCTTATCCTAAAGACACAATATTTGCTAGAGATGCTTACTAGAATTATGTTCACTTAAAGCCTTTAATCCTACAATTATAGTCCACAAAATAAGATTCAAGATGAACTGGACATAGATAGAAAGCCTGGCATTAATTAGTATAATCTTAATTAAAGTAGGACTAATTGATGGTGCCTACAAAAATAGCTACAGTGGAACTGCCAAAAGACACCTACAGAGAGTGTGGACCACCCGACAGACAACCACCAGGAAGAAATGGGTGATACTGTAGCAAGAACGAAGGATACGGACCTGCGGAAGGAGAGATGGACATACACCAGGGACACGGACCTGAGGCTGGAGAATCAGGAGAAGATAGAGAGGACAGCAATCATCATGGGCAACTCCATCATCAGACAAGTTGACAGCCACATAGCAGGAGGAAGACTTAATCGGCTGGTGACCTGCCTACCTGGAGCCAAGGTAGAAGACATAGTGAGCCGCATCAACAGGATCCTCAACAGTATGGAAGAAGAAGATACGGCGGTGGTGATCCATATGGGGACGAACAACGTGAGCAATAAAAACTACAACAGGGAAGTACTGAAGGACCAGTTCCGGATGCTAGGAAGGAAGCTGAAGACCAGAATGCAGAGGATAGCATTCTCGGAGATCCTGCCGGTACCCAGGGCAGATGAGAAGAGGCAGATGGAGCTGCAAGCAGTCAACGCGTGGATGCGGCGCTGGTGTGAGGAAGAAGGATTCCACTTCGTGCGCAATTGGACAATGTTCTGGGGGAAGAGCAAGCTCTACAGGAAGGATGGACTCCACCTCAGCAAAGACGGAACGAGGCTACTTGCAAGCAACATCAAGAGAGAAATGGACAAGTTTTTAAACTAGAAAGAAGGGGAAAGCCGACAGTCGACAGAGAGAGAGAGTCGATGGTTCGGGAACTGGTATACCCAGAGGATACCGTGCAAGAAGATAGAGGGAAAGACTCACCGGATTACAGGCAAGAGAGATCGAAAAGGACACTAGAGGGAAGGAAATGCAAGAAAGGAAAAAGCTGAAAACTCAAGTGTATGTACACAAACGCAAGGAGCCTTACAAATAAAATGGGTGAATTAGAAGCCATAGCACAAAAAGATAACGTTGACATCATAGGCATCACGGAAACATGGTGGACTGAGGAAAACATCTGGGAAACTGTGCTACCGGGATACAAACTATACCGCAAAGACAGAGTGTCTCAAAAAGGTGGGGGTGTTGCCATATACGTCAAAGAGGAAATTGAATCTGCTGGAGAGAACACGCCACAACTGACAGATAAGTTAGAGTCTCTATGGGTCAAAATTCCAGGAACAAATGGCCTGGAAACGAATATCGGCATCTACTACCGACCCCCAGGGCAGTCCAAAGAAATTGATGGAGAAATGACAGATGAGATTAAACGCAACTGCAAGGGAGGCAACACAGTTATCATGGGTGACTTCAACTATCCGGGAATAGACTGGAACTTAGGCATCTCCGGCTGCATTAGAGAGACCAAGTTCTTGGATGCTGTAGGCGATTGCTTCCTGGAACAACTTGTCAAGGAAAATACTAGAGGAAATGCAATTCTGGACTTAATTCTAAATGGCCTGCGAGGATCAGCACAAGATGCAGAAGTAGAAGGGACGCTGGGAAGCAGTGATCACAATATGATCCGCTTTGATCTGGATGCAGGGGAGAAACATCGGTCCAAAATGACAGCCACGGCGCTGAACTTCCGAAAAGGGAATTACGAAGGGATGAGACTCATGGTAGGGAAGAAGATTAAGAAGAGGATAAGCACTGTAAAAACGCTAGAGCAAGCTTGGTCCCTTTTTAAGGACACAGTCACCGAGACGCAATATATATATATACCATGTATCAACAAGGGATCCAAGAGGAAAAAGAAGAAAGAACCGGCGTGGCTCACTGTAGAGGTGAAGGAAGCAATCAGAGACAAGAAAACTTCATTTAAGGAATAGAAAAGGTCAAAAACGGATGAAAACTGGAACAAGCACAAACAACATCAACACAGGTGCCATAAGGCGGTAAAAGGGGCCAAAAGAGACTATGAGGAAAAAATAGCCAAGGAGGCGAAGAATTTCAAGCCGTTCTTTCGATATATTAAGGGAAACGACCCACAAAGGAAGTGGTGGGACCGTTGGATGACCATGGAATAAAGGGAGCACTAAAGGAGGACAAAGCAATCGCTGACAAACTGAACACATTTTTTTCATCTGTATTTACCGAAGAAGATGTACACAGCATACCGGAACCCATCAGGCTATATGCCGGAAACAAAGACGGAAAGCTGACAGGATTGACGGTCAGTTTAGAGGAGGTATGTAGGCAGATTGATAGGCTTAAGAGCGATAAATCCCCGGGACTGGATGGCATCCATCCAAGGGTCATCAAGAAACTGAAAGGGACCATAGCTGAACTGCTTCAACTAATAGCCAATCTGTCGATCAAATCAGGAAAGATTCCGGAAGACTGGAAGGTAGCGAATGTTACACCTATCTTCAAGAAAGGTTCGAGGGGAGATCCGGGGAACTACAGACCGGTGAGTCTGACCTCTGTACCGGGAAAGATGGTAGAGTCACTGATAAAGGACAGCATCATTGATCACCTTGACGGAAACGGGCTGATGGGGACCAGTCAGCACGGTTTTAGCAAAGGCAGATCGTGTTTGACGAACTTACTGCACTTCTTTGAGGTAGTAAACAGACAGATAGACAAGGGCGATCCAGTCGACATTGTATATCTGGATTTTCAGAAGGCGTTCGACAAGGTTCCGCATGAACGACTACTTTGGAAAATTGCAAGCCATGGAATTGAGGGTGAAATACTCACGTGGATTAAAAACTGGCTGGAGCATAGGAAACAGAGAGTGGGGGTAAATGGACAATACTCGGACTAGAAGAACATCACGAGTGGGGTGCCGCAGGGCTCGGGCTTGGACCCGTGCTCTTTAACATCTTTATAAATGACTTGTAACATAGGTACGACGAGCGAGGTGATTAAATTTGCGGATGATACGAAGTTATTCAGAGTAGTAAAGACGCAGGGGGATTGCAAAGATCTGCAACGTGACATAATCAAGCTCGAGGAATGGGCATCAACGTGGATAAGTGTAAAGTGATGCATGTCGGTAACAAAAATCTCATGCACGAATACAGGATGTCCGGGACGGTACTTGGAGAGACCTCCCAGGAAAGAGACTTGGAAGTTCTGATCGACAAGTCGATGAAGCCGTCCACATAATGTGCGGCGGCAGCAAAAAGGGCAAACAGAATGCTAGGAATGATAAAGAAGGGGATCATGAACAGATCAGAGAAGGTTATCATGCCGCTGTACCGGGCCGTGGTACGCCCTCACCTGGAGTACTGCATCCAGCACTGGTCGTCGTACCTGAAAAAGGACACGGTACTACTCGAAAGGGTCCAGAGAAGAGCGACTAAGATGGTTAAGGGGCTGGAGGAGCTGCCGTACAGCGAAAGATTAGAGAAACTGGGCCTCTTCTCTCTCGAACAGAGGAGATTGAGAGGGGACATGATCGAAACATTCAAGGTACTGAAGGGGATAGACTTAGTAGATTAGGACAGGTTGTTCACCCTCTCCAAGGTAGGGAGAACAAGAGGGCACTCTCTAAAGTTGAAAGGGGATAGATTTCGTACAAACATAAGGAAGTTCTTCTTCACCCAGAGAGTGGTAGAAAGCTGGAACGCCCTTCCAGAGGCTGTTATAGGGGAAAACACCCTCCAAGGATTCAAGACAAAGTTAGACAAGTTTCTGTTGAACAAGAAGGTGCGCTGGTAGGGCTAGTCTCAGTTAGGGTGCTGGACTTAGACCAGAGGGCCGCCGCATGAGCGGACTGCTGGGCATGATGGACCACTGGTCTGACTCAGCAGTGGCAATTCTTATGTTCTTATGTTCATGAATGTACACTCAGTCTGCAACAAGACCTTAATACTAAAGAACCTGATTGCAAATAGCCAAGCAGTAAATAGATGAGCCATTCTAGACCATAGGGTTATTTCTCTCCACCTGCATGGGCTGCAGAAGAGATCCACTCCAGGCTTTTCACTCCACCTCTAGTGCACTTCACAGGCTAGCTGAGCTCTTCCCATAAGTCAGTAACCAAGCATTTTTCTAAGGTCCACCAAGCTAACCAAGGTGTGAATATTATCAAAAAGATCCAATAATTGTTGGTGAGTATATTCTATTCCTAAATATTGATGCCATAGGGTTAGTATCCATCTTTGGGTTGTATGCTGTTTGAGGTTTTAAGTAATTTGTACTAGGGTATATAAGGTATTCATCGTATATGTGTGTGTGTGGGGGGGGGATCTTTAAAAACTGGCCATCCAGAGTGCCAAACAGCCAAGAATCCCTCCAAGGCTGATGCAAAGAAAGGCACTGATGTGTAGCTTGAAGTATGCCCAAAAATGGTTGGAAAGAAGTGCCCACTTGGATTGGATTTGGGAAAAGGTGGGGAAAAAAACTCTCTCCCACGGCTAGCATCTGCCACAGACTCCCACAGCCCCATTTAGCCCACAATAGAAACCAGGAGCCCCCATCCCTAAGGGAAACTCCACATTACCCACCAGTTTCAAAAGCATAGAGAGAGACCTGATGCATTTTTTTGTTGCCTTTTACGCCACCATTTCCATGCCACATAGGTGTTAATAAATGTACTTTAGAGTGCGCTCCCAAAGCAACCGATGGGTGCATATGTAGTAATGTCAGAAAGGAATGGGGAACACACCAAGTAGTCATCCAGCCCTGGGGGGAGAACTTATAGTAACCTGTGACTCCCTCATGTATGAAGCACATCAGAGTGGCCACGTTATAGAGCCAGAGATCCAGGAGGCCCAAGCCTCCTATCATTTTATCCAAAGTAAGTTTGGAGAAACTAATCCTGGCCGCCCTATTGTGCCAAATGAACGAGGTGAGAACAGATTGGAAAGCTTGCTCATCTTTATTGGTTATCCATAGATGGAGAGTCTGCAAGAGATATAGAACTAGATTCATTAAGCAAACCGATCGGTTTGCGACTAGATTTCCCTCCAGCCCAAATCACTAACCTCTCTTGCGATCCTCTTCAAATCTGTGCATGCAAATGAGGGGAAATGCATGCAAAGTAAGCAGGAACGCGATTCACCAAACAAATTTGGGACACCGATTGGGCTGGCCGATCAAGAGAAGAAGCGACTGCTGTGACCAGTCACACACGTCTCTGCCGACTCTCCTGCCCTGCAGTCTTGGGGTTTTTTTCCTGCAAGCAACAATGGAAGCCTATCCAGTCCCGATCTTCTAGCCCTGCTTTCTCCCCCATGTCCGCTATGCTCCAAGCCCTGGATTTCTGCCGCCTTCCCTGCAGTGCGAGCCCACAGGGCTGCACGCCGCAGTGCAGCCCCACCTTAAACCCGCAGGCTCACCCTGCAGGGAAGGCAGCAGAGAGCAGGGCATGATCAGCTGACAGTCGGTGAAAGGGAAGAGGCTGCTGCCACTGAGTGGGGAGAGCAGAAGAGTCGGGGCTCGAAAAAAAAAAAAGATCTTAAGGTTCATGCCCTGAAAAAACTCTACTCTCTGCCGCCGAGTCTGTGGGGAAAAATGCAGCCCCGACTTTCCTGCTCTCTGCTGCCCTTCCCCGCAGTGCGAGCCCATGGTTTTAAAGCGGGGCTGCACTGCGGGGAAGGGCGGCAGAGAGCAGGAGTGTCTGGGCGGCAAGAGCAGGGCTTGGCTGGAAGGGGAGAGCAGGAGAGTCGGCACGCGTAAAAAACCCCACAAAGAACAGCAATTTTTTTTTAAAAAACCCCGGACACAAAATGCTTGCGCAGACCATCTTCAGGGAAAGCAGATGGTCTGCGCATGTGTCAGGATCGCACACTCGCGATCTGTGTGGTTGGAGGGGGGCATTCCTCCGATCGCCCTAATTTGAATTTGTTTGTGTTGTGAATTCGGTGGACCTTCTGGAATCTGCCCCCAGAAAAAAGGTTAGTGAATCTAGCCCTTAGTATCTTATGTAACAGTACCATTTCAATTAAGGCTACCCTGCCCCATAAGGTTAGTACCAAATCCTTTCATCTAATGCAGAGGTTGTGAATGTTGTCCATATGGTTTAAAACATTATGTTTGTGCATAAGCTTAGAAACTCAGATATACCCCCAAATATTTCATTGGTTTTGTAACTGGTGGTATGGGCAACTGATTGTGCCAGCTCTCGTGCCGGGTGGATGCTAAGGGCAATAACTCAGATTTGGTGCAGTTAACCTGTAGTTCCAAAATTTTACCAAATTCTTGTACTAATGCCAAGGCTCTGTCTAAATGTAGGTGGGATTGATTTAAATATAAGAGGATATCATCTGCAAAGAGGTTGATTCTGCTTTCCCTGTCACCAATTCGTATACCGGCGATAGTCCATCCGGTGATAGGCAATAAGCTGTCCGCATAGGCGATAGGCCGTCCGGATCTTGGTAGCAAGCAGTTCGATTGCTAGTAAAAAAAAGAAGAGGGGACAGCAGGCAGCTTTGTCGAGTTCCTCTCTCTATATGGAAGGGTTAAGTAAGGTGTTTATTGACTAGCCTGCAATTGTAAGTAAAAGCTATGAATCCATTCTTGAATCTCTTCTCCAGCCCAAAGACACCCATAACCCAAAAGAGGTACTGCCAAGATATACTGTTGAATGTCTTTTCCATGGGCGATCGGAGGAATGCCCCCCTCCAACCACACAGATCGCAAGTGTGCGATCCTGACGCATGCGCAGACCATCTGCTTTCCCTGCAGATGGTCTGCGCAAGCATTTTGTGTCCGGGTTTTTTTTAAATTGCTGTTTTACGCGCGCCGACTCTCCTGCTCTCCCCTTCCAGCCAAGCCCTGCTCTTGCCGCCCAGACACTCCTGCTCTTTGCTGCCCTTCCCCGCAGTGCAGCCCTGCTTTAAAACCATGGGCCATAGCTGCAATGCCACCACCCCCCCCTCCCCCCCCATTAGAGCCATTAGAGCCATTAGAGCTCTAGTCAGGTTCACAGAGGCATATCTCCCCAAGACAAATCCCATCTGATCTTCATGTATTAAGAGTGGTAGAAAGGTATTTAAACATTAGGCCAGTAGAGCTGTTAACAGCTTAGCATCCTGATTTAGAAGTGATATGGGATGAAAGCCCACCTAGTTGGGTCCTTGCCTGGTTTAGGGAGCATTACTATGTGCGTCATATTCTGGCTACCCAGACCTCTGTCGGTCCATATAGCATTGTATGCTGCACTCATCCCAGGTGCTTTTGTACGTTTCAGACATTCCATCCTCTATTTCTATCATGATTACCGGCACGTTCAGTAGGGTAAGTTGGTCCCAGGATAGTTTTAGAAATATGATGTCGTGAAAAGAGGCATCAAATACCTGGCCATCAAAGGGCTTCTAGGAGTATAATCCTTTGTAGTAGTGCACAAATTACTTTTGCATGCGAGTCTCTGTGGTGTATATCTGACCCTTTGTGCTATTTAATGGAAGAACCACCTGGTGTTTCCAAAATGGGCGGACTAACCAGGCTAGTAAACTGCCCGCTCCCCCCACCATAAAAAAAAATCTATACAATCTGTTTCGCCGGTAATAAAGGCCCCTAGCTGCTCTCTGGGACAGAATTGTATCAATCTGCTTTCTAAGTGCAAATTGTTGTTGTTTATCTGCCATGGATATACTAGCATGATGTTGTCTGTGGATCTGTTGAAGTTCCCTAGATAGAGCCAGCAATTCCAATTTCTACTTTTTCCTCTTCCTCGAGACATATGCAATGATATAACCCCTAATAACCTCATTGGACGCTTCCCAAAACAGTACAGAATCCATGTTAATTGTATAGTTAGTGCGATGGTATTCTATCCATTGTTCCATAAGGTATTTGTGAAAATCGAGATCTTTATAGAGGTAAATAGGGAAGTGCCAGTTTCACTCTGTAGTGTCAGAAGTAAACTGCAGAGAAAGCACCACTGGGGAGCATCCAGGATTGTTACATCATTCATCATAGACAGAATAGAGGAGGATAGCAATAGGTAATCCAAATGTGCATGTTGTGACAAACCTGTGGCCAGCTTTGTCCCTGTAAGGGATAAAAGTAAAACACGGTCCCTGGCCAGAAGGGCTGACCAGGTTAAAAATAAAGGTTTGGTTTTGGCTGACTACCCCTCAGACAGTAAGGTAGAGCAGGAGAAGCAGGAGTATAGGAATATCCAGCAGAGAGCGCCATCTCAGGACAGGTACTCTAGAAAGCCTGATAGGACTCTTATTGAGAAGTGGAGTCCCAGTGCTGGAAGGTATGCTCATTACCAGCCTAGGAGAAATCTGAATTATTTCCCTAGGGATTTCCTGCCTAACACAGCTGCTCCTAGGAGAGAGGGGTGGGGCTTTAACCAACATAAAAACAGAGTATGAGATCTCAGGAGGGAGAGCAGGGAGAGCCGGGACGGGGCTAGAGCTAACGAGCTCAGGCAGCGGCAGAAGCAACAAGGCTTGGAGGCAGATGAGGGGAGAAGTCTCTCTCCTCCAGCCCGCAGCAGTGAGGACGTGGAGATGACCAAGGACTACCTCAGCTCCACCCCAGAGGCTGCTGAGCAGGCAGAGGCTAAGGATGTCTCTGAGCCACTGCTAGAAGCTGGCTATTTCCCCACTGACATGGAGGTTAGTTGCTAAGGGGAAGGAACCAAGGCTGTGCTTGTGCTGGCTCCCGTAACTCAAGCCCAGCTGACAGTGATTAGGGGAAGAGCAGGAAAAAGCTCTCCGTTACACTGTGTGACGCCCCGGAGGGCATTGTTTGTTCAAGGAACTGTATCTGTAGGGGTGTGAAAGCTCCGTGTGAAAACCTAAGTGAAGTTCACAGCTTACCTAATGTCATGCTATGTTCCGTCGGCTAGGAAGCCCAGCTGATAGTAACGAGCTGTGAAGCCTGCTCTGCAAAACCTATCTGTGTCTCAGCTAGGTAAGCTGAGACGTTTGAGAAATTCATTGCTAGATTTGGGAACTGTAATTACTCTGGCTGTGTTCACGAGGTGTGCAAAGTTTGAAAGTTTATTTTCCTGATATTTTCATTTACCTTTACCCCTGGTGAAGAGGACTGTATTTAGACTGAAAAGTCCAGGGTATTGAACTGTATGTGGCATTTGTAGCAAGCCATTCTGACAACTGCAAGCTATTTTGTGTTTTATATTTTTGCCATGACATGTGGGTGGCTGATGGTATTCAGACCCCCGGGTTCAATAAAGTACAAGAACATTCTTTTGTAACAAGACTTACCTGTGTGGTCTTCTCTTTACAAGCTATTCTCAGTGTGGCTTGGCAGACTAGGCGGGCGCCTAGGTCTGTTATAACCTAAAAAGCCTTCCTCCAATCTGAGGAGGCCACGCCGACAGGCCAGAACTCAACACACTTAATCCCTCTGCTGGTTAGAGCAAGGGATAAGTGTGTCACAATGTACAATAGGAGGGTTGGAGAAAAAAGTATATGTACGCTTTGTCGGGTGGAGCACCCGCCCATATATCAAGCAACTCTAATTGTCTCTTAAGGAAATTCAACCCCTTAATGCTATGATCCTTGGCAATTTTTTTTACTGGGTTACAATCCTGCATGGGGTAAGCTGTGATGTTAAAATCCCCCCTCCCCCCAACTATCAACTGGTAATCTGAGTACTGCACCAGTTTAGATATAATCTCTGAAAAGAAATGGTGATTGTTCACATTAGGAGCATAGTTATTTATGACCCCACAATTCTAGCACCAACAGATATCTATCCTCTTTATCCTGTATGATTCTGTATACACAAATCGGAAGTTGTTTATGGAAGATGATGGCTACATCCCTTTGATGACTACTATATGTGGAGAAACACACCTCACCCACCCCGGTCTCTCCTCAGTTTCCCATACTCTAAGGCAGTGATCTCAAACTCAAACCCTTTGCAGGGCCACATTTTGAATTTGTAGGTACTTAGAGGGCCGCAAAAAAATAATGTCTTATTAAAGAAATTACAATTTTGCATGAGGTAAAACTCTTTATAGTTTATAAATCTTCCCCCCCCCCCGAAGGCCTGCATGTTCCCCCCTTCTTTGCAGTGTCCTCCAGCTTCCCCACTGGCCTCTCGGTCTTAATTTCAACTAATTACCGCAGCATGCAGAGAGGATCACTGGTGCTGTAGCATTCCTTGCAGGTTGCCATCGGCCTCCGCAACACGTTCCTTCTGCCGTGGTCCTGCCCCTCCTCTGACGTCTGGGGCAGGATCGCGGCAGAGGGAATATGCTGCTGAGGACGACGGCAGCCTGCCAGGATCGCTACAGCACCAGCAATCCTCTCTGCAGGCTGTGGTAATTATCTGAAGGTAAGAACGGGAGGCCACGGGGAAACCAGAGGACACTGCAAAGAGTGGGCAGCACTAGTACAGACCGCAGGCTGCAAAATAATACCATGCGGGCCGCATGTGGTCCCTGGGCTGCGAGTTTGAGACCACTGCTCTAAGGTGAGGTGTGTTTCTTGTAGAAATGCGATATCTATACGCTAACTTCGGAACCAAGTTAAGATTTTTTTCTTTTAATCCGGGAGTGAATGCTGTCCACATTAAGTGTTGATATTTTTAGTTTAACCATAGTCAAATAATGTCTCAAAGAATTGCATCCACATTGTGAAATGAGTATACACTAGTGAGGAGGGCCTTCCCAGCTAGGCCCTCCCAACTCCAATCCCAGTGACAAAATTGACCAGGGAGACTGCATTGAGCACTCTAACATCCAGAATCCGAAATAGCTCCCTCTCTCATATTACAGTGAATAGGCCCTGCACAACATATGGCCCACATGCGGCCCAAAACAGCTCTCACTGCAACTTGCGCCCAATAGGGCTCTCACTCCAGCCTCCTGCTCTTCCCCCCTAGTCTCACCTTTAAAAGTGCCGCCGCCACTTATCGAGGACCAACAAGCTAATTATGGTAGCCTGCAGAGCAAACCTAGTAGACTGCCGCCAGTCTCCGCAGCACATTCCCTCTGCCGTGGTCCCGCCCCTGACATCAGAGGAGGGACGAGGCTGTGGTACAGGGAACGTGCTTTGGAGGCCAACGGCAGCCTGCTAGGTTCGCTCTGCAGGCTGCCGTAATTAGCTTGTTGGTCCTCGATAAGCGGTGGTGGCAGTCACATGGAAGACGACCTCGCTGGGTGCGGGAAAGCAGCAGAGGTAAGGCCCCACCCATTGCAAGAGCCACAGCAGGATGGGGATTGCCAGAGATGCTGGATCTGGACACCGGGGGCGGGGACAGAAAAGGACCTTGAGGAGATGCGGGAAAGCAGACATGAACCAAAAGGGAGGGGGAAGACAGGGCAGTTGCTGGACTAGATGGGGTAGAGAGGGGAACACCCTGAACCAAGGAAAGAGATATGCCAGGCCCTGGGGAGGGGGAAGACAAAGATAGTGAGAGAGACAGAAAGGCCTGGATCAAAGGTGGGAGGTCTCAAAATGTTAGCAGAAGGAAGATAGAGAAAAGGAGAAACCTGAAACAAAGGGGAGGCAGAAGAGAGAGGGGCAGATATTGGACATGGGGGTGTATAGAGGGAAGAGAGAGAAACAGACTGCAGAGAGGTGGAAAGATTCTGGACCAGGGAGAGAGGAAGCAAGAAGAGAGAGAAAGAGAAGCACAGAAAGACCTGGAAGAAAGGAGAACAAATGATAGTGATGGGGATTTTTTTTGGGGGGTGTAAGCAGAAGAAAGACAGAGAGAGAGAGGCCTGGATCAAAGAGGAAAGACAGGAAGCAGATACTGGACTATGGGAGGTGCAGAAGAAACAGAAGAAACAGAGGGGTTGAGACCCTGAGGAGGAAGATCATAACAGAGGAGGGAAAGAGAGGGAGACCTGGACCCAAAGGAGATGGGGCTGGATTGTGAAAGAAATGTTGGGTTGGGTCAGGTCAGAAGGAAGTCCAACCAGAAACTAATTAAATCAGGTAGGAAAAATTATTTTATTTTCAATTTAGTGATCGAAATCCTTCTGACTGTGCATCCAACATTTCTTTCACAATTTTTTCCTTTCATTTTTCATATACACACAGCAGATATAAATTCTAAAAATTGACACAAGTCCAACCAAAAACTAATTAAATCAGGTAGGAAAAATTATTTTATTTTCAATTTAGTGATCAAAATGTGTCAATTTTTAGAATTTATATCTGCTGTGTGTATATGAAAAATGAAAGGAAAAAATTGCATTACAATTAGGAAAGGGTGCAGGATCTGGGGCAGAGCTTGGGTGGGTTTAGGGCGGAGCTTGGGAGGTCTGTGGTTGGGGGTACTTAGTTTGAAGTAGTTGAGAAACACTGATGTTGTAGGCAATCAGCCACCGCTAGTGCCTCTCCTTCCCTCTTCCCTGCTGGCGTCTAAGGGCCCATCTGGAAGGCCTCTGCACATGTGCAGATGTCAATATGATGATGTCACACATGCGTGTGATGTCATCATGGCAACGTCCGCACACTTCCAGGTGCCTCGAGCCATGGCCACTACCTGAAGCCCTAGCTACATTTTCTGACTTAGTTTCGGCCCTGGATCATTTTTGAGTTGTGCAGGCCTGTTCTACACACACACAACTCACTCCTCCCCCCAACCCCCTGTCCCCCTTCCAATATCCATTAATATTCTCTTCGCCAAAACTCCCAAAGCCCAAAATAGCAAAGAAATCCACTGAGCCCCTCCCCTAGCAAAAAATTAAAACAAGATAACCAGCATAATGTACTAAAAACTCTGGAAATGATAAATTCACTGGATGCTAAGGTAATCAGCCCATGGCATAGTTGTCCATCAAGCCAGTGGTGTTGGAGGAAATCTCTGCAACGAAAGCTGCATGGTGACTAAAGGGCCCCCAGTCTCCCAGAAATAGCCTCAGTGCTCATTCGTGCCCAAACAAAATCCAAGGGTTTTTCATTCGTGAGCAGACCACCAGGCCAGCGGCTCTCCATGGCGATGAAAACAGCAAGGCACATTGTCAACCAAAGAGTGTCATGCCCACCAGTGTGGGGAATAGGAGCAATCCTAACCGGTGTCAGGTCAAAAGCGCGTTGGGATAAAGGCGCACCCAGACAATTGAGCGCAGCGCGGAGGCGCGCGCCGCTCATAATTACTGTTTTTAGGGCTCCGACGGGGGTGTGTGGGGGGAACCCCCCCCCACTTTACTTAATAGACATTGCGCCGCGTTGTGGGGGCGTTGTGGGGGGTTGTAACTAGAGAGCTGCACGGGAATGGGGATGACGGGAATCCCGCAGGACCCGCGGGTTCCCCCTTCGGGTCATGGGGATCCCGTGGGGACGCCCCCTAGGGTCGCGGGGTTCCCGTGGGGACGCCTCCAAGGGTCGCGGGGTTCCTGCGGGGCTGGATGTACTAAATCGTGCGGCTTTTCTCCCTACCTGCTCTGCTTGCAGCACAGAGCCAAACGGAAGTCTTCCCGACGTCAGCGCTGACGTTGGAGGGGAGGGAGGGCTTAAACAAAGCCCTCCCTCCCTCCGACGTCAGCGCTGACGTTGGGAAGACTTCCGTTCGGCTTTGTGCTGCAGGCAGGGTAGGTAAGGAGGAGTAGCCTCGCGGCTCGAGTGGCTACCAAGGGAGGGGGGCGGTCCGCCCCGCCCCGGGTGCAGCACAGCCGGCCAGGTCCCCTTACTTTTGTGGAGCTTCCCCGACCGACCGACAACAGCCCTGGTCCAACAAACCTCCCTGCCCTTAACCGCAAATCTAAATTACCTTCTTACAGCAGCTGTAAGAAGGAAATTTAGATTTGCGGTTAAGGGCAGGGAGGTTTGTCAGACCGGGGCTGTTGTCGGTCGGTCGGTCGGGGAAGCCCACAAAAGTAAGGGGACCTGGCCGGCTGTGCTGCACCCGGGGCGGGAGAGAAGGAGGGGGGAGAAGGACGCTGAAAGGCCATGGGGAAGACGGGGGGGGGGGAAGGACACTGAAAGCATTTGTGGAAGACAGAAGGGGAGAAGGACGCTGACAGGACATGGGG
Source organism: Geotrypetes seraphini (assembly GCF_902459505.1). Classification (NCBI taxonomy): domain Eukaryota; kingdom Metazoa; phylum Chordata; class Amphibia; order Gymnophiona; family Dermophiidae; genus Geotrypetes; species Geotrypetes seraphini. The sequence goes on along the minus strand of NC_047087.1, from coordinate 152,590,207 downwards.
AAGACAGGGGGGGGGAGAAGGACGCTGAAAGCACATTGGGAAGACAAAAGGGTGGAGAAGGACGTTGAAAGGACATGGGGAAGATGGGGGTGGGGGTGGGGAAGGACGCTGAAAGGCCATGGGGAAGACGGGGGGGAAGGACACTGAAAGCATTTGTGGAAGACAGAAGGGGGAGAAGGACGCTGACAGGACATGGGGAAGACGGGGGGGGGGGAGAAGGACGCTGAAAGCACATGGGGAAGACAAAGGGGTGGAGAAGGACGCTGAAAGGACATGGGGAAGACGGGGGTGGGGGGTGGAGAAGGACGCTGAAAGGCCATGGGGAAGACAGGGGGGGTGGAGAAGGACGCTGAAAGGCCATGGAGAAGACAGAGAGGGAGAAGGACGCTGAAAAGACATGGGGAAGACAGAGGGGGGAGAAGGACACTGAAAGGACATGGGGAAGACAGAGGGGGAGAAGGACGCTGACAGGACATGGGGAAGATGGGGGGGAGAAGGACGCTGAAAGGAAATGGGGAAGAGAGAGTGGGGAGAAGACGCTGGCAGGGAAGAAGACAGAGATGCAAGACTATGGGGGGAGCGGAGGGAAGAAGATGGGTGCCAGACCAATTTGGAAGGGGGGAGAAAGGGAGAGGCACAGCAACAGAGCAAATGGAAGACGCAGAGAGAAGAGAGATAGTGGATGGAAGGAACTGAATGAGAACATGAGGAAAGCTGAAACCAGGCAATAAAGGTAGAAAAGAATTCTATTTTTTTTTTTGCTTCAGGATAAAGTAGAATATTATTTGTGTTGATAAAAATTTATAAACAAAAGAGGCTCTGGTAGAAACCCGTTTACAAAGTATGTATTCTTCCCAATTAATATTTCCAAATTAATAAAGCCTTTTTGCTTATTTGTAAATGGATTTCTACCAGAGCCTTTAATTCAGTAGCATAATTAAATGAAATAACTATTTCTTTTTTTGTTTTATTCAATTTTTATTAGAATTTTATAATGAAAATAAAACAATATAAGCACCACAAGTACACCAATCAGGGATATTACAGCCACTCAATAAAGCATACATAAAAAAAACACAATACAAGTATATCCCAATCCCACCACCCCACAGAAAATAAACCAATACAGTCAAAAATAACCTCCAGCAAAATCAATACCATGAGGAAGTCCCTTCGTTGTTCCTTCAAAGAGACTCCCAAATAACCACCTCTCCCCTCCCCTCCCATCCCAACCTCCCACCCAACAGAAAGAAAGGATCAAATGCACTGAAATATTTTGTCCCAAGTCCGCCTTTGGAATTCATAATAACCATAATGCTTAGCAGCTATACATTCCATCTGGGCAAGTTTTCGCAATTTCTCTAACCATTCCTCCTCTGGTGGAGCAGCTAGCTTCTTCCAACGCTATCAAACATTTGGCTGCTGCCAATCCCATTCGAACCAGTTTTGTCTGCCAAGGAGCATCTCTAACATTATGTAATCCGAGCAGACAAACTTGAGGTAAAAGCTGTAGAGGGTCCTGGATCCACAATGTCAAAAAGCGGGTAATAGATACCCAAAATTTCTGAATCACCCCACACTCCCACCAAATATGCATAAAAGAGCCAGGGCCTTTACCACATCTCCAGCAAGAATCGGAAACCTGAGTGTACATAATATGCAACCGTTCAGGAGTGAAATACCAGCGTGTTAAGATTTTATAAGCATTTTCTTGGACTAGTATACAATGAGATGCTTTTTGTACCTCATTACAAATACGGGACCAATCGTCTGCAGAAAAGTGGAGCCGAAGGTCCCGTTCCCACTGTAGCCTAAAAGGAAGGGAAATCACCTCTCTACCTCGCAAAAATTTATAGAGAATGGAAATCGGTCTCGGTACTCTACTCAATAAAACCCATAAGTTTTCCAAAGATTCAGATCCCTGAGGATTCCCTTTATCCCAACCTTCCGAGATCATAAAATGTCTCAATTGCATATATGCAAAAAATTTGCTCCCCAACCCAGGCTTCTTAGTCACCAATGCATCGAAAGTAGGTAAGCAACCCCCAATAAGCACATCCCGAAATGTAAGAATACCCATAGATTCCCATCTCCTAAACGCCCCCCTTTCCAATCCTGCAATAAACCGCGGTTCCCCCTTAATAGGAGCAAGAGTAGAAACCCCTCTACCACTCTTCTCCCTATGACACAGAGATCCCCACATCCATACCAGATGACAAAAAAATGGATTCCTTTGCCCCTGCAATCGCTCTGAAACCGAAAAGGAGGTCCACAACCAAGTATTCAGAGTACAATGAGGAACATAGCTTTGTTCAATTTGAACCCCGGGTTTAAACACCGCAATCTTCCAATCCAAAATAAAGCGAAGTTGTGCCGCCTCATAATACCAGTGCAGATTGGGCACTGCCCTTCCCCCATCCTCCCGAGCAGACCAAAGTACTTGTTGACTCAACCTGGGGTGTTTCCCCTGCCAAATAAAAAAGCGAAATTCCTTGTGCAATATCTTCAAAAGTCCCCTAGGCACCGCTATGGGAAGTGTTTGAAATAAAAATAATAAACGGGGTAAGACATTCATTTTGATAACTGCTATACGCCCCCACCAGGACAACCACAGACCCTTCCAAGTTTGCATATCCGTCCGCACTAAGCGTACTATCCTAGAGTAATTAAGATCATAAAGACGCGATAAATCAGATGGAATCAAAATACCGAGATACCGAAGATGACCCCTTACTCGCCTCACCGGAAAGGTATCCACTAACCTCTGCGCCTCCCCCTCCTCCAAAGAAATATTCAAGAATTCGGACTTGTCCATGTTGATCGTAAAGCCAGACAGACCTCTAAATTTCCTAAATACCTCCAGTAACTCAGAAAAAGTAGCCTCCGGGTCTGTCACATAAAAAAGAATATCATTCACAAATAGCGCTAATTTATGTTCCCGTCCCCCCAGATGGATTCCCTTAACTGCCCCCCAGGTCCCGAATATAACAAGCCAAGGGTTCTAAATACAAAGCAAAAAGTAAAGGGGAGAGTGGGCAACCCTGTCTGGTCCCTCTAGTACTAGTAAAGAAGTCTGTATAAAGCCCATTAATTTTAATACAAGCCCTGGGTGTCAAATAAAAATTCCGTATCCACCTCTCAAACAGTCCCCCTATTCCCATCCGTTCCATTACTGCCCATAAAAATTCCCAATTGACCTGATCAAAGGCCTTTTCAGCGTCAATGGACAATAAAACCATTTTACTATGCTGTTGCTGTGCCTCCCAGATCAAATATAAAGTTCTACGAATATTATCACCCACTTGACGCCTCTGGATAAATCCAGCTTGATCAACATGGACAAGTCCCGGTAACACCCGTCCCAATCTCAATGCCAACACTTTTGCCAAAATTTTAGCATCAACATTTAATAATGAGATGGGACGATATGCTCCACACTGCTCCGAATCCTTTCCCGGCTTCAACAATACCGTAATCCCTGCTTCTCCCATAGTAGATGGCAGAGAACCCCCATCTCGCACCCCATTACCAACCCTCACCAACATGGAAACAATCTGCTCCCTAAAGGTCTTGTAGAACACATTTGGTAGCCCATCCAACCCCGGAGATTTACCCCCTTTTAAACCCCGTATGACCCCAATCACCTCCCCCTCCGTTATGGGAAGATCTAACCCCTCTTGTTCCAAAACCGAGAGCTTTGGCAACGGGACCATATCTAAAAAGTCTGTGATCCCAGAACCATCATTCGGGGTGTCCCCACGATACAACGCTGCAAAAAATGTTACAAATTGGTTTTATATATCCTTATCAGTCCTATACCTAACCCCATCAGGTCCACGAATGCTCTGAATAGTAGTAGACACCCTACGAGCCCGTAGATAATGGGCTAGCATAGCACTAGACCGATTTCCATTCTCAAACATAGCCTGTTTCAATTGTGTCTTCCTAAAAGCTAAGTCCTCAAGTTGTAGTTGGTGTAGTTCCAGCCGTGCTTTACTCAAGTCCGCATAAACCCTGGGTCGAGGATCAGACTGATGTTGTTTTTCTAATTCCACTAATCGCTCACGCAAGCCCAAAGAGCGCCTAGCTCTGTCTCGTTTTTTACGGGTCCCCCATTTAACAAAAATACCCCGAATAACAGCTTTCAGAGCATCCCAAAGTATCCCATCACCTACTTCCCCATTATCATTCATATGTATATTATCTACAATAGAGTCCCTCACTTCTTGCAATATAATAGGATCCCCTAAAAGTGATTCATTTAAACGCCAAAATCTTCTACCCGATTGTATCCTAAGTCCCTTGCATACCACCCAGACAGGAGCGTGATCGGAGATCTGAATGTTACCAAGCTCCGCCTCTTGAATCCCACCCCAAAGGTTTCTATGTGCCCAAATACCATCTATTCTCGTGTAAGTCTGAGTAGCATTAGAGAAATGAGAATAATTCCTCTGTGTACCATGGAGTAATCTCTAACAATCCACTAATCCCAATTGGTGCATAAACCTAACCAAAGCCTTACTGTGATGTCGAAGTGCCACTCGTCCCCCCCTGGAATGATCCAAAGATAGATCTGGGCACACATTAAAATCCCCTCCACAAAAGATAGCACCCTTTACAAAAGCAGTCAGGCCTTCCGTAAGACCAGAATAGTAATGAGATTGATCTGTGTTAGGCCCATATATATTAATAATAGTAATCACTTTGTCCTGGATCCTACCCCTAATAGCTAAACATCGTCCCTCCCCATCTTTGAAAACTTAATCCACCTCCAACCCTATCCCCTTACAGACCAAAATAGCCAAACCCCCCACCCGCTGTGTGCCTCGAGCCCGATGAGTCCACAATTGATCATAATGATGAGTATGCAATAACCGCTCGTCCCTCGATCTTAAGTGAGTTTCTTGCAGTAAACAAATATCCCACTTTAGCCTATACAATTCACGGAAAACAATGCTACGTTTCCCTAGGTTATTTAAGCCATTGACATTCCAGGAGCCTAGGACAATAGAACTATCTTTCCGTGAATGATCCCCCTTTTCCCTCCCCCCCCCTTCTGTCTATCCAACTCCGACATACCCAAAAACTGGGCAGTCAGAAAGAAGAAGTAAGGTCACCCCCCCACAGAAGGCAACTCGAACCCTTTATACAAGCGTCTCTCTCCCTTACCCTTAAAGCCCAAAATGCCCACCACAATGTACAACATAATCACTAAAAAATAGGTTTCACAGACAATAATGCTTTCTGTGATAGCCCCCTACAAATGTCTTTCAAAACAACAATTTGAATAGGCAAAATCAAGTTTGTCTTCGCAGAAAAGAAAAAAAGAAAAAACAGTCCAGGTATCCCCTATCATATGCCAGGCTCTCCATAACCAGGACCAAATGTCCCAGAATAACCGGAGAGAAAAAGTAAAAAGAAATGAATATTAATCTCCACAATCCTTCAGGTATGATCCTTCAATTGCCGCTTCCCAGTGCGCCCAACAGTAGACCAAACACCAGGAGAACGTTTCTCCGCCTTCTTATGTACAGCAACAGGGTTCTCTGGAACATTTTTGCACCCCAATTCTTTCAGGGCTGCCCACGCCTCCTCCACATCACCAACACGTTTAGACTTTCCATCAATCGTGATCCATACTCCAAAGGGAAACAGCCAACGATAACGGTGACCCTCCGCTCTCAGCAATTACATGATCTGTTGAAAGTTCCGACGTTTTTGTAAGGTAGCCCAGGCTAAATCCTGATAAATACCCACTGAGATGTTATTCCAACGATATTCCTGTTTACGCCTTGCTACTTGCAAAACTTTCTCTTTGATCCCAAAGTCCAGGAAACAAGCAATGATATCCTTAGGCCCTGTGCTTCTTGCAGGGCCCAAACTGCGATGAGCCCGCACAATCACTATCGGTCCAGGCAGGGAGCCATGTGCCTCTGTTAATAAATCCGCACAAATTTTATTCACCACCAATGCACAATCCTTGTACTCCTCAATATCAGGTACACCCTTAAACCTCAAATTACAGCGGCGAGATCGGTTTTCTAAATCCTCAACCTGGTTTTGTAAGGTCAGGATGGAGGATGGCATTTGTTCTAGCTCAGCCCGCATGGTCTGTAAATCCTGTGTCAGCTCCGAAATGCGATCCTCTGTGTCCCCCACCCGGCCTCCTAGCTCAGCCACTTCAGACCGCAGCTCAGTCATTGCTGCCTTCAGGTCCTGGCGAACACCCACCATTTCCTCCTTTAAATCTCGGAACCAACCCTGTAACATTTGGGGGGTGATCGTCTCTACCGGTGCATTCTCAATGGCAGGCTCGTCATCATCCGATTCTGCAAGCGCCGGCGCCATTTTTTTTTTTTGCTTCCCAGCGATCCACTGCTACTCGCGGTAGCCGATTTCTCCCCTTCAAGCAAAGGAAATCGATACTTATCCAGCTTCTTACGTGTTTCCATCGCAGCTGTGTACCAACAATATTGAAAATGTGGAATCTCCGTTGTTCAGAACACTGCTAAATAAAGATATCTCATGTGCCCCTACGGAGCTCTCTGCTCAAGCAGCCATTCTGTGAGCTGACGTCACTTCCTCTCAAATAACTATTTCTGAAGTTTATAGGGACGGGCGGGGATTCCTCACGGGCACGGGCGGGGACGGAGGGGATTCCTCGCGGGGACGGGTGGGGACGGAGGGATTCCTCATGGGGATGGGTGGGGACGGGTGGGATTCCTCACGGGGACGAGTGAGACTTTGGCAGGGACGGGTGGGGACGGGTGGGATTTCTGTCCCCGCACAACTCTCTAGTTGTAACCCCCCACATTTTAATGAAAACTTAACTTTTTCCCTGTTTTTAGGGAAAAAGTTAAGTTTACAGTAAAATGTGGAGGGTTACAACCCCCCAAACCCCCCATAACGCCGGCGCGATGTCTATTAAGTAAAGTGGGGGGGTTCCCCAACAAAACCCCCCGTCGGAGCCCCTAAAAACTGTAATTTTCTTCGGCGCGCGCCTCCATCTTGTGCTCAGTTGTCGGTGCGCGCCTTTGTCTTTCGCGCCGTTGTCTATGAACCATCCTAACCTCACCGCTAACTAGGGCTGAAATGAAGTACTGATAGTTCCTAGATTCGTATCCAAAAAGAACCCCCAGCGTTGTGCCCAGCGCTACCCATTGATAAGGGAGGGGGAGGAGAGAGCGAGGGTCCTATATATATATATATATATATATATATATATACAGGTGAAGATTTTAAGTCCTCTATGAAACTAGAGGTGAAGAGCCCCCCTGAAATCCCCTAACATAATAGACCAACATTATTAAAGGCCTAAGATGGCTGAAAATGCTCTGACTAAAGCTGTCAGCCTTTGCACAATCTATGCTTGCTGAAATCAGCAAGCCAAGCGAAACTTATGCTAAAATGAGCAAGTGAAATGAAACTTATTCTTTTACATGGCAACTGGTGTCACATCTGCTGTAGTGCCATAAGAACAGGGAAGTGAACCTAAGAAGGATGAGGACATGTCCTGACCAAGAATATAAAAATACATTATTTGTAAGAAATGGGCGGAGCCTTACTGGACCCTTAGCTTAAAATTGCTGCGTTGATATATATATATATTTTTTTTAATTTTTTTTTTTAATATCTTTATTGGCAATTGCAAAGGGACATACAACCAGAGGGGAAACATGGAGAAAGAGTACAACCAGGGGAATCGACAATCGAGAACCATAATAACAGATGAATCACAGTACAGAGACCTGCTGGCTGGAAGCCCAACACAACTGACATTTTGAAATATCAAAAAACCCCAAGCAAACACACACAAACCCCCAAACACCCAGCCTTAAGTCACAACAAGCATACAGCAAGCTTCCCACAGTCATACCCCCAAACAACCAAACACACAAGCGCAACCACCCAGGGGAGCAAAAAGGAGAGAGAGAAAACGCAGCATCCACCCTACAAAGAGTCAGAGGAAGGGTCCTCAGCTGCCAGTTCTGAACCGGAACAAAGAGTTAAGGCCCGCCGCCAGAGTGCGAGATAGCACCGGTGAGCAAGACTCTCAGATGGAGGCCTGCAATGAAGTTCAAATTGTCCCACCACAGCTATACGAGCAAGCCACTGCGAGAAAGAGGCCACAGATTCAGCCACCCAGTATTGCAATAGAAGCTTTTTTGCCACCAAGACAGCCATGTAAAGAACCCTGCGCTGGGGTAGCATAAGCCCATCCGCTATCAAATCCCGTTGGTCACCCAAAAGCAGGAAACCATAGGTCCAGGGCACAGCGCGTTGAACAAGGCGCTCCAAAAATGGGAGAACTGACAGCTAGAAGGCAGAAGAGGGTCATTCCAAGAAATGGAGAAGGAGGGTACCAGAAGAGCAATTACATTTAGTGCAGATCTCACCTTCCCAAAGGCCCATGCGAGCCCCCTGTACCCGGGAAATGTAAGCTCGGTGCAGGATCTTAAATTGCATTTCCCGAAAATCCGTGGAGCCTCCCAAGGCATGCACATGAGCAAAAAGATCAAGAAATGCCTTACGGTCAAAGGTAAGGTCAAGATCTGATTGCCTATCAATAGCACCCAAGTCCGAAGCATTCTTCAAAATGCGATACCAGGTGGCCAACTTGTTAAGAGCAGGAGGCACCTGAAAAAACTGAACATCCAAGGGACCACAGAGCCACGCATCCACCCACTTGCAACCAAGGGACAAATAATAATGCTGAGTTTGAAGATAGGCCCAAAAGTGAGTGTGGGGCAGATGCCATTGGGATTGCAGCTGGGCAAATGTAGGAAACTGACCACTCCCCACTTTAAGGACCTCCTGAAGAGATCTACACCCCCTCCACTCCCACTACCGAAACCAAGAATGCCCTACTCCTGGAGAAAAGTTGATATTCCCAGACAGCGGCACCAAGAGAGACGCTACTGGGGTTTTCCCTTGCCGATGCCACCACCACCGCCACGCACGCCACAAGGGAAGAAGAAACACAAATTTAGACACCCCTCACGGAATAACGGAAAGCTGAGTGTGAAGAAGGGACAGAACCGAATGGGGGGCGAACCAAGCCTCCACCCATCCCCCGGGAGCAAATTTATAGCAACCCGACCAACCCTCATGAATGCCACGTTATAAAGGCGAAGATTAGGAAGATTCAAACCCCCCCTAGATTTATCCAGAGCCAAAGTGGCAGAGCTAATCCGGGCACGCTTATTACGCCAGATGAAGGAGGAGAGTATAGAATGAAACAGGCACACATCCTTAGCAGTAACCCATATAGGTACAGTCTGCAAGGGATACAGAATTTTGGGGAGAAGTACCATTTTAGACAAAGCCACCCGTCCCCATAGTCCCAGCAGAAGATCTCTCCATTTAGCACACAAACGGTGTATTTCATCCAAATAGCGCCGCACATTATAGTGGTACAGAAGCTTGAGGCTGAGGCTTAAATACACCCCAAGGTAACGCATCGACCCCCGCATTGGTGGGATCTCTAGACCCGTATGCCAGGCTTCCACCGCAGTGGACCGCAACGGGAGAAGTTCAGATTTATCGCAATTAACACGCAAGCCAGAAATGTCCCCAAAAGAGTGAACAAGTGCCAGGACCCGTCCTAAATCCTGACAGGGATGTTCAAGATAAAGGAGAATATCATCAGCAAACAGATTAATTCGACTCTCCCAGGCGAATACCCCGAAGAGACAGGTCCCCACGAATTTTAGCGGCCAAGGGTTCAATGGCTAACACAAAAAGGAGCGGCGACAACGGGCAGCCCTGTCGCGTCCCCCAGCCCAATGCAAACGGAGCAGTAAACTGACTATTTACTAAAAGCCTTGCCTGAGGTCGGATATATAAGCTACAGATCCATTGATGAATGGGACCCTCAATGCCAAACTGGCATAAGACCCAGAAAAGATATTGCCAGGATATACCATCAAAGGCCTTTTCCATGTCCAAACCAACTATAGCTAATGTACCCGTCAATCCTCGCCTGGAATGAAGAGCCATCAAAGCCCGAGCCAGGTTCATGGATGTATAGCGGCCCGGCACAAACCCGGCCTGGTCCTCATGAATCAAAAGCGGCAAAAAGGCATTCAACCTGTGCGCCAAGATCGCGGCAAAGAGCTTAGCGTCCTAATTAAGAAGAGAAATGGGGCGATAGGACCCCACCCGTGCCGGGTCCTTGCATGGTTTAGGCAACAGCACAACGTGAGCCAAATTTGGGGTCCCCAAACCCCTCTCCCCGGACAGCGCATTAAACGCTATCGCCAAGACGCTGGTCCAACAAGATCTTGTAGTATTTGGAGCCAAACCATCAGGGCCAGGTGCTTTAGTTAACTTAAGCTTCTTAATACCAAGCTACACCTCCCCAGGACTAATAGGTGCATTTAAGGCGACCAGCTGAGCAGCCGTCAGTCGAGGCAGCTTGAGCCCTTGAAAAAAAGCATCTCTTTAGGTATCCGCGAATGGACGGTTAGCATACAGAGATTCATAAAAGTTAACGACTTGTTGCTGAATCTGCTGCGCCTGAGTGAAACGAGTTCCCTGCGTGTCCTGAATAGACAAAATACCCTGCGCGGGGGGTAGACCAGATTGGCCAATAGCCGCCGTCTTACCCCCCCAGGAGTACAATTTATACCATTGAAAATAAATATCTTGAGAGGCCCTCTGCATCAAAATGGTATCAATCTGGCCCCGTACAGTCAGCAGGTGAAGTTTATCATCCGCGGAGAGGGAAGTGCAATATCGCGCCCTCAGATGTCGAAGCTCCCCCGAGAGAGCCAATAAGTCAGCATCCAGTTTTTTCCGCTTGCGAGAGAGATAAGCAATAATGAACCCCCGCAGAACCGCCTTGGAAGCCTCCCAAAAGATGACAGGGAGGACGTCATCAGTATTATTATGAGAACTATACTTCAGCCACTGTTCCCGAAGATATTTATGAAATTCTAGATCTCTAAAAAGGTAACACGGAAATTTCCAATGTCGTTCCCCCGACTCCAGCGTAAACTGAAGTTCCATAACAACTGGTGAGTGATCCGACAAGGGAACCTCCTCAATGTCAATCCGTGACACCCTAGGGAGCAGAGAGGTCGAGACCAATAGGTAGTCCAACTGGGCATAGACATTGTGGGGGTGAGAGTAAAAAGTGTAGGTACGTTCCGTTGGATGCAAAATCCTCCAGGAGTCCAGTAACTGCAACTGGCTAAGCAAAAAGTTTATTCCCTTGGCTCCATGATCCCTCGCACCCGCCTTTGCTGGACTACAGTCCAAGGCGGGATCTACAGTAATATTAAAGTCCCCTCTACCAGTGGCTGGTAGTCAGGATACATGGCTATCCTGGCAAGCAAAGCCGAAAAAAATTTATGATCATACACATTAGGAGCATACAGATTACATAATAACCATTTGTGCCCCCATAATTCCCCCAGCGCTATAACAAAGCGATCTTCCTGGTCTTGGAGGACTTTATGAGTGTGGAATGGCAATTGCTTATGAATAAGTATAGCAACCCCTCGCTTCTGAGTACCAAAAGAGGACGAGCATACCTCACCCACCCATTCTCTCCAAAGCTTAAGGTATTCAGCAGGGGAGAAGTGGGTCTCCTGCACAAATGCGATATCCTTCCCCCTCCTGCGAAACCAGTTCAAAACCTTCTTTCTCTTGACAGGGGAGTGAATCCCGTCCACATTTAATGTGGTTATAGTCAACTTAGTCATTTGGAGAAATACTCCCAGAGACAGTAGCAGACAGTGAACGGGAGGCACTAACACAGTGAACGGGAAACCCCCCAGCTAGGCCTCCCATCCAAGAAAATTGGAGCAGTGGCACCCTATAGGACTCCAGTGCCTCCAAAAGAGTGGTAGCCCTCCCCCAGAAACCTGACATGAGAACCCATGGAAGCCTCCCCTGCAATCCCACAGTCATCCACCTCACATACCCATACACAAGCACACCATCCACCGTCCAACTCACCCACTCAAACACCTCTCCCCCACCCGATCTCTCCCATCCCCAGGGGCACCCCCAACCCCCCCTTACAAAAAAGAAAAAACAAAGAGCAATAAACTGAGCTCTCAGAACCTGGAGCAACCTAACGTCCACTACTGAGCTCTCATAGACTCAGAGTCCCCCATAGCGAGAACAACTGCTAATAATATGACAGGAGAATCTAACCACCGCTGGGCTAGAGAGTAGCTCACTGTCAGTCCAATGTGGATAGTCTGCATCAGCAGGGAAGAAATAAAGATCTCTAAGTTCTGGATGAAACAGTCCAGCCCTCGGGACCAACAGCAGAAAAAGGGCTCAGCCGCAACACCAGGCCCCGTATATCCCGGGCAATGCAAGTCACCACTTCACGTGCCAGCCGAAACCAGACAATTCAACTCTGAGGGGCTTAGAAATGCAAGCCTCCGACCTCCGATAGCACTCACAGGCAGCTGAAGGCCGCAGAGAAGAGAGAAAAAAAAGTTGCTGAAAGCAGACTGCCAAGTCAAACGGCCAGGTCAGCTGCAGGGGCTCCTCCATCGGCAGGCACAGGCTCGGTCCGGGAATGTGTGGGGCTTCCCTTCCCTCCAGATTCGCAGGGACACCGGGTATACTAGCGCAAAGCGCACTCCACGTCAGTGGAACGCTGTGCAGAGGGGCATCATTTCTTTGTGAAGGGAAGCCACGTGGAGAGAGTAGTCATTAAATAACAACAGCTTCCTCCCTTCATACTCCAGCTGACCCAATTTCCGATAGGCTTGAAGTATGAGCTCTTTCTCTTTCCAGTTAATATATTGAGCGATCGCTGCTCGGGTACGGTTGTTATCCCCCGAGCATGGCCCCATGCGATGCGCTCTCTCACAGATGAATCTAGCCACTGGCGTCTCCAGACCCAGCCGAGTCGGGAGCCAAGTTTGAAAAAAAATGACAGAGATCCTGATCCGCCCGGAGCTCCAGCAGACCCACCACCCGTAAGTTGTTTCGGCGCTGGCGGTTTTCCTGGTCGTCCAGTCGGGTAGTTAGTGCGGCCACTTGAGCCTGCAGGGCAAGCACGCTATTGTGATCCTGTATCGCTGCATCTTCCCCATCGGAATCCGAGTCGTCTGAGCCTCAAAGCGCTCATTAATTCCATCCACCGCTGACTGCAGTTTATGCAGACGATCTTCTAGTGCCGCGAGATTTCTTGAGCCCATTCACCCCACTGTGCTGGAGCAGAAATTGGAGTTGGGGACGCCGCCATTTTAGCCCCAGGCAAGGCCGACTTATGCTTTGGTGTCTTCACCGATCTTAATGGCATACCGGGTGTCTGCTGTCCCACAGAATACCCCACTCACACCCACTACCGTAGGAAAAGTGCCGGTGGAGGTAAAAACAGGCAAGCAGTGTTTTGAAGAGAGTTAAGCAGGTTTTAGGAGACCCGAGGTCGGAGAGCTCGAAGAGCATACATCCGATCAAGGCAGATGCATCACGTGACCCCCCCTGCTGCGTTGATATTAAAATGACATTTGACTGGAATAGATAGTGATTTTAGTAAACAGGACACGCGTACAATATGACACAGATATTATGAACCAATTAATAAACTGATAAATGTAATGACGTTTGTAAGTGACCAATAAAAACTAACAATATGATATGTGCCAACGTGGCCTCAGGCTATCAAGAATTGTATAAGATACAGCCTTTGTGATTATGTAAGGAGGACAGACATTCAGGTATACTCAAGCGCTTGAGGCATACTATCTGTCAGCTCCATATGCTTTAAGGATTTGCTCTTGTAACCTGTTATTGATTGTTAATAAAATATATATTAATTATAATAGCATATTGAGTTTCCGTGAAGTCAGGTACTGAAGGCCGTAAACAGGCGGCTTTTCACCATTGACCTCAGTTCTTGTAGGTAGTCTACACAAGCCATGTGCAGTGTGCAGAATCACGGAAAATCATTCTTGGGCAGAAGGCAGCTTTTCTAGATAAGTACAAAGTTTCTCTGGGGTGCCCGGGGTGACTGTCCAATTATTTATTGATTTTATTTATTTCGTATTCTAGCCCATCCTCCCCGAAGCTCAGTACAGGTTACATCAGGACATTCACAAGCGAGGACATGACTGGTGGGGGGTAAATGTTGAAATTCCACAGAGACTAAGGTCGAGATTAGTCATTAAATAAAGGGGCTCAAAGGAGGGTTACAGAAAGGGGGAGGCAGTCTGCCAGAGTCTATTTAGCTGAAAAGTATGGTCTTCACTGCTCTTCGGAATGTCATCAGTGAGTTCTGAGATTTTATCTGATCAGGCAACTGGTTCCAAAGCAGAGGGATAAAATGACTGTACAGCATTTCCAGGCCATTTCCATCTGGAGAGATTTTCCCTGGAGGATGCACAGTCGTCTTTCCACGGCTGAGCGAAGGGGGCAATTGGGGGTGTACTGGTGTAGTTTGGAAGCTATATACGGAGGGGTTATGTTGTGGAATCTTTTGTGAGCGATGACTAGAGTTTTGAAAATACAGTATTTCCTGATAGGTAGCCAATGTTCTGCTTGAAGAGCTGGAGAGGTGGGGTCGTGGTAGTTGAGGTCATATAGGAGTCGGATTGCTGCATTTTGGACCCACTGAAGCCGTTTGAGTTCCTTTGTGGTGATGCCGTTGAAGAGAGAGTTGCAATAGTCTAGTCTAGAGAGTAATTAGGCATGGATGAGCTGGGTTAAGTCGGGTTTGGAGAGGTAAGGCTTAATCCTTCGGAATTGTCATTGGTAATAGAAGGAGCTGAGAGGGATAAGTGGCCATCCAGTATCACCCCGAGGCTGCGTACCTGGTCATTTGCTGTTAGGGAGGTTGATTCCCAGGTTAATGTTGGGCGGGTGAAGTTGGTGCTTCTCTTCCCGATCAGAGGAGTTCGGTTTTAGAGGTGTTCAACTGGAGTTTGTTGGCTGTCATCCAGTTCTTTAAGTCAGAGAGGAAGTGTTGGAGTTTGGAGAGCTGGGAAGATCAGTTTTCACCAAGCGGAAGCAGTAGCTGGAGGTTGTCAGCATAGGAGTGGATTTTAATGTTCTGTTTGTGAGCAAAATCTATAATTGGCCTAATGTAGAGGTTGAACAGGAGAGGGGACAATAGGGCACCTTTGGGGACCCTGTATTTGATGGGTTTGTGATCAGATTGTATGTATTACCGATAGGAGAAAATGTTAGCAAAAAAGTGAATGAATCACAAAAATTCACAGGAATCTGGGGTCCATTAGATTCTTTTGTTAAACAGCTTTAATAGCATTGTGAACCTGCCAAATTAAGGATTTCCTATTCTGCATACAAATCCAGAGAGGGAGGGAGGGAGGGAAGAGGGTTGTTATTTTGTATTTCATATATAGTAAATAAGTGCTTTTAAGAAATGTTATGGACAATTTGTAGTGCTTTCTGTAAGATGTTTTTATAAAATCAATAAAAATTTTAAATAAAAAGATTTGCTTGGGCCTAATAGTACAGTTTGTGTTCTTTGGTGGAAGAAGGAGGTGAACCATGTGTGGGTGGAGTTCTTGATTTCAATAGGAGTTGGTGATCGATTGTGTCAAAGGCTATGCTTAAGTCGAGTAGCACTAGCATAGCGTCGCTCCCTTTATCTAGTATTGACCAACTGTCTTCAATAATATCCAGGAGGACGGACTCCGTGCTATGTCCTACCCGGAAACCAGATTGGAAGGGGGATAGGGCCAGGGTTCCATGCTCTTCTATTAATGGTAGTAGACAGTGTCCAGGCTAGTGGGATTGTTGTTTCTATCTCCCTGAAGAGGTGGATTGTCAGGGTGAATAGGCGTTAGATCTATTTGGAAATCTCTGTAGGAGTTATGTGTAGGATGTTTTTTTTTCTTCTAGAATGGCAGTTCTGTAGGAGGCTGAGAGGTTTTTCCTGTGGATCTTAGTCTCCTCATTTTGGTTCTTGATCCACTGCCTTTTAGCTTGCTGTAGCGTACTTTTGAGGGTTAATAGGTTGCTGGTAAACCAGAGGGCTGGATGTTTGTTGGTGGAAAGTTGGACTGTTCTCTTCCGGGCCATGCCATTGTAGAGGGACTGGATTCCTGAGTGCCAGGTGGTGGCAGTCAGGCTGATGGAGTGGGGATATTGGTTGTAGGTATTACTGAGGTCTCTGATGCCAATGGCCATGATTTGAGGATTGATCAAGTCTCTTATCTGAGTTTTTGTGGGGTTTTTTTTGGGGGGGGGTCCATTGGGTGGGATGTGGATAAGTGTAAAGTGATGCATGTCGGTAACAAAAATCTCATGCACGAATACAGTATGTCCGAGGTAGTACTTGGAGAGACCTCCCAGGAAAATCTTGGGAGTTCTGATCAACAAGTCGATGAAGCTGTCCGTGCAATGTGCGGCAGCAGCGAAAAGGGCGAACAGAATGCTAGGAATGATAAAGAAGGGGATCATAAACAGATCGGAGAAGGTTATCATGCCACTGTACTGGGCTATGGTGCGCCTTCACTTGGAGTACTGCGTCCAGTACTGGTCGCCGCACATGAAGGAGGACACGGTACTACTCGAAAGGGTCCAGAGAAGAGCGACTAAGATGGTTAAGGAGCTGGAGGAGTTGCTGTACAGCGAAAAGATTAGAGAAACTCGGCCTCTTCTCCCTCGAACAGAGGAGATTGAGAGGGGACATGATTGAAACATTCAAGGTACTGAAGGGAATAGACTTGATGGAAAAGAACAGGTTGTTCACTCTCTCCAACGAGAACGAGAGGGCACTCTCTAAAATTGAAAGGGGATAGATTCCGTACGAACGTAAGGAAGTTCTTCTTCACCCAGAGAGTGGTAGAAAACTGGAACGCTCTTCCGGTGTCTGTCATAGGGAAACCATCTCCAGGGATTCAAGACCAACTGTTGACTCCATAAAAATAGAATTTATGGACTGGGACAGGCAAACTCAGGAAGATATTCAGCAGCTTCAACAATTTAAGGTAGCAATGATTAAAGATAATACTTCAATACACAGATAATTCGAACTAATGGAAAATTTCAATTGACGATTAAACCTTCAGATCTTGAACTTTCCATTAATCCCTGGACATTGTCATTCCTCCAATTAATAAGATATATTACCTTCCTAATAAAAAGAGTCTTCAAAGTGGTTCTAATGCTGAAAAATCCAATAGAAAAGGAATACAGATTGATTTTGAAAATGTATCTGTTCTTTTGGAACAAACTATATCAAAATCTACTGAGAGCGCCACACTTTTAGTGACTTTTACATTTGAGCAAGATATGAATATGATTCAAAAATTTTCAAAAGCTTTTTGGGGATCAAATAATTTGGGTTTATCCTGATCTTTCAGGATCTACTCAGGAATAAAGGAAAATGTTTCTTTCCATACGACAGGATACTATCAAACTAGGAGCTAGCTGGTCTTGTACTTGGGAACTAAATATACCTTTTTTTCCCCCAGACCATTTGAAACAGTTTCTAGAAGTCATCAAGGACTGACTTAGGGTATTAGAATATAAATGAAGAGCATACTCACATTATTGTCTTTTCCTTAAAATATAACTTAATTTGTTTCTCCAAATTGGTTTTATGACCATTCCCCACAATTTGAGTTCTAAGGAAGGGTAAATGATTTTTCTTTTTTTCATTGTTAAATCAGCAGTTTCCTTAATTTGTTTCTTTCCCTGTTTTTTATGTAACAAGGTGTTCTTGTGAATTGTAATTGAAATAAATAAGTGAATTTTTAAGAACATAAGAAGTTGTCGCTGCTGGGTCAGACCAGTGGTCCATCGTACCCAGCAGTCCGCTCCCGCGGCAGCCCCCAGGTCAAAGACCAGTGCCCTAAGTGAGACCAGCCCTACCTGCATAAGCTCCGGTTCAGCAGGAACTTGTCTAACTTTGTCTTGAATCCCTGGAGGGTGTTTTCCCCTACGACAGCCTCCGGAAGAGCGTTCCAGTTTTCCACCACTCTCTGGGTGAAGAAGAACTTCTTTATGTTTGTACAGAATCTGTCCCCTTTTAATTTTAGAGAGTGCCCTCTCGTTCTCTCTACCTTGGAGAGGGTGAACAATCTGTCTTTATCTACTAAGTCTATTCCCTTCAGTATCTTGAATGTTTCTATCATGTCCCCTTTCAGTCTCCTCTTTTCAAGGGAGAAGAGACCCAGTTTCTCTAATCTCTCACTGTACAGCAACTCCTCCAGCCCCTTTAACATTTTAGTCGCTCTTATCTGGACCTTTTCAAGTAGTACCGTGTCTTTCTTCATGTACGGCGACCAGTGCTGGATGCTGTATTTCAGGTGAGGGCATACCATGGCCCGGTACAACAGAATGATAACCTTTTCCGATCTGTTCGTGATCCCCTTCTTAATCATTCCTAGCATTCTGTTCACCCTTTTTGCCGCTGCCACTGCCACGCATTGCGTAGACAGCTTCATTGATTTGTCGACCAGTACTCCCAAGTCTCTTTCCTGGGGGGTCTCTCCAAGTACCACCCTGAACATCCTGTATTCGTGTATAAGATTTTTAGTATCGACATGCATCACCTTACACTTATCCATGTTGAACCTCATCTGCCATGTCGCAGCCCATTTCTTGAGCGTGTTTATGTCATATTGAATGTGTTCGTAATCCTCCCGTATTTTCACTACTCTGAATAACTTTGAATCGTCTGCAAATTTAATCACCTCATTCATCGTACCAATTTCCAGATCGTTTAGAAATATGTTGAAGAGCACGGGTCCAAGCACCGAAACTGTGGCACTCCACTGGTGACGCTTTTCCAGTCCAAGTATTGTCCATTTACTCCCACTCTTTGTTTCCTATCCACCAGCCAATTTTTAATCCACATATTTTACCCTCGATTCCATGGCTCGCAATATTTCGAAGTAGTCGATCATGCGGAACCTTGTCGAAAGCCTTCTGAAAATCCAGATATACAATGTCAACCGGGTTACCCTTGTCTATCCGCCTGTTTACTCCCTCGAAGAAGTGTAGCAAGTTGTCAAGCAAGATCTTCCTCTGCTAAAGCAATGCTGGCTGGTCCTCATCAGATCATGTCCGTCAAGGTACTCAATGAAGCGGTCCTTTATCAGCGCCTCTACCATCTTTCCTAGTACCGAGGTGAGACTCACCAGTCTGCAGTTTCCCGGATCACCCCTTGAACCTTTCTTGAAGATCAGTGTAACATTTGCCACCTTCCAGTCTTCCGGAACCCTTCAAAATTTGATCGACATATTAGCTCTTTATAATGCGGAAGCACCTTAAGCATGGATGCACGGAGGCTGCGACTTCGGTGGCGACTCCGCCCCTCCCTCCATCTAACAGGACCAAAGAGAGCACAAAAATAACAGAAGCAGGCATACAGACACTCAGCATCCGGACTGTGGTTGGCGGTTGTTCAGGCTGGGGAGGAGGCAAAAGGAGTGATTTAAGGGTAGATGGGAGAAGGGGGCTGCAGCTGAAGCGTCTCAGTGCACGAGAACGAAAGATAGACACAAAGACAGACAAAGGGGGCCAGGGAGAGAGACAGACAGAAAAAACAGACAGGGGGCCAGAGAAAGACAGACAAACAGGGGGCCAGGGAGAGAGACAGAAAGAAAGACAGACAGGGGGCCAGGGAGAGAGACAGGGGGCCAGGGAGAGAGGCAGACAGAAAGAAAGACAGACAGACAAAGGGGGCCAGGGAGAGAGACAGACAGACAGAAAGAAAGACAGACAGACAGACAAAGGGAGCCAGGGAGAGAGACAGACAGACGGAAAGAAAGAAAGACAGACAGACAAAGGGGGCCAGGGAGCGAGACAGACAGACAGAAAGACATACAGACAAAGGGAGCCAGGGAGAGAGACAGACAGACAGACAAAGGGAGCCAGGGAGAGAGACAAACAGAAAGACAGACAGGGGCTAGGGAGACAGACAGAAAGACAGACAGACAAGGGGCCCGGGAGACAGACAGACAGAAAGACAGAAAGACAAGGGGCCAGGGAGAGAGACAGACAGAAAGTCAGACAGACAAAGGGCCAGGGAGAGATACAGACAGAAAGTCAGACAGACAAGGGGCCAGGGAGAGAGACAGACAGAAAGTCAGACAGACAAGGGGCCAGGGAGAGAGACAGACAGAAAGTCAGACAGACAAGAGGCCAGGGAGAGAGACAGACAGAAAGTGAGACAGACAAGGGGCCAGGGAGAGAGACAGAAAGAAAGACAGACAGACAAGGGGCCAGGGAGAGAGACAAACAGAAAGACAGACAGACAGGGGGTCAGAGAGAGACAGACAGAAAGAAAGACAGACAGGGTCAGGGAGAGAGACAGAAAGAAAGACAGACAGGGTCAGGGAGAGAGACAGAAAGAAAGACAGACAAGGGGCCAGGGAGAGAGACAGACAGAAAGACAGACAGACAAGGGGCCAGTGAGAGAGACAGACAGACAGGGGGGCCAGAGAGAGACAGACAAAAAGAAAGACAGACAGGGGCCAGGGAGAAAGACAGACAGAAAAACAGACAGGGGGCGAGAGAGACAGACAGACAGAAAAACAGACAGGGGGCGAGGGAGAGAGACAGACAGAAAAACAGACAGGGGGCGAGGGAGACAGAGACAGACAGAAAAACAGACAGAGGGTGAGGGAGAGAGGCAGACTGAAAGACAAGGGGCCAGGGAGAGAGACAGAAAGAAAGAGACAGGGTCAGGGAGAGAGACAGACAGACAGAAAGACAGACAGATTGCGGGCAGGGAGAGAGACAGACTGCGGGCAGGGAGAGAGACAGACAGAAAGACAAGGGGCCAGGGAAAGAGACAGACAGAAAGACAGACAGACAAGGGGCCAGGGAGAGAGACAGACAGACAGGGGGCCAGGGAGAGAGACAGACAGAAAGAAAGACAGACAGCAGACAGGGAGACAGACAGGGGCCAGGGAGAGAGACAGAAAGACAGACAGAGAAGGGGCCAGGGAGAGAGACAGAAAGACAGACAGACAAGGGGCCAGGGAGAGAGAGAGACAGAAAGACAAGGGGCCACGGAGAGAGACAGACAGAAAGACAAGGGGCCAGGGAGAGAGACAGTCAGAAAGACAAGGGGCCAGGGAGAGGGACAGACAAAAAGACAGACAGACAAGGGACCAGGGAGAGAGACAGACAGAAAGACAGACAGACAGACAAGGGGCCAGGGAGAGAGACAGACCAGTGGCGTACCTAGGGTATGTGGCACCCGGGGCCCATCATTTTTTGACACCCCCCCCCCCCCATGTAAAAATTTTTTTTTTTTTTTTTTTTGCAATAACCATGAAATGGAATAAATGGTCAGAATAGAAACAGGCAGTGAAAATTTTCTTTTATTGAACCTCATATATGTAACCATTATTCCAAACATAACAAAACATAAATTATGTCTAAATTGTCATGACATTAGAAGTACATATGGAGTAGTTGCAGGCAGTGGCGTACTTAGGGTATGTGGCACCCAGGGCCCATCATTTTTTGACACCCCCCCCATCTATATGAAAAATATGATTTTTAGTACCAATCTACATATCGCACCACAAGAGTGTACCTAGGAAAAGGCTGCATCTTAAACACTGCAGTGAGCACTAGAACACCAACACATACATTGTAAAACTAAACAAGCCAGATCCCGCACAGTCAATTGGTCCTGTAGTCAATGCCAACTGAAAACTATGTCTTTTTCATACACACAGAACAGAGATACACCCTCGCCCAAAATGGAATAATCACAAACTAAAAATAGAAATATGTAGACAAAAGTTAAACTGATCCTCCAAGAAACCAGACCCTGGATACAATGCAACACCACAAAAAACAGTAACACATGTCCTCTAATACAGTGCAAAATATAAAGACAGTAGATGTAAATTTGAAAAAACTGATACATAACAATCACCACTTTATAAATTAACAAATAAAAATAAAACAAATAATGAGATATAAAAAAATACAATTTTATTGGACTAATCCCCGTAAGCTCGGTCCCCATCCCCGCAAACCACCTGATTCCATCCACACAAGCCTTGAATTGTTTATATTAAAGTATAAAAAGAAACAATATTCTGTACAATTGTCAATTTATAAATCAGCGTCTTCTCCCCACTCTCTTCCCCATTTCCCTTCAGCATCCTCAGCCCACTCTCTCTCCACTTTCCTTCAGCGCACGCACATAAAAACAAGCAAGTAATTTTATATCATTTTCATTCTATTCATTCATAGAAATTAAAGTCTAGATAATGCCAGTCACATAACAAAACATGATTTTACAAAAATAATTCCCTGCAGTCAAGCCTGCAAGGATTATTAGATGTCTTTCAGCAGTTCCCCTCCCTCCCTCCCCCTTACCTTTGTGGCCAAGTCAAAATGATCTACCAACAATAAAATTTTAAAAACACAAAGCACGCTGTACGCAGAGAAAATGTTAATTATCATTTATATTCCGCGGGTTTTCAAAGAGGTCAAGGCAGATGACTTTATGCAATGTCACCTCAGTAACAACTATACAAAAATAGACAAATATTCCCCCTCCCTTTTTACTAAACTGCGATAGCGGTTTTTAGCGTAGGGAGCTGCGCTGAATGCCCCACGCTGCTCTCGACGCTCATAGGCTCCCTGCGCTAAAAAACTCTATTGCGGTTTAGTAAAAGGGGGCCATAGTGCAAAATATAGACAGCAGATATAAATTTTCAAATCGGACACATTTTGATCACTAAGTTGAAAATAAAATCATTTTTCCTACTTTTTTGTCTGGTGATTTCATGAGTCTCTGGTCCTTCTTCTGATCCTTCTTCTTTCTCTCTCCCCCTGGCTCCCCTCTTTATTTCTGCCTTTCTTTCTCTCTCCTCCTGGCCCCCCTCTTTCTTTCTGCCTTTCTTTCTCTCCCCCTTGACCCCCCTCTTTATTTCTGCCTTTCTTTCTCTCCCCTTGGTCCCCCTCTTTCTTTCTGCCTTTCTTTCTCTCTCCCCCTGGCCCTCCTCTTTCTTTCTGCCTTTCTTTCTCTCCCCCTTGACCCCCTCTTTATTTCTGCCTTTCTTTCTCTCCCCTTGGTCCCCCTCTTTATTTCTGCCTTTCTTTCTCTCCCCTTGGTCCCCCTCTTTCTTTCTGCCTTTCTTTCTCTCTCCCCCTGGCCCCCCCTCTTTATTTTTTCCTTTCTTTCTCTCTCCCCCTAGCCTGCACAAAGCCATCGTGCCGATTTCTCCACTTCCACGATTCTTTCCCTACCCTCACCCCCAAGCCAGCAGCCGATTTCTCCCTGCTCCTTCCCCGATGTCCTGAACTTCATCGGGCAGCAGCAGCATTCACAATTCACTGATGTTGCCCGCTTCAGGCCTTCCTCTCTGTCGGGTCCTGTCTTCATGAAAACTGGAAGTAGGCAGGACCCGGCAGAGAACAAGGCCTGAAGCCGGCAACAGCAGCGAATTGTAAACGCTGCTGCTGCCCGAAGAAGGTAATGGAGCACCGAGGCAGTCCGCTTCTCCCCCCTCCCAGCCGAACCCCCGCTGACCCTCCTATCTCCCCCCCCCCCGTGAACCTTTCCGACCTTCCCAGCGAGAGCAGCAAACCTCCTTCGCGGCTTTCTCCTCCCTCTGCCGCGTTACTGATGACGTCATCAGTGATGCGGCAGAGGGAGGATAAAGCCGACGCTACTGGAGGGAGGTTTGCTGCTTTCGCTGGGAGGGTCAGAAAGGTTCACTTGGGGGGGGGGGAGAGAGATAGGATGGTCAGCGGGGTTTCGGCTGGGAGGGGGGAGAAGCGGTCTGCCTTGGTGCTCCAAGGCCTGGCGCCATTACCTTTTTCGATAATGGCGCCGATGCTGCTTTCGCTGGGAGGGTAGGAGCGCGATAGGGACCGGGCCAGCTGTGCACCCCCCCCTAAGGCGGCACCCGGGATGGACCTCCCCCTCGCCCCCCTTGGTACGCTACTGCCCTGGGGAAACAGCCTGCAACAAGATCGCGCGATGCCAGAGATTTTTGCCTGCTTCGGCTGTTTCCTCCGCCGCGGTCCCGCCCCTCCTCTGACATCAGAGGAGGGGCAGGACCGTGGCGGAGGAAACAGTCGAAGCAGGCAAAGATCTCTGGCATCGCGATCTTGCTGCAGGCTGTTTCCAGACGCGACACCCGGCGCAGGGGGGGGTAACTGGACCGGACCGGGAGCACCCCCTCAGGGCTTGGTACCCGGGGCGGACCGCCCCCCCCCGCCCCCCCCTTGGTACGCCACTGAGACAGACAGACAGACAGAAAGACAGACAGACAAGGGACCAGGGAGAAAGACAGAAAGACAGGGGGCCAAGGAGAGAGACAGAAAGACAGGGGGCTAGGGAGAGAGACAGACAGAAAGACAGACAGAGGGCCAGGGAGAGAAACAGACAGAAAGGCAGACAGACAGGAGAGACAGACAGAAAGACAGACAGCGGGAGGGAGAGTGATAGAAAGAAAGAAAGATAGACAGCAGGAGGGAGAGAGACAGAAAGAAAGGAAGAAAGAGACAGGGGCAGGGAGAGAGACAGAAAGACAGACAGACAGACATATATTCTAGCACTTGTTAATGTAATGGACTTAAACACTACTATACTCTAAAATCTAACTACTATGATCACTACTTACTTCAAACTATACCCTTTGCCTATATTCTTCAGGATATAAATAACTCTGTTCTAGCCAAACGCTTCTATCGTCAAACTGTGATTTTTCTTTCCTTAAGCAGCAACCCTTATAATACCCATGCACTGAGAAGTACCAAAAGCTATATCAACCAAAGTGCAGAACAATGTTTTTAAGTAGTGTGACATCAAAGGAAAGAAAGAACCATCAAGTCCAGAATGTGATGAAGCAAGGCCCATCTCAATTGACTAAAGTTGCTTGTATTGATAAAAAACAATTGCAAAAAGATTCTTCAATGAATTTTAAAAAAATGATTAAAGTAAAAAAAATAAGAAGAATTATAAGAATTCTATCACGTACATTAAACTTGGGCAATGGATACAGCAACTTTTTTGGCCTTTACCCTTTTTCATGTGTCTTTCGATCAAGGGTGATAATATAAAGCAAGAGCTGGCAAGGTATATCCTCCAAAGCACACTTCAATACTGCTCTTGTCTGGCAAGGGTCTCCATAGGTACAGCTTTTGAACACATATAAATGAAGTAAAAAAATGTTTTCAAATAACTGATCTCTGCTTACCTCCAGGATGTGTTGCACCAAAAGACTGATCAATCTGCTCTATTGTTGGAGCTATTGCTTGAGAATTAAAGTGAACACCACTGAAAAGAATACAAAATAACAATTATTAATTCACTAAGAAAGAAATGTACTCATTTGCTTTGCACGTTATTTTGTTAATCATATTTGGATCTCAACAGCAAACTAACTTATAGTTTTACTAGGGCTCGATTGCCTCCATACTAGTACTATATTTGATACACACATCTATGTCAGAGTTTCTCAATCTAGTCTTCAGCTAATTAGGTTTCCAGGATTTCCACAATGAAAATGCATGACATTTAAATATGCTGTGTCCATCGAATGTAATCTATCTCATGCATATTTGTTATGCATATCCTGAAAAACAAACTGAATGGATATGTCCCAAGGGCTGAGAACCACTGATCTATGCCAGGTCTCTCATTTTAAAGAGCTGAAAGGTATTCAAAAACTGGCCACCCAGGAAATATTTAAATTATTATTAATATATTCATTGACTTCATGCTACCCAAACCTGTTATGGCATCCATTCGGTATATTATATATCAGCAACATATTCATAACTTGTTGAAACTTCCGCCCCCACTAATTAAAAATCTACATAAGCTAGCAATAGACTATTCTTAATATCTGACTGGCATCCAACTGACAAATCTGGATACAAACATTGAGTGAGACAGTAGGCAGGCACAGAAAATAAATGACTGGATGGGGATCCAGAACGACACAACTATCTACTAGAAAAGATATTAGCAAGAAACAAACCTAATTTCTTTTTCTAGTACAATAGGTGTGTCATTATAAATGGATGAGATCTACAAAAGCAGTCCCAAAAATCTGCACTGGCTGTAACACTGAGGATCCAAAGGCAGAGTCCGCCCTTGCTGCTATATTCACTCTGTAAAAATTGGAAAATGGATCATTCCATGTCAAGTGGACAAATACTGAAAACCGCCTATGCTCGACCCCCATGAAATCCAACCAAATTTTACAGGGGTGTTGTCTAGGGTCTCAAATGAAACTCTGCAAACATTTTTGGATCTATCTCAATTTGGTCAGAAGCTAGGGGTGGTTGAACAAAAGCAATCGATCCACTCCCATGCCTCGTGTGACCTAAAGCACCAACTTTGCTTAAGCACTGCGGCAGAAGGAAACTACCTAGAGTCTGAAATTTTACAGTTTGGAACAACACCTTGGGGCAAGTTTCTTTGCCAAGTTTGAAATCTTTTACGAACATGCTTCCATTTCTACAGGTCAGCAAAGTAGGCAAAAAAAATTCACGAATGAAAATTTTTGGCACAGTTTGGCTCCATACTGCTGCTGGTAGGTAAGTCAGCTGAGGGTACAACTTTACCAGCAGACATGTACCATGAGGTACTTCCAAGATTTTGCAATATGAGCTTTTACAGTCAAGTGAAGTTGAAGATATGACCATCCAAACAATATGGCTTTATGCATTTGTGTGTAGTTTTTGGGTTTTTTTTTTTTTAATATCATCTGAAAGAGCATGTTTTTTTGCTACAGAAGCTATCGTGTTTCATCTTGGACCCATAAGAACATAAGCCGTGCCTCTGCTGGGTCAGACCTGAGGTCCATCATGCCCAGCAGTCCACTCACGCAGCGGCCCATCAGGTCCAGGACCCGTATACTAACCCTCTATCCATACCCTTATATCCCCTTTTCCTTCAGAAAATTGTCCAATCCCTTCTTGAATTCCAATACCATACCCTGTCCTATCACTCCCTCTGGAAGCGCGTTCCAGGTGTCCACCACCCGTTGGGTGAAGAACTTCCTAGCATTGGTTCTGAATTTGTCCACTTTTAATTTTTTGGAATGCCCTCTCGTAGTTGTCGAAAGTTTGAAGAATCTGTCCCTCTCCACTTTCTCTATGCCCTTCGTGATCTTATAAGTCTCTATCAAATCCCCTCTAAGTCTCCGCTTCTCCAGCGATAAAAAGCCCCAGTCTCTCTAATCTTTCAGCGTATGAAAGGTTTTCCATACCTTTTATCAAATGCATCGCTCTCTTCTGAACCATCTCGAGTATCGCCATATCCTTCTTTAGGTACGGCGACCAATATTGGACGCAGTACTCCAGATGCGAGTAGTGGCCCTTCACTCCTACCCTCTGCTTTCTGCCCGCCAACCAATTCCTGATCCATCTGTGTACGTCTCCTTCCATCCCATGGTTCTTTAGTTTCCGAAGTAGGCGTTCATTGGGTACCTTGTCAAAGGCTTTTTAGAAGTCTAAGTATACAATGTCTATGGGGTCCCCTTTGTCCATCCGTTTGTTAACTCCTTCGAATAAGTGCAATAAGTTCATCAGGCACGATCTTCCCTTGCAGAAGCCATGTTGGCATGTTTTCATAAATTTATGCCTCTCTAGATGCTCCTCGATGCTATCTTTTATCAGCGCTTCCGCCATTTTCCCCGGAACCGAGGTCAGACTTACCGGTCTATAGTTCCCCGGGTCACCTCTCGATCCTTTTTTAAAGATGGGTGTAACATTGGCTATCTTCCAATCCTCTGGGATCACGCCTGTTTTCAGGGATAGATTACAAACCTGCTGTAGTAGTTCCGCTATTTCCTCCTTTAGTTCTTTCAATACTCTAGGGTGGATTCCGTCCGGGCCCAGCGATTTGTCAGATTTTCATTTTTCTATCTGCCTGTGTACGCCCTCAAGGCTTACTTCCATGGATGTTAATTTCTCTGCTTGGTCTCCTTTGAAGATTTGTTCAGGTTCTGGTATGATGGATGTGTCTTCTTTTGTAAATACTGACGAAAAGAACATGTTTAATCTTTCTGCCACTTCTTTCTCCTCCTTCACCACTCCCTTCCTATCTCTGTCATCCAGCAGTCCCACCTCCCCCCTAGCCGGCTGCTTCCCTTTAACATATCTGAAGAACGGTTTGAAATTTCGTGCTTCCCTGGCTAGCCTCTCTTCATATTCTCTTTTTGCTTTTCTAACCATGAGGTGACATTCTTTTTGATACTTCCTGTGTTCATTCCAGTTCTCTTCGGTTTTGCCCTTTTTCCATTTCTTGAATGAATTCTTCTTATCCCCTATCGCTTTCTTCACTTCTTTAGTTATCCACGTCGGGTCTTTTGTTCGGCTCTTTTTGCACCCTTTTCTGAATCTGGGGATATACCGATTTTGCGCCTCGCTTACCTGTCCTTGAATAAAGACCAGGCTTGCTCTACAGTCTGCCATTTCTTTGTGTTGTTCCTCAGTTTCTTCCTTACCATTACCCTCATTGCTTTTTTGGTGAGAATTAAAACTTCAAAGTTAAGCATTAGTTGTATATGTGCATTAGTTGTATATGTGCTGCCAACCAACCCTCCCCCTGCAGTGGGAAATATACCCGCTCTCTCCCGCTGCCAAGCAACCCCCCAAGCAGCAGAAGATGGCCATTCTCTCCCGCTGCAAACCCTCTCCAGCTAAGCGACCCTCCCCAAGCAGTGGGAGAGATGCCCACTCTCCTGCTGCCACACAACACCCCCCTTGCCTCTGACCCTTCTCCCCCTTACCTTGAATTAGTTGGCTGTCCTGAGAGATTTCTACTCCCTCTGGCCAGCTGGCTCACCTCTTCAAAATGGGCCTTTGAAGAGGCAAGCTAGCTGGCTTGAGGAAGACGGCATCCCTCCAGTCAGCCAACTAATTCAAGGTAAGGGGAAGAGAGGTCGGAGGCGGGGGAATATCTCTTCCATTGCAGGGAGGGGGGGTGTTGTTTGTGGTGTGAGAGAATGGGCATTTCTCCCGTTGCCAGGGTTTTACACAGTGCTGTCACTGTACCGGCAACCCTGGACCAGTCACTGATTTTTGTCGCCAAAAGCAGGCACCGCTCTTATAAAATGTCTCGGTGATTTTAAAGAATCCACCGGAGTGCTCATTTTAACGTTGAAGAGCCCATTTGCATGGCAGTGACAGAGACTGCTAGAAAGCTTGCTAAAGAGAGAGATAAGCCATTTTGATAATCTGTCGCAAAAATGTGTGCAGGCTAAACCATCAGAAACCAGTTTAGCGACCACATTAAAGTTTTGAGAATCTGGCCCTGAGTGTATACAGAGAGTGCAGGTCATATGGAATCCTCCAGAGACTAACAGAAATTATCATAGGTAGAAACCTAATCTTCCATTACATTATGTCCCTTCCAGATTCCATATGCTAGGTGACATACCAAAGCCACAGAAGCTAGGGAGGGACAGAAGAGCCTCCCCACAAAACTGAGGTCCCAAAAAACGGCAACGCCACCACATCCATTCAGTAAAACCGCGTAAAAGCATGAAGAGAGAACAAAGAGCCACCCTGCAAATTACAGTAGGATGAATCGTGCAAGATACTGCCCACGATGCCGCCACCCTTCCTGTCAAGAATGCTGGAAGCGAAATCAGCATCTGCACACCAGGGGTGATGTAAGTCACAGAAATGGCCATTTGAATCCATCAAGCGATCGAGGACTTGGATGCTGCCCACCATAATGAGGCACAACAGTGAGAACAAAAAAGTGATCATTCAGCCCAGAACTCAGTTATCCTTTCCAAATAAAGGAGCAAGATCTTCCAGACATCTAATTTGCGGAAGATCTGATCTTCACACTCCAAACCTGTCATATGACGTGCAGGCAATTTAACCTCCTAATGGACTCGGAAAGCTGATACCACTGTCAACAAGAAGGAATGTACAGTACGGAGGAAAACACCTACATCTTTCACATAGAAAAAAGGTTCTCTATCGTATAGTGTAGGGGTGCCCAAATGGTTGATCGCGATCGACCAGTAGATCGCAAAGGAAATGCGGGTTGATCGTGTTGCCTTTGTGCTCTTGTTCTTCCTGCCTCCCCAAGCCAGGCCAGACGCGCACAAGTGCTGGACCCACAAGCCTTCACCTCCGATGTCAATTCTGACATCAGAGAGGAAGTTCTGGGCCAACCAATCGCTGCCTGGCTGGCCAGGAACTTCCTCTCCGACGTCAGAATTGACATCGGAGGTGAAGGCTTGTGGGTCCATCGCATATACGCGCCAGGCCTGGCTTGGGGAAGCAGGAAAAAAATTTGGTATGTTGGCATTTGGGGGGGGGGGTAGGGAGAGAGAAAGAATCGAGGAAGTGCAGAAATTGGCGCGATGGCTTGGGGGGGCAGGGGGAGAGAGAAAGACAGACAGAAATAAAGAGGGGGCAGGGGAGAGAAAAAGAAAGACAGGCAGGCAGCGGGAGAGAGAAAGACAGAAATAGAGGACAGGGGAGAGAGAAAGAAAGAGAGACAGACAGAAAAGGGGAGGGGGCAGAAATAAATAAATATTGGATTTACCAAAGGAAATGCAACCAGACTCATGAAATTACCAGACAACAAGGTAGAAAAATTTATTTTATTTTCAATTTAGTGATCAAAATGTGTCAGTTTGAGAATTCATATCTGTTGTCTATATTTTGCACTATGGCCCCCTTTTACTAAACCGCAATAGTGGTTTTTAGCACAGGTAGCCTATGAGCGTCGGGAGTTGCGATAGGCATTCAGTGCAGCTCCCTGCGCTAGAAAATGTTATCACAGTTTAGTAAAAGGGGAGGAGTATATTTGCATATTTTTGTATAGTTGCTACTGAAGTGACATTACATATTTTAAAGTCATCTGCCTTGACTTCTGTACAAAAAGCCCAAATACAAATGATAATTAACATTTTCTCTGCGTACAGTGTGCTTTGTGTTTTTTTCAATTTTATTGTTGGTAGATCATTTTGACTTGGTCATTTTGAAAGTAGCTCACAAGCCAAAAAAGTGTGGGCACCCCTGCTATAGTGGTTCAAAGAAAGCCTCATCAAGGCCTTGTAAAATGATGTTAAGAGTCCATTAAGGGAGAAGGAGATACAAGGGAGGATGCAGACAAAGCGTCCCCCTCTTACACCTGGTCATATCTGAAAGAGTAGTAATCGAACTAGCTCCTTTGCGCGTCCCCCAAAAAAACAAAGCCTGCAACCTGAACTTTCAGGGAGGCCACTGTCAGACTTCTGGCTAAACTCTCCTGAAGGAAAACCAGGACTATCTAACTGGGAGCCTGCTCAGGCTCCACCTAATTCCTAGCACCCCCCTGTGAGAAAAGCCTACCAGTCTTGGGCAGAAGAAGCCAAAGTAGAAGTACTCCAAGCACAAAAGAGTCAAGATAACTACCTCCAAATAACCGCTCACCAGCAAGGCTGAGCACTCATGAGCCATGCCATAAGACCAAAATGCCATGGGGTCTCCAAGGACACTGGTCCCTGACTGAGAAGATATTAATAAAAAGGGAACCATAGCCTCTCATCCCATAGCCTCTCATCCCATAACCATAGCCTCTCATCTCTAGACCTATCCGCAGCTTTCGATACTATAGATCATGAACTTCTTCTCAATCGTCTGCAATCATTAGGTATAAAAGGCCAAGTCCTAAAATGGTTAACATCTTTTTTATCGGATCGTATCTCGAGAGTCAAATTCAATGAAACCTACTCTGAAAACTTCTCATCATCATATGGTGTTCCACAAGGATCAATACTATCTCCTCTTCTATTTAACATTTTTCTATCCCCGCTTATCACTATCTCACAGTCACTAGGTTTTACAGCCTTTTCATACGCTGATGACATTCAACTCATGCACCCTCTCAACCCAGAAAATGCAGAAGAAATAAAAATTATCAATGACAAATTAGAACTAATAAAAAACTGGCTAAACAATAACAAACTGGTTCTAAATACTCAAAAAACAAAAACAATGCTTTTCACTTGGAAAGGAGACATAACTCAAAAAATACCATTCATACTTGATAATACTCCTATAGAATCGGTCTCTAAGCTGAAAATCCTCGGTGTAATAATCGATGTAGATCTTTCATTTCATAGTCACATTAGCAAAATAGTTAATATCATGCTTTTACAGATTACGGTTCCTACGTTCAATTTCTACCTTTTTAGATTCCAAATCACTCAATATCTTAGTTCATTCTCTTATTATCTCTAAATTGGATTATTGTAATTCTCTTCTAATCAACATAACCCAGAAAGAAAAGAGACGACTCCAAATCATCCAAAACACATCAGTTAAATTAATTCACAAAGCAAAAAAATTCGACCATGTTACCCCTTTACTTATTAAATCACATTGGCTCCCCATATCTCATCGAATCACTTTCAAAATTTTATTTTTGGTATACAAAACATTGAGCTTTAACAAACCCCAATTTATAGCAAAAATGATTGTCCCATATAACTCTTCTCGCTCTTTAAGATCTTCCTCATCACAATTGCTCTCAATCCCTTCGCTGAGAATCATAGGCACAAGACGTAATGATATGTTCTCCGTGAAAGCCCCTACACTGTGGAACTCTCTTCCAAATTTTATTAAAAACGAAACAGACCTCGTCTCTTTTAAGAAAATTTTAAAAACATATTTATTTCAAGATGCATTTGATTCATGAAACGTAACATTTCAGGTTCTTGCATTCTTTTTATCTTATCTTACCCCATTATTACCCAATGTGCTTTCCTTTTGATGTTAAACTCTAACATATAACAAAATTGTAACTTTCCCCCTCCTCCCCACTCCTTCCCGTTTGTCCAATTTTGTCTGTCTCTTATTTAACTTTCGTAAATTAAATGTATTACCACATTCTGATGGTTTTTAAATTGTACATCGCTTAGATATTGTTATAAGCGATTCATCAAATGAATATTAAACTTGAAACTAAAGACATATTAGAATCACATACCGCGGGTGGCGAAGTCAAACCAGAGCCACTAAAGACGCCAGGCTGGAATATGCCACTTGTTCAGCAGACGACCTGATCTATCAAAGGTCACGGGAGAAACATGTTACAAGAATTCGTGAGCCAGCCAGGGCCAAACCAATACTTCTGACCCTAGCTATCATGCTGTTCATTGACCAAAAGATGCCCAGGCTTTGAGATCTCTGCTGAAGCCAGCAAACCCCAGCTCTTGTAAGAGCAGACAAAACAGCTCCTCTGAGAGGAATCCGGCACACCAAACTAGAAAATGTCAGCCAAGGAAAACTGCCGAAAAACTGACTCCAGCCCCAAGAAAGGCCACCAAGAAAGGCCAATGAAGCGATTCATCCTAGTGGAATACCACCAATCTATCTTGCCCGAGAGAGAGAGATAAGGCACTAGAGCTCCCTCGTGATGTACATACGCCACAGCCAGTCTTTCTGAAAGGGCTGGAACATAAGAACATAAGCAATGCCTCTGCTGGGTCAGACCTGAGGTCCATCGCGCCCAGCAGTCCGCTCACGCGGCGGCCCAACAGGTCCAGGACCTGTGTAGTAAACCTCTATCTATACCCTTCTATCCCCTTTTCCAGCAGGAAATTGTCCAATCCTTTCTTAAACCCCGAAACTGTTCCCTGCCCTATAACGTCCTCTGGAAGCGCGTTCAAGGTGTCGACCACACGTTGGGTAAAGAACTTCCTAGCATTCGTTTTGAATCTGTCCCCTTTCAACTTTTCCGAATGCCCTCTTGTTTTTTTATTTTCTGAAAGTTTGAAGAATCTGTCCCTCTCTACTCTCTCTATGCCTTTCATAATCTTGTAAGTCTCTATCATATCCCCTCTAAGTCTCCTCTTCTCCAGGGAAAAGAGACCCAGGTTCTCCAATCTCTCAGCGTATGAAAGGTTTTCCATCCCCTTAATCAGTCGTGTCGCTCTCCTCTGAACTCTCTCGAGTAACGCCATATCCTTCTTAAGGTACGGCGACCAATACTGGACGCAGTACTCAAGATGCGGACGCACCATTGCCCGGTACAGCGGCAGGATAACTTCTTTCGTTCTGATTGTAATACCCTTCTTGATTATACCTAGCATTCTATTCGCTCTCTTAGCAGCCGCTGCACACTGTGCCGTCGGCTTCATTGTCATGTCCACCATTACCCCCAAGTCCCTTTCCTGGGTACTCTCAGTCAATAACATCCCTCCCATCGTATAATTGTGCCTCGGGTTTCTGTTTCCCACATGCAATACTTTACACTTCTCAACATTGAACTTCATCTGCCATCTCTCAGCCCAATCCCCTAGTTTGTCCAAGTCCCTTTGCAATTCTTCGCATTCCTCCTTCGTCCGAGCTGCATTAAATAGTTTGGTGTCGTCCGCAAATTTTATTATCTCACACTTCGTTCCTGTTTCTAAATCATTTATGAATATATTAAAAAGCAGCGGCCCGAGCACCGAGCCCTGCGGAACACCACTCGTGACCTTCCTCCAGTCCGAGTAATGGCCCTTCACTCCTACCCTCTGTTTCCTTCCCTCTAACCAGTTTCTGATCCATCTATGCACGTCTCCGTCCACCCCATGGTTCTTCAGTTTCCGGAGTAGACGTTCATGAGGCACCTTGTCAAAGGCTTTCTGGAAATCTAGGTATATGATGTCTATGGGGTCTCCTATGTCCATCTGTTTGTTAATTCCCTCGAAGAAGTGCAATAAGTTAGTCAGGCACGATCTTCCCCTGCAGAAACCATGTTGGCTGGATATCAGAAGTTTGTTTTTTTCAAAATGTTCATCGATGTTTTCTTTTATCAGTGCTTCCGCCATTTTCCCTGGAACCGAGGTCAGACTCACCGGTCTATAGATCCCCGGGTCACCTCTTGATCCCTTTTTAAAGATGGGCGTAACGTAGGCTATCTTCCAATCCTCCGGGATCACACCTGTTTTCAGAGATAGGTTGCAAATTTGCTGTAGTAGCTCCGCTATTTCCTCCTTTAGTTCCTTCAGAACCCTTGGATGGATTCCATCCGGAC
Source organism: Geotrypetes seraphini (assembly GCF_902459505.1). Classification (NCBI taxonomy): domain Eukaryota; kingdom Metazoa; phylum Chordata; class Amphibia; order Gymnophiona; family Dermophiidae; genus Geotrypetes; species Geotrypetes seraphini. The sequence continues at coordinate 152,555,292 of NC_047087.1, read as the reverse complement.
CTGGGGATTTGTCGGTTTTTAGTTTTTCTATCTGCCTGTACACATCATCATGGAGAGTGAGTAGCGCCAGCCAAATTTCTGAAGCTCCAGATGAAAGATCCACCAATGTCGCAGACCCCTACACCTGAATGGAGTGGTCCCCACAATAAGCCTGCAACCAACAGGCTGGTTAACTACTCGGAAATCCGAAGAAGCCAGTCCTATCCGAGAGGCACCCTTAAGCCACCAGCTCAAATTGCTGCTATCTGGCTCCCTCCAGGAGAGCAGCCATGAAAGGTGGAAAAACTTAGCGGAGATCATCAAGAGAAGAGGGACTCCTGTCAAGGGCACATGGGCGCTCTGGTCCAGCAGATTGCCTCCAAGGAGGCTGCCTGAGCCCCATAACCTGCAGATAAACCCAGGCTGAGAGAGCCAGACAAGCCAAGAGAAGGTTCTTTCTACTCACTCTAAGAAGAAATGCATGACTTCGTCTGGAGACGAAGAGAAGCCCTAGAAAATCCAGAGACTGGGAGGATGTCTTGCGTCTCTTCCCAAACTTGCCCATGCCTGCAGCAGAGACACTACCATCTCCACCCAATGAGATGGAGTCCAGAATACCCGCTGTCCCAGGAAGGGTGGATGTGGACCCCCCTGCTGGCAGAAAGCCAGCTCAACTACAATCACTGGGATGAAGGGGCAAGGACAAGGGGTAGAGCTGCGAACTGGAAATGCTGATGTGGAACATGTAAATGTAGGAACCTGTGATGCTCTGGAGAGATCAAAATATGGAGGAAAACCTCTGTGAAATCCAAGGACACTAGAAAATCCCCTGGAGACAGCTGCTAGCACAGTGAACTCCGTTGACCACTTGTAAAAGGGGAATGGAAAAGACACAGGAGAACAGACCAGGACCGAAGCCTGAAAGTGAAAAACCCAAATGAGTTCTTACAGAACACCGGCCCTAAAGAGGCGAACCGAAGCCCACTGAAAATGTGAAGGAAGATCAGAACCTCCAAATCAGGATGCTCAGGGAGGCCGAGGAGACCAGTCTCGGCAAAGGCAGCAGCCAGATCCAAATTAAATACAGTGGCAGGAGACAGAAGAAACAGAAAATCTGCATGGCAACTACTGCAATTGAAATCTGCCTTGCCTAGACAAGAAAGCTCTCGAAAAGAAGCTTTGCCACAGAAACCATAGACCAAAAAAGCCCCAATGCACCTGCCAACTTTGTCAAACAAGCAGGGTCTGAGGAAACATCGTTCAGAGGAGCCGAATAAAATCCGGTGAAAATGCCCACTCCGCAACCATAGCAGGACACTGTTGAGGCACATGCTACATAAAGAGAGTCCCAGGTTTGGAATGCAGGCAAACTGCCCCAAGACTCCAGAACATGAGAATGGATGAGAATTTCTTCAGAAGGCGTAGACCCAGGCCGGCTCCCCAGCCCAAGAAGACATAGAGGAGGTGAAGTCCGAAGTAGAGAGTTGCGCGGGGACAGAAATCCCACCCATCCCCGCCCGGATCCTCTCCGTCTCCACCCATCCCCACCAGGATCCTCTCCGTCCCCACTCATCCCCGCAAGGAATTACCTCCATCCCCGCCCGTCCCCATAAAAAGCAGCAATTATTTCTGACAGGATCATCAATTCCACAGTTTCTTTTGTATTTGCGTTGCTGTTTTCCTTTGGTGGAACCCTTTGGTGGAATCTCTTTGGTGGAATCCTTTTTTTGTTTTCTGTTCAGGTAATTAACTTATAAACCCCCTCTTTTACTAAGGCTGACGTGTCCATTATATTATATGGACGAACCCTGCTTCTAAAGCCTTCCATTCCCATGGGAATTCTGTGGGCCAGAGGGGGGGGGTCCCGTGGGTTAGGGGGGGACCCCTGCTGGATTCCCACAATTCCTGTTCCCGTGCAGACCTCTAGTCCAAAGCTCCTGCTCCTCCCTCGGCACGCTATGGCACACATTTCAAATTTGCTGATCCAGTGCCCATCCGGCAAAAACAATGTTCAAATCCAATAGATTAGGGGCTGGGGAGTCCATCCCAATTGATTTTGAGTCAAATCGAGGGGGGTTTGAGGCAGAATTTAAAGTTAGAAAAAAAGATTGATTTTAAAATCCAAGATGGCTGCCATCATGAATTCACACCAAAAACGGCAAATATAAAAATATGAAAATAAAAAATAGCGATTTGGGTTCTGGGGAGGTGGGGGACCTGAACCCTACCCACAGGAACTGTGAAAAACGGGTTTTAAAATGTTTTCCAAGCCACCCCCGAAGTTCCCAGCAGCTGAATGGAGAAACAGGACCTTTCTGCCCCAGAACAACTCCAAATGCCCAGGAATGGAGAGCTTCTGACTGCCAGCCGGCCAGAGACTGACCCCAACCTCCACCTCCACGGATCCTCTGCCACATGGTTGGGGGTTGGAAAGGTAACCTGCGCCCCAAAATCTAGCTGGGTTTCTGTCCAGACTGCACTAAAATCCTGTGACTGTGGACTCACCAGCCAGCAAACTCCACGGGAGGAACACCAGGTACTTCTAGAAGGTGGCACACAGTAAGCTGGCTTCACAGATCCACCTTTCTCTGTGAAGCTGCAATCCGGCTCCGCAGCACTGCGTCCTTTTCTCCAACAGTGGACCATCAGGGAGGGGTCTCAAGTCACTGAAGCCACCGAGAAATGAAGTTCAAGCGAACTTTAATAAAAAAAATAAGAAACAGAAACTGATTTTACCACTAGGGGGTGTGCACCAAGCGTTCTGAAAAGATGTGAATTCCTGAAAAATCATGACTGTGGGTTGGGATTGAACACGTAGCATACGGAATCCGGAAGGGAGGCAACAGAATAAGCATTTTCCAGTCCATAGAGGACTTGCAATCTATGTTTGTAGGGTTAAGTGACCTGCCCAAGTCCATAACCCTTGTAATGGATGCGATACCTGTTTTTTATTCTACTGCAGTAACCATTAGACTACTCCTCTACTAACCAGGGCACTTACTTTAGAAAAACACAATTGCATTTTAGATGTGGAAATGCTAAAACAGCATCCATGTGCAAAATACAGAATGGCCGGGAAAACTTTGCCTGCATCATTGCAGTTTTCTTTGTTTTTGTTCTCAAACACAGAATGGCCAACATATACACAGTGATGGTCCAGCACAGTGCAGATTAGAGGCATGGTTTGGATGGTACAGCTTAGTGCAGATGGCATAGTGCAGATTAAAGGCATGGTTTGGATGGTACAAAGCTCTAAATGTGGATAAATAATTTCATGAAGGAACCTGATGTGCAGGGTGGAACACAAATGCTAACATTCACAGCTCTATAAAAGACAAACACCGACTTCTGCCCTTGGGACTTCATGCATTTAATGTGACTACAAAAGAGCCGATTGTGAACCCTAGGTCTGATTGCCATCTCTGCTTATTTGTCTTTGTCAAACTTATACTTTCACTGTGTTTTATCCATCACACCTACCACTCACCTGCCCCTGTAAACCTCCTATCCACAGCATTCTTCAACTCTACCTGTACCCTGGGGTGCTTTCTCTACTTCACAGTGTATATGTCTGTGTTTGCCCTGCTACCTCATAACACTTATCTGTCTGGTCATTATTCAACCAGATTTAACAACCAAAAACAGCTACTGACAGGTTAAATCAATTGTTCAGGGCTATCCAGTAATTTTCAGTGGCACTTAACTGGTTATCACCACTGAACATCAGCAGTTAATACCTAAGTGAAAATTGGCTATTTTAGGGGCATTCCAGGGGCAGTCTGTATTTAACCAGCCAGGGTAACTACATAAAGATAGGACGGTTTTAAGTGGTCCCATTTATGTGGCAACCCATGGCAGGTTAAGTTTTGAATATTGACTTAACTGGCTATTTGTTAGTCAACACCACATAAACCAGATATTCAATGCCAAATTCTGGACATATTTCCCAGATATTCAGTGAGGAGCTAACGCCACCGGTGTTCATCAAAACGCTCACCAGCTGAATATTAGCCCCAATGGATCTGTGGCTGAGTATGTATGTATATGTTCTGCTTATGGGCTGGTGTTAGGAAGCCAGTAGTTATAAGTGACCTGAATGAATGAGCTGTGAAGACCATGAAGGAAGCCAGGAGTCATAAGTGACCTGAATGAATGAGCTGTGAAGGCCATACTGTTGTGGTAATACTAATTTTGGAGGGGAAAAAATGCATCTTTAGAATTTACTATTCTAGCACTTTATCATCCTGTGTCAAATTTATTTATTTAAGAATTTATATACCATATATTATCTATACGGTTTACATAATAACAGGCATAAAATATTAAACAAACATACATAGTTCAGTTGTTGAAAAACAGAACGCCTAAAAATGGTCAGTAAGAATCAAAAATTTTCAAATCCAGTTTGAATATAAAATTTCAACTCAAAAAAGCATTCACAAACTGCAGTGGCGTACCTAGGGTATGTGGCACCCGGGGCCCATCATTTTTTGACACCCCCCCCCCCCCATGTAAATAAATATTTTTTGTAATGACCATGAAACGGAATAAATGGTCAGAATAGAAACAGGCAGTGAAAATTTTCTTATATTCCAAACATAACATAACATAAATTATGTCTGAATTGTCATGACATCAGAAGTACATATGGAGTAGTTGCAGGTGATGCTTGGGACAGTTCTGATTGTGTTAGTTCGGTTTTATGTGTTTTTTGAATAGAAGGGTTTTTATTTCTTTTTTGAAGGTTTTGTAGTTTGTGGTCGAGGTCAATAGGTTGTAGAGTTGGGGGTCGAGTGTTGCAGCTCGAATGTCTAGGAGGTTGTCGAACAGTTTTTTTCTTTTGAGTTTTTGGTTGGAGGGTGTGTGAATGGTGCGTGAGTTCTCCTATGTCTGGTTGAGGTGGATTGAATTATTTAGCTGAAGAAATTAGTTACCCCCTCATCCCACACACATTAATTCTCTTCCATTTTTGTTCCCATTATAAAAAACACTGATAAGTTCTCAGAAAAAAAAATACATTAAAATAAGAAGTGAAAACAAAGGCCCCTACAGATGAGAACATAACATAAGAATAGCCTAACTGGGTCAGACCAATGGTCCATCATGCCCAGTAGCCCATTCTCATGGTAGCCAATCCAGGACACTAATACCTGGTCAAAACCCAAAGAGTAGCAACATTCCATGCTACCGATCCAGGGCAAGCAGACACTTCCCCCATGTCTTAATAACAGATTATGGACTTTTCTTCCAGGAATTTGTCCAAATCTTTCTTAAAACCAGCTACACTATCTGCTTTTACCATAACTTCTGGCCACTTCATTTTTAAGTTTAGATCTTTCCTTTCAAACAGAGACCTTGCTAGATGTCAAATACAGCACAAGGTAACTTCACATGGACTTAGCTGTGCAGGAAATGTGAATCTCCTCATACACCCAGCATATAGTGCAAAAATGTTCAAAGGTCTGTTTTTTTCTTTCGATCACTACATAGCCTAATGCCACACAAGCAGCACTGTTACAAACATATTCTGTAGGTCAATGCAAGGATAACAAAGTTTCCTTCCTTGGACCAGAAGGAGATACTGATAAACCACTGGAAGAGATCCCAAAACAACACCCAAAGACCCACTCAGTGTGTGAACCAGTTGAGTGGAGTGGACTAACTGGGGGGGAAATGGGCCCGGAGTTTGCTCAGCAGAATTTCCCAGACCACCTCTTCCTCTCAACACATTGACACGCTGCCACCACCACCACTAGGAACACCTCACTGGGTAGGCCAGCTATGCTATAAACTTTATAAAACACATTATTATATTTTCTTATAAAGCACATATTTTAACTGAACTCTCTGACATCCTCAGCCTTTCCATTCACAAAAATAGAAGGAAGAAAAGTTCCCATTTCCTGCTGTCTCATGTCCCCGGCCTATACAATATTTTTTTTCTGCAGACCCTTCAAAAGTCTGACCAAATCCTCGTTTCACTTGCATTATAAAGTACTGAGGATGCCATCTCTCCCCAATCCCAGGTCCTAAAGTCTAAGACAGTAGCGCAAACTAATGCTGCCAGATTCAGGAAAAAAAATTTCGATTCGATTCAGCCTATTGAATTGGTTTTTCAATTCGATTTTCCTGCCCAGTTGGGTGATTTTTTTCAAAACTCCTGGTGGGTTTTATAGCTTTTTCACCCCCTTTGGCTTCTTCTAACCACACTGGCGCTGTGGTGTAAATAAAATAAAGAAACAAAAAGGACTTTTCCTCTCTCTGTTAAATCCTAGCTCACGTTTGCAGTCCAACACCAGCTCTGGCAGGATACACATTTCAAATCTGACATATTATAATCACAAAACAGAAAATAAAATTAATTTTTCTACCTTTTGTTGTCTGGTTATATTTCAAATCTTGTTGGTCCAAGGCTCTGGTTTTCTTCTGATAACTTGCTTGCCAGGGTCTCCTTCTTTCTGCATGCTAACCATCCATCTGCCAATTCTGTCCTCCCTTTCCATTTCCCTTCTCTCCCCAGGAAGTCTGGTATCTTTCCTTTTTTTCATCTCCCTCCACAGATCTACCTTTTCTTAACTACCCTTTCATCCGGCATCTCTCCCTCCTTCCCCACCACCCCAGAGTCCACCATCTCTCCCTTTCTTTTCCCAATTACCCTCCTATCCAGTATCTCTATCCCTCCTCCACACCATCCCTTGTGTCCAATTTCTCTCCCTTTCTGTTCCTTCCCTCCCTTCCTAAATCCCATGGTCCATCATCTCTCTCCCTCTCCTCTATTTTCAGACCCATTATTTCTTCCCCCCCAAAGTTTGGCATATGCACGTCTCTTTGAACACCCCTTCCCTCCGTGTACTTCTAAACCAGGGTCCCCCCAAAGCATGTCCCCCCTTAAAGGTCTGCCTGTCCCCCCTTGAAGGCCTGCACCCCCTTGAAGGCCTGTCCCCCCCCTTGTAGGCCTGTCCCCCCTTGAAGGCCTGCCTGCCTGTCCCCCCCTTGAAGGCCTGTCCCCCCTTGAAGGTCTGCACCCCCCGAAGGCCTGCACTCCCCCCCGAAGGCCTGTCCCCCCATGAAGGCCTGTTCCACCCCCTTGTAGGCCTGTCCCACCCCCTTGTAGGCCTGTCCCCCCCTTGAAGGCCTGTCCCCCCTTGAAGGCCTGCACCCCCTTGAAGGCCTGCACCCCCTTGAAGGTCTGCACCCCCCCCGAAGGCCTGCACCCCCTCTCGAAGGCTTGACATCAGAGGAGGGGCGGAACCGCGGCACAGGAAGCAGCGCAGGGATCGCTGACATCGCGATCCTGCTGCGGCTGCTTCATAGGTGGTGCAGGAAGGTCAGTGGGGCGAGCGGTCCTTCAGGGGGGGGACTGAACGGCAAGGCCGGGAGCACCCCCTTAGGGCTGGCACCCGGGGCGGACCTCACCCCCCGCCCCCCCCTTGGTACGCCACTGACAAATTGTTGGGTTTTTAACATTTTCTTAAAATTCAATCTAAACATAGAAACATAGAAGATGACGGCAGAAAAGGCTACAGACCATCAAGTCTGCCCACTCTGCTTACCCACCCCCTGTCTATGCCCTAATGACCCAATTTCCTTATCTTGACCCTCGTAGGGATCCCACATAGGTATCCCATTTATTCTTAAAGTCTGGCACGCTGTCTGCCTCGATTACCTGCACTGGAAGCTTGTTCCAATGATCAACCACTCTCTCTGAAGAAATACTTTCTGGTGTTGCCATGAAATTTTCCACCCCTGAGTTTGAGCGGGTGCCCTCTTGTGGCCGAGGGTCCCTTGAGAAAGAAAATATCATCTTCCACTTCGACACGTCCCGTGAGGTACTTAAATGTTTCGATCATGTCTCCCCTCTCCCTACGTTCCTCAAGAGTGTAGAGCTGCAATTTGTTCAGTCTCTCTTCGTACGAGAGACCCTTGAACCCCGAGATCATTCTGGTAGCCGTCCGTTGAACCGATTCAATTCTGCGCACATCTTTACTGTAATGTGGCCTCCAGAATTGCACACAGTACTCCAGATGAGGTCTCACCATGGCCCTGTACAACGGCATTATGACTTCAGGCTTTCGGCTGACGAAACTTCTATTGATACAACCCAATATCTGCCTTGCCTTAGATGAAGCCTTCTCTACTTGACTGGCAGTTTTCATGTCTGCACTGATGATTACTCCTAAATCTCGTTCTGCTGAAGTCCTAGTTAAAGTTTCTCCGTTCAAGAAGTACGTCCTGCATGGATTTCCGCTTCCGAGGTGCATGACCTTACATTTCTTAGCATTGAAACCAGATTGAGGACCAACTTTCCAATGTAAGCAGGTCCTGCGCCATATAATTCTGTAAACTGCATTCACTTACTATATTACATAGTTTGGCGTCATCGGCGAATAGTGTTATTTTACCTTGAAGCCCTTGAGTCAGATCCCCTATGAATATGTTGAAAAGGAGTGGACCCAGGACCGAGCCATGCGGCACTCCACTGGTCACCTCCGATGTTTTAGAGAGGGTACCATTAACCACCACCCTCTGAAGTCTGCCACTCAGCCAATCATTGATCCATGCAGTTAGTGTGTCTCCTAACCCCATCGATTCCATCTTGCTTAGCAGCCTGCGGTGTGGGACACTGTCAAAAGCTTTACTGAAGTCCAGGTACACGACGTCCAAAGACTCTCCCAAGTCCAACTTTCTTGTTACCCAGTCAAAGAAGCTGATGAGATTGGATTGGCAGGACCTACCCTTGGTGAATCCATGCTGACCGGGATCCCGAAGATTCCCTTCATTCAAGATCGTGTCCAATTTGCTTTTAATTAGTGTTTCCATGAGTTTGCACACTATTGATGTGAGACTCACCGATCTATAATTCGCAGCCTCTGCCCTGCAACCCTTTTTATGCAGAGGAACGACATTAGCTAATTTCCAGTCCAGGGGAACTTTCCCCTTACTTAGGGAGAGATTGAATAGCTCAGCCAACGGTTTCGCCAGGACATCGCTCAATTCTCTGAGCACTTATGTTCTTATGTTCTTATGTTCACTCTTGGGTGCAAATTGTCTGGTCCCATGGCTTTGTTCACCTTGAGTCTTGCCAGTTCACTGTAAACTTCACCTGGTGTGAACTCAAAATTCTGAAATGGGTCTTCTGTGCTTTGTGTTGCCTTCAACTGCGGACCGTGTCCCGGTGCCTCACAGATGAAGACTGAGCTGAAGTATTCATTCAGTAGTTCGGCTTTATCGGAATCTGCTTCCACGTAACTTCCGTCCGGTCTTCTAAGGCATACTATCCCGTCTGTGTTCCTTTTTCTGTCACTAATATACCTGAAGAAGGATTTGTCCCCCTTTTTAATGTTTTTTGCCAGAATTTCTTCCACTCGAAGTTTTGCCTCCCTAACTGCCATTTTGACCGCTGTAGACCTGGTCCTATATTCTACTTTTGCCTCTCTTTTCTCCGTGCGCTTGTAGGAGAGAATCGCTTTTTTCTTCTCCTTAATGAGATGCGAGATCTCCGCGGTGAACCATTGGGGTTTATTGTTTCTTTGTCGTTTATTTACTGATTTTATGAAGCGGCTAGTTGCATCATGTATGGTTGCTTTCAGTGTTAACCACTTAGCTTCTACATCATCGGTCTCCGCTTGGTCCTGCAGTGTCTGATGGACGAAATCTCCCATGCGTGCGAAGTCTGTGCCCCGGAAATTGAGTACCTTTGTTTTCGTGTTTGATCTAGGGAAGCCTTTCCTAAGGTTGAACCATACTATGTTGTGGTCGCTGGAGGCTAGCGTATCTCCTACTGAGACCTCTGAGACGCTTTCCCCGTTGGTGAGTACCAGGTCGAGGATCGCCTGGGCCCTAGTGGGCTCCATTACCATTTGTTTGAGACGTGCTCCCTTTATGGAGGTTAAGAGCCTCCTGCTACCGCTGGTTGTCGCTGAAAATGAGTTCCAGTCTGCATCAGGCATATTGAAGTCCCCTAGCAGTACAGCTTCTCCTCGTAGAGTGATATTCTCTATGTCTTCAATTAATTCTGCATCCATGTCTTCCAGTTGTCTTGGGGGTCTGTATACCACACCTAGATACAGGCATTTTTCTCTGCCTCTTGCCAGGTTTACCCAGAGGAACACAAAATTCCTGGCAAGGTATTCCACAGCTTTAAACCTGCTGCAGACAATAGTTGCACCAATCAAAATTCAAAGAAAAGTTCTTCAACTTAAGCAATTTCTTAACGCTTGCCAATTTAGGTCACAATATAGTACCAAAATTATCACTACTGCAGTACTATTGTTTTATTACTTGGGATCCAGTTTGGTACTTGGGACTTGGGTTGGCCACTGTTAGAAACAGGATACTGGGCTTGATGGATCTGTCCCAGTAAGGCAATTCTTATGTTCTTATGTTCAGTAAGGTCCATTCATATTTAGATAGGGGACCATTTCTTTAGATATCTTAGTGGCATTTCATCTCACTGATCACCGTCTTCTCATTCGTCATTTGACCTCTCTTGGTTTATCTGGTACAGTATTAGCCTAGTTCCATTCATTTCTCTTAGATCGTACTTTTACATTTCAAATTCCTTCCGGGAATTCTGAGACTAAGCGTTATCTTACAGTGTACCACATGGAACTTTTGTCACTGACTGTATTCAATCTTTTTTAAGTCCCTTAGCATACAGAAGGTCAGGATCTCCTTTCATGTTTATGCTGACGATAAAGAGATTATGTTCTTACCTTGATACCATGTTTCCCAAAAAATTAGACAGTGTCTTATATTAATTTTGGGCCCAAAAAACGCATTAGGTCTTATTTTGGGGATAGGGCTTATTTTTTTCATATACATGATCATCTCTCCCTTCCTCTTTCCTTTCTCTCTCCCACATATGCAGCATCTTTCCTCCCCTCTCACCCATCCCCTTGTGCCTTCCCTCTGCAGCATCTATCTCTCCCTCCCTTCCCCCTGTGCAGAACCCTTGCCCTCCATCCCATCATCGTGCAGCAGTACCCTTGCCCAGCTTCTATTCTTCCCTCCCTCCCATCCCTTGTGCAGCAGAACCATAGAGCACCCCCCCCACAGCCAAACCTCCGCTGACCCTCCCATCCTTCCTTTCCATCTGAACCCAACCGACCACGAGCCATATCTCCCTCCACAGCAGCATCGGGCCGTTATCACTCTAAACAGGCTGCTTTGTGGCCTCCTCCGTCGGAGAATTCCCTATGCCGTGTCACTAAAGATGTCCTCAGAAACGCGACACACCGAAGGCCCCGGCAGGAGAAGGCCACCAAGCAGCCTGTTTAGAGTGATGCTGGCCCAACACTGCTCTGGAGGGAGGTATGGCTCGCAGTCAGCAGGGTTTGGATGGGAGGGTGGGAAGGAAGGATGGAGGGTCAGCAGGGGTTAGGCTGCGTGGCAGGGGCTGGGGGGAAGTGCTGCTGCCGGCGACTAGGGCTTATTTTGGGGGTAGGACATATATTAAGACCTACCCTGAAAATCATGCTAAGACTTATTTTCGGGGTAGGTCTTATTTTGGGGGAAACACGGTAATATCTTTTCCATTAGATAACTATGTCATTTTGGAAAAGCGGGTTATCTCTCTTACTTCACTCAGAGTTCTACTGCCACCTACAGTTAGTTTCCAAGCATGCAAGAGCTCCTTGGAGAAAAGGTGAAGTAAGGAATTAGGATATTCCAAACAAATAAACAGTTCTGCTCTAATAAAACAATACTTGATCAAAGATCAACCGAAGCAAAAAAAAAAAAAAAAAAGCATTAAAGGAGCTCCGGTATAACCCCTGTAGATGCTAGAACTATATTATACACAATTTTTCATTACCCACAGGACTGACGGGCATCCAAGATAAATACTTGGAGAAGAACAATCAGAGACAGGAGGCAGGCAGGCGCAGGAAGGACAGGGTGGGGTCCACAATTTATTTATTTAGTTTTATATCCTGTCCTACAGAAAGCTCAGTAAACATACAAAGCATTAAACAGGCAGGAGGGGAAGTAACAGAGCACATACTGAATTAGAGTCTGGATTACACGCTGGGAAAGTAACAAGACATATTAGGGTAACAATTCAGGGGGCAAGGAAATACTACAGAAAAAAATCAAGGTACCAGAACGAAGGAGGTCATCCTGCCATTGTATCGAGCAATGGTGCGACCACATCTGGAATACTGTGTCCAATACTGGTCGCCGTACCTTAGGAAAGACATGGCGATACTTGAGAGGGTCCAGAGGAGAGCAACTAGGATGATAAAGGGAATGGAGAACCTTTCATATGCCGAAAGGTTGGACAAACTGGGGCTCTTTACCCTGGAAAAGCGGAGACTGAGAGGAGACATGATACAGACATACAAAATCATGAAAGGCATAGAGAGGGTGGATAGGGACAGATTCTTCAGACTAGCGGGGACAACAAAAACAAGAGGTCACTCAGAAAAACTGAGAGGGGACAGATTCAAAACGAATGCAAGGAAGTTTTTCTTCACTCAGAGGGTGGTGGACACCTGGAACACGCTTCCAAAGGAGGTAATAGGACAGAGTACAATACTGGGTTTCAAAAAGGGACTGGATGACTTCCTGAAAGAGAAGGGGATTACAGGGTATAGATAGAAGGTTACACTACAGGACAAAAGCGAAAAGCATATGTGAGTTTTAGGGTAGGAGCACTATCAGGTCCTGGACCTGAGGGGCCGCCGCGTGAGCGGACTGCCGGGCACGATGGACCTCCGGTCTGACCCGACAGAGGCAAGTCTTATGTTCTTATGAAGTTAGTCCTTCATCTGTCTGATGTCATAGTTAAATGTGCTGTAGCCATGGGCTAATGTGGATGAGAGTGCTTGTTTCCTTAGTACACATCAGCGGGTGGTAGGGCTGTGGTTAGTGCTTTCCTGAAGTCCATCATATTTCCCAGTACTCTAATATGTTAATAATAATAATAACTTTATTTTTATATACCGCCATACCACAAACAGTTCTAAGCGGTTTACAAGGGAAGAGACTGTATACAGACAGCGACATTACAGAGAACTTTCAAAATTATATTGGCATGTTAAGTTTAATCAGGTTTATCTGGAAGTGTTTTGGAAGTACATCCGGTTGAGGTACATCAGGTTGAAGTGGGGTCAGACAAATTTGTCAAAGAGATACGTTTTTATTGACTTCCTAAACGTTTGGTACTGTAGGGTCATGAAATAGTTAACTGTTGTTTAAAATATTGCTCTGGCCTACATAGCTGAAAACAGTGTATAATCTATTGACTGCATCTGCCTAAAATGTATGTCCCTACCTTACCACATTGTAAGCTGAATAGATAAGAGTTTGAGCCATGATGTACCCTGCCCTTCTGTACATTTAACTGTAAGAGTTAGATAGGTGTCCTGCTAGTGACCTGCTAGTGTGAGCTTAGAACCAATGAGTGTTAAGAAAAGTAACACGTGAAAAGCTTTTTCTAGAATTCAGTTGTATAGCCAGAAAAATGAATAAATATCTCTGTAACTTCCTGGTTTCGGCACTTCTGAGCCAGCTTGGAGCTCAGGGGTCCAGCATGCATGCTGTGAATAAAACTTGTACTTTCTTCACGCCTCTGACTTTGTGTGTCCAAGTGACCTTTCATTTGGCTTCCGAACAGGGACTTGAAGGTCTCTTGACCACTGGTTACTCGACTGGTCACTTGTTTCTGGTCCTACGGCTGATATGTCTGCTTAGCCGGCTGCCTTCCTTTTGGGGGGTTGGCAGACCTCAGGACGCTGGACCGCTTCAACTGACTTATCTAGTCTCAGTTTAAAGTACAAGAATCTGTATCTGTATCTGTACCTGGAGTGGCCACTATCTGGTAAGTGGGGATTGATCATCCCTATCCTGTCTCTCGTCTCCTGCCTAGTAAGCCACGTGATCTGTCGCTGAAAAGTTGTGGGAAAGGGATTCTAGGAACTGTTATTTTCTGGTTGAGTAACTGAACTGAAATCTGTTGTGTTTTGTGTGTTTGAGAGTGTCTGAGACGTCCTTGAGGACGAAGCGAGTGTGGACCTGTTAGTACTGCGTTTCCCTAGTCCGGAGACGGGCGGGGCCAGGAATTCAGGGAAGTGTTTTTGTCCTCCATTGCACAATGGGGGGATCCCTGTCTACCTGTGGGGATCCCTTGATATGTTAGCTAATTTTAAAAAAGGAATTTGTCTTTGATTATACTTAACAAATCAACCCTTATTTGTCTGTGCCAGTTAGAATGGCCGATATTTGGTGTGGGCTGGCCCCCTCTGGCTCCCTGGAAGAGGACATAACTCGTCAGGTTTTTATGCATTCGTTTGCTGTCAGTTCCTCTTCCAGTCAGCCAATTTTTGCATTCCAATGGGAAAACCCTTCCACTGGACAAACCTCCTAAGTAACCTGGACCCGTCTACCCCAGGGCTTTAAAATTAGCCCCTCTCTATTCAGCACTGCCCTTGCTTCAGACCTTGCCAAATTCTTCCCTTCATCTGATTCCCAAGTCCTGCAGTATCCCGGGTTCTTTATGACTTCTGTCTGTTCAAATGTATCAGTGAAGTTTAAACTGTCAGTTGTTCACAGCATGAGAGGAGAGTACTTTTCCTTTTGTGCTGATAAGGGCCATGAAGTGTGTAGCACTTCCAATGTGGTTTCTCCTGAAACAGATAAGTGGTTTTGCATTTGAAGTTTTTGGCTATGTTATAAAATGTATATGCATATTCAGAAATGCATAGAAACGAAAAATATGATTTCTGGAACTTATATTCCATGCTAAAAAGAAGTTCTTTGTCCAAATTTAGTAGTTATTTGTCTAAATTTAAAAGTTCTGAAAAGGACTACATCTGTAATTTGATCTCTTTGATCTTTAAGCAACTCTCTCTCCTTTGTGAAATTCTGTAAGAAGGGGGAGTAAGTCTCTACTGAGACCCATGTTGATTGTAAAAAAAAATAAAAATGAACAATGTTTAAACTTGTGAGTACAGTAAAACTTTGGTTTGGGAGCATAATTTGTTCCAGAAGTATGCTTGTATTCCAGGGCACTAGTGTACAAAAATATACATACTTGTATTGCAAGCCCTTGCTCGTTTGGAACAGTCACTGCATTCCTGCAGCGTCATATAGAGAGGAACCATTGGCTCAGTTGTGAAAATGTGATGCTTCTATACTGTATGTACGTGTATTGCAAGACGTTGCTGGTATAGCAAGTTAAAATTTAATCATTGCTTGTCTTATAGAACACTTGCAAACCAAGTTATTTGCAATCCAAAGTTTTACTGTATATTCCAATCTTTGTTTTGTATTTCTGTATATAAAAAATGTAAGTTTAGGTATAACAATGTAATTTTTAGGAATGCTTTTGTATTGAAGTAAATATTTTTGCCAGTCAGCTGATAGTGAAGGGACTGCTGCTTTAGAGAGCGCTTGTGTCAGACTACCCTGCTTAGTGGGTGGATCCAGAACTGCTTTTAGCTTAATTTTATAAGTCAGCTCTTTGGGGTAGGAACCTGATATAGAATAGGGATTGAGAACAATTCTTATGTGTTAGTACACATCTTAAGTTCAATTATTTTGTACCTTCTCTAATCTTTTGTAAACCACATAGCTCTTCACGGTATTGCAGTATATAAACTGTTATTATTATTATTTATCTGAGTCTTTCAGATAGTGGGTCTGCCTTTTAAATTTTCCTGTGGCCATATTTACATTGATTTCAAGTATGCCTTCCTCGTGTCACCTACCTTGGCTTTCAAATCTCCAAGGGTACCAGGTCCCTTCCTACACCGAGGTCTAGGCTGTCTGTAGTCTCCCTGTCCCTGATAACTGCAAGGCTCTGAGCACCTTTCTCAGTATTGCAGGATACTGTCCCATCTGGATCCCTGATTTCTCTACTATTGCTCGTCCTCAGTATGATTCCACCAAAGGCGCTGACTCAGCCCCTTTTGTCTGGACCCAACTTCAGGAGCGGTCTTTTCGCTGCCTCCAAAAACTTCTGACTCAGGCCCCTGCCTTCTGGCCCTTCTGCCCAAGAAGCTGAGCTTTATGCCCTCACTTTTGCCCTGCGCCACTCTGCCTCTCAGTCTTGCAATATATATATACTGACTCCAAATATGCTTTCCTTAACTTGCATTCCCATAGGGCCATCTGGAAACATCGAGGTTTCATTATAGCCTCCGGCCGCCTGATCCATCATGCTCCCCTCATTCTTGACCTTCTTGAGGCCGTACAACTACCCTCACGTGTTTCTGTTATGCTCTGCCATGCTTACAGACGCGTGATGGACCTTGTCTCTCGTGGCAATGCCCTTGCCGACCGCACAGCCCGAGCTGCCAGTCTCTGCCCCCTCTTTCGGCTCCTCTGTATACAATCATTCCTTTTCTGGATTCCCTTACACCCCAGTACGCTTCTCAGGAACAGACTTGGGCATGCATTATTTTGGGCCAGTCTGTCCTGAAAGGGGGGTGGATACAAAATGCGCCAATTCAAGTGCCAATCCAGACCCACACACTGATACTTCAAACGCAAGCACAACACCCTCATAGTTATTCCTCAACACCTGGCCCTCACGATTGTCAAAAGATGCCATGATCTGGCACACTCTGGGGAACCCGCTATGAAAATTGACTCTCAAGAGACATTTCTTTATCAATCACCTTGATCAGCTAGTCCGGAATATGGTCCGACAGTGTGTTGTCGGTTCTAGAATAAAATTCCCAATCAGATGACTGCCACCTCTTGGATACCAACCTATTGGAACATATCCGATGCAGGTTCTGTCTGATTTTACCCACATGCCCATTTCCCGTTCCCTCAGTCACTTCCTAGTCTTCACAGACACCCTGACTAGATGGGTCAAAGCCTTCCTTACTTGCACTGAACGCGCCAGAGACGTAACCAAACACCTCCTGAATAATTCCGTGCCTTGATCTCCTTGTTTTTATAGGCAGTGACAATGGCCCTGCTTTCATTGCCGATGTTGTCCAACAAATTGCTCAGGCCCTCCAAATTGAATAGAAATTATATACTGCTTACCATCCTGAGAGCTCTGGTCAGGTCGAAAGAATAAACAGAACTCTTAAGACCCTTCTCACAAAATGAATTGAAGAAACTAATCTGTCCTGGCCTGTCCTGCTGCCTTCTGTTCTTTTTCAGATTAGATGCATCCCATCTAAGCCCCATTTGAGCTCATGTCCGGCCGGCCACCACCCATTGTGAACCCAGATCCTAGTTCCTTTGCTACTCTGGGATCAGATATCCTCCAGAGTCAGGTCCAGTCTTTAGCTAAAGCCCTTTAAGAGCTCCACAAATGGGTCCTGGAAAGGGCCCCACTATCGATAGCTACACAAGTCCATGGGTATGTCCCTGTAAATACAGTATGGCTAAAACTTGGAAGTCAGACCCCCTGAAACTTAGGTGGATAGGTCCTTTTACTGTAATAATTTCTTCTCTTACAGTTGTCAAGGTGTCCGGACATGAAACTTGGTTCCACTACAACACGGATCTTCAGCTGAAGCTTTCTAAGACCTCAAAAGTTCTGAATATTTACCACTGTACTTAGCAGGTGTTCTGAATATAATTCTTTATAAGTGTTTGAGTTTAATTGACTGCCTGTGGTTCACACTGCCTTTAGCAAGGGTCTTGAGTATAACTGTTTGAAGTTTTCTAAGTTGTGCCTGAAAGAAAAATGAGCTTCCTATGTTAGTATATATAGATATGATATTTGTGTTGCCCTCACTTTGTTTCTTTCTTCTGTATTTTGTACTTAACAAGTGCAGCCCCTTTGCCTGATGTTTGTTTGCATGAAGGAGTTAAGTACAGAAAGTGTCAAACATTTGAGGGTATTTTCTGTTTCCAACCTACTGGTGATGAAGTTTAAAAGTGGGCGGAAATCTGCATTGATGATGTTGAGGGTCCACTTATCAACTAGACTCTTATTGTAGACCCCACTCGCCCGGTGTCTTTGTATTGTGATACATGTGTGCTATTTGATGTTTCTCAAGGTCATGGTACTACCCCTAATTCAGTTTTGTGTGGCTCCCTAGATTGACAGCGTTATTATACCAAATGTGCTAAGTTTATAGGTCTGTATAACCTGATGCCTTTAAGAACTGCCCCTATGAGGAAACCTTCACTAATGGTGGAGCCTGTCCTTTATGAGAAAGAATACCCCGTCTGCCTCCCTTACTATAGGTCCTAGCTCCGGCCCCTTGTGTACTACAGGCTACTGTAATCCCATGGTTTTCACTATCACTGACCCATATAACTGGAATGCCAATGTCCAAGTCCAGAAGGCCAGAGACTGCATGGCATTGTATATTGATGGTAAAAGGTGAGACCCAGGTACTGATGTATATGTCCGAATTGTATCCCACTCATGTGCTCCTGTTTATCACTCTGTGGTGTTTCCCCAGTTTTATGAAATTATGAAAGTAGATACTAATATCCTGTAATCACTAGAAATCTGTTTATATAGTTTGCTGAAACTATAGGTCAGACTCTTAATGTTAGCAATTATTTTGTATGAGGAGGGACTGGTATGGGAGAACAGTGGCTATGGGAGGCAATGCAGCTGGACATGTTAAACCTGACTTCACAGACCCTCACTTTTACGTCAGGTCCACGACCTTCACGATGGGCCTTGTGAACCTCCATTGTTGCTTCCCACTGTCTTTAGCCCTTCAGACACTGCTTAATGGAACTTCCTATGAATTATGGTCAGCTCCTGATAGTTGATATTGGCTCTGTGATCCGTTTGCCTACTCTTGGTTGCCTGCTTAATGGACTGGTACATGTGTGCTTTGCATGATCCGTCCCAGCTTCTTCCTGTTACCGCTGGCCGATGGTGAACACCTGGGAGCCCCTGTATTCAACACCAGAGGTCGCCAAAAGCGGTCTACTTCCACCAATTCCCTTAAAATAGGTGAATGGGGTGATGACTGGCCTGCAGAACGGATCATTGCTGCTTATGGACCTGCCACATGGACCGAGGATGACACCTGGGGCTATCGGACCCCAATCTATATGCTGAACTGCATTATTTGTCTATAAGCTGTACTTGAACTGATAACCAATGAGACCTCCCGAGCTTTGAGTACCATTGGCAGAGCGAATGCTAAAATGTGCACTGCTATTTATCAGAATCGTCTAGCTTTGGACTATTTACTAGCTGCTGTGCCTGTGATAAATTCAACCTCTCCAACTGCTGCCTTGAACTTGAGTAAAGTGATTGAGAACAATGTGGATCGTATCACCAAACTGGCTCATGTTCCTGACCAGACCTGGCGTGACCTTACTGCAGACTGGATCTCTGGTACCTTCAGCTCCTGGTTGCCCTCTGGTTCAGCATTGAAGATCATCTTGCTGGTTGCTGCCCTGTCTTCTCTGCTCCTTTGCTGCCTGCCCTGTATGGTCCCCATAGCCATAAAGCTGCTCCACTGAACTATGGACTCTGTTGTCAAACGTTCCACTGCTGCATTGGCCCTCTCCCAGTATCGTCCCTTACCCACTGGGGACCCCGACTTTCCTGACCCCTAACTTTATTTTGTCAGGCTTGGCTCCTTAGGTACGCCAGCCTGAAAGGGGGGAATGTAGGGTCATGAAATAGTTAACTGTTGTTTAAAATATTGCTCTGGCCTACATAGCTGAAAACAGTGTATAATCTATTGACTGCATCTGCCTAAAATGTATGTCCCTACCTTACCACATTGTAAGCTGAATAGATAAGAGTTTGAGCCATGATGTACCCTGCCCTTCTGTACATTTAACTGTAAGAGTTAGATAGGTGTCCTGCTAGTGACCTGCTAGTGTGAGCTTAGAACCAATGAGTGTTAAGAAAAGTAACACGTGAAAAGCTTTTTCTAGAATTCAGTTGTATAGCCAGAAAAATGAATAAATATCTCTGTAACTTCCTGGTTTCGGCACTTCTGAGCCAGCTTGGAGCTCAGGGGTCCAGCATGCATGCTGTGAATAAAACTTGTACTTTCTTCACACCTCTGACTTTGTGTGTCCAAGTGACCTTTCAGTACGAAAGTGCATTTGAGATGAAGTTGGTTAAACATTTGTTCCATTTGCCTGCTTGGAATGATAGTGTTCTATCCCTTTAGAGATAGAAAAGCGAACAAGTAGGTACTACATGTATTAGTTGTGCCTGGGAATTCGAACTGGTGAGACAGATAGGATGGGGATGAACCTGTCATGGTTTTGAAGCAAAGGCAAGCAAACTTAAGAACATAAGAAGTTGCCTCCGCTGAGGCAGACCAGAGGTCCAACCTGCCCAGCGGTCCGCTCCCGCGATGGCCCATCAGGCCTAATTGCCTGAACAGTGTCCCTGACTAATTTTGTAACTGCCTCTAATCCTCTAATCCTATCCCTACTACCTACCTCTACTCCTATCTGTACCCCTCAATCCCTTTGTCCTCCAGGTACCTGTCCAGACCCTCTTTGAAGCCCTGTAGCGTGCTTCTGCTTATCACATCCTCCGGTAGCGCGTTCCATGTATACACCATCTTCTGAGTGAAAAAGAACTTCCTGGCGTTTCCCCTTTCAATTTCCCCTTTCCCCTTTCAATTTCTCTGAGTGCCCCCTTGTACTTGTGGTTCCCCGTAATTTGAAAAATTTGTCCCTGTCTACTCTTTCTATGCCCTTCATGATCTTGAAGGTTTCTATCATGTCTCCTCTAAGTCTCCGCTTTTCCAGGGAGAAAAGCCCCAGCTTCTTCAGTCTGTCAGTATATGAGAGGTCTTCCATACCCTTTATTAGCTTAGTTGCTCTTCTCTGCACTCTCTCAAGTACCGCCATGTCCTTCTTGAGGTACGGCGACCAGTACTGGACACAGTACTCCAGGTGCGGGCGCACCATTGCACGATACAGTGGCAGGATGACTTCCTTCGTCCTGGTCGTGATACCCTTCTTAATGATGCCCAACATTCTGTTTGCCTTCCTTGAGGCTGTGGCGTACTGTGCCGACGCCTTCAATGATGTGTCTACCATCACTCCCAGGTCTCTTTCAAGGTTACTCACCCCTAGCAGTGATCCCCCCATTTTGTAAGTGAACATCGGGTTCTTTTTCCCTACATGCATGACCTTGCATTTCCCTATGTTGAAGCTCATTTGCCACTTTTTGGCCCACTCTTCCAGCGCTGTCAGATCTTTTTGGAGATTTTTTCAGGCCTCCTTGCTTTCAACCCTACTGTATAGTTTGGTGTCATCCGCAAATTTAATAACCTCACATTTTGTTCCTGCCTCCAGGTCGTTAATAAATATATTGAACAGGAGCGGTCCCAGCACCTACCCCTGCAGAACGCCGCTCGTGACCCATTGCCAGTCTGAGTAATGGCCCTTTATTCCAACCCTCTGTTTCCTGTCCGCCAGCCAGTTTTTGATCCATCAGTGGACCTCCCCTTGCACCCCGTGGTTCCATAGCTTCCTTAGCAGTCTTTCATGTGGTACCTTGTCGAAGGCTTTTTGGAAGTCAAGGTAAATGATGTCTATAGATTCCCCTTTATCCACCTGGCTGTTTACCCCCTCAAAGAAGTATAATAAGTTAGTGAGGCATGACCTGCCCTTGCAGAAGCCATGCTGGCTTGGCTTTAGCTGCCCAGTGTTTTCGATGTGTTCACAGATGCAGTCTTTAATCAGCGCTTCCATCATCTTTCCCGGGACTGAGGTCAAGCTCACCGGTCTGTAGTTTCCTGGGTCTCCCCTTGAGCCTTTCTTGAAGATGGGTGTGACATTTGCTATTTTCCAGTCTTCCGGAATCTCTCCAGTTTTTAAGGATAGGTTGCATATTTGTCTAAGTGGCTCAGCTATTTCGTTCCTTAGTTCCTTGAGTACCCTTGGGTGAATGCCATCCGGACCTGGTGATTTGTCGCTCTTTAGCCTGTCTATCTGCCTGAGGACATCCACTTTGCTTACCTCTAGTTGGACCAGATTTTCATCCTGATCTCCTTTTACAATCTCCTCGGGTTCCGGAATGTTGGTTGTGTCCTCCCTCGTGAAGACTGAAGTGAAGAACTCATTTAGCCTGTCAGCTATCTCCTTTTCCTCTTTTACCACTCCCTTTCTGTCTCCATCATCCAAGGGTCCCACTTCCTCCCTTGCTGGTTGCTTCCCCTTGATGTACCTGAAGAATGATTTGAAGTTCGTTGCTTCCCCCGCCAGTCTCTCTTCATATTCTCTTTTTGCTTTCCTAATCACACGGTGACACTCCTTTTGGTGTTTTTTGTGCTCCTTTTGGTTGTCCTCTGATTTGTCCTTTTTCCATTTTTTGAATGATGCCTTCTTGGTGACTTTTTCACTGCATTTGTTATCCACACTGGGTTTTTTGTTCTATTTTTTTGCACCCTTTCCTGAACTTGGGGACGCACAGGTTTTGTGCTTCGTGCACCGTGCCCTTGAATAAGGTCCAGGCTTTTTCTAGGGAAAATGCTTGAGTATCTGATTGTAAAACCGCTTAGAAAACCTTGATAGGCGGTATATAAGAAATCCTAATAAACTTAAACTTAAACTTACGGACTCCAACTTCCTTGCGGTGTCGTTGAGTTTCTTTCCCACCATTTTCCTCATAGCGTCATAATTCCCTTTTTTGAAGTTCAGTGCTGTCGTTGTAGTTCTTTTCACCTTTGATGATCCAATTTCTAGCCTGTACTGGATCGTGTTGTGATCGCTGTTTCCTAGTGGGGCTAGTACCACCACCTCTTTAGCGGGTCCCCCATGTCCGTTGAAGACCCTTGCTTCTACAGGCAGCCAGTGTGGTTTTTTGTAATATGGGCTTACATGGTCAGATTTCTTGAGGCCATAAATGAGACAGACTGCAGCATTTTGGATGACTCTCAGTTGTTTGATGGTTTTCTTGAGAGATCCCAAGTATATAATATTGCAGTAGTCTAAGGCACTTAAGATCAGGGATTGAACCAGCAGTTGAAAGGAAAAGAAATGGAAGTATTGTTTAATGGTATGAAGTTTCTATAGAGTGAGAAAGCATTTTTTGACTTGAGCATTAGTGTGATCTTCAAACGTCAGGCTCGGTCCAGGGTGACGCCAAGGATTTTGGTTGTGGGATTAATTGGGTAATCTGATCCATTTAGTCTCAAGGAGGTGTTCACGATCTTGTTATTGGGACTTGCCATGAAAATCTTGGTTTTTTCGGGATTCAGTTTTAGTTTGGAGTGCATAGTCCAATGTTCCACAGATTTGGTAGGAAGTGTGTGAAGGATCATTTGAAAGCAGTTTCTCGGAGTAAGGAACGACCTGGAAGTATGTTAAGTCATTTTTTTATCCTTAGAGCGAAGAGGTCATTTGGGTATGTAAGGAGTTAGTTTCGTTGATATGAAGTCTGGCACCCTCTGGTAGAAGGCTTTATGGACTAGCACGAGGTCCTTGAAGATTCCATGTTTGCTTATGGGTAGCCAATGTGTAGGACAGGAGAGATATGGTCATGGATGTGGATATTTTCAGATGGAATAAGCATTAGCATAGAAAGGCACTGGCAAATAATTGCACTTTCAGTAGTAAGTTTAGTAGTAGTTGGAAGGCTAAATATGATTAGGGGATGGTCTGACCATGGGACAGGTGTGATGGAGAGGTTCAATCTGTGTGGGTCTGGTGGTTGGTCTCCATGTATGAAGATACAGTCTAGAACAGTGTTCTTCAACCACCGGTCCATGGACCGGTGCCAGTCAACAGAAATTTCCTGCCGGTCCACAGGGCCGGCATGAGTATCAGGCCCAAAACTGTGTTCTTTAACTGCCGGTCCGCGGTGCAATCGATGCGTTGTTAATAAGATTATATTGTGTGTATATATTAATGGAAAAAATAGTGTTACAATTAGGACTATGGCGGCAGGGTCTGGCCCACGACTTAGCCCAGTGTTCTTCAACCGCTGGTCTGCGGACCGATGCCGGTCCACAAAATAATTCTTTTATTTCTGCCGGTCCATAGGTGTAAAAAGGTTGAAGAACACTGGTCTAGAATGTTACCCGCTGTATGGGTAGTCGAGAAGACTATCTGATGGAATCCTAGGTCAGATAAGGTCATTGTAAAGTCTTGAGAGGATCCATTAGTGTTGAGGTAGTCTAGGAGTTGGAAATCACCAAGGATGATTATCCACTTGTAGGAAATAACCAGTTTGCCTATGGTGGCTAGGAGATCATCTAATGTGTGGGAATGCAGGATTCTGCAGATGAGAGCAAATGTGATTTCCCTGTTTTTACCAATAGAGAAAATGAGGCATCCCAAGGCAGGTAATGTGATGGTGTCTATCAGCCTGGGGCAGGTATCTGATTTTATGATAGCTCCTACCCCTCCACCTTTCCTGTCTGCATGAGAGCAAGCAAGAGCTTGGTAGTTAGGGGGGCATAATTGCCCCAGTGTTACCCCGTTGTTGTCATGTAGCCAGGTTTCGGTGATCATAAGAATGGCCCATTCATTATCTGTGAGGAGGTCATGAAGAATGATGTCTTTGTTGGTAACTGATCTGGCATTTATTAGGGCAACTGACTGGTTGTCTGTTGTAGGTGGGGGAAGGGGTGAACAGATATTAGGTTATAAGGCTTTCTATTTGGGGCCTTTTTGTAGTGGCAATTTCTTAGGTCACCATATCCACCCTATCTACTAGAAAAGATATTATCAAAGTAAGAACAGAATCTCTTTTTCCAGTGCTGTAGGTGTGTCATTCTGGAAAAGCAGGATGTACAAAAGCAGTCCCAGAAAATCTAGAGCAGGCTGACTGTGTTGACATGTAGTACTGAGAATCCAAAGGCAGAGTTCTCTCTTGTCACCACATCCACTCTAAAACTTAGCAAATGTATATAGAGTGGATCAAGTTGCTGTCCTACAAATCTCCTCTGGGAAGATTGCCCTAGCTTCGCCACGCAACGAAGCCATACTTCTTGTCAAATGAACCTTGACAAAAACAGGAGACTACTTCCCACAGATAGTGTAAGTGGACAAAATGGAATGAGTCAGCACGAGTTTAGGTCAGAGAGCCTAAATTCGTTGGTAACCTCAAGATACTGAAGAACAACTCTTATCACATCTAACTTCTTCAAAATCCTGTCCTGTTTCTTAGAACCTGTGGACTGGAATACAGGTAAGCAGACCTCTTGATCGACATGAAACGCCGAAACTACCTTTGGCAGAAAAGAAGGGATGGTATGTAGAGAAACTCCAGCATCCAAGATTTTAAGGAAAGAGACTGAAGCTCTAAGACTTGTCTCGCCAAAGTCACAGCCACCAGAAAAGCAGCCTTGATTGTTAAATGCAGCAGAGACACTTCTTCCAGCGGCTCGAACAGAGCTTTGGTGAGACCCCACAGAAC
Source organism: Geotrypetes seraphini (assembly GCF_902459505.1). Classification (NCBI taxonomy): domain Eukaryota; kingdom Metazoa; phylum Chordata; class Amphibia; order Gymnophiona; family Dermophiidae; genus Geotrypetes; species Geotrypetes seraphini. The sequence continues at coordinate 152,530,028 of NC_047087.1, read as the reverse complement.
CACATTCAGATCCCAAAAAGGAAACAGGGTCTTTACCGATGGTTGATGCAGAGAGCACATTTCAGAAATTTGGCTATGTACGGATGAAACGCCAGAGTAGATTTGTGGCCTCGGGCCATGAAACAAGAGAGCCCTGTGACTTGAACCTGAAGGCCAGCTTGAAGGACAGCTAACACGACAGAAACCGGAGCTAGAAACAGTTCCACATGCTTAGTAACATAGTAGATGATGGCAGATAAAGACCCGAATGGTCAATCCAGTCTGTCCTACCTGATACAATTTAAATTATTTTAATTTTTTCTTCTTAGCTATTTCTGGGCAAGAATCCAAAGCTCTACCTGGTACTGTGCTTGGGTTCCAACTGCCAAAATCTCCATCAAAACCTACTCCAGCCCATCTACACCCTCCCAGCCATTGAAGCCATCACCAATGCTGGAACTTCTTCCATGCTATAGCATAGGTGGAGACTGTAGTCGACTTCTTAGACTTGAGAAGCATGGCAATGATCACTTCTGATTACCCTTTGAGCTCTAATGCTTTGGGTTCAAGAGCCATGCCATAAAAGCAAAACAATCCAGATCCTCCATGCATACTGGACCCTGCAAAAGGAGATCTGGATGCATCGGCAAACGGAGACTGACCTATTCGAAGACACATCAGATCTGTGTACCATGGTCTGCAAGGCCAATCTGGACCTTTTCCTGGTGATTTGCAATCCACTGAAGGACTTGGCCTATCATGGGCCAGGAAGGAAAGATAAACAACAGTAGGCCCTGAGGCCACAGGCTCGTATCTTCGACTGAATAACCTGTTCGCCGCCTTATTCTTCACCATGAGGTCAAATCACAGATGACCCCAGCACTAAACAATGGCCTGAAAAGCTTTTGTTGACAATGTCAGCTCGCCCAGATCCATGGACTATCTGTTGAGGAAGTTGGCTTGAACACTGTCCATTCCCATGATATGCGCTGCCAATAGGGCTTGCAGATGATGTTCCGTCCAGTTGAAGAACATGCAGGCCTTCAGACACAGAGGTGCACTCTTGGTTCCACCACTATAGCACTGTCAGAGAAGACTGACCACTTGAGCTTCCAGAGTCTTTTGCAATTTCATCAGACCTAGCCGAATGGCATGCAACTCCAATCTGTTGATCAACCACTTCCCCCTGAGAGGGCAATCAATGCCCTTGAAACGGCTGACGGTTTTAATGAGCTCCCCAGCCAAGGAGACTGACATCTTTCATTATGACCACCCAGGAAGCTATTTGAAGAGGCATGCTCTTGGATAGGGACTGAGAGCGGAGCCACCAAACCATGCTGGTTTGAACCTCCAACATCCAAGGTAGAGCCTTCTGGAAAGTGTCCATCTGCAGAGACCAGCGCATGAGTAACGCATGCTGGAAAGGACATGTGTGCCCTCGCCCAAGGAGCCACATCTATTGTGGCCACCATGGATCCCAGGACTTGAAGAAAGTCCCATGCAGATGGAGCCGATTTGTCCAGGAGGCATGAAATCTGAGCACAAAGCTTCTGTCTGCATGCCTCTGGAAGATAGACGTGGCTAGCAGCCATGTCGAACAAGGTACTCCAGGGACTGAGTCAGCATCAAATTGTTCTTTTGGCAATTCACAATCCAATCCAGGCCCTCCAGGACTCAGATCAACTTATCCACTATGCGCCGACTCTCAGTCAATGAGGAGGCCCTTATCAGCCAGTCATCTTATGCAGGTGAAGGTACAAGGAAATGTCACTTTGGTGAAGGTACAAGGAAATGTCAACAGGCCAAAAGGCAGAACTGAAAATTGATAATGATTTTCTGGGATATGAAACCTGAGAAACTTTCTGTAGTTTGAGAAAACTGGAATATGTAAAAGTAAGCCTCCGTCAGATCTAGTGAGACTAGGAGCTCTCCTGGAGTCACCGCCACTATGACAAATTGAACAGTTTCCATGCAAAAGCACGGATCTCTGAGCGCTGCATTCACATAAGTAAGGTCCAGAATGGGTTTCCAAATGTCAGAGCCTTTCTTTGGCACGATAAACTATATGGAGTATCTGCCTGAGCCCGAGTTTTCAGGCAGTACACGGTCTATGGCCTGAATATATAGCCAGCTTCTCATGGTGGCTTGTACTTTCACTGCCTTTTCTGGGTGCCCCACGGCTACAAACCATTAGAGGCAAAGCAAATTCCAGCTTGTAGCCAGAATACATGATGTCCAGAACTCAACGGCTGGACGAAATCTGAACCCAGGCCTGCAGAAATGCCGAGAGGCAGCCACCAATTTGGAAGGGGACCTCTCTCGACCTGGCCTCATTGCGATTTCTTGATAGAGGGAGCAGCATAGGGTGCTAAGGTCTGGCTACACCTAGATCCTGAAAACCTCTGCATGTGGCTCTGGGAGAATTTCTGGGATGTGGAACTGGGATATTGTCAAGCGCACCTGGAGCCACGAAAATTAGAGTGCCCAGAGCCTTGTTGAAGATTTCCTGGAATTTATAGGTGTGATAGTTGTCACCGATATGAAAACTGAGATTGCAAATGCATCAAAATTAAGTGAATATATTAAAATTTGAGAAAAAGCCTTGAGACCTTGTAATTAAAAGATTAAGCTCACAGATTGGCATTTCTTGTCTAAATTGCTGTTTCTGTATTCTAGCTATACTATGGAAGTTCAGGTTGATTTTGTGACTCTTAAGACATAGTCAAATTTATAAACCATTATTTATAAGTTCTCAGAGGAACAGGAAACTTGGGGTTTTTACAGAGAGAATCTGTTTCTTTTTTATTATTTATTTATACTTTTCTATATATACATAAAACAAAATATATAATGAAGTAGAGCTATGTCACAATAATAATTAAAGAAAGAAAAGTTTACAAGTTAGGTCAAATCAGACCAAAAAACAAAGCATTAATTATGCACAGAACTCTAAATAAGTCCACATAAGAGAGGGGATAATTCACATTACAAAGAGAATGTATACTTCACGAAATAAAAAGAAAATCAAATACACAGTGTTATATTACTTCTTCAAATAATCATTAGGACCTTACTATCTGGGATCAATTTGCATTACTTCACAATGAAGCATCTAGGCATTGCTACTCCTTTTCCCTCAAGAAAAATTGCAACTGGAGGGTTCAAAAATATATAAGAATTTTGATCCAATTGAATCAAACACTTACAAGGAAATCTTAACTGAAATTTTGCTCCCAAAGTTACCACATATTGTTTTAATTCAAGAAACCTTTTCCTCCTTGTCTGAGTAGTTTTCAAAACATCTGGGAACATAGAGATCTTACTTTCTAAGAAGGACATCTCTTTAAGTCTAAAAAATAGCCTCAATAATGCCTCCTTGTCTTGATTAAAGACAAACATCACCAGAAAAGTCAAACAGCAAATGACTTCCTCTTCTGAGGTTTCCAAGATTTTTGTAATATTCAAAGGACTAGCCATCTCAGGTAAAGCCAATGAAGAAGAAGACTTCTTTTTAGATATAGGCAGAAAATATATTTTTTGAAGGGGAGGCAGATATTCTCAGGATATTTTAATACTTCCTTCAAGAATTTATAAAAAGAATCTTTCGGAGACATTGTCAGCAATTTAGGAAAGTTCAAAATCCTAAGGTTCAATGATTTAGTATAGTTTTCAAAATTTCCACCTTCCTTGCAAACAATAAGCTATCCTGAGTTAAGGAAGTCTGAGAGGATTGTAATCCCTGGACCCGCTGGTCTAGGTAATCAACTTTTTCCCCATGAGTCTTGATTTACTCCTCCATTTTATCCATTCTATGAGCCTGAATAGAGACCTGGGGAAGGGTTCCAATACAAAATTTGTGCAAGGAGTCTAACGCCATCTAAATTGATTCCAGTGTGAATTCAGCTGGTCTTATCAGTGGAGGGACAGAGAAGATCTGTCCAACACTCACTGAGGATTCCAACACCTTCTCTACGTTAGGTGATCCAGCCACAGTTTGATATGGAGTCAGCATGCCCTCAGGCTCCACCAGCGATATTGACTCCCATCCCTGTGGAGCTTCTGATACTCCCCAATCTTGCAGCTGTAAAGGAGAGGCAGGTCCTGAGCGAGGCTTCGCTCCCGAGAGCCAAAATCTCTCTCTGATTCGGCACTGCCAGTTCACCCCTGGGAGAAAACGTTAGGAAGCCTGTTATCACCTCCTACCGTAATAGGGAGGGTTCTGTCTGCCAGGCTGAAGCAGCGACTCTTTCTCTTCTTTTAGGCATCGTAATTCCCAATTTTATCCTGAAGAATAATGGGTAAAACAGGTAGGAAATATAATATCCACAGGAGGTAACTTCTCAGCATCCTCACTGCGGCGCCATCTTGTCCCCTATTGAGAATCTGTTCCTTACAGATTAGAACATACAATGCTAATTGGGAGGTCATACAGATGCCAGGATGTAGATGTCAAGACATAAGCTTATTACTACTTTTTAATGACTTGATGGATGTCTGAAAAGGGCAGAGATCAAAAGTGATTTAGAAAGAAAAAGTGAAACACTGCCACCTGCTGGGTTTAAAAACTTAACAGAACATAAGAATTGCCACTGCTGGGTCAGACCAGTGGTCCATTGTGCCCAGCAGTCCGCTCCCGCGGCAGCCCCCAGGTCAAAGACTAGTGCCCTAACTGAGACCAGTCCTACCTGCAGTTCAGCAGGAACTTGTCTAACTTTATCTTGAATCCCTGGAGGGTGTTTTCCCCTATAACAACCTCCGGAAGAGCGTTCCAGTTTTCCATCACTCTCTGGGTGAAGAAGAACTTCCTTACGTTTGTAAGGAATCTATCCCCTTTTAACTTTAGAGTGCTCTCTCGTTCTCCCTACCTTGGAGAGGGTGAACAACCTGTCTTTATCTACTAAGTCTATTCACTTCATTATCTTAAATGTTTCTATCATGTCCCCTCTCAGTCTTCTCTTTTCAAGGGAGAAGGGGCCCAGTTTCTCTAATCTCTCACTATACGGCAACTCCTCTAGCCCCTTTACCATTTTAGTCGCTCTTCTCTGGACCCTTTCGAGTAGTACCATGTCCTTCTTTATGTACAGCGACCAATGCTGGACTCAGTATTCCAGGTGAGGATGTATCATGGCCCAGTACAGCGACATGATAACCTTCTCTGATCTGTTCATGATCCCCTTCTTAATCATTCCTAGCATTCTGTTCGCCCTTTTCGTTGCCACCGCGTATTGCACAGACTGCTTCATCGATTTGTCGACCAGTACTCCCAAGTCTCTTTCCTGGGGGGTCTCTCCAACTACCGCCCTGGACATTTTGTTACCGACATGCATCACCTTACACTTATCCACGTTGAACCTAATTTGCCATGTCGTGGCCCATTTCTCAAGTGTGTTTATGTTACGTTCCAGATCTTCACAGTCCTCCCGCATCTTCACTACTCTGGATAGCATTGTATCATCCGCAAATTTAATCACCTCGCTCGTCGTACCAATTTCCAGATTGTTTATGAATATGTTGAAGAGCAAGGGTTTAAGCACTGAACCCTTCAGCACTCAACTGATGATGCTTTTCCAATCCGAGTATTGTCCATTTACCCCCACTTTCTGTTTCCTATCCGCCAGCCAGTTTTTAATTCAAGTGTGTACTTCACCCTCGATTCCATGGCACGCAATTTTTTGAAGTAGTCGTTCATGCGGAACCTTGTCGAACACCTTCTGAAAGTCCAGATATACAATGTCGACTGGGTCACCCTTGTCTATCCGCTTGTTTACTCCCTCGAAGAACTGCAGCAAGTTCGTCAAGCAAGATCTTTCTTTGCTGAAACCATGCTGGCTGGTCCTCATCAGATTGTGTTCGTCAAGGTGATCAATGATGCAGTCCTTTATTAGCACCTGTACCATCTTTCCCGGTATCGAGGTCAACTCACCGGTCTGTAGTTTTCCAGATCACCCCTCAAACCATTCTTGAAGATCAGCATAACATTCGCCACCTTGCAGTCTTTCCGAATCCTCCCTGATTTGATCGACAGATTGGCTAGTTGAAGCAGTTCAGCTATAGCCCCTTTCAGTTCCTTGATTACCCTCAGATGGATGCCATCCAGTCCAGGGGATTTATAATTTTTAAGACTATCAATCTGCTTGCATACCTCTTCTAGACTGTCAACCCTGTCAGTTTCCCATCATCATTTCCCGTGTATAGCTTGTCGGCTTCCGGTATGTTGTGTATATCCTTTTCGGTAAACAGACTCAAAAAATGTGTTCAGTTTGTTGGCGATAGCTTTGTCCTCCTGTAGCACTCCCTTTATTCCATGTCATCCAACGGCCCCACTGCATCCTTCGCGGGTCGTTTCTCCTTAATATATCGAAAGAACGGCTTGAAGTTTTTTGCCTCCTTGGCTGTTTTTTCCTCGTAGTCTCTTTTGGCCCCTCTTACCGCCTTATGGCACCTGCTTTGATGCTGTTTGTGCTTTTTCCAGTTTTTGACCTTTTCCATTCCTTAAACGAAGTCTTCTTGTCTCTGATTGCTTACTTCACTGCTACAGTGAGTGACGCTGGTTCCTTGTTTTTCTTCCTCTTGGATCCTTTGTTGATACAAGGTATATACAGATTTTGTGCCTCGGTGACCGTGTCTTAAAAAAGGGACCATGCGTGCTCTAGCGTCTTTACAGTGTTTATCCTCTTCTTAATTTTCTTCCCCATCATGAGTCTCATCCCTTCTGGATTCCCTTTTCGGAATTTCAGCACCATGGCAGTCATTCTGGATCGATGTTTCGCCCTTGTGTCCAGGTTGAAGCGGATCATATTGTGATCACTGGTTCCCTTCTACACCTTACGCTAGTCCTTGTAGTCCATTTAGAATCACACACAGCATCCAGGAACTTGGTCTCCCTACCACAGCCGGAGATGCCTAGGTTCCAGTCTATCCCCGGATAATTGAAGTAACCCATAATAACTGTGTTGCCTCCCTTGCAGTTATGTTTAATCTCATCCGTCATTTTTCCATCAATTTCTTCTAACTGCCCTGGGGGTCGGTAGTAGATGCCAATCTTCGTTTCCATTCCATTTGTTCCCGTAATTTTGATCCATAGAGACTCTGACTTATTCTTTGTGTTCTCTCCAGTAGACTGTAGACTCAATTCCCTCTTTGACGTATAGGGCAATGCCCCTACCTTTTTGTCCCACTCTGTCTCTGTGGTATAACTTGTATCCCGGTAGCACAGTGTCCCAGACGTTTTCCTCATTCCACCATGTTTCCGTGATACCGATGATGTCAAGGTTATCTTTTTGTGCCATAGCTTCTAATTCACCCATCTTATTCTTTAGGCTCCTTGCGTTCGTGTACATACACTTGAGTTTGCGGCCTGTTACTTTCTTGCATTTCCTTCCCTCTTGTGTTCCTTTCGATCAGTCAGGATTTGTGTCTTGCCTATAATCCGGTGAGTCTTCTCTGCTATCTTTCTGCATGGTATCCTCTGGGTATACCAGTTCCCGAAACCATCGACTCTCGGTCGACTCTTGGTTTTCCCCTTCTTCCTAGTTTAAAAACTTCTCAATTTCTCTCCTGATGTTGCTTGCAAGTAGCCTCGTTCCATCTCAGCGGAGATGGAGTCCATCCTTCCTGAATAGCTTGCTCTTCCCCCAGAACGTCGTCCAGTTGCACATGAAGTGGAATCCTTCTTCCTCACACCAGTGCCGCTTCCACGTGTTGACTGCTTGCAGCTCCATCTGCCTCTTCTCGTCAGCCCTGGGTACTGGCAGGATCTCCGAGAACACTACCCTCTGCATTCTGGCCTTCAGCTGCCTTCCTAGCATCCAGAGCTTGTCCTTCAGTATTTCCCTGTTGTAGTTCCTGTTGCTCACATTGTTTGTCCCCACATGGATCACCACCACCGTATCTTCCTCATCCATGCTGTCGTTGATCCTGTCGATGCAGCTCACTATGTCTTCTACCTTGGCTCCCGGTAGACAGGTCACCAGCCGATCCCGTCTTCCTCCTGCTATGTGGCTGTCGACTTGTCTAATGATGGAGTCCCCAACGATGATCGCTGTCCTCTCTATCTTCTCTTGCTTCTCTAGCCGCAGGTCCGTGTCTCTGGTGTATGTCCATCTCTCCAGCTATAGGTCCGTGTCCTCTGTGCACTTCCATCTTCCCTCATTCTGGTGTTTGCTTACACCGGGCTCGTCTTCTTGTGGGTTCCTTCTGCTGTTTCCAGATCGCGCTGTGGTGTCACCCATTTCTTCCTCATTCTTTGTAGGTGTATCTCAGCAGTTCCACTGTAGCTGGTGATTTTCCACGGCCTCCCTATATGCCTCCTTAATGAACCTGCTTCTATTTCATCCTCAAAGAGACAACAACCATGGTACAACGACAAACTAATTCTTCTCCGTCGACAACTTCGTTCATCTGAAAATAAATGGCGAAAAATACGCCTTAATATTCATCTTATTCGATTCAAAGAAAAAGCTATTGACTACAAAACAACTATTCAACAAACAAAAAAAGAATACTATTCAAAACTTATCTCCTCCACTCGTAATTCCTCGACTCTTTTCAATATTGCCCACTCTCTTTCAAAATATTCCAAAAAAAAAAAAAAAAACTCTTATACTTTAACTTCACCTTCCGCCGATGAACTATCTCTATTTTTCGATACAAAAATTAAAAACATTAGATCTCACCTTGGAACATCTTTACCTACCCCCCCCACTCAAATCTTCGACGCTTCTACCCAACTCTCTTTTAGCTCTTGCAATAATTTCAAAATGCCTTCACTAGCACACCTTCTTCGTATAATACAATCTTTAAACTCTCCTAATAATCTCTTAGAGAGCATTCCCCCATTCCTACTTAAAAAATTCTATTCGTTCTTCGGCCCTTTCATCTGGGAAATGATTTCAAAAGCTCTTTCAGAAAGCATAGTACCCAACTCTTGGAAATCTGCACTCGTCTTCCCAAAACTCAAACAATACAACTCAGATCCTTCTCTCCCTAAAAACTATCGTCCTATCACAAATCTTCCTCTACTCTCCAAAATCACGGAAAAAATCATTCATTTCCAATTAACAGACTTTCTCGAAAAAACTCATGCATTACATCCTTGTCAAACAGGCTTTCGCTCTTCACATTCTACAGAACTATCTTTACTAGGCCTTATTTCAACCATACAATACTACCATGAACACCAAAAATCTGTCATTCTAATCTCTCTAGACCTCTCCGCAGCTTTTGACACTATCGATCATTCTCTTCTTATCTCTAGATTAAAAGATTGTCGCATTTCTGGTTCTGCACTCTCATGGTTCTTATCTTACTTTCAGGAACGCAGCTCTAAAGTCTACGTAAAAAACGAAATTTCCTCAACTATATTTCAAACTTTCGGAGTGCCACAAGGTTCAATACTATCACCATTATTATTCAATGTATTTCTCTCTCCTCTCCTTACATTAGCCCAATCGATAGGATTTACTATTTTCGCCTATGCAGACGATATTCAACTTCTTCACCCTATTAACACCACTAATATCTCTGTCATAAAAGACATAAATAATAAATTGGATAACATAAACGAATGGCTATACACGAATAAACTTTCACTTAACATTGACAAATCTTGTGGACTCCTACTCCCCATTAAAAAATCTGAATCATTACCAGGAACTATCTCTATCAAATCCATCCCACTACATATGGAAACTAAAATTAAATTACTTGGCGTCATTATTGATAGAGATCTCTCTTTTCATGAACATATTAGTTCCGTAGCAAAGGTCTGCTTCTATAAACTTCGCATCATCAGATCATTAATTTCCATTCTAAATACTGATTCTATTACTATCTTGACCCACTCTTTAGTAATTTCTCACTTAGACTACTGTAACTCGCTCCTTAATGGTCTCCCTCAAAAAGAACTACGACGCCTTCAACTGATACAAAATACCGCAATAAAACTTATCTATAAAAAAAATAAATATGATCATGTCACTCCTCTCTTAAAGGAAGCACACTGGCTTCCAATTTCTCATCGTATCACTTATAAAATTATTCTACTCACTTTCAAAATCAAACTCTTACATCAACCTACATTCCTCGATAAACTCCTTATTCCTCAAAGTTCCACTCGCACATTAAGATCATCTGACCAAAAACTTCTTTATATTCCATCCCTTAAAGACTTTTATTATACTCGCAAAACAAACTTCGCTATAACAGCCCCTACATTATGGAACTCACTTCCACATCACCTCCGCGACGAACAACAACTAGTCAAATTCAAGATCAATCTAAAGACTTTCTTATTTTGAGAAGCCTTTAATCAAACCTAAAATCTTTTTCTCTCTCTTCTTTCGGCTAGCAAGCTTTCATCATTTTATCGCTCCCCTTCCCTTTGTTCAATCCTCCCCCCCACTCTCTCCTTCTCACCTATACAATGTAACTTTTTTCCCTTTCCTCTCTTACTTCCCTCACACTCCAGTACGTCAAGTCTTTGTCATTTATGTTTAACTTAGACATTTTTTGCACAAACTACTATATTTAATTCTTTTTTAATTTTATTGTTAACCGGCTAGACAATTGTTTTGATGGTCGGGATATTAAAAATCAATAAACTTGGAAACTTGGAAACTCTAACTCCCAGACTTCTTCCTGTATGGTTTCCTCTGTCTTTACGTTCTGTGCATCCCTATCCTCCTCCTCCACTGCTTGAAGTGCTTCCAGTTCCAGTATTCTGCCCTCCAGAAGTCTGACTTGTTTCTTCAGGGTCTCCAGTTCCCCGCATCGAATGCACACATAAGACCGCCTCCCCGAGGGGAGGTAGTCATACATATGGCAGACGGTGCAGAAAACTGGGTAGCTCAACTTCCTGCTGCTTCCATTGCTGCGGATGTCCTCGCCCTATGCCTCAAAAAGGGCAATGCTATGTGAGGTAGGAGGGCTGGAAGTCAGAGATCGACATCAAGACACCAAAAAGAACTCGGCTCCTTGTGTCGAGGTATCTCGACTCTATACAAGGATTCTCTATACAACGACACTATAAAAGGACTCAGCTCCTTGTAGACTCCAGTCAAGACACTCGCAAGGACTCGACTCCTTGCATATTCTGCAAACCAGGCACCAAGATCAGTGAATCTGGTACTTTTGGTGGGAGTATAGTCTCCGAGGAAGATGAGTAAGAATGACCCCTCAATTTGGAGACATGCTTCTTGGGCAGCTTCAAGACTACCGATTCTAAAGGTAGAATGCCCGGAACAGTTTGCTTACCTGAGGATAGCAGCTCCTCAGGAGAAGACTTAGCAGATTTGCCCGAGAACGAGGACTTCCCAAACGAGGAAGGTTTGATTAAGGTCGAGATAGAGGTAGAAGGCAGGAACCCCATAGAAGACTTGACCGGATTTGGAGTCAAGGTCGAGACCGGGGTTGGAGTCGGGGTAAGGACCTTAGGCAAAAGTCTATCCATACCGCCGAATATCTTCTCTACCTAACTCGACGACATTTAATGGCTCGAGGTTGAAGAGTAGCGCAGCGGTAACATGACTCCGGACGATGATCAGGCCCTAAACACTTCTTAAAGCCTGTGACCGGCCAGGACATAGACTGGAAAATAGCCACGGCAAAATCAAAGCTCATAGGCTGAGGCCACGGGGTAGGCCCCGCCGTGACACAAAGAAAAAAGAAACAAAACTGAATTTTTTTTTAAAAAAGAAATGAAAGCACGCAAAAAACACAGCAACTCTGTAAGAAAAAAAAATATACAAGCCGTGGTGAGAATGCACGAAGTAGAAATGAGTCTAGCGCAGAACGTCGAATAGAGGATTTCTTGGCTCTGCGGAAAACTAAGAGGAGACGTGCGCCCTATGTCGGGCGGGAAGCACTTGCGTATGCGCAGTGCGGCAGTCACAAACTTTCTTAAAGTTTTACAAGCCTCTTCTTGAGAGGCTGTCCGCATCTGGGCTCCGTGGATGACGTCACCCACATGTGAGAATATGCTGCCTGCTTGTCCTGGGATAAGCCGCATCATCTGTCTAGCTGAAATAATTTATAGAAGAGAAACTTGTTTAAAAGTCCTATCTTTGTTGAGGTAGAAAAGGCCTTAGTTGAACAGTATCGAGAAGGGCTCCTATGAACTGAAGTATTTGGGATGGCTGAAATTAGACTTTGAAAAACTGACTTCGAACCCTAGTTGTTGAAGAAATGTTTTTGTCAACTGTGTTGTGGAAAGCACATCTTGAGGCGAGGCAGCTTTTATTAGCCAATCATCCAGATACAGAAATACTTGAAACTTGTGAATGCGCAAGGTAAGATAATAAGCAGGTGTACCTAAATGATACACTTTGAAAGTCAGAATCAAAAGTTTAAAAGTAATGTGAAATTTGATAGGCAGCCAATGTGCTGTTGTAGAGCAAAACTAATGTGGTCTGATTTACATAAATTGCACAGCAAAAGTATAGCAGTATTTTGCAATGTCTGTAATTTCTTGAAAGAAAGTCTCCCCTGACCCAATGACAACACAAAATTAATAAATTTGTTGTGTAAATGGGGAGGCCTCAGTCCAACAGCCCACAATGGGGAAACACCACCCCTAATGCACAGCTGCCACAATCATACACCCAAAAGGATATTACATGTGAAAGATCCTAGGACGACCCCAATGTGTGATTTATGTGATTAATAGTGCACAAACTGGTGTGCTAATAGTGAACAAACTAAACAATAATAACTTGAAAAGAAAATAAATTGTCTCTGCCCCCCACCTGAAAGTACACTGCAACCAAAGTTCATCCAAGCTGAACAAAATCACAAGCTGGATAGGAAAATATAATAAGCAAAAAGAGCATAGTACTTAACTTCTCCAAATAAAGTCCAGAGTATACTTATATAGCCTGCATTTTATAGGTCCGTCCAACGGGGCTCCATTTCGAGGGTTTACAACCCCCTTCCTCAAGAACCAGCTCTGCTATCGCTACTCGTTCTCCAAAAGTCACAGCAATTGTAGTCAGGCAAAGTTGAAAATGGCGCTGGACAGAAGGAAATGCCTCTAGGTTTAAGACTGCAGTACGTAGGACGTCAAACGGTGTAAAGACGCTTGACACTAATTGTAGCACCAGGAAAATTTGAAAGAACTGAACAAAAGGCATGTAAACAATAAAGAAAAAAGGAAAAAAAAATATTAGTTTTGCGTTTTCAGGGCTGTCTCTCCCTCTCACCCAATTTGGGTCAGAGGAGACTTTCTCGCTTTTTTTTTGTCAATTATTTCAGTACTCCTCTACTGGGTTTTCTTGTAGTTGTAATTTCTTGAGAGCATGTTTAGATGCCTTAAGATAAACAATATTCCTTTTATTCAGTAGACCACTACCTACTAATAACAAAACTGTCAGAAATTGGCATAACAGGCACAATGCTAAGATGGTTCTTAGATTTCCTGAAAAACTGAGAATACATTATTGTCAAATTGAACGGAGAGATCTGCAACCCCTGAAAAGCCTTCTGTGGTGTACCACAAGGCTCCCCACTCTCTCCCATCCTATTTAATCTCTTCATGAGCTCTCTCGGTAACATCAAGTTTGAAGACGAGAGCATATTACCTACACAGATGACATCTTTCTTCTTATTCCCATAACCAACAATCACTCGGATATCACCAACAAAGTCTCACATAACATTGAAAGAATCCAAATCTAGGCGACTACCAACAAACTAAAATTAAACACAACTAAAACCAAAGTTCTATACTTTCACACACCACAACAGAAGGCACCAACAAGCATTACTCTTCGATCGGGCAAGACCTTCCCTGTAGAAGAATCCTCCAAAATCCTAGATTGCATCCTGGGCACACTTACCATGGAACCACAAATCTCCAGTCTCCGAAAGAAATCCCTCTATACCTTGAGACAACTAAGACTAATCAGACCATACTTTCACCAACACCACTTTGCCTTAGTTGTAAAGTTGATGATACTTCCACAACTTGACTACTACAACTCCATCTACATGGGAATCAACACCACTCTGATCCTCACTTGTATCCTCTTCTCGCCCTTCATTGTCTCCCTACCCTCTTCTAACTCCTTCCTCTGTAATGTCGCCAAGAGCTTTTATAGGTATGTGTGACGCACAAATGGAAGAAATAAATAAAATAAATAAATAAATATTAGAGTTGTCTAATCTGGTTGGGAAGAGAGAGAGAAGAAACGAGTGAAACACATCATGATCAAAAAAGGGCTCTTATTGATCATGATTATCTCAAGATGAAAAAGCAGGACTTACAGACTGCTGAAATTTGAGGAACAAAAGAGGACTGGGAGCTTAATTATTTTACATTTTAATTTATCATACCTTTCCCTCGTAGATATTTTACCTTTCTAACCTTTTGGAATTTTTTTTATCTCTCTTTTTTTCACATACAGTTCAAACAATCACATTTTAGGCACTTTAACTCAAATTGTGATCCCAGTTTGGGACAGTTAGAGAAATTCAGTGTGCCTACTACTTTTTCTATTTGGATGATTGGGGCTAAATCTCCATCGCTGAGAGTAGCAACCTAGAATGTGTCACACAAGCTGACTCACACAAGCTAGAGAGGGCAGTCCAAGAAGAGCTTCTATGGAAGTCTCTCCAGCACAAGTAAAGCTAACACTGACAGAGCCTGGTGAGATGGAGGAGGCTATGAAAGTCCTCACACCAGAAACAGAACTGCCAGAACCCATGGCGATAAACCTTACTATGGCTTGCTACCGACTCTGAGTTTGTTTGCTAGTTTTTGCTTCTTTTTACTGTGGGAAAAGGTACTGCTTAAAGGACAGAACTATGTTGAAATATATTTATTAAACTAGTGTTTAAGCCCGTTAGATTAACGGGTGCTAGATGTGAAATGTTAACAATTGAAAAAATTTACATAAAAGATACCATGAGAGCTTTAATATCCATTGTATAGTTGTTTTCTTTAACGTTTTTATATTTTTCCTATTTGTTGTTATTTTTTTTTTCTGTCTGTCTCTCTCATTGGGTGCTGTATGTCTGTCTATCTTTTTTTGCTGTCTGTGTACTTTGCAGCTGTATGTCTGTCTCTTTTCTTTCCATTTTTCTATTTGTCTGCTGTTTGGCTTTTTTTTTTTTTGGTCTCTCTCCTTGGATGCTGTATGTCTATCTGTCTTTTTAGCTGCTGTATGTATGTCTGTTTTTTTCTTTGTGTCTCATAAGTAGCAGCATCGCAATAAGGATTCCCAGAGCGCCCTCGCTTCCATAATAGCGCGTGCACCTTCAGACATTTGTTTTTCTAATAGCAGGGTTGCATGGGAGTTGCAAAAACAGTTCTCTTTCGATCACTTGTGGAAAGCCAGAGGGAAAGCTTTTCTGTGTGTAATAATAAATTCCCATTTTCCGGGAGCGGCTCTGAAAGGCAGATGAATCCGATTCCTCCACCAGGACTCAGGTTACCAGCGCAGACCCCAGTACTGATTGGGGAAGGGGGGGAACTGTGAAAGCGCGGACACTGGACTGTCTGCCTCTGCGTACACCAAACGCCGCGGGAGTCATAATTTCTATTTATTTTAAGGTCTCAAAGGCTCTCTCGTTCTGAGAACTCCCGCCAGGGACCAAACGGCAGAGCTGAGCTCATTGCATACTACGCTGCTGCCCAGTAAGAATGGCAACTCCTGGTAAAGGAAAAGACAGGCAGAACAGGAAGTCAAGGACAGCTCCCAGATCAGGTATGATAGCCCTGCAGTAGAATCGGAGAGACAATCTGGACTCTTTAGAGAAACTTATTGCACAGTCTCGATATAGGGAGCGGAAAGGAAAAAAAAAAGGGGGAGGCTCAGGGCGATGAAAGCTGTCTAATGTAACTCTTGAGCCTGTCCACGATTTAGGAGCGAGAGAGAGAGGGAGTGCAGGCTGACCGCCTCTCCTGCTTTTGAACCTGGGCAGAGGCAGAGCCGGGGAGGGAGGGAGTGACATCATCAGCCCGAAGTGAATAAGGTGGGAGAGCAATTTCAAAGCCTCGGGCAGCGGCGGCTCCTCGACCGATCCATGCTTACAACGGCCCCACACTCGCGGTCTGGCTGGCTCCCTCATCAAAGCCCTTCACGGCGTCAGCCCCTCCCGCATCCGTCCCCGCGTCCCAAGCCTCTCCAAAGGCCGGCTCCCACGAAAATGCTACCCCTCTGTCCAAAGCCGTGGCGGCAGCCTCCCTCAAGAGGCGCACCTGTGTCAGAAGCCTTGTCTCTGACGTTGTGACATCAGAGAGGTCTCTGACGCTGGGCGGCTCCTGAGAGAAACCGCCGCTGCAGCCCCAAACAGAAAAACAACATCTCCATGGGAGCCAGCCCCCGGAGAAGCCCCAGACACAGGGCCGGACGCAAGAGGAGCCGCCACCGCGAAAAACCCCAGCAAGCCAGCCAGCGAGACCGCTGAAAGAAGGGAAGAAGGGACCGCTGAAAGAAGGGAAGAAAGATTGGATGCACAGTCAGAAGAAAGTGCAACCAGAGACTCATGAAATCACCAAACAAGGTAGGAAAAATGATTTTATTTTAAATTTACTGATCAAAATGTGTCTGAATTTATATCTGCAGTCTATATTTTACACTATGGTCCCCTTTTACTAAACCGCAATAGCAGGGCATTTTAGCGCTGGGCATTCAGCGCAGCTCCCTGCGCTAAAAACTGCTATCATGGTTTAGTAAAAAGGGAGAGGGGGGTATTTGTCTATTTTTGTATGGTTGTTACTGAGGTGACAGTGCATAGAGTCATCTGCTTTGACCTCTTTGAAAAAAACCCAGAATAGGAATGATTATTTACATTTTCTCTGCGTACAGTGTGCTTTGTGGTTTAAAAATTTTATTGTTGGTAGATCATTTTGACTTGGTCATTTTAAAAGTAGCTCGCAAGCCCAACAAGTGTGGGCACCCCTGCTCTAGAACATCGCTCCTTAGTTTTATCAAGTGTGCAGTGAGGGGCCAGCACTTTACATCTTATCACCTCATTCTTTCTTTTTTCTCCTCATGTACAGAACAGTTCTTTATTCTAAGCAGCTCTGGCACTAACAATACTACGGGTGCCTTATGATATTTTCACTACCACTTGCAGTCAGGTTCGGTATTTTATCATGGTTTTGGTTTTTTATTTAGTTTTTCACCAATATTTTCATTTATTTATTAAAGCAGCATTTTTTAACAGCCAGATGCCCCTCCCCTATCAGTGTGCATTCAATCCACTGCTGACACTTTTTTGGTGCCTCTTTCAACGGATCAAATATCATAGCCCAACTGTCGCGTGTTCACATTTATTCTGCATACGAGTTTATCTCATCAGTGCAGAGACCTTTTTGGTAAGTCCATTTTACTCTCCCTTTTTTACTTTCCCAAGTGCTGTGGTTTTATTCTTTGGTTTTAATAGAAGCTCATTTGTACAATAATTTAGATCTTTCCCAGGTTCACTTTTCATCTACCCGGTCGGCTTGTCTTTGAGCTACTGTCAGCTTATGTTTTCAAGATACTCTCTGTATTATCAGCTGTTCATATGTTTACTTTTGCCCTGTTTAGGTCTATATTGTCTAGGTATACTGTTTGTAACCAGCCATCATTTTAAGTATGTATATGCCCTATTTTAGGGGGGGGGGGTTAACTTCTTTTAGCATGTTGTTTCATTAAATCTGAGTTCGGTGTTACAATATGTTGTTCTTAGTTTTTAGTTTACACATTATTTACTCTTTTCTATGACATGTTCGCTTCGCAATTTTACTCAAAAGTATAAATAGGTACCCATATTCAAGTTTCATCACGGTACTCTGGTTTTGGCTCCAGTATTTGTCACTTCCGTCCACCAGGTCTGACTATCCGTTACCGTCTCATATTTTAAAGACTCACTTGTTATAATTAGTGGTAATCCACACATCTCTTCGTAATGGACATGTCCGATTTTAGCATTTGGATCTTAGTACTATGGGTTTGGTCTTTTCTGGTTTCCTTTCTATAGTCTGCTTTTCTTCTGAGTTTAGAATTACATGTTATGACATATTTTTGTGGTTATAATTGTATGACATGTCTAAATCGGTCAAGTTATCCATTCTTTTTATTATTTTTTGTCCCCTCATACAATGGCAGACTGCCCCGGGTGCCAGCCCTAAGGGGGGTACACAGCCGGCTGGATCCAGAACCTTCCAAGCTGCTCTAAATGGCACCTGCATGGCTGCTGTACTTAATCTGAAGCAGAGTCAGCAGCCGCACTGAATTGCAGGAATGCACAATGACTGCATTTGCCGCTTCTGCCTCCGGAAGACGTAAGTGACGTCGGAAGGGATGGACCAGCAGCTGCAGTCATTGCGGAACCTTGCCGCAACTCCCAGCATCTGCCGGCCCACCCCCTCCAACATCACTTACATCTTCCAGAGGCAGAGGCAACAGAAGCAGTCATCATGGGACCTTGCTGGTTTGGAGGGAGAGCGGAGTATAGAAGGGTGGTGGAGGGAGAAAAAGGAGGTCAGGATGGTATGGAAGGGTGGAGGGAGAGAAAGGGGGCAGATGCTGATGGAATTGGTGTGCAGGGAAAGGAGAGACATAAGGGGGAAGGATACTGGATGGAATTGGGTTGGAGGGAAAGAAAGGGGGCAGATGCTGATAGAAGTGGGGGGAAGGGATAGGAAAGAGTGAAATGCCAGACCATGGGGGTGTGGGAGAGGGAAGGGAAGAAGAGGAGAGAGATGCCAGACCATTGAAGGAGGGAAGGGAAGAAGATGGATGCCAGAATAATAGGGGTGAAGGGAGAGATGGAAGGGGAATACAAGGAGAGAAGATGCCATATATATAGAAACATAGAAACATAGAAATAGACGGCAGATAAGGGCCCACGGCCCATCTAGTCTGCCCACCTTAATGTCCCTCCCCTACCTTTGCCCTGTGAATAGATCCCATGTGCCGATCCCATTTTGCCTTAAAATCAGGCACGCTGCTGGCCTCAATCACCTGTAGTGGAAGACTATTCCAGCGATCAACCACTCTTTCAGTGAAAAAGAATTTCCTGGTGTCACCTCGTAGTTTCCCGCCCCTGATTTTCAACGGATGCCCTCTTGTTGTCGTGGGACCCTTGAAAAAGAAGATATCTTCCTCCGCCTCGATGCGGCCCGTAAGATACTTGAACGTCTCGATCATGTCTCCCCTCTCTCTGCTCTCCTCGAGCGAGTATAGCTGTAATTTGTCAAGCCGTTTTTCGTATGGTAAATCCTTGAGTCCCGAGACCATCCGGGTGGCCATTCTTTGCACCGACTCCAGTCTCAGCACATCCTTGCGATAATGCGGCCTCCAGAATTGCACACAGTATTCCAGGTGGGGCCTCACCATGGATCTATACAATGGCATAATGACTTCCGCCTTACGACTGACGAAACCCCTTCGTATGCAGCCCATGATTTGTCTTGCCTTGGACGAAGCCTGCTCCACTTGATTGGCAGACTTCATGTCCTCACTGACGATTACCCCCAAGTCTCGTTCTGCTACCGTTTTTGCTAGGATCTCGCCATTAAGGGTATAAGACTTGCATGGATATAGAAGGGGCAGAGAGAGGGTAGACAGTGGATGAAAGGAAGAGAGTGACAAAACTTTGAGGAAAGCAGAAACCAGAGAAGACAATGTAGAAAAAAATTATATTTATTTATTTTTTGCTTTAGGTGAGATGCATCGCTGTTTCTGTATTGTATGCAGAGTCCAGCTTCTTGGTGGTTCAATTTAACCTTTGCTATGTTTTTCTAGTTTATCCCCCCTTTTACAAAACTGTAGAGCGTTTTTTTAGCAACGGCCATGGTGGTAATTGCTCAGAATTCTATTAGAGTCTGAACTGTTACCACCATGGCTAAAAACTACATTACAGTTTTGTATAAGAGAGGGGGGTTAGTTTGTGATTACATATTCCATACTAGGTGAAGGTGTTTTCTGTGTTCTGTGTGTTCGAAAGACATGGTTTTCAGTTAGGATTGACTGTGTAGGATTGATCTGTATTAGTCTGGCTTGTTTAGTTTTACAATGATGTACTACTCAATGCAATATGTAAGATGCTGCCTTTTCCTAGGTACACTCTTGTGTGATGTGTGGATTGTTACTAAAAATCATGTTTTTCATACAGATGGGGGGTGTCAAAATACGATGGGCCTTGGGTGTCACATATGCTAGGTACGCCACTTCCTTCATAGTTTATATCTAATCCACAAGCCTGCTTTTAGGACATACAGGGTATGGTATCCCTCTGATTCATGACAATTTCACTTCTCATGCTATCTTATCCATTCTTTTTATTATACAACTGCCCAGATAAGCATCATTCTTTGACGTGATTGGACTTTGAAAACTAATGGCAACAGTGTTCTCCCCAGAAAGTTTTTCCAACCATGAAAAACATTTGCTGCATTTAGTGTGCCACAATAAACATTTGCTCCGTTTAGTGTGCCGGAGTTAAAAAAGTTTGAGACACACTGCTCTATACCATTTGAAAGAGGGTAAATATCTAATTATTCACTTCTAGAATTGGATACTTCTTAAATTTAATATAAATATTATGGAACAAGTGTCAAACCTTAAGAAAGGCAGTCATATTGAGCATTGGAAAATAACTAATAATAATTAACTAATACAAACAGTACACATTTAGGGCTCCTTTTACTAAGCTGCGATAGCGGTTTTATTGCGCACTTAGCTCACGCAGAATCGCCGCACATGCTAGACGCTAACGCTAACATTGAGCTGGCGTTAGTTCTAGCCTATGTGACAGGGAAGCTCCTGTCACGTGGAAAACTACTACTAGAACTCCCCAGAATGCAGCACAAGGCTGGATAAAACCCGGCATGGAGTCAGAACAGCTGGCTCAGGCAAAAGAAAGCAAGCCCAGGCAGGTTCCAGCACAGCTGAAGAGCCAATTAAGAAAGGCTCTGCAGACCACTGATTTCCCCTATCACTCCTTTCCTGAAGTCAGGGAGAAACCTGAGGCTAATTTAGAAGGGGGTGGAGTCAGACCCCGGGGTTGGCCTTATAGGAAAGATCAATTTACTACAGAAGGAGAAAGGGAGGAAACGAGAGGAGGAGAGAGGAGAACCAGAAGGAGTGGTTGAGAAGCCAAACTACTCACGTGGGTTCCAGGTCACAGAGGGTGCCTCAAGCCCAGCAGGAACGGAGGGCAAGAAGCCCACACCTAGGGAAAGGTGTTACTGGCCTGGAGAGGTATTGTGACTGGCAACTCAAGTCCCAAAGAGCAGGGCTGGGAAAGTCTCCCCAGAGAAAAGCTGCAGATAGTTTTGCAGACGAATAGAGAGGGGGAGGGGAAGCACAAACCGAAAGAAGTGAAGAAACTTCAAGCCAGAGTTCCCGGGAGTGTGAATGGGAAATGGGCAGCGTGCTAAGCAATGAGATAAGTGAAGAGGGCATGGACCTGGGAGAATATGATGTTTGCATGACCTAAGTTAAACTCCTGAAGAACGGTCTCCTATTGTTTGTATACCCGACAGCAGGAGCAGTGCGGGCCAAGTTAACAGGGTGCTAATAAAGTGTTAAACAAATGCAGAGAGCTGAGAAGGAAAGGCTGGACGCAAGCCGGGCTCAGCTAACTAGGCTTGTAAAAGGTGAAGACCAGAGTGAGAGCAATCAAGCCCGACAGGGGCTACGAGCCAAGGAAAGCATTAACTGACTTATACGTTTGCTGGTATTTTACTTGTGATAAGGAAGTACAATCTTGCTCCTTAATAGCACCTGGACTGTAAGAGTATAAGGTGGGAGAAGCACTCGAAGCACTGTAACCCACTGAAGTGAATGTTTTATGTTTTTCCTTCTGCTGTTTTATTTTCTTTGAACTTTGGGTTAGTAATAAACCTGATACTTTATTCTAAAGAATCCGGTATCCGGGTCTTCCTTCCACTGCCCTATAAAAGGCGTATCAAAAATCTTACTTGTGGTCCGGGCCGCAGTTTCCCACTTACTCAGGGACGGGTCCGGCCGCAAGAAGTTGGTGGCAGTGGTGGGATTACGCCGCCCACAGGTTAGTGGAGGAAGTACGCCCAGAGGTTGGAAAGGAAAACCCCAAGGAAGGAAAAAAAAAAAAAAAAACCGGCAAAACCACAGAAACACGAAGGTTGTTTTTTTTTTGTGCAAAGCAACAGCTGGTTTTGGCAGGGGAAAATAGTGCCAGAAAGGACTGTGTTCACCCGCCGGTAACACAGTGGTGTGGAATGTAGGAACAATTCGAGCATGGTTTGGATTTTTTTTTTTGAAAAGCCATAAATTTCTTAACCGAACTTTCTTGGAGACTGAGGATTAAAAGACCCAGAGGCAACATTAAGGCATCTGGAGGCCCACGTCAGCAAGAGAGTGGAGCGGAGGCCGGAGGAGCGGTTCCAGGTTCCGGAGTTCCTGGTTGCAGGAGTGGCTGGGGAGGCCCTAATATCCCAAGGCTGAGACACATCAGTCCCTAAGGTAACGGTACTTAGGGGTGGCTGATGTGGATTGGTGGGTAAGGGGGACCAGAAGCTTGGGGACCAGAAGGGGAACACCATAGTTTGAAAAGTCCGCACTTGGGTTCCTGTTCTCTCTTGTTTGTATTTCAGGATGGAGGCGGCCAAGTTCCGGACTGGTCTGGAAGGGGAGATGCATCGTATGCAGCTGCATTTCCAGGAGATGTTGCAGTCGCAGGCAGAGCTTTGGAAGGCTGATCACCAGGCGCAGCAAGCAAGGCACACGGAACTTTTGCAACAAATGACTGCTCAGATACAGGCCATAAGCAACCTGGCACAGAGGCCTGCAGTACCGGCGGCCGGCAGCGGTGATGGTGTCGTCGGGCCGGTAGGCGCTCCTTTTGGGGAGCCAATAAGACTGCATAAAATGAATATAGATGAGGACATATCATATCGTACTTTGGGTACTGAACCAACAGTAAGCTATCCTATACTTAAGCCAAAGTTGCTAGAAGGGGTAGAGAGTGACCCAGGTCCCTATCGGAGCCAATCACGGGGAACCCGTTTGGCCCCGAAGGAGAACCCTGGAGCCGTGAGACAAGGCCTTGACAGATGTTTTAGGAGGTCTGTGGGAAGGTACCAGGGACGGGCCAGGGTTAAGCGGGCTGGTAATGGTGTGGCCTGTGGCAGTGGCGTACCTAGGGTATGTGGCACCCGGGGCCCATCATTTTTTGACACCCCCCCCCCCCCCATGTAAAAAAATTTTTTTTTTTTTTGCAATAACCATGAAATGGAATAAATGGTCAGAATAGAAACAGGCAGTGAAAATTTTCTTTTATTGAACCTCATATATGTAACCATTATTCCAAACATAACAAAACATAAATTATGTCTAAATTGTCATGACATTAGAAGTACATATGGAGTAGTTGCAGGCAGTGGTGTACTTAGGGTATGTGGCACCCAGGGCCCATCATTTTTTGACACCCCCCCCATCTATATGAAAAATATGATTTTTAGTACCAATCTACATATCGCACCACAAGAGTGTACCTAGGAAAAGGCTGCATCTTAAACACTGCAGTGAGCACTAGAACACCAACACATACATTGTAAAACTAAACAAGCCAGATCCCGCACAGTCAATTGGTCCTGTAGTCAATGCCAACTGAAAACTATGTCTTTTTCATACACACAGAACAGAGATACACCCTCGCCCAAAATGGAATAATCACAAACTAAAAATAGAAATATGTAGACAAAAGTTAAACTGATCCGCCAAGAAACCAGACCCTGGATACAATGCAACACCACAAAAAACAGTAACACATGTCCTCTAATACAGTGCAAAATATAAAGACAGTAGATGTAAATTTGAAAAAACTGATACATAACAATCACCACTTTATAAATTAACAAATAAAAATAAAACAAATAATGAGATATAAAAAAATACAATTTTATTGGACTAATCCCCGTAAGCTCGGTCCCCATCCCCGCAAACCACCTGATTCCATCCACACAAGCCTTGAATTGTTTATATTAAAGTATAAAAAGAAACAATATTCTGTACAATTGTCAATTTATAAATCAGCGTCTTCTCCCCACTCTCTTCCCCATTTCCCTTCAGCATCCTCAGCCCACTCTCTCTCCACTTTCCTTCAGCGCACGCACATAAAAACAAGCAAGTAATTTTATATCATTTTCATTCTATTCATTCATAGAAATTAAAGTCTAGATAATGCCAGTCACATAACAAAACATGATTTTACAAAAATAATTCCCTGCAGTCAAGCCTGCAAGGATTATTAGATGTCTTTCAGCAGTTCCCCTCCCTCCCTCCCCCTTACCTTTGTGGCCAAGTCAAAATGATCTACCAACAATAAAATTTTAAAAACACAAAGCACGCTGTACGCAGAGAAAATGTTAATTATCATTTATATTCCGCGGGTTTTCAAAGAGGTCAAGGCAGATGACTTTATGCAATGTCACCTCAGTAACAACTATACAAAAATAGACAAATATTCCCCCTCCCTTTTTACTAAACTGCGATAGCGGTTTTTAGCGTAGGGAGCTGCGCTGAATGCCCCACGCTGCTCTCGACGCTCATAGGCTCCCTGCGCTAAAAAACTCTATTGCGGTTTAGTAAAAGGGGGCCATAGTGCAAAATATAGACAGCAGATATAAATTTTCAAAACGGACACATTTTGATCACTAAGTTGAAAATAAAATCATTTTTCCTACTTTTTTGTCTGGTGATTTCATGAGTCTCTGGTCCTTCTTCTGATCCTTCTTCTTTCTCTCTCCCCCTGGCTCCCCTCTTTATTTCTGCCTTTCTTTCTCTCTCCTCCTGGCCCCCCTCTTTCTTTCTGCCTTTCTTTCTCTCCCCCTTGACCCCCCTCTTTATTTCTGCCTTTCTTTCTCTCCCCTTGGTCCCCCTCTTTCTTTCTGCCTTTCTTTCTCTCTCCCCCTGGCCCTCCTCTTTCTTTCTGCCTTTCTTTCTCTCCCCCTTGACCCCCTCTTTATTTCTGCCTTTCTTTCTCTCCCCTTGGTCCCCTTCTTTATTTCTGCCTTTCTTTCTCTCCCCTTGGTCCCCCTCTTTCTTTCTGCCTTTCTTTCTCTCTCCCCCTGGCCCCCCCTCTTTATTTTTTCCTTTCTTTCTCTCTCCCCCTAGCCTGCACAAAGCCATCGTGCCGATTTCTCCACTTCCACGATTCTTTCCCTACCCTCACCCCCAAGCCAGCAGCCGATTTCTCCCTGCTCCTTCCCCGATGTCCTGATGTCCTGAACTTCATCGGGCAGCAGCAGCATTCACAATTCACTGATGTTGCCCGCTTCAGGCCTTCCTCTCTGTCGGGTCCTGTCTTCATGAAAACTGGAAGTAGGCAGGACCCGGCAGAGAACAAGGCCTGAAGCCGGCAACAGCAGCGAATTGTAAACGCTGCTGCTGCCCGAAGAAGGTAATGGAGCACCGAGGCAGTCCGCTTCTCCCCCCTCCCAGCCGAACCCCCGCTGACCCTCCTATCTCCCCCCCCCCCGTGAACCTTTCCGACCTTCCCAGCGAGAGCAGCAAACCTCCTTCGCGGCTTTCTCCTCCCTCTGCCGCGTTACTGATGACGTCATCAGTGATGCGGCAGAGGGAGGATAAAGCCGACGCTACTGGAGGGAGGTTTGCTGCTTTCGCTGGGAGGGTCAGAAAGGTTCACTTGGGGGGGGAGAGAGATAGGATGGTCAGCGGGGTTTCGGCTGGGAGGGGGGAGAAGCGGTCTGCCTTGGTGCTCCAAGGCCTGGCGCCATTACCTTTTTCGATAATGGCGCCGATGCTGCTTTCGCTGGGAGGGTAGGAGCGCGATAGGGACCGGGCCAGCTGTGCACCCCCCCCTAAGGCGGCACCCGGGATGGACCTCCCCCTCGCCCACCTTGGTACGCTACTGCCCTGGGGAAACAGCCTGCAACAAGATCGCGCGATGCCAGAGATCTTTGCCTGCTTCGGCTGTTTCCTCCGCCGCGGTCCCGCCCCTCCTCTGACATCAGAGGAGGGGCAGGACCGTGGCGGAGGAAACAGTCGAAGCAGGCAAAGATCTCTGGCATCGCGATCTTGCTGCAGGCTGTTTCCAGACGCGACACCCGGCGCAGGGGGGGGTAACTGGACCGGACCGGGAGCACCCCCTCAGGGCTTGGTACCCGGGGCGGACCGCCCCCCCCCCGCCCCCCCCTTGGTACGCCACTGGCCTGTGGGCATCCGGGACATTGGCAAGTGCAAGGCCCGGTCAGGAGGAGCCTGACCAACAAGGTTGGGTCCACAACCCTGGTTTCCCTGAGAGCGTGGATGATTCCGATAAAAATAGAGGGAATCCCGTTAGTTGCCCTAATAGACTCAGGGGCTGATCAGTCCATACTGGCCCAGAAAGTATGGCATCAGGTTTTAAGAGCCCGGGGTCAGAAAATTGATAAACCCCAGGGACGATTGGAAATACAATGCATGCATGGGACCTCCTTAACCTATGAAATGAAGGAGGTGTGGATAGAGTATGAAGGTAGAAAAGATGCTCTAAAAATGGCCCTGATGCCTAGGCCCCCATATGATGTGATCCTGGGACGGGAATGGCCCTACTTTAGGGAGTGTTTTGGCATGCGAGGGGTGGAGGCGTCCCCAGTGCAAGAGGAGCAGTTAGCCCAAATCTTCCCTCTGGCAGAGGGGGTCCTAGAAGAACCCTCCCATAAAAGAAGGAAAAGCCGAGCAGAGAGGCGGGAGGACAAAAGATCTTGCTCGCAAAGCAAGGGAGGGGGGAGTCACTTATCGTGGAGACCCTGGGTGCCTTACGAGGTGGCCCAACGCTTCCCTACTCTAAGCCGGGAACAAAGGAAAGATCCCTCGTTAGAGCCGGCTATAGAGCAGTGGGAAATTGCTGGGGAGGGGGCTTGTGCGTTCCAGGTGGTAGGAGGACTTCTCTATAGGAGAGGATGGAATTCTAGGGCCCAAAAGGCACAAAGGTGCTTAGTAATACCAGCCAGCTTTAGGAAACAAATATTTTGGTCCATCCATAGGGACCGAGGACTAGACCATTTGACCCCAGGTTTAACCATTAAAGAGATCCAAAGGAAATTCTATTGGCCCGGACTCGTCCAAGAAGTAGGGACCTGGTGTAAGGAGTGTCCGAGATGTAGGGACAGGGGCGGAGAGAGGTCATCCGTTAATCCTGAAGAGGCAAGCGTACATAAGGACAGGGGCCAAAAGAGTTCGCCCGGGAGACCTGAAGAGGTAGGTCAGAGTAGGGACATGAGAGGAAAGAGTCCGCCAGGAAAACCCGAAGAGGTAGGTCAGAGTAGGGACAAGAGAGGAAAGAGTCCGCCCGGACAACCGAAAGAGGTTTCCTTGGCCAAGGCTACACCAGATAGGGAGAAGCCCATTTTAAGGGTGATGCGTCTATCTCCCAAGGCTATATTGCCAGTCCGCGTGACGCCAGGATCCGTGGGCTGGGACTTAAGCAGTATCCAAGAAATAAAGGTGCCAAAAGGGGGCAGGAAGGTTGTGGATACGGGCTTAGTGATCGCTCTCCCAGAAGAGTGTTATGGGCGCATTGCGCCAAGGTCGGGTTTGGCCCTCCGGCAGGGCATACACATAGGGGCTGGAGTGGTCGATCCCGATTATCGGGGTACCCTTAAGATTTTGGTAATAAATCTAGGGGAGAAGGAACATAGTATAAAAGAAGGGGATTGTATAGCTCAATTAATATGTGAGCGAGTGATGATTCCGGAACTGCGAGAGGAAGTGATAGATACAGTCACTGCTCGGGGGGAGCAGGGCTGGGGCTCCACAGAGGAGAAAGAAGGGGTGATAAAGAAATCCCTAACCCGAAGAGTCCCGTTAGGGTTAGGGGAAAAGGCCTCTAAGAGTGTAAAGGAAGAAAGGACCGATAGGGGTTTAAGTAGGGGGGTATGTGACAGGGAAGCTCCTGTCACGTGGAAAACTACTACTAGAACTCCCCAGAATGCAGCACAAGGCTGGATAAAACCCGGCATGGAGTCAGGACAGCTGGCTCAGGCAAAAGAAAGCAAGCCCAGGCAGGTTCCAGCACAGCTGAAGAGCCAATTAAGAAAGGCTCTGCAGACCACTGATTTCCCCTATCACTCCTTTCCTGAAGTCAGGGAGAAACCTGAGGCTAATTTAGAAGGGGGTGGAGTCAGACCCCGGGGTTGGCCTTATAGGAAAGATCAATTTACTACAGAAGGAGAAAGGGAGGAAACGAGAGGAGGAACGAGAGTGAGGAGAGAGGAGAACCAGAAGGAGTGGTTGAGAAGCCAAACTACTCACGTGGGTTCCAGGTCACAGAGGGTGCCTCAAGCCCAGCAGGAACGGAGGGCAAGAAGCCCACACCTAGGGAAAGGTGTTACTGGCCTGGAGAGGTATTGTGACTGGCAACTCAAGTCCCAAAGAGCAGGGCTGGGAAAGTCTCCCCAGAGAAAAGCTGCAGATAGTTTTGCAGACGAACAGAGAGGGGGAGGGGAAGCACAAACCGAAAGAAGTGAAGAAACTTCAAGCCAGAGTTCCCGGGAGTGTGAATGGGAAATGGGCAGCGTGCTAAGCAATGAGATAAGTGAAGAGGGCATGGACCTGGGAGAATATGATGTTTGCATGTCCTAAGTTAAACTCCTGAAGAACGGTCTCCTATTGTTTGTATACCCGACAGCAGGAGCAGTGCGGGCCAAGTTAACAGGGTGCTAATAAAGTGTTAAACAAATGCAGAGAGCTGAGAAGGAAAGGCTGGACGCAAGCTGGGCTCAGCTAACTAGGCTTGTAAAAGGTGAAGACCAGAGTGAGAGCAATCAAGCCCGACAGGGGCTACGAGCCAAGGAAAGCATTAACTGACTTATACGTTTGCTGGTATTTTACTTGCGATAAGGAAGTACAATCTTGCTCCTTAATAGCACCTGGACTGTAAGAGTATAAGGTGGGAGAAGCACTCGAAGCACTGTAACCCACTGAAGTGAATGTTTTATGTTTTTCCTTCTGCTGTTTTATTTTCTTTGAACTTTGGGTTAGTAATAAACCTGATACTTTATTCTAAAGAATCCGGTATCCGGGTCTTCCTTCCACTGCCCTATAAAAGGCGTATCAAAAATCTTACTTGTGGTCCGGGCCGCAGTTTCCCACTTACTCAGGGACGGGCCCGGCCGCACCGTGTAGCGCGGCAATTCTGCACGCGCTAAAAACGCTATTGCAGCTTAGTAAAAGGAGCCCTTAATTTTCCCCATTACCAAATTTCCCCGTCCCGCCCCACCCGGCTACTTTTTCATGCCACCCGGCTGGAAAAAATTTCTGGGGAGAACACTGCATGGGCAGGACCAAAACATGGCCCAGTGTAGCTTGAGCCTGCTTACATTTGGGGCAGTTATGTACTGGGGTGATTCCCATCCGGAAGGCTCTCAGGGGTGGGATATACAGCCGGAGAAGGAACTTAAGCTGAAGTTCCCAATGAAGTACATTAGAAGACAATTTCCTCAGATTCTTCAAAACCTGTTTCACCTGTGATGCTGTAAGCGCACACTGTAAATCTTCCGACCATGTGGCTGTTAGAATCTCCAAATTGATGCCCGGTTGCGTGTCACGAAGTCCCACATGATGAAAACGTAAGGGTATCTGTTGCTGAACCGAAAAACTGAACATCTCAAGAGATAGATTCTCGACAGGCTTCTATTAAGTGGTGTCCCGGCAATGATTGCACATAATGGCGGATTTGCCAATAAGCAGACAAATCCACCTCCAAAAGTCCAAAAGTTTGGTGCAAGGATCGAAAAGAGGCTAAAGTCCCCTCCTCCGTGTACAATTGGAAAAGATACTGTAGTCCTTGGGAGACCCACCTCCGAAAAGGAGGATTCTGCAAACCTGGGGCAAAATCACAATTACCATGTATCGGAAGATAGGGAGAGATCACTGAGGAGAGTTTTATGCATCCACAAACCCACCGCTATGTCCGCC
Organism: Geotrypetes seraphini; assembly: GCF_902459505.1. NCBI lineage: Eukaryota > Metazoa > Chordata > Amphibia > Gymnophiona > Dermophiidae > Geotrypetes > Geotrypetes seraphini. The sequence continues at coordinate 152,500,155 of NC_047087.1, read as the reverse complement.
TCGCAGGGGCAAAAATTGGATACTGGGCCACCATGGGGCTGAGACATGTAACAAGTAGCTAATATGATAAGGAGGTAACACTGACAACTTCACCTGGGTGGCAGAAAAATATGCTGTACCTCTAAACCAATCATTAATGTGTCTCATCTGGCAGGCCAAAGCATACCAGCTGACATTCAACAAACCATAACCCCCCCTCTCCCTGGGCAGACACATGCGCAGATAGGTCATCCACGGCTTCTTACCCCCCCCCCCAGAGATAAGATTGTAAAACTCTGGAAAGTTGGACATTATGTGCTTGAGTTAACAACAATGGCAAAACCTGAAAACGGTATAGTTATTTTGGAAATAGTACCATATTGTACAAGGCCACCCGTCCTGCCACTTATAAGGGGAAAGAATTCCAAATTTTAAGCTGACGCCTCGTTTCCTCCAACACCGGAGACACATTACAAGCATACAAAGTGGACAAATCACAAGGCAGCCATACCCCTAAATATTTAATCGCCGTGGGAGCCCAAGAAAAGGGAAACTCCCCTTCCCAGGTGTCCTGAAGGGCAATAGGAATAGCTAAGGCTTTGGATTTGAGATAGTTCAGTGTAAACCCAGAGTAAAACTGAAACTCTTCCAAGGATTGTAAAAGATGGGGCAGAGAAAAAAGGGGTTGAGTCAACGTAAAAAGTAAATCGTCAGCAAAGGCCTTGACCATATGGTTTACAAATGCCATCCCTCTCACATCAGGATCCCGCACTACTGTTCTTAAAAAAGGCTCTAGATAAAGCAAAAAAAGGAGCGGGGACAATGGGCAACCCTGCCAAGTGCCCCGTTCTATTGGAAAACTCTCAGTTATCATGTCATTTATTAACAAACGCGCTACCGGGAAGGCATACAAGGTCTGTAATGCCTGCGCATACCAACCCTTCACCCCCACATAATCCAGGATCTCAAACAAATATGACCAGTCAACTTGATCAAAAGCCCGGGCTGCATCCAAACTCACCAATAACAAGGGAATGTCATGAACCTGTGCATGGGCCATTGTTAAAAGCACCTTACGAACATTTTGTACTGACTGTCTGCCCTTCACAAATCCTACCTGTTCTACCCCAATAAGATTAGGAAGAAGTAAAGATAAACGATCAGCCAAAAGTTTTGCCAGAATTTTTACGTCAACATTAAGGAGTGAGATTGGGCGATAGGATTCAGGAGAAGTCGCCTCCTTTTCCGGCTTCAAAATTAAAATGATCCATGCCTCAATAGCACCCTGGGGAAAGCTCCCCCGTTCAACAACTTCTGTATAATAATCTCTCAGGGGAGCTCCGAGCTGAGAGGACAACAATTTATAAAATTCGGTGGTAAAGCCATCAGGACCAGGGGCAGAGTAATTCCTCTGATTCTGAATCACCCTTTGCAATTTAAAGAAGCAATGTCATCATCATTAAGCTTGGGTAAGCCCGAATCAGCGAGGTAATTCCCAATCAGGGAACCTGCTCCCCGATCCTGCTTTGCAAAAAAATCCTGAAAGTAAGACCTAAAGAGATTGGAAATCTGGGAAGTGTCATGATGAAGTCTCCCAATATAAAATGCTGTCCTCTCGCCTACTTTGTAAGGTAAGATAACAATTTGCCTGCACGATTATCATATCTATGATATTTAAATTTTTGATAGAATAACATCTTCATCGTACGTTCGTGTATGTGGGTGTTAAGAGATGATTCTATGGATATTAAAGTTTCCTTAGCGGCAGGGGATGAACAAGCCGCGTATTGTCATTTAGCAGCCGCTAAATCTCTCTCCAAACGAAGTATGCCCCTAGATAAGCGGCGATTGCATGCTATAACACAGTGTTCTCCCTAGCGTGTATTAGCCGGGCGCTCCGCCCAGCTAATTTAGGTGAGCACCCGGCTGTCATCTTGCATCCGCACCACCAGCATCAAAGCCGCGCTCCAATCCTCTTCCCTGTCCCTACTCTAGGGGTGTCCAATCCGCAGCCCGACAAGGAGTTTTGTGCAGCCCAGCTTCTCCCTCCCTCCGGCAGGTAGTTTTCTGGCCGGCTCTCTTCTGCAGTCGGCTGCGGGTGGCGTCGGCTCCTCGTGCGTGATTTGTGGCTGTGTCAGAACCGTTCCCTCTGAGAGAAGGCTTCCGAATCAGCCATGAATCGTGTGCACGAGGAGCCGACGCCACCCGCAGCTGACTGCAGAAGGGAGCCGGCCAGAAAACTACCGCCGGAGGGAGAGAGAAGCTGGGCCGCACAAAACTCCTTGTCGGGCCGCAGGTTGGACACCCCTGGAGTAGAGACAGGGAAGAGGATTGGTGCACGGCTTTCAAAAAAAAAAAAAAAATGTGTCCCAAGAACCAAAGTGACTGTAGGAGTCCTGAGACTCTGACTGGAGTTTCTGAATTATTAATTGGTGAAATTGGTGAGTATTTGGGGGTATTTCATATATTTTGGTCTTGAATAAACTCAGAACTTTGTATAAGGGATTGAAACCTTCATATACAGTACAAAATGGGAACAGACCAAAATAACTTGACCCATTTCTTTAAATTTATTTCAAATTTCTGCACTGGCAGCTATGACTGTTTGAATGACAATCACTCTATCCAAAAGGAAGAAGACTAAAAATTATTCCCAGAGGATAGTTCCTCATGTAGAGGGATAAAAGTTCACTGCACACAGCTGATGAAAATGCCCAAAACCAGGTGCTCTAGAGCAGTGTTCTTTAACCGCCAGTCCGTGGACCGGTGCCAGTCTGCAGAAATTTTCTGCCGGTTCACAGGGCCGGCACGTCCATCGGGCCCAAGACAGCGTTCTTCAGCCGCCAGTCCACGATAAGATCAATGCGACATCTTCGGGCCAGCTTCCTGTGTGCTGCAGTACACAAAGCCTTTCCCATGGCTTTGGGTACTGCAGCACACAGGAAGCTGGCCCGAAGACGTTGCATTGATCTTACCGTGGACTGGCGGCTGAAGAACGCTGTCTTGGGCTCGCTGGACGTGGGAACGCTGTCTTGGGCCCGCTGTCTCAGGCTCCTCCACGCGGCCTGCACTTGAACCGGAAGCCTTCTCTCTGACATCGCAATGTCAGAGGGAAGGCTTCCAGATGAGGCGCGGGATGCATGCGAGGAGCTGCTGCCCATAGTCTTGTGCAATGCAGCACTCAGGGAGCCAGCCCGAAGATGCTGCATTGATCGCAAAGTGGACCGGCCCAAAGATAACACCAGGGGGCAGGCCAGAAGGCAAGGCACATGGAGGGAGAGAGACAACAACGGTAGGGGAAATGCTTTTATTTTTTTTATTTAGTGATTGATTTGTCTGGTTTTTTTTAAATTTAATTATTGATTTGTCTGTTCAGGATTCTGAAAGTGGTGAGCCATGTGGATGAGGTCAAAAGGGAAATGACAAAATGAGTGAGAGAGCAGTGAGTACTGTGGTAGAAATGTGGTAATGGGGAGTAGATAGAAGGAAATAGGAGGCTGGGAAAGGAGTGAGATGGGAAATGGGAGAGCTAGGGACTGAGAGAAGATGGAGAATTGAGAGGTAGCTGAACATTTATAAAGAAGAAGGGTGAGAAAGAAGGCAAGATTTGAGTGGACAGAGGCAAAAAAGAGAAAAAGTTAAGAAGGCTGAAAGGGAAAAATCAATACGTTGGAGACAGGCATAAGGAAAAGAATGGAACAGTATTGAGAAGAGGAGAAAAACTGGACAGCAGACATTGGAAAGAGAATTGGTAGAAGATCGACAAAAAGCAGAAAGAGAAACTGGGACCAAGATGATGGAAAAACAAAACATCCAGACAATAAGGTAGAAAAAATTGTTTTATTATGAATTTATTAACTTGAATATGTTAGCTTTGGGATATGTGCATCACAATTATTTTTGTATTCAGTGGCGTAGTCGTATACAGCTGATTTGGGGGAGGGACTGGAGCCCAAAATTAGTGGAGGGGCACCAAAGTTTCTCCCTGCCTGAGTGCAATTTATAAATACTCAAGCTAGTGGAGATTCCCAAGCCCTGCCAACTGAAGACATCTTCCTCCAGTCTGGCAACTCAAAATCTCCAAGCTTTGCAGCCAAAAGCAATATCCTCAAGCTGCCCCTGCTTTCATGCATACATGAAAACCAAGGGGGGGGGCAGGGAGGAGGCCCAAAAAAGCAGTAATATTTACCCTGATTAAACAATCCTCCACGTGCACTGCTGACAGTTGATTCAGCATCCCCGCTCTGATGAGGCTCACCTCTGAAGAGGCTCACCATAGCTGTAATAGAAGTGAATGGGAGAACCAGGAACGCGCATCCCTACTCATCAGAGTGGGGATGGGTGTCAGGTCAAAACCGCGGAAGACAAAGGCGCGCAGCGTGGAGGCGCGCGCCGAAGAAAATAACTGTTTTTAGGGGCTCCGACGGGGGTGTGTGTGGGGGAACCCCCCCACTTTACTTAATACAGATCGCGGCGGCATTGTGGGTGGTTTGGGGGGTTGTAACCCCCCTCATTATACTGTAAACTTAACTTTTTCCCTGTTTTTAGGGAAAAAGTTAAGTTTACAGTATAATGAGGGGGGATACAACCCCCCAAACCACCCACCGCGATCTGTATTAAGTAAAGTGGGGGGCTCCCCAACAAAACCCCCCATCGGAGCCCCTAAAAACTGTCATTTTTTTCGGCGCGCGTCTCCGTCTTGCGCTCAGTTGTCGGTGCGCGCCTTTGTCTTCCGCGGTTTTGTCTATGAACCGTGGGGATGCGGAAGCCTGTGGCTGCTCCCACTGTCAGCGGTGTACGTGGAGGATCACTCAGTCAGGGTAAGAATTACTGCTTTTTTGGGTTCCTCTTCACAGTGTCCCTTTAATGAAGGTTTATTATTAGATACGTACATCTTCTATATTAGTGATTGCAAATTTGGGACCTGCTCAGCCTTTTTTTTTGCTCATCAGCTAGTGTTGGTGCGGCCCCAGAAAATTTTTTTGGCCAATGTGGCCCAGGGAAGCCAAAAGGTTAGACAACCCTACCCTACTCCTTCACCGTGAGCAGGGAGGGGTAACTTTCATAGCGTTCCAGGTTGTGGGCCTACCCTCTTCCCCACTCCTACTCCTTCACTGTAAGCAGGGAGGGTTAATTTGCATAGCATCAAATTTGCACCAACATATTTCCCCGTCCCGTCCCACCCGGCTATTTTTTCGTGCCACCCAGCTAGAAAAAATTTCTGGGAAGAACACTAACATATGCAATACATTCCCCCCGAAGAACTATCTTAGCAGTATTCCAAAACAAATCCGGATTATTTATATGTTGACCATTAAATTCAAAAAAATCATCCCATTTTTTTGTAAGAAGTCCTGAAAATGAGCATCATGAAACAAATAGCTAGGAAAACACCTACAGGGTGGTCCCCTTATACTAAAGCCAATATTAACATCTAACCAAATCAAAGCATGATCAGAGATCACCGCGGGTCCGATAATTGCTGATTCAACATTCAAGAAAGAGCGTCTAGTAGTAAAATATAATCAATCCTAGAAAGTGTACCATGTGCTCTGGATCTGTGGGTATAATCTTGTTCTGTAGCATGTAACAAACGCCAGGGATCCACCAGGTCCAAGGCTGAACAAAGATACGGGATTCCACGAGTCCCCATCTCCGAGGAAATAGGTCCCGGAGTAGAGCGATCACAACTAGGATCAGAAGGAAAAACTATGTTCTTACCTGTTAATTTTCTTTCCTTTAGAAGCAGCAGATGAATCCAGAGACTAATGGGATAGCACACATCGACCAGTAGGTGGAGATAGAGAAACTGATTAACAGGTGGTCTTATAGGTTGGCATTCCTCCTGTATATCCAGTAATGCTCCTTGCCCAAGCATCCAGAACTAGGAAAATTGAGCATTTAAAAAACTTCTTTCCAGCAACGAATTACAAAGGGTAAAATACAGAATACAACTACCAACAATAACACCACCGAATTGCATCACACAGAAACCGAGAGGCTGTCTGCAGAAAGGGTGGGGCTCTGGATTCATCTGCTGCTTCTAAAGGAAAGAAAATTAACAGGTAAGAACATAATTTTTCCTTCCTTAGCGCAGCAGCAGATGAATCCAGAGACTAGTGGGATGTAGCAAAGCAAAACTCAAACTGGGTGGGAAGCCAACGCCACCTCCGCAATAACTGAAGCGCCAAAGTCAGCATCCACACGGGCTGCCACATCCAACCGGTAATGCTTTGAAAAAGTATTCCTAGAAGATTAAGTAGCCGCACGACAAATCTCTTCCAAGGAAAGACCCCCGGACTCCGCCCAAGACGTAGCCATTGCTCGGGTTGAATGGGCACGAAGCTGTTCCGGAAACCGCTTTCCTGCCATTAAGTAAGCTGAAGCAATCGTCTCTTTGACGCAACGAGCGATGGAAGCCTTAGATGCAGCCATACCTTTGTTCTGTCCCGCGAACAACACAAATAGGTGGTCTGACCGACGAAAGTCGTTAGTAACCTGCAAATAATGAAGAAGAATTCTGCGCACATCAAGGCAATGCAAGGAAGAGAAGCGCTCCCCCCCAATCCTCCCGCCGAAAAGCCAGAAGGAATAAATACTGGTTCACATGAAAAGAAGAAACCACCTTAGGCAGAAAAGAAGGCACCGTCCTAACAGATACACCAGCATCTGAAATGCGCAAAAAAGGATCTCTGCAAGACAAAGCCTGCAACTCCAAAACCCTTCGGACAGACGCCATAGCCACCAAAAACACTGTTTTCCACGTGACATCCTTCAGAGTAGCAGTAGATAACGGATCAAAGGGGGCTGCCTGCAACCCCCCAAGGACAATCTTAAGACTCTACTCTGGACAGGTCTTCTTAATAGGAGGCCAAATATGGTGAACACCTTTCAGGAATCGCACTATATCAGGTAGAGACGCAAGCGTCGAACGAGGTACTCTGCCCCTGTAACAAGCAATGGCCGCCACCTGAACCTTCAGGGAATTATAGGCCAACCCTTTGGCGACGCCTTCCTGCAGAAAGGAAAGAATAGCCGACAGGGACGTCTTGAAGGGCGAAAGACCCTGAGCATTACACCAAGACTCGAAAACCCTCCAGACTCTAGCATATGAGGTAGAGGTAGATCTTTTTTTGGCTTGAAGAAAAGTGGAAATAACCTGTTCCGAATATCCCCTACGCCTCAGCCGTGACCTTTCAAGAGCCAGGCCGTAAGACCAAAGTGGGACGGATTTTCCATGGAGATCAGACCCCGAGTCAGTAAGTCCGGAGTCACCGGAAATGTCAGCTGTATCAGGTCCGCATACCATGGACGACGCAGCCAATCCAAAGCCACCAGGATCACTCTACCCGGAAAGAGAGATATGCGATGCAACACCTGACCTATCATCGGTCAAGGAGGAAACACATAAAGAAAACAACTCGGAGGCCACAGAAGAGCCAATGCATCTACCCCATCCGACTTCCGTTCCCTTCATCTGCTGAAGAACCGAGGAAGCTCTGCATTGTGAGACGAGGCCATGAGATCCACTCTGGAAGGCCCCACTTTTGAACCAGTAGGTCGAATGCCTGATCAGACAGCTCCCATTCTCCTGGATCCAGAAGATTTCTGCTGAGGAAGTCCGCCTGAACATTTTCCTGACCCGCAATGTGCGCTGCTGAGAGAAGAGGAACATGAACTTCCACCCATCGAAACAGGACCATCGCCTCGCCGGCTGAGGACTTCGGGTACCCCCCTGCCAGATGATGTATGCCACTGCTGTGATACTGTCTGAAAAGACCCTCATCGGCCTGTCCTGAACCATGGACTGAAACGCTTAAAGCGCAAGCCTGATCGCTCTCAACTCCAGCATATTGATCGACCACTGCGCCTCCTCCTGAGAACAAACTCCCTGCGCAGAGGATTGAAGGCACTGAGCTCCCCAGCCCAGAAGACTGGCATTCGTCGTAACCACGACCCAATCCGGCGTCGCAAGCGGCATGCCCTTGAACAGATTGACCTCGCTGAGCCACCACTGCATGCTGAGGGAGGCCTGAGAACTCCACTGAAGACGCCGATAGTAGTCCTAAGACACCGGAGACCACCGGGAAAGAAGAGACTTCTGTAATGGTCTCATGTGGAAACGAGCCCATGGCACCACCTCCAGAGCCGCCACCATCGAACCCAAAACCTGCACATAATCCCAAACCCGTGGTCTGGGGCACTGGAGAAGCAGACGAACCTGAGACTGCAACCTCTCTCCCCGGTCCTTGGGCAGAAACACCTTCCCCAGACAAGTGTCGAACCGCACGCCCAGATGTTCCAACGACTGGGATGGGGTCAGAGAGCTCTTGGGAAAGTTGATGACCCACCCCAAAGATTGAAGGAGAGATATCACTCTCTGGGTAACCGACAAACTCTCCTTCCTGGAAGATGCGCGGATCAACCAGTCGTCCAAGTAAGGGTGCACCCGAATCCCCTCTTTGTGTAGAAATGCTGCCACCACCACCATCACCTTCGAAAAAGTGTGTGGAGCCGTGAATAGACCAAAAGACTTCGCCCGAAACTGATAATGTTGGCCTAGGATCGTAAACCGAAGAAACCTCTGATGCGGAGGCCATATCGGAATATGTAGGTAAGCCTCTTTGAGATCGAGGGACTTAAGGAACTCCCCCGGTTGTACTGCTGCAATGACCAATCTTACCGTCTCCATACGGAAATGTCGGACCTTGAGAAATTTGTTGACCCGCTTGAGATCCAGCACTGGTCTGACCGACCCACCCTTCTTGGGCACAACGAAGTAAATGGAATACCTGCCGAGACCCACCTCCTCTGGGGGAACCGGAACCACAGCCCCCAGAGCCAGAAGCACTTGAAGAGTGAGTTGTACAGAGTCCCACTTGGCCGCCCCATTGCAAGGGGACACCAAGAAAGAATCTGCAACTGGAGAGGAAAATTCTAATTTGTAACTGTCTCGAATAATGTCCAATACCCACTGATCGGACGTTATCTTGGCCCACTCCGCCAGAAAGGAAGACAGCCGACCCCCTAAGGAAATGGCGGAGGGAGCCGAGACCCTGTCATTGTTGATTACGATTTGCTGGAGCACGGGCTGGCTGAATTGTCAGGGGTTTTGCCGCACGAAAGGAATTCTTTTGTGGAAATCTAGGTCTCAAATTAGAGAAAGAACTGTAAGAAGGCTAAAAAGACAGCTTACCTGGCTTATATCTCTTAATATCCCGGAAGTGATGTGTGGCAGACGAGGTTTTCAAAGGCGGTCTAGGCCTATCCTCCGGCAACCGCTGTGTTTTGGTATCACCAAAATCCTTCACCAACTTATCCAAATCTTCACCAAATATCAGACAACTTTTAAAAGGGAGTTTCACGAGCCTAAGCTTGGATGCCGCATCCGCTGCCCAATTACGGAGCCACAAAGATCTGCGAGAAACCACGGAAAGAGACATTTGTTTTGCAGAAGCACAAATAATATCATACAAGGCATCCGCCAAATACGCCAAACGCGATTCCAGATCAGCCAATTCGGATGGAACAGAATTCCCGGACTCCATCATTTGAGACCATTGCAGACATGCACGCGCAGCATAGGAACTGCAAACCGCGGCTTGCAAGGTAACCGCTGCAACCTCAAAGGACATCTTAAGCGAAGATTCAATCTTCCTATCCTGGACATCCTTTAGTGCAACACCCCCCTCAACTGGCAAGGTAATAATAATAATAATTTTATTACTTATATACTGCCAAAGCCATAGTAGTTCGAGGCGGTTTACAACAAAGAAGGGCTGGACAATCAGCGAAAATGGTACAATGGTACAATCAGAGAAAATAGGTGGCAGAGAAAAAAATGGTACAAATAGAGAACAGTGGTACAAACGACGAAGAATGGTACAATCAGCGAGATAGGTACAATCATGGCAAAAAAAAAAAAAATGGTAAAGGACATGGTGAGATAGATGGGGCCAGGGTAGGGCATAGGGGTCTTAGGGTGTGAATCGGGTGAAAAGGTTAGTTTTTAGTAGTTTCCTGAAGTTTAAGTAGGATGAAGTGCGTGAGATGATGTGGGCCAGCCAGTTATTGTGCTGACCTGCTTGGAAGGCAAGAGTTCTATTTAGATATCTTTTGTAACGGCAGGCCTTTAGGATAGGGTAGCTAAACAGGTGGGTTCTACGTGTGAGTTTGGATGGGCAGTCTAGGATAAAATGGGATATCAAGTAAAGGGGAGCCGAGCCAAGGATGGATTTGTAACAGAAACAGGCGAACTTGAATTGCACTCTTGCTTCCAGGGGTAGCCAGTGAAGTTTGTGGTAGTAGAGAGTTAAGTGTTCCCACTTTTTTAGTCCGAAGATCAGTCGGATTGCCGTGTTTTGGGTGATTCACAATCTTTGAGTGGTTTTTTTGAAAGATCCCAGGTAGATGATGTTGCAGTAGTCAAGTAGACTTAAGATGGAGGATTGCACAAGTAGGCGGAATGAGGGAGCGTCGAAGTATTTTCTGATGGATCTTAGCTTCCATAAGGTGGTGAAGCCTTTTTTGACCAGAAGGTTGGTGTGAGCTTCGAAGGTAAGGTTGGGGTCAAGAGTCACTCCAAGGATTTTTAAGGAGTTTGTTATGGGAAAGACTTGGCCATTCAGGGTGATTGAGGTGTCTTTGATTTTGTCGTTTGGACTCGCCAGGAAGAATTTGGTTTTATCTGAGTTGAGTTTCAGTTTGAAGTCGGCCATCCATAGTTCGATTTGCGTTAGGATTGAAGCTAGGTGATTATTTATCTCGGGGTTATGTTGGAGAGGGGGAAGACTAAGGTGATGTCATCGGCATAGATGTAGAATTTGATCTTCAAGTTTAGCAGTAGATTACCTAGAGCGACCAGGTAGATGTTGACCGCGGCCACCAACACGTTCACCCTAGGCAGCTGAAACTTCTCCAGTTCATTCGGAGCAATAGGATACAACTGCCGCATGGCTTTCGACACCTGGAGACTTGCCTCCGGCGTGTCCCATTGCATTGAAATAAGCTCCTGCATGGCTTCATGAAACGGAAAGGATCTAGGCGGCTTTCGCGTTCCTGCCATAAGCGGGTTCGCTGACCCAGAAGCCAGCGGATCCTATTGTAATATGTTCAATCCTTGCAAAGCCTTAGAAATTAACAAGGAAAGTTCTTCCCTGTGATAAAGACGGAGCGCTGTAGGATCATCCAAGTCCCTACCAAGCGTCTCCTCCACGTCCAATTCCGTCACCTCACCCTCTTCTAATGACTCTGGAAGAGTCTGAGACAAGGGGGAGACTGAGGCAGGGTCCCCTTCATCTGCGGCAGCAAGTCTGCGACGCTTCGCCGCCTGAGACTGCACTGGAGGTGAAAAAGTAGTAATAGTAGTAGCAGGGAGCAAAGAAACATTCAAAGGCGCGGCTTGAGCAGGCTGAGAGCTCTGCAAAACAAAGGCACGGTGCATCAACATAATAAACTCTGGCGAAAACGAGCTCTGCACAAACCCTGCCAGCCCAGCCTGCACTGTGGACCTGAGCAAAACCGCATCTTCCACCAGCTTTCACGAAGCACCAACAACCGCCGAACTCCCCCCACTGACGCGCCCTGAAGCGCGGCGGGCTCAACCGCGAGGGAATAGGAGCTCGACCGCGCCTCCCCGGCGCGGGAAAACTCTAATTCACTAGCTGGCATCAATGAATCTTTGGCCGTAGCTTCTGCACACCAGATGGAACACAGCCCCGATGGTGTTCTGTGTTTCCCACAGCGCGAACACCGCTTAACAGCCTCTGCTGCCATATTTGTTTTTGGTTTTTTTTGAAGGCAACAATCCCACACCAGAGAAAGCCCGCCAAACAACACGATGCTGCACACCAAACACCAATAAATTCCTCAATCAGCACCAGACACCCGAAAGCAAGAAAATTCTACTCACCCAAACACTTCCACCTAACACAATAGCAGAGAAGTTGTGGCTGGCAGTTGCAAGCTGTAAGCTGACCAGAAAGTACAGCACAGCACAGCACAGTGAGGCTCTTTTTTTTGGGGGGGAAAGAAGAAAATGCAGAGCCCTTGGAAAACCCCTCAATCCACTGGAGGGGAGGGTGGAGAAGGGACCTGGAGGGGCCCAGGTGTAGCTCCCAAAGCTGGCACCGCTCAGCCAGACACCCCTTTCTATCTGAAGAGAAATATTCTCAACAGAAGAAATGAAAAATCCACAGAATTTCACCAGGTACAGCCAGAATCCAGGAGCTATATGGATAGCGACTAATCCCTGCTGGGAGATAGAGCATACTGGATATACAGGAGGAATGCCATCTATAAGACCACCTGTTAATCAGTTTCTCTATCTCCACCTGCTGGTCGATGTGTGCTATCCCACTAGTCTCTGGATTCATCTGCTGCTGCGCTAAGGAAACCTGATTATAGTCGCCGGCCAGAAATAATGGGTCCCCTGCGTGTGCCCCCAATACAGCCATCAATCATTCAAAAAAAGAGTGATCATAAACATTCGGAATATAAATACTCATAAGATAGAAAGAGTAGGTACGCACAGTAACATGAAGCAAAATAAAGCGGCCCTGGAGATCCCATTCTATTAGGTGGGACGCCAGTGGCAATGATTTTTTAAATAAGATGGCTACACCTGCTCGCTTCTGCAGAGAAGAAGCTGTATAAACATCCCCCACCCAGGATCTCTTTAATTTGGAATGTTCTACATCAGTCAATCAAGTTTCCTGGAGACACACAATATCAGCTTTATGAAGTTTCAACTGATTAAAAATTTTTGATCTTTTAATGGGGGAGGTAATACCTGAGACATTCCAAGAAACAATGCGTACAGTAGAGGCTAAAGCCATGCAAAATCATAAAATCTAATCATGAAGCAAACCCAATCTATAAGCCATAATCCCCCCAGGGCTCCCAGCCTAACCCAGGGAGGAGGGTCAAATAGGGCTGAGTGGCGCCACTGCATAGACCGGAGTGAGCAACAGAACCCATACAAGCTCACAGAACTCCCTTGCAAAAAACATCTCCCCTCTGGAACCCCCACTCCTCAACCATCCCCTCCCACACTGCCAACCCCCCTCCCCTTCCCACCCCCTCTCCCCCCTTTTACAATCCCCCCTCCAAATTGGACACATCTGCAGATCCCACCGGAGTGGGTCTGTAGTTGCGTGAGATCACAGAAGGATGCCTCCCCGAGCCCCAAGTCAGACCATCAAATAAGTTTCCGCAATATTCCCACTGCTGAAAGTCTAAACAATAGAACAATAACTCTGTGGAGAGAAAACAGAACCTGGTGTACACAAATAATCAGAAAACCAACAGAACATCAAACCCTGTAACAGAGTACGATAAGTAGCTGCTGCCAGGACAATTAGTAAACCACAGTCTTACTGATCTCAACCACTATCAAGTGGGTTCCTGTGAGTGAAGCAGATGAGTATTAATGTACAGTGCTGCATCTTCGGGGGATTCAAAGGAATGCCATTGGCCCTGATGATAAAGGCGCATTAGAGCTGGATAGAGAAACAGAAAACGCAACTTTTTCTCTGCCAAGGTAGTGCAGAGCGGATAAAATTTTTTCCATTTCTCCAGTAAAGCCACAGAGTAGTCCTAGAAAATGCGGACCTCAGAGTTTCCAAACTTTAAACCGTCACAAAGCTGTTTATATTTGCGTAATATCTTGACCTTATGGTTGTAATTTAGCAGCTTAGCTATGATCATCCGTGGGCGCGATTCACGGTTCAGCTCTCTGTCCTGGCGGTGTGCCCGTTTCAAGCAAATAGGGCCCAATTCCATGCATAAAGGGAACTACTCTCGCAGCCAATTTTCAAGCGTCTGCACAATAGAGGGACCAGTCACCGTCTCTGGGATCCCCAGGAACCGTAAATTCGACCTATGGGATCTATTTTCAAGATCTTACAGTCTTTCCGCTTACGCACGAGTAAGATCCCTTAAGGCCTTTAGATCTGAGATGTGCTCTCCCTGCATGTCCTCTATACAGGAAACTTGTGTTTCAAGTTCGGTAGAGCGTCTGGCTGTCTTTAATAGTATCATCCAGCTGCTGTAACTGTGCTGAAAGCTTGTCCATACTGGGCTGCATCGCTGTCATGACTACCTGAGTGATATCCCAGAGCGCCTCCGGGGACAGCTGGATCACCTCCGAACCGGAACCCAACGCCATTTTATTGTCCCGATCTTTTTTAGTTGTTTTCGCGGCCATGGGGAGCGTTGCTGAAATTAAATATCTGTCCATGCACCGACTCGGCAACAAAGAAGACACTCGTGCTCCGTATCTTCGTCCACACTGCGGTAAAAAGGCGAGTGCAGGACTTGGGGCCCGGGAGCTCAGGCAGAGTTCGACAGTCCTTGCTTACAGCATCACGTGATCTCAAAGGACAGAACTATAAGAATGTTTTCTTTCGTAAGAATTACAAGAAAGGCTTACAAGCAGATGTGTTTGTGAACTGCCACAGTGAGGAGATAACAAGAGGCCCTCACTGCACTGAAAATCCTTTGGGGAAAGTTTGTTCCAGGTGTTTTTTCTTTTGGATTGTTATAACTGTGGTTAGAATTGTGTGGGAATTTACTGAAGTAATCCTGATTGGGAATTTTTAAAGGCTGCTTTTGAGAAACATAATGATATAAGGCGAATTCAGCAATTCTACCATAGTCAGCTCTCTGGCGCTAGAACCTGCTAGTAACACTGAAAGCAGGGCTTGTGTACTAAAGCACTGGACTTCTGAACTGTGATTTTGTTGTTGTTGTTTGTTCTTTGATGGTTCTAACTGTTTGGAGCAAAGAAGGGGGTCCAGTGAAGAGGAGAGAATTGTGGCTGGTAAAGCCTGGGCACCTTACTAGGCATGGCAATTGGCTAGCCTCATTATGGAACTGTACAAACCTTAGGAGATAGAGTTTGGGTATGATATGGGAATGCCTTGAATGAATTTGATTTTGTATCCTGATAAAAGCTTAGGTTATTTATTTATTTATTTATTTTTTGCTGTCTAAACAGAATATGGTTCTATGGTCTGTGGTACACTTGGCAGTTGCCTATTTTGTTTTTTGAATGTTTCAGAAAATAAAAGTGAAACTTGATTCTTTTTGAAAGAACAAGACTGAGGCCAGGATTTTCAAAAACCTGCATTAAAAAAGTGATGGTCTGCTAATGCAGTTGTTTTGATATTGAATCTAAAAAACCCGAGACATTCTTTAAAAATCGCGCATGCAAAAGAGGTCGGTGGACAGCAGTGAAGATTTGCATGTGCCCATCATTGGTGATAGAGATAGGCACATGCGCAGTTAAAACACCATCAACGCTGTCAATAAAACAAAAACACAACAGCAGGAGAGATGTCCACACTCTCCTACTGCTCTATAATCCCAGCCGCGACCCCCCCCATCCAACAGGAGAGATGCCCACTTTCTCCTGCTGCACTGAACTACCCGCCGCAACCCGGCTCGACCGCTCCCCCACTTAGTAATAATAATAATAATAATTTATTCTTATATACCGCCAGACCACGAATGGTTCTTAGTAGTGATACTCATCCCCCATCTCCACTGCCCCCTCCCCCTTATCTCAAAATTGATGACCCGGAGGAACATGGACACCACACCCTCCTTCCAGCTGCTGCATCATCTAAAATGGGCCTTCCATTCCCTGGTGCATCTTGGGATGCACAGGGGAGGAGCCTGAGGCTCTGATTGGTCCAAGTTGTTTAAGGCCCCTCCCATGGGGGTGGATGCATCGGGAAGTGTCCTAAGGCTCTGATTGGCCCAGATGCTTAAGGCCCCTCCCTATGGGGTTTCTGGGCAAATCCCAAGATTCACCGGGTAGGGGAAGGACCATTTAGATGTCGCAGCAGCTGGGAGGAGGGTGTTCACGTCCTTCCGGGTCATCAATTTTGAGGTAAGGAGAGGGGGCAGCGGAGATGGGAGTTTAGTGCAGCAGGAGAGAGTGGGCATTTCTCCTGCTGCTGCGGGGGAGGCGGTCAGGTTGTGGCAAGGTTTAGTACAGTAGGAGAGAGTGGGCATCTCTCCTGCTGCGGCGGGGAGGGGGAAGGGGTCAGGTCACGGCAGAATTTAGTGCAGGAGAGAGTGGACATCTCTCCTGCTGCGGGAGGGAGGCGGTTGTGGCCGGGATTTTAGGGAAGGAGTGTTGTGATGCAGCGCAGAGAATGGGCATCTCTCCTGTTGCATCACAACAAAGGGCTTTTTAGCAGTCTCTAACACTGACCGTGCGCACCAGTCACTTTTTTTTTTGTCACCAAAAGCTAACACCGCTTTTTGAAAATGGCTCAGCATCTTTTAAGAATCCACCAGAGGGCTCATTTCAACGTTGAAGAGCCCATTTGCATGTCAGTGTCAGAGACTGCTAGAAACCTCGCTAAAGACGGAGATAATCCATCCCTAAACTGCATACAGGCTAAACCACCAGAAAACAGTTTAGCGACAGCGTTAAACTTTTGAGAATCTTGCTCTGAGAGTTGCTAATAGTCAGCAAAGTGCTAGGGCGTGCATGTGCACAAGCATGCGGTTTGTCACCCTATAGGGCTTTGTCCATCCAAAGAGGCATACCAGGATCGTGAATGCCACCCGCTGAAGCACTGTAATTGCCACGCTGAGATAAGGCAGGTGACAATACTTACCCAGAGAAATATCCTGTCTCCTCTGCTCTCTGAAAGATATGTCCTCTCTTGCTCTCAGAGAGAAATGTGTCCTCTGCTCCTCTCTTCTCCGAAAGACTTGGACTACTCCTCTCTCTCTCTATAGGTTTGAATTGTAAGGGACTGCAACAACAGGCCCTTTGAAGCTAACACATTAATCAGATTAGAGCTATTCTACCTTCAGCCACAGATCCTTAACATCTAATTAAGGTCAGGCGCTCTGCTTCTGCTCCTTATGGCAAAGACAAAAACTTTGTTTGTTAACAGAGTTTGAGCTCTGCTCCTAACTTTAATGTTTTTGACCCTGGTAAGGTTCTACTTCTGATAAAACATTTCATATTTAAAACTATGGGGAACAGGATTCTATACTATAATATTAACTAGTTCTAAAGTTTGCCTTTCTGTATTTTAATGCCAGATACTATCTCTAGCAGAAAGTTCAAGTTTAAAAACTATGGCCCAGATTCACTAAAGATAGCGACTGTTAGCCGATTCTCTTGCCGATTTTCAAAAAGCTATTTATTCACTATCAAATTTGCATGGAAATGATTTGTACCTCCATGCATGCAAACTCATCGACTCAATCACTAGTCGGTGCAGAGCCCTAATAGTAATGACAGAAGAAGCAGCCTCCTGTCATTGCTGTCAGGGCTTCTGCCGGGGTTTTTTTATTAGACAGATATTTTGTGTGTATAATACATGCAAAATATCTATGCCATGGGAAAAAACCCAAAACCAAAACCAAAAACAGGCAGACTTGTCAAAAAAACAACAGGTCTACAGCAGTCAGGTTTTAGGATCGTAAAATCCGATGCAAAATAAACAAGCAAATGTTAATGAATCAATTGCTTGGCTATTTTGCATGGGGTTTTGCAAATTTGCATGGCCAAATCAAAAAATGGGCAATTGAGGGGAAAAACAGGCAGTGGGCCATTTTGTGAATTGGGTCAGATAGCAGCGATCGTCGCTAAACCTGTAAAACAGGTTTAGTGATGATCGCTGACTTTAGTGAATCAGGGCCTATAGCAGGCTTTTTCTCTATGGAAACTAGCTAAGTAAAGCTTGCTCTTTTAAGGTCTAAAACTATCTTTATAAAGGAACCTACAGTATAGCTTTTATCCCCCCAAATTAGCAAAGCACAGAGCAAAATAATGTATACTTACCCAGATAAATATCCTGTCTCCTCTCCTCTCTGAAAGATATATCCTCTACTTTCCTCTCAGAGAAAAATGTCCTCTGCTCCACTCCTCTTTCTTTCCTTTTCCCCTTGCAGGAGGATGACCTTAGAAGCTGCTTTAAAATGTATGGCTGAGCAGATGCAGGCCCATCAGGAGGCAATGGAGCACCGATTCGTTAAAGCTATGGAGCAACAATGGCAATGGCAGCAATCTATACTCCAGTGGAAGGAAGTCCACACTAAGGAACTGCAATGCTTAGCAGTCAAAGTACAGAAATTGATGGCAAGACAAGACTCTAAGGTGGGCTGGATGGCCGGGGGTGTGGAGCAAATACCTATTGAATGGACAACAGTTTGACTTAAACCAAATTAGATCCTGAGGCCTACCTCACCACGTCTGAAGTGTAGCTATCATGCCCAAATGGCCATTTGAACAGTGGACTATCAGGTTAGCTCCATATTTAACAGGGCCTTGGATGCCAGGAATACCTTGCATTATGGCCAGATATGAGCCACTATCCAAGACTAGTTAGGGATTTTCCCAGAACAGTATTGAAGAAAATTTAGGCAGAGAGAGTTCCAGAAAGAAAGGCCTTGAGTCATAGCACAAAAACCTTACAGACTGTGAGCCTCCTGTTGGTTGGAGCCAGAGAGACAGACTACATCTGAGGTATTGAATTTGATAGTATTTGAGCAATTTTTGAATATTCTCCCTTCTCCTGTTAAGGAGTGGGTAACAGGACAAGGCCCTAAGACCACAGAGGATGCTGTGGTTTTGACTAAACATTATTTAGAGGCTGAGGAGGGAGTTGGTGAAGAAGTTCCTAGAAAGTTGATGCTCCCTGTTAAACACCAGAAGCCCTGAAAATTAGTGAAGAATATGTAAGAGATCTACTTGAACCGGAAATGGTTTTCAAGGGTAATGATGTGGAGGAACTGAAAGAAATCTCGGTGAATCTGGAAGATATACTGAGCCAAATCGACAAGTTAAAAAGTGATAAATCGCCAGGACCGGATGGTATACATCCCAGGGTACTAAAAGAACTAAATAATATATCATCAAAATAGAACTGCAACTCTTCAGCTCTCAGATGCCTGCGTTGGCTTAATCATTGTCTGTGAGCCAACACTAGCAGACCAGTTGGTATCTTTCATTGAGCATTGAAGAGTATTTTAATTGATTTCAATATTTATAAATTTTAAATATGCAAGTAAAATTTCAAGCCTCTCAATTAAAGTGCTTTGAAAAATCAAAAACCGGCACTTAGCTTTTGAGTAATGTCGCCGGTATGATCCGTTAGTAATCACCCAACGGGCCCCGTTTCACCCAAGATAGGGCTTCATCAGGGGTCGGATTACTGATCTATAAAGCATAAAAACAATATTTTAGTATATAACTTTCTATCTTAACGATAACTCAGACTAAAGTTAAAAACTGTCGGGTACTTACCGAGCAGTTAACGCTCGTTCTTTTGATCTGTAAAAATGGCGATTGCATTGAAACAACGCCACGCATGCGCTTTATATCTCAAGCTCTATTGCGCAAGTGTAGAACTTTAAATTCTAATTTATAATTTATAACTTCTCCGAAAAGTTTTTCAAAATGGAAATATATAGATGTAACAACATCAAAGCCTGACTCTCTTCAAAGGACATGTTTCTCTTTAAAAGAAAGCTAAACTCTGGAAAATTAAAAGAAGGAATTCCATTCAATAGTGGAATTTAACCCCTGAGGTTTTAAAGTATCAAGACGGAAAATCCATCGAGATTCCCTCTGTAAAAGTTTTCTTTTTCTGTCTCCACCTCTTGGGTTCACCTCTTCTTTATCGATACAGAAGAAGCGAAGTTCGGAAAAACTATGTGATTTTAAATTGCAATGTTCTACCAAGGGGGCATTCAATTTCTGACATTTCAAACTGGATTTATGTTCTGAAATTCTTATCTTAAAAGGTCGAGTTGACATCCCTACATATAACAATTTGCATGGGCATATGATTACATAGATTATATAGCTAGAATCACAAGTCAAGAAATGTTTAATCTTATATTCTTTGCCCGTTAGAGGATTAATAAACGTTTTTTGTGTGATTGTAAGATGGCAAATACTGCAATGACCACACTTGTGAAAACCTTCAGGTAAAACTCTCAAAGATTTTGCAGTACTCGGAATTACTGCTGGTGACAAAAGATCTTTAAAATTACTACCTCTTGCAAAAGCTATCAGTAGATCCTGTTCTTGAAACAATGGATGAGTTTGAACAATTTTCCAATTGTTTCGAAGTATGTTAGCTATGTCATTCCCATGAGTAGAATAACGAAGTGTACAAGTGCATTTATCAGAGGGATTAATTTCTTTCTGATTTTTCTGTAATAACCACTCTCTCTGATAATATTTTGATCTCTTAAATGCTTTATTTACCACATCTTGTGGATATCCTCTCTCATCCAGTTTTTTACAAAAAACTTTTGCATGTTTTTTGAAGGTTTTATCGGAAGAACAGTTCCTTTTTATTCTTAAAAACTGGGAGAAAGGTAAGTTTCTCCTCAGACTTAGAGGATGACAACTTTTAAAATTCAATATCGTGTTTCGGTCAGTGGGTTTGGTATGTACTTCGAATTCAAAATGCTCATGTTGCTGAATGATTAATAAATCCAGAAAAACTAATTGTTTATTGGAGAAATTCATTGTGAAAGATAAATTTTTGTCACAACTGTTCAGCCAACCCTTAAAGTGATTCAATTCTTCTTCTGTACCTTTCCATAGTACCAGGATGTCATCAATATATCGATACCAACATTGAATTAAAGACTCAAATGGAGTTGGCTGAGAAGGAGAAAAGGTCAGTTATATATATAGGGGCTAGACCGAATAGTACCTTAAAGCAAAAGCAACCAAACTTAAACTTCACACGTGCCTCCATCAGCAGCCAATGCAGCTGTCAGTAGTAAGGTGTCACATGATCAAACTTCTCCAGCCCAAAAATCAGTTTGACTGCTTTGTAATCGTCACATATTCTTTTGGGAAATTTGCCAAAAAGGCGATATTGCAGTAATCAAGTTGATTCAGTATGAGAGATTGTACCAGGATTCTAAATGCTGACATATGCTCTAATGGACCGAAGCTTCCAGAGAGTGAAAAAACCCTTTCTGACTAAGGAGTCTACCTGGTCTTTCATGGTTAGGCTCTGGTCTAGTGTTACACCCAATACCTTCATGGTAGACCGAATAGGATAACTAAGCTTGTTGATGCATAGTGATGTTTTGGTGTCAAGTGGGTGTGGCGAAGCTATGAGCAACAGCAGCAGCAACACATCTTCCTTGTGCACACCGGGAGGGAACCTCCGCAGAACCAGGGTCAAACTACCCCAGCGACCGACCTTGCCAAAAAGTCCAGGGCTCTGGAGCAGGACCAAGCACGCCCAGAGCCCACCCACTCCCTTCCCAGCTCCTTGCTTGCGCGCATGCCAGGTTCATCCATCCTCGCCCATCCATCCTTTCAGGTGGCGGTGCACGCTCCTTGCTCGAGCTTGAGCTCAGCTCCCTCCCCCCAGATCTCATTTCTGGCATTGCCTCTAGCCCGTGCAAACTGAGATGGACAACGAGGCGGCAGCTCCGGGTTGGCTCCTTCTGCTCGCACCATGCCTGGCTTTTAGGAGAGCAGCCGCAGCCGCCACAGCGTCCAGCTCTTCCCGTGAGAACCAAGTAAGTGGAAGGCTCCCTGCCCATTCCCTGTCCCCTGGTTCAGCTTTCAGTCCCCACGCTCTTGGTAATTATTCCAGCGCTTTCCCTTGCTCTCTTTCTCTGCCTCGCGCTCCCCCTGCAGTCATGGATGATGTAATTTGGGGGGAGGAGCCAGCATGCAAAAAATTGCGAATAAGCGAAATAAGTGTAGAAAACGCGAATACAGAAGGAGACATGTATAGAAGAAATTCCTTTGTGGACTTTAAATCCAATAAATTGTGAAAAATCGGCCCGTTCGGCCCTGCCCCCCCCTTTATTGACCGCTTTCCTCCTTCTGTTCTCTACTTCCCACTTCTGCTTCTTCAGCCATGTTCGGCTGAAGGTGTTGTAAATCCAATACATTGTTTGTAAATCCAATTCATTGTTTGTAAATCGGCATGTCAATGCTGATCCTAATGTAATTGTTGTGAACCGCCTAGAACTCGATGGGCATGGTATATAAGAATAAAATTATTATTATTATTAATAATAGCACATAGGCTGTGAGTAGTATAATGGGTACACCTCATGTCAAAATGATTGACAGCTGTCAAAGATAAGGATCAACCAATCAGCGGTCACTTATGGGCTAAGCCCCACCCACTCTCTGCCCAAACCCCACCCACTTCTGCCCAAACTCCGCCCACTCCATGGCCACTCTCCCCTTAGCCCCGCCAAGGCCACACCCACTTTTCACATAGCCCCGCCCAGACCCTGCCCACACCATGCCCCTCCCACTCTCCGCCCATGCCCTGCCCCATAGAAATTAATGTGGTGGCCCCGCCCACCTGTCCCGCCCCCACGTCACCGGAAATACGCTTTCTGATGACATCACCGGAAATGGGAGTGCCTGCCCTACCGGAAATGTACATTCTGATGACATAGGCGGAAACAGGGTAAATGAAGCGCCGGAAATGCGCTTTTCTGATGAGAGGGAAATGCATTTTCTGATGATGTTACCGGAAACAGACTTAGTCAAAACCCCCGGAAATGATGTAGCCAGAAAAAGAAGTGTCTTTATTTTAACAGTTTTTTTTAGTTTAAAGACAGCTTCTAAGAGCTCATGGATAGAGAATGCACAGGCAGATCACAAAACAAAAGACATTCATAAAATCTTTCCTGTTTTTTTTTTTTTTTAAACAGACCAGTGCAGAAACAACTTAGAAAACACTGCATTTTTTTTCTGTCCTGTTTTTTTTAAACAGACAATACGAAACTTTAGTTAATGGTTGTGGGGATTGGTAGCTCCCCGGTAGTCATGGAAACAGCTGATAAGCCCCTTGCAGCCCCCTGATAAAGCCGAGGGGGAGATGTGTTTAAATCTGGTGTTGTCTTTAACAACAATCTGAAAAAAACCAACTGTCACATAACAGCGTCTGTTAAAAGGCAGTTTTAAGACCTTTTTTTTTATTTATTTAGAGAAAAGTTGACAGCTGAATGGAACATGAAAGAATCTTTATTGAAGCAAATTTATTATGATCCATATGCTGCAGGAAGCAATGGAGGCATTAACCCTCTACTTCAAGAGGCTAAAAAGAGCGATATTACAGTCCGAAGTCAAAACGCATACAATTTTACACAGACCGGCTAGAATTCATTTTAAAAGAAATAAAACAAGGGTGTCAGAAGTTGACAGCCAGTGGCAAAGTGACTTAGTCGACTTGTCAGCCTTTGCCCGTTATAACAACGGTTACAAATACATCTTAACGGTAATAGATATCATATCAAAATATGCATGGGTCGTGAGTTTAAAAACAAAAACCGGTCACGAAGTTACCAAAGCCTTTGAAACAATATTTAATTTAGGGCGTACACCTGAAAAACTTCAAACAGAAAAGGGTAAAGAAATTTTAAATACAATATTACCGGAACTTAAAATAATTATAAGTGTATCTGTATACTGCATTCTAAAGAAATGTCTGCAAAACGTGAAGAATGAAGACTGTTAAGCACATGAGAGATGGTGAATATGTAGAGATTGTAAAATTATTTAATCCGTGACACCGCTTATAAATCATTCTTCAAAAGACATGCCTTTTAAAATATGTTTTTTATTCTTGGGATTGAGGGAAATACAGTATGTAACTGCTTGCTTGTTTGTATAAAAATTTAAAACATTTATTGATGTAATATAAAGATTTTTGAAGTTACAAAATGTATGGTGTGTTTTAGGAATGGCTAGCCAATGTGAATTAACATCCCAAACTAAAACAATAGAAGGTGTGACAGGTTATAAGGAACAATGCTCTAGGTATGTAGGTGTTAATTTGATATCTAAATTGAGTAAACATGGCAAACGATATGTATCTGCAGCAGAGCCATAGACATACAATAAAACGTTTGTGTATGAACAACTTCTGTAGAGGGTTGTAAGTGTATAAAAAATATGCTGTGACAAGAGCAGCAAGCGTTCTGGTTTTTGTGGATGTTACCCCGGACCCCGGATACATCAACCGCTAACATGGTGAGTAGAAAAGAGGCTTTTATTTTTGTTTTTAGCGACATAATTTTTTTCTGTCTCTGAATCTATCATTGCATTTAAAACTGGAACGGGGATCTGATGGTAGAAATAAACTATCTCTTACCAGAAAAAGACAACAGAAATTGTTAAACAGTGACAGTTGATTTATCTGGCAAGTATGTTGTTTTTTTTAAAAACAGCATCTACAAAACATTCTTTTTTACGTTATGATTAGACCAAGAAACGGATGGAGAACCGACACCTTCTACATCGACAAGTTCTAACTAACAACCGGTTCCTTACAGAAGCCAAAAGATAAACGAAATAGTAGGTATCCTGGTTTTTATAAGGAGACTAGGGTTAAAAGAAAATGTCATTACTTTTATAATGGTTAATCAAGAAAATATTAGGCAGTCAGATCCTCAAGGGGGAAAAAGTATTAATGGTTATGCTGTTATAAATTGTAGATCAAGAAAATGTTAGAAAGTCACAAGCAGATACCGTGAAACCGACAGAAAAGTCTAACAGGAAAAGATCACATAGTGAAAGCTTCTTAGATAGTGAACCAGAGCCCAAAGGTGCTTACCGGAAACCAAAAGATAAACAAAATAGTAAGTATTCTGTTTTTGTAAGGAGACTATTGTAAAAGAAAATGTCATTTCTTTTATAATGGTTGATTAAGAAAATATTAGGCAGTCAGATCCCCAAAGGTGGAAAAAGTATTAACGGTTATGTTTTGTTATAAATTGTAGATCATGAAAATGTTAGAAACTCACAAGCAGATACCGTGAAGCAGACAGAAAAGTCTAACAGGAAAAAGGCACACAGCAAAAGCATCTCAGAGTTGGACTGCACAGAAGATGGAGAAAGTTATGAAGGTGATAATTATCCTGATAGCAGCAAAGTGTCAGAGGATGGCTCAAATAAGGGTGCATTAGGTCCTTCTGAAGATTCAGAACCAATCAGCTATGTTCAGTTTGTGAAAAGATGGGATTGTAAACTGGACAAGAGTCATGGTGTACTTTATTCAGAAGAATTTTGTTTCATAAATTTGGACAGGATAACATCATTACATGAGGCTCAAAATGCTATACGCCAAGGCATTCAACATATCCTGGACGATGTTAGCAACAGAGTATCGCCCAGTGACTACGTACAAGTGCATCTACATTTATCGCTTTTTCACAACTCCTTGTTTTCTGGTAAATTAAATCCCAAATCGTTAGATGCTGATGATTTCCTAGACTAGGTTGCTAAACTCCTTCAAAGTCACAGAGAAATATAGGTCTGTGATTTATTCTGTGTTGTTGTACTTGTAATAAGAAACAAGGGTGGTAGGGCCCGTAGGGTGTTAAAATCTATAGTATTTAGCCAGATTTTGCAGAAAAAAAGGATGTATTTAATAGATTTGAATAACCTGTGTAAGTGCCTTACAGCACTTATGTCGCCAGTAAAACTCACAGATGCTGAACTGTTAACAGGTGCTGAAAAGCTACATAATGATTTGTGGTGGTCGCTACATAAAAGAGTTGTGTTTTATACAAATTCGTGGTGTTGTTTTAAAACATCAGATCAACCCGTGTATCCAAAAACAGTTTTCTTATTGCTACATGACAATCATTTCTACGGCATAACCGATGTCAAAAAATTCTACGGGGAGCGTAATTTCTGTACTTTTTGCCAGAAGCCCTATAGTCACGACCACTCCTGTACGTTATGGTGTCGTCTTTGTTCGACACAGATGTGTTTGAACAATGTCAGTGTACAACAGAAATGTCCTAAATGCAAAATGTGTTGTTGCTCTAAAGACTGTTTAGATAGGCATATGCAGCTGGCGCAGAAAAAAGAAGTGGTGAGTTTATCTAAAACTGTTGGATATTCCTTTGTTTTATTGACAAAAGGGTATAGGCTGGTAAAATCGTAGTAGTGTATTTTTTCCCCAGATTTTGTTTTGTAGTATAGAGAAACAGCATTTGTTCTACCCCCAAAAAGGGCATCTCATGGTTTGCCGTAATGCAGCGCTAGCCAGGAAGTCTGCACAACCCCTATCATTTTCTTTGACCATTCGCTTCCACTCATGCTCCCACAGACTCATGACCTTGAAGCCCAGGCTTTCCAGGTAGGCTGTCTTTAGCTGTGTTTTGTATTAAAGAAAGCCATAGGTCGTGGCTGTTACAGGTCTTTATCATTATAACAGACCGGACAGCCGTGATAAAAACAACCATTAAATTAAAAAGCTGTTTCTACCCCGTCAATAACAGCGTAACCGTCAAGAAAATAAGACCCCACCTTTCTTTCACCCCCCGTTCAGAACATGCATGATCTGTATATTTTGTGCAGCCTCTTGATACAGCAGCCATTGAATAGAGGGGGTTAAATATCTCTTTTTGTGTCTATGATAGTTATCCGGGAGGATGAGCGCCACTGTCTCGGGTTCTAAAAACATAAATCTGAACATGGCCATACATACAGAGGCTAGAGTTATATATTGGAAAGGGTCTAAATAATTCGTTAGAATTTCTGAAGTACCTTCTCGTTCTACAACCACGTTTTTCTGTGTCATGTTGACAGTAATAAGCCAGCTCTTTTTGCAAATCAAACGTCTTGTGCTGGTTGTCCTTGTACCATTTAAAAAATTCATCTTTTTCTTCAGGCATCATGTTTCCCACACCATAATGCTCCATATCTGGCATACGCCCCACATAGTCTTGATTTTCCTGAGTATTAAAAAAATGCGGGAAATAACCCTTACAGCCTGGAAAACCTAAGGCCTTTGGAAGTTTGCTAAGTTTCATAGGTAGGAAATTTAGAGAGTCTATGAAACGAATAGCTAAAGGTTCAACTGTGATTTGTAAAAGCTTGCCACCTTGAACAAACAGGCCTGTGTCCATCTTTTCCTTTAACAGTTGGCTAAGAACAAAATACCCGTCATAGCCTTTGGCATTATGGGCTATGAAGGTATAGTCTTCAAATTTTTTGTCACAAAAAACCTGTATAAAGGCAAAAATACACTCAAGACCCTTTAATTCCCATTTTCTTGTTTCGTACAAGTCCACCACATATATGTAATTAGGAATGTGCCACCCCGTTTCTTGCATACATTCGCAATCGTAAATAATATACTTTTCAGATGTTTTGAGTTTATCGATGGGGGGTCATAAAACATAAGTGAATGTCGTCACCGCTTAAGGGTTCACAGCATAGCTTACACATCCTGCCCTTACATTTATGTTTCTCGTGCACGTAGGACTCACATTTCTGACACAGAGTTTTAGATAAACACATCACTTCTTTTTTCTGCGCCAGCTGCATATGCCTATCTAAACAGTCTTTAGAGCGACAACACATTTTGCATTTAGGACATCTCTGTTGTACACCGACATTGTTCAAACACGTCTGTGTCAAACAAAGACGACACCATAACGTACAGGAGTGGTCGTGACTATAGGGCTTCTGGCAAAAAGTACAGAAATTACGCTCCTCGTAGAATTTTTTGATATCGGTTATGCCATAGAAATGATCATCATATAGCAATAAGAAAACTGTTTTGGATACAAGGGTTGATCTGATTTTTTAAAACAACACCACGAGTTTGTATAAAACACAACTCTTATATTTATCTTTAAATGTTGTTCTATGGTTGCTACATCATCGAGCATGTCTTTTTTATGTACCGATCACCCCAAATCATTATGTAGCTTTTCAGCACCTGTTAACAGCATCTGTGAGTTTTACTGGCGACATAAGTGCTGTAAAGCTACCGGCAAAACACAGGTTATTGCCTGTGTTATTCAAATCTATTAAATACATCTTTTTTTTCTGCAAAATCTGGCTAAACAATATAGATTTTAACATCCTATGGGCCCCACCACCCTTGTTTCTTATTACAAGTACAACAACATGGAATAAATCACAGACCTGTATTTCTCTGTGACTTTGAAGGAGTTTAGCAACCTGGTCTACGAAATCATCAGCATCTAGCGATTCGAGATTTAATTTACCAGAAAGCATAACCATTAATACTTTTTCCCCCTTGAGGATCTGACTGCCTAATATTGTCTTGATCAACCATTATAAAAGTAATGACATTTTCTTTTAACCCTAGTCTCCTTACAAAAACCAGTATACCTACTATTTCGTTTACCTTTTGGCTTCTGTGAGGAACCGGTTGTTGGTTAGAACTTGTCGATGTAGAAGGTGTCGGTTCTCCAGCCGTTTCTTGGTCTAATCATAACGTAAAAAAGAATGTTTTGTAGATGTTGTTTTTAAAAAAACCAACATACGTGCCAGATAAATCAACTGTCACTTACTGTTTAACAATTTCTGTTGTCTTTTTCTGGTAAGAGATAGTTTATTTCTACTATCAGATCCCCGTTCCAGTTTTAAATGCAATGATAGATTCAGAGACAGAAAAAAAATTATATCCCTAGAAACAAAAATAAAAGCCTCTTTTCTACTCATCATGTTAGCGGTTGATGTATCCGGGGTCCGGGGTAACATCCACAAAAACCAGAACGCTTGCTACTCTTGTCACAGCATATTTTTTATATACTTACAACCCTCTACAGAAGTTGTCCATACACAAAAGTTTTATTGTATGTCTATGGCTCTGCTACAGATACATATCGTTTGCCATGTTTACTCAATTTAGATATCAAATTAACACCTACATATCTAAAGCATTGTTCCTTATAATCTGTCACACCTTCTATTGTTTTAGTTTGGGATGTTAATTCACGTGGCTAGCCATTCCTAAAACACACCATACATTTTGTAACTTCAAAAATCTTTATATTACATCAATAAATGTTTTAAACTTTGATACAAACAAGCAAGCAGTTACATACTGTATTTCCCTCAATCCCAAGAGTAAAAAACATATTTTAAAAGGCATGTCTTTTGAAGAATGATTTATAAGTGATGTCACGGATTAAATAATTTTACAATCTCTACATATTAACCATCTCTCATGTGCTTAACAGTCTTCACCCTTCACGTTTTGCAGACATTTCTTTAGAATGCAGTATACAGATACACTTATAATTGTTTTAAGTTCTGGTAATATTGTATTTAAAATTTCTTTACCCTTTTCTGTTTGAAGTTTTTATTGTTTCAAAGGCTTTGGTAACTTTGTGACCGATTTTTGTTTTTAAACTCACGACCCATGCATATTTTGACAGGATATCTATTACTGTTAAGATGTATTTGTAACCGTTGTTATAACGGGCAAAGGCTGACATGTCGACTAAGTCACTTTGCCACTGGCTGTCAACTTCTGACACCCTTGTTTTATTTCTTTAAAAATGGATTATAGCCGGTCTGTGTAAAATTGTATGTGTTTTGACTTCGGACTGTAATATCGCTCCTTTTAGCCTCCTGAAGTAGAGGGTTAATGCCTCCATAGCTTCCTGCCGCGTATGGATCATAATAAATTTGCTTCAATAAAGATTCTTTCATGTTCCATTCAGCTGTCAACTTTTCTCTAAATAATTAAAAAAAAAAAAAAAATAGGTCTTAAAACTGCCTTTTAACAGACGCTGTTATGTGACAGTTGTTTTTTTTCAGGTTGTTAAAGACAACACCAGGGGACCGGGACATGTTTAGACAGATTTAAACACACCTCCTCCTCTCCCCCCCCCTTGGCTTTATCAGGGGAGCTGCAAGGGGCTTATCAGCTGTTACCATGACAACTGGTGAGTTGCCCATCCCCACAACCATTAACTAAAGTTTCGTACTGTCTGTTTAAAAAAAAAACAGGACAGAAAAAAAATGCTGCCTTTTCTAAGTTGTTTCTGCACTGGTCTGTTTAAAAAGAAAAAAACAGAAAAGATTTTGTGAATGTGTTTTGATTTGTGATCAGCTCTATCCATGAGCCCTTAAAACCTGTCTTTTAACTAAAAAAACTGTTAAAATAAAGACACTTCTTTTTCTGGCCACATCATTTCCGGGGGTTTTGACTAAGTCTATTTCCGGTAACATCATCAGATAATGCATTTCCCTCTCATCAGAAAAGCGCATTTCCGGCGCTTCATTTACCCTGTTTCCACCTACGTCATCAGAATGTACATTTCCGGTAGGGTAGGCACTCCCATTTCCGGTGATGTCATCAGAAAGCATATTTCCAGGATCAAACACGCCCCCCATTTTTGGTGATGTCATCTGAAAGTGCATTTCTGGTGACATGGGGCAGGGCATTGGGGCGTGGCCACCACTATTAATTCCTATGGGGTGGGGCATGGGCGGGGCTACCACCATTCTTTCCTATGGGAGGGACTGGGCCTGTGTGGGAGGGGCGTGGTGGGGACAGGGCCTGGGCAGGGCTTTGGTAAAACTGGGTGTGGTGTGGGTGGGGCCTGGGTGGGGCTTAGGGAAAAGTGGATGTGGAGTGGGCGGGGCATAGGCGGGGCTAAGCATAAAGTGGATGCTGAGTGAGCGGGACATGGGCGGGGTTTAGGCGGAGAGTGGGCATGGTGTCGGCAGAGAGTGGGTGGGGCTTAACCTGGAAGTGACCGCTGATTGGTCAATCCTTATCTCTGACAGCTGTCAATCATTTTGACATGAGGTGTACCCATTATACTACTGCTGTGTGGTAAGCGTGTGTCGTGGACTCAAAGCACGCTTCTTCATAACAGATTGTGCCATGCCTTCAGTGCAAGTGGATGGTCAGCTGACCACAGTCGCACAATCTGTCTTTTGGCCAGTAATAAGGCAATGGCTATGAATTGACATTGGTCCTAGGAGAATCCTTGTTCCACCAAATCCCCTTCATAACCCAAAACCAATACTGAGTAAGACCATTGAATAGTTCGGTGCAGTAGTTTTCCCAGAATGTTCAGCACTCCAATTTCAGTAAGTCCTCAACACCTCATACTCCACCAACATATGCAAAAGCATGCACCATACATACTTACATCTTACACACTTATCAGACAACCGCAATCAAGCCCTGACCCCCTGACATCTGGTAATATAGGTCCAGTGTAAGATTTTAAATTGCATCGCCTGCAAAAGTGTGTCTTGAGATCTACAAGCAGAAGATAAGAAGCATTACTTCAAATTACATTCAGACAGGACAATTCCTAAATCTGCTGACCAAGTGTGCACCAAGGAAGTCATGAAGGAAATGGCACATTCATTTCTGCCCAGTCTATACCAAGTAGATACTGAATTGCTGGGAGAGGGGAGATAGAGAAAGAATTGATCGATCTTCAAGGGGGATGTAGAATAATTACTGACATAATAGTGATGGAGTTGGAAGTAGGTAAAGAAGGGTAGTTAAGGACCACCCCCCACCGTGTTGTTGGAGGACAGCCAAGGTAGGAAAAGAACCCTCTGAGGGACAATCTGCATAGTAGCCAAGTAGCACCCCTTCCCGAACCATTCCTCCAGTCTACAGATAACCCCCAATTCCCCAGAACTCTGGATTACTCATAACCAGGGCCGTGGCCCAATTGCGAGCCATGCCCCCAATATATCCTCGCCATCAGCGCCAAGCATGCCAGAGAGTATCAAACCATAATTTGCAGCTCAAATGCACTACTGGACACCAGGGTCCAAGAGTGATATAAGCCATAACACTATAGGGGTACATCCAATGCCAGAAAAATCCATGGGGTGCATATTTCTCGCTCCAGGTGTACACTTCATGTATCCATTGCATTAGTGTAGCCACATTATAAACATGTAAGTCCGGGAGGCCCAAATCACCTGTTCACGACCCTGCACCAATTTTTGATGGCTAATCCGTACCTTATACGCTTGCCAAATAAATAAGCCAATAATAGAGTAAAACAAGCGCTCATGGATGTTCTTAATCCAAAAGGGCAGCATCTGCACAGAGTAGAGCACTTGGGAAGCAATAGTATCTTCACCAGCTTGATCCTACCATAAAGAGATTGCGGCAACTCTCCCCATCGAGAAAAGTCTAAGATAGCAATTTTTTGGACTATATTACGCTGATATACTCCAATCGGAGCACAAGAATACCCCTAACTATTTAAATTCCCCTTAAGCCCTTCAAAGAGGAAAAGCATCCATGCTACAGGTTGCACAAGGAACAGAAACCAGAATCGCCTCCGAATTCCCGAATACAGAGACCAGAGAATGAGCCAAACTGAGAGATCATAGAAATAAGGTGTGGGATGTATATGGATGCATCACTGATAAATAACATGTCGTCTGCGAACATAGCAATACGACACTCTCTGCATCCAACAATTATGGCAGATAAATCAGTGGAGCTACGGATTTTAATGGTGTGGGGTTCAAGAGATAATATAAACAATAAAGGGGAAAGGGGACACCCCTGCCTAGTGCCATGTAAAAGAGAGCAAGCTTCTATTGCCATTAATCAACAATTGTGTGGGAGCCTTGTATAACGCAGTAATCCAATGATTAAAGGGCCCCGTAATCAAAAACGTTGCATTACCCAGAAGAGGTAGTCCCAGGTGACCTTATCAAAGACCTTCTCGGCGTCAAGGCTTACCAATGGGTCATCTCCAGATTGACTATGTACCTCCCGAAGTGCCACCAAGGCTAAGATATTTAAAAATATGAAGCGCCCAGGAACAAATCCCACTTGATCAGTATGAATTAGATTAGACACTATTCTGCTAAGGCGCTGCACCAATATGGCTGTGAGAATTTTCAAATCTTGGTTTAATAACGATATGGGTCTATAAGAGCCCACAAGCTCCGAGTCCCTGCCAGGTTAGGCAGCACCACCACTGAGACATGACACTCACTCCAGCAAGAAGTGGCCACCATTGTGAATATCCTGGGCCAGGGCTGCTAAGGCAGGTCTTTTTTTTTTTTTTCAAATAATTTTTATTGAAAAAGCAGTCAATGCAAACAATAAACTCTAGTCATAAAACAACATAACTGGTACAGCATAGGAATAGAGCAGAGTTGTGAACAAATTCACTGCAGCAGGTAAAGTGCAAACAGAACGCCCACAGGAGAAAAATACAGAAACAGTCTATGAGGGAGGGAAAAACTCCTCCAAAAATGGGTCCTAGAAGGTGTAGCAGGAAGTCAACCTCCTGAATTTAACTAAGACTGCTAGAACATTTTCGTAGAATCGTAAACCCCTCTCTCATCCTCTCCGTAGAGCACTCCAGCCCACTCAACACACTTAAACCACAACATACATACTCCAAGCATACCACAGTCAGACATCAAGCACACTAGCCAGTAAGTTGAGGTCCCATAGGGTAGACCTCCCAAATCCCTAAAGACAGTTAGGTCGAGGCAAGAGATATAACAGAGTCAGACTCGACCCTCCACAATGAAACATAAAGCTTTTTGTTGCTACTCAAGGGAGCTGTGTAGGTCTGTAGTTCAAATGTTGCTAGCTCCCGCATTTTATGAAGTCACTGGATGAAGGAGCCTGGAGCCGCCTGCACCAGTGCAGAAGCAAGAGCTTTTTTACCACCAGGAGTGCAGTGTATAAAAACTTCCAGTGTGGTAGTGCGAACTCTGCAAGTAATACCTCCCTCTGGTCTCCCAAAAGCAAGAGTCCATAAGTCCTGGGTACCAGCCGCCCAAACAGGTCATCAAGGAACGGTAGAACCTTGAGCCAAAGAGCCACATGGGGGCATTCCAAAAAAATATGTACTAGTGTGTCCGTGGCCCTCTGACAAAAGGAGCAGGTTGCATCATCCCAAAGGCCCATGACCCGTCCCCAAGCCCTGGATATATGAGCACGGTGGATGATCTTAAATTGCATCTCCCTGAGATCCATAGAACCCGTTAATTGAATAAGATTAGCAAAAGGTCCAAAAATTGGGCAGTGATATATTCAAGAGCCAGGTCACGGGACCACTGGGCAACAATCCGGGTCAAATAAGAGGTGGGGAGAGTATTCTTAAGGATCCGATACCAAGTGGCTAAAGTATTCAGGGTAACAAAGCCAAATGGGCATCCAGCCTTCCGAAAGACCACTGCTCGCCCCACCTGTGGGATAAGGAAAGATGATAATGTCACACTTGCAAATAAGCCCAAAACTGCGTGGCAGGGAGCTCCCAACAGGACTGTAGTTGTGTAAAGGTGGGGAAAGTCCCCATGCCCTCATCAGAAAGATGCCTCAGGCTGACACAGCCCCGGGACTCCTACAATTGAAACCCCGAGGAGCCCATCCCCGGGAGGAAGTCTACATTACCCACCAGGGGCAAGAATGGGGATGTCTGAGGAGTACGCTGCTGTTTTCTCCGCCACCACCACCATGCATGGCAAAGGGGTTTCAGAAAATGAAATCGGAAATCAGCCCCTGGCAAAGACCGTGGATGCACATTCAATGAACCAGCCAAGGGGAGAGTATTTATAATGGCCTGAGATGCCCTCATGGACAAAGCGCATTATACATTATACAAGTGAATATTACTTGTATTACTTGTATAATTACTTTTCCCTCTCTTGGAAACCTTCTCTGATCTAACGTTGTAACCCTTCTTCCATAACTCTTTTTGTAATCCGCTTTGAACCGAAAGGTAATGGCGGAATAGAAATCTGTAATGTAATGTAATATCAGGAAGATTCAGTCCACCCTGCCGTTTATCCAAGGATAGGGTTGTGAAGCTGATTCGGGCCCTTTTGTTACACCACAGGAAGGAAATAAGGAGAGACTTTGTGATCTATAAAGGGACCGTTTGGAGCGGATATAAAAGTTTCGGTAGTAAGACCATTTTGAATAACGCCACTTTGCCCCAAAGGGAAAGAGGCAAATCCTTCCATTTCACACAAAGCTTACGGATAGCCTCAATATGATGAAGAACATTATATTGATAGAGGAGATGAGGTTGGGTACTCAGATAGACTCCTAGGTATTGCATCGGTTATCGGACAGGGGCCATTGGGAGAGCATCATGCCATCGCTCGTGCCTGTGAGAAGCCGGGGTAAGAGTTCCGATTTGGCACAGTTAACACGAAGGCTCGATACAGTCCCAAAGTCTCGGACAATAGAGAGAGCCACAGGTAAGTGTAGATGGGCTTGTTCCAGATATAATAGAATATCGTATGCAAATAGATTAATGCGACTCTGGCTCCAACTTTGATGCCCAGAATGACAGGGTCAGAGCGGATCTTAACCACCAATGGTTCAATAGCCAGTAGAAAAAGGAACGGGGACAGCGGGCACCCCTGCTGGGTACCGCGTTCAAGCGGAAAGAGTGGAGTAAGGTGTCCATTAACAAGGAGCCTAGCCTGGGGCAAGAAGTAGAGACTACGCACCCATTCCACAAAGGTACCCTCCAATCCGTATTGACCCATGACCCAAAAAAGATAAGTACATAAGTAGTCGCCTCCGCCGGGGCAGACCAGAGGTCCATCCAGCCCAGCGGTCCGCTCACGCGGCGGCCCATCAGGCATATTGCCTGAGCAGCGGTCCCTGACTAATTTTATACCTACCTCTACACTTATCTCTAAACCTTCCACTGCTCTTATCTGTACCCCTCAATCCCTTTGTCCTCCAGGAACCTATCCAGGTCTTCCTTGAAACCTGGTACTGTGCTATTTCTTATCACGGCCTCCGGAAGGGTGTTCCATGTGTCCACCACCCTCTGTGTGAAAAAGAATTTCCTTGCGTTTGTTCTAAACCTGTCCCCCTTCAATTTCATCGAGTGACCCCTTGTTCTTGTGGTTTCTTTCAAATTGAAAAATCTGTCCTTGTCAACCTTTTCGATGCCCCTCAGGATCTTGAAGGTCTCTATCATATCTCCTCTGAGTCTCCGGTTTTCCAGGGAGAACAGCCCCAGCTTCTTCAGTCTGTCAGTGTATGTAAGGTTTTCCATACCCTTAATCAGTTTAGTTGCTCTTCTCTGGACTCCCTCAAGCATTGCCATGTCCTTTTTGAGGTACGGTGACCAGTACTGTACACAGTATTCCAGATGCGGGCGCACCATAGCCCGGTACAGTGGCAGGATGACTTTCTTCGTTCTGCTCGAGATACCCTTCTTAATGATACCTAACATTTGGTTTGCTTTCCTCGAGGCTGTGGCGCACTGTGCCGACGCCTTCAATGTCGTGTCTACCATCACTCCCAGGACTCTTTCCAGCTTACTGACCCCTAGCATTGATCCCCCCATTTTGTAAGTGAACATCGGGTTCCTTCTCCCTATATGCATGACCTTGCATTTCCCTACATTGAAGCTCATTTGCCACTTTTTCGCCCATTCTTCCAGTGTCGTAAGATCCCTTTGGAGATCCTCGCAATCTACCGTGGTTTCAACCTTGCTGAATAGTTTGGTGTCATCTGCGAATTTGATGACCTCACATTTTGTTCCCGCCTCCAGGTCGTCAATGAATATGTTAAACAGGAGCGGTCCCAGCACTGACCCTTGAGGAACCCTGCTCGTGACCCCTTGCCAGTCCGAGTAGTGGCCCTTTACACCAACCCTCTGCTTCCTGTCTGCCAGCCAGTTTTTATCCATCAGTGGACCTCCCCTCGCACCCCGTGATTCCATAGCTTCCTGAGCAACCGCTCATGTGGTACCTTATCGAAGGCTTTCTGGAAGTCTAGGTAAATTATGTCTATGGGTTCACCTTTGTCCAACTGGTTATTTACCCCCTCAAAGAAGTACAACAAGTTTGTGAGGCACGACCTACCCTTGCAGAACCCATGCTGGCTCGACCTTAGCTGTCCATTTTTTTCGATATGATCACAGATGCTGTCCTTAATCAGCGCCTCCATCATCTTTCCCGGGACCGATGTGAGGCTTACCGGCCTATAGTTTCCCGGGTCGCCCCTTGAACCCTTCTTGAAGATGGGCGTGACATTAGCTATTTTCCAGTCCTCCGGGATCTCTCCAGTTTTTAGGGATAGGTTGCATATTTGCTGAAGTGTCTCTGCTATTTCATTCCTTAATTCCTTGAGCACCCTTGGGTGAATGCCGTCCGGACCTGGCGACTTGTCGCTCTTTAGCTTGTCTATCTGCCTGAGGACATCCTCCTGGCTCACCTCTAGTTGGACCAGCTTGCTATCTTGATCTCCATTTTCTATTTCCTCTGGTTCCGGAATGTTGGATGTGTCCTCCCTCGTGAAGACCGACGTAAAGAAGTCATTTAACTTGTCAGCTATTTCTTTTTCCTCCCTCACTACTCCCTTTCTATCCCCATCATCCAAGGGCCCCACTTCCTCCCTCGCTGGCTGCTTTCCCTTTACGTACCTGAAGAATGATTTGAAATTTTTTGCCTCTCCCGCTAGTCTCTCTTCATATTCCCTCTTTGCTCTCCTAACCACTCGGTGGCACTCCTTCTGGCTTTCTTTGTGTTCCTTTTGGTTGGCCTGCGTTTGGTCCTGTTTCCATTTTTTGAACGATGCTTTCTTGTCACTGATCGCCTTTTTTACAGCAGCCGTTATCCATGCTGGGTTCTTTATTCGATTTTTCTTGCACTCTTTTCTGAACCTGGGGACGTACAGGTTATGTGCTTCGTGCACCGTACGCTTGAGCAGGGTCCAGGCGCTTTCTACGGACTCTATCTTCCTTGTGCTGCCGTTGAGTTTCTTCCCCACCATTTTCCTCATTGCATCATAATTCCCTTTTCTGAAGTTGAGCGCTGTGGTTCTTTTCACCCTGGATGATCCCAGTTCTAGTCTGCACTGGATCATGTTATGATCGCTGTTCCCCAGTGGGTCTAATACTGCTACTTCCTTTGCAGGTCCCCCCAGTCCACTGAAGATTAGATCAAGAGTAGCTTCTCCTCGTGTAGGTTCCGTGACCAGCTGCTCCAGGAAACAGTCCCTCGTGGCTTCCAGGAATTTGGTCTCTCTCACGCAACTTGAGTGCCCGATACTCCAGTCTATCCCAGGGTAGTTGAAGTCCCCCATCACTACCACACTTCCATTCTTGCATACCTGCCGCAGTTCAGTCTCCAGGTCCCGGTCGATTTCTTCCGATTGGCCAGGCGGACGATAGTATAGACCCAATTTGATGTCTGCTCCAGATCCTCCTGGTAGCTTAACCCATATTGATTCCAAGCCTTCCGCCCTTACTGCTGTTTCCATTTTGGTTGAGGGTATGGAGTCCTTTATGTATAGCGCTATTCCTCCACCCTTCTTGTGTGTCCTGTCTCTCCTGTAAAGTTTGTACCCTGGTATGACCACATCCCATTTATTGTCATCAGCCCACCACGTTTCTGTGATTCCAATTATGTCTAGGGCTTTTTGACTGGCTATAATTTCCAACTCTCCCATTTTGGCCCTGAGGCTCCTCGCATTTGTGTAGAGGCAATATAGGTCCTGATTTGTCGCCCGCCCTGCTGTTTTCTTTCCATGGCTCGGCGCTCCCACCTGGCTTGCCTTTACTCGGTCATCCACCTCCCGTGGCGTGTCCGTTCTGCCCCCAGCCAGTATCCCCTTTTTGGATGGTCCCCTGGCTCCCATTGTTCTCTCTCAACCATGCCTGTTAGATTCATTTGGGCACTGGGCCCCTGCATTGCATCTGTGGGGCCTTTTTCTGAAGATTTCCACTCAGTCCCTTTGTCCAAAAGTTTCCTCCCAGTCCCTTTGTCCAAATATTTCCTCTCAGTGCCTTTGTCCAAGATTTTCCTCTCAGTCCCATCTGTGGGTCCTTTTTCTGAAGGTTCCCACTCAGCCCCTTTGTCCAAAAGTTCCCACTCGGTCCCTTTGCCCAAAAAGTCCCTCTCAGCCCCTTTGTCCAAGAAGCCCCTCATAGTCCCTTTGCCCAAGAATTTCCTCTCAGTCCTTGTCCAAAAGATCCCACTCGGTCCCAAGCTCTCTTTTGCAATGTCCTTGCTCAGTATCATTTTTTGATACCAATGTCCGGTGTGTCGAGGCCAGATTGACTTCCGGCTTTTCCCTACTCCTCAGTTTAAAGCTAGGTCTATGGCGTTTTGGATGTTTCTTGCCAGCTGCCTCGTCCCAGCTGTGCTCAGGTGCAGTCCATCTCTCCTGTAGAGCTTGTTCTTCCCCAAGAAGGTCGTCCAGTTTCGAACAAAGTGGAATCCCTCCTCCTCGCACCATCTCCTCAGCCATCCGTTCATTACTTGTAGTTCGCTCTGTCTCCTTGCATCTGCTCTCGGTACTGGCAGGATCTCCGAGAAGGCTATCCTCTTTGATCTCAGCTTCAGTTTCCGCCCCAGGATCCTGAACTGCTCAGTCAGTGTAGTCCGGTTGAAATTTTTCCTGCTGACGTCGTTGGTTCCAATGTGGATTACAACTGCCGTCTCCTCCGTCTCGGCTCCCTCCAGGATTCTTTCAATTCTGCTGATGACGTCCGTTGTTCTTGCCCCCGGGAGACATGTCACTAGTCGGTCCTCCCTCCCTCCGGCAATAAGACCAAGAAATGCTTATTTAACGTCTTCTCCATGTCGAGGCCTCCCCCCCCCCTCCCCCTCGAGAGTAAATGGCCATCAATGCCCTCGTAAGATTCATAGAGGCATATCTCTCAGGTACAAATCCCACCTGATCCTCATGAATAAGAAGGTGTAGAAAGGCGTTCAGACGCTTAGCAAGCAGTGCTGCGAGCAATTTCGCGTCTTGATTGAGAAGCGATATGGGTCTGTAAGATCCCACCTGAGAGGGATCCTTGCCTGGCTTAGGCAATAAAACAACATGGGCCAAATT
Source organism: Geotrypetes seraphini (assembly GCF_902459505.1). Lineage (NCBI taxonomy): Eukaryota > Metazoa > Chordata > Amphibia > Gymnophiona > Dermophiidae > Geotrypetes > Geotrypetes seraphini. Next base: position 152,460,586 of record NC_047087.1, on the reverse strand, counting down.
GTAGCGATCCACACTTTGCTGTGAATGTAAGGAATTATAAGCTGCTGCCAAAGAGGTAGAAATGATGTCGGACAGAATTTTATAGTCAAAGGCCCTGGCACTGTTCCCTCTAAGCTGAGCAGGTGTCCTCCAGCTGCATTGCTACCACTAGGGGGTGGAATATTTTCAGTCGCTAAGGACAGGTATGTTCCCTGGAGTCCTGCAGAACTTGCCTGTCCCTCACAATTGAAAAATGTGACAGTAAAACAGCACCCTCTACTGAGATTTAGTTAATTTGAGCTCCTTAATACCCATCTCCACCTCAAGTCGGGTAATGGGAGCATTCATGGCTTGAATCTGTGCCGGAGTGAGCCTAGGGAGGAGAACATTCTGAAAAAAAGCCTCTTTAGAAGGCTTATGGGCATAGAGGTCTTTGTAATAAGTCACAAATTGGTGATGGATATGAGTTTTGGTCGTATAAGTGTGACCCAATGACCTGGCGCTTGTGATAGGGACGGACTAATTGTGTCATTAACCTGCCGGCTCTCCCCCCCAATGATGAAGGTTATATCGACAGAAATACAGTTCTCGCTCTGCCTGCTGTGTAAGAATCGCATCTACCTGTTGTCTAAGGGTGCATATGCGGAGACGATCAGCGTCCATCAAGGTCCCCTGGTGGCGCCTCCGTAACTGCTGTAGCTCGCCCAATAATGTCAGCAATTCCACTTCTTGTTTCTTTTTTTCTCCAGCAACATAGGCAATAACAAAACCACGCAGTACCGCCTTGGAAGCTTCTCAGAAGAGACCCAGATCGAAATCAGGGGCATAGTTAGTACTATAATAATCCAACCACTTATCTCGCAGATACCTGTGAAAAGCAAGGTCCTTAAAGAGGTATCCCGGGAAACACCAGGTCCGGTCGGAGGGGTCAGTGGTAATTTGAAGAGAGAGCACCACAGGGGAGTGATCAGATAGAGGAACTTCTTCAGCTTCTATAGGCAGTAGAGAGAGGGATAACAAGAAATAATTGAGGCATGTGTAAAAATTATGGGCTTAGAATAGAAAGTATAGTTGCATTCCATGGGATGGAGCAAGCACCAAATATCCAAGAGCCCAAGCTACATGGTCAGAAAGTTAACCCCTTTGCACATGTTGTCCTTTGGGAAGCGTTTTGTGGGAGCGCAGTCCTGAGTGGGATCCGCCGCGGTATTAAAATCCCCTCCCAGGAGGAGTTGATAGCCCGGGTTCTGTGCCAGCCAAGACATCACCTCTGAAAAGAAGCGATGATTGTAAATATTAGGGGCATATACATTACAAAGCAGAAATTTCCATTCCCAAAGCTCTCCCTGCACCACGACATATCTGCCTTCCCTATCCTGGATAACTTTATGCATTTGGAACGGAAGTTGTTTATGGACCAAAATAGCTACTATAAGAAGAATAGTACAACTCACCCACCCAATCTCTCTGAAGTTTCTCATGTTCTACTGTCGTAAGGTGTATCTCTTGTAGGAAGGCAATGTCAATATGCTCTTTATGAAACCATGAGAGTATCTTCTTCCTTTTGATAGGGGAGTATATCCCATCCACATTGAGGGTGGAGAATTTCAGTTTAACCATAATCTACCTGCCCATCAACAACATGTGTAGTAAAGGTCTGCCATGGAGCAGAGGGAAAAAGGGTCCTCTAGCTAGGCCCCCCCCCCTAGAAATACAAAAAGGATCCGCTCACCAATCCCCAAAGGACAGCCGTGTATCTGCCCGCCTAAAAATGACATGGCCAGTGATTCAGAAGCCTGTGCTCCAGAGCCCACATGCATACTCCTCCATTCACACCCCATCTGACTCACTCCCCCCACCCTTGCCCACCCCAATCACCTCCATAAGGTAACCATCCACCCAGCACCCAAACTTCCCTGAAAACCCAAAACTTAGTAAATACCCCTCCCCCCACCCCTTCCCCCCATGAAAACCAATGTTCAGCAAGGTGTCCATGCTGTCAGCACACACACAAAAAGATATGTAGATACTCTTCTCAGGAGTAAGAGGGATGGAGGTAGCTCATAAGGATGGCACACTGCCAGGCTCCTGTTCAAAAGAAGGTGCTCCCCAACCAGCAGAGGAAGAGTTGAATTGCTGCAGTCCAGACACAAAACTGGACAAAGAAGGTGGCTGTCATTGGATCCAGGAAGCGGAAGAGTAGCCGTGTAGGAGCGAAGAGCCCAGTTGTAAGGACCCACAGGTTCCTCCATGGTCAGGGTAATCGCGGGGCCCCTTGCACTCCATGGGGCTGTAAATCAAGTCCAAAAGGTTCCCTGCATCACTGGTGGAAGAAGGAGAACTGGCTTCCTCCCTGGGTCTCGAGTTCCAAGCTCAGCCAGGCATCCAATGTTAGATGCCAATCAAGGGGCCGGAACCCCTCCAGGTAGGAGCGGAGCTCTGCCGGAGTGATCAGTGTGACCGTGCCGTTGTTGTGGTTAATGCGTACTTTAGCAGGGTACTGAAGAGTGAATTTTATCCCTCTGGAGTGAAGCTGAGTACAGTAGGGTGCCAGAGCCCACTTCCGCTATGAGAGTTTGATGGAAAAATCCTGGAAGAGCAACAGCTTGGCACCCTGGTATTCCAGAGATCTAACTTGCCGGTAAGCCTCTAGGATGCGGGCTTTAGCTGCATAGTTTAGAAAACAGGCTATGACCAGCCGTGGTCTGGCTCCCTCTGCACATGGGGCACCAATGCGATGAGCCCATTCCACCTGCACTGGACCCAAGGAGCGTGTAAGTCCAAGGGTTTGGGGCAACCATGTGGCCATCAGGTCTCCCAGCTCTGACTCACGGACAGTTTCCGGCAGTCCGATGAGACTGAGGTTGTTTTGGCGGCTTCGATTTTCTGCCTCTTCAGTCCGGTCTTCTAGCTGCTTGATTTGCGTTTCCAGCGCGGTGATGTGTTGGTCTGCTGCAACCGCCCAATCCTCGTGTGCCGAGATACGCTCCTCTGCCTGCTGGATCCACGCAGCATGGCCAGCTATGCTGTCCTTCACCTCCTCCAGAACTGTATGCAGCTTTGACAACTTTTCGTCCAGCAGCTTGGAAAGATGGCATGTCTGCATCATGTTGGGGCGGAGCAGGGGATATCAGGCTGGAGGCCGCCATGTTGAGAGGCTTTGTGAGCTTTTCCTTTCCGGGTCTCATAGACTTTATCGGCATATCTGCTGAAAGGAGCTGGTCTGTACTCCAACAGAGCTCCCGTACAGAAGCAGGAGAGAACCTGGAGTGGTCAAGACGATGTACCAGTGTGAGACGTGCTGATAAGCGTGGTGTAGGGGTAATTTTTAAGAGGTAGAGCGGAGCTCAAGCTGGAGACGTCTGGTCAGCACGCTGTCATCACATGACCCCCCCAAGGCAGATCCTATGCCATCAAACTGCTTCTATAACTCCAAATATGTGCCCTCACTCACCGTCAGAGAAACCGCTGCCACCAGGGCATAGAAAGGCCTAGCATTTACAGATTCAAAGACAATTAAGTGTAGGGAAGTAGAGTGCATTGGCAAGTGCATGCATGTGCAAGTGCCGCCATCCTTTATCTATTCTGGTGCAATTTGTATTAGTTTAGGACAGGAGATGCTTTCCAGGCTCAGGAGCCGGGAGGCCCTTTACTGGATACGCACAAAGCCTAACCCGAACTGCACAGACAGGACCCCTCTCCTTAGAGATTTCCAAGGCAGCCCCACACCATCACTAAGGGCGGTATGAGGTGAACCAGAGGCAGTGGACTCTCCCCAACCAACCTTACCCACCACCCAGCCAGCATCTTTTTCTGGCTCTCAATCCGCCACCCCGGTCCAGCATATCTAAGTTCCCCCTTCCCCGTCAGGTATCTTCTTCCTCATTCACAGGCCCGGTCCTGCCTTCAAATTTATCTTTGAGGTCGGCAGCGGCAGTCAGGTCGGAAAAAGGAAGTCGCGTCAGGAGGGGTGCGGGATGCGGCGGAGGGAATGCTCACGACCGGAGGGACTTGGCTGCTGTTGCTGCCAGCAACTTCAAAGATCACTTTGAAGGTAAGATGGTGGGTGGGGAGAAGGGAGACATTATGTTGGGGAGAAATGACGGACCAAGGGCCCGGGTCTGAGTGCATATGAAGAAGGTTATTTGGCATGGGACTTGGTGTTTCTATTACAATCGTCACTCAGGAGGGAGGAGGGGTGAGGAGTAGATGCTGGCAGGGGTGCGTTACAGAGTGGACATGAGGGAAGCGGGGGGAGAAATGGATGTGGAGGAGGCAAGATGGGGAGAGGGAGAGAGATTTAGGGAGGGGACAGAAGGGGAGGGAGAGATATGGACAGAGGAAGTAAGAGATGGAGAGATGGACATGAGGTTTATGCCGGTGGGTCAGAAGGGGTGCTGCTGGACAGGGGGGGGAGGTAAATAGAAGGGAGAAGGGCTGCTTCTGGACAGGGGGAACAGTGAAGGGGTGCTGCTGGACAGGGGAGACGTAAAACAAAGAGAAAATGGCTACTGCTGGACAGGGGAGCAGGGAAGGGGTGCTGCTGGAGACAGGAGAGGTAAAAGAAAGGGAGAAGGGCTACTGCTGGACAGGGGGAGTAGGCAAGGGGTGGTGGTGGACAGCCAAGGAAAGAGAGAGACAGAAGGAAAGAAAGACAAACAGATAGAAAGCGGCCAAGGAGAAAGAGAGACAGACACATCTATTCTAGCACCCGTTAATGTAACGGGCTTAAAGACTAGTTATAAATATCTTTTTAAACATGGTATACTGTGTTTTAATTATCCTTTTAATGATGGTATACTTTGGGTTTATTATGTTAAAGCTTACAATCCTGAAATAATGATAACAAATCAGTAAAAACCACATTTTTATATATAACTAACAACGTAGGGACATGTATCTGGCATCTATATCAGAAGAAGTGTGATTTTTGGGAATGAGCATCGGACGCCTACCTGACGCCTATGTAATGCACATTGCACTTTGCGCCATGCGAACGTCTAAAGCACGCCTAAAACTAGGCACAGTTTACAGAATCGGGGCCAAAATGTCTAGAGTTTTGCAATTACCATAGAAAAATAAGGGAATAAAGGCTCAGGAAAGACAGAGCTTGGGCAGGGAGTCGCCGCCCAGCCAAGCATCATCACGTGACCCCCAGAAGTTAAAATTTAATATCAGTAAATACTCTTTCACAGAGATGGTGGCAGATGTTTGCAATGGTTTCTTAAACCTGTCCTGGGGGATCCCCAAGCCAGTCAGGTTTTCAAGACAACCCTAATTAATATGCATGAGACAGATTTGCATATAATAGAAGTGACAGGCATGCAAATCTGCCTCATGCATATTAATTAGGGTTAGCTTGAAAACCTAGCTGGCTGGCGGTCTCCCAGGACAGATTTAAGAACTACTGGATGCTTGGAATAGCTTCCAGATAGAGATAGTGAAGTCAAATGTTGATATAATTCAAAAATGCATGCAAATCAGAATAGGCAGCTTCTCGTCATGACAGGAGTTGATAAGCAGCTGATCATGAAAAACTGGAAAAATTGGGATAATATAAATTATTGTGTTTGGTGGAAAACTTTATACCAAATTTATAAATTTGAACATATGAATTTGTTAAAATTGGGACGCCATAATAAATTCAAAGCAATTTGGGATCCATTAACAAAATTTTGTATAAATGAACATACGTATTTCCCTTTGATTTCTGTTATGCACATCCAGGAAGGATGGGTGGGAGGGTGCGGGAGGGGGTGTTATATATATTTATTATATCATTTGATTGTATTGAGTGCTGATTATTGTAATATTTGATTGTTAATCTGTTGCACTTAATGTTGGCTTTTGAAAATGAATAAAGATTTATTTTTAAAAAATGCATGGGATGAAATCAAACAAAACTTATTGATCTCATGATCATGAGTTATGATGGAGAAGAGTAGTGCTTAGACTGTTACTTCAAAAGTTTAAAAGTAAGGCCATTGCTGGGTAGACTTTCATGGTTTGTATCGCAGAAATAGCAAAGACAGGTCATGAAGAGTAGGCATGGGAAGAGAGGCCAAAGCTGGGTAGAATTCTACAGTCTGGGGGAAAGAGACATAGCAAGATCAAGTATTACTCCTGGTGAAATTCTGCGTAAAATATAAAAAAATTCTGTGTGCACAGTAACTTAGTAAATGACAGCAGATAAAGATCTGAATGGTCCATCCAGTCTGCCCAACAGCTACACTCATTATAAAAATATATGCTTAAATTGAATCATCTTTTTTCTTTATATTACTGGGTGTTAGACCATAGAATTGTTTCTGGAACTATTGGAGTTACTGTTAAAGTTTGATATCTTGGGTTCCAATTACTGGAGTTGCCATCAAAGCTCACTCCAGCCTAGCCAACTATCACATCATTTGCAGCATATAGACTGTAAAGTCCACCCATCTCCTTCCTCATGTTCAAAACTATTGGAGTTTCCATCAAAGCTCTCCCTAGTCCATCATAAACTGAATTGCCATATACGGGATACAGACAAGCCTGCCTAATACAGGCTCTTATTCTTCAATTAATGCCATTCATTTTCTAATTAAGAGATCCACTATGTTCATCCTATGCTTTTTTTAAATTCTGTTACCATTTTCCTATCCACCTCCTCCATTGGGAGGGCATTCCAGTTATCATCCATGATCCACCCTCTCTATAAAAAGAATTTCCAAACATTATTCAAAAATCTACCATTTCGCAACCTCAATTTATGCCCTCTAGTTTTACCATTGTCCCTTTTCTGAAAAAGATTTGGTTCTATATTAATTCATTAAACAAATTAAATTGTCTATTTACTTTGATATTTCTGGCCCAAAGAGGTCTGCCTAGTTCTATGCTTAGGTTCCAACTACTGAAGTCTGTCGAAGCTCACTCTAGCCTATCTAAACTATCCCAGTCATCGACGCCCTACCAAGCCTATCCTCAACTGAATAGACATATACAGGATACAGAATATGCAAGTCCACCCAGTACTGGCCTTAGTTCTCTAATAAATACCCATTATTTTCTTATTAGAGATCCTCTATGTTCATCCCATGCTTTTTTGAACTCTTTCACCATTTTTCTCGTCACTACCTCCCTTGAGAGGGCATTCCAGGCATCAAATACCCTCTCTGAAAAGAAGCATTTCCTAATATTACTCTTGTCTACTACTGCTTAACCTCAAATTATACCCTCTGGTTTTACCATTTTCCTTTCTCTAGTAAAGATTTTGTTCTATGTTTATACTTTTCAAGTATTTCAACATCTGAATCATATCTTCCCTGTCCCTCCTGTCCTATAGAATATACATATTCAGGACTTCCAGTCTCTCCTCATACATCTTTTGATGCAAACTCCCTACCATTATCGTCGCCTTTCTCTGGACTGCTTCAAGCTTTCTTATATCCTTTGCAAGATATGGTCTCCAAAATTGAACACAATATTCCAAATGGGGCCTCACCTATGACCTGTACAGGGGCATCAACACCTTTCTTCTACTGGTTATGCCTCTCTATATATAGCCTAGCAGCTTTCTGGCAACAGTCACTGTCACACTGTTTCTTTGCCTTTAGATATTTGGACACTACCACTCCAAGGTCCCTCTCCTCATCCTCTCACCTCCAAGCACATACGGCTCCCTCGGATTTCTATTCCCCAAATAATAATAATAATAATAATTTAATTTTTTATATACCGCCAAAGCCATAATAGTTTGAGGTTGTTTACAATAAGAGATGCTGGACAATCAGTGAATTGGTTACATTACAAAGTCATCAAATATAAGGTACAAGAGGTGCTGGACAATTAGCAAATTGGTTACATTACAAAGTCATCGAATATAAAATTCAGGATGGGAGTAGTGAAACACTATAAGATTCTTAGGTTACAACTGATTAAACAAATTTGTTTTAATTGATCTTCTAAAACTGAAGTAGGATGAGGAATGCATGATAATGTTACCCAGCCAGTCGTTCCATCTACCTGCCTGGGAGGCAAGAGTTCTGTTCAGGAATCATGCATGTAGGGAAAAAGAACCCGATGTTCAGCTACAAAATGGGAGGATCACTGCTAGGGGTAAGTAACCTTGAAAGAGACCTGGACACGTCTTTAAAGGCGTTGGCACAGTGCGCCACAGCCTCAAGAAAAGCAAACAAAATGTTGGGTATCATTAAGAAGGGTATCACGACCAGGACAAAGGAGGTCATCCTGCCACTGTATCGTGCAATGGTGCGACCGCATCTGGAGTACTGTGTCCAATATTGGTCGCCGTACCTCAAAAAGGACATGGCGGTACTTGAGGGAGTCCAGAGAAGAGCAACTAAACTGATAAGAGGTATGGAAAACCTCTCATATACTGACAGACTGAAAAAGCTGGGGCTGTTCTTCCTGGAAAAGCGGAGACTTAGAGGAGACATAATAGAAACCTTCAAGATCCTGAAGGGTATAGAAAAAGTAGACAGGGACAGATTTTTCAGATTACGGGGAACCACAAGTACAAGGGGGCACTCGGAAAAATTAAAAGGAGACAGGTTTAAAACAAATGCCAGAAAGTTCTTTTTCACCCAGAGGGTGGTGGACACATGGAACGCGCTTCCGGAGGCTGTGATAGGCCGGAGCACGTTACAAGGCTTCAAAGAAGGTTTGGATAGGTTCCTAGAGGATAAAGGAATTGAAGGGTACAGATAAAAGTAGCGGTAGGTTATAGGGATAGTCTGGGACCATTGCTCAGGCAATGGGCGTGATGGGCCGCCGCGGGAGCGGACCGCTGGGCGAGATGGACCTCTGGTCTGCCTCAGCGGAGGCAACTTCTTATGTTCTTATGTTCTTTTGTAGCGGCAGTCCTTTAATGATGGATAGGTGAACATATGAATTCTGCGTGTGGGTCTAATAGCACTGTCCAGATTAAATTGAGAAACCAGGTACAAAGGGGCCAGGCCAAATATTGATTTATAACAAAGGCACAAAAACAAACAAAACTCGTGCTTCCAGGGGCAGCCAGTGGAGTTTTTGATAATAGGGACTAATGTGTTCCAATTTTCTTAACCCAAAAATCTGTCGAACTGCCAAATTTTGAATGACTTGGAGCCTTTGGAGGTTTTTTTTGAAGGTTCCCAAATAAATGATGTTACAGTAGTCAAGTATGCTTAGGATGAAAGATTGAACTAATAAGCGGAATGATACTGCATCAAAATATTTTCTTTCTTTTTTTTTTTTTTTAGTTCAATCATTTTTATTGAAAATTTTAATGTACATGAAATAGAAAAATCGGCAGCAATGACCAGTAAACAAAGTAAACATTAATCAGAAGAATACATTTTGTCTGTCATTACCACCAAAAGAGAAGTCAGGTAGGAAAACATCCTACCAGAGCAATTAACAATAAAAAAACCCCAATAACAATAACACTGGTCAGACGTGTAGTGTACAATAAACATACCAAAAACAGATTGACAATGTTGGTGACACAAGGAGTAGTGATGTCAGTGTCTAATAATGGAGTTAGGTTCGCAAGGGGCTGCAGTGGTAGAACATGCCACATTAGATATGTTCAAAGAAGGGCAACAAAGGGGTGCCCACATTTTTTTAAATCTAGTCAGATAACCAGATCGTTCAGCTGCAATTCTTTCATATTTAGCATAAAGGCACATTGTGTTCCACCATTCATTGTGAGAAACATTAGTAAAATCTTTCCAATTAGCAAAAATAATGCATAGAGCAACTAAAATCATGAGTTGTAATAACGGGATTTTGTTCTGAGATATGGGTATATGCGAGGCAGTCAGACTAATTAACACAATTGGGTAGGACAAAGGAATAGTAATATCCAGAAGGGAACATATTTGAGCCCACACGTGAGTCCAGTAACTTTGCAATAATGCACAATCAAATATCATGTGTTTCAATGTACCAATCGATAGTTTACAAGACCAGCAGAGATCGCATGAATGTTCTTTCTGTATCTTTGATAATTTGCTAGGGGTCCAATAGGCCCTATATATCAGAAAGAAAAAGGACTGGTATAAAGATGCAGAACTGATGCATTTATACAGTATCGTCCACATCTGACTCCAATCGTTTACAGTTAAAGGTATATTCAGCTCTGCTTGCCATGTATTATGAATAGTAATATTGGGAGATAGTTTAGAGAGTTGTAGAATTTTATACCAATTTGAGGCTTCTTTTTTTTTAAAAGCAAACGCTAAGCAGTAATTCAAAAGGTCAGGCTCTACCCATTTTCCCTCTTTCTCCCTGATGAGGTCACGAAATGCATGTTTGAGTTGTAACCATTGGAAGAAAGCTGAAGGCGGAAGATGATATAGAGAGCAAAGGATATCATATGGTATCCAATTACTACCATCATATATGTGTCCCAGCTGCCATATACCCAAATTCTTCCAGTTCTTCCAATTGACAAGATTATGTTGTATTTGTATTTGTGTATTATTCCAAATTGGTATATGTAGGGAATCATGCCATTTATTAGTAAGTAATAAATCAGTGTCTTTAGTAACTGTCACAGACGCCTCCAAGACATAATCTTTATGAGTTAGGAATCCAGAAGAAGATGTGAAGGGTAACAGATCTAGAGATGACCATCTATAAAGCTCTTTGTCCAGTTTAGTCCAAGTGGAGATAGAGGGCGTGAAGGTATTAAATAGTAACCATCTAGAGCATTGTCTAAGGAGAAAGGCATGTTGATAATCCATAAAATTTGGAAAATTGAAACCTCCCTCTTTTCTGGTTAATTTGAGCTTATGTAGGGCTATTCTAGGAACTTTATTGTTCCATAGAAATTTGGTCAAAAGTTGATCAACTCTTTTGTAAAAACGTTAATGGTAATAATATGGGTAGCATACTAAAGGGATACAAGATCTTCGGAGCTATCACCATTTTAATGGATTCCATTCTTCCCCACCAAAATAGGTTTAATGGATTCCATCGTGTAGAAAGAGTAGTGATCATGTGAAGTATATCCTCTACTGCAAATTTTATTGTATCATCTACAGTAGGACCAAAGTGTAGTCCTAAATATTTAAGTTTTCCTTGTGACCATTGAAAATTATACTCCGATACTGAAGACCTAAGTACATAATTGTTAAGAGGTATCAATTCCGTTTTGGATGAGTTAAGCTTATAACCAGAATGTTGTGAATAAAAGCCAATAAGCTCCAATAAGTGAGGCAGAGAGGGAGCATCGGTATATATCAATACATCATCTGCATACACGGATAATTTCAGTTCCAAAGCTCCACAAGGAATACCGGCAATATTGGAGGATTGTCGTATATATAGTAATAATGGTTCAAGCGCCAAATTAAAGAGTAGGGGTGATAATGGGCATCCCTGCCTCGTACCTCGAGTAGGGTGAAAAGTTCCAGAAGTTATACCATTTAATTTAAGTGAGGTGGAAGGTTTGGTATATAAGATCTTAACCATAGATACGAATTCTTCGGAGAAGCCAAACCAGAGCATTGCACGAAACAAAAATTGCCACTCCACTCTATCAAGCGCTTTTTCAGCATCAAGAGCAAGTGCCAAATATGGATGTGACGAGTGTTGAGCAATTAGTATAAGAGACGTAAATAATCTAGTATTATCGCTCGCCAGTCGCCCCGACATAAATCCGTTCTGTTCTTCTCCAATCAACTTATTCAGCACTAGTTGGATTCTGTTAGCTAGTATTTTTGCGTATAACTTTGCATCTACGTTAATAAGAGATAGGGGTCTATAATTTTGAATTTTCAACGGATCTTTACCTGGTTTAAGCAGCACAATTATCGAGGCTTCCGTGAAGGTACCGGCGACTTCTCCCGATAGGTTAAGATAATTGAAGAAGTGAAGCATTTGGGGAGCTAAGATATCTTGAAAGGTGGTATAAAATTCAACCGTAAACCCATCAGGGCCAGGGGATTTTTTCTTCGCCATCGCTTTTAGTGAAGATATAATATCTTCAATCGTAATGTCCGCAGTTAGCATCAAATTGTCTTATAGGGACAATTGAGATCTTTGTATCGAAGGACGAAGAAATTTGACAACGTCCTGAGTCGTCATCTCAGAAGAATATAGAGATTCATAAAACAACTTAAAATGATTGATTATGTCTGATGGGTCTGTGTGTTTATTACCCTGTTCATCCAATATAGCATATATATATGACTTTTCTTCTCGAAGTTTCAAATATTTGGCCAATAGGTGTCCACTTTGATTGTTATTACTATGATAGCACGCCGTTTGCATAAACAAGGTATTGCCAGCTTGGGTACTTAAATATAAGTTATATGCTAGTCTAGTTTCCCTTAATTTAGACAAGATTTGCATGTTCTCAGGTTGTGCCTGATGAGCAATCTCCAAGTCTTTGATTTTCCTTTCCTGATCCAAAAGAGTTTGTTTATTACGTTTATTGTTGCCTGCTTGATAAGCTATTATACAGCCTCTGATATAAGCCTTACAGGCATCCCATAAAGTCACCCAGTTCGTATGAATAGGGGAATTAAGTTCAAAATATTCTTTCAGAGCATTGCCTATTTTAAGGATAAACTGGGGATCTTCTAAAAGTGCGTTATTAAATCTCCAAGAGTGGGGTGCAGATTGTATCATTATAGCATCTAAATGTAATTCGATCGCAGCATGGTCAGAAACAGAAATCTCATTGATTGATGCTGATAAGATATTACTCGTAAGTTTTTTACTTAAGAAAAAATAATCAATTCTTGAGTATGAATTATGAGGTGGGAAATAAAAGGTGAATTGAGAAGCAGTGCAATGTGAAAATCTCTACGTTTCAATCAAATCTAAATGTGATATCATATTATGTAGACTATGCCATGCTTTCGTTAATTTGTATGATACATTAGATTTCCTATCAAGGGAGGGTTCGAGAGCTAAATTGACTCCTGCCATGATATAAGCATGGGAGTTTTCAGCAAGCGCTACTGACGTAAGGATATTGAAAAAATATGGATCATCAACATTAGGTGCATATATATTGAATATCGATATAACGTTATTCATTAATTGGACCGTAATCATATTCCATCTGCCTTCAGTATCATTTTTATGGTCCAGGACTTTGATGGAAGGATTACTTCTAATTAAAATAGTAGTACCATTTTTCTTTTTAATGGCAGGTGAGTAGAAAACTTCTTTATACCAACTAGTTATTAACTTGAGATTTTCAGCAGCTATCAAATGTGTTTCCTGGAAGAACACTATATCCGGAGATTTACGGGAGACATACATAAGGACTTTTTTTCCTTTTTATTGGATTATTAAAACCCTTTACATTTAGGGAAAGTAATTTCAGTGACATATAGTTAAGAATTCACGTTAGTGAACACACTGCAGCCCCCGCGAACCCGACTAACACATCTACTCAGATAAATCATGATTTGTGACAAGGACACGTCTGTACCAACATTCCACATACCGTCTATTAAAACCCAACTGACGGATATGTGGTAAACAATCTCTGTGGGAAACGAGTACATAGGAAGCAGCATAACCACCTCTCGGCTGCCACTGCAATATAGATATATTATAATCGCCAAATGTATGAACAGTTCATGAATGAAGTTAGGAATTGAAATATAACAACTATAATAAACACTGCAATATCATAAGCAAATTATGCCATACAGCTATCTAATAGTACAATAACAAATAGTTGTTCTCGTTAACATATAGGAAATGGAGCAGTAGAGACAATCACAGTAATCTGTGCCAAGTAGATATATCATCATAGAAAACAATATAAGAAATTAAAGAGTTATAAGGCAATGAAGTAAAACAAGACGTAGAAAGTCATGTGTGGTAGAATTATGTAAAATAGAGAGAATAATTAGATATAGCAATCACTTCCAAACATGTATATCATGACATTGTAATTAAATAATAATAATTTATTTCTTATATACCGCTGTTCATAAGAAAATATAAACATATACTAATCTATGTGATAATAATCACAACACTATGGTGTAATACAGAATACTTAAGAGCAAGCATCTATCTAATGGTAGTAATAATATCCCCGGGAGGAGTTTTGCAGATTAGTATGCTGTAATACATCAACAATCCATTTGAGTGTAAAATAAGTAAGAATTGTTGTAATGGCACTGAACAAAATAGTAAGGGTATACTTAATATAGCAGGGAAGCAGCCGCGTGGCAGGAAAGAGCAGCAGCAGCGGAGTTGACTTAGAGAAGGAGGTAGCCAGGAGAGGAAGAGGGCAGCGGCGAGAAACGGGCAGCAGCGAGAGTTAGCTCCGCCCACCCGCGTCACCAGCAGCGTCAGCGCCCGGACTCCCCCTTAAGAGAAGGGGGGCCACGGAGCGCAGAAAATAGCAGGGAAGCAGCCGCGTGGCAAGAGAGAGCAGCGGCAGCGGACTTGACTTAGAGGAGGAGGTAGCCGGGAGAGGACGAGGGAAGCGGTGAGAAACGAGCAGCGGCGAGAGTTAGCTCTGCCCACCTGTGTCACCAGCCGCGTCACCAGCAGCGTCAGCGCCTGGACTCCCCCTTAAGAGAAGGGGAGCCCGCGGAGCGCAGAAAATAGCAGGGAAGCAGCCGCGTGGCAGGAGAGAGCAGCGGCAGCAGACTTGACTTAGAGGAGGAGGTAGTCGAGAGAGGAAGAGGGCAGCGGCGAAAAACGGGCAGCGGAGAGAGTTAGCTCCGCCCACTCGCATCACCAGCCGCATCAGCGCCCGGACTCCCCCTTAAGAGAAGGGGGGGCCAATGGCCCTTGGCCGTTCGGTGCTCGGCGAAGGCGAGCGGCAAAGGCGCTCGCCTTAGCGAGAGCGCCTTTGCGAACGGCCTTGAGAAGGGTCGAGCAAAGACAGCCAAGGACTCCAGAACACCAGGTAAGGAAGAAGCGAGCATACATGTAAGGAGAGAGCACGCACAAGAAGAAAACACACAACAAGACACACACAAGAAAGAAGCAGCAGGCTCCGGGGACAAGAAAGAGGCCCAAGGGAGGATAAAAGACCCACCAAGACAAAAAGCAGCAGAAGAAGTAGACAAGAAAGAGCCAAGCACAGGAGAGAGCACAGCGCCCGCCCACATAAAGACATAAGACAAGGGAGAGAGCATCTAGTGGACTGCGAAGAAAGAGAAATGGAAGCAGCAGGAACCCGGAGGAGCTTCCCAGTGTACTGCACGGAGTGTCATATGTATGACTACCTTCCCTCGGGAAGGCAGGCATACGTATGCAGTCGGTGTCAGGAACTGGAAAGCCTGAAGAAGGATGTTGGTCGACTGCAGTGCAAGGTTCAAGAGCTGGAGGGGCTCCACATCTCGGAAGCACCTTTCAAGACAACTGAAGACCCCACAAGAGAAAGCCACATCGAGGAGCAAGTAAGGGAGGTCGAAAGATTCATCGAGGAGGCCTACAGGCAGGCAGAAGAGCAGGATAATCAGCAGCGCTGGAGTGAGGAAGCTACGTCTACAAGAAATGGAGGACAGGGGCCAACAGATGGAAGACAGGAACCAACAGACGCCAAAGATGAAGGACCACATGAAAGATTCGAGCAAGCAGAGAGGGCGAAGACTGGCAGGTACCCCGGAAGAGAAGTACTGAACCACACCAAGGATACAGACTTGAGACCAGTGAGGAAGCTGAAGAAGGAGAAATCTGCAGTCGTCGTGGGAGACTCAATCCTGAGAGAAGTGGACAGTCACGTAGCAGGAGGGAGAGAAGATCGGCTAGTGACATGTCTCCCAGGAGCAAGAACGAAGGACATCACCGACAGAATCGAGAGGATCCTGGATGGCGCAGAAACAGAAGAGACGGCAGTGATAATCCATATGGGAACAAATGATGTCAACAGAAGAAATTACAGCAGGACTACGCTAACTGAACAGTTCAAGACCCTAGGAAGGAAACTGAAACTGAGGACACAGAAGGTAGCATTCTCAGAGATTCTGCCAGTACCGAGGGCAGACGTGAAGAGGCAGACCGAGCTACAAGCAATAAACGCATGGTTGAGGAGATGGTGCGAAGAAAGATTCCTTTTTGTGAGGAACTGGACAACTTTTTGGGGGAAGAACAAGCTCTTCAGGAGGGACGGACTACACCTGAGTAAGGCAGGAACGAGGCTGCTAGCAAACAACATCAAGAGAGGAATTGAGCAGGCTTTAAACTGAGAAGAAGGGGAAAGCCGATAGTCGACCCGACGTCGACGGTTCGGACAAGAGTATCCAAAGAAGATACTGAGCGGGAAAAATGCTGGGAACAAGCAAGAGACGAACAACAGAAACTGTTGACCAACAAGAAGGGCAAACAGATAAAATTAGAGGAACAGGAGAGATTGTGAAATCAGGTTGCAGACGAAAAAGATGCACAAAAAAATGAAGAAGAAAGGAACATAAATCAGGGACTGGCAGCCCAGATAGGGGATGGCAAGAGGAGCAAAACACATGTAAAACCAGCCGAGAAAAGAAAAGACCGGGACTTAAATTGCTTGTACGCAAATGCAAGGAGCCTAAAGTCCAAAATGGGAGAATTAGAAGTCATAGCCAAAAAAGGAGACCTAGACATCATTGGAATCACGGAAACATGGTGGAACGAGGATAACCAATGGGACGTAGCACTGCCAGGGTACAAACTCTATAGAAGAGACAGGGCCCACAAGAAGGGGGGAGGAATAGCACTATACATAAAAGACACCATTCCCTCGTCCGGAGTGGATATAGAACCAAAGGCGGAAGGATTGGAGTCATTATGGGTTAAATTACCGGGAAAAAATGGCCTTGACATAAGATTGGGTCTATTCTATCGTCCACCTGGACAAACGGAAGCAAACGACAAAGATCTGGCAGCAGAATTGAGGCGGGAAGGCAACAACAGGAACGTGACAGTAATGGGAGACTTTAACTACCCCGGGATAAACTGGAATATTGGAAACTCGAACTGTGTGAGGGAAACAGACTTCTTAGAGTCTGTGAGGGACTGCTTTATGGATCAGCTTGTCAAGGAACCAACAAGAGGTAATGCCACTCTTGACCTAATCCTCAACGGAATAGGGGGACCTGCAAAAGAAGTGGAAGTAGTAGGACCACTAGGAATCAGCTATCACAACATGATTCAGTACAAATTAGGAGTAGGTACAGCAAAAGGGAAGAGAACCACAGTGACAACGTTCAACTTTAAGAAAGGGAACTATGATGCTATGAGAGCAATGGTAAGGAAAAACTCAGAAATAGCTCAAGGAAAGGAGAAACTGTACAGCAAGCCTGGTCTCTATTCAAGGACACAGTGCAAAAAGCACAACATATGTACATCCCCAGATTTAGAAAAGGGTGCAAAAAAAACCGAACAAAAGACATGGATAAACAATAAGGTGAAGAAAGCGATAGGAGACAAGAAAAATTAATTCTGGAAATGGAAAAAGGACCAAAGTGGGGAAAACTGCAAGGAACACAGAAAACGCCAAAGAGAATGTCATCAAGTGGTTAGGAGAGCGAAAAGAGAATATGAAGAGAGGCTGGCCAGGGAGGCAAAAAACTTCAAATCGTTCTTCAGATATGTTAAAGGGAAGCAACCGGCGAGGGAGGAAGTAGGACCATTGGATGATGGAGACAAAAAGGGAGTGATAAAGGAGCAAGAAGAGGTAGCCGACAGGTTAAACAAATTCTTCTCGTCAGTCTTCACAAGCGAGGACACATCCACTGTACCAGAACCCGACGTGATCTTCCATGGTGATCAAGAAGAAAAACTGTCAACAATAGAGGTGAGTCATGAGGATGTCCTACAACAGATAGATAGATTGAAAAGCGACAAATCACCAGGCCCGGACGGAATCCACCCTAGGGTACTAAAAGAATTAAGAAATGAGATAGCGGGAATACTCCAACGAGTTTGCAACCTATCCTTGAAAACTGGGGAGATCCCGGAGGACTGGAAGATAGCAAATGTTACACCTATCTTTAAAAAGGGGTCAAGAGGAGACCCGGGAAACTACAGGCCGGTAAGTTTGACATCGGTTCTGGGCAAGATGGTAGAAGCACTGATAAAGGACAGCATCTGTGAGCACATCGAAAAACATGGGCTGATGAAAGCGAGCCAACATGGCTTCTGCAAAGGAAGATCGTGCCAAACAAATTTACTGCACTTCTTTGAGAGGGGGTGAACAGCCAGTTGGACAAAGGGGAACCCGTAGACATCATTTACCTCGACTTCCAAAAGGCCTTTGACAAGGTACTCCATGAGCGGCTACTTAGGAAGCTGTGGAACCACGGGGTGGAAGGGGACGTACACAGATGGGTCAAACACTGGTTGGCAGGCAGAAGACAGAGGGTTGGAGTGGCTGGAGGAAGGTCACGTGCGGAGTTCCGCAGGGGTCTGTACTAGGACCGCTGCTGTTTAATGTATTTATTAATGACCTGGAAACGGGGACGAAATGTGAAGTTATAAAATTTGCGGATGACACTAAACTCTGTAGAAGGGTTAGAACTACGGAAGAGTGTGAGGACCTACAAAGGGACCTAAACAAACTGGAGGAGTGGGCGAATAAATGGCAATGAACTTCAATGTAGGGAAATGTAAGGTCATGCATATAGGGAGAAAGAACCCAATGTTCAGCTACCAAATGGGGGGATTAGTATTAGAGGGAAGTAACCTCAAAAGAGATTTGGGTGTACTGGTGGATACAACAATGAAGTCAACGGCACATTGTGCAGCAGCCACGAAGAAGGCAAACAGAATGTTGGGTATTATTAAGAAGGGTATTACGACCAGAACAAAAGAAGTCATCCTGCCGTTGTATCGGGCAATGGTGCGCCCGTACCTGGAGTACTGTGTTCAGTATTGGTCACCGTACCTTAAGAAGAATATGGCAACACTTGAGAGGGTCCAGAGGAGAGTGACACGAATGATTAAGGGCATGGAAAACCTCTCATACACTGAAAGATTGGAGAGACTAGGGCTCTTCTCCCTGGAAAAGCAGAGACTCAGAGGAGATATGATAGAGACCTACAAGATCATGAAGGGCATAGAGAAAGTAGAGAGGGACAGATTCTTCAAACTTTCAAAACATATAAGAACAAGAGGGCATTCAGAAAAATTGGAAGGGGACAGATTCAAAACAAATGCTAGGAAGTTTTTCTTTACCCAGCGTGTGGTGGACACCTGGAATTCACTTACAGAGGACATAATAGGACAGAGTACGGTACTGGATTTCAAGAAAGGATTGGACAAATTCCTGCTGGAAAAAGAGATAGAGGGGTATAGATAGGGAGCTACTGCGCAGGTCCTGGACCTGTTGGGCCGCTGCGTGAGCGGACTGCTGGGCATGATGGACCTCGGGTCTGACCCAGTGGAGGCATTGCTTATGTTCTTATGTAGTAGTTTGTTGTACCAGTATACCAATCGTAAGGAAGAAATATGAAATAGCAGAAGTAAACTAAGAATAGCTAGCATAAACATAGGACAACCATCTATTGTATGCAGAGGTAATATCAGAATTATATAATTGTAAGCAGTTGCATCAATATAGCGATCTAGATGATGACACATGTACTGAAGAAATATATAATAATAAAAAAAAAGAATAAACTAATATATCATCTGTTTGTAGGACAGGTGTCATCAGCAATATATATAGTGAGAATCAACTACAGTGCAACAATACACTAAGTGACGTCGATTATATTGAAGTTACACAACATATATTGAAGAGCTTGAGACAATAAGTTATTTGTAATGTAAGTATCATTCGGTAGAGATTTGCAATTATAGGAATAATGAGGATCAGTGGGAGTAAAACAATAAATCAAGTGATGTCAGATGTAAAGGAATGATATAAAATAGAGGGAGTAAGTTTATGATATCAATCTGTTTTATATAAAGGTGTTACCAGATTAGGTATTTCAGAGATGTATATGGTAATAAGCAGCTGTAGTAAAGCAGCAATCGAGATGGTGACACCTGTAGAGGAATATTATAAAGTAGAGAGGATAATCTGAAAACATCAATCCACTCATAGTACAGGCACCGATAGGTAGAATATTGCAGAGGTACATATAGTGAAACGTAGATATAATATTGCAATATGCCAAGTTATAACAGTTGTACTATAGCAATACAAAATAGAGTGAATAAACTTAAGACAACAATTTATTTGTATTGTTAGGTGACATCGGGAAATGCAGTATAAAGGTATGGATAATGTGAAACAATTGCAGTAGAACAATAATCCAGGTGAGGCCAGATGTAGTGGAATATCAGTAAATGAAGGGACTAAACTTATGGCATCCATCTATGTAATGTAAAGGTGTCCTCAGGTCAAATATTGCAGAGACTTATATGGGAAGAAGCAGCTGTATTAAAGAGCTACCCGAATAATGACAGTTGCAGAGCAATAATAGAAAGTAGAAAGAATAAACTTAAGACATCAATCTACTTGCAATACAGGTGTCCACAGGAGAACTTTGCAAAAGTATGTACATTGAGAAGTAGATATAATTCAGCTACATGTCAGTTACAGTGGATTAATAGAAAATAGAGTGAATAATTTAAGACATCAATCTATTCGTGGTTCTGGGGTCATCTGTTAAAGCAATGTAATAATATGGATGGTGAGAGACAAGTATAGTATAACAATAAACCAGGTGAGGCCAAATGTATTGGAGTAGCAGTAAATAGAAAAACTAAACTTATGATATCTATCTATGTAATATAAAGGTGTCTTCAGGTCAAGTAGTACAAAGATTTGTATGGGAAGAAGCAGGTGTATTAAAAAAGCATTCCAAATGATGACAGTTGCAGAGCATTAATATAAAGTAGAGAGAATAAACTTAAGACATCAATCTACTTACAGTGCAGGTGTCTACAGGAGAACATTGCAAAAGTATGTATAGTGAGAAGTAGATATAGTTCAGCAACATAGTAGGTGAAGTCAGTTACAGTGGAGTAGTACAAAGTAGAATGAATAAGCTTAAGACATCACTCTATTCGTAGTTCAGGAGCCATCTGTTAAAGCATTGTAGTGATATGAATGATAATAAATAAGTGACAGATGTATGGTAGTAATGTTAAGTAGAGAGAATAAACTCAAGACATCAATCTACTTGCAATATAGGTGTTGCCAATGAGACAAATATATATGTATGTGTAATGGGACATAGATATAATGTAATAATATATCAAGTGATGTCAATTGTAGTGAGGTAATACAACAGAGTGAGGATATTTAAGAGATCGATCTATAAGTATTCAAGTGTCACCAAGTAGAGTATTGCAATGATACGGAGAAGGAGAAACAAATGCAGTAAAACAATAGACCAATTGATACCATATGTAGTGGAATGATAGAAAATGGAAAGAATAAGCTTAATGAATCATCTATGTTATGTGTAGATGTCACAGGATAAATATAGCAGAGATTTATATAGGAAAATAATCAGATGTAGCAAAATAGCACTCCACACGACAACATCCACTATGATATAATATAAAATAGAAAGAATAAACTTAATACATCAATCTACTTGTAGTACAGATGCCATCAGGTGGAGCACTGCAGGTTGCGTATAGAGAGAAGTGGTTGCACTACGGCAGGTGGAGTTTTGTAGATGGTTATATGATATATTGAGAAGCAGAAAAATAACAAACCATGTGAGGATAATTGTGTGATAGAAGTCCAGATAAGAAAGGCAATCTAGAAATACCAAGCTATATTATGTGGTGAGAGACTCTCACTGACAGTATCAGGCAAGCTAGTGGAGATTAGCAAATAGTGTTAGAGCTATGTGCTAGAACAATATAGTGTGTAAAAGATAACAGTAAGCTTTCAGACGTTTAAATTAGATTACACAAAATATAACGGTACAGTGATAATTATGCATATTACACTATAACCATTTATCTAACTTAGGCAGGAAAATCATCTATCATAATATGCATTGAGTTAAACAGGAGAAAAGTGATATATGAGCTTCGTAATAGGATATATCCGGCATCCGCTTCGAAAATCAGGCAAAGTAGGAGAATTGGAACAATGCAGGACCCATAGTTGTACGGAAGTAACAGGGCCTACACAGCGTGGAGAGAGCTGTGAACGCAGATTTCTCATGGCACGAAAAGTTCGCGCCATTCGCCTCATGGTTCATCCTCTTGCAAGTAGTGACGGTGCCATGATGTCGGTCAGTAATATCAAAATGATGCACAAAAGTGAGGACATATCACAGACCAGCGCACTGCTCACATTCCAAGGGCACATTGTGATTGTGAAGAGAAAAAGAAAAATAAGAACAGCAAATCATATAGTCAAAACAACTAGTCATGCGAAGAAGATCAAATGGTGAGGAAATAATAAGGCAAGGCAAGGCAAATCAAATCTGTTGATCTGTTGATTCAATGAGAAAGAACTATTGTATAGCGTAGATAGCATATGGCAACAGCAATATAAAGTAGAACACACGCTTTTACACTTCATCAATTGGTGAGGGTCGCATCTCCTCTATGAAATCGGCGAGTGCAGTTGGATCCGTAAAGTCCTTAGTATTATTATTTAGGGTGACCCGCATTCTTGCCGGATACATCATGCCATATTTGGCATTAAGCTCTTTTAACTTGGGCCGATATGCCAACATTTGTTTGCGGAGCTGAGCGGTAGGTTTGCTCAAATCGGGCACAAATAGGATATTATATCCATCAAATTTTAAAGGAGATTTTACCTTCGCCCGAGCCATGATTTCCATAATATCGAAAAACATTTCCTAACCAATAAATCCGTGTGTACATTTAGGGTAAGGTGTCGGTCCAGAGTCACTCCCAGAATTTTTATGGAATCTTCGATAGGGAAGGCCTGACTATTCACAATACATTAAATGCATTACTCTACACTTCTTTGCATTGAATTTTAGTTGCAAGATATTAGACCAGGGGTGCCCAACGCGTCGATCGCGATCGACAGGTCGCTCGCGGAACGGGTTCCCTTCTTCCCTTCTCTTTTTTCCCCTCCTGACTGGCCCGCTCCTGAATTCTGCTGCTGCCTCCGCTGCTCAACATTAAAAAAAAACAACAAAAAAAGGCTTGGAGAACTTATGCTCCGGGGGCTAACATGTGCTTGTACCGGCTTCCCTCTGAAACCGGAAGTTATGTCCGGGGAGGGGGAGGGGGTAAGAAGGGAAGCCGGCACGCACATGTTAGAGCCCTGTTCGCGGGCTAAAGCGGGAGACAGGTCAGTGAAGTTTGTGATTTGCTCTTCTTGCTGCCAGGTCCTGCCTACTTTCTGTTTCCTCAAAGGCAGGACCCGGCAGCATTTTTCCCAAAATGTCGATCTTGGGCCGATCAGCCTTCCTCTTCCCGACCTCAATTGTGCCATCGGAGAGGAAGTTCTGGCCAGCGGAACTTCCTCTCCGACAGCAAAATTGACGTCGGGGAGAGGAATGCTGGTGGGCCCGAAGCAAGGAGAGCTTGGCCGGCGGCGGGCGGCTTTGGGAGCCTGTTATCCGATGGCAGCGGCAGAAGCAGTGGCTTGTGGGTGGGCAGGGAGGGAGAAAGAGGGCAGGCAGGGAGACAGAAGGAAAGAAGAGAAACAGAAAAAAAGAATGGGGGCATGAAGAGAGAAAGAAAGAGAGGGCAAGGAGAGAAGAAGAAAACATTGGGGGGGGGGAATGAGGTCAGGAAGAGAGGAAGCATACAGGCTAAAAGAAGGGAAGAAAGATTGGATGCACAGTCAGAAGAAGAAAGTGCAACCAGAGACTCATGAAATCACCAGACAAGGTAGAAAAAATGATTTTATTTTAAATTTAGTGATCAAAATGTGTCTGAATTTATATCTGCTCTCTATATTTTACAATATGGTCCCCTTTTACTAAACCGCAATAGAGGTTTTTAGCGCAGGGAGCCTATGAGCGTCGAGAGCAGCGCTGGGCATTCAGCGCAGCTCCCTGCGCTAAAAACTGCTATCGTGGTTTAGTAAAAAGGGAGGGGGTGGGTATTTGTCTATTTTTGTATGGTTGTTACTGAGGTGACAGTGCATAGAGTCATCTCCTTTGACCTCTTTGAAAAAACCCCAGAATAGGAATGATAATTAACAATTGTATGCGTACAGTGTGCGTTGTGTTTTTTTTTTAAATTTTATTGTTGGTAGATCATTTTGATTTGGTCATTTTAAAAGTAGCTCGCAAGCCCAAAAAGTGTGGGCACCCCTGTATTAGACTATTCCAGTGGCGTACCAAGGGGGGGGGCGGTGCGCCCCGGGTGCCAGCCCTGAGGGGTGCTCCCGGCCTTGCCGTTCAGTCCCCCCACCCCCGAAGGACCGCTCGCCCCACTGACCTTCCTGCACCACCTGTGAAGCAGCCCGCAGCAGGATCGCGACGTCAGCGATCCATGAGCTGCTTGGGCGCTGCTTCCCGCGCCGCAGTCCCGCCCCTCCTCTGATGTCAGAGGAGGGGCGGGACCGCAGCGCAGGAAGCAGCGCAGGGATCGCTGACGTCGCGATCCTGCTGCGGCTGCTTCATAGGTGGTGCAGGGAGGCCAGGGGGGCGAGCGGTCCTTCGGGGTGGGTCGGGGCATCAGGCCTTCAGAGTGGGGCGGGCGGGCAGGCAGGCTTTCAAGGGGGAGGGGGGTGACAGGCAGGCAGGCCTTCGGGGGTGTGTGCAGACCTTCAAGGGGTGCAGGCCTTCAAGGGGGAGGAACAGGCCTTCAAGGGGGGGGCAGGCAGGCCTTCAAGGAGGTGCAGGCAGGCCTTCAAGGGGGGGACAGGCCTACAAAGGGGCGGGACAGGACTTCTGGGGGGGTGCAGGCCTTCAAGGGGGGGGACAGGCCTTCAAGGGGGGGAAAGGCAGGCAGGAATTCATGGGGGGGACAGGCCTACAAGGGGGTGGGACAGGCCTTCGGGGGGAGGTGCAGACCTTCAAGGGGGTGCAGGCCTTCAAGGGGGGTGCAGGCCTTCGGGGGGGTGCAGACCTTCAAGGGGGTGCAGGCCTTCAAGGGGGAGGCAGGCAGGCAGACCTTCAAGGGGGGGGTGCAGGCCTTCGGGGGGGTGCAGACCTTCAAGGGGGGTGCAGGCCTTCAAAGGGGGGAACAGGCCTTCAAGTGGGGGATAGGCAGGCAGGCCTTCAAGGGGGGGACAGGCCTACAAGTGGGGGGACAGGCCTACAAGGGGGGGGGACAGACCTTCAAGGGGGGGACAGGCCTACAAGGGGGTGGGACAGGCCTTCAAGGGGGGACAGGCCTTTGGGGGGGACCCTGGTTTAGAAGTGCACGGAGGGAAGGGGGTGTTCAAAGAGACGTGCATATGCCAAACTTTGGGGGGGGGAAGAAATAATGGGTCTGAAAATAGAGGAGAGAGATGATGGACCATGGGATTTAGGGAGGGAAGGAACAGAAAGGGAGAGAAATTGGACACAAGGGATGGTGTGGAGGAGGGATAGAGATACTGGATAGGAGGGTAATTGGAAAAGAAAGGGAGAGATGGTGGACTCTGGGGTGGTGGGGAAGGAGGGAGAGATGCCGGATGAAAGGGTAGTTAAGAAAAGGTGGATCTGTGGAGGGAGATGAAAAAAAGGAAAGATACCAGACTTCCTGGGAAGGGAAGGGAAATGGAAAGGGAGGACAGAGTTGGCAGATGGATGGTTAGCATGCAGAAAGAAGGAGACCCTGGCAAGCAAGTTATCAGAAGAAAACCAGAGCCTTGGACCAACAAGATTTGAAATATAACCAGACAACAAAAGGTAGAAAAATTAATTTTATTTTCTGTTTTGTGATTATAATATGTCAGATTTTAAATGTGTATCCTGCCAGAACTGGTGTTGGACTGCAAACGTGAACTAGGATTTAACAGAGAGTGGAAAAGTCCTTTTTGTTTCTTTATTTTATTTACACCACAGCGCCAGTGTGGTTAGGAGAAGCCAAAGGGGGTGAAAAAGCTATAAAACCCACCAGGACTTTTGAAAAAAATCACCCAACTGGGCAGGAAAATCGAATTGAAAAACTAATTCAATAGGCTGAATCGAATCAAAATTTTTTTTCCTAAATCTGGCAGCAATAGTTTGTGCTACTGTCTTAGACTTTAGGACCTGGGATTGGGGAGAGATGGCATCCTCAGTACTTTATAATGCAAGTGAAACGAGGATTTGGTCAGACTTTTGAAGAGTCTGCAGAAAAAAAATATTGTATAGGCCAGGGACATGAGACAGCAGGAAATGGGAACTTTTCTTCCTTCTATTTTTGTGAATGGAAAGGCTGAGGATGTCAGAGAGTTCAGTTAAAATATGTGCTTTATAAGAAAATATAATAATGTGTTTTATAAAGTTTATAGCATAGCTGGCCTACCCAGTGAGGTGTTCCTAGTGGTGATGGTGGCAGCGTGTCAATGTGTTGAGAGGAAGAGGTCGTCTGGGAAATTCTGCTGAGCAAACTCCGGGCCCATTTCCACCCCCCAGTTAGTCCACTCCACTCAGCTGGTTCACACACTGAGTGGGTCTTTGGGTGTTGTTTTGGGATCTCTTCCAGTGGTTTATCAGTATCTCCTACTGGTCCAAAGAAGGAAACTTTGTTATCCTTAGCATTGACCTATAGAATATGTTTGTAACAGTGCTGCTTGTGTGGCATTAGGCTATGTAGTGATCGAAAGAAAAAAACAGACCTTTGCACATTTTTGCACTATATGGTGGGTGTATGAGGAGATTCACATTTCCTGCACAGCTAAGTCCATGTGAAGTTACCTTGTGCTGTATTTGACATCTAGCAAGGTCTCTGTTTGAAAGGAAAGATCTAAACTTAAAAATGAAGTGGCCAGAAGTTATGGTAAAAGCAGATAGTGTAGCTGGTTTTAAGAAAGATTTGGACAAATTCCTGGAGGAAAAGTCCATAATCTGTTATTAAGACATGGGGGAAGTATCTGCTTGCCCTGGATCGGTAGCATGGAATGTTGCTACTCTTTGGGTTTTGACCAGGTATTAGTGTCCTGGATTGGCTACCATGAGAATGGGCTACTGGGCATGATGGACCATTGGTCTGACCCAGTTAGGCTATTCTTATGTTATGTTCTCATCTGTAGGGGCCTTTGTTTTCACTTCTTATTTTAATGTATTTTTTTTCTGGGAACTTATCAGTGTTTTTTATAATGGGAACAAAAATGGAAGAGAATTAATGTGTGTGGGATGAGGGGGTAACTAATTTCTTCAGCTAAATAATTCAATCCACTTCAAACAGACATAGGAGAACTCACGCACCATTCACACACCCTCCAACCAAAAACGTCAAAAGAAAAAAACTGTTCGACAACCTCCTAGCCATTCGAGCTGCAACAGTCGACCCCCAACTCTACAACCAATTGACATCGACCAGACTGCAAAACCTTCAAAAAGAAATAAAAACCCTTCTATTCAAAAAAACACATAAAACTGAACAAACACAATCAGAACTGTCACAAGCATCACCTGCAACTACTCCATATGTACTTCTGATGTCATGACAATTCAGACATAATTTATGTTATGTTATGTTTGGAATATAAGAAAATTTTCACTGCCTGTTTCTATTCTGACCATTTATTCCGTTTCATGGTCATTACAACAAATATTTTTTTACATGGGGGGGTGTCAAAAAATGATGGGCCCCGGGTGCCACATACCCTAGGTACGCCACTGGACTATTCTTCTAACTTTTGCAAATCCTGTTTCATGTTTTCCACTCCCTCTGTTACAAATTTTTGTATCATCCACAAAAAGGTAAACATTTCCTTCTAATCCTTTGGCAATGTCACTCACAAACATAACACTGGTTAATGGTCTAATATCTGGCATTTTGCTATTGGAGTTCTATCATCTGTTCCTTAACAAGGGCCACATGCTGACTCTAAATCTGAAAACTAAATCTGACTCTAAATCTGTTTTTAAGTTCTGCGTTAGTTTGTGTTTATATCATTTTCATGAATAACGCTACCGTGAAGTGTTGGTATTTTACTGTTTCTGCAACACAATATTGCATTTTAGGACAGCTCATCATCACCAGTAATTTGAAGTTTATACTAAAAAGTGATTGTGCTGCTTTTTCTATCTGTGAATTTTTATATTTTGTTTTGTTTTTGCCTAAGACAGTGGTAAGCAAACTCATTAGTCAAAAGAGCCAAAGATTAGTAGTACAACGATTAAGATTTCTTTTTTTTAGTTCAAAGATTTTATTGATTTTAATATATAGCAAGAATAGGAATTGTTAACAGGGCATGAAATCAATAAGCCGTACAAAGCAAGAAATCTTAGAGTATTGACAAACAATGTAATACAACAAATTGAACCATGCCTATTCAGCAGGAGAGTGTCAGCACAACCTGTAGCCAATGATGTGCACAGTATTCAAAGCACCGAGAGACACCGGAATCATACTCCATAGGTATGAGATAAAAGATGAGCCACAAAATAATATATATGTTCAAATATTGTTAACTATAGACCAGCACAGTAACTGAATGACATCAGCCCATATTATAATAAGAGTTGACTGGATTCCATATTTTAAGGTAAGAGCTCATGGACTTATGCTTCTCAGCAATAACATTTTCATACTTTACTGTAAGACAAAGCATATTCCACCAGGTAACATAGCTCACCTTAGATAAGTCTTTCCAACAATGTAAAATGTTTTTAAGAGCCATGAACAGCAGTATGTTAAGCAATCTTGCATTGTGATCAGGCAGTGTTTTTAGTAAAACCATGATGGCTCAATATAATAACATGCAGATTTACAGGCTCCTGTATGTTTAAGATCATAGAGATGGTTTCCCATACTTTAGTCCAATAAAGCGATAAATGTGTACAGTCAAAGATCATATGCGTTAGTATGCCTTCCTGTAAATTACAAGACCAACACATAGAAGAGAGTCCATTCGATAGTTTTGCAATCCTAATTGGGGTCCATTGTGTTCTATGTAAAAGGAAGAAAAGTGATTGGAGAACACCAGCAGAGCAGGATTGGACAATTTCCTGCTGGAAAAGGGGATAGAGGGGTATAGATAGAGGATTACTGCACAGGTCCTGGACCTGTTGGGCCGCCGTGTGAGTGGACTGCTGGGCACGATGGACCTCAGGTCTGACCCAGCAGAGGCATTGCTTATGTTCTTATGTTATGTCTCTTCCCCAATTCAAACTCCCAAATCGCCATGCCAAGCACTCATCATACTTGTTAATGAGGAAGTTGAGGATTTTCTCATAAGGACATACCATCTTGAGGCAACTCCCTTGTGATTCTTATTGATTACTGATGTCTGTGAAGGCAAGTCAGGTGCATGTTTTAAGAGTTCTACATTAGGAAAAAGCTTTCAGGCAGTGTCTAAGTTGTATCCAACGATACTGTTAATGTAAAGGCAAATTGTAATAGGATTGCAATTCAGAAAAGGACATCCAACAAGAGTCTCTTATTAAATCTTGAAGAGTCCAAATACCACAGTTCTGCCACTGTATCCAATTAAGGGACCTATCCTGTATCTTGATATGATCATTATGCCACAATAGGATTAATCGAGATTCATGCCATTTGATTTCCATTAAGTTATTGTATGCCTTGAGTACTACATGAGTAGAGTAGAAAATTGGTTGGGTTTTATCTTTGGGATGCAGAGGAGTAGAGAGTGTGTAGGCGAGGTGAGTATTCCCACATAAGCATTTTTCCAGTCGTAGCCATGTTGGCATGTGGACTCAGCATCCAGCCATATTGAGTCATGTCTCATAATAAAAGCATGATGATAATGCAAAAAATCAGGGAAGTTTACCCATCCTATAGCTTTGGCTTGTTTCAATTTATGTAATGCTATACGGGGTTGTTTATTTTGCCATAAAAATGCACTGAGGCAGGCTTCAATATCATGATATGTGCGTCGTTTAAACAAAAATGGCACCATGCTCAAAATATAATTTATTTTGGGTAATAACATCATCTTGATGGTGTCCAGCCGCCCCCACCATGTTAACTTAAGAGGGGACCATTTCTGAATAGAGACTTTAATAATATTTAGAATATAATCTGTATTATACTGCTCCACATCCTCCAGCGTAGGGCCCAGATATTTGAGTTTTGTCGGGTTCCAAATAAAACCATGAGCATCGATTTCAAACTTGTCTGCAGTACAATTCAGCAGCATTAGCTCAGATTTAGTTGTATTAAGTTTGTATCCAGAAACCGAGGTGTAGCTGTCAATTACTTTCAGAACTGGTGGAAGCGAATCTGGAGTCACATAAAGAATGACGTCATCCGCATATGCGGATAACTTGACCTCCATGGTGCCATGAACTAAACCTTTAATGGAGTCGTCTGCACGAATAGCAGTCAGCATGGGCTCTAGTGCTAGATTGAACAGTAGTGGCGAGGGCGGACACCCCTGTCGAATTCTTCTAGTTGGTGTAAAAGTGTCAGAAAGGTGGCCATTGATACAGATTTTAGTAGTAGGGGCATAATATAGAACTTTTATAATTTGAATAAATTGCACGGGAAAGCCAAATTTTGTGAGAGTTGCAAACAAGAAGGGCCATTCCATTCTGTCAAAAGCCTTTTCAGCATCCAGGGCTAAAACAGTTAATTTATGAGGCAATGATTGACATGTAGATATAATATTAGACAGAGTACGCATATTATTAGAAGAATGTCTCCCATACATAAATCCTGTTTGATCCTCGGAAATTAAAGATAGTAAAACTTCCTGCAATCTGGAGGCCAACAATTTAGCATAAATTTTAGCATCTACATTTATCATCGAGAGAGGTCGGTAATTACCAACATGTTTGGGATCTTTACCTTGTTTAGGTATCACAATGACTGTCGCTTCCGTAAATGTCCCAATGGCCTTTCCATGTGATGCCATGTGATCAAAAAACTTTCGTAGGAACGGTGCCAATGTTGATTTGAAGGTTTGATAGAACTCGACAGTGAAGCCATCCGGTCCCGGTGCTTTATTTGTTGCCATGCTGTTGATAGTATCAATAATTTCAGTAGCTGACATGGGAGAAATCAATTTATTGTGATATGACTTAGGTAAAAGAGGCAAATAAATTTTTCCAAGAAATGCACATGGATCATCATCATTTTGTGATTCAGACGTATACAAGACCTCATAGAACTTTTTTAATTCATCTAATATCTCAGCTGTTGTGGAGAGGGCAGTATCATCTGAACTAGTCAAACTGGTGATAGTTGTATGCTCCCTCCTATGTTTCAGGTAAGATGCCAATAGGTGGCCCGATTTGTTGTTGTCTGCATAATAGTGGGCCGCTTGAACAAGCACAGAGTGTGCAGCAGTTTTACGCAGTAGGGAATTATAATGGAATCTAACCTTCTGCAGTTCTCTCAAGATCATATAATTGTTAGTATCATTTTGATGTGCTAATTCTTTAGTTTTGATTAGGTTTTCAAGCTTATGAAGCTCTGCAGCATTTTTCTTTTTAATCATAGTGCTGTACGAAATGATCACTCCTCTAATATATGCTTTGCAGGAGTCCCATGTGACACTCCAGCTTGTGTCTTCCAGGGAATTAAAAAGAAAAAATTTGGAAATAGCTTTTTCCACATGCTCATTAAAGCCGTCCTCTGCAAGCAAACTAGAATTGAATCTCCATGTCTTGGGTGGCGTGGATGAAACGAAGTTATCCAGTGTAAGAGTAATAGGGGCATGATCTGAAATAGAAATCTCCTTTATCGTGGATTCACAAAGAGAATGCTGAAGAGAGCTATTAATAAGAAACATATCGATCCTCGAATAAGAACCATGTGGAGGTGAGTAGAATGAGTATTCTTTGTCATTCGGGTGAATCATTCTCCAGGCATCAATTAAGTCAAGTTGAGTCATTATATCTAACAGGGTAGAACTCGCCTTTGTAGTTCAGTATGTTGCATTAGAAATTTTATCCAGGCACGGGTTCAATATTAAGTTAAAGTCACCAGCAATTATATGATTGTTAGTATTGGCATTGACCACTTGATTTGCAATTTCCTCAAAAAACTCAGGACAGTCCAGTGTTGGCGCATAAAGATTAGTAATAGATATAGGGAATTTGTCAACGCATAAATTAACTTGAACCCATCCACCATTGGTGTCATGAGAGGATGACAGAATTTCAACATCTGGCCTATTTCTGACTAGGATAAGGACACCATTTCTAATGCCTGATGCAGGTGAAAAAAAAAAGGCTGGTGAGCCCAAGGTAGTCATATTTTACTATCTTCAGCAGCACTCAAGTGAGTTTCTTGAAGTAAAATGGCACCTGGTTGCGAGGAACTTAGATAGGACAAAATTTTCTTCCTTTTTATAACATTATTAAGACCTTTGACATTCAGTGATATTACGTTAAAAGTCATGAGGATGTGTGTCAAAAAGTATTGGAGTTAACCAAATCAGAACTCTTGGTGGCTCAAGTATATAGTTCTCCGGTGTCATCTCAATGCAACCATAATATAAGAAGGCTGCAGTCATGCCAACACTCTCCCTGCAGGGAAAAATTCCAATGAGAAAGCACATGTGGGTTAGAGAGAAGAAAAGGAAAACCAGCCAACCCAAGCCAGTCTCCCCACAGAGTCAAGCAATACAAAAAGGAACAGTTTCCCTTAACAGGGAAGAGGATCAAGCTTGGAACATCCAGAACAAGTAAGTATCGGATAGTACAACAAGAAAAGACATAACTGTGCCAGCATATATCATAAACACAGGTTTATAATCAAGGCAACTTAGTAGAGATGATAAAAGTAGGCATAGCAAAGCTGATAAAAATGAATAGAGCATGCGAAATTCAGACCCAATCTCTTCAGTGGGCCCAAATTAACAAAACTTTTGTTATCTTATATAAGGAATCATAAACTAATAAGAAAGTAGTGAACTAGCAATGCAAACGTCTAACAAACCATTAAGGTAAAAAATGCAGCATGTTATCATCTTCTACATACAGAATGATATAGTACAGCAATGTTGAGATAAAATAAATAAATAAAAAATATATAATAATAATTAACTTAAGATAAATAAATAAATAAAATGAAAGAATAATGATAATAGAGAAAGAAAGGAGGAAAGAAAACAAACAAACAAACAAAAAAACAAAAAAACAAAAAAAACCCCCAAAACCCCAAGCTCCGTACACATACAAGTACATATATATATATATACACACACACACACACATATATACATATACAAACACGCACACACACACAGTAGAATAATAGCTCAGCAACTCATGCAATCAACCTTCCGGGCATTCACTATACAATAGTTAAAAACATCACCAGCCTGCAGGTGTGATTTATGGTAAGTAGCAGTCTACTGCAGGCAGGATCGATCATCACATAAACATCTGGGAATCAAAGTAGAAAATATGAGACTGTCAGCACCAGAACAGATCCATAAGTAATGTGTTCCATCTAGGCCAAAATCATGCAATATATGTTCAATTGTAACAATAATCTTGTGATATTTGTAAACAGCGGCGCAGGAACATTGCAAAAGGTCATTCTAAAAGATTAAAATGAAGTTATTTAAGATAATCCTGTTCAAGCAGTCTATGGGGAAAGCAAAATGTAGCAGTAGCAGACAAATTGGAGGCACCCACTTACACAGGAGCTGACTCCACAATAAGATTAGTCAGTAAATGAAAATAGAGGGAGACAGGCAGATAATCAGGAGAAATCAATTGTTAAGCACAGCTTTATGACAGTAGTGATGGCAAGAATAAGTAGCAGATGAAAATGGGAGGTGACAAAATACTACACAGACTAGACACAACAGTCATACTTAGCAAAAGAGTATTAGATAGTCAGGGCTGCAAAAAGCCTGATGAAACAATTGGTTAGGAAACGTAAGGGGGTCCTACCAAGATAACCAAACAGGAAATACCCCTAGCCTTGTGGACCAGGAGAAGGAAAATCGCTCAAAATCATAGCATGAGTAGCATAATGTATACGTATGCCCAGCCACAGTTGTAGATAAGAAGGAGGGCTTAGAAGAAGAGAACAAGAGAAATTGAATAAGCATACAAACATGACATTAAACAATAAAACCAGCAGCAGTGCCAAATGAAGTTATGAGCAGCTCGTCCGTAAATGTGCAAGGCACCTCACCATGACAGGAGGATCATAGTTGGCCCTCCACGTGCTCAGGCAATATAAGGGGGAGAGAAGAGTATTAAAAAGAAAGAAAGAAAAAAATATATATATATCAGCATGGAAGTTAGAATCAGATGAGATAAGGCAAGCAGTATTATATAAAGAATATTAGTGCAGTATTATATAAAGAATACTAGTCTTTAAGCCCGTTACATTAACGGGTGCTAGAATATATGTATGTCTGTCTTTCTTTCTGTCTCACTCCCTGCCCTTGTGTCTTTCTTCTTTTCTTTCTGTCTCCCTCCCTCCTATTATTTGTCTTTCTTTCTATTTGTCTCTCTTTCTGCCCCCTATGCAGCATTTATCTCCCCTTGTCCACTTTCCTGTACAGTAGCCATTTCAGCATTCCCTTCCTTCTCCATTTCCTTGTGCATCAGCATTTCCCCCCTCCCTACTTCCCTGTGCAGCATTTTCCTCCCTCGGGTGATAGAATATATGTGTGTGTGTCTGTCTTTATTTCTTTCTCTCTCTGTCTCCTTAGCCACTTTTTCCTGTCCATTCTCCCTTCTTTTTACCTCCCCTGTGTCCACCACCACCCCTTCACTGCTCCCCTTATCCAGCAGCAGCCCTTCTCCCTTTGTTTTACCTCCCCCTGTCCATCAGTACCTCTTCCTGCTCCCCCTGTCCAACAATAGGCATCCCTTCCTTTTTTCCCCTCCTGTCCATCATCACCTCTTCCTGCTCCCTCTGTCCAGCAGTAGGCCTCCCTTTATTTTTTTTCCCCCTGTCCATCAGCATCTCTTCCTTTTCCCCCTGTCCAGCAGTAGGCCTCCCTTAATTTTTCCCCCTGTCCTTCAGCACCTCTTCCTGCTCCCCCTGTCCAGCATTAGGCCTCCCTTCATTTTCCCCCCTGTCCACCACCACCTCTTCACTGCTCCCCTTATCCAGCAGTAGCCCTTCTCCCTTTGTTTTACCTCCCCCCTGTCCATCAGCACCTCTTCCTGCTCCCCCTGTCCAACAATAGGCCTCCCTTCCCTTCCCCCCCCTGTCCATCATCACCTATTCCTGCTCCCCCTGTCCAGAGTTTTTTATTTACTCGGATAGAGTCCTTGCGCCCCCCCCTTTCCCTTCCCTTCCCCATCAGAGACGCGGCAGAGCAAATTAGGGCAGTAGAAGGGCCTGAAGCAGCGTGTGAAGACTGCTGCACAGGCTGCTTGAATCGCCGGGTAGGTATTCGGGTCAGCGGCAAGGGAAGGGGGGTGAGCGGCAAAGGACTCCTCTGGTCTGTTGCGGAGGACGGCCCGGCTCCATTTATTGATTCGTTCGGGGGGGGGGGGAATGCGCTGTGTTGGGGGAAGGGTAGGCAGACGCAGGGCCCGGGTTGCGTGCTTGTGGTGCCTGAGCTGAAGGAGAGGGAGCGGGTTGTGTGTGGCAGGGGAAGCCCCGACTGCAGCTTCTTCGTCGTTGAAAGCCGCCGCCGCAGCTCCTCTCTGTCGATCGTGGTCCAGTTCGAGAGAGGAGCCGGGGGTGAGGAAGGCCGCCGCAGCTATGTAATTTTTTTTTTATTTGAAAGCTGCCGCCGGGGCCGCGCATGCGCAATTGTGTTTTCGCGACAGATCAGGGAACACGTTTTTTTTAGTGCGCATGCGCGGCCTATCATTTTATTATATTAGATTAGTGCAGCAGTATTCTTCTGTGAGCAAACACAATATCAAACATCAGAGATATAGCAACACTATAATAAAGTTTAGCGTTCTGGTAGAGCACAGCCCTTGACAGTGGGTGTTAGCATTAGCAGGGTGAAGACAGTACATCAAAAGAGTGAATTGAGTGCAATGAGCCCTGTTCCACAAGCAATTCAAAACAGACAAGGAGGCAAAGCAGTAAGGTAGGCAATTATTTCATGGAACATGACAAAATAAAACATATCAGTTCATAGATACAATACAATTAATTGTGAACATATCAAGGCAATCGATGGTTGGCAGTTGCAAAAACAAATAAACAAGCAATTCATATTCTTACCAGTTCATTAAAACATTAAATGAGATAGTTACATAAACATAGCAGGAGCAAGCAGGTGTTCAGACCAGATAAAGTAGTTCATCTCCACAGGATAATAATAAATACAGCAGGGCAGGATCGGCAAAAGTTCCTAAGAATAGGTGCAAGAGAAGTACTGCAAGTCTTCGATGTTCACTGAAGAGAGTTACAGAACTAGGCAGCGCCATCATGTGTCCAGTCTCGGGCAAAAGTAAAGAGCAGGACTGGGAAGTTAATCATTAAATAAATTGAATTAACAAAAGAAAACGAAAGTAAATCAGATCATATGTAGAAGGAAAATAAAAGCAGCAGGACAACAGTCAATTAGAAAACATCAAAAGGGCTGCAGCAATATCAAATAGGAGCTCTGAAAAGCACCTCCACTGGAAGCAAAGCACTTTATCATGAAGGAAGAAAACAGCACTTATCAGTCCTGCCACATGTTAAGCTTTGTCAAAAGGAGTCGGGCTTTGCTTTTCAATGAATTCTACAAGATCTTTCGGGTCAGTGAAATCCTTTGCAGTATTTTGATAGGTGACTCTCATGCGTGCTGGGTAAAAGATCCCAAAACGTGCTCCAAGATTTTTCAACTGTGATCTGTAGGTTAATAACTTCTTGCGTGCCTCAGCTGTTCTTTTGCTCAAGTCCGGCACAAAGAGCAGAGTGTTACCTTCGTATTGAATAGGGGACATTGATCTAGCCTTCTCCATTATCTGCAGGAGTTGGGAATACCACAACACTTTTAGAATCAGAGGTCTGGGATATCTGTTGTTAGCTGATCTCGATGCTGGAGTGCGATGAGCATGCTCCACTTCAAATTCTCTCTCAAACGTTATACCTAGTACCTTCGGTATCAAAAGCTCCACGAACTTGATAACATCAGAACCCTCCTTACCTTCAGGTACCCCAAGGATACGTAAATTATTCCTTCTGGCCCTGTCACCAGCTTCAGCAATTTCTTGTTCTAGTACAGCAATCTTTTTAACTTGTCCTTTGATCTGTTTGATGGTATCCACAGTAGCAGTTGTTTTAACTTCAAGATCATTCACTCTGATCTTGAACTGAGCCATTTCCGTCATTAAGTTAGTCAGTTCTTCCTTGATCTCTTTCGTTTCATTCATAATTTCTTCCTTAGATTCAGTTATTAGTTCCCTCAAAACTTTAAGTTCCTCCATGATCTCAGCTGCACTGATATTATCTGGGACCAGCAGAGGTGTCTTGGAAGGAGAGCGTGGCTCCGGTTCGTGCCTTTTGACGGTTTTGTTAGAAGCCATCCTGCTCTTATTTTTAGATATCCCAGCAGTAAAAATGTTTAGTAGCAGAATTATCAAGTTTAAATTAAAAAAAAATCTTAGAGAGACCAGACTTTTTTAGAAAGTTTAAACACTGTGGGGAGAGCAACTCAATCAAGCTGCCATTCCTCACAGGCACACTAGCGCCCCCCGATTAAGATTTCTTTTGAGAGCCATATTTCTTTTCAAGAAACCATGTTCTTAGGAGTCGGTTTAAACTAGCTACTAATATTAAATAAAACCAGATATCATCATAATAATAATCTTATTGACACAAAAAAAATATATATTTTT
The DNA here is from genome assembly GCF_902459505.1 of Geotrypetes seraphini. NCBI lineage: Eukaryota > Metazoa > Chordata > Amphibia > Gymnophiona > Dermophiidae > Geotrypetes > Geotrypetes seraphini. The sequence goes on along the minus strand of NC_047087.1, from coordinate 152,422,931 downwards.
TTACATTAAAATACAAATGTGACAAAACACGCATTTAATGTGAACAATGGCCTCATCAGAGCGGGGATGCTGCATCAGCTGTCAGCGGCGCACATGGAGGGTCGTTCAGTCAGGGTAAATATTACTGCTTTTTTGAACATCTCTCCTGCTGTAGCTAGTAGGGATCCCCAAGCCTCACCAACTGATGGCCACCTCCTCCCCTCCAACTTCCCAAGTTTTGCAGCTGGCAGCAATAGCTACGTGGTCACTGTCTGTTATATTCTGTAACAAAAATATTAATAAAAATGATTGAACTGAAAAAATATTGCAGAGCTGCTGCCTTCCCTCCTCCCTGCACCCTCCCCCCCACCTTGGCTTTCATGCAGTAGCAGCTTGGAGATTTTGGGTTTGCCAGACTGAAGGAAGATGTCTTCAGGTGGTAGGGCTTGGGAATCCCCAATAGCTCAAGTATTTGTAAATTGCACTCAGGCGGGAGAAACTTTGGTGCCCATCCACTAATTTTGGGCTCCAGTCCCTCCCCTAAATCAGCTGTATATGACTACGTCACTGAATACAAAAATAATTGTGATGTACATATCTCAAAGCTAACATATTCCAGTTAATAAATTCAAAATAAAACAATTTTTTCTACCTTGTTGTCTGGATATTTTGTTTTTCCATCATCTTGGTCCCAGTTTCTCTTTCTACTTTTTGTCTATCTTCAACTAATTCTCTTTCAAGTGTCTACTGTTCATTTTTTTTTCTCCTCTCTTGTTCCATTTCCTCCTTATGCTTGTCTCCAACGTATTAATTTTTCCCTTTCAGCTTTCTTAACTTTTTCTTAACTTTTTTGCCTCTGTCCACTCAAATCTTGCCTTCTTTCTCACCCTTCTTTTTAAATAAGAACATAAGCATTGCCTCCGCTGGGTCAGACCCGAGGTCCATCGCGCCCAGCAGTCCGCTCACGCGGCGGCCCAACAGGTCCAGGACCTGCACAGTACTCTTCTATCTATACCCTTCTATCCCCTTTTCTAGTAGGAAAATATCCAATCCTTTCTTGAACCCCAATACCCAATACAGTTACCTCTCAATTCTCCTTCTTCTCTCAGTCCCTAGCTCTCCCATTTCCCATCTCCTTTCCCAGCCTCCTATTTTCTGCTATCTACTACCCATTACCACATTTCTACCACTGTACTCACTGCTCTCTCGCTCATCTTCTCATCCACATGGCTCACCACTTTTAGAATCCCCCTCTCTCTACTGGTCAGGCTATAATTCCCTGTCCCTTTCTTTCCATCCCCTTTCTTATCCCAGCTCTCTTCCCTCCTGCCCTCCCAAGGGTCCATCTCTCCTCTATCCCCATGGTCCAACATTTTGCTCCCTCTTTTCTGGTTTTCTTTTTCCCTCCCCACCTTGAGGCTGAACAATGAAATGGCCACAGGCCTAAAATTTTTCCCTACCTGCCTTCCATCCCCAGATCCAACTTCTCTCCCTTTCTCTTCCCAATTGCCTCCCACCCCATCTCTCCCTCTGCCTGCCTCCCTCCCCCAGGTCTACCATTTCTCTCTTTCTCTTTCTGGTGTTCCAGGCAAGGCTAAAACCATTATCTCTACTCTCATAAAGCCATCCTTAGTATGGAGCCCTAATTGCCAAAGCATCTCACATGGAAATTACTTTTCCTATTTACAACTCAGTCAGAAGGATCTTTAAGCCTTGGTCGTCTTGGTTAGAATCTAATTCATCCAAAATAGCTGGCTCCCTTGCTGTAGTCATCTGCAGGCAGCATCGGCTCCTCACGCGAGATTTGTGGCTGATTCGGAAGCCTTTTCTCTGACGTTGTGATGTCAGAGGGAACGCTTTTGACACGGCCGCGGATCGTACGTGGGGAGCCAATACTGCCTGCGGATGACTGTAGCAAGGGAACCAGCTATTTTGGATGAGTTTTAGGGAGCCGGCCAGAAAACTACCTGCTGGAGGGAGGGAGAAGCTGGGCCGCACAAGCCGCATTCTCTAGCAGAGCCGCACTCAAGTGGCTAAAGAGCCGCATGCGGCTCGCAAGCCGCCGTTTGCTGACCACTGGTCTAAGATATTATAATTACTTTGAACAAAGTTATGTCAACCATCCTGATAATTTCTGTTATGTCTGCGGACAATATACTGCACAAGATCAGCGAAATAATCTGTCCAGCAAACTTCAAAGTGCATACAAGCATTATTTTGACTGTAAAGTTGACAACCAAGATAAAGCATGGGCACCTCATGTGTGCTGCACTGTCTGCTATTCTGGTATAACACAGTGGCTGAATGGAAAATGGGAGAAGATACCTTTCGCTGTACCCATGGTGTGGCATGAACCAACAAATCATCACTCAGATTGTTATTTTTGCATGACAAAAATTGCTGGATTCACAAAGAAGAATAAATAAAAAAATTGTGTATCCTGATTGCTCGTCAGCAATTAAACCCGTTCCTCATGACTCGGAGAATCCAGTTCCAATTCCTCCTTCCACATCTGCAACACAATGTGCTGAAAGTTCAGATGAAGAATGTGCCTCTAGTGCTGTAGAGGAGTTGGATGAAGTGGATGAAAAACAATTGCACCTGCTAACTCAAGAAAATCTTAATGATCTGGTTAGAGACTTGTCACTGTCAAAGGAGAAAGCAGAATTGTTGGGTTCAAAGCTGAAGCAATCGCACCTGCTAACTCAAGAAGATCTTAATGATCTGGTTAGAGACTTGTCACTGTCAAAGGAGAAAGCAGAATTGTTGGGTTCAAAGCTGAAGCACTTGAATCTTTTAAGGCAAGACACTAAAATAATTTTTTCTATGATCGTCACACCATCCTGGCTTCCTTTTACCAAATGGAAGGAAACATTTGTTTCTGTACCGATATTAATGGTCTCATGCGTGAACTAGGATTTGAATATGTTTCTGACGAATGGAGACTATTCATTGTTTCAAGCAAAACAAGTCTTAAAGTGGTACTTTTACAATTTACACAATGAAAAACAGAAGCCAGCTGTTCCTGTTACTTTTGCAGTTGGGTTGAAGGAAACGTATGAGTTGATGGAGACACTTTAAAAACTCACACGTTATGCAGTGGAACCTCTGTGGTGATCTCAGAGTTGTGTTCCTTCTGGGTCTGCAACAGGGGTACACCAAATACATGTGCTCCTCGTCTCTTTGGAATAGTTGTGATGATGCCAACCCGAGGGTCATCAAGGAACTGAAAGGGACTATAGCTGAACTGCTTCAACTAATAGCCAAACTGTCGATCAAATCTGGAAAGATTCCGGAAGACTGGAAGGTGGCAAATGTTACGCCAATCTTCAAAAAAGGTTTGAGGGGAGATCCAGGAAAATACAGACCGGTGAGTCTGACTTCGGTACCGGGAAAGATGGTAGAGGCGCTGATAAAGGACCGCATCATTGATCACCTTGATGGACACAGTCTGATGAGGACCAGCCAGCATGGTTTCAGCAAAGGCAGATCTTGTTTGATGAACTTGCTGCACTTCTTTGAGGGAATAAACAGGCAGATAGACAAGGACGGCCTGGTTGACATTGTATATCTGGATTTTCAGAAGGCTTTTGATAAGGTTCCACATGAATGAATGGAATCGAGGGTGAAATACTCACATGGATTAAAAACTGGCTGGAGCATAGGAACATAGAGTGGGGATAAATGGATAACATTAGGACTGGAAGAGCATCACCAGTAGGGGGCCGCAGGGCTCGGTGCTTGGACCCGTGCTCTTCAACATCTTTATAAATGATCTGGACATTGGTACGACGAGTGAGGTGATTAAATTTGCAGACGATACAAAGTTATTGAGAGTAGTGAAGACACAGGGGGATTGCAAAGAACTGCAACGTGACATAATCAAGCTCGAGAAATAGGCATTGACATGGAAAATGAGGTTCAACGTAGATAAGTGTAAAGTGATACATGTTGGTAACAAAAATCTCATGCACGAATACAGGATGTCCGGGGCGGTACTTGGAGAGATCTCCCAGGAAAGAGACTTGGAAGTTCTGATCGACAAGTTGATGAAGCCGTCTGCGCAATGCACTGGTTGCCATACATCAAGAAGGACACAGTACTACTCAAAAGGGTTCAGAGACGAGCGACTAAAATGGTTAAGAGGCTGGAGGAGTTGCCGTACAGTGAGATATTGGAGAAACTGGGCCTATTTTCCCTTGAAAAGAGAAGACTGAGAGGGGACATGATTGAAACATTCATAATACTGAAGGGAATAGACTTAGCAAATAAAGACAGATTGTTCACCCTCTCCAAGGTAGGGAGAACGAGAAGGCACTCTCTAAAGTTGAAAGGGGATAGATTCCGTTCAAACATAAGAAAGTTCTTCTTCATCCAGAGAGTGACAGAAAACTGGAACGCTCTTCCGGAGTCTGTTATAGGGGAAAACACCCTCCAGGGATTCAAGACAAAGTTGGACAAGTTCCTGCTATACTGGAATTTACGCAAGTGAAGCTGGACTCATTTAGAGCACTGGTCTTTGACCTGGGGGCCACCGTGTGATTGGACTTCTGGGCACGATGGACCTCTGGTCTGACCCAACAGTGGCAATTCTTATGTTCTTACGTTCACTACAGGCAGAAATAATGGCCAAACTGAGATGAATCTGTACCTGGCAGATACACTCTGAAGTACCTTCCATTAGTACATCGTGAGAAAATCTATCTTCCAGCATTTCACATAAATCTGGGTCTGCTAAAAAATTTTGTCAAGGAGATGGATATAAATGGTGATGCGTTTCAGCACCTAAGAAGTACATTTGGTTTTGAGAAAAGTGAAGCCAAAATCAAAGAAGGTGTTTTTGCTGGACCCAAAATCCGTGAACTGATCTTTGATGATGCGTTCAAACAGAAGCTGAACCCAGCTGAATCAGCAGCATGGGAAGCATTCGTGCTTGTTGTTCAGAATTTTCTTGGTAATCACAGATCAAAATTTTGCTGAGCTTGTGGAGAACATGCTGACAGCATGTCAGCTAATGGGTTCCAGAATGTCACTTAAAATGCACTTCTTATATTCTTACCTCAAATTCTTCCCACCCAATCTTGGAAATGTCAGTGGTGAGCATGTGGAAAGATTTCATCAAGATATCAAGGTGATGGAAAGCAGATATCAGGGAAAGTTCAATCCCAGTATAATGGGAGACTATTGTTCATTCTTGCAAAGAGACAAATGAACAGTACAAGCGTAAAAGCAAGTGTCTCAAACATTTCTGAACATGCTGACATCACTTTTGTGTGAGTTAAGAGAAGCATAAATATATGCTGTAACATGTCTCCTTATTGTTTGTTTTCAGAGTAAACAAGTTTAGCGGGACACAGTTCATACTCGTAATATTGTGCCAATATGGAAAACTGTCTAAAAAAATCAGTAATGTGTATCTCAGAAACCTGACGTACTAGATGAATTTCAACTACAGATCTGAAATCAGCATCATTAAATTAACTAAGAATACTTCTTAAGTTCTCAGTAGCAATCCACTATTCCGCATTTACTAGATCTGATTGACAAGATTTGGAAAATTTTCTGGATATAAAATAAATTGGAGTAAATCGGAGGTTCTTCCACTAAATGTACTCTGTGCAAAAGAATTATTTGACTCATTCCCTTTCTTTTGGAAAGAAGAGAGTATAAAATATTTAGGTATTTTGATTCAAAAAACGCTGGAAGATACAATGAAAGTAAATGAAAAATCTTTATTACTGAAGGTCTCAGGAATGTGTGAGCAATGGAACCCTTTACATCTGTCTTGGTGGGGGAGAGTCCAAACAGTTAAGATGATGATTTTGCCTGTAGTTTGCTACCAAATGAGTATGTTGCCAGTTTATTTTCAAGGGTCCTTCTATAGGAAAATAAATAGTATTCTTACTAAGTTTATTTGGCTGGGTAAAACCGCTAGAATTATTTTAGTATCTTTACAAAAACCAATTGCAACAGGCGGGGTAAATTTTCCAAATTTTAATAGGTACCATCAGGCCTATATACTGCATCAGGGTATATATTGGATCCTTCCTGAGCTCAAGGAACATCTCCCTGATTGACTTTACTTAGAATAGCAACTTATGTCCCCATTAAGATGATGTCATTATGGTGAGTGTCAAATTACCCAGAATTTATAAGGACAATAGTATCTTATTTGCCACATGGAGCAACATACAATTTATTAACAACTTAATAGATATTCCAGTAGGAAAGTCCACGTGTCAGTCCTTATGGTTGAACTCCAAGATTCAAATTGGCGAGTCTAAGATCCTCTGGAAGCATTGTATACAGGCAGGCATACATATGCTATATGATATGATATCTAATGGGAAAATACTTGATTTTTCATGACTGCAACAATCATTTGGTATTTCAAAGTCTCAAATTTATAAGTGGTTGCAGTTGAAGCAAGCCATTCAGAAGGGGTTCCCTGACCCGCAAAATCTAAAAAAATCAGTATAGCTTGCCGGACCTATGCTTCCAGACAGATTTCCTAAGGCAGTGGTCGGCAAACCGCGGCTCTTTAGCCACTTGAGTATGGCTCGCGGCTCAGCTAGCTACAGGGGTGCCCAACCTGCTTCCCTTCCCCGTAAAGAGGACGCTGAAGTGCTGGGCTGACCAACCTTCACCACCCGATGTCAATTCTGACGTCGGAGAGGAAATTCTGGGCCAGCTAATCACTGCCTGGCTGGCCGGGAACTTCCTCTCTGATGTCGGGTGGGGAAGGTTGGTCGGCCTGGCGCTTCAGTGTCCTCTTTATGGGGAAAGGAAGTAGGGAGAGCTCAGAACTCGGTGGCGGCCTGTTCCTCGATAGCCGCAGTGGTGGCAACCTATTCCCCGCCGGCGGCCTGTTCCCCAATGGTGGTGGCTTGGGGGAGGGCATGGAGAAAGAAAGAAAGGGGGGCAGGGAGACAGAAAGAAAGAAAGAAGGGAGATGGGAGACAGAAAGACAGGGAGACAGACAGAAAGGGGGAATGGAGAGAGAAAGACAGACAGAAAGAAAGGGGACATGGAGAAAGAAAGAAAGGGGGCACGAAGAGAGAGAAAAAGACAGACATACAGAAAGAAAGGGGGCATGGAGAGAGAAAGAAAGAAGGGGGTAGGGTGAAAGAAAGAAAAAGTTGGAGGAGGGAATGAGGTCTGGAGGAGAGGAAGCATACAGGAAGCTGAAAGAAGGGAAGAAATATTGGATGCACAGTCAGAAGAATAAAGTGCAACCAAAGACTGATGAAATTACCAGACAACAAAGGTGGGAAAAATTATTTTATTTTCAATTTAGTGATCAAAATGTGTCCGTTTTGAGAATTTATATCTGTTTTCTGTATTTTGCATTATGGCCCCCTTTTACTAAACTACAACAGCGGTTTTTAGCACAAGGAGCCTATGAGCATCAAGAGCAGCACAGGGCATTCAGCGCAGTTCCCTGCACTAAAAACCGCTATCGCGGTTTTGTAAAAAGGGAGGGGCTATATTTGTCTATTTTTGTATAGTTGTTACTGAGGTGACATTGCATAAAGTCATCTGCCTTGACCTCTTTGAAAACCCACGGAATATAAATGATAATTAACATTTTCTCTGCGCACAGTGTGCTTTGTGCTTTTTTAAATTTTATTGTTGGTAGATCATTTTGACTTGGCCATGAAGGTAAGAGGGAGGGGAGCTGCTGAAAGACATCTAGTAATTCTTGCAGGCTTGACTGTGCAGGGAATTATTTTTGTAAAATCATGTTTTGTTATGTGACTGGCATTATTTAGATTTTAATTTCTATGAATGAATAGAATGAAAATTATATACAATTGCTTGCTTGTTTTTATGTGTGTGCGCTGAAGGGAAGTGGAGAGAGAGTGGGCTGAGGATGCTTAAGGGAAATGGGGAGGAGAGAGTGGGGAGAAGACACCGATTTATAAATTGACAATTGTACAGAATATTGTTTCTTTTTATACTTTAATATAATAAGTTCAGTATAAAACTATTCGAGGCTTGTGTGGATGGGATCTGATGGTTTGCGGGGATGGGGATCGAGCTCGCGGGGACGGGGCGGGGACGGAGACAAATTTTTTCCCCGTGTCATTCTCTAAGCTCTACCACAAATCGATTTTGACTACGTGCAGGCGAGCAGGGTGTCAGTCAGGTTGATGTAGCCGTCGTAGCGGGGTATGTCTCTCAAAAGAAATCTTAATCGTTGTACTACTGATCTTTGGCTCTTTTAACTAATGAGTTTGCCTACCAATGTCCTAGGGCATCAGGCCGCCCAGTGGTATAAATTAATATCTGGTTATATGAATAAGAAACCAAAATCAAGTTTGAGAGATATTTGGAGCATTGAGATTAAGCAGCAGATTTCTGCTACTTAATGGCCACGGATTTGGTCTTGGAGGATAAGATGTACAGCGTCAGCATCTATGAGACAAACCTGGGTTTTTTTGTTGCATAGAAGCTTTTGATCCCCTGTAAGAGATGCCAAAAGAGTCTATGAAGAGAGGATAGCGCAAGAAACCAAAAACTTCAAGCCGTTTTTTAGATATATAAAAGGAAAGAAACCAGCAAGAGAGGTAGTGGGTCCTCTCAACGACCAAGACAAGAAAGGGTCAATAAAAGAAGACAAACAGGTTGCTGATAGGTTAAATTCATTCTTTGCCTCGGTCTTTACAAATGAGGACACTACAACAATGCCAGAAACAAGGAGGATATTTGCCGGAAGCATAGAGGAGAGCCTCGCAACAGTACATGTGGGGTTGGACATGATATATTTTCAGATTGATAGACTTAAAAGTGACAAAGCCCCTGGACCGGACGGAATTCACCCAAGAGTATTAAAGGAACTTAAGATAGAAATTGGCGAACTATTACAATCCTTAGCTAACATGTCAATCAGAACCGGGCAAATACCGGATGACTGGAGGATAGCAAATGTCATCCCAATTTTCAAGAAAGGATCAAGAGGTGAACCGGGAAACTACAGACCTGTGAGTCTCACATCGGTTCCTGGGAAGATAATTGAAGCACTAATTAAAGATACCATTGTACAACACCTGGAAGAGCACAACCTAATAAGTGCTAATCAACACGGCTTCAGGAAAGGGAAGTCATGCTTGACAAATTTGCTTCAATTTTTTGACAAGGTAAACAAACAAATGGATACTGAAGAACCAGTGGACATAATTTACTTGGACTTCCAGAAAGCATTTGACAAGGTCCCGCACGCAAGGCTTATGAGTAAATTACTAAGTCATGGAATAGGAGGAGAAGTGCACAGATGGATCGGCAAATGGCTAGAGAACAGAAAACAGAGGGTGATCATAAATGGGAAATTCTCGGATTGGGAGAAGGTGACTAGCGGCGTGCCCCAGGGCTCGGTTTTGGGGCCCATCTTGTTCAATATTTTTATAAATGACCTTGAAGAGGAAACGACATGCAACATAATCAAGTTTGCAGATGATACAAAATTATGTCGGGGGGTTGGCTCTCCAAGGGACTGCGAGGATCTTCAGAAGGATCTGAACCAGCTGGAAAAATGGGCGATAAAGTGGCAAATGAATTTCAATATAGACAAATGCAAGGTGATGCATTTGGGAAAGAAAAACAAAGAACATGAATATAGAATATTGGGTGTGACATTAGCCAAATGCGAACAAGAAAGGGACTTGGGGGTCCTGATAGACAGAACCCTAAAACCTTCGGCTCAATGCGCCGCGGCAGCAAAGAAAGAAAACAGGATGTTAGGCATGATTAAAAAGGGGATCACGAGTAGGTCGGAGGACGTCATAATGCCACTTTACAGAGCAATGGTTAGACCACACTTGGAATACTATGTCCAACACTGGTCTCCATATCTCAAGAAGGATATAACTCTGCTGGAGAGGGTGCAGAGGAGAGCCACAAAACTAGTCAAAGATGGAGAATTTGAGCTACCATGAATGGCTCAGAAAACTGAGACTGTTCACCCTCGAAAAGAGAAGATTGAGAGGGGATTTGATAGAGACTTTTAAAATATTAAAAGGATTTGACATAATAGACCAGGAAGAAGCATTACTGACATTTTCAGATGTGACACGGACAAGAGGTCACAGCCTGAAACTGTGTGGCAGCAGATTCAGGACAAATGTCGGGAGGTTCTGTTTCGCACAGCGAGTGGTGAGCGCTTGGAATGCTCTCCCAGAGGAGCTTGTCGCAGAGACCAGTGTTCAGGGTTTCAAACGCAAGTTGGATGCAGGGAACTGCGCTGAATGCCCTGTGCAAGTTTAGTGCAGGGAACTGCGCTGAATGCCCTGTGCTGCTCTTGATGCTCATAGGCTCCTTGTGCTAAAAACCGCTGTTGCAGTTTAGTAAAAGGGGGCCATAATACAAAATACAGAAAACAGATATAAATTCTCAAAACGGACACATTTTGATCACTAAATTGAAAATAAAATAATTTTTCCCACCTTTGTTGTCTGGTAATTTCATCAGTCTTTGGTTGCACTTTATTCTTCTGACTGTGCATCCAATATTTCTTCCCTTCTTTCAGCTTCCTGTATGCTTCCTCTCCTCCAGACCTCATTCCCTCCTCCAACTTTTTCTTTCTTTCACCCTACCCCCTTCTTTCTTTCTCTCTCCATGCCCCCTTTCTTTCTGTATGTCTGTCTTTTTCTCTCTCTTCGTGTCCCCTTTCTTTCTTTCTCCATGTCCCCTTTCTTTCTGTCTGTCTTTCTCTCTCCATTCCCCCTTTCTGTCTGTCTCCCTGTCTTTCTGTCTCCCATCTCCCTTCTTTCTTTCTGTCTCCCTGCCCCCCTTTCTTTCTTTCTCCATGCCCTCCCCCAAGCCACCACCATTGGGGAACAGGCCACCGGCGGGGAATAGGTTGCCACCACTGCGGCTATCGAGGAACAGGCCGCCACCGAGTTCTGAGCTCTCCCTACTTCCTTTCCCCATAAAGAGGGAGGCACACTGAAGCACACCTTCTTGCAAATCATATCGGGGGATACGGGAAATCCGGGTCTCCAACGGGGAGCACCTAACTGGGCCTCTGCGTGTGCGGATTGCTGGACTAGATGGACCTAGGTCTGATCCGGTGAGGGCGTTTCTTATGTTCTTATGTTTGTTTGCAGAAATTAGATAGTTCAAAATCTAATAGATGCTGTACTGTCATCTTGATATAGGGACACTGGATTATTTATTATTCTATTGTCCTTTGATAGTAACTTCTCGAGATCTATTTGGGGGCATATTAATCTGATTCTCGAGACTGTGATTCTGCTGTCATATGATGCGGTAATATATGGGATGTTGTTATCTCCCACATTTCCAGCAGATAGACAAAAAAACAGATTATTGGGTATAATGACTGGGGTAGCCATCCAAATAATTACGAAAAACTGGAAGAATTGGGACCGCTTTTTGGTGGCATTCGTTATACTTGTTCTACAGATACAAAAAAATGATTTCTGAGCAAGGGGGTAACAAATGGTTTAAACGAATATGGGGTCCATTGACCAATTTTATTGAGTCTAATTGAATGCTGTTTCCCTTTACTTCTGGTTATCATTTACACATCCAGGGAAGGAAGGTGGGTGGGAGAGGGATAGTATATTGGGATTGGTTTATTGAAGATATGAAAGTACTATTGTATGGTTATTTTGAATACATTGAAATCAGGGATGGAGGGGGCAAAAATTATTCCTATGTATTTTACTGATAGATGTAAGTGCTGTTTTTTTATATAACTTGTATGAATTCTTGTAAGCACTGTTTTTAGATTGAAAATGAATACAGATATATATATATATATATATATATATATATAGAAAATTAGCAGGTAAGAACCTTTTCTCCTTCTTTGCTACTGCGAACATATATATATATATGTTCGCAGTAGCAAAGAAGGAGAAAAGGTTCTTACCTGCTAATTTTCTTTATTTTAGAGACTCTCCAGACCAGTAATAGCCCATCATGACTAACAGGTGGAGACTGAGACAAAACTTTGGCTGTGCTTCCCTCTACTCTAACCAGTCTGTCAAATAGCCAAGCAGAACTAAGAAGTGCTAATTATAACAGTAACAACACTCCTAACAGGAGTAACAACCAACATAGAGCAATATCATTGGAAATTGCATAGAAGAAGCCCTTTCAGCAAAACGTACCCACAGCTCACCAACTATGTCAGCTGAGCCAAAGCCGCTGTTCTTTTGATCTCCATGACCCTATAAAAATACTAGAACCCCGCGAATCCCGTAAGACAGACAGGCAGGGTAGGGACTGTACCGGTCTAGAGAGTCTAAAACAGTGTGTCTCAAACTTTAGTGTGCCCCAGCTCGCGAAAGGTAGTAGCCATGGCTTGAGGCACCCAGAAGTGCGCAGACGTCACTGTGATGAAATCATCACATCAATGTCCGTGCATGTGCAGAGGCCCTCCAGATAGGCCCTGAGACACCAGTAGGGGGTGCCTGCAGGGAAGACGGCCAGAAAGGAGAGGCAGTCCTTTCAGGAGGGCCCATCGCCAATCCAGCCCAATGACTCCTTGCCAGCACCTCCCTTGGTTCTGGTGGGTGCTTGGTTGCGAGACTTTTACCAGGGGTGGGCTGAGATCACAATGGATCAGTGGATCCTGGAAGTGATTCGGGACGGGTATGCTCTGGAGTTTTTTCCTGCTCCTTGGATCTGAAGGGGGTCAACAGGGCTCTGAGAGTTCCATCTTTTCACATGAAGTCCCTGAAATCTGTAATTCTGGTGGTTCAGCCTGGGGATTTCTGACCTCTCTCGATCTCATGGAGGCCTACTTGCATGTTCCCATTTGCGCCTCCCATTAGCGGTTCCTTCACTTTGCGATCTTGGGATGGCACTATTAGTTTTGTGCACTTCCTTTTGGTCTGACCATAGCTTTGCGGACTTTCACCAAGATTATTGTGGTCGTGGCGGCGGCCTTGCGCAAGGAGGGCATTCTGGTTCACTCCTATCTGGATGACTGGTTGATCCAAGCAAAGCCTTTCAGGCGAGTTCCCGAGTTACGGCTCAGGTTGTGAAGTTCCTACAGTCGCTGGAATGGGTAATCAACCTGTCCAAGAGTTAGTTGGCTCCCTCAGCGCCTGGAGTACCTTGAGGTTCTTTTTGACACCAGCTTTGGGAAGGTCGAAGGTGGCTTCCCTGGACGTGGTTCGGTGGGCCCAGGCTCACATGCGTCTGCTTCAGCGTGCTCTGTTTCAGCGGTGGTTGCCCCAGGTGCACGATTTGCACTCTCCTTTCCTCTTCGAGGGTTAGTTCATCACAGTCTCCGTTGGTAGCTACAATCTTCCAATCTGGTGCAGGGAGTGAGTCTGGATCAGCCCCAGTGGACAGTGCTTCTTACGGACACCAGTCTCCTCAGTTGGGGAGCTCAGTGTCTCGGTCGCTCGGCCCAATGCAGCTGGTCTCCAGAGGAAGCTTTGGTTGATCAATGTTCTGGAGACCAGAGCCATCCAGCTGGCGTTGCTAGCGTTCAGACGTTTTTGACAGGCAAGTCTGTTCGGGTTCTCTCGGAAAATGCCACAGCGGTGGCTTATGTCAATCAGGGAGGAACCAGGAGTTTTCTGGTGGTGCAGGAGGCTGGCTCTGCATAACAGAGGTTATGCTATTCCCATGTAGGGAAGGGCAAAAATTAGGATCGTACATAAACATCAATAAAATAATAATAAAGGAAGTTTCAAAGGTTAAGATACTAGGAGTTATTCTGGACCAGAAATTGAATTATCACGAGCAAATAAGTTCATTGATTAGAAGCTGTTTTTACAGGCTACGGATGATTAGATTGTTATCCTCATTCCTTGACGAATCATCATTGAATATTCTAATACACTCGTTAGTCATATTAAAAATATACTACTGTAATGCCTTGTACAAGGGAATAACATTAAAAGAAATATGCAGATTACAAATAATACAAAATACTGCAATAAAAATAATTGCCAAAAAGAAACACATTGGTTACCCGTAAACTATTGAATTACATACAAAATAGCATTACTTACATACAAAACGTTAATGAATAAAGCTCCTGCATTTTTAGAAAGTCTTCTAATCCCTTACAACAAGATCCTTAAGATCTGAGGAGAAATCTCTCTTCTCAGTCTCCTCACTAAGGTGCACAAGCCGTTTTTAGCGCACGCTACCCAAAAAATTACCACCTGCTTAAAAGGAGGCAGTAGCGGCTAGTGCGTGCGGCATTTTAGCATGCGCTATTCTGCACGTTAAGGCCCTAATGCACCTTTGTAAACGGAGCCCTAAGATTAATTTACACAAGGAGGGACACGATCTTCTCTGTTATAGCACCTCAAACTTGGAACTCGCTTCCAATTTATATTAGGGAAGAAAAATCACTTAGTAAGTTCAAATATCTCCTTAAAAAGCTGGCTCTTTAAGGACGCTTTCGACTGAACTGCTTGACTTCTATAAAACTCAAACACTCTATAGTGGACTAAAATCCTCCAAATGAAAATTAAGTGGGCAACTATTCCTATCCTACTGTCTTATGCTCTATGTTCATTTTTTTTTTTTTTTTTTAATGAATTGTAATTAAACCTGTCTCCCTCTTGTGTCCTGTAGTGTCATAGTTTTAACATTTGTGTTTTTGGTTATTTTAATACCCTGATATATTATTATTTGTAAATCGCATTGGAATATGATATTGTGATAGAAACGGACCCCGTTCGTTTCAGTTGGGGGCTCGTGTCCGGGATGGACTGGACATCACCAATATCTTGTGAGTATTTCTGAATTTTGAATTCTGTTCTTTAATACTCACTGGTATTGGTGTCCTGTTCCAACCCTTTAAGTAAGGCTTTTGGGAAGCTTATTTCTATTGTAGAGCTTTCGGGAAACTCCCGCCGCGGCTGCCGTTCTTTCGGTAAGAACGAGATTATTTATAGAAACACCTGCCCACTCTGTCGTCTGTACCACTCTTTGCATGCGCTTTTCTCTTCTATCACTTTAGAGATAAGATTTTATAGAGTATAAGATTATATTGTATATTACTGTACTGTATCTCGCTTATAGGTAAGGTAAGCGAGCATCGCACATTGCTATATTGTTTTTGTAATGGGTCAGAAAGGTAGTAAGGTACCCCCCTCCTAGAAAGATGAGACTTGTAAGGCTTATGTTGCCCGTGTGTGTGACACTCTCCTTCCAGCTCACATCTCTCTGTGTCTTCAGTCCTTTCCCGTATACGTTTGCACTGCTTATAAGTTTAACACTGAGGTAGGACATGCTGTTATGTGGAATGAATTGCAAGCAGAGTTTTGATAGCTGTATTCAGTTTAAGATTTTTCCTTCGCAGCTTGTACACAAGAACTGTTTCTTGTCTCCCTCTCGAACGTACAATAGTTTGACTCTGACTCATGTTTTGAGTTCCTTCTTCGGCTGCTACCCTTTTGCCGAAGAAGGAAACTTCTGCCATTTCTGGTGCTGTGTTTCCGGAAAGAAAAAATTCCGTTTTAGGTTTGTTTGGGGATTTGATATACTGCCTTGTCAAGGTTCAGAGCGGTTTTACATGATATATAAAGACAGAGAGTAGAAAGGCATACATTAAAAACAAATTACAATTATTAAAACAGTCAAACACATAGACGAACATTAACTTACCGAAACAAAATGAAAAAGGGTAGAAATACATTTGTGTAATGAAAAAGAGAGGGAGAAGGATAAAAATAAAAGGGAGGGAACAAAAAATAAATAATCTAGCACTATGTAGAAAAGATTAAAATGAATAAGAAAAGCAAGGAGCGAAGTTCCATTACAGTCCTTATGCGTCTTTAAAAAGAAAGGCCTTCAAACTAATTTTAAATTTATCAAGTGATGAAATTTCTCTTATATAATTTGGTGCTGAGTTCCAGATGGTAGGGGCGTAACAGAAAAGATATTAGAACGCATGGTGCCAATGTGTCTTAAAGAGGGAATGGATAACAGGTTTTGATAAGAAGAACGTAATGTGCGATGGGGGGTGTAGGGGATTAATAACCTGTTGATGAAATCAAGTAGCTATGGATTTATAAGTAATTCTATGATCTATGGGAAGCCAATGGGCGTTAATCAAAAGCGGTGTGACATGATCAAATTTTCAAGCTTTTGAAATGATTTTAATGGCAGTATTTTGAATAATTTGGAGGCGTTTTATTTCTTTCTTAGTGATGCCTTTATATAATGCATTGCTATAGTCTAGACATGAAATGACTAGCGAATGAATAAGAGTATTTAAAGGAGTTTGGTCTAATAAGGTAGAAAGAGATCTAATCATTCGGAGGCGGTAAAAAAAAAACATTTCTTGACTACTGAACTTATATGATCATGGAACGAGAATTTTCCGTCAAGAATAACTCCAAGAAGTTTAATAGAAGTAACTATTTGAACAGGAACAGAGTAATAGGGACGGAAGAGGAGAAACCATCCTTAACTGGGAAAATCATTGCTTTGGTTTTAGAGGCTTTCTTTCTTGTGCAGAGCAAAGCTAATTTTTTTTTTTCACTGATTCTCTCTGTGACTATTCTCTCTGTGCTTCTTTCGATGCACCTCCCTGCAGGTATTTAGAACTCTTTCACCTCTGCCAAATGGTGCACTAGAGCAGTTTGCATATAGAGTGTGGGTAATAAACGCTGTACTGCATGAACATTGGCCCAGTTCTTCAGATTATGGTCAGAGAGAACATAAAGAATTTCTATTAGAGTTATTATCCCCCGAGATTAAACACCTTCTGTTATTTTCGGAGGACCCTAAAGCTACCCCTTTTGGCACTTTACTGCTCAGGATTGGGTCTGTTTGGAAGACCCAGCCAGCTCAAATTATCTCAGAAGCTAGAAGGTGGCATGCTGAGAGAGCACCCCAATACAATAAAACACCACACACCGGAAATAGGGGGCATGTCAAAGGTAGTTACAGAAATTCCTCCATTTACAATCATTCCCTTCCATGAACTCAGAGACCAGAAGAAAAAAAAATTAGAAAAAGAGAAAATTAAATGGGAACAGGATAAAACCTACAATGTAGATAGAATTGGACAGAGTCAAAAGTGATTTAACAACCATGAAAAAGTGTTATTGCATAGGGATATCCTGACTCTCTGTGTCCAAATACCAGGGTGACTCAGGCCTTCACAGCCCAGCCAGACTCCTTTCACTTACCTGTGGACTCACTTTTGGAGACGCAGGATAAGGGAAAGAAGTCAGACTCAGAATTCAGCTTGAGGTATGTGGCACCTTTGATATTGGACACTTCCGACTGCCCCAATGTTAATACTACCATAGAGGGTCAGGATAAATTAAATTTGATTAATAGAGGGGCCAGAATCAGTTTTATAGATAGAACGCCTCCTACTGGAGATCAGAAAAATATGGAAATTTGTGAGATTCAAGTTTCAAGTTTATTTTTAACTTATTGAATCGCTTAATTTAATTTGCTAAGCGATTTACAAATAAAAACAAAAGGTGTACACATAAGCTTATTTATAGTAAATTACATGAGTTTGACATATTGACATACAAACTAACAGATACATAAGGGAAAAAGGGCAGAACTACAATTGTACTAATAAAGCATAAAAGAAGGCAAACAGAATGTTGGGTATTATTAAGAAGGATATTACAACCAGAGCGAAAGAAGTCATCCTGCCGTTGTATCGGGCAATGGTGCGCCCGCACCTGGAGTACTGTGTCCAGTATTGGTTGCCGTACCTTAAGGATATGGCAATACTTGAGAGGGTCCAGAGGAGGGTGACAAGAATGATTAAGGGCATGGAAAACCTTTCGTACACTGAAAGATTGGAGAGACTGGGGCTCTTCTCCCTGGAAAAGCGGAGA
Organism: Geotrypetes seraphini; assembly: GCF_902459505.1. NCBI lineage: Eukaryota > Metazoa > Chordata > Amphibia > Gymnophiona > Dermophiidae > Geotrypetes > Geotrypetes seraphini. The sequence goes on along the minus strand of NC_047087.1, from coordinate 152,405,139 downwards.
CTCAGAGGAGACATGATAGAGACCTACAAGATCATGAAGGGCATAGAGAGAGTAAAGAGGGACAGATTCTTCAAACTTTCAGAACATAAAACAACAAGAGGGCATTCGGAAAAGTTGAAAGGGGAAAGATTCAAAACAAATGCTAGGAAGTTTTTCTTTACCCAGCGTGTGATGGACACCTGGAATGCGCTTCCAGAGGGTGTAATAGGGCAGAGCACAGTACTGGGGTTCAAGAAAGGATTGGACAATTTCCTGCTGGAAAAAGGGATAGAGGGGTATAGTAAGAGGATTACTTCACATGTCCTGGACCTGTTGGGCCGCCGCGTGAGCGGAATGCTGGGCACGATGGACCTTAGGTCTGACCCAGCAGAGGCATTGCTTATGTTCTTATGTTAAGACATGAATGGTGAAAACAATAGGAAGGGGAAATAAGATATTTTTTTTTTTTTAAAAAGTAATAATTAAATATAATTAAAAATTAAAGGCGTCTTTAAAAAAGAAGCTCTTCATAAGAACATAAGAACATAAGCAGTGCCTCTGCCGGGTCAGACCACAGGTCCATCCTGCCCAGCAGTCCGCTCCCGCGGCGGCCCAAACAGGTCAAGACCTGTCTGAATCCCCAGAGGGGGTCCCCTTGCCACCCTGGTTTCCCATTTAAGTCCTAGCTTCCCATCGAAGTCCTAACCCTCCAGTCTTGCACATGCACGACCTGGCTGGGTTTCTATACTTATTACCTGGTTAGCTTTCTATACCTGTGATACATCCCAGCACTTCTCTCAGTATCCCACGATCCCTTTATCCCTCAGGAATCCGTCCAATCCCTGTTTGAATCCTTGTACCGTACTCTGCCTGATCACTTCCTCCGGTAGCGCATTCCAAGTGTCCACGACCCTTTGGGTGAAAAAAAACTTCCTTGCATTTGTTTTGAACCTATCTCCCTTCAGTTTCTCCGAATGCCCCCTCGTACCTGTTGTCCTCTTCAGTCTGAAGAATCTGTCCCTATCCACCCTCTCCATGCCCCTCATGATCTTGAAGGTCTCTATCATATCTCCCCTGAGCCTCCTTTTTTCCAGAGAGAAGAGCCCCAGCCTATCCAACCTCTCGGCGTATGGGCAGTGTTCCAGCCCTCTTACCAGTTTGGTTGCTCTCCTTTGGACTCTCTCAAGTACCGCCATGTCCTTCTTGAGGTACGGCGACCAATATTGAACGCAGTATTCCAGATGTGGACGCACCATCGCTCGATACAATGGCATGATGACTTCCCGCGTCCTAGTTGTTATGCCCCTCTTTATGATGCCCAGCATCCTGTTGGCTTTTTTTGAGGCTGCTGCGCACTGTGCAGATGGCTTCAGTGATGCATCCACCAGCACACCCAAATCCCTCTCAAGACCGCTGTCTCCCAACAATGCCCCCCCCCCAATTTGTAGTTGAACAACGGATTCTTTTTCCCTATATGCATGACCTTACATTTTTCCACGTTAAAGCGCATTTGCCATTTGTTTGCCCAGTCTTCCAGCTTGTCCAGGTCCCTTTGCAGGTCCTCACACTCCTCCCTGGACCCAACTCTGCCGCACAGTTTGGTATCGTCTGCAAATTTTATAACCTCGCACTTTGCCTCCTTTTCTAGGTCATTGATGAATATGTTGAAGAGTAACGGCCCCAGCACCGATCCCTGTGGCACACCGCTTGTGACTCCCCGCCAGTCAGAATATTGGCCCTTTACTCCGACCCTCTGCAGTCTACCCGACAACCAGTGCTTGATCCATCTGTGCACATCCCCTCCCACCCCGTGGTTCCACAGCTTCCTAAGCAGCCTTTCATGTGGCACCTTGTCGAAAGCCTTTTGAAAATCGAGGTAAATGATGTCTATGGGTTCCCCATTGTCCACCCGACTGCTTATTCCCTCAAAGAAGTACAGAAGGTTTGTTAGGCATGACCTTCCCTTACAGAATCCATGCTGGCTTGTTCTCAGTAGGCCATTTCTCTCGATGTGCTCGCAAATGCCGTCCTTGATCATAGCTTCCACCATTTTCCCTATTATTGAAGTCAGGCTCACCGGCCTGTAGTTCCCGGGGTCACCCCTTGATCCCTTTTTGAAGATGGGTGTGACATTTGCCAATTTCCAGTCCTCTGGTACCTCTCCAGTTTTCAAGGATAGGTTGCAAACATGCTGGATTGTGCCCGCTATTTCTTGTCTTAGTTCCTTCAGAACCCTTGGGTGGATCCCGTCTGGGCCCGGTGATATGCCGCATTTTAACCTGTCTATCTGTTTGAGGACATCCTCCTTACTTACCTCTATGTGCTCCAATTTTTCAGCCTGTTCCCCACTCATGAGCTCCTCTGAGTCCGGTATATTAGATGTGTCTTCTCTCGTGAAAACCGACGAGAAGAACGTGTTCAACCTCTCAGCTACCTCTTTATCCTCCTTAATCGCTCCCTTCCTATCCCCATCGTCCAACGGCCCCACCTCCTCTCTCGCTGGTCGCTTCCCCTTAACGTAACTGAAGAATGCCTTGAAGTTTTTAGCCTCCCTGGCCAGCCCCTCTTCGTATTTCCCTTTTGCTTTTCTAACCTCTCGGTGGCATTCCTTTTGGCATTTCCTGTGCGTCTGGTGATTTTCCTCTGTTGGGTCCTTTTTCCATCTCCGGAAGGATACTTTTTTGTCATTTATTGCCCTCTTTACTTCTGTTGACATCCAAACCGGGTCCTTTGACCGCTTGTTCTTGCAGCCTTTCCTGAAACTGGGGACGTACATTCTTTGTGCTTCCTGCAGGGTGTCCCTGAATAGGGTCCAGGCGCTTCCTACAGTCTCCATCCTAAAGATGTTTCTGAGCTTCCTCCCCACCATTTTCCTCATAGCAACATAGTTCCCTTTACTGAAGTTGAGCACAGTTGTTGCGGTCCTTCTTACTATGGGTGTCCCCCTTTCTAATGTGAATCTGATCGTGTTGTGGTCACTGTTGCCTAGTGGTCCTCCCACTTCTACCTCTCTTGCAGGCCCCCCTAATCCGTTTAGGATGAGGTCAAGAGTAGCACCCTCTCGCGTCGGTTCCCTGACTAGTTGCTCCATGAAGCAGTCCCTCACAGCTTCTACAAATCTTGTTTCCCTAGTGCAGTTGGAGTGACCCGTACTCCAGTTTATCCCCGGGTAGTTGAAGTCCCCCATCACTGTTACACTTCCAGTCCCGCATTCCTGTCTCAGTTCAGTTTCCAAGTCGTGTCCGACTCCTTCTGGCGTACCAGGTGGGCGATAGTACAGCCCCAGTTTTATGCCTGCACCCTTGTTTCCCAGCAATTTGATCCATAGTGATTCCAGCCCCTCTGCCTTCGTTGCCATATCCATCCCGACCGAGTAGATAGAGTCCTTTACATATATTGCTATGCCTCCCCCCTTTTTGTGGGTCCTGTCCCTCCTGTAGAGCTTGTACCCCGGCAGCGCCACATTCCATTGATTCTCCTCTGTCCACCATGTTTCTGTAATTCCAATTATATCCAGGTCCTCCCCCTTGGCCATGACCTCTAGTTCACCCATCTTGGCCATGAGGCTTCTTGCATTTGCGTATAAGCACCGCAGGTCCCGTCGTTTTTCCTCTATCTCCGCATTTACCTGGGCCGCCTCCCCTTGAATTATGGGCAGTTCTCCTGTTTCCTGTGCTTCTGCTTTGCCATCAGCCTTTACCCTCGTAGTTTTCGGCTTCCCCACTTCCCCACTTTTCCTCTGGGTTTTCTAGCCCTACCTGCCCCCTCTTGGGCTATCATCCCTTGAGCCTCAGTTTGATCCCCTTCGCCTTGTGGCACCCCTATATTGCCCTCAGCTTTCGCCCTCGTGCCACCCAGTCCCCTTGTGTCTCCATGCCCCTTAGTCTCCTCCCAGCAAGCTCCCTTTACCTGATGTTTCCCTCGCTGTCTGATCATAAGATCCACCGGTCTCTCTACTTCCTTCTTGCAGTCATCCCGTTCAGCATCTGTTCTGGATACCGTTGTCCGAAGCGTCAACATCAGATCAGCTGTCGGCTTTCCCCCTCTCCTTAGTTTAAAGCCCTCTCGATCTCCTTTCTCACATTGGCTGCCAGTAGTCTAGTTCCCGCTGTGCACAGGTGCAGGCCATCCCGCCGGTAGAGTTTACTCTTTCCCCAGAAGGACGTCCAGTTCCTCACAAAGTGGAAGCCCTCCTCCTGGCACCATCTCTTCAACCATGCATTCACAGCCTGGAGGTCTGCTTGTTTCTTTGCATCTGCTCTCGGTACAGGCAGGATCTCTGAGAATGCAATCCTCCGGGTACTCTGCTTCAGCTTTCGTCCCAGGACCCTGAATTGGTCAGTCAGTATGGCCATGCTGAAGTTCCTCCGGCTCACATCGCTCGTTCCGACGTGGATTATCACCGCAGTCTCCTCTGTCTCTGCTCCGTCCAGGATCCGCTCGATCCTATCAGTGATGTCTCGTGTCTTGGCCCCTGGGAGACAAGTCACTAGCCGGTCCTCCCTTCCTCCAGCTACGTGACTATCTACCTCTCTCAAGATCGAGTCTCCCACCACAATAGCAGACTTCCCTTTCCTCAGCAACCTCCTCTGTCTCAGGTCTGTGTCCTTGGTGTAGTGCGGCGTCTCTCCCTCGGGGTCCCGGTGAGCCACGGTCTCCTCCTCTTGCGTGGTTCCTTCGCTAGGTCCTTCCCTGGTTTCGTCTTGTGGATCCTGGGTCTCGTCTGCCGACATCCGTCTGTGCAGCTGCTGGTCCTGGTCCTCCACCTTCCTATAGGCCTCATCGATGAATCTCTCGAGGTCCCTCACCTGGTCCACAATGGGGCCTGCTCCGTCTGTGTCCTTGGTTGACCAGCTCGTCTCCTTTGTGGTGCGCAGTCCCTCCAGTCCCTCCAGTTCCTGGACCCTGGCCCTCAAACTGCCGACCTCCATCCTCAGGTTTTCCAGTTCCTGACACCGACTGCATATGTACTCCCGCCTTCCCAAGGGGAGGTAGTCGTACATATTGCACTCTGTGCAGTATACCGGAAAGTACCTCTGGGATCCTGGGTCCTCCATCGTTCTCGTGAAGTGCTGATGTGCTCCTGCTGTGGGTAAGAGAGAGAGAAAAGAGAAAAAGAGAAAAAGAGAAAAGAGAAAGAGAAAAGGAAAAAAGAAGAGAAAAGAAGTGAATTACTTGACGTTTCTGGCTCCCTCGCAAGGCTCCTTCGCAAAGGCGCGCGCCGAACGGCTGCGCGCCGTTGGCTCCTCCCCTTTTATGGGGGGAGTTAGTCTGGTGACGTCGGGGGGTAGGCGGAGCTAACTCTCGCCTCTTCCCCTCTCCGTGTACCGTCTGCCTCTCTCCCGGTCTGCTCTGCTACTCAGTTCCTCTCTCCGCTCCACTCGCCGCCCTCTCTGTCCTCTCTCCGCTTCACTGCCTCCTCCGCTCTGCCTCCACTCTCTCCTCCGCTGCCTGCTCCCTCCTCTCTCGCCCTGCTAGCCCTCTCTCCGGTTCGTTCTCCTCCCTGCACCGGCCTCGCTGTCTCCTCCGCTCTGCCATCTGCTAGCGCTCTCCTCTAGCCACACGTAGCCACGTGCTTACCAGGCTCAGCTCGCCCTGCAACTCCTTGGCTGGCCCAGCGCTGTGGATTCAGATTGCCTTTAAAATGATTTAGGTCATTTTCTTCTCTTAAAAGCTGAGGTAAGGTGTTCCATAATTGTAGGGCCATTACAGAGAAGATATCATGACGACGAGTTCCGATAACTTTCAGTGATGGAATTGTTAAGAGTTTTTGATTAATGGACCTTAAAGAACGTGATATACTATAGGGAATAAGTAGTTTATTAATGAATTGGGGTTCGATCGAAGACGGTGTTTTAAAAACTAAAAGTAGGATTTTAAAGGTAATGCGATGAGCAACAGGAATCCAATGTGATTCGATCAGGATTGCAGACAGAGCTTGATAGGTGTTTTAATTCTAGATCTTCCCTTCCCACTGGAGTAGCTTGCAAACAGAAATCCGGTGAAACTGTTGTGGATTTCTGGAAGATGTTTAATGAAACCTGGACCCAAGAGGCAGGTCTTAGTGCCCATGCAAATATGGATTCCCTACTTATTCAGACTTTCCTTGCTAACCTCCGTTCTCCCTTGCAAATTCTGGTCAAACAAATGATTTCAGAATGGCCCACTAGTTTTCATGCAGAATTTCAGAATAAATTAATGGCAAAAGAAGCCGCAGGTTGCTCTGAGATCTCTAAGCCTGGGGAAATCCTGCATTATCAGGGCCAGCTACCCACCTGGGGACGTCTGTCCGCTCCTCGCGGAAGAGGGGGACGCGGGTTTCGTAGGGGGCGGGCCCCTGCCTCCGTTCGAGGTGGTAATAATCCATCCAGAAGTACTGGATGTTTTAAGTGTGGGGACCCTGGTCACTGGCTTAATCAATGCCCATCTGGCCGGTGCCCAAAGCCGCCCTTCGGATGGACTTTGGTGCAAAGAGGGGAAACCCTGTATACCAGCTGCTAGCTCTCCCTTATTCATTGCCCAATATCATGGCATTGGTCACCGCAGTGCTCGCTCGACATTTCAACTTCTTGCCAGTAATTTTTTTCATTCTTGACCTTCGCTCCCTGATACAGACATATATAGCTCGACACCTTACTTACCCCACTTCTCCTTTTACACACTTACAGATTGACATTACTCATATTCCTCATGCCACCGGGACTCGCCAGGATAACGCCCTTGTTATTGTTGACATGTTCTTCCGATGGCCTGAAGTTTTTTCCCACTACAAATGAAACTGCTCATAATTTGGTGAACATTTTACTTCGCGAAATCATCCCTAGGTGGGGATGTCACACACACATCAACTCAGATAATAGTCCTGCTTTTACTGACAAGAGTATGTAAAGATTTAGCTATCGCACTCCGCATTGAGTGGAAATTTCATCTCCCATATCACCCACAGATGGCACGTTTGTGAATTGGAAAAAAAAATTCCTTCCTATTGTTTTAGCTGAAATTAGGATGTTGCCAATTTAAAATGTTTTTTTTTTCTTTTTCTTAGCAGCAGTTCAGATATATACATAGCCATCCCAGACCAGTTTTGGCACAGAGATATTTCTAATGTATTCCAAGGATCCTCTTTATCACTGCAGAGATACATTAGCTTTATGCCTTTTTCCGAATATGAGTTGGTTATGATATGCATTATTTGTATTACTCATGTGTTCATCTTTATTTTGGTTTTCTATAACAATGTGTTTATTTGCAGAGTTAAATTCAGCCCTGCACACTTGACAGATGGAAAAATAGCTTCACGCCTAAAACTTTGTGTTTTATGTTTTGTCTGTGCCATGTGGTCTGTGTTTTGTCTACTTGTTTTAGTTTAGTGGGTACCCCAGGATACATAACATTGGCCATTTCTAGAGCTCTTTGCCCACTTTTTACTAACCTAATTGTGCAATGTTCTTTTTACTTATAGCTTTCATATTCTAAATGTAGCTTAGTTAGGGGTTATATGTTTAAGAAAAGGTTATACAGTGTTTATTCTATGGTGCTCACTAGATATGAACCATTCAGTATACATTTCCTAATACATTCAGTACAGAATTATGGTCTCTCTGAAGTGTCATAAGAGTTATATGCAGCACACAAAAACATATCTTTTTGGAATGTCCGATTAAGAACCTTAAGTAACTGAATATTGTCTCTCTTTTGCCATAACTATACCAAGTAAATGCATTAATATTGTCACATGTTGCCACATTCAGTACAGGCAACCTGGTCTCTCTCTCTCCACATTCAGTACAGGCAACATGGTTTCTCTCTCGTTTTCTATCTCTTATTTGGATCACACTGGAGTACAGCTGCTGAATGATATCTGGACTCTTTTCAAGCCGGTGTATCCCTCCCTGTATGCACAGACATCATTTAATCCCAAGGGTGAACACCACCAGTTTCCAGCGACTGACAGATCCTGTGCAGACATCATTTCATCCCAAGTGTGCATCTCAACAGTTTAAAGAGACTGTCGGTTCCTGCTGGACTAATTCATCTTCCTGCACCCTGACTGCAAAGACTTTTCTACCTTCTCACACATGCTGTACACAATGTTTCCTGTTCGTTATTTCCTGTTCATTGGATCTACGGATTCATGATAGCCACCTTCCTAAGAACGCTTTGCTGTACAGTTCAACTTATTTACTGCTATGGACATTCCAGACTTTATTTCATATGCTGTACATCCACTACCTCTTGGTATGGGCAACGAGACATTTCAAAAGCTGCTGAACTTTACTGAAATCCATGCCTACATTGAACAACTTAAGAAAACCTCCACACAAGTGAATCATACTATCACTTTCAAAAATGGACAGATTGCACAAACTGTAGAAAATTTGCTATGAGACGCTCATGCCTCAGTTTGGGAACTTTTCTTTGAGTATTCGCCCACTGCAAACCACGTATTTAATGTTTTAATTCACCCTATCATTACCTTAATTATTCTACAAATTTTGCTATGTATTGTTATGATTCTCCTTTGCTGTAAAGTGAAACACATGTACAGTTCTTTATCCCACAACGTTCCTTCTAGCTTTTAAGACAGTTATACATATATTTCCAATATCTTCTCTGACACTTGCTAATTTGGTTTTAATTTGGCATATTGTATTGCATGCCAGGGTCAGACATAATATATTATCTCATATCCCATACTTGCATACTCTCTCATGACATCTTGGTACCTTTATGCCTGAACCTCCTGAGAAAGTTTCCTGCATCCCTTATGCACCGTTCATTCGCTCAATGACGGGTAAGATATAGCATACTGACTTTACAACCTAAGACAGAGGTTTGAACTCCTAATGGGAACTGTTTATCTTCATAGCTTGGAGATTCTGCAGGACAGGGGACATGCTACTATAATGTTGTAGGTAAGCGAGGCATCTGCGAAATGCAGACTGGCTGTTTATAGAAGGGTACCACAAGCTTACCTTCATTTCAAAGAATAAAAATAAAAATAAACAAAGTATGGGAGATGTCAGCATAGCTATTGCTAGCAATCAGCATTTTCAGTTGGCATAACTAATGTCAGCAAAGGCCTATGGGAAACTATATCAATCTGACTCTGGAATGTAGATGTAGATAGACCCTGAGTGCTTATTCACAGAAAGCATCCAGAAAGATGGGTTTCAAATAGCCCTGATTAAATCATAATTGCAGATCAACTTGTAGCTAAAAGGTGTTAATATGTTGATGTCTGATGCTTAGGATGGACAGCTTGGGATGTATGGTGGGTCCAGGTAACTAAGATTAATCAGAAACTATTGTCAGAGGCATACTGGAAATTACATTTGACTGCAGCCTATTCTTCTGTCTAGCACAAAGTTTACTATGTTTATTCTGTATTTTAGAATAAGTTTCCAAACTATAAAAGCCCCCTCGCAACACCCCCCCTCCTCAAGAGACATATCTAGAATATCTCTCCCTCCACGCTCATGCTGTGCATTTATGACGTCATTTTCATGACGTAAGAGGGGATTGAAAGGACACATTTAAAAGGACACACATATCTTATAAGTCTTCTGTGCTTGGGAGGCTCAAACACAGACACAGTTTGTATTTATTCTGCTGATGTTCTGAGACAGGGCCATTTAATCTTGTTAATGAAGTTAGCTGTTTGAGACAATGGAGGTTCAACCCCCCACTGCTATGTACCAGTTGAGAGAGATAAGGGAAGCTTTAGCACCTTTAGATTTAGACAATGAAGCACATATCCTGCTCACCCACCCACCCCCTTTTTCTTGTCCAACCCCGTTTTCCTGTGTTGGTTACCATTGACCCTTGTAAAAAAAAGTATAAAAATGGATGTAAACTAATAAAATACAGGCAATCTCTTTGGGACTTCTGTGAATCCTTCCTTCCTAAGGGAATTGCCTCAGATATCTGAACCCAGATGACAGGGTGTGTGCAGGGCGGTTTCGGGACCAAGAAACGGACCCCGTTCGTTTCAGTGATGAAATCAAATTTTTGAATAAACTTGAAACTTTTTTTTAAAATAATAAATCTTTATTGATTTTCTAAGCAGATAAAAAGTGCAAACAGCATACATTCACAGAATTAAAAAACAGCACTTACATATTTGCAAATTACTAAAACAAATTACCCATCCCTCCCTCCCTCCCTGGATGTGTGTGCAAAGAAAACTTAATCTAATGAATTACTAATCATTAATTTGTTTAACAAAGGACTCTAATGGACTCCAAATTTCTTTAAAGTTTTTACTTTTCCTAGATTGTTCCGCTAACATTCTTTTATAACGATAGTATAAGCAAAGTGTTTCCCACCAAAAGGTAAAATTTAAACAGTCCCAATTTTTACAATTTCTAGTGATCAATTGAATGGCCACCCCAGTCATTATAAGAAGTCTACTTTTATGTTTATCAATTAGATTATTAGATGTTAACAATGTCCCAAATAGAATTATATCATATGACAACGGAATATTCACTCCTAGAACAAAATTAATTTTTCTCCAAATTGACTTCCAGAAGTTAAGTATCAACGGACAATAAAATACAAGGTGGTCCAATGTCCCAATTTCAAGATGACAGTGCCAGTATCTATTAGATTTTGTATTATCCAATTTTTGCAATCAAACTGGAGTCCAAAAACAAACAAAGTTTGCCTCATAGATGCTGAAGCTGTACAACTCATTCGTCGGGTCCAAATCCGTGACCATTGAATAGCAGCAATATTCTGCTGTGTTTCTATGCTCCAAATATATCTTAAGCTTGCTTTTGGTGTTTTTGAAAGATATTCACATATTAATTTATACCATTTGGCAGCCTGATGACCCTGAAAATCCACTTGGAAACATATGGCTGGCAGACTGTGTTGACTTACCAAAGTTTGGTGTGGTCAGAGACTCATCTTCGGGACATCTTGGCTTCCCACATAGCAGGAATGGAGAATGTTCAGGCGGACTTCCTTGGTCATCACGTGCTAGATTCCGGAGAGTGGTATCTCAGTCCCGCAGCCTTCGAGTTGATTGAGGGCCATGGGTCGTGGACCTGATGGCCACAAATGTCAACGCTAAAGTGCCATGGTTCTTCAGTCGGTGCAGGGATGTTCAGGCCAAGGGGTTGGATACTCTGGAACAGTCTTGGCTGACTGCGGGCCTCCTTTATGTCTTTCCTCTGTGGATGATGGTGAGTAGAGTCCTTCTTCACATTGCTCGGTACCCCGGCCTCGTGATCCTGGTGGCTCCGGACTGACCCAGGTGCCCGTGGTATGCGGATCTGCTTTGTCTTCTCATGGCAGATCCTCTTCTTCTGCCACTCTCGCCCGACCTTCTGACTCAGGGCCCCTTTCCAATGTTCAATCTGGGTCCCTTTTTTGTCTTATGGCTTGGCTTTTTGCCTAGGTAAGAAAGGTTATTCAGATAAAGTGATCTCCACTTTCTTGGGGTCCCGGAGGATTCCCACTTCTAGGGATTATGTATGGGTTTGGCGCATTCTTGAAGAGTGGTGTACTGCGCATGGAGTGGTTTTCCTTTCGTACCTCTTTGCCTCACATCTTGGTGTTTTTGCAGGATGGCCTGGATGGGGCCTGGCCTGGTCTTCTCTCCAGGTTCAGCTTGCAGCTTTGCGTTTCGCAGTTTGCTGCAGGGTAAGTGTTTAATTTCTTTTTCCAGACGTGGTTCACTTTTGAGGGCAGCTAAATTTCTTTGGCCTCCAGTGCGGCCTTCGGTTCCAGCCTGGGATCTCGATCTGGTCCTGTCCGTGCTAGTATGCCCTCCATTTGAGCCCCTGGGTTTCTGCTCATTGAAGGATCTTACTCTCAAGGCGGTTTTCCTGGTGGCTATTCTGCAAGATGTGTTTCTGAGCTACAGGCCTTTCTCTTGTAGATCTCCCTTCCTTTAGTTTTCGAGGGAGCAGCTGCTGCTATGGCCTGTTCCTTACTTTCTGCCGAAGGTGGTCTCACCTTTTCATGTCAACCAGTCCATGGTCCTCCTGGTCTTGGGTAGTCGGGAGGGCTCTTCAGAGCAGAGGCAGTTGTGCAAGTTGGTTGTCTGTCGGGTACTTCCCTTTTATGTTCAGCGGACCCAGGAGTTCCGGAAGTTGGATCATCTTTTTGTCCTCTTAGCAGGTCAGTAGTATAATGGGTACACCTCATGTCAAAATGATTGACAGCTGTCAGAGATAAGGATCGACCAATCAGCGTTCACTTCCGGGTTAAGCCCCGCCCATTGTCCCACCTTAGTATCCGCCCACGGCCCCGCCCCCACCCATGGCCCCGCCTTAGTCTCCGCCCATGCCCCGCCCCTCCCATAGGAATGAATGGTGGTAGCCCCGCCCATGGCCCCACCCCCCGCCCATGGCCCCACCCCACTCTTCACCTAAGCCCCGCCCCTCCCATAGGAATGAATGGTGGTAGCCCCGCCCACGGCCCTGCCCCCGCCCATGACCCCGCCCCCTCATGTCCCGCCCCGGAAATGCACTTTTTGATGACATCACCGGAAATGGGGGCTTGACCCCGGAAATACGCTTTCTGATGACATCACCGGAAATGGGAGTGCCTGTCCCTACCGGAAATGCGCTTTTCTGATGACATAGGCGGAAATAGGGTTAATGACGCGGCGGAAATGCGCTTTTCTGATGACATAGGCGGAAATAGGGTAAATGACGCGGCGGAAATGCGCTTTTCTGACCACGTAGGCGGAAATAGGGAAACAGACTTAGTCAAAACCCCCCACCCGGAAATGATGTGGCCAGAAAAGAAGCGTCTTTATTTTAACAGTTTTTAGTTAAAAGACAGGGTTTAAGAGCTCACAGATAGAGCAGATCACAAAACAAAAGGCATTCACAAAATCTTTCCTGCTTTTAAAACAGAGTAGGGGCAGAAACAAACGAGAAAAAGTTGCATTTGCTTTTAATACAGTAACACAGTAGGAATTCTGAGCTAATGGTTAATGGGCCAGCTCCCCTATTGTCATGGTAACAGCTGATAAGACCCCTGCAGCACCACTCCCCTGATAAAGCCAAGGGGGAGAGAGATGTGGAGGTGTGTTTAAACATGTCTGAACTTGTCCCGGCCCCCTACTGTTGTCTTAACAATCTGAAGAAAAAAAAAACAAAAGCAGCTGTCACCTAACAGGGCTCTGTTAAAAAGGCAAAGCTATGAAAGAATCTTTATTGAAGCAAATTTATTATGATCCATACGCGGCAGGAAGCTATGGAGGCATTAACCCTCTACTTCAAGCGGCTAAAAAGAGTGATATAACAGTCCGGAGAAAAGATGTGGTGGATTGGGTCACCGGTCAAAACGCATACAATTTACACAGACCGGCTAGAATCCATTTTAAAAGAAATAAAACAATTGTGTCGGAAGTTGACAGACAGTGGCAAAGTGACTTAGTCGACATGTCAGCCTTTGCCCCTTATAACAACGGTTACAAATACATCTTAACGGTAATAGATATCCTGTCAAAATATGCATGGGTCGTTTCTTTAAAAACAAAAACCGGTCATGAAGTTACCGAAGCCTTTGAAACAATATTTAATTTAGGGCGTACACCTGAAAAACTTCAAACAGACAAGGGTAAAGAATTTTTAAATAAGTCTCTGAAGAATTTATTAAAACAAAAAGGTGTTAGCCATTTTGTGACCCATAATGATGTTAAAGCAGCTGTAGTGGAAAGATTTAACAGGACTTACAGCTCATCGGTTCATCCTTCTTGATAAAGCCAAGGGGGAGAGATGTGGAGGTGTGTTTAAACATGTCTGAACCTGTCCCGGTCCCCCACCCCCACCCCCCTGGTGTTGTCATAATGACGTATGTCTTAGATCTTTAACAGCTGTTAACATCAGAAATAAAAAGTTCTCACAGCTGTTAGCAACAGAAATAAAGGTTCTCAAGCCATCAAACAAAATGTCTGTCACGAAGGCTCGTAGATTGAGTTACTTTCTTAAAGATCGTGATTTGGAAAAAGAGGGTTACCCAAAGACCGAAAAACTGTACGAATCAGACAAAGAAAATATGGAGCCCTTTAACACGCAGGTAACTGAAAAAAGGCCTACCAAGAGGCCTCGTAACTTTCTTAAAGACTGTAATGCGGAGAAAGAGGGTTACTCACCGTCTGAAAAACCGATTGACTTGACGGCAGATACCGGGGAGCATACGCACGAATTAACAGATTCTGAAATACAAGAGTTTCCAGATGCTCAAAAGCTATATGATTCAGACACAGAAAATGAAGATGTAGGCTATGAACTACAAGAGGATAATGCTTCAGATATTGAATTTTATGAAGCCGCTGCTGAAGCCGAAGCAACAGACATGTTGGAAAAGCCAGGATCTTTCACGGTAAGAGAGAGAGACACACACGCACTTTTTATTACCAGGGGTCGTTGAAGGGTTTATGAAGCTGTATGTGTTCATGTGTTTTAAAAAGGAAAATTTATTTCTGTATGTTTGTTTTTTTTTGTAGGGAAGTGGCGGATCTTCACGATCACAGAAACCTGTGGACAAGGTGTACATGCCGATGATAAATCTATCATGTTTGTGTTTTTTCTGCTCGTTTCAAAGAGAACCGGCGGTGAATGTGCGTAAACCTGAAGATTCTTGTGATTATGGACTGTGGACCGGCATAGGCCTTTCCAAAACACCAATAGAACTTAAATCAGTTATAAAGGTCATTGTATACTGCATTCTATGTTCATTAGTTTTTATTGAATATTATAAGAAATTTACAGAAAGCAGTTCAAACACACAAAATCTGAATAAGACACAGTGGTGTAGAAAAAGTCTATGTCTACAATCATTTACATACAACCAGATTAATAAAAAGAATCCAGGGTATTTGTAACTGCTAATAGAAGATATATGAAAGGCAGAAAAGCAGAGAAAGTGAAATAAGAGAGAGGGAAAGAAAGAGGGAGAAAAAGAAAAAGAGAGAGATAGATAGATAGAGAGGCAGAAGTGTCTACTGGTTAGAATGAACATATGAATCTAAGAATGACCAAGGTGATTTATTTCGCACCATGTTTCTGGAGAGTCGAGAAATCATGTTTTTCTCATATGCATAAGATTCAAATTTGTGATACATGCTCAGAGAGTTCCACCAAAAGGTGTAGTCAAGTAGCGAGGATAATTTCCAATTTTTTAGAATATGCATAAGAGCTGTTACAAACATGGCATCAATGAGTTTAGGTGGGCAGTTTGTTTGTGCGAAACAAGGGTGTTGAGAACGAAGAATTACAATGTCCATGGAAATCTCTTCTGAACACTTAGTAATAGATTTTATAGTGTCCCAAATACGAATCCAGAAGGAGTGAACTATAGTGCAATGAAAAAGCATGTGATCAAGAGTTCCAGACTCTTTCAAACAATTCCAGCAGTTGGAGTCTTGTTTTAGCTTCGCTTTCCACATGCGAAATGGGGTCCATACTGCATTCCGCATAACGAAGAACATTGATTGCGAGACTCTGGAAGATAGAAGAGGACGGTTTGTAGAGGACCAGAAAAGTTCCCAATCTATATCAGAAAGCGTAGTCTGCAGAATCGATTCCCATTGGTTCATTGATTGAGGTGAAAAGGTGAAAGAGTGATCCCTTAGAATACTATAAAAAAGAGATATCGCTTTACCCTTCATTAAGGCCAGAGTAGACCAGTGGTGAACAGTGTGGATAGAGGTCATAAAGTCAGGGCGTATATGTACCTTAGACAGTATTCCAGTAAGCATGAGCCATTGGGAATGTATAGAGGATGGAAGTGAATATGCAGAACAAAAAATATCAAAAGGAACGAATGAGGTGGAGGAGATTAATTGATGAGCAAACTCGACACCCGCCCGTTGCCACCTCTTCCATGAAAGGGATCTACCTTTATTTTGAATTTTAGGGTTATTCCAAAGGGACATGAGTGGGCTTTCGCTAACAGAGATCTTAGAAGATAAAAAGCATGCTGCGTTGCACTCAACAAGGAATACTTTCTCAAGTGTCTAGGTATTGACACTGTAAGGAAGCAGGAAACGTGCAGTGGTGCACTTAAAAAGCGTTCCATTTCAAACCATGCTGGTTGATCCTGAGGATTAGAATCAACGATCCAATAAACTCCATATTTGGCTAAAGATGCGATATAATAATAATAAAAATCTGGTAGATTTAATCCGCCATTAATCTTAGAGGCCTTCAGCTTGGCGAGAGCAATACGGGGTTTTTTCTTGTTCCAAATAAATTCAGAGATTTTCATATTGAGCCAATGGAATAATTTTTTCTGGCATAGGAGGGGAAGCATGGAAAGGGTGTAATTAATTTGCGGGGCTAAAGTCATTTTAATGGAGGCTATTCTGCCCCACCATGATAAATAAAGCCGTTGCTGCTTGGGGACAGCCCTCTCAACCCCGGACCAACCCGACAGGACATCTCCCGCAGCGGCTGCCTGCCCTGCTTTAGCCAGCCGAGCCGACGCTGCTCTCACTGCTGGGCCGGGCGTGCGAGCTTGCTCCGCCCCCCAGCCCAGCCCGTGCCGGGAAACTTTGAATTCAACGGCTCGAGCGGAGGAGCGGAGAAGCCATCTTACAGCCGTTGCTGCTTGGGGACAGCCCTCTCAACCCCGGACCAACCCGACAGGACATCTCCTGCAGCGGCTGCCTGCCCTGCTTTAGCCAGCCGAGCCGACGCTGCTCTCACTGCTGGGCCGGGCGTGCGAGCTTGCTCCGCCCCCCAGCCCAGCCCGTGCCGGGAAACTTTGAATTCAACGGCTCGAGCGGAGGAGCGGAGAAGCCATCTTACAGCCGTTGCTGCTTGGGGACAGCCCTCTCAACCCCGGACCAACCCGACAGGACATCTCCCGCAGCGGCTGCCTGCCCTGCTTTAGCCAGCCGAGCCGACGCTGCTCTCACTGCTGGGCCGGGCGTGGGAGCTTGCTCCGCCCCCCAGCCCGTGCCGGGAAACTTTGAATTCAACGGCTCGAGCGGAGGAGCGGAGAAGCCATCTTACAGCCGTTGCTGCTTGGGGACAGCCCTTTCAACCCCGGACCAACCCGACAGGACATCTCCCGCAGCGGCTGCCTGCCCTGCTTTAGCCAGCCGAGCCGACGCTGCTCTCACTGCTGGGCCGGGCGTGCGAGCTTGCTCCGCCCCCCAGCCCGTGCCGGGAAACTTTGAATTCAACGGCTCAACGGCGCAGCCGTTCGGCGCGCCGGCTAAGGCGCACGGCAAAGGCGCGTGCGCCTTAGCTCGCGCCTTTGCGAAGCGACTGAGTGAAGCACAAACAGTCCAACTTATAATTCAACCGCAATAACTGATTCTTTAAGACTTCATAACAAACGTGGAAACCTCCTACAAATAACAAATTAACCGCCTCAATCTAAACCAACATCATTAAGAGGCGTGGCTTGACTACCGCGAGGACCACAAACATGAAATAACTACTCCTCCTCACCCACACTCAAAACTGATTAAAAAGTGCTTATTTTTGAATAAAAAAAAAAAAAAATAAAATAAAAAACTTTGCGATTTCGCCAAAATATAACTTCATGAGTCCCTATGTCGCCTACAAAATCGACAAAAAACGAAACTGCTCCACCTACATCGATCGGAGGGAAGAAGCTGAAATCTGATCTGAACACGCCAGAGAAAATGGCGCCGAAGAATGATGAGGCTTCACTTGACTTGCTCCTGAAAGAAATAAGATCAAATCGGAGCATAATTCAAGAGCAGGTTGATGAAATCAAACTTTTAAGAAGTGAGATTGAGGCAATTAATTCCCAATTTGTAGATGCCCGACATCGTTTGGACGTCCTAGAGGAAAAAACATCTGTCATATCTTCACTACAAGAAACGGTAACTAAACATGATAAACTGATTACCACTTTACAAAGAGACTATGAAGATCTTTCTAATCGCAGCAGAAGATCCAACTTAAGAATTATTGGGATACCTGAATCATCAGAGGGCTCTGATATGGTTGCCTTTCTGTCTGCTTTCCTGCCTGCTACCCTGGGTCTTGTCTTCTCACCTCCGTTGGAAATAGAGCGTGCTCACCGAGTGCCGTCGTCTCTCTACACATGCATCTTCTCCCAGGCCTATTGTGGCTAAACTCCTCAGATTTCAGCACACATTACAGATCCTCACAACAGCAAAATCTAAACCTCAGCTACTACATCAAGGCAGGAAATTTTTCATTGTTCCAGATCTGGCTAAAACCACAGCCTTGAAGAGAAAGGCTTTTCTCTCTCACCGACAGGAGCTCAAAGACATTGGAGCCAAATACGGTCTTATGTATCCTGCCAGGATGAAAGTTACCTACAATAACCGCACTACGTCTTACACTGATCCTGAGGAGCTGGCTGCATTCCTGGACTCTCTGAAAATACGCTGACATGCTGAGCTACTGATGTCTATGCTTGCATCTGGTTCCTGCTGTTAACGTTTTCTGCTGTTAAGGTTTTCTGCTGTTATAGCTTGCTAATACATGACTGTACAATTTATTGCTTTGTGTGAATAAGCACACCACTTTCATGTTTCTCAAATTGAGTGAGTGTGGAATAATGTTAGCTGTTCCGTATGTGTTACTTCTCCGTGCTCACAGGAGCACCCTTAAACTGTTTTATCCCACGCTTGATAGTTTGGTCTTTCTTTTTTCTGACCTTGTATTATGCTATCACTGCTAATCTATTTGCTCTTTCTCTTAAGCTTTCTTTATTTCTACTTTCTGGCAGAAGTGTCTGCTTGATATTCTGGTTGTGTCATTTGCTTTTTTCTCATAAAGGTGATATCTACTATATCCTACCACCACATATAACAGATTATGGCTGACTTACATATCCTTTCTTTTAACGTGAATGGTTTGAACCATCCTATTAAAAGGAAGAAGATAGCCAACTATGTGACTAATAAACATCCTGATGTGATTTATTTACAGGAGACCCACCTCCCGCCCGCTGCCTCCTTGAAATTTAAGTTGAAGGGATATTCCACTCATTTATATTCCCCTGCAACTCAGAGGAAGAAAAATGGGATATCAATACTTATCAGTGACAAGCTATCCCCAATTATTCATTCTGTTAAAACAGACTCTGACGGAAGGTGGTGTCTGGTTCATGTTGCGTTGCACTCAATAGATTTTGTGTTCCTTAATATTTACGCTCCTGTTTTGGACCATCCGGACTTTTTCAAAGATCTTCAGCTGGCGTTAGTTGAATATGGTTCTTGCTCTCTGATATTAGGAGGTGACTTCAACCAAATTCAGGACATTTATATAGATCGATCATCATCTTGCAGACCCTCAAAGTCCAAATCTTTCTCAGCCCTACATGCTTTAATGGAAGCCTTCTCCCTTGTAGATTCTTGGCGTTTACTGCACCCGAAAGATAGAGAGTACTCTCACTTTTCATCACCACACAACACTTACTCAAGAATTGATTTCTTTCTTCTTTCCCCCTCACTCATTCAAGACGTAACAAATACTATCATACATCCAATATCTCTTACAGATCACGCAGCCATTTCCTTGCACTTAACTATTTCTGCCCCACGCAAAGAATCTCCCTCTTGGCGACTTAATAATGCCTTACTTTTAGATGATGCAATAGTGGACAAAATCAAATCTTTTACCACAGAATTTTTTGAAATTAACACCAAAGATTCAGAAACCTGTCCTGCTATTGTTTGGGAAGCTTACAAAGCCTCTCTCAGAGGTGAATTGATTAAACTTGCTTCCTGGAAAAAAAACCAATCCATACAAAAAGAAAAAGAATTGGAAATCTCTATCAAAAACTTAGAACTACAACATATGTCCACTCATTTGCATGATCCATCCATGTTCCAACGAATTCAAAATCTTAAATATGAATATAATACTCTGCTTTCCCACACGGCCCGACGTGACATTTTCATTTCCTCCTCCGGTCACTATATGGGAGATAATCTTATGGGTCGCCCTTTAGCTAGGTATCTTAAAACTAAATCAAAACGTTTACACATCTCAGCTGTTCAAGACTCATCAGGACAATTAGCTAGAACCAGATCTCTGATTTCTTCCCAATTTGAAAAATTTTATACTACTCTATATCAATCTGAGCTATCAGCCCCTGAATCGGACATAGATTCTTTCCTCGCCTCTTTAATTCATCCGACTGTATCGGAATCTATAAAAACAAAACTGGACGCTCCCATCACCACGTCTGAGATTGAAACTACTATATCCTCCTTACCCACTGGGAAAGCCCCAGGTCCGGATGGCTTTACTAATGAGTTCTTCATAATTTTCCGAGCTCTCTTGGCGCCTCAACTCCTCACGTATTATGATTTTCTCCACTCCACTCCGGATAAACAATTTAATTTCACTGAGGCCACTATTGTAGTTATTCCTAAACCAGAACGCGATGCTACTTTGGTTAAAAATTTCCGTCCTATCTCTCTCCTTAATTTGGATTACAAAATTATGGCAAAACTACTCGCATTAAGACTCACCACAGTGATCCCAATCCTTGTACACAAAGATCAAACAGGATTCATCAAACAAAGATACATAGGAGATAATTTACGCTTATTTCACCATATCAATGCTCACGCCAAAACACTGTCAGATCCTGTGATTGGTCTAGCCATTGATGCTGAGAAAGCCTTCGACCGAGTGGAGTGGCCATTCTTATTCCAAGTACTGAAATGGTTCAATTTTGGTCCTTTCTTCACAGACTGGATAGAAACACTATATAGACAACCCACAGCTCGTATTCTGATTAACAACTCTCACTCCAACAAATTCCCCCTTCATAGAGGCACCCATCAAGGCTGTCCCCTTTCACCATTGTTAGCGTTGGAACCTCTCCTGTCAGCTATCCGACAATGTCCCCTAATTAAGGGTATCCCCTCGTCCAGTCGAGACATTAAATTAGCAGCCTATGCTGACGATGTCCTTCTCTTTCTCAGAGATCCTCTTGTTTCCCTGCCTCATCTTATTAACATTGTCTCTCAATACTCTCAACTTTCTGGATATTCTGTTAATTGGGAGAAATCAGAAATCTTTCCTCTCAATGACCACATCTCCTCCTCAGATCTGGCTCAATTTCCTTTTTCATGGTCACAGGGAGCTGTGAAATATTTAGGGGTCCTAATTCATAAAGATCCAGTACACGCACAGGATCTGAACATGTATACTGCATTCTAAATAAATGTCTGCAAGGCGTGAAGGATGAAGATTGTGGAGCCTGCTTAATACGTGCTGGGGGGCAAAAACACCACGATTGCTTGATATGGGGACATAAGGAAATACAGCAGAAACTCAAAAAAACTTGTGACATGCTATGCCTAGGACGTGTGGTAAATGTAGTCACATTTGTAGGCTATAAAATGAAAATATTGATGCTTTGTAATGAAAGCATTAATATAATCATTGATTTAATCAGAGATATTAAATCCTCTATAAATGGGTCACGGCTACTCAACAGATTGGTCAATGTCATGAGAGATGGTACATATGTAGAGATTGTAAATGATTTAATCTGTGACACCGATTATAAATCATTCTTCAAAAGAAATGCTTTTTAAAACATGTTTTGTTTTTTATTCTCGGGATTGTGGGAAATACAATGTGTAATGGTATGTTTGTTTGTATAAAAGTTTAAACATTTTATTGTTGTAAAATAAAGATTTTCTTAAAAATTATAAAATGTGTGGTGTGTTTTAGAAATGTATTATCAACCCAAACTAAAACAATAGAAGGTGTGACAGGTTATAAGGAACTAGGTTCTAGACACGTAGGGGTCATTTTGGTATCTAAATTGACTAACCAAGACAAACAAGCTCTATCAGAGGTCTTAGACATACAATAAAGCCTTTGTGAATGGATAACCTCTATAGAGGGGGTTGTAAGTGTATAAAATAAACTATGAGAAGACCAGCAAGCATTCTGGTTTTTGTGGGTGCTACGCCGGGCCCCGGATACATCAACTGCTAACATGGTGAGTAGAAAAGGGGCTTTTATTTTTGGTTTTAGGGATATCATTTTTTCTTTCTCTGAATCTATCATTGCATTTAAAAACAGGAACGGGGATCTGATGGTAGAAATAAACTATCTCTTACCAGAAAAAGACAACAGATATTAAACAGTAAGTGACAAATGTATTATATGGCACATATGTTGGTTTTTAAAAACAGCATCTACAAAACATTCTTTTTTCGTTATGATTAGACCAAGAAACGGCTGGAGAGCCGACACCTTCTACATCGACAAGTTCTAACCAACAACCGGCTCCTTACCGGAAGCCAAAAGATAAACGAAATAGTAGGTATCCTGGTTTTGTAAGGAGACTAGGGTTAAAAGAAAATGTCATTACTTTTATAATGGTTGATCAAGAAAATATTAGACAGTCAGATCCTCAAGGGTGGGGAAAAAGTATTAACGGTTATGCTATGTTATAAATTGTAGATCGGGAAAATGTTAGAAAGTCGCAAGCAGATATCATGAACCTGACGGAAAAGTATAACAGGAAAAGATCGCATAGTAAAAGCTTCTTACACGGGGAACCAGAGCCCAAAGCTGCTTACAGGAAACCAAAAGATAAACGAAATAGTAAGTATTCTGATTTTGTAAGGAGACTCGTGTAAAAGAAAATGTCATTACTTTTATAATGGTTGATGGGGAAAAAGTATTAACGGTTATGCTATGTTATAAATTGTAGATCGGGAAAATGTTAGAAAGTCACAAGCAGACACCGTGAAGCCGACAGAAAAGTTTAACAGCACAGAAGCACAGCCGGACAGCACAGAAGAAGGAGAATGTTATGAAGTTGATAATTATTCCGATAGCAGCAAAGTGTCAGAGGATGGTTCAAATAAGGGTGCATTAGGTCCTTCTGAAGATTCAGAACCAATCAACTATGTCCAATTTGTGAAAAGATAGGATCATAAACTGGACAAGTTTCATGGTGTGCTTTATTCAGAAGAATTTCGTTTCATTAATTTAGACAGGATAACAGAATTAAGTGATGCTCAAAATGCTATACGCCAAGGCATCCAACATATCCTGGACGATGTTAGCAGCAGAGTATCGCCCGGTGACTACGTACAAGTGCACCTACATTCGTCACTTTTTCACAACTCCTTGTTTTCTGGTAAATTAAATCCCGAATCGCTAGATGCTGATGATTTGACCAGGTTGCTAAACTCCTTCAAAGTCACAGAGAAATACAGGTCTGTGATTTATTCCGTGTTGTTGTACTTGTAATAAGAAACAAGGGTGATGGGGGTCGTAGGGTGTTAAAATCTATACTGTTTAGCCAGATTTTGCAGAAAAAAAGGATGTATTTAATAGATTTGAATAACACAGGCAATAACCTGTGTTTTGCCGGTAGCCTTACAGCCCTTATATCCCCCGTAAAACTCACAGATGCTGAACTGTTAATAGGTGCTGAAAAGCTACATAATGATTTGGGGTGGTCGGTACATAAAAAAGTCATGCTCGATGATGTAGCAACCATAGAACAACATTTAAAGATAAATATAAGAGCTGTGTTTTATACAAACTCGTGGTGTTGCTTTAAAACATCAGACCAGCCCATTTATCCAAAAACGGTTTTCTTATTGCTACATGACGATCATTTCTACGGCATAACCGATGTCAAAAAATTCTATGGGGAGCGTAATTTCTGTACTTTTTGCCAGAAGCCCTATAGTCACGACCACTCCTGTACATTATGGTGCCGTCTTTGTTCGACACAGACATGTTTGAACAATGACGGTATACAGCAGAGGTGTCCTAACTGCAAGATGTGTTGTCGCTATAAAGACTGTTTAGATAGACATACGCAGCTGGCGCAGAAAAAAGAAGTGGAGTGTTTATCTAAAACACTGTGTCTGAAATGTGAGTCCTATGTGAACGAAAAACATAAATGTAAGGGTAGGATGTGTAAGCTATGCCGTGAACCCTTAAGCGGTGATAACATACACTTATGTTTTATGACACCCATCGATAAACTCAAAACATCTGAAAAGTATATTATTTACGATTGCGAATGTATGCAGGAAACAGGCTGGCACATTCCTAATTACATATATGCCGAGGACTTGTACGAAACAAGAAAATGGGAATTCAAGGGTCTAGAGTGTATTTTTGCTTTTATACAGGTTTTTTGTGACAAAAAATTTAAAGACTATACCTTCATAGCCCATAATGCCAAAGGCTATGACGGGTATTTTGTTCTTAGCCAACTGTTAAAGGAAAAGATGGACACAGATCTGTTGGTTCAAGGTGGTAAGCTTTTACAAATCACGGTAGAACCTTTAGCTATTCGTTTCATAGACTCTCTAAATTTCCTACCTATGAAACTTAGCAAACTTCCAAAGGCCTTAGGTTTTCCAGGCTGTAAGGGTTATTTCCCGCATTTTTTTAATACTCAGGAAAATCAAAACTATGTGGGGTGTATGCCGGATAAGGAGCATTATGGTGTGAGAAACATGATGCCTGAAGAAAAAGAGGAATTTTTAAATTGGTACAAGGACAACCAGCACAAGACGTTTGATTTGCAAAAAGAGTTGGCTTATTACTGTCAACAGGATGTTGCTATTTTGCGACAGGCATGTGTTCTCTACAGAGCAGAAATCATGAAAATGACACAGAAAGATGTGGTTGTAGAACGTGAGGGTACTTCAGAAATTCTAATGAATTGTTTAGACCCTTTCCAATATATAACCCTAGCCTCTGTATGTATGGCCATGTTCAGATTTATGTTTTTAGAACCCAAGACCGTGGCGCTCATCCCCCCGGATAACTATCACAGACACAAAAAGAGATATTCATTCCCCTCTATTCAATGGTTGCTGTATCAAGAGGCTGCACAAAATATACAGATCATGCATGCTCTGAACGGTGGTGAAAGAAAGGTGGGGTCTTATTTTCTTGACGGTTACGCTGTCATTGATGGGGTAGAAACAGCTTTTGAATTTAATAGTTGCTTTTATCACGGCTGTCCGGTCTGTTATAATGATAAAGACCAGAATCCTGTAGCAGCCATGACCTATGGCTCTCTTTATTACAAAAAGCAGCTAAAGACAGCCTACCTGGAAAGCCTGGGCTTCAAGGTCGTAAGTCTATGGGAGCATGAGTGGAAGCGGATGGTCAAAGAAAATGATAGGGGCTGTGCAGACTTCCTGGCTAGCGCTGCATTACCACAACCCTTGGCCCCACGAGATACCCTTTTTGGGGGTAGAACAAATGCTGTTTCTCTGTACTATAAAACAAAACCTGAGGAAAAAATACACTATTACGATTTTACCAGCCTATACCCATTTGTCAATAAAACAAAGGAATATCCAACAGGCCATCCGCAAATCATTTATGACAATTTTGGTCCACCCACAAATTACTTTGGTTTTATAAAAGCAAAAGTATATCCTCCAAGAAAGCTCTTTTTCCCGGTGTTACCTGTCAGGGTGGGGGGTAAACTTATGTTTCCTTTGTGCCGTACGTGTGCCGACGCACGGCAACAGGAAACGTGTGCCCATACGGATGAGGAGAGAGCTTTCGTGGGGACTTGGTGCACGGTGGAGATGGATGTTGCCATTGCAAAAGGTTATGTGGTTGTTGAAATCTATGAAATCTGGCATTTCGAGCAAAAATCTGACAGTCTCTTTTCTGAATACATCAAAATACACCTCCGTCAAAAACAAGAGGCTTCTGACTACCCCCGGTGGTGCAATGATACAGAAAAACAAAACATGTACATCTCTGATTTCTATAGAAAAGAAGGTGTACTTTTGCGGGGAGACCATATTCAGTTAAACCCTGCTAAACGCCAAATAGCAAAACTTTTCTTAAATTCTCTGTGGGGGAAATTTGGTCAAAGGACAAACCTGCCTACCGTTAGCATTGTCAGAGAGCCTGATGATCTCTTTAAATATCTGTTTTCCCCTGAATTTGAGGTTTCATCGTGTGACTTTATCGATGATGAAACAGCCTGCGTGTCTTGGAAGCACTCAAAAGACCGCACTACTTTGCCCGGTAACACTAATGTTTTCATAGCCTGTTTTACAACAGCCTATGCGCGTTTAGAGTTGTACAAACTTCTAGACAATCTACAAGAACATTGTCTGTACCACGATACAGATTCTGTGATATTTGTGAGCCGCGAAGGTGACTGGAACCCCCCTCTGGGCGATTATTTAGGGGAGCTCACCAGTGAGATACCTGCAGATGAACATATAACAGAGTATGTATCAGCTGGTCCTAAAACATACGGTTACAAACTGACAAGTGGAAAGACCTGTATGAAAGTGAAAGGGATAACGTTAAATGTAGAAAACAGCCAGAAAATCAATTTTACTAGTTTAAAAGATCTAGTTTTTGACTACAAACCGGGTGCAGAGGGTTTACCCCAGAAAAAGATAGGGGTGCAACAAACCGGTATTATAAGAAACAAAAAGAGGTGGGCTATAGAGACCGGTGTGATTAAAAAAACACAGCAAGTTGTGTATGACAAAAGAGTGAAGGAGGAGGATGGGTTCAGCACACTACCCTACGGATACTAGAACGGTGGATGCCCGCTGGTCGCACCCTTTCTCTTGTATATTAGCAGGACCGTCCAAAAACTGTTAGAACACGCTGGCCATGTATTGTCTGTCATGCCTGACAATATTGTTTGGTGTTATAGTTGTTGGCAGCCTTTGTATAAAGAAATGTTAAATAAATATCCTTTTATTACTTTTACGGACATTTTGCCTGATACTTTTAACGATGACCGAATGTTTCCACCCCATAAAGTAAACTTGGTTATTATAGATGATCTAATGGATTCTGCCTGTAAAAGCGGCGAAATAGAGAATGCCTTTACTAAGTACGTACATCACAGAAACCTGAGCATCATATATATAGTTCAGAATGTTTTCTGCCAGGGTAAAACAAGCCGGACTATAACTTTAAACACCAAATACATGGTTCTCTTTAAGAATCCTAGAGATAAGTTACAGGTAGCCATTCTAGCTAGGCAGATGTACCCTGGAAAATCACAATTCTTTTTAGAAGCCTTCGAGGATGCCACCAGAAAGCCGTACGGCTATCTCTGTGTGGACTTAAATACCACAACGCCTGAGGCTTACAGATTGAGAACGGATATTTTCCCGCCAGACTGGACAACGGTATATTGTGTAAAACCACAATCAACCCGTAAAAGGCTGTGAATACATAACCAGACCCCTTCATATACGCTGGGGCGTGTCTCAGGTAACATGTCTAGCCGTGTAAAGAGAAACCTGCCCCTTTTAAAACTTTTAGTCCAAGCCTCGCCGCAGCACAGAAAAGCTATCCTGAATACAGCCTCTGATGATTTGGTGGCTGCTATAGCTGAAATCGCTCTCAACACCCTAAAAGGTAACATCCCGCTTTCACAAAACCAGATAAAGGTTTTAAAAGGGAAGCGTCACGCCATAAAAAGACTGTGTGATAAAAGATTAACCCTTAAGAAAAAAAAGAAGCAATTGGTGAAACAATCGGGCGGATTTATAGGGCCCTTGTTAAGTTTTGCTATACCGTTGATAACGGGTCTTCTGACAAACCGCTGATGCATCACGCTGAAAAAATGTACCTGGTCCCTAGTCAACAACTCGAGCGCTTGAGAAACCCCATAGACCGGGAAGAAAATATTAGAACCTCAACCATACTTAGGTTAGACGAGGAAATGAAAAACATACTGCAGAGCCCTGGTATGTCCGACCATGAAAAAGTTAAACGTTATTCAGAAGTGTTACAACGTTATCTCGTGTTGAACAGACAAAGGGATATGGAAAAAGAAAAGCTAAATATGTATCTACAGGGACCGGTTGATGCTTCAACAACCCCCGCTCCAGAAAATAGTATACCACCCGACTCTGTGGTTCAAGAAGTGTTAAACAGCATCAATACGCGCTATAGGAAAAATGCCGAAGTCCTGCTTAACAAACTGTCAAAAAACAAAAGTGTTGCATCCTGGGTGGGAGATGGTACATTTGTATACCAAGGAACACCTATCAGTGGTTCTAACCTGCTCGACCTCGTTCGCAGTGTTACGCAGACCCATGCTCTTTCAGAGCAAAGAAAGCCCCTAGGCTGGGGGGAGTTCATGCAAACCTTAGCTCAATTAAATATGCCTTCCTCGGTTGTAGGTAACGCAGCCAACAGAGAGGTACTGTTACGCCTCAAGGAGAGCCCAGCTATGAAGGTTCCTGAACTATATACAAAACCTGCCAAGACCAAAGAACTCCTTCCTCATAAAAGACGTAAATTATTACCCAGTTACCGGTGGTTGAGTGTATAAAAACATATCTTCAATAAAATAATGCTTTTTAAAAATGAAAATAAAAGACTGCAGACATTTTGATTTTAAGGTTTACTTTTTTTTTTTTTTTTTTTATTTAGAAACAGCATGACATTCATGGTAGGAAACACAGCCCTGGGGTGTATGAAATGTGTTTTGAAAAGGTCTACACAAGACTTGTTTTTTATTTTTTACAAATTTCAGTACCATTTCATCATTTTGCATTAAATCTTCAGAATACATTTCTAAAATATTTTCAAAAGGTTGCCCTTTACAGCGATGATGTAAAAAAAACACACAGTGATAGCCACAGGCCTCAGACAGCGGGTGCTGTAACTGTCTATTATGATATAATACAGCTTTACAGTGTTTATTGAAAAAGTTCATAATGCTGTTAGGAAAGAATAAACTATCCGGTGGTTGTCCGTAAGAATCAAAAAATTCTCCTGTCCCATCCCCGGTCACATAGAGGGCCAACCAGTGTTCACCTGGTAGGTTGTGTGGGTGTGTGTTCACGACAATTCCCACAGGTCTCCTTGGTATTTCTAATCCTGTTAACCAGTCACTGGGCAGTACATCTAAAAAAGATTCTGCAACACAGGAGTCCTTCTTTAAAACACGGAAGATCTGTACGGTGTTCATGTTCAAGAATGGTCAAAAAGAACATTCCTTCTATGATTAACTTCTATCACGTTGTCGAAAACCCCATACACAATCATGTTCACAGTGTGTGGTAAAGCTCTGGCAAAACGTATTTCAGCCCGCAGGTTACCGGTTTTGATCAGCGAGTAGTGGTCAGCGCACTCCTGGTCCGGCGATAGGTCAAAGGCTAGCAGCATATAACCTTTGTAAAACTCCTGACGGTCAACCAGGAGGGCGTTGTCTTTCAGGTGTTTTCCGGTCGCTTGAATAAGCTGAATATATTCTCTCACACAATTTCCATTTTCAAAGTCAGGTTGTAGAGGTTTTCCGGGTACTTGTTCACCATCTACATACAGAGCTGCAAAATTAATATCGTAATGTTTAAAATTGAAAGGGTTTTTAGCGTAATTACCACTGAAAGCGTCGTTATCCACAAAACCCAACACGATGAGCTTTGATAACTGCCCCAAAAAGAGATTTTCCTGATTAGTCACACGGGCGCCGGCCGGTATGCTAAACACCTTCAACCCCACACGGTCTATCGCATACTTGGCGTTAGCTTTCAGTAGAGCTTCAGCATGTCCCAAGCGCACTCCAGGGGCCAAAAAATAAAAAACAAGTCTTGTGTAGACCTTTTCAAAACCCATTTCATACACCCCAGGGCTGTGTTTCCTACCATGAATGTCATGCTGTTTCTAAATAAAAAAAAAAAAAAAAAAAAGTAAACCTTAAAATCAAAATGTCTGCAGTCTTTTATTTTCATTTTTAAAAAACATTATTTTATTGAACTCTCTTTACAAAGAGGGCAGCGTTTAAGATAAGGAGTTTATAATTTTGGTCAGCATCACCGCTCATTAAACAGAAAGAGTTTTTGTTACGTGACAGTTTTATTTTAAGATCTACGCCGTTGATGAGTAGCTTTTCTTGAAAAAATAGATCGCTGTGTAAATGTCCCAACAGTTCCACCTTGTGGCTAGATGCTGTAAAGTGAGCCCTTTCGGTAAAACCCACATTACGTGCACCTATATCTCTAACGTCGTGATGTTCGGCTGTATCCTTATAAAACAGGCCGCTTGTGAACTGTGATTTGAGGGCTCCTTCACCGTAATTGAGGATCAGCTCTATGAGGGCTCTGTAGGGGTAACAGTTATTACTCTGACTAATCAGCTGGTCTCCCAGGGTAACATCCAACTGGCTAAAAATAGATGCAATCGGGTAGTTTACCAAGGCTACTTTGGCGGCTGCGTCAATGTCTGAACCGTCTTCTTTCACAATTTTACAGGTCAGATGCAGGAGAGTGTTGTTTAAATCAATGTAGTCTTCACCGTGCCCCGCTATGTAGAAGTCCAAAGGTGCTGTTTCCGATAAAGCTGATAATGGTGGTATTTCCACATAGATGCTTTTTTCGATACTGGTTTGGGTTGGGGATAGCTCAAACAGATCTAGTTCTGATTTAACGCATTATTCAGAGCCGTTGTGTACAAAAGCCATGTTTTTTTAGAATATATCACGTTTCGTAGAACGGGTCCTTCTCTTCTTGGATCCGCTGGATAGCTTCTGTGATTTGTTACCTTGAGGTTTCTTTCTTTTAAAAGGTTTTGGAGGTCCTTGCAGAATCTCTTGAGGGTGGGTCCTCTTTCTTTTAACAGCCCGTCTAACCACAGCCAGTCCCGACCCCGCCTGCTCTGCGGAATGGTTTATTTTATTTAGAACGGTTGTTGCGACATGGCCCATGACATCTTTAGCTATGTTTTTTGCGGCTCCTTTCACATGTGGTTTAATAATTTCAAAACCCCTTCTCAAAAGCGGTATTGCTTTTCTAAAGAGACTACGAAATACGCCACCTACACCGGCACCGTACATGACAGGGGCTCCGTGATATCCTGAAAGTCCATAACCGGCTTGTGCTGTGTAATAATTTTTGTATGCTTTGGGGTCTCCGTAATCTTTAGACACCAACATTTTAAAACACTACCGTCTTCCTGGGTCGCAAGTGAAGCTTAAGGATCACCTTCCCATAACGAAATGAGACGTTCCTGTTCTGATCCGTCTTTATTTCAAATGTGATGGTATCGATGTGCTGCTTGTTCACAGGTACATAGTGCGGTTTATCGTACGTGAGGGTGATAAACTTATCCACTGGCCCTAGAACTGGAACACAGCGCAACAGTTGTACAAAATGGTCACCTACTAACTGGTGCTCTACAATATCGGTGTACACGTAGAGGGTATTAAAGCCGGCCTCTATATTTGCTGGGAAAAGAGAAAGCCTTGTATTAACATTAGCCTTTACCCCCAAAATGGTTGCCAAATCACCCCTTGCAGAAATAACAGACTTATCCTCTGATTTTACATGAATTCTTCGCGTATTGGGGTCATATATGATTCTCGGCGGTCTCTCAGACTCATAGGCGCTTCTAATGTCATGATTCATGGTTTCCAATAACTTCCCCATGGTCGCATAATATCCACTCTTGATTATAAATTGGCGTACATTTCCTTCTGCAGAGGTGACAACGTACTTTATGTCTTCCTTAATATTTTCCCAAGTATGTGGGTATTGTATTTCCACCAGCCCCGCTTCCCACGGACCCTGTAATTCCAAAGGCCTAGCTATTTGTATGGTGAAATTAGAGCTGGTATTACGGGGAAACATAGCTGCCGAAGCATTGCTAGGCAATGTGATATAAAAGCCACCGTCATTCATTTTGTTTTTTTCTCTCTCTGTGCTGCTTCAAAAGACAAAATCAGATGTCTTGAATCTCTGAGGCCTTCACCCAACTGTTAAATTTATCAGGCCACCCTTTCCATTTCACGAGACAAATTTTGTTCTTACCCCCTCCTTTTACCTTTAGAACCTTTTCGATATGGTATATTCTGTCCTCTAGTGGCTTGACTTTTAGTAATTCTTCAGGATAAAAAGAACCTTGTATAGCTTCGCTATCGTAATCCTGTATCTTGTATATTGTTCTCTGACCCCTGTTTAAAACATCTTTTATTATAAATATTTCATCCGTCCATGTTTGTTCGTAACCTTTCTGAAATCTTCCTTTAAGTTTTGATAACCTTACATGGTCTCCTTTCATTAAGAGATCCTTGGTGGGATCGCATTTGATGTTACTGCCGTAGACTGTTTTCCAAATCTGCAAAGAGTTTGAGGGTGTCACATCTACAGGCCTCGCCTGTATCGTTCTGTGAAAACTATAATTATAGCTGTGCACTATAGCCTGTAGGACGTCTTGATAAGTAAAGGTATTATGGGCTGTAAAATATCTCCACATTTTGGATTTTAAAGTCCTGTTAAATCTTTCCACTACAGCTGCTTTAACATCATTATGGGTCACAAAATGGCTAACACCTTTTTGTTTTAATAAATTCTTCAGAGACTTATTTAAAAATTCTTTACCCTTGTCTGTTTGAAGTTTTTCAGGTGTACGCCCTAAATTAAATATTGTTTCAAAGGCTTCGGTAACTTCATGACCAGTTTTTGTTTTTAAAGAAACGACCCATGCATATTTTGACAGGATATCTATTACCGTTAAGATGTATTTGTAACCGTTGTTATAAGGGGCAAAGGCTGACATGTCGACTAAGTCACTTTGCCACTGTCTGTCAACTTCCGACACAATTGTTTTATTTCTTTTAAAATGGATTCTAGCCGGTCTGTGTAAATTGTATGCGTTTTGACCGGTGACCCAATCCACCACATCTTTTCTCCGGACTGTTATATCACTCTTTTTAGCCGCTTGAAGTAGAGGGTTAATGCCTCCATAGCTTCCTGCCGCGTATGGATCATAATAAATTTGCTTCAATAAAGATTCTTTCATAGCTTTGCCTTTTTAACAGAGCCCTGTTAGGTGACAGCTGCTTTTGTTTTTTTTTTTTTTCACATTGTTAAGACAACAGTAGGGGGCCGGGACAAGTTCAGACATGTTTAAACACACCTCCACATCTCTCTCCCCCTTGGCTTTATCAGGGGAGTGGTGCTGCAGGGGTCTTATCAGCTGTTACCATGACAATAGGGGAGCTGGCCCATTAACCATTAGCTCAGAATTCCTACTGAAAAGTGTGTTAAAAGCAAATGCAACTTTTTCTCGTTTGTTTCTGCCCCTACTCTGTTTTAAAAGCAGGAAAGATTTTGTGAATGCCTTTTGTTTTGTGATCTGCTCTATCTGTGAGCTCTTAAACCCTGTCTTTTAACTAAAAACTGTTAAAATAAAGACGCTTCTTTTCTGGCCACATCATTTCCGGGTGGGGATTTTTGACTAAGTCTGTTTCCCTATTTCCGCCTACGTGGTCAGAAAAGCGCATTTCCGCCGCGTCATTTACCCTATTTCCGCCTATGTCATCAGAAAAGCGCATTTCCGCCGCGTCATTAACCCTATTTCCGCCTATGTCATCAGAAAAGCGCATTTCCGGTAGGGACAGGCACTCCCATTTCCGGTGATGTCATCAGAAAGCGTATTTCCGGGGTCAAGCCCCCATTTCCGGTGATGTCATCAAAAAGTGCATTTCCGGGGCGGGACATGAGGGGGCGGGGTCATGGGCGGGGGGGGGCTTGAGGGGTT
The DNA here is from genome assembly GCF_902459505.1 of Geotrypetes seraphini. Taxonomy (NCBI): domain Eukaryota; kingdom Metazoa; phylum Chordata; class Amphibia; order Gymnophiona; family Dermophiidae; genus Geotrypetes; species Geotrypetes seraphini. The sequence goes on along the minus strand of NC_047087.1, from coordinate 152,371,675 downwards.
GGGTCAGGGGCAGGGGCGGGGCTTGAGAGGTGGGGCCATGGGTGTGGGGTGGGGCCGTGGGCGGGGCTACCACCATTCATTCCTATGGGAGGGGTGGGGCTTAGGTGAAGAGTGGGGTGGGGCCATGGGCGGGGTGGGTGGGGCCATGGGCGGGGCTACCACCATTCATTCCTATGGGAAGGGCGGGGCATGGGCGGAGACTAAGGCGGGGCCATGGGTGGGGGGCAGGGCCATGGGCGGAGACTAAGGCAGGACAATGGGCGGGGCTTAACCCGGAAGTGAGCGCTGATTGGTCGATCCTTATCTCTGACAGCTGTCAATCTTTTTGACATGAGGTGTACCCATTATACTACTCAGGTCCTCGTAAGAGGGACGGCACTTCAAAGAGACTATCATTCCGCCTATCATCTTCAGAAGAAGCGGATTTTTCTCAAGGCTCATTCCACTCGGGGTCTTGGGCTGTCTTCTCTGGTGCCTCCAGGGGATATCTGTAAGTCCACGGTTTGGTCTTCTCTGCATTCATTTGTGCGACGCTACTGTGTGTCCAGGTGAATCAGGACACGGTGTTTGGTGAGCGTGTTCTGGTGGCGGCCCTCTGGGGGTCCCACCCATGATGGGTACTGCTTGGTATGTCCCATCAGTGAACTGTATTAGTCTAGAGAAATGCTAAAGAAGGAGAAATTAGGTTCTTACCTGCTAATTTTCTTTCTTTTAACCAGTGTATTTGAAACTGTGTGCTGAGGCACACTAGTGTGTCTCCTGAGATTCCAAGTGTGCCGTGGAACACTGAGGAGGAAGAGAGGCGCCTGCTAGCTGACTTCCTTATGTGGTACAGCGCCATCGCTGCCCGATTCGCAGAAGACCTGCATGTTTCCCCCTTTTCTCTAGTGTCCACCGGCTTCCCCCTGGCCTCCCGGTCTCACCTTTAAAGCTAATTACAGCAGCCTTCAGAGGATCGCCGATAGGTAAAATGATTTTATTTTCAATATAGTGATTGAAATGTGTCAGTTTTGAGAATTTATATCTACTATGTATTTTTGTGTGTATATGAAAAATCAATGGAAAAAATTGCATTACAATTAGTAAAGGGGATGGGATCTGGGGCAGAGCTTGGGTGGGCCTAGGGAGGTCTGTGGTTGTGTATTCAGTTGATATTTGTTAGACGTAGCGGGTACTTAGCTTGAAGTAGTTGAGAAACACTGCTGTAGGCAATCCTACCCAGAGGTAGGAAAAGAAGCAGCCCATTGACCATGGCATTATCTGTGGAAATCACGCAAATGCCCCCAAGCAGTGCCAGGCGAACAGGCACGGTCTTCAGGAAGATGAGGCACCTTACAGTCTGTTAAGGTCAGAGCCAATTTGTCCAGAACCTCACCAGACAAAAAGACCCCCGAAAGGGAAAGTTTGTCAGCCTAGCCTTAGATGCTGCATCCGCTGACCAAGTCTGGAGGTACAAGGTACGACGAGCAGCCACCCCGAGAGCCATGGACTTGGCATCAGCGAGATAAGAAGCACCCATCTCAATTTTGGCTACTTCCTGTTCCACCAAGAACCAGTCATCAGACTCAAGGTAAAGGATACGCTCGGCCCACCGAAAACAAGCCTGAGCTACCAAACTGCCACAAATGGCTGCATGGACTCCAAGGGCAATGTCAGCAAAAGTTTGCTTAAGGAGGGACTCTAATCTACGCTCCTCAGAGTCCTTCAAGGCTGAGCCGCCCTCAACGGGCACCGTATGCTGCTTCATGATGGCCGAGACCACCGTGTCCATCACCAGCAACTTCAAGGTACCCCTATTCTCCTCTGGGATGGGATACAGGCAAGCCATAGAGAGCGCAAAATGAAAGGGCGCCTCCGGCGCTTTCCACTGCACAAGCACAATATCCCGAATATATTGATGCATAGGAAAAGAGCGGGATGCTGAGCGGATCTCCCAAAGCACACTGAGGAGACCTGAAGAATATGCTCCTGAAGCTCTTCTCGCTGAAAGATGCACACCACCAACGCATCCTCACCAGCTCATGGAACCAAAAAACCACTGCCAGCGGCATCTGTCCTCCTCAAGAGGATCCTGCAGGTTTCCCATTGGGTCCAGGTCCTCATCAAGAGAAAACTGCTCCTCATAGAAAAAATAATCATCCCAAGAGACCCTTGGCTGCTTGAACAAGAGAGGAGACGGGGACGAAACTAGCGTTTAGGGGGACTGAACCAGGAATGACACAAAGGGATTAGCACCCAAGAAAAGGATTTGGGTGTCATCGTAAACAATACAATGAAATCTTCTGGCCAATGTGTGGCGGCGGCCAAAAAAGCAAATAGGATGCTAGGAATTATTTTAAAAAGGGATGGTTAACAAGACTAAGAATATTATAATGCCCCTGTATCACTCCATGGTGCGACCTCATCTAGAATATAAGAACATAAGAATTGCTGCTGCTGGATCAAACCAGTGGTCCATCGTGCCCAGCAGTCTGCTCACACGACGGCCCCCAGGTCAAAGACCAGTGCTCTAAATGAGTCCAGCCTCACCTGTGTATGTTCCAGTTTAGCAGGAACTTGTCCAACCTTGTCTTTAATCCCTGGACGTTGTTTTCCCCTATAACAAACTCCGGAAGAGTGTTCCAGTTTTCCACCATTCTCTGGGTGAAGAAGAACTTCCTTACGTTTGTACAGAATCTATCCCCTTTCAACTTTAGAGAGTGCCCTCTCGTTCTCCCTACCTTGGAGAGGGTGAACAATCTGTCTTTATCTGCTAAGTCAATTCCCTTCAGTATTTTGAATGTTTCAATCATGTCCCCTCTCAGTCTTTCTCACTATACGACAACTCCTCCAGCCCCTTAACCATTTTGGTCGCTCTTCTCTTGACTCTTTCGATTAGTACCGTGTCCTTCTTCATGTATGATAACCAGTGCTGGACGCAGTACTCCAGGCACACCATGGCCCGGTACAGCGGCATGATAACCTTCTCCTATCTGTTCGTGATCCCCTTCTTTATCATTCCTAGCATTCTGTTTGCCCTTTTCGCCGCTGCCGCAGCACATAGCATGGATGGCTTCATTGACTTGTCGATCAGAACTCCCAAGTCTCTTTCCTGGGAGGTCCTTTTTTTTTTTTTAATATATTTATTAGAGTTTGCAAAAAAACAGAATGCAAAATAATACAAATCCAAAAAACATACTCATCCAAACAATCCCCTCCACAACCCCCCCATCCCAAAAATAATACCCCCAGTAAAAGAATGTGGTCATTGTCTCCAAAGAACATATTAGTCCCATATTTTAGAATAATTCTGCAAGGGGTTATGGCGTAAAGCCATTAATCTAGACATCAATTGTAAATAGTCTAAATGAGAGTAGAGAGTGAGAAGGCTCAGGATAACAGGAGTGCGCCAACATTGCGCTAGAGCCATGCGGGCCGCAGTAAACATACAAGCCGCATATTTCTGCTCAGAGGGAGTGAAACCTGGAACTCCCACATTAAGTAAACAACATTCCAGCAAAACACAACAAGGTTTATGAAGGATCTTAACCAATGAACAACCCACCTGCTGCCAATATAAGCGTACTAGTGGACAGGACCACCAAATATGGAGAAAGTCCCCTTTCATCCCACAACCACGCCAGCAGTGATCCGTGCCCCCCGGAAAAATTAAGGAAAGTTGCACAGGCGTATAATATCACTTATAATACATTTTATAACTATTGTCTACATCAGGGGTGCCCACACTTTTTGGGCTTGCGAGCTACTTTTAAAATGACCAAGTCAAAATGATCTACCAACAATAAAATTTTTAAAAAACACAACGCACACTGTACGCATAGAAAATGTTAATTATCATTCCTATTCCAGGGTTTTTCAAAGAGGTCAAAGCAGATGACTCTATGTACTATCACCTCAGTAACAACCATACAAAAATAGACAAATATACCTCTCTCCCTTTTTACTAAAACACGATAGCAGTTTTTAGAGTGCAGGGAGCTGCGCTGAATGCCCAGCGCTGCTCTCGACGCTCATAGGCTCCCTGCGCTAAAAAACTCTATTGCAGTTTCGTAAAAGGGGACCTTAGTGTAAAATATAGACAGCAGATATAAATTCAGACACATTTTGATCACTAAATTTAAAATAAAATCATTTTTCCTACCTTGTCTGGTGATTTCATGAGTCTCTGGTTGCACTTTCTTCTGACTGTGCATCCAATCTTTCTTCCCTTCTTTTAGCCTGTATGCTTCCTCTCCTCCAGACCTCGTTCCCTCCCCCAACTTTTTCTTCCTCTCTCCCTGCCCTTTCTATCTCTCTGCCTCCCTTTCTTTTTTTTTCTGTTTCTCTTCTTTCCTTCTGTCTCCCTGCCTGCCCTTTCTCTTTCTTTCTCCCTGCCCTCCCCCAAGCCACTGCCATCGGGGACCAAGACCCAAACCGCCACCAATAACAGGCCCGAAAGCCGACGCCGCCCCAAGCTCTCCCTGCTTCGGCCTACCAGCATTCCTCTCCCCCACGTCAATTCTGCCGTCGGGGAGAGGAAGGCTGATTGGCCCAAGATCGCGATCGACCTATTGGGGGAAATGCTGCCGGGTCCTGCCTTCACGGAAACAGAAAGTAGGCAGGACCCGGCAGCAAGAAGAGCAAATGCTTCACTAACCTGTCTCCCGCCTTAGCCCATAGCGAACGCTTGCTTCAGGGCTCTCAACATGTGCATGCCGGCTTCCCTTCTCCCCCTCCCGGACATAACTTCCGGTTTTGGAGGGAAGAGAAGGGAAGCCAGCACGCACACGTTAGAGCCACAGAGCATAAGTTCGCTACGGGCTGAAATCTCCAAGCCGGTTTTTTTTTAATGTTCAGCAGCGGCGGCAGCAACAGATGACAGCTGGGCGGACCGCCCAGCTAAAAGGCCCTAGAGAGAACACTGGAAAGGAAGGCTGATCGGCCCGGTAGATCAGGACGGCAACACGAGTCTATCACGCGATCGACTCGCGTTGCCTTCCTGAGCTACTGGTCGATCGCGATCGACGTGTTGGGCACCCCTGCTCTACATAATTAATAGATAAAGTCAATTTAAATAATCGTTTATAAATAGTTTCCCAAGGAGGTAAACTACAGCCACCTGACAGATCACCCTCCCAACGAGCCCGATATGGATCAAAGGGGGCTTCCCGTTTCAACAACTCTCTATACACCCGTGACACACTACCTCTCCCAGCCCCAACCTGACAAGCTCGCTCCAGCCATGTATCCTCTAGAGAAAGATCCCAAAAAGTCCGCTGAGTTAAGAAAATACGCAAGCGCGTATAAAGAAAGCAATCCTTGTTCTCCAACCCAAATTCCTCCTGCAAAACCAAGAAGAGCATGCGGAGCTGATGATTTAAGCGTCCATCTTGGATGATAACGTCACTTCCTCCTGGGGGAGATCCTTTAAGTACTGTCCCAGACATCCTGTATTCGTGCATGAGATTTTTGTTACCGACATGCATCACTTTACACTTATCCACGTTGAACCTCATTTGCCATGTTGATGGCCATTTCTCGAACTTGATTATATCACGTTGCAAATCTTCGCAATTTCCCTGTGTCTTCACTACTCTGAATAACTTCGTATCGTCCGCAAATTTAATCACCTCACTCATCGTACCGATGTTGAAGAGCACGGGTCCAAGCATCGAGCCCTGCAGCACCCCCTGCAGCACCCCCTGCAGCACCTGGTGATGCTCTTCCAGTCCGAGTATTGTCCATTTACCCCCACTCTGTTTCCTATGCTCCAACCAGTTTTTATTTATTTATTTATCAGATTTCAAATTTACAATTCAAGTATCCACTTGTACAGAAAGTTGAGGAAAGCAAACAACTAGCGCACTACTATTTCAAATACAAATTATCTAAGGAACATAAAACACTTGGCTTTATTTCAACTCAAGTCCTCAAATTAGATCCAAGATTAAGTTTAGCGAGTATAGACAAAATGATATAAAACATCATAAAGAAAATAAGATCCCTTGACTGAGAGAGGATATCCCTTAATATTCAAACTGCACTCAAACTTTCCCTTCATCCATTCAAGCTCAGTCCAAGAAGGCTGTCAGCTAGAGAGGTTCAAATAAAACATTTTTTCATACGGTAATGTATTATGCATTTATATGGATGACGAAGAAAAAATGTCCCTCCAAGAGAGATAACCCCTGGCTTTAACAAGAGAAATTCACATCTACTTTTTTGTGTGTCCCGTGCCAGCTCTGGAATGCATTGCCAGGGGTTGTAGTAAAGGCGTATTGCATAGCTGATTTTAAGAAAGGTTTGTACAATTTCCTAAAGGAGAAGTCCATAGTCTGTTATTGAGAAAGCCACTGCTTGCCCTGTATCGATAGCATGGAATATTGCTACACCTTGGGTTTTGGCCAGGTACTAGTGACCTGGATTGGCCCCCGTGAGAACGGGCTACTGGGCTTGATGGACCATTGGTCTGACCCAGTAAGGCTATTCTTATGTTCTCATATTCTTAACCCCCCCCCCCCCCAAAGACCCACGGGGTGGAAGCATGACCCCCCCCAGCCACCTGAAGATAAGCCTTACACAAGGCGAAAACAAAATCAGGGGGAAAAAACCCTGGCAGCCCAATGGGAGTCACTGTCAAAGCAGAGGACCAGGCAGAAACCTATCCCTGTATCTCCAATACAGGGGGAAGGTCATCTGAGGTTGCAGACAAAATGGAGACGCTTCCCGTTAAAATTGGAGCAATGGAGCCGAAAAGCATGCCCCCGAGACCTGTAGCGGCTGAGAAGCCTGAACCGTCCAAGTCGCTACAGCAAGCAAGTCGGCAGCAGCGGTAAGGGAGTCCTCAGCAGCATTGGTGGTAAGGGAAACCTTATTTCCCTGAGTGATGGCAGCTGGGTGAATCCTTGTGTGGGTGGCAAGGGAAGCCCAGGCCTCCCCACTGTCAGCTGCCGGCATGCAAGGCATTCTTGAAGGGGATCCCTGGACGACAGCATCCCCAGCCGACGAGGATTCCCCTCACGGAGGCCAGAACACCACAAGCACAAGCTGGCCGCATCAATCTCGTCTGGAGCACAATGAGCACTTTTTCCCTTTAAAAGTGTTCATTGCGCGATATGCGACCTAGCTATGGGAAAAAGTGCCAGTTAGCAATAAAAAGCAATAACAATGAACTGAAAGTCTTCCTTCAGACAAGCACTGACTCGGGATTTTTCTTTTTTCTCAGGATATTTTTTCTGTCAGAACAGACTCCACTGGCTCTCTAAGCCATATGCCTTGCTGGTATCAGGGCCGGATTAACTAATAGGCCAACTAGGCACATGCCTAGGGTCCGAAATAGTCATGGGGGCCCGCTGAAGGAGGACTTAGCATGCCATTTTTTTCAGACTGCAACGTGCCCCCACCCGACGACAATGTCGGCCTCCCCTCCAGCATCAACGGACGGTAATGCAGCCAATGAATCTCCAAGAAGGTCCCGCGATGACTGCGTCTGCCGGTCCATCCCCCTCCGACGTCACTTACTTCTTCTGGCAGACGCAGTCATCATTGGACTTTCTTGGAACTTCATTGGCTGCATTGCCATCCGTCGATGCCGGGGGAGGCTAACGTTGTTGTCGTCAGGTGGGGGTCCGTTGTCGTGCAGGGAGGAAAGGGTGGCCCCATTGCCGTCTTAAAAAAATGGCTGCATTGCCGTTGATGCCGGCGGTTGGTTGCATTGGTTTCCATGGATGCCGGGGGGGCGGTGTTGTTGTCATCGTCGATGCCGGGTGGGGGCCTGTTGCCGTAGGGGGGCGCGTTGCCATTGTTGTGTGGAAAGGGTGGTGGAGGGAGAGAAAGGGGGCATATGCTGATGGAATTGGTGTGTAGGGAAAGGAGGAAACAAGGGGGAAGGATAATGGATGGATTTAGGTTGGAGGGAAAGAAAGGGGGCTAATGTTGATGGAATTGGTGTGCAGGGAAAGGGAGGAAACAAGGGGGAAGGATACTGGATAGATTTAGGCTAGAGGGAAAGAAAGAGGGCTGATGTTGATGGAAGTGAGGAGAAGAGAAAGGAAAGAGTGAAATGCCAGACCATGGGGTGTGGGTGTGTGAGAGGGAAGAAGAGGAGAGGAGAGAGATGCCAGATCGTTGGAGGAGGGAATGGAAGAAGATGGATGCCAGACCAATGGGGGTGAAGGGGGAGGCATACAGTTTCTGGAAATGGCATAGGACAGGGTAGTTGGCAGTGGCGTACCTAGGGTATGTGGCACCCGGGGCCCATCATTTTTTGACACCCCCACCTATGTAAAAAAATATTTTTTGTAATGACCATGAAACAGAATAAATGGTCAGAATAGAAACAGGCAGTGAAAATTTTCTTATATTCCAAACATAACATAACATAAATTATGTCTGAATTGTCATGACATCAGAAGTACATATGGAGTAGTTGCAGGTGATGCTTGGGACAGTTCTGATTGTGTTAGTTCGGTTTTATGTGTTTTTTGAATAGAAGGGTTTTTATTTCTTTTTGAAGGTTTTGCAGTCTGTGGTCGATGTCAATTGGTTGTAGAGATGGGGGTCGAGTGTTGCAGCTCGAATGGCTAGGAGGTTGTCGAACAGTTTTTTTCTTTTGACGTTTTTGGTTGGAGGGTGTGTGAATGGTGCGTGAGTTCTCCTATGTCTGTTTGAAGTGGATTGAATTATTTAGCTGAAGAAATTAGTTACCCCCTCATCCCACACACATTAATTCTCTTCCATTTTTGTTCCCATTATAAAATAAACTGATAAGTTCCCAGAAAAAAAATACATTAAAATAAGAAGTGAAAACAAAGGCCCCTACAGATGAGAACATAACATAAGAATAGCCTAACTGGGTCAGACCAATAGTCCATCATGCCCAGTAGCCCATTCTCATGGTAACCAATCCAGGACACTAATACCTGGTCAAAACCCAAAGAGTAGCAACATTCCATGCTACCGATCCAGGGCAGGCAGACACTTCCCCCATGTCTTAATAACAGATTATGGACTTTTCCTCCAGGAATTTGTCCAAATCTTTCTTAAAACCAGCTACACTATCTGCTTTTACCATAACTTCTGGCCACTTCATTTTTAAGTTTAGATCTTTCCTTTCAAACAGAGACCTTGCTAGATGTCAAATACAGCACAAGGGAACTTCACACGGACTTAGCTGTGCAGGAAATGTGAATCTCCTCATACACCAAATGTGCAAAGGTCTGTTTTTTTCTTTCGATCACTACATAGCCTAATGCCACACAAGCAGCGCTGTTACAAACATATTCTATAGGTCAATGCTAAGGATAACAAAGTTTCTTTCCTTGGACCAGAAGGAGATAAACCACTGGAAGAGATCCCAAAACAACACCCAAAGACCCACTCAGTGTGTGAACCAGTTGAGTGGAGTGGACTAACTGGGGGGTGGAAATGGGCCCAGAGTTTGCTCAGCAGAATTTCCCAGACCACCTCTACCTCTCAACACATTGACACGCTGCCACCATCACCACTAGGAACACCTCACTGGGTAGGCCAGCTATGCTATAAACTTTATAAAACACATTATTATATTTTCTTATAAAGCACATATTTTAACTGAACTCTCTGACATCCTCAGCCTTTCCATTCACAAAAATAGAAGGAAGAAAAGTTACCATTTCCTGCTGTCTCATGTCCCCGGCCTATACAATATTTTTTTTCTGCAGACCCTTCAAAAGTCTGACCAAATCCTCGTTTCACTTGCATTATAAAGTACTGAGGATGCCATCTCTCCCCAATCCCAGGTCCTAATGTTTAAGACAGTAGCGCAAACTAATGCTGCCAGATTCAGGAAAAAAATTTTTGATTCAATTCAGCCTATTGCAGGGGTGTCCAATGTCGGTCCTCGAGGGCCGCAATCCAGTCGGGTTTTCAGGATTTCCCCAATGAATATGCATTGAAAGCAGTGCATACACACAGATCTCATGCATATTCATTGGGGAAATCCTGAAAACCTGACTGGATTGCGGCCCTCGAGGACCGACATTGGACACCCCTGGCCTATTGAATTGGTTTTTCAATTCGATTTTCCTGCCCAGATGGGTGATTTTTTTCAAAACTCCTGGTGGGTTTTATAGCTTTTTCACCCCCTTTGGCTTCTCCTAACCACACTGGCGCTGTGGTGTAAATAAAATAAAAAAACAAAAAGGACTTTTCCTCTCTCTGTTAAATCCTAGCTCACGTTTGCAGTCCAACACCAGCTCTGGCAGGATACACATTTCAAATCTGACATATTATAATCACAAAACAGAAAATAAAATTAATTTTTCTACCTTTTGTTGTCTGGTTATATTTCAAATCTTGTTGGTCCAAGGCTCTGGTTTTCTTCTGATAACTTGCTTGCCAGGGTCTCCTTCTTTCTGCATGCTAACCATCCATTTGCCAACTCCATCCACTGTCCTCCCTTTCCATTTCCCTTCCCTTCCCAGGAAGTCTGGTATCTTTCCTTTTTTTCATCTCCCTCCACAGATCCACCTTTTCTTAAATACCCTTTCATCCGGCATCTCTCCCTCCTTCCCCACCACCCCAGAGTCCACCATCTCTCCCTTTCTTTTCCTAATTACTCTCCTATCCAGTATCTCTATCCCTCCTCCACACCATCCCTTGTGTCCAATTTCTCTCCCTTTCTGTTCCTTCCCTCCCTAAATTCCATGGTCCATCATCTCTCTCCCTCTCCTCTATTTTCAAACCCATTATTTCTTCCCCCCCCAAAGTTTGGCATATGCACGTCTCTTTGAACACCCCCTTCCCTCCGTGTACTTCTAAATCATGGTCCCCCCCAAAGGCCTGTCCCCCCTTAAAGGTCTGCCTGTCCCCCCTTGAAGGCCTGTCCCATCCCCTTGTAGGCCTGTCCCCCCCTTGAAGGCCTGCCTGCCTGTCCCCCCTTGAAGGTCTGCACCCCCCGAAGGCCTGCACCCCCCCCGAAGGCCTGTCCCCCCTTGAAGGCCTGCCTGCCTGCCTTTCCCCCCCCTTGAAGGCCTGCACCCCCTTGAAGGCCTGCACTCCCCCTGAAGGCCTGCACTCCCTTGAAGATCTGCACCCCCCCCGAAGGCCTGTCCCCCCCCCCTTGAAGGCCTGCACCCCCCCTTGAAGGCCTGCACTCCCTTGAAGGTCTGCATCCCCCCGAAGGCCTGTCCCCCCCGAAGGCCTGTCCCCCCCTTGAAGGCCTGTCCCCCCCTTGAAGGCCTGCCTGCCTTTCTCCCCTTGAAGGCCTGTCCCCCCCTTGAAGGCCTGCACCCCCCCAAAGGCCTACACCCCCCCCGAAGGCCTGCACCCCCCTGAAGGCCTGCCTGCCCCCCCTTGAAGGCCTGCACCCCTTGAAGGTCTGCACCCCCCCCGAAGGCCTGTCCCCCTTTGAAGGCCTGCCTGCCTGCCAGTCACCCCCTCCCCCTTGAAAGCCTGCCTGCCCGCCCGCACCACCCTGAAGGCCTGATGCCCCGACCCACCCCGAAGGACCGCTCGCCTCTCTGACCTTCCTGCACCACCTGTGAAGCAGCCCGCAGCAGGATCGCGAAGTCAGCGTCAGCGATCCCTGCGCTGTTTCCTGCGCCACGGTCCCGCCCCTCCTCTGACGTCAGAGGAGGGGCGGGATCACGGCGCAGGAAGCAGCGCCTAAGCAGTGCAGGGATCGCTGACGCTGACTTCGCGATCCTGCTGCGGGCTGCTTCACAGGTGGTGCAGGAAGGTCAGTGGGGTGAGCGGTCCTTCGGGGGTGGGGGGGACTAAAAGGCAAGGCCGGGAGCACCCCCTTAGGGCTGGCACCCTGGGTGCACCGCCCCCCCCGCCCCCCCTTGGTACGCCACTGGTAGTTGGGAAGAGAAACGGAGAGATGTTGGACCCTGGGGTGGTGGGGAAAGAGGGAGAGATGCTGGATGAAAAGGTAGTTGAGAAAAGGACATGGTGGATCTGGGGATGGTAGGGTCCATTGCCAAAGCTGCAGATATGGACACAAAAAAAGGAAAGATGCCAGACCTCCGAGGGAGGGAAGGGAAATGGAAGGGGAGGACAGAGATGTAAGATGGATGGTTAGCACGGAGAAAGAAGAAAATGACAAATGGGCAGGAGACCCTGGCAAGCGAGTTATCAGAAGACAATCAGAGCCTGGGACCAACAATAGGTAGAAAAAAATAATTTTATTTTCTGTTTTGTGATTACAATATTTATTTTGTTTATACCACAGAGCCGGTGTGGGGTTGGAGATGTTGTAACCCTATATGTCTGCGAAGACTAAGCCTTAGTCACTTAGGGGTCCTTTTATTAAGGTACACATTTAAGATACTTAGGGATCCTTTTATTAACGTTGGCAGTTTTCCAGTCCAAAGGAACTTTTCCCTTGCTTAGGGAATGATTGAAGAGCTCGGCTAATGGTTCTGCCAGGACATCTCTCAATTCTCGAAGTACTCTAGGGTGTAGATTATCCAAGCCCATAGCTTTGTTTACTTTTAGTTTTGATAGCTCATGGTAAATTCCATATCCTGGAATGGGTCCTCCGAGCTCCACATTGTCTGTAGCTGGGTTTTTCTGCGTCCAAGTCTGTATAGTTGCTGTCAGGTTTCTTTAGGCGCCCAATACCGCTTGTGTTCTTCTTCCTCTCGTTAACATATTTAAAAAAGGATTTTTCCCCTTTCCTAATCTGCCTAGCTATGTTTTCTTCCATCCGGAGTTTGGCCTCTCTTACTGTTGTTTTAACTTTTCTAGATTTCGCCAGATAGGTATCTTTAGCTTCCGGTCGTTGTGATTGTATGTAGGTTATGAAAGCTTTTTTCTTTTGCTTTACTAGTTCTGAGATCTCTGCGGAGAACCACTGTGGTCTATTTTTTCTGCGTCGCTTGCTCACGGTTTTTATGTATATGTTGGAAGCTTCTTACAGGGTAGATTTCAGAGCCGACCATAGTACCTCTACACTGTCTGTCTTGCTTTGGTTTTGCAGCGCTTTGTAGACATAGTCCCCCATGCCCTGAAAGTTAGTTCCTTTAAAATTTAGGACCTTAGTCAATGTATTTGACCTAGTGGTTCCTTTCTTGAGGTGGAACCACACCATGTTGTGGTCGCTGGAGGCCAAGGTTTCTCCCACCGATACCTCTGTGACACTGTCTCCATTAGTGAGTAAAGGTCCAGGATTGCCTGATCCCTGGTGGGTTCTAATACCATCTGTTTGAGGCGTGCACCTCACATGGAGGCTAGTAGCCTCTTGCTGCTGCTGGTTGTAGCGGAAGGTTTGTTCCAGTCCACATCAGGCATATTGAAGTCTCCCATCAGCACTGTATCTCCACGCATGTGATGGTCTCAATGTCTTCAATTAGTTCATCGTCTGCATTCTCCCTTTGTCTTGGTGGTCTGTATACAACACCAAGAAACAGGCATTTGTTATTGCCCCTGGCAAGGTTCACCTAGAGGGATTCTCCCGTATACTTGATGTCTGTGATTTTAGTAACTTTGATGTCTTCTCTAATGTACAGAGCTACTCCTCCTCCTGATTTGCCTTCTCTGTTGCTACGGAATAAGTTATATCCCAGAATGACCATGTCCCATCCGTGGAACCACGTTTCTGATATTGCCAATACATCAAGGTTGGCGTTTCTCATTTCCGTTTCCAGTTCCAGTATTTTGTTGCCTAAGCTACAGGCATTAGCATACATGGCTATCCATTCTTTCCATTTGCATGGAGTGTTTTCTGTCCTAGAAATGCTGTCCGCTTCAGTCTTGCCTTTGTCGCCCTTGTTTCCTCTGTCTCCCTCAGTATTCACGCGATTTCCTACCTCTGACTCCAAGATGGAGTCTCCGTCTCTCCCTCTGTCCCCCATTTTATCGACTTGATTACTTAGCTCAGATACTAAGTCTCTGTCTCTCGCTCTGACTCTCTCTGTATTGACGCAAGATAATTTGCCTTCCTCGATCATACCTTTGTTTCCTTTGGTATTGCTTCTATTCCCTTTAGTATACGCGCGATTACTCACTTCAGTCTCCAAGATGGAGTTACCTACCCTATAGTGTGAGAGTGGGTCCCCTCCCCCGGCTCACCTAGTTTAAAGCCTTCCGGAGCAGGTGAGCTAGGCATCGTCCCAGGACGTTCTTCCCTCTTCTGATTAGATGTAGCCCATCTGGTCCCTGCAGTCCTTTAAGTTCCTCTCGATGGTTCATTAAGCCGAAGTTCATCTCTTTGCACCATCCCCTTAGCCATTCGTTAGTCCTCTTCATCCGTTCTTCTCTAGCTCTCCCCTTGTCTCTTACTGGTAGGATGGAGGAGAAGACCACTTGTGTTTCAGCTTCTCTTCTAGGGCTCTAAAGTCTTCCTGTATCTTCTCCGGTGAGTTCCTGGTGGTGTCGTGTCCCAACGTGGATGAGGATCATTGAGTAGTGGTCTTGGGGTTTGATTATTTTTCCTATGCAGGTAGTCACATCCTGGATCCTAGCTCCTGATAGATAGCAGAGCTCTCTTGATTGTAGATCTGGTCTGCATACCGATTATTGAGGCACTCCACTACTCACATTTCCTTCCTCTAAGCAAATTCCATTTACCACCACCCTTTGGTGTCTTTCCATCAACCAGTTTCTAATCCAGTTCACCACTTTGGGTCTTAACTTAAGCCTGTCAAGTTTGTTCAAGAGCATTCTTTGAGGAACTGTGTCAAAGGCTTTGCTGAAATTTAAGTAAATTACATCTTGTGTATGTCCTTGATCAAATTCTCTGGTCATCCAATCAAAAAATTCAATCAGATTTTTTGGCATGATTTACCTTTAGTAAAACCATGCTGCCTTGGAACTGTAAGATTATATGAATTTCACTATCCTTTCCTTCAGCAATGCTTTCATTATTTTTCCAATAATATTTCAAAATTCTGCAAAGCTTATTTGTACTGTTTTGCGTAGAATACTCCTATCCTGAGACCTGAAATTCCTTCCTGCCTTTCTCAGGTTTCAGCCTCCTCGGTTCCCTCTCTCCCTCCAACTGAAGTTCTGTCTCCTATAAATCCCACCCCTCTCTCACTTGCACCCTGAATTTGCTCCTTAGCTTCCATAGTCTGCCATTTCTTTCTCCCTCTGTCCACTAGCTAAGAATCTCTTCCTCCTTTCCCATCCCCTTTCTGGTCTTGGTCACTCTCTTCCTCTCTCTACCATCCCCCCACTGCCACATGCAGTGCCAGCATTTATGTCCTCTCACACCACCTCTCTTGCTTGTACCATGAATCCCTTCCCATGGTCTGACATCTCTCTTTCCCTCTCTCCACAGTCATGCATCTCATCCTTTTTACCCCTTCCCCCTGTACTTATGGGTCCAGTCCATGTCACCTCCCCTTTCCCTCTCATTTGCAGTACAGCATCCATGTCCCCTCCTCTTACCCCCCACTTGATCACTTACATTACTGCGGAATCCACTTTTGACTGCACAAACAGCTGTTGGAAGACCAGACTAGAGCCATAGGATAAAGCCTATACATAGCTTTGGTCACTTTTAGAGAGCCTTCAGGTGACTCCCATAATGACTAAGGAGGTGATGATAATAATAATAATTTATTTTTATTCTTATATACCACCAAACCATTAGTTCAAGGCAGTTTGCAGCAAGAAGAAACTGCACAAACAGTGACTTACTTACATAAGCATATCAAAATTTCTCAGAAAATACAAAATAATACTGAGCTTGGGGAATAAGCGTACTCCACCATGAATTCATTGCATATTCTGAAATGCAAAAGTTTTTCCTAAGAATCTCTTATAAAGACATGCTTTTACCATTGGAAAGATAAACCAATAAGTTTTTGGTGTATTCTTATTTGAATTAAAAAATTCAAAGTGGGAAGAGAGGTAGGTTGGAGGCAATTGAAATAAAACTTTAAAACAGATACAGTCAAATTTAAACAAAGCTCTGGCCTCAAATGGCAACCAATGGAGCTTTAAATAATAAGGTCTTACATGATCATGTTTTATAAGACCAAAAATCAGGCGAACTACTTGTATTCTGTATTATTCTAAGTCTATTAAAAAATTTTTTATGAGATCCCAGATAAACAATATTACAGTAGTCCAATATGGACAAAATTGATGGCTGAACCAGTAACCTAAAAGACATTGAATCAAAATATTTTTTAATAGTACAAAGTCTCCATAGTACTGAAAAGCATTTTTTAATCAGCAGATCAGTAATTTTCGGGTGACCAGGAAGAAAGGTCATCTGTGAATAAGTGTAGCTCATAATGGAGCACTGAGAGGTGGAAGACTGCTGAGCATCGAGCTTCAATGCAGAGAGAGTGTCAGAAATGACATGTGACATGGAAGATGATTTGAAAAGGTGATACACTGAAGGATCATCACCGTGATACAGAGCCATTCCTGCCACAAGATTTCTGGACCCCAAAAGGATTCCAAATCATCCACAGATGTACAGGAGCAATGAGATAATAAGAGCATGGAAAGAGATTTCCTATCATCCCAGTTCTGCTCCGAAGGGTCACTGGGAGCCAGAGTAGTGTGAGGAGGAGAGGCCTGCTTGGGAGAAGGAACCCCTGAGGCAGAGAGCACACCTGTAGGTAGCACAGCGCTCCTGGACCTGTGTGACTGTGGTTTCCTTTTAAAATGCAGTATCATCACAGGCTGATACAGAGGCATTGCAGTACAATCCAAATTATTCACTATTCCCTTCCAAACAATTTTTAACATTCTATTTGCCTTTGCTGACCACCACCACCACATACTGAACATACTCTCCCCACAGCTCCAAATAAAAGGTGTAAATTAAACCTAAATAAAGAATACTCCCTACCATGTGGTGCTAACAACTGATGGTGGCAGGGAAAACAAAGTCATGACCTTTCTACATTTCAACAAAGATTTTTGATGAGGTAAAGTAAAAGTTTTCATTTTTCTCACTTTTATTGTACCCAGATAAAAAGCAAAGATCTATATCTCAAAACATTTTGATGGCAATAACAATATTAAGCAGGATATAAGGGGGGGGGGCATAATCCAATGTGTGTGTGAGATCCCTTTGCCTGGGATACCTGAGAAAGACAAAGCTGAATGATTTAAAAATGCTTTCATTTTAAGATTTCTGTTAAGCTGATTGTTTAAAGGCTTTGACCCAGCTGCAGCCTATTTCAATAACAGAATAGAGGAAGTGCCTACATCCTAGAACAGGGAACAGGTCACTGTGCCCTAAGCGAACACTTTGTTACAAGATGTCCAATGCAGTGAAACAGAACACTCTTATTGCTGAAAGGAATGAAACTAAATAGCACTGTTAAATCATATTGTTGCTAGGGGAAATTACTAATGAAATAAGATTAACAAGAAATCATATGATCAAAACTAAAAAAAGAACACTGCTGGAGTATGCAATTTATCACTAGATCTTAATGAAGTAATTGTATTGTAATTGGAAGATGTACTAACTGCATATGTTTAATAATGAATGAGATGATATCATGAAGCTAATAAAATGGGTTACCAACCATTGCTTGAAGACATTCTTGGTTGGTATTCTACCAGTTAGAAGATCACCAAGAACTCTCAAGGCCTAGATGTTAAAAGTACAATCTGTGTCTGGTACTTATTGGTCTCTTCTAAAGATGGAAGAAAGGGTTGAGGGGGTATGAAACCTGTCCATGTCAGATAAATTTAATCATGCAGCTTTTTTGTCTATTTTTTCTCTTTTTTTTTTTGTTTGTTGATTTTTCATTTTTGTCTTTTAATGGATGTTTATCTGAAGAAGCCTAGGACATGTACACCACCACTAAACTGTAACTTTGAAAGGGACTGACCCACTTAATCTATGATGTAAGCTCATTCTTATAGACAAAACAGAGGTTTGCCTCCCCTAGAATCTGCTGCAATCCAATGAATGTGAAAGGGGACAGCAGTGGTATTAAGCTGAAAAATAAATCAACTTACCAATATTTTAACTTTACTTTAGTCAAGTCATAAACTTCAATCACCTGAAATAGTAAGAAAGTAAGTATATAAGAGAAACAGCTACAAAATAAACAGAAGTCCAGAAAACTTTGTGAATGTGATTGTCTCTGGAAACAACTTCTCCAAAAGTACTTAATAATGTTACACCCAGTTCATTTTTATTACACAGGTGGTTAGAAAACGGTAGATTAGCTAACAAACTAAGGGGGATCTTTTACTAAGGTGCACTAACGATTAACATGTGTTAAATACTAAGGGCTAGATTCACTAAGCAAACCGATTGTTTTGTGACACAGTTTTCCTTCGACCTGATTCACTAACCTCAGTGCTGATCCATACATGCAAATGAGGGGAAACGGCATGCAAAGTAGGCAGGGATGCAATTCACTGAACAGAAAACTTGAACACCAACTGGGCTGGCCAATCAACAAGAAGCGACTGCTGGGGGACCAGTCGCTCACCTCCTTTCTGACTGTCCTGCTAGCCCTGCAGTCCTGAAATAAACCCACTCTCTTCCTCTGCTCTCTGTCACGACCTGCTCTCTGCCTGCCTCCCCGACTCTCTCTCTCTCTCTGCCTCCCCGTCTCTGGAGTTAGGAGTTGCCACACAGCGCTGCCCTGTTTCTGCCCCGGCCTTCCCCCGCAGAGCAAGCACATGGTTTTAACCCGCGGGTTTAAAGCAGGTTAAAACCACAGGCTCGCTATAAAAAGTTAAAAGTAAGATGATCCATGCACAGGATTAGAACAGCACTGCAGGCAAGAAGGGGAAGGAAGGCAGGACTTCGGAGGAGAGTCGGGGCGAGTAAAATTAAAAACCCACAAAAAAACCAGAAAGCAAACGCATGCTCAGACCCTACAGGCAAAGTAGATGGTCTGCGCAAGCATCAGGATTGCTAACTAGTAATCCGTGTCATCGGATGGGGGCGTGCCTCCGATCACCCCCATTTGTATGAAGATGGTTGGTGAATCAGTCGGCCTGCCTCCAATTGCCCACAGATCGGACACAGATCATAAGGAAAGTGAATCTATCCCTAAGACACCTAGTGGAATATAGTGGGTTTTAGCATTAAGCACATGTTAATTGTTAGTACACTTTAGTAAAAGGGTCCTTAAGTGTGGAACTCATAGCCTCAATTTTGTCCTGGGATATCACCTACTACAGGGTAAGTATCTTCACTCTCTCCAAGGACAAGCAAGCATATTATCATCACATATGGGATTCCCAAGTTGCCAGGATCATGACTCTAAAAGAAGTTATACAAAGAACAAACATGAGCCTGGAGAAATCCAACAGCACCTAAGTTAGTGCTTCGGAATGAAAAAGATTTTGCAGAGCTGCTTGTCCAAACTGACTGCCTCTTCTGGAGTTTTGTTCCAAATAGTAATGAGAGGTAAAGGTATTTATAGATGACTAAGGCTCAGATTCACTAAAGATAGCGATTCAATCACTGTTGGTCAATCCTCTGGGCGATTTTGAAACAGCAATTGATTCACTAACTTTTCTGCATGCAAATGATTTGCATGGAGGTGCAAATCATTTACATGCAAACTCCGACTCAATCGCTCAGTGAGCGATTGAGTCGGTGCAGAGCCCTGACGTAGTGACAAGAGAAGCAGCCTCCTGTCACTGCTGTCAGGACTTCTGTTGCCTGCCCACCGAACTTATGGCAGGAGGGATGCCCGGTCCCCTCCTGCCATCACTGCCATTGGCCCCCCTCCTCCATCTCCCGCTCACGGCCAGCTGAAGCCCTCCTGCCTGCCCGTACCCCCCACCCACCCAAACACCCGCACTTAAAAATATGGCAGGAGAGATACCCATGACAGGAGGGATCCTGCCGTTGGAACCCCCTGCCAAACCTCCCACAAACTTATGGCGGGAGGGATGGCCACTCCCTCTTGCTTTCGGAACCCCCCCAAACTTAGATATGGCAGGAAAGATGCCAAATCCCTCCTGTCGTCGGAACCCCCCCCACATCGGCCATCGGTCCAGCGCACCCCCAGTCCACCTTCCTATACCTGCTCAGTCCCTCCTCCTCCTCTGGCCTCCAGTGACGCAATGCAGGCTTTACTCCCTGCCCCAGTGCATCATTGATTGGCTCAGGCGCCTCTGGCATGGGAGGGGCCTTAGGCACCTAAGCCAATCAGAGACTTCCTTAGGAGGAGCCTAAGGAAGTCCCTGATTGGTCATTGTTTTGGGGGTGGGTCGGGTCGATGGCAGTGGGGGGGGGGTTCCGATGGCAGGAGGGAGTTGGCATCCCTCCTGCCATATCTAATTTCAGGGGGGGGGTCGATGGCAGGAGGGAGTGGGCATTCCTTCTGCCATATTTGTGCGGGGAAGGTGGGAGCATCTGATGGCAGGAGGAAGTAGGCATCCCTCCTGCCATTTTTGGGGGTTCGGGTAGGGGAGCACTTTGCTGGGGGGGAGGATTTCTTTTTTTATTGGCCATATATTTTGTGTGTGTAATACACCTCCTGCCATTTTGGGGGGTTCGGGGAGGGGGGAGCGCTTTGTCGGGGTGGGGGGGAGGTTTTTTTTTCCTTTTTTTTTTATTGGCCAGATATTTTGTCTGTGCAATTGCAAAAATAATGTTAAAAAAAACAGGCAGATTTGTCAATAACACAGTAACAGGTGCTGTGGTAGAGATACTGTATAGCCAGAGTGCATTTCAACAGTGACTTATGCCTATGACACAGAAGCAGGTATATAGAAAAGAAAACAGGAATCAATGACTCTGGACCAGTGATCTCAAACTCAAGGCCCGGGGACCACATGCCATTTTGAGGCCCTCGGTATGTTTATCATAATCACAAAAGCAAAATAAAACAGTTTCTTGATCATATGTCTCTTTAGCTATAAATGACAATATTATTATTATTATGACTTAGCCAAAAGGAAAGATTTATAAGCTATAAAGAGTTTTACCTCATGCAAAATTGTCATTTCTTTAATAAAACATTTTTTCTGAGACCCTCCAAGTACTTACAAATCCAAAATGTGGCCCTGCAAAGGGTTTGAGTTTGAGACCACTGCTCTGGACAAATGAAGATGAAAGGAAAAGTATTCCATTCCTCGGGACAGCAGGCTGCCAGAGCACACAGTGTCAACCTCTGAATTGGATAATTGATTATTCTGAGTAAGAAAAATTGAAAGGAGAAAGGATCCATTTAACACAGGGTCCTGGAGCTTGAGGATCTTCCCTTCCCAGTAATCCAATTCAGCAACATGATATAAAGTCCTCCGAAGAAGGCCGGTGTGTAGCCGAAACGCTCTGGACACAATAGAGTGTTGGGTATTATGAGAATACTTACTAATGTTGGTTTTGGTAGATGGCCACTTAGATAAGTGTTGCTGTTTCTTTCATCTATGTTATAAGAGGTTCTATGCACTAGTCCTGCCCCATTCAGGAAAAAAAATTTTGATTCGATTCAATTCAGCCTATTGAATTGGTTTCTCGATTCGATTTTCCTGCCTAATTGGATGGTTTTTATCAAACATCCTGGTGGGTTTATTTTATAGCTTTTTCACTCCCTTTGGCTTCTCCTAACCACACTGGGGCTGTGGTGTAAACAAAATAAAGAACAAAAAGGACTTTTCCTCTCTCTGTTAAATCCTAGCTCACGTTTGCGGTCTAACACCAGCTCCGGCAGGATACACTTTTCAAATCTGACATATTGTAATCACAAAACAGAAAATAAAATTATTTTTTCTACCTTTTGTTGTCTGGTCATTATTCAAATCTTGTTTGTCCCAGGCTCTGGTTGTCTTCTGATTACTTGTTTGCCAGGGTCGCCTTCTTTCTTCTTTCTCCGTGCTAACCATCCATCTGCAATCTCTGTCCTCCCCTTCCGTTTCCCTTCCCTCTCCCGGAGGTATGGCATCTTTCCTTTTTTTCGTCTCCATCCACAGATTCACCTTTTCCCTATCCTTTCATCCAGCATCTCTTCTTCCTTCCCCACCACCCCAGGGTCCACCATCTCTCCCTTTCTCTTCCCAACTACCCTCCTATCAAGTATCTCTATCCCCCTCCACACCATTCCTTGTGTCCAACTTCTCTCCCTTACTGTTCCTTCCTTCCTTCCCTAAATCCCATTATCCACCATCTCTCTCCCACTCCTCTATTTTTAGACCCATTATTTCTTCCCCCCAAAGTCCGGCATATGCACATATCTTTGAACCTCCCCTTTCCCTCCCTCCGTGTACTTCTACACCAGGACCCCCTCCCCTGAAGGTCTGTCCCCCCTTGAATGCCTAACTGTACCTAACCCCGAAGGTCTGTCCCCCCTGAAGGCCTACACCCCCCAAAGGCCTGAAGTCAGAGGAGGGGCGGGACCGAGGCAGAAGGATGACAGCTCCAGAGGCCTATGGCAACCTGCAAGGATCGCTAAAGTACCCGCGATCCTTTCTGCAGGCTGCAATCAGGTAAAGGGAAGCGCAGGAGGCCAGGGGGGAAGCCATCCACTGCAGTAATTCTCGACTGACCCTTCCCCCTCACCCTCTAAAGCAGGAGCGGCAGCGCCGGCCAGCAAGAGGCAGCGCTGCCGATCCTGCTTTAGGGGGCGAGGGGGGGAGGGTCAGATGGTGAATCGGGAGGCCGATTTCTGGGGGGTTTTGAATTGATTCAAATCGATTCACCCGAAATGAATCGGTAAATCGATTTGAATCTTGAATCGGGCAGCACTACTATGAACTGAGTCTGTGGCCATTGTATGCGTGACCAGCTCAAATAATACATTAGTTATGTTCATTATTTAGGCATATTAAGTTTGTGACACTATATGTGCAATAATAGAGATATGAACAATTTTCCTATTATTCAAAAAAAACCCTCCAAAAAAACCCTCTTTCTTGTTGGTAACCAGCAATCGGGTTTTAGGATAGTAAAACCCAATTCAAAATAGCCAAGCAAATGTTAGTGAATCAATCGCTTGGCAATTTGGCATGGGGTTTTACTAATTTGCATGGGTTGGATTGGATCAGACAACACGCGGTGGACCATTTAGTGAATTGGGTGGGTTGCAGCAATCGTTGCCAAACCTGTGAAAACAGGTTCAGCGATGATTGCTAACTTTAGTGAATCGGGGCCTAAGTTATCACTGTTCTAGGATTTAGACACTTCCTCTACACTTCTCCCTCCGTATTCGCTGTGATAGGGGATTAACAGACCCGTGAATACAGAAAAACCGTGAATAACTTTTTCATATGTTATTCACTGTTTTCTATTAAAAACCAACGTGAATATGGTGAAACCACAAATAACATGGTGGGAGACCTGGCCTGTTGCTGAAGGAGAGGCAAAACACGGTGAAGAAAGTGCCGGGAATCGGCAATTTTCTCTGTAAACACTTGGAACCAGTGATTTTTCTACGCAAACTGATGTAATGGGGGGGGGGGGAGGAGCCAGCAAACTAAAAACCGCAAATAATCAAAACTGCAAATGCTGAAACCGCAAATACGGAGGGGGAAGAGTATTCTGTTATTGGAACCCTAATTTGTTAGAGTCAAAAGCCACAATGGCACCGGCTTCAGTTAGTTCAGAACACTGCAGTCAGATTATTGTACCACTATTCTAAGTTTGATCATGTTACACCACTTTCAAAATCAGAACATATTCTTTCGATGTCTTATATTCCTTTCAAATAGAACATTCTCACTCATCATATTCTAGTGGTCTTCCTCCTTTCATATACAATTTTCTGGTCCCTTATTCACCACAAAGCACAGTTACTTACTGTAACAGTTGTTATCCAGGGACAGCAGGCAGCTATTCTCACATATTGGTAACGTCGTCAACAGAGCCTGGATGTGGAAGCCTCGCAAGCAGACTTGCATATAGAAACTTAGAAGTTTCGAGTCAGCCGCACCGTGCATGCGCGAGTGCCTTCCCACCCAGCGCAGGGCAAGTCTCCTCAGTTCAGATAGCTAGCAGCGAAAGCCAACCAGGGGAGGTGGGTGGGTTGTGAGAATAGCTGCCTGCTGTCCCTGGATAACAATTGTTACGGTAATAACTGTGCTTTATCCCAGGACAAGCAGGCAGCCTATTCTCACATATGGGTGACCTACAAGCTAACCAGAATGGGATGGTGGGAGCGTTGGCAACTTAGGAGAATAAGTTTTGTAATACTCTCTGGCCAAAATGGCCATCCCCTCTGGAGAAAACATCCAGACAATAGTGAGAGGTGAAAGTATGAACCGAGGACCAAGTAGCAGTTTGCAAATTTCCTCAATAGGTGTAGATCTGAGGAAAGCTACTAAAGCTGCCATTGCTCTGACTTTATGGGCTGTGACTCGACTCTGTAGTTGTAATCTAGCCTGGGCAGAGCAGAAAGAGATACAAGCAGCCATCCAGTTGGAGATGGTACGCTTAGAGATTGGATGTCCCAACTTGTTCGGATTGAAGGAGATAAAAAGTTGAGGAGCAGTTTTGTGTGGTTTGGTACGTTCCAAATAGAAGGCCAAAGCACGTTTACAGTCCAGAGTATGAAGAGCTGATTCTCCAGGGTGAGAATGATGTTTTAGAAAGAACACTGGAAAAACAATGGATTGGTTGAGATGAAATTCTGAAACCACTTTAGGTAGGAATTTAGGATGAGTACGGAAGTCCACCTTGTCATGATGGAACACAGTGGAAGGTGGATCAACAACTAAAGCTTGCAGCTTACCGACTCTTCGAGCTAATGTGAGGGCAATGAGAAACACCACTTTCCAAATGAGATACTTCAGATGAGCCGTAGACATTGGTTCAAATGGAGGCTTCATCAATTGAGTAAGAACAACATTGAGATCCCAAACCACTGGAGGTGGTTTGAAAGGAGGTTTGACATTGAAAAGTCCATTCATAAATCTGGAAACCACCGGATGAGCAGAGAGAGGTTTCCCTTCAATAGGCTGATGGAAAGCAGCAATTGCACTGAGATGGACTCGGATCGATGCAGACTTGAGGCCAGAGGTGGATAGGTGCAAGAGATAATCTAACACAGAAGATAAGGAGGAATGTTGAGGCTCCTTATCTCGAGAGATGCACTACGTAGAAAATCTATACCATTTTTGGTGGTAGCATTGTCTAGTGGTAGACTTCCTAGAAACCTCTAAAATGTCTTGTACAAGTTGAGAAAACTGAAGAGGAGTTATGTTGAGAGGTACCAAGCTGTCAGGTGTAGAGACTGCAGGTTGGGATGAAGCAGAGATCCCTGACTCTGTGTAAGCAGAGACGGAAAAACTGGTAGAAGGTATGCTGAACTGAAGTAGAAGGGAGTACCAAGGTTGTCTCAGCCACCGAGGAGCAATCAGAATCATGGTGGCATGATCATTCTTCAACTTGACAAGAGTCTTGAGAATGAGAGAGAATGGAAGGAATGCATACAGGAAGAGATTCATCCATTCCAGTAGGAAAGCATCTGCCTCGAGGCGATAAGGACAATATAGCCTGGAACAGAACTGAGGCAGTTTGTGGTTGTGGGGAGCTGCAAAGAGATCTATATGAGGTGTTCCCCACTGTGAAAAAATGTGATGAAGAGGCGAGGAATTGAGTGTCCATTCGTGAGGTTTCAGAAGACGACTCAAGTTGTCCGCTAAGCAATTTTTTGCCTCTTGAATGTAGACAGCTTTGAGGAAGGTATTGTGGAAGATTGCCCAGTCCCAAACCTTCAGAGCTTCTTGACAAAGGGAGGAAGATCCCGTCCTCCCTGTTTGTTGACATAGTACATGGCGACTTGGTTGTCCGTTCAAATGAGGACTACCTGGTCGTGAAAAAGATGTTGAAAAGCTTTGAGAGCATTGAAAATAGCTCCGAGTTTCAACAGGTTGATGTGACACTGATGATCCGTACTGATCCAGTGGCCTTGAGTACGGAGACCATCAAGATGAGTGCCCCAAACATAGGTCGAGGAATCTGTTATGAGGACCTTCTGATGGGGGGACGTTTGAAACAGTAAGTCTCTGGAGATATTGGAAGAGAGCATCCACCAGTGGAGACAAAGGGGGGGGCGGGAGGGGCGGTCCGCCCCGGGTGCCAGCCCTGAGGGGGTGCTCCTGGCCTTGCTGTTCAGTCCCCCCCACCCCTGTAGGACCGCTCGCCCCACTGACCTTCCTGCACCACCTGTGAAGCAGCCCGCAGCAGGATCACGACGTCAGCAATCCCTGAGCTGCTTGGGCACTGCTTCCTGCGCCGCGGTCCCACCCCTCCTCTGACGTCAGAGGAGGGGCGGGACCGCAGCACAGGAAGCAGCGTCTAAGCAGCGCAGGGATCGCTGACGTAGCGATCCTGCTGCGGCTACTTCATAGGTGGTGCAGGAAGGTCAGTGGGGCGAGCGAACTTCGGGGGTGGTGGGGGGGACTGAACGGCAAGGCCGGGAGCATAGGTAGTTTTGCTTCATAGGTGGTGCGGGGAGGCCAAGAGGGCGAGCGATCCTTCGGGGTGGGGCGGGCGGGCAGGCAGACAGGCTTTCAAGGGGGAGGGGGGTGACAGGCAGGCAGGCAGGCCTTCAGGGGGGGAAGGACTTCAGGGTGGGGTACAGACCTTCAAGGGGGGGGACAGGCCTTCAAGGGTGGGGACAGGCCTTCAAGGGGGGGGACAGGCCTTCAGGGGGGGGACAGGCCTTCAAGGGGGGACAGGCTTTCAAGGGGGAGATAGGCAGGCAGGCCTTCAAGGGGGGGACAGGCCTACAAGAGGATGGGACAGGCCTTCGGGGGGGTGCAGGCCTTCAGGGGGGTGCAGGCCTTTGGGTGAAGCAGGACTTCGGGGGGGGTGCAGATCTTCAAGGGGGTGCAGGCCTTCAAGGGGGGGACAGGCAGGCAGGCCTACAAGGGGGGGACAGACCTACAAGGGGGTGGGAAAGGCCTTCAAGGGGGGTGCAGGCCTTCGGGAGGAGTTGCAGGCCTTCGGGGGGGGTGCAGACCTTCAAGGGGGTGCAGGCCTTCAAGGGGGGGGACAGGCCTTCGGGGGGGGGCAGACCTTCAAGGGAGTGCAGGCCTTCAAGGGGGGGGACAGGCCTACAAGGGGGTGGGACAGGCCTTCAAGGGGGGTGCAGGCCTTCAAGGGGGGACAGGCAGACTTTAAGGGGGGGACAGGCAGACCTTTAAGGGGGGGACAGGCAGACCTTTAAGGGGGGACAGGCCTTTGGGGGGACCCTGGTTTAGAAGTACAACGGAGTGGAAGGGGGTGTTCAAAGAGACGTGCATATGCCAAACTATTGGGGGGGGGGGAGGAATAAATAATGGGTCTGAAAATAGAGGAGAGGGATAGAGATGATGGACCATGGAATTTAGGGAGGGAAGGAACAGAAAGGGAGAGAAATTGGACACAAGGGATGGTGTGGAGGAGGGATAGAGATACTGGATAGGAGGGTAATTGGGAAAAGAAAGGGAGAGATGGTGGACTCTGGGGTGGTGGGGAAGGAGGGAGAGATGCCAGTTGAAAGGGTAGTTAAGAAAAGGTGGATCTGTGGAGGGAGATGAAAAAAAGGAAAGATACCAGACTTCCTGGGGGAGGGAAGGGAAATGGAAAGGGAGGACAGAGTTGGCAGATGGATGGTTAGCATGCAGAAAGAAGAAAGAAGGAGACCCTGGCAAGCAAGTTATCAGAAGAAAACCAGAGCCTTGGACCAACAAGATTTGAAATATAACCAGACAACAAAAGGTAGAAAATTTAATTTTATTTTCTGTTTTGTGATTATAATATGTCAGATTTGAAATGTGTATCCTGCCAGAGCTGGTGTTGGACTGCAAACATGAGCTAGGATTTAACAGAGAGAGGAAAAGTCCTTTTTGGTTTCTTTATTTTATTTACACCACAGCGCCAGTGTGGTTAGGAGAAGCTAAAGGGGGTGAAAAAGCTATAAAACCCACCAGTAGTTTTGAAAATAATCACCCAACTGGGCAGGAAAATCGAATTGAAAAACCAATTCAATAGGCTGAATCGAATCGAAATTTTTTTTCCTGAATCTGGCAGCATTAGTTTGCGCTACTGTCTTAGACTTTAGGACCTGGGATTGGGGAGAGATGGCATCCTCAGTACTTTATAATGCAAGTGAAACGAGGATTTGGTCAGACTTTTGAAGGGTCTGCAGAAAAAAAATATTGTATAGGCCGGGGACATGAGACAGCAGGAAAATGGGAACTTTTCTTCCTTCTATTTTTGTGAATGGAAAGGCTGAGGATGTCAGAGAGTTCAGTTAAAATATGTGCTTTATAAGAAAATATAATAATGTGTTTTATAAAGTTTATAGCATAGCTGGCCTACCCAGTGAGGTGTTCCTAGTGGTGGTGGTGGCAGCGTGTCAATGTGTTGAGAGGAAGAGGTGGTCTGGGAAATTCTGCTGAGCAAACTCCGGGCCCATTTACACCCCCCAGTCAACTGGTTCACACATGAGTGGGTCTTTGGTGTTGTTTTGGGATCTCTTCCAGTGGTTTATCAGTATCTCCTTCTGGTCCAAGGAAGGAAACTGTTATCCTTAGCATTGACCTACAGAATATGTTTGTAACAGTGCTGCTTGTGTGGCATTAGGCTATGTAGTGATCGAAAGAAAAAAACAGACCTTTGCACATTTTTGCACTATATGGTGGGTGTATGAGGAGATTCACATTTTCTGCACAGCTAAGTCCATGTGAAGTTACCTTGTGCTGTATTTGACATCTAGCAAGGTCTCTGTTTGAAAGGAAAAATATAAACTTAAAAATGAAGTGGCCAGAAGATATGGTAAAAGCAGATAGTGTAGCTGGTTTTAAGAAAGATTTGGACAAATTCCTGGAGGAAAAGTCCATAATCTGTTATTAAGACATGGGGGAAGTGTCTGCTTGCCTGGATCGGTAGCATGGAATGTTGCTACTCTTTGGGTTTTGACCAGGTATTGGTGTCCTGGATTGGCTACCATGAGAATGGGCTACTGGGCATGATGGACCATTGGTCTGACCCAGTTAGGCTATTCTTATGTTATGTTCTCATCTGTAGGGGCCTTTGTTTTCACTTCTTATTTTAATGTATTTTTTTTCTGGGAACTTATCAGTGTTTTTTATAATGGGAACAAAAATGGAAGAGAATTAATGTGTGTGGGATGAGGGGGTAACTAATTTCTTCAGCTAAATAATTCAATCCACTTCAAACAGACATAGGAGAACTCACGCACCATTCACACACCCTCCAACCAAAACGTCAAAAGAAAAAAACTGTTCGACAACCTCCTAGCCATTCGAGCTGCAACACTCGACCCCCAACTCTACAACCAATTGACATCGACCACAGACTGCAAAACCTTCAAAAAGAAATAAAAACCCTTCTATTCAAAAAACACATAAAACCGAACTAACACAATCAGAACTGTCCCAAGCATCACCTACAACTACTCCATATGTACTTCTGATGTCATGACAATTCAGACATAATTTATGTTATGTTATGTTTGGAATATAAGAAAATTTTCACTGCCTGTTTCTATTCTGACCATTTATTCCGTTTCATGGTCATTACAAAAAATATTTTTTTACATGGGGGGGTGTCAAAAAATGATGGGCCCCGGGTGCCACATACCCTAGGTACGCCACTGGGTGGAGAGACTATCTCAAGGAAGGAGTGACTGCAATGTGTCGAGAAAGTGGGTCGCAAGCATGCTTCCACTGAGATGCCAGGGTCCACTGAGGAATTCTGAGGTGAAGTCTGGCAAAAGGAGTCAGGTGTACTGTGGAGGCCATGTGACCTAGTAGTACCATCATGTGTCTCGCTGAGATTGAAGAGCGGGAAGACACTGCATGACAGAATTGAACGATAGCATCCAGACGTTGTTGTGGAAGGAATGCTCCGAGTTGGATAGTGTCCAGAACAGCTCCGATGAATTGTAGATTCTGAGAGGGCTGAAGTTGGGATTTAGGAAAGTTGATTTCGAATCCCAAACTTTGTAGGAACCACGTAGTCCGTTGGGTCGCTACAATAACCCCTTGAGATATGGAATTCTTGATGAGCCAGTCATCTATGTAGGAAAATACCTGAAGACCATGGTTCCGTAGAGCTGTTGCTACCACTACCAGGCACTTGGTGAACACTCTGGGAAATGAAGCCTGGCCAAAGGGTAGCACTCTGTATTGATAATGCAGATTCCCCACCCGAAATCAGAGATATTGACAGGAGGGGTGATGAATGGGAATATGAGTATAAGCCTCCTTGAGATCCAGAGAGCATAACCAGTCGTTCTGATCTAGAAGGGGATAAAGGGATGCCAGGGACAACATACAAAATTTTTCTTTTACTAAAAATTTGTTGAGAGCCCTGAGATCCACAATGGGTTGCAGATTGCCCGTCTTCTTTGGAACAAGGAAGTAACGGGAGTAAAACCCCCTGCTCTACTGTTCCAAAGGAACTGGTTCGATGGCACGGAGATGAAGCAGAGCTTGAGCTTCCTGAAGAAGAAGGGCAGTCTGGGATGGACTGGAAGGATACTCTCTTGCAGGAAGCTCTGGTGGAACTTGAGTGAAATGAAGAGAGTATCCTTTCCTGATGATTGACAGCACCCAGGAGTGTCAGAAGTAATTATCTCCTATCGGTGATAAAAATGATGGAGATGACCTTAAATGGGGGGAAGAGAGGACAGAGACAGAACGGTGGAGGTTATGCTCTGTTTTAAACAGTCAAAAAGGCTGTGCAGCCTTAGGTGCAGCAGAAGGTTGAGATTTCAGTTGCTTTTGATTCTGCTGTTTCTTGGGAGGCGGATGAGTGTAAGGAGCCGCTCTCGGAGCAAAACACCTCTGGAAAATTGGAGGAAGGCATGCAGGCTTAGGCTTTGGTCTGACATTAGAAGCAAAGGATTTTTCATGTTCAGACAGTTTCTTGGTGGCTGCCTCAATAGATTCATTGAAGAAGTCATTCCTTGCACAAGGAATATTAGCCAAGCGGTCCTGAAGATTAAGGTCCATGTCAATGGTGCGAAGCCAGGCTAGGCGGCGCATTGCTACAGAACAAGCAGTCGCCCTGGCAGAGAACTCAGGCATCATAAGAAGACTGGAGAAGATGTAATCTGAGTTGTGACAGAGTAGCTATGACTTCTTGAAATTCGAAGTGCTATTGTATAACTAAATAGTTGAGAAATTTATGGAGAAGATCAATGAGGAACTTGAAATAAGTGACAAAATGAAAATTATAATTGAGGACTTTGGAGGACATCATGGCATTTTGGTAAAGGCGATGTCCAAACTTGTACATGGTTTTCTCTTTCCTTACAGGAACTCTGGAAGGATGGGATCTTTTCAAGGAGGACTCCACAAGCTGGGACTGATGAGACAACTGCGAATTCTCAAATCCTCAAATCCTTTGCAATGTAGAGTTTTATACCTGGAGTCCAACTTGCTTGGAACAGCAGGAATTGCATAAGGAGTCTTCAGGCATCGTGTAAAAGTCTGAGACAAAAGCTTATGAAGAGGAAGCTTAAGTGACTCTGCAGGAGGTTGAGGAAGATGCATGACTTCGAGGTAC
Organism: Geotrypetes seraphini; assembly: GCF_902459505.1. NCBI lineage: Eukaryota > Metazoa > Chordata > Amphibia > Gymnophiona > Dermophiidae > Geotrypetes > Geotrypetes seraphini. Next base: position 152,340,300 of record NC_047087.1, on the reverse strand, counting down.
TCCTTAGAGTATTGAGAACCAGCATACAACTGAAGGTCCAAGTTAGCAGCCATCTGACGAAGAAAAGAAGAGAAAGATAGTTGATCCGCTAATGCCTTGCCTCGAGAGGGACTCGAGGACCTCGAGGCAGCCTGGGTCAAAGAAGAAGCTTCGGCAGGAAAATAGGCATCAAAAGAATAAGGAGACTTGGATGAAGCAATAGAAGCTGCTGAGTCCTCGAGGTCTGGAAGCGGAAACCTTGATCGAGGAGTCGGAGGTCTAGTAGAGCTGGAAGGTGTAGATCGAGGCTTAGTTGAAGAAGGGCACTCCTTGGAAGAAGACCTACGCCTGCAGGTATGCCTCAAGGTAGGTCTCAACTGATGACGAGAATGGTGCCTAGAAGCAGGTCTTGAGGATCGAGGAGACTTCACTTCGGAGATGGAAGCAGATGTTGCCACCAAGGAATGGATAGGGCTATAAGCTGTAGATCGAAGCTCAGGAGGCTTGATGTAGGACTCTCGAGGAACTCCCAAAGACTCTGCTCCTTGTATGGAGTGTGAGGATTCCTGTCGAGGCACTTGCAAAGAATCTACTCCTTGCTTAAAGTGCATAAATGCCAGATCAGACACTCGTAAAGACTCTGCTCCCTGCATAGAGTGTAAAGTCTCAGCCTGAGGCTCGACCTCGTGGGAGTCTGCAGAATGCCCAGGCTGGATTAGAGTAGCTAGCTTTGGTCCCATTTTGGTTAGGAACTGAATAAATTGCTGCTCTAACATGGTCTGGAAGGAAGCCAGCAAGGATGGAACCGTGTCTGAACCCGGACCCACCTGCTATGGCTGGAGGTTCCAAAGAAACAGTGGAAATGTGCTTCAACTTAGAAGTCTTTAGCAAGTTTGAGGACCACCGTTGGAACTTTCTGCTGAGCTATCTGACCTGAGGATCCAGGGGAAGATACAGCAGGTGTATTCGAAGCAAGAGCCGCCGCAAAAGAGGAAGGCTTGATGTTGCTCGAGGTTGGAGTCGTGGAGGTAGGAGGACCCTCGGTAGAAGGTGGAACCGAGGCCACGTTCGAAGACGAGGGTGTGACTGAAGAGTCCATCCCAAAAAGCTTCTCCACTAAAATTTGACGTTTACAGGCACGAGGTTGAAGAGTAGCACAGTGCTCGCACAACTTCGGTTGGTGGCCCGGCACAAGGCAGTTAAGGCACTGATGGTGTGGGTCCATGAGGGAAATCGCATGCTGGCACTGGCTACACTTCTTGAAGCCCGTTGCTGGACGGGACATAGGAGGAAAAAATAGTTGCCGCAAAGTCAAAGCCTCTGGGCTGCGGCCTGATGGCCTGTCCCTCCAGCTGAACAGAAGAAAATATTATTTTTTTTTTTTTTTAACTAGAAATAAAAGAAAACAGCGATTCGTGAGGAAAATAACACAAACCGCAGTGAGAGAAGGCACAAATTAACAAAGTTGAATGCAGAGAGTCAAAGACGGATTTCTCGGCTCCACGGAAAACTGAGAACAGGAGACTCGCCCTGTGCTGGACAGGAAGGCATTCACACATGCGCGGTGCGGCTGATTCCAAGTCTGCTTGCGAGGCTTCTGCATCCGGGCTCTGTCGATGACGTCACCTATATGTGAGAATAGCTACCTGCTTGTCCTGGGATAAAGAACATTAAGGAGGAAATTGGCGAACTACTACAAACCGTAGCTAACATGTCAATTAAAACTGGGCAAATACCAGAAGACTGGAGGATAGCAAATGTCATCCCAATTTTCAAAAAAGGATCAAGAGGGGATCCAGGAAACTACCGACCTGTGAGCCTCACATCGGTTCCAGGGAAGATAATTGAAACACTACTTAAGGAGAACATTGTACAACACTTGGAGGACCACAATCTAATAAGGGCTAGTCAGCACGGCTTCAGGAAAGGGAAATCATGTTTGACAAATTTACTACAATTCTTTGAGAAAGTGAACAAACAAATGGATGGTGGAGAACCAGTGGATATAATTTACTTGGACTTTCAGAAAGCGTTTGACAAAGTCCCTCATGCAAGGCTTATGAAGAAACTACTAAGCCATGGAATAGGAGGAGAAGTACACAGATGGATCGGCAAATGGCTTGAAAACAAGGCAAAGGGTTAGCATAAATGGGAAATTCTCGGACTGGGATAAAGTGACCAGCGGCGTGCCCCAGGGCTCGGTTCTTGGGCCTATCTTGTTCAATATTTTTATAAACAATCTGGAAGAGGAAACAACATGCAATATAATAAAGTTTGCTGATGATACAAAACTATGAGGGCACTAAGGACACAGGATGGGGGCACTGGAGGCACCATGGACACGGGACGGAGGCACTGGGGGCACTATGAACACAGGACGAAGGTGCTGGGGGCACCATGGACACGGGACAGAGGCACTGGGGGCACTATGGACACGGGAAGAAGGCACTGGGGGCACTATGGACACAGGACCGAGGCACTGGGGCACTATGGACACGGGACAGAGGCACTGGGGCACTAAGGACACAGGACAGGGGCACTGGGGGCACTATGGACACGGGAAGGAGGCACTGGGGGCACTATGGACATGGGACGGAGGCACTGGGGGCACTAAGGACACTGGACGGAGGCACTGGGGGCACTAAGGACACAGGACGGAGGCACTGGGGGCACTAAGGACACAGGACGGGGGCACTGGGGCACTATGGACACAGGACGGAGGCACTGGGGGCATTAAGGATATGGGAAGGAAGGAGGGAGGGAATAGAAAGGGACAATTGTTGGGCCTGAGTGCAGAAAGAAAGGATACACAGTCAATAATAGATGTCACCTTTTGATGAAAAAAATAAATGGTCATGTTACCTCTGACTTACTTTCGCTGCAGCACATTCGGCAGCCGTGTTGAGGTGCAGGAAGGTCCCATGCTGACTCGTCTGCCAGCTCTGCTCCGGAAGAAGTAAGTTACGTCGGAGGGAGTGGACCCGGGAGACTAAGTCATTGCGGGACTTTGCCACAACTCTCTGCGTCTGCCGTGTCCACCTCCTCCCGACGTAACTTACTTCTTCTGGAGCAGAGGCAGCAGACGAGTCATCGCGTGACCTTCCAGCATGCGGCTGCTGAGTCTGCTCCAGAGCAAGTACGTCGGAGTGGGGTGGACTGGCTGCCGGCAGCTACAATCATCGTGGGACCTTGCTGTATGAAGGGAGAGAAAGGAGCAGGATTGCTGGAATGGAAGAGTGGTGGAGGGAAAGAAAGGGGGCAGGGTGGTATGGAAGGGTGGTGCTGATAGAACTGATGTACAAAGAAAGGGAAGAGACATAAGGGGGAAGGATATTGGAGGGAGAGAAAGGGGGCAGATGCTGATTGAAGAGGGTTGGATGGCAAGAGAAAGGGCAGACATTGGATGGTAGTGGGGAGCCTATGCTGGATGGAAGTGCAGATGGGAGAGATAAGGGAGCAAATGCAGGAAGGAAATGGGAGGAGAGAAAGAGAGGAGCAGATGCTGGATGGAAGTGGACAGAGAGAGGAGGAGGTATTAGATGGAAGAGTTGGAGAAAGAGGGTACATGATGGAAGGAGGGGATAAATAAAAGGAGGGCACATGATGAGGAGAAAAGGATTGAGTTAGGGAAACACTGGAGGGGTGAGGGAAAGAGGAGGCAAGCTTTAGGTAGACAGTAAAAAAAGGACATTGATGAGAGGGTAGTAAGAACGTAATCTAGACAGATACAGAAAAGGAAAATGAGGGAAAAAAGGGAAAGGGATTGCAGAGGAGAGGTGTGGGAGAGGGAAGGAGAGGAAAGAGATGCCAGACCAATGGGGGTGAAAGGAGAGATGGAAGGGGGAGGCATACAGTTTCTGGAAGGGGCATAGAAGAAGAGAAGATGCCATATAGGGGAAGAGAGACGGCACACAGTGGATGGAAGGAAGAGAGTTACAAGAAGATGAGGAAAGCAGAAACCACAGAAGCAAAGGGTAGAAAATTTTTTTTTATTTATTTATTGCTTTAGGAGACATGTGTCACTGTTTCTGTGGTGCACTGTATGCAGAGTCCAGCTTCTTACTGGTTCAATTTAACCTTTGTCTATGTATTTCTATTTTATCCTCCCTTTTACAAAACTATAGAGCGTTTTTTTTGCGCCAGCCATGGTGGTAGCAGCTCTGATGCTCAGAATTCTATGAGCGTCAGAGCTGTTACCACCATGGCTAAAATTCACACTACAGTTTTGTATAAGGTGGGAGGGGTTAGTTTGTGATTACATATTCCATACTAGGCGAAGGTGTTTTCTGTGTTCTGTGTGTTCGAAAGACATGTTTTTTTGTTAGGATTGACTGCAGGATTGATCTGTACTAGTCTGGCTTGTTTAATTTTACAATGGGTGTATTGATGTTGTACTGCTCACTGCAGTATGTAAGATGCTACCTTTTCCTAGGTACTCATATGTGACATGTGGCTTGTTAATAAAAATCATGTTTTTCGTACAGATGGGGGGGTGTCAAAAAATGATGGGCCCCAGGTATCACATATGCTAGGTACGCCACTGACAATGACACCCAGATTTTTTTTCTTGGGTGCTAAGCCCTAAGATGAACCCTAGCATCTGGTAACTATGATTTGGGTTATTCTTCCTGTTATGCCCAGGGGGTAAATGGACTCAGTATAATACGTGACATGTCTCCTCAAGTCTGCTTATCTGACCTCTTTGTCCTGAGTGTTACCTTGACTACACCAAAAGGATAGTAAAGACAGATGGCCTCTGTAACACCTTCTTGATAGCATCAAAGAGACAGTGCAACACCTATCCTGACTTCCTTTATTTGAGTGACAACTGGATAGCATCAAAGAGACAATAAACTACAACACCTCCTTGCTTATTTGAGATCCTGACCTCTTTGATCTCCACAGGACAGTAAGACCAGATGGTCCCTACAATAACCTTGCTTATCTGAGATCTGTCCTCCTTGCAGCTCAAATAACAACAGTAAAGACAGATGGGAAACTACATCAAAAAGAAAGAGATAGTGACAAGTATCTGCTATCTTGACCTTTTTGACCTAGGAGTTGCCAAAACAGATAACAAAAGACCAGAACCGGCTGTCTTACTAAGAGGGCAGCAGTTTTTCTCTATAAAAGAGACGAACTCAGCCCATAGAAAATGAATCCAGTTTCGTTGCAACAAAGGGACAGTCCTTTGGTCCACCCATCTATCTATTGCAGGGATTCCCAATGGTAAAGATGGTCGTTATATGGGGTCAAGGTGATGCTATTTTAACCTGAGAATCCATGACATTTGGAGGGAGAATCCACGTCTCAAAGGGACAGTCCTTTGGTCCACCCATCTATCTATTGTAGGGATTCCCAATGGTGAAGATGGTCGTTATATGGGGTCAAGGTGATGCTATTTTATATTTAATTCTTATATATGTATAATAAAGTGTTATTGTTTATGCTTTATATTGTCTGTGTGCTTTTCTGAGTGTCACTGATCATCCCACTTGACAGAAATAAGTGGCGGAACAAATTGGTACCAGAAGTGGGGTTGATCAAATGTGGTCACAAAAGCACCAGATAAAACATGGGGTTGAGGAGCAGGCTCCCAATCCCTCATTCCGAATGGGAATGACAGTATAGCCACTGAATGGTCTGTAGAAGCAGGATTAAGTGAATCCTGTACTTTTGGAAGTGGGGATCCACATGAATTATGTGCCTCCTTACAAAAGGTGAAAATCTCAAAAGGAGAAGAGCAAGAAGTAATTTCTAGACAAGGAAGGATGATTTTGTCAGACTGGAGGAATTTGCATGAAGCTAAACAGGAATTACAATTGAAATTAGAAGAGCTGGAAAAGAAAAGGAATAATCAACAGCATGCCATTACAATGCTACAATGTCAGAATAAGTTGTTAATGGATAAGGTAGAAACCTATCAAAATGTAACAGAAAAGTCAGCTATGCGATATGCATGATATAAATACAAGAAACAGAGGTGGAAAGTGAGCTACAGAAAAGTTAAAATCTTAATTTATCATCTGCCGAATGATTGGAATCCAAACAAACGGGATGGGAATATTTGGGATTCAAATTCTAATAACAGTGAGGAGGATATAGGTGTTGAAGGAGAACAGGCAGAAAGTTTAGAAGCAAAGCCTGTGAGGAAACAAAGGTTACAGGGAAGTCTACAAACAGAGAAAATCTAACTAGAAATAATGTTATGGAGGATGTTACTCCACATGAAATCATGGATACGATGGCACGCTTTACACAGCGGTCCGGGGAGCCACTAATACAATGGGTAATTCGGGTACAGGAGTTGGGCGCAGCAGGGATTATGTTAGATGCCACAGACGCCCCTAAATTTGTTCGAATTAGTCAAGAAGCAGCAGTACAAGATGCGCTACGGGAGGATCCCGATCTGACAAATTACAACCAATGGTCTTTATTAGAGGTAATTGGTAAGGGTGTCACGAGGCGATATCCCCTTGAATCTGACTGGCCTTCCAATGATAAAGTTTGGTATACATTGAAAGATGCACAAATGAGAATTAAGGAAGAGGCTATGAAGGTAGCTTTAGTAATAGGTCACGCTGACACATATATGTCATTACCTTTTACTGTATCCATGAGAAATAAAATTATCAGGTATGCTGCACCGGCATACAAACAGGTAATTATGACTCTGTTCAAGTTCAAGTTTTATTACTTTTGATATACCAACCATCAAGTTAATATCTGGCTGGTTAACAATATGTTTAAAAGAAAGAGAAATTATACAAAACTAAAAAAAAAGAGGCATTGTGTATCTACATATAACATCACAAGACGAACTAGATAGTGAGGATAAAAGGAAAGGGGGGGTAAAGTTACATATTTGAGAAGAAATTGGAGATAGTAGGGTAAGGATAAAACATGATGGCGGGGGGCGCTTTAAAGAAAGCGGTTATTTTTGGTAATTAGAGAAGATGGCTCTAAGTGAATGAGAAGGCATCGCGAAATAAAAACGTTTTTAAATCTGTTTTAAATTTGTCAAGTCATGATTCGTCGCGGAGTTGCTGTGGCAGGGAATTCCAGAGGGTAGGGGCAGTTACTGCAAAATTTACTTTACGTGTATTGTAGAAGTCTTTGATAGTGGGGATAAATAGAAGTTTTTGATCAGTTGATCTTAGAGTGCGTGAAGAGCAGTAGGGAATGAGAAGTTTGTCAAGGAATAAGGGCAAATGAGAGAGCTTTATTTTGAAAGATAGTAAGATAATTTTAAAGATGATGCGGTGAGAAATAGGGAGCCAGTGTGCTTCTTTTAGAAGAGGGGTAACATGGTCGAATCTGCCTACTTTATGGATAAGTTTTATTGCTGTATTTTGTATTAGTTGTAAACGACGAATTTCTTTTTGGGGAAGGCCATTTAAAAGAGAGTTACAGTAATCAAGATGAGAAATTACTAATGAATGTATCAGGATAGTGATTGAATTAGTTTCAAGGATGGAAGAAAGGGATCGGATGATGCGTAATTTATAAAAACAAATTTTAACCACTGAACTTATGTGATCATGAAAAGTAAGGTCTCTATCAATGATTACCCCTAAAAGTTTTATCTGTTTGATCAATCAAACAGACAGGTCTATTTTGGAAGTCTTGGAAGCGGTCCGACAGTTAGGAGATCTGGGAGACTGGGGACCTCAAACTACTTTTGATAAAAAGAGGGAAGGACAATCCAATTCAAACAGGGCTAATCGAGTATCCCGAAGGGATATGTTTTTGGCATTAATAAAAGATGGGGTAAAGAGGGAAGAAATAGATGGGAAAGACTTTATGGAAAATGTACAAAAGTAGAGGATTAGGAAAGAAATCTATGTCTCAAGCCCAAGTAAGCAAGAGTGAGGATATGCTGGTGCCAACTGCTCCTCCTGAGGAAACTGCTTCCACTCTTTATCCTGATTTAAAAGGGTGGAAGTGGTGGGAGGATCAATGATGTGAATGCCAAGCCTCAGTGTTTGCCTGGACCAAATTAGAACAGCGAACACATGTCGAGGTAAATATCTAGTGGAAATCTGGGGAGCAAAAGGTACAAGCTGTAGTGGACACTGGGGTGTAGGAATATAAATATCAGGATTGGGGGGGAAAATTATACAAGCAGGAAGAAAAAATTTTTACAAATTTTAAAATTGGACAATTACCAAGTTGGGAATATACTGTATTAATCTATGGGATTCCTTAAAATATAATAGGGCTAGATATCCTATAAGGGTTAACATTACAGCTTAAACATGAACCAATGCTTTTTTACTATTCCTATAGTGGAGCAATGTCCAGAACAATTTGCATTCACTTGGCAAGGGAGGCAATATAAAGTTTTGTTAGATAGTATAAGGAAGTTACACTCCAAGTAATTTTGCAAATGTGTCTTTTACCTTCAAACACTAACATTGTGAACCACTGTACCTGCACGTAAACCTCTCTTGTATATTTTATAGATTAATACTTCCCTGCTTGCATTCTCTTACGATTGTGTGACAGAGCTTTGAAATGGAAGAAAAATAGAAAAGAAGACCAGTAAAACTATATGGAGCAATTAACTTAAGTTTCTATCTCTCTTTCTTTTAGAAGCTTAGTATCCAGATATGGTCAGGAGAACCAATCTCACTGTGCCATCTTTAAAATACGTCCAGCACTGTGACCTGATAGTGGGAATCCAATGGATACCACATTTGTTTGTGACTCTTTTGATTAATAGTGTGCTTATTTACAGATTAAATTCAACCCTGAATCATTACCGATGGAAGAAAGCATGCCGGAGCTCTGTGTTTGTCTGTTTCTGTTATGTGCTGTCTGTTTTAGCTTATGGGGTATCCCAACATTGCACATTGGCCATTTTCAGAGTTTATTCTACCCCTTCTATTAGTCCAAATGGTATCATTTCCCTTTCCAAAAAAGATTCCCCCACTTACAAGAAAGTATCTTATGAAAACCATGCTCACAATGATTTTATGCTATGGCTCACAGGTAATCGAGGCCAGCAGCGTGCCAGATTTTAAGAATAAATGGGACGCCCATGTGGGATCCCTAAGTGGGTCAGGGCAAAACATTGGCTAATCTTAAGGGGAGGGTCTATAGAGTGGGCAGACTTGATGGGCTTTGGCCCTTTTCTGCCGTCATCTTTCTATGTTTCTATGTTACTATACAGCCCAATGATAATTTAGTTAGGGGTTACATTATAAAAAGGATATCTGAAGAGAAAAAATTAGAAAGCTTTATACCTGGTAAAATAGTGTTCATTGGTATTTGATATTTGCTAAATAAAATAAAAAAATAGTCTCTCTTTATTTAACTTACCAGGTATAAACAGTGCAGTGCACATCTCTGACAAAAGTTATTTTGGTATCACATTCTGTACGTGTGTATGGTCTCTCTTAAATGACATAATAATTAGGTCCAGCACATAAAAAGGTGTATTTTCTGAATGTCCTACAGAATACCTTTAAGTGCATTAGTGTTGTTTCTCTTATCTCACACAAATACTACCTTACACACAAGTATTGTGTCAAATGTTATCACATTCTGTACGTGTGTATGGTCTCTCCTAAATGACATAATAATTATGTCCAGAACATAAAAAGGTGTATTTTCTGAATGTCCTACAGAATACCTTTAAGTGCATTAGTGTTGTTTCTCTCATCTCACACAAATACTACCTTACACACAAGTATTGTGTCACATGTTATCACATTCTGTACATAAAGTGGTTTTGTTTTGTTTTTCTCGTATACCACTAGGGGTGCTTATTGTAACTAAAGCATTGAAGCTAAACAGTCATGATGAAATATTTTCCTTGGAAAATCACGTACTGGGAAATGTTATTCCATATAGACTTTCATCCCTTTGTGATAGAATTGGTCAGCTCTGCTCTCTTATTCTTATGTTTTGGCTAACATGCTGGGTTAAGAGAAAATTTCACCAGATCAAGAAGATGATGACGCAACCAGACATACAGTGCCGTGCCATGACGCTATTATGTGGCACCGACTTGGGAATAGAAGTGAGCCTATATCCTGCCGCTTCACATTAGGGCTGGTCTCTGGGGGTGGTGCACTGGAATCTTACGTGAATGAAGGCATGTGAGTGGCATAGCAAGCCTATTGAAACTGGAGCATAGCCAGACCCTAACCAAAGCTACTAAGAAAAACAGGATACCAGATAACTGCAGTGATCGATGGTGAATATGAAGCTACCCTAAATATATGTAAGCCATGAGTAAGAGCACAAATATAATATTAATAAGATTATTAATTTCCATGATTCCCTATACGTGATACTTTCAAGTAAAATGCCTAATTAGCAAGAAATATTAGGGAATACAAGAATACCAGGTTTAGAACATAAGGAAATAATTTATGAAGGGAAAATTAATTTTCCCATTTTACCTTTACTTAAAAGTAGAATCTGAAATACTGGCTGGTAAACAAGCATATTTCGGCTCCAGAGAAGCGGAGGTATTTAGATGGGTGCTGTACATAATCATGAACTAACCCTAAGATATGACCAATTAATGTTACATGTTGTTAATCATACAGCAATATACTTTAGATAGTAATGTTTCTTCAGCCTTACCGTGGACTATTTGTGAGATTCGTGTTTTGTCTTTTATTGATTTTTGTATTATTTAATAAATCCACGCCCTTAGATAGAACATGGTGGAATTTTTGATATAAAACAATGTTCTGATTTCTCATGTGAAGGGTTGCTTACGTTATTTGATGTAAGGAACTCTACAATAATGTGTCCTTTCACTGTGATGCCTTTGCTACTATGGGCAACAAACAGATGAACAGAACAAAACATACGTGTTACCATTCAACCTCAAGGTTAAATATTACATAAAAATGTATGTGTTGCTAACAGTACGGTTAATTCCTGCTATTCAAGCTCCCTTTTCAGTATGTTTATATCAAATGTCTTTTGCTGAGGTAATCTATAAAGAAAGCCATGAGCAATTCTAAATAAAGCAAAACAGCAATGTAACCTTACTTTGCTATGGAAATACTAACTTGCATTCAGTGGCAGATCATATTGACTAGAGGCAGTACTATGGCACAAAAGGTGTTTCTTCATTTCTTACTCTATAATTTTGTTTAGCTATCCTTATGTTACCTATTGTTTATACAAACGATTGTGTATACAAACGGACACCCTCTCCCTTTATTAGGAGGACTTTTTATGGGAGCAGACTTAAGGATCCAAGGGTGGAATGTTATGCCCAGGGGGTAAATGGACTCAGTATAATACGTGACATGTCTCCTCAAGTCTGCTTATCTGACCTCTTTGTCCTGAGTGTTACCTTGACTACACCAAAAGGATAGTAAAGACAGATGGCCTCTGTAACACCTTCTTGATAGCATCAAAGAGACAGTGCAACACCTATCCTGACTTCCTTTATTTGAGTGACAACTGGATAGCATCAAAGAGACAATAAACTGCAACACCTCCTTGCTTATTTGAGATCCTGACCTCTTTGATCTCCACAGGACAGTAAGACCAGATGGTCCCTACAATAACCTTGCTTATCTGAGATCTGACCTCCTTGCAGCTCAAATAACAACAGTAAAGACAGATGGGAAACTACATCAAAAAGAAAGGGATAGTGACAAGTATCTGCTATCTTGACCTTTTTGACCTAGGAGTTGCCAAAACAGATAACAAAAGACCAGAACCGGCTGTCTTACTAAGAGGGCAGCAGATTTTCTCTATAAAAGAGACGAACTCAGCCCATAGAAAATGAATCCAGTTTCGTTGCAACAAAGGGACAGTCCTTTGGTCCACCCATCTATCTATTGCAGGGATTCCCAATGGTGAAGATGGTCGTTATATGGGGTCAAGGTGATGCTATTTTAACCTAAGAATCCATGACGTTTGGAGGGAGAATCCACGTCTCAAAGGGACAGTCCTTTGGTCCACCCATCTATCTATTGCAGGGATTCCCAATTGCGAAGATGGTCGTTATATGGGGTCAAGGTGATGCTATTTTATATTTAATTCTTATATATGTATAATAAAGTGTTATTGTTTATGCTTTATATTGTCTGTGTGCTTTTCTGAGTGTCACTGATCATCCCACTTGACAGAAATAAGTGGCGGAACACTTCCCAATGTGCATCATTTGTCCACATTAAATGTCATCTCCTATTTGGATGCCCAGTCTTCCAATTTCCTTTGAACAATTTAGTGTCATCTGCCAATTTAATCACCTTGCTAGTCATTCCAATTTCAAGATCATTTACAAGTAAGTTAAACAGCATTGGTCTGAGTACAGATCCCTGCAGCACTTCACTATTTACTCTCCTCCATTGAGAAAAATGACAATTTAACCCTACACTCTGTCCACAGCCGAACTTTGCCAACTATCCTAAGACTAATTTTTTCATGAGCCTCTCATGAGGAACTTTGTCAAAAGCTTTCTGGAAATCTAGATACACTACATCAACCAGCTTACATTACATTATATTACATTACATTAGTGATTTCTATTCCGCTTGTGCCTTGCGGTTCTAAGCGGATTACAAATTAGAAGATATCTGGACATTACCGAGAGAATTATATAACAATGATTCATGTACATTTCATGATTCAGTTGAGAATTACAAATTAGAAGATATCTGGATTTTTCGATGGAATTACATAGTAAAGATTCAAGTACTTACAGGATACAGTGGAGAAAAACAATATATTCGGATAACAGAAGAAGATTACCTAACATTGAAGGAAAACGTTTATTGGATACATGTGGTAGATGCTTATTTAGGAATCTGATTATTTTTTGGTAGGTATGGTTCGAGGGATTGACTAATGTGTTATTCGCGGGGGAGAAAGCATGTACGAGTGGGAGGAGATTAGTAAGTAAGGACGTGTTTTTTGAATAGAACTGTTTTGATTTCTTTTCGAAACACTTTGATGTCTGTTGTTTTGATCATCAGTTTGATGATGGAGGGGTCAATTTTCGCTGCCTGTGTCGCTAGAAGGCTGTCGTAAAGTTTCTTACGTCGGGTACCATTATGAGGGGGGAAGGTGAATAGGTTCTGAGTTCTCCTTGATCTGGGTGAGCGGTAGCGGTGTAGGCGGTTGTTTAGGTAGCTGGGGGCAGTACCATGGGTCACTTTAAATAGTAGACAATAGAATTTGAATTGAGTTCTTGCTTTTATCAGAAGCCAATGAAAGTCTACATAGGCGGGAGTGATGTGGTCAAATTTGCTAAGAGAGTAGATGAGTCTGATGGTTGTGTTTTGAGCGGTCCGTAGTTGTTGTATCATGTTGTTTGGGCATGGTAGGTAGAGGCTGTTGCAGTAATCTAAGGTACTAAGTGTGAGGGATTGTACATTGATCTTGTAGTGTTCTTTGGTAAAGAATTTTCTTATTTTTCTTAGGTTTCGCATGGTGTAGAATGCTTTTTGTATGATTTTGTGGATTTGTGTCTGCATTGTGCAGCATCTGTCTAATTGTATTCCCAGAATTTTGAGAGTGCTCTGTATTGGATATTTGATTGCGTTTACTTCCAGTTCTGTTAGGGATGGTTTTTTTTCCTTCTCTAGTAGTAGGAATTTGGTTTTCTCTGCATTCAGTTTCAGCTTATGGTTCTTCATCCATTTTTCTACAGTTTCCAGTGTTGTTTTCAGGCGTCCATTGGAGATGGGGTCTTGGATGTCGAAGGGGAGGAGGATGGTTATGTCATCCGCATAGCTGAAAGATGTTATATTTAGGGCGTCTAGGGCAGTGCCTAAGGAAGCTATGAAGAGGTTGAATAGTGTGGGCGATAGAGGGGATCCTTGAGGTACTCCGCATGGGTTTGTCCAGGGGTCGGATAGAAGATCTTTTGACTTAACTCTGTATGATCTTGTTTTAAGGAATCCTTGGAACCAGTTGTGAACTTTACCTGATATTCCTATGGCATCTAGTATCTGGAGTAGTATTGTATGGTCAACTAAGTCGAATGCTGCTGAAAGATCGAGTTGGATGATTAGTAACTTGTTTCCTTTGCTGAGGTGCTGTCGGGCTATGTTTAGTAAAGATACCAGTAGTGTTTCTGTGCTGTGATTAGCTCTGAAACCAGATTGAGTTGGATGCATAATGTGTTGGTCTTCTAGGTAATTGGTGAGATATTGTGCTACTATACCCTCTATTAGTTTGATGTATAGTGGGATAGATGCGATTGGTCTATAATTTGTTGGGTTGTCTATTGGGCCTTTGGGGTCTTTTAGTATGGGAGTGATCCGGAGGGAACTGACCTTCCCTGAGGGTGGTTTGCAACCATAGCGTGAGACAACCTATGAATTTAGTGGAAGCTGCAGCTAGTAGATAAGGAGGACAGTTGTTCAGATCACAAGATTTGCTGTATTTTTTGTACAGTCGGTCAAGGTCTGACCATTGTGTCGTTGGGAAGTTGTACCAGATCCTATCTGCTGAGATGGCTTCGTCTATTGTGGGATTTATTAGTATCTCTTCTATGATGTTTTGAGAGTTGTTGAATGTGGATCTGATTGTGGTGATTTTATTTTTGAAGTGGTCCGCTAGTTGAGAAGCTGTTGGAGTCTGGGTTCCTTGGGTGGCGAGGAAGGGTTTGGTATCAGTGAGGTTTTTTACAATGCTGAACAGTTTTTTGGTGTCCGGTTTTTCGATGCCAATGAGTTTGGAGTAGTAGTCTTTACGTTTTTCCTTCAGTTTGATTTTGTATTGTTTGATTTGGGATCTCCATTCTGTTTTATTGTGGTCTTGTTTCTGTTTTTTCCATGACCTTTCTAATTGTCTACATTGCCTTTTTAGGTGTAGGAGTTCGACGTCAAACCATTTGTCTGATGGTCTGCATATTTTGTTTTTAGAAGTGCTAGTTTGTTCAAAGTGGCTTCACTTGTGGAACGCCAGATGTTTATGAATTCTTTGGGGTTGTTTAAATCTATTGCTGGATCTACTGTGTCCCAGAATGTATTAGGTTCGATTTTCTGTCTGGACTTGAAGCTTGTTATGCGTGGGGTAGGTTTGATGTTATTATGCTCCCAGTTGATAGTGAAGGTGTACTTGTAGTGGTCAGACCATAAGGTGGGATGCCATGAGCCGTTGGTGATGAGGATGTTTTGTGTGTTGAGGTTGGGAGATGTGTAAGCGGCAATATCAAGTTGATGGCCCTTTTCATGCGTGGGTTCGGGGTTGAGTATTTGGTAAGATAGGGTGTTGAGGAATGTAAGAATATCCACTACTTGTTTGGAGGTGATGTCTTCTAAGTGGAGATTAATGTCTCCTAGGATCAGGTTGTGTGTGGAAGAGAGGGAATTCTGGAAGATAAATTCTTCAAGATCCCCGTTCCCGTGCAGACCTCTACTGCAAAGCCCAGCTCCACTGTGTTTATTTCATGTAAAAAATAAACTTATTTGGGAACCTCACCAGTAGAGGGATTTTTTTTCATCTTTGAAAAAAGTGTTATAAAAATTACTCCTTTATTATGAAGCATGTATACTTACCTTAAGTCTCTGATTAAAAGCATCAAATAGCAGTTTGATTCCATCTTGAGTCAGGTTAAGGATGAGGTCATGACTAAGAGGAGACTGCAAAACAAAACAGAACATCTTAATGAAATGGTATTGGGAATTGACATTTAACTTTTCCATCATCATAAGGAAGTTAAATTCATCAACTTAAAATGGAGTGTTATCAAGGTAAAGAATAAGGTGCAATAAAAGTCAGGCTTCTATTGCAGTTTGGTTTATCAGAAGAGTTATCAACCTGCCGACCTCCATGGTAGAAGAATAGCACAGTTTGAAATCCATGCCATAAACAGAGTTATAGTATTGCCTGGGAACATTAGGCTGCCATACTCATGGACCATTTCATAAAAAGGCTAGCACCCATCATCAAAAGCAGTAAACAGAGAACCTCCCCCTGCAAAGACAGCCCCCAGGTCTCCTCCCCTAAACAAGCCCCACCCCTCCCCTAATCAAGCCCAACCCCCATGCCCTCCAATTCAAAAGACCCCCATGGTGGCCAGCCTTTCCAACCACATTATGTATGTCCCCCCTCCTCCAAAAGAAACACCCCCAACCAGGCAATAAACCTACTACTACTATTTATCATTTCTATAGCGCTGAAAGATGTATGAAGCACTGCACATTTAACATATAATAGATGGTCCCTGCTTAGAAGAGCTTACACCTAGGCCCCCTTTCCCCAGCCTATTATACTATAAATCCCTGCTGTCTAGTGGTACAGAAAGGAGCCATTCCCAGTCACCCCTGCCCCCACTAGTGCCTTCTTCCAAAATGTCACTAGCAAGTCCTAGCAGTAGTATAATTTTATTACTACACGGGTCATTTTTCCATATCAGGGCATCTGGGTTTTAGCTGGGATTATTCTACCAGCTATACTATGGATCGCGGTGTACACGTAGTGCATGCTGCAAGCTACATAGTAAATTATTTACTTAGTAATGAGCTGCTTTGAGTGTACAGCCTGGCTGCCTTTGGTAGGCCTGCTCTTACTATCAGAAGTTAAGCAGGCTCAGGCCTGGCTAGTACCTGGATGGGAGACCAACTGGGAATACCAAGTGCGATAGGCTAAGGGGCCCTAAATTAGGCAGCAGCAACATACTGGAGCCACACACTATGCGGGAGAAGGCAATGGCAAACCACTACTGTACTCTGCCATGAAACATCACTGGGTGGATTCCTCACTGTGTGCTGCCAGGGGTGGGTAGCCAACTCGGTGGCATAATCCATCCAATGAGCTGTAACATTTTGTAACTATGTAACCTAGTTATCACTGCACTATGGCATCACAACCAGCTTTAGAGTCTTTTAATACACATTAAGGGGCAAATAAGATGGTTCATCCCCTAACATAACTTGACTACTATTTCCTAACTCTACATGGGTTCTTGACATAAAATATTAAATTTAAACAGTCAATAAATTAGAAAATTTAGCTAGAGCCACTATGAAGCTGGGAAATTCTAGTGTTGCTTACGTATAAGTGACAGCCACCATCTTATAAACAGCATGCTTGTGCAAAGCTCCTTAATGGTTGGCCAGAAACTGGCACCATGACATGGCTTGCTGTAGGCTGAGGGAGAGAACTAGCAGCAAAATGCAAGAAACTTAAGTGACGATAGACAGAGTTAGTTGAGAGAGCACACTCACTGAGTTGGCATATAAGCAGCATGACATTATGCATATGTTTTTTTTCTCTAGTGGGACCGACGTCAAATTTCTCTTTAAAAATATGAGCTGATGGTCACTTGATGCTATGAGCGGGTGAGGACGTGTTCCTGATTGGCTCCGGAGCCCTACTCTTCTAAACGGAATATTAGCTTACTTAATTTGCACAACTGATTTTTGGACTCTCACAGTGTGTGGGAACTCATGGACAGATATATTACTCGCTCCCAGAGTCCACGAGTATGAAATCAGTGCGCAAAGACTGTGATCGTACTAAACTTGGGGATTCCAAAATGGCGGACACGCCAGGCACCGTGGTCACGGCCACAGCTTTTGATGATATAAAAACAGCAGTGGCGCAAGTGCTGGGGCCGCAAATGGCACTCCTTTACTGTGGCCTTGGAAGCTGCGGATTATATTGGACAGCCCGTGGACCCTTTGTGACTGATCCCTGGCCGTGGGAAATCCTGAGCCTTATACTAGGTCTGTTTATGTTCTGAATATCTAGTGTCAATTGTTACTATAGGCTGATGCTCCAGTTACATTTTTTCTTGTTTTGGTATTTGGAAGGGTAGGGTCCCATAGGGTGTCGTTTACGGGCCTGGTGCATACACCTGTTTGGGATATGCCACATGGGGTTGTTTGGGGATGGGATGGGGTTATTGGTTGGGAACAGCATTTTTATTTGTTATTCTGGGGTCTGCTTTTTGGTAGATCCAATTGGCTCAGATGTCTAGTAAGGTTGTTGACACTTGGGCTAATCCATGGTGAGCGTTCGTTGGTAAGCACTGGTGTAGGGCTGGGCTGCGGGGTTTGTGTTCTCTACACTGTCATTGTATTATGTTTAGTGCCCCTGGGTGACCGGCCACTCCGTGTTGTTTCCTGGAATGTTTCTGGTATAATATCCTCGGTTAAATGCACGAAGATTTTGAGACAGTTGATCTCGCCTGCTTACAGATTTTGAGATGCTGCTGCTCTCGCCTGCTTACAGTAGACTAAATTAACAGAGGAAGAACATAAAAAATTGCAGAGAGGTTGGGTGGGCACAGTCTTTTATGCTTCCTCCCTGGGAAAAAAGGCAGGTGTTTGTTTATTGGTCCTTAAGGGCCTAAAATGTGTTATCCAACTCCAATATCAAGATCCCCAGGGCAGATGCTTGCTACTTCATATTTTCTTACAGGGCAAAGATTTTAGGTTGCTGATAGCTTATGGTCCTAACACATACTCACAGGACTACAGTATTTTAACACATTGGTTTCTTTGGGTCTCCAGGACACATCGCCACCACTTATTGTAGCGGGAGACCTCAACCAACTTTTAGACGTCTTGCTTGATAGATCCAGTCCAATGACTACTTCTTCTGGAACTTTCACTAAAGGTATCCTGTTTTTGTGTAAATCCCTAGGCCTGGTGGACCCATGGAGGCTGCTCCATCCTTTTGAACGAGATTACACTCACCAATCTCATGCCCATGGGACTTTTTCCCAACTGGATTACTTTTTAACCTCTGATTCACTCTTTTCCCAGGTCACTGACGCTTGTATAGGCCCCTCGGACCATTCTCTCATTTGGTCGGATCTATCTTGGGGGATTTTTCCTTTAGGGTCCTCTCGGTGGCGCTTCCCCTCTTATCTGCAGGATGATCCAGACTTTTTGGGATACGACCTTGAAAGCACGCTACCTTCGGAACTTGTCTCCCGTGTTACACGAAGAATTACACTCAGTGCAGGTCGCACTTAACACATTATTGCATGACCTTACCAAAAAATCACTATTTTACTGGAAATATAAATTTCATTGCTACGGGAATAAAAGGGGTTGAATGTTGGCCACACTGACTAAAAACTGGCAGGATGATCGTTATATTTCGCAGATTAAATATGATTTGGTTCCTACTATACGAGGCCTACAGACATAGCTGAAGCCTTCTATCGTCACTTTTCGAATTTCTATGCGAGCCTGTGCCCTTACTATGGTCCGGATATTCTGGACTATTTGGAGGATGCAGGTATGCCAAAATTCACAGATTTACGAGTGGCTTTGAATCAACCACTACAGGGCATGGAAATTCAAAAAGCGATAAAACATTTACGCTCCTGTAGGCCACCAGGCCCAGATGAGTTTTCCCCTGAATTTTATAAAATGTTATTCTTGCAGGTGTGTGAGCCTCTCATGGGATATTATATTGGTGCTCTGGCGAATGGTGAATTTCCAGCTTATGCGAACGAAGCCACCATCACTTTAATTCCGAAGCCCGATAAACCTAGAGATGAGGTTGAGTCTTACTGTCCTATTTCTTTAATAAATGTAGACATGAAGATCTTGGCTCGCCTGCTTGCTAACCGCTTAAACCCTCTTTTACCGCATATAATATTCTCAGAACAAATAGACTTTGTGCAGGGCAGGCACTCAGTTCTTAATGTTCAGCGGGGTCTGTTGGCTATAGCTAGAGCACAATTCACTCAGACGCTGGGCATTTTAGTGGGCCTGGACGCTGCTAAAGCTTTCGATCAAGTTCACTGGCATTATCTTTTTCAAGCGTTAGACTTTGTGAGCATCTTTGAAGGCCTTATATGCAGAACCCACGGCCACAGTCCTAGTGAATGGGATTCCAACTAGATCCTTTGCAGTAGGCAGAGGGACACATCAGGGTTGCCCGTTGTCCCCTTTGCTCTTCCTTATATACTTAGAGCCCCTTTTGCGTACCATTCAGAAAGATCATGAGCTGGTCGGGCTGCCAGAAGGATCTTCCCAACTTCGGGTGTTGGCCTTTGCTGACGATCTGCTGCTCACATTGGCCCAACCCCAGAGATTGTTGACTCGGGCTCTAGAATTATTCGATGAACGCTCTTTAAAAGGAACGCTCTTTAAAAGTATCATTTAGTGGCTCAAAATCTTTCGCATTCACTAACAACTATGGCATACCACCAGGATCCAATACTCTCTCCACTTCTCTTTAATATTTTTCTGGCTCCGTTAATCACGCTAGGGAAATCAATTGGTTTTACCATCTACGCTTATGACGATATCCAATTAATACATCCCCTCAATTTAGGGCTCCTTTTACGAAGCAGCATTAGCGGTTTAACGTGTGTAATAGCATGTGCTAAACCTCCAGACGCACTAGCCGCTACCGCCTCCTCTCGAGCAGGCGGTAGTTTTTCAGCTAGCGCGTGATTAAAAGTTGGTATCGTAAAAGGAGCCCTTAGATAATCCAAATGATATTCATATCATCAACAAAAAACTCGATAAGATTCATGACTGGTTAAATTCGAACAAATTATCACTCAATGTCACTAAAACCAAAACCATGGTTTTTCCTTTCAAGAAAGATAGTTCTCCTCTCTCTCCTATTAAAATCAAATCTATTCCAATACAGACTGTTCGTAGTAGCAAGCTTCCAGGTATCACATTGGATGAATCTCTCACTTTCCATGACATCATATAAGTACAGTTATAAGAAAATGTTTTTATTGTCTAAGAATGAAACTCTCTAACTAAATTTCTTGACATATCGGCTTTAAATATTTTAATCCATTCACTAGTCATTTCTTGCCTGGATTATGGCAATGCCTTATACCATGGTATTACCAAAAAAGAGTTAAAACGTTTACAAATAATCCAAAATACAGCAGTAAAAGTCATTTACAAGGCCATAAAATACCACCACGTAACTCCTCTTCTGATAAAAGCCCACTGGTTTCCCATCCATCACCGTGTTATTTATAAAACTCTATTATTAACTTTTAAAACAAGAAACACTGGACAGCCAGAATCCTATATAATAAAACGCTAGCCGCGCATGCGCACTCAACTGCGTGCTTCTGTTTTCTCTGATCTGTGAGATGTAGATCTGTGGCATTGCAGGAGTGCGCATGCGCGCCTAGGGTTCTTTTCAGTTTGTCTTCGCCCCTCCCCCCAATCCCCGTTGAGCCTCCCACCCGATTTTCCCTTCTCGCGGTTTGGCCGGCTCCCTTAGTCCCTTGCCGCCGCCACCCCCTTCCCTTCCCGCGGTCGACAAACCTCTTGGCTCCAGCAGCGGCCGCAGCACTGTAAACACGCTGCTTCGCGGCCTCTACTGCCTTGATTTGCTCTTCCGTGTCCCTGATGACATCATCAGAGACGTGGCAGAGCAAATCGGGGCAGTAGAGGCCGTGAAGCAGCGTGTTTACAGTGCTGCGGCCGCTGCTGGAGCCAAGAGGTTTGTCGACCGCGGGAAGGGAAGGGGGTGGCGGCGGCGGCGGCAAGGGACTAGGGGAGCTGGCCAGACCGCGGGGATGGCGCGCATCTTCAAAAAAGTGTAGGCAGGAGGCGAGTGAAGGAGTTTCAGCTCAGAGGAACGGCTGGAGGGTGCTGCAGGTGGCCCATGCAGGTAAACATTCTCACAGGAGGGGAAAGGGGGCTGCTTCAGGGGGAGGGGTGTGCTGGGAGGCAGATTGTTTTGCTTAGGGGGGAAGACTGAAGGGGGGCCACGGAGAGACAGGGAGGAACTGGAGCGGGAGAGGGAAAGGGGCCTGCTTTGGGGGAGGGGTGTGCTTGGAGGCAGACAGCTTTGCTTGGGGGGGAGACAGAAGGGAGGCCACGGAGAGACAGGGAGGAACTGGAGCGGGAGAGGGAAAGGGGCCTGCTTTGGGGGAGGGGTGTGCTTGGAGGCAGACAGCTTTGCTTGGGGGGGGAGACAGAAGTGGGGCCAAGGAGAGACAGTCAGGGAGGAACTGGTGGGGCAGAGGGAAAGGGGTCTGCTTTGTGGGAGGGGTGTGCTGGGAGGTAGATAGCTTTGCTTAGGGGGAGACAAAATGGGGGGCCATGGAGAGACAGTCAGAGAGGAATTGGAGGGGTAGAGGGAAAGGGGTCTGCTTTGGGGGAGGGGTGTGCTGGGAGGCAGACAGCTTTGCTTGGAAGGGGAGACAGAAGGGAGGCCATGGAGAGACAGTTAGGGAAGAACTGGAGGGGGAGAGGGAAAGGGGGCTGCTTTCTAGCACCCGTTAATGTAACGGGCTTAAACACTAGTTCATTAATAAATTTTTGATACCGCACACTATATCGCATTTTCTTTGTTCTTCAGAGCAAAATTTATTAGAAATTCTAACTCTGAATCATATCAACACTAGAAGAAACTACCTTTTCAGTAGTTGCCCCAACACTCTGGAATTCAGCACCAAATGCTTTAAGAGAGATAAGTAATCTTGAGAAATTTAAATATTTTCTTAAGATATTCTTTTTTAAAGATGCCTTTCAAGTATAAATGGCCTTTTAAGTATTTTAAAAAATTTCCTTATTTTTTATGAGTCCTCTTGTATTGGACTTATTTGTTTTTAACACCTTCCTTATGTTCATACCTTTATATCTTACTTTTCTTTAACCATTGTAGTTCTACCCTATTTTCCCCACTCGTACTTGTTTGTCTAGTCTTGTATGTTATAGTTTTGTTGAGTATTTTTTTGTTAAGGTTATGTTAATTTGTATTAATTGTTTTTACCGTATTTTAAAATGTATAACCACCTTGAAATAAATTGATAAGTTGGTATATCAAACTTTTAATAAACTTGATTTTTCATGGCTTAACGCTGAATAGGCAAAAATCTATGGTGCTTCCCCTACAAAAGGAAGTTTGGACTAATTGAATGGGGTCTTTTCCCTTGGCTTGGGCTCCATCTTCATTGAGATACTTAGACATCACCTTACCACAGGACTTGACCCAACTCTACGCACTTAATGTGCTTCTACTGCTCGTGAAAATAAGACAGAAGGTGCGGGCTTGGAAATCATATCCATTGATTCTTTCTTGGTAAAATAGCACTGAACAATATGATGGTAATACCCCAGTGGCTTTACCTTCTCCAGACACTACCATTGTTATTACAGCACCGTCATTTGATATTACTACACAGATCCCTGACAGGGTACTTGGGGGGTGAGAGGGGGGGACAAACATCCTACATTATTACATTTGGAGAGACTTAACCTGGCTTGTCTAAGAACATAAGAATTGCCGCTGCTGGGTTAAACCAGTGGTCCATCGCGCCCAGCAGTCCACTCATGCGGCGGCCCCCAGGTCGAAGACCTGAGCCCTAACCTGCGTTTGTTCTGCTTCAGCAGGAACTTGTCCAACCCTGTCTTGAATCCCTGCAGCGTGTTTTCCCTTATAACAGACTCTGGGTGAAGAAGAACTTCCTTACGTTCCTAGGGAATCTATCCCCTTTTAACTTCAGAGAGTGCCCTCTCGTTCTCTCTACCTTGGAGAGGGTGAACAACCTGTCTTTATCCATTAAGTCTATTCCCTTCATTATCTTAAATGTTTCGATCATGTCTCCTCTCAGTCTCCTCTTTTCAAGGGAGAACAGGCCCAGCTTCTCTAATCTCTCACTGTACGGCAACTCCCCCAACCCCTTAACCATTTTAGTCGCTCTTCTCTGGACCCTTTCGAGTAGTACCATGTCCTTCTTCATGTACGGCGACCAGTGCTGGACGCAGTATTCCAGGTGAGGGCGTACCATAGCCCGGTACAGCGGCATGATAACCCTCTCCGATCTGTTCGTGATCCTCTTCTTAATCATTCCTAGCATTCTGTTCGCCCTTTTCGCTGCCACTGCGCAATGTGCAGTCTCTCCTAGTACTGCCCCAGACATTTTGTATTCATGTGTGGGATTTTTGATACCAACATGCAATACCTTACACTTATCCACGTTGAACCTTATTTGCCATGTCGCTGCCCATTTCTCGAGCGTGGTTATGTCACGTTGCAGATCTTCACAATCCCCCTGCGCCTTCACTACACTGTATCGTCTGCAAATTTAATCACCTCACTCGTCGCACCCATTTCCAGATCGTTTATAAATATGTTGAAGAGCACAGGTCCAAGCACCGAGCCTTGCGGCATCCCACTGGTGACATTTTTCCAGTCCGAGTATGGTCCATTTACCCCCACTCTCTGTTTCCTATTTGCTAGCCAGTTTTTAATCTACATGAGTATTTCACCCTCTATTCCATGGCTCTCAATTTTTCGAAGTAATCGTTCATGCGGAACCTTGTCGAACGCCTTCTGTAAATCCAGATATACAATGTCTTTCTAGTCTATCTGCTTGTTTACCCCAGCAAGTTCGTCAAGCAAGATCGTCCTTTGCTGAAGCCGTGCTGACTGGTCCTCATCAGTTTGTGTCCGTCAAGGTGTTCAATGATACAGTCTTTTATCAGCGCCTCTATCATCTTTCCCGGTACCGAAGTCAGACTCACCGGTCTGTAGTTTCCCGGATCTCCTCTCAAACCTTTTTTGAAGATCGGCGTAACATTCACCACCTTCCAGTCTTCCGGAATCCTTCCCGATCTAATCGACAGATTGGTTATTAGTTGAAGCAGTTCAGCTATAGTCCCTTTCAGTTCCTTAATGACCCTCGGATGGATGCCATCCGGTCCTGGGGATTTGTCGCTCTTAAGCCTATCAATCTGCCTGCATACTTCTTCTAGACTGATTTTCAACCTTGTCAGTTTCCCGTCTTCGCCTCCAGCGTATAGCCTGTCAGGTTCCGGTATGTTGTGTATGACCTCTTTGGTAAATACAGACACAAAAAATGTGTTCAGTTTATCGACGATGGCTTGTCCTCCTTTAGCACTCCCTTTATTCCATTATCATCCAACGGTCCCACTGCTTCCTTTGCCGTTCATTTCCCCTTAATGTATTGAAAGAAAGGCTTGAAGTTTTTCGCCTCCTTGGCTATTTTTTCCTTGTAGTCTCTTTTGGTCCCTTTTACTGCTTTATGGCACTTGCGTTGATGCTGTTTGTGCTTTTTCCAGTTTTCATCCATTTTTGACCTTTTCCATTCCTTAAACGAAGTCTTCTTGACTCTGATCGCTTCTTTCACTGCTACAGTGAGCCACGCCAGTTCTTTGATCTTTTTCCTCATGGCTCCTTTTTTGATATGCGGTATATATATATTTTGCGCCTCGGTGACTGCTCTAGCGTTTTAACAGTGCTTATCCTCTTCTTGATCTTTTTCCCCACCATGAGTCTCATCCCTTCATAATTTCCTTTTTGGAAGTTCAGTGCCGTGGCTGTTATTCAGGATATATGTTTCGCCCCTGCATCTATGTCGAAGCGGATCATATTGTGATCACTGGTTCCTAACGTCCCCTCTACTTCTACATCTTGCACCTGTCCTCGTAGTCCATTTAAAATTAAGTCCGGAATTGTGTTTCCTCTCGTGTTTTCCTTGACAAGCTGTTCCAGGAAGCAATCGCCTACAGCATCCAGGAACTTGGTCTCCCTACCGCAGCCGGAGGTGCCTAGTTTCCAGTCTATTCCCAAGTAGTTGAAATCACCCATGATAACTGTGTTGTCTCCCTTGCAGTTGCATTTGATCTCATCTATCATTTCTCCATCCATTTCTTCGGGCTGCCCTGGGGGTCGATAGTAGATGCCGATTTTCATTTCCAATCCATTTGCTCCCGGAATTTTGACCCATAGAGACTCTAACTTATTCATACTTTCAGGCATGTTCTCTCCAGTAGATTCGATTCCCTCTTTGACATATAGGGCAACACCCCCACCTTTGTGACCCACTTTGTCTCTGTGGTATAGTTTGTATCCCGGTAGCACAGTGTCCCAGATGTTTTATTCGGTCCACCATATTTCCGTGATGCCGATGATGTCAAAGTTATCCTTTTATGTCATAGCTTCTAATTCGCCCATCTTGTTCCTTAGGCTCCTTGCGTTCGTGTACATACACTGGCCTGTTCCTTTCTTGCATTTCCTTCCCTCTTGTGTCCCTTTAGATCTGTCTTGCCTGAGATCTGGTGAGTCTTCTCCGCTATCTTTCTGCACTGTATCCTCCGGATAGACCGGTTCCCGAACCATCGACTCTCTCACTCGGTTGACTGTCAGCTTTCCCCTTCTTCCTAGTTTAAAAACTTCTCAACTTCTCTCTTGATGTTGTTTGCCAGAAGCCTCGTTCCGTCTCTGCTGAGGTGGAGTCCGTCCTTCCTGTATAGCTTCTTTTTCCCCCAGAACGTCGTCCAGTTACGCATGAAGTGGAATCCTTCTTCCTCACACCAGCGCCTCATCCACGTGTTGACTGTTTGCAGTTCCATCTGCTTCTTCTCATCTGCTCTGGATACAGGCCGGATCTCCGAGAACGCTACCCTCAGTGATCTGGTATTCAGCTTCTTTCCTAGCATCCAGAACTGTTCCTCCAGTATTTCCTTGCTGTAATTCTTGATGCTCACATGGATCACCACCGCCATATCTTCCTCTTTCATGCTGTCAATGATCCTGTCGAAGCGGCTCACTATGTCTTCTATCTTGGCTCCTGGTAGGCAAGTCACCAGCAGATCCTGTCTTCCTCCTACTATGTGGCTGTCAACTTGCCTGATGATGGAGTCCCCCACGATGATCATTGTCCTCTCTGACTTCTCTTGCCTCTCCAGCCTCAGGTATACGTCCATCTCTCCAGCCGTAGGCCCGTGTCCTCTGTGTACTTCCATCTTCCCTCAACCTGGTGATGACTTGCATCTTCCTGTGGGTTCCCTTCGCTGTTTCCAGGTGTTGCTTCCTTGGGTTTGTCCTCCAGGTGGTACTCACTCACTGTGGGTGTGTACCGGCAGTTCCATTGTTGCTGGTGATCCTCCATGGTCTCTCTGTATGCCTCCTCGATGAACTTCTCTAACTCTTGGACTTCTTCCTCAGTGGTGTCCTCTGTCTTGAAGTTGTCTGCGTCTCTGTCCTCCTCTCCACTGCTCGAAGTGCCTCTAGTTCCAGTATTCTGCCTTCCAGGAGTCTAACTTGTTTCTTCAGGCGCTCCAGTTCCCCACATCGAGTGCATACATAAGACTGCCTCCCAGAGGGGAAGTAGTCATATATATGGCAAACGGTGCAGAAATCTGGTAGCTCAACATCCTGTTCCTGTCCACTGCTTCCATTGCTGTCCGCATGCTGGTCCTTATGAAGTGGCTTCTCTCTCCTTGCTGGTGCAGCTGCTGGAGTCTCCCTTCTGTCGGTGTGTCATCTTAGACATGTGAATGATTGGTTCTGTAAGACAGCTTACTTTTCAGCAACAGAGACAGAAT
This sequence comes from Geotrypetes seraphini, assembly GCF_902459505.1. NCBI lineage: Eukaryota > Metazoa > Chordata > Amphibia > Gymnophiona > Dermophiidae > Geotrypetes > Geotrypetes seraphini. Next base: position 152,313,082 of record NC_047087.1, on the reverse strand, counting down.
GTCAAGCATAATTACCTTATCATTTTAGTTACTTGCTCCATACTAAACGCTTGCCTGAGCACACTTATTCTTATGGGAATGAGTCAAGGGACATTTCACTAGTGGTCTATGAAGGGTTTGTTATATTTATTCCAGGTGTTACAGTCTGATGGTTCCCTAAAACCTTTTCACATTCTAAAAGAGTCCTTTCATTTGGAGAATAAGGACTGGTTTTCATATAGATAATTACATCATTATGTCCACTCTCTTCCCAGAGTGGCTTTATTGGAGGACATTCAGGAGAAGTTGTCTGAATCCCTTTGTTTGACTGCAAAAGAACCGATACTGCTACGTTTTCATCACCACTTCCTGCAGGAGTTGGCCGGTGATTTGGATTATGAGGCTCTGGCAACTAATTGGTCTCATGACTTCAACATACAGATTTCCACAGATTTGATCAAACGGAGTGCCAAGCTTGCTGCGCAACTATTGATCTCAGCAGTGGAATGAGAGCACTATTATAAATTTGTGGTTGGGGATTACTTTGCACCTGACAGAGCCTATAGGGCGCATATCAGTGCCAAGGATTGTTGCCCAAAATGTACAGCTTCCCGAGCCACTTTGTTTTGGGCCTGTCCTGGCATTCAGGCTTATTGGAGATACTTTTGTTTCTTTTTACTTCGAAACTCTTGACTGCTACCAGTTCGATCGGGCGCAGCTGCCTTTGTCCAGAAGGCTATTTTTATGGGATTCAAAACAATCCTTCAATGCTGGATGTCCCCACATACTCACACGCTGGCACACTGGCATACCCATATGATTCAATTGGCAGGGTTTGAGCGCCAAGATATCTCTGATATGGACTCTAAATCTGGTGCAGTTTCTTCGCTGCTGGTTACCCTTTTGTTCTACTCTCACTCCAACTGCCAGAAGCAGACAATTGAACTGATATGCTCATCATGGTTTGGGACTAATTGGAAGCTGTTCCCAAGGGGGAGTGGGGGTGGGAGGGGGCTTGTCTCTGTTGTAATTTTTCATTTTTCTGCTGTGATATTGTCTATTGCATTTGTTTTCTGAAAAATGTAATAAAAAGATTTAAACATTTAAAAAAAATTGAGCTTGCAAAGCCCACTAGCATCAATAGACCCATGTGTAAGATCTTACTCAGCCAGAGGAAACCTAACTACGCCACCATACTATATATATCCTTTTATAGGTATCAAAGAAAACTAGACGTTTTCTCATGCTTCTTCAATTTGTGAAACTCTGACACAGCTTTCTATGCAGACAGAAATCATTCATGTTGTTAAAAGAGCATTTTTTCCAATTAAAATTGTTGTTGAGTGAGAGGTATGAGGTCTAGATTAGATTTTTAAACTGTGGTGCTGAGCATGGTGAAGTCCAGGTTAGATTTCTGTAATTCTTTAAGGATAGGGATTATGAAAAATAAAATCAGAGCTGCAGGTAGTGCAAAATGCAGCGGTAAGAATGATCAAAGGGGTAACTTGGAATGATCATATAACGCCAATATTAAAAAGTCTCTACTGGTTGCCAATCCAATCAAGAATTGAGTATAAAATCTTGATGATTGTACACCAAGCACTTAATGGGGGTAACATCATGGTATTTAAGTCAGATGTTGAAACAATATATGCCTTCTAAGGTCAGAGTCTGTCATGAGATTATCATAAGAACATATGAATTGCCGCTGCTGGATCAGACCAGTGGTCCATCGTGCTCGGTAGTCCGCTCACGCGGTGGCCATTAGGTCAAAGACCAGTGCCCTAATTGAGACTAGCCTTACCTGCATACGTGCTGGTTCAGCAGGAACTTGTCTAACTATGTCTTAAATCCCTGGAGGGTGTTCTCCCCACAACAGCCTCCGGAAGAGTGTTCTAGTTCTCTACCACTCTCTGGGTGAAAAAGAATTTCCTTACATTTCTACGGAATCTATCCCCTTTTAACTTTAGAGAGTGCCCTCTCGTTCTCTCTACCTGGGTGAGGGTGAACAACCTGTCTTTATCTACTAAGTCTATTCCCTTCATTATCTTGAATGTTTTGATCATGTCCCCTCTCAGTCTCCTCTTTTCAAGGGAGAAGAGGCCCAGTTTCTCTAATTCTCCAGCCCCTTAACCATTTTAGTCACTCTTCTCCGGACCCTTTCGAGTAGTACTGTGTCCTTCTTCATGTACGGCGACCAGTGCTGAACGGAGTATTCCAGGTGGGGGTGTATCATGGTCCGGTACAACAGCACGACAACCTTCTCCAATCTGTTTGTGATCCCCTTCTTAATCATTTCTAGCATTGTGTTCTCCCATTTCGCCGCCGCCACCGCTCACTTCGTGGACGACTTCATTGACTTGTTGACTAGTACTCCCAAGTCTATTTCCCGGGGGGGTCTCTCTGAGTACTGCACCAGACATCCTGTATTCGTGTATAAGATTTTTGTTATCGTTATGCATCATCTTACATTTATCCACGTTAAACCTAATTTGCTATGTCACTGCCCATTTCTCGAATGTGTTTGTGTCACGTTGCAGGTCTTCGCAATACTTCTGCGTCTTCACTACTCTGAATAACTTCATATCGTCTGTAAATTTAATCATCTCACTCGTCGTACCAATTTCCAGGTCGTTTATAAATATGTTGAAGAGATCGGGTCCAAGCACCGAACCCTGCAGCACTCCACACGTGATGCTTTTCCAGTCCGAGTATTGTCCATTTACCCCCACTCTCTGTTTCCTATCCGCCAGCCAGTTTTTAATCCAAATGAGTATTTCATCCTCGATTCCAAGGCTCGCAATTTTTCAAAGTAGTCGTTCATGCGGGACCTTGTCAAACGCTTTCTGAAAATCCAAATATATAATGTCGACCGGGACGCCCTTGTCCATCTGCCTGTTTACTCCCTTGAAGAAGTGCAGCAAGTTTGTCAAGCAAGATCTTCCCTTGCTGAAACCTTGCTGGCTGGTCCTCATCAGATTGTGTCCGTCAAAGTGATCAATGATGCGGTCCTTTATCACCACCTCTACCATCTTTCCCAGTATCCAGGTCAGACTCACCGGTCTGTAGTTTCCCGGATCTCCCCTCAAATCTTTCTTGAAGATCGGTGTAACATTCACCACCTTCCAGTCTTCCGGAATCCTTCCTGATTTGATCGACAGATTGGCTATTAGTTGAAGCAGTTGAGCTATAGCCCCTTTCAGTCCCTTGAATACCCTCTGATGGATGCCATCCGGTTCCGAGGATTTATTGTTTTTAAGCCTATCAATCTGCCTGCATACCTCTTCTAGACTGACCGTCAACCCTGTCAGTTTCCCGTCTTCATTTCCTGCGTATAGCCTGTCGGCTTCCGGCATGTTGTGGATATCCTCTTCGGTAAATACAGATGCAAAAAATGTGTTCAGTTTGTTGGCGATGGCTTTTTCCTCCTTTAGCACTCCCTTTATTCCATGGTCATCCAACTGCCCCACCGCTTCCTTTACGGGTTATTTCCCCTTAATATATCGACAGAACGGCTTGAAGTTTTTTGCCTCCTTGGCTATTTTTTCCTCATAGTCTATTTTGGCCCCTTTTACCGCCTTATGCCACCTGCTTTGATGTTGTTTGTGCTTTTTCCCTTTTTCGTCCATTTTTACCTTTTTCATTCCTTAAACAAAGTTATCTTGGTTTTGATCACTTCCTTCACCGTTACAGAGAGCCACGCCGGTTCTTTGTTCTTTTTCCTCTTGGATTCCTTGTTGATACGCAGTATATATAGATTTTGCGCCTCGGTGACTGTGTCCTTAACAAGGGACCCTGCTTGCTCTATTATTTTTACAGTTCTTATACTCTTCTTAATCTTCTTCCCCACGAGTCTCATCCCTTCGTAATTCCTTTTTTTCGGAAGTTCAGTGCTGTGGCCATCGTTCTGGATCAATGTTTTGCCCCTGTGTACAGGTTGAAGAAGATCATATTGTGATCATTGCTTTCCAGTATCCCTTCTACTTCTATACCTTGTGCCAGTCCTCGTGGTCCATTTAGAATTAAGTCCAGAATTGCATTTCCTCTCATATTTTCCTTGAAAAGTAATTGCCTACAGCATCCAGGAAATTGGTCTACCTGCTGCAGCCAGAGATGCCTACGTTCCAGTAATCCAGTTTCAAAATATTTAACAGTGCAACGTATAGATTAATAAACAGACAATAAAGCGTGAAAGCACATACAACTTACAAGTATTCATACACAATCATTTTATCCCCCCTTCCAAAAATCATCATAAATAATAAACATTTTAACCCACCCTCCCATCCTGGATGTGCATAGAACTAACCAAATTAAAGACCAAAAATATCTATCCTGGTGTAATATAAGATGTCAACGGGCCCCAAACCAATTTAAATATATTACTATGCCCTAATAAATCCGCATTTATTTTCTCATTCCTATAAGTGGAGTATAAATTTGCCCACCAAAAGGAGAAATTAAGGTGATCATAATTCTTCCAATTATGTGTTATCATCTGCATTGCTACCCCAGTCATAATTATGAAAAGATGACATTTATAACGATCTATGGGGGGTTTAATATGTAATAATGTACCACATATGACTATCTCATATGTTAACAGAAATGATGACTTCAGTATTGCATTAATCTGTCCCTTATTGACTTCCAAAAACTGAGTATCAACGGACAATAGAACAACAGATGATCCAATGTCCCTATGTCTAGATGACAGTGCCAGCATCTATTTGACTTAGAACTGTCTAGCTTTTGTAACTTAACAGGAGTCCAAAATGATCTATGTAACAAGAAAAACCATGTTTGTCTCATAGATGCCGACGCTGTACACCTCATCCTCCAAGTCCAAGTTCGTGGCCATCGAGGTGCAGAAATATACTGCTTTATGCACCAAATGTCTCTAAGACCAGACTTTGGCTTTTTATTTAAGAAACCTGATATTAATTTATACCACCTGGCAGCCTAATGTCCTAGAAAATCTGTTTGGAAGAAAAGGATCTGTAAACTATAATGACTTTTTAAAGTCCGCCATTCAGGGAACCCCTTTTGAATGGCTTGCTTCAACTGCAACCACCTATAATTTTGAGATTTTGCAATACCAAATGTTTGTTGCAGTCATGAAAAATCCAGCATTTTCCCATCCAACAAAACATCATCCATTCCATCAAAAGATTCCAGACTGTCCAATTTGAATCTTGAGTTCAACCATAAGGATTGACAAGTGGATTTCTCTACTGGAATATCTGTTAAGTTGTTAATAAATTTCAAAGTTTTCCAGGTGTCAAATAAAATACTATTGTCCTTAGCATATCTAGGTAATTTGAAACTCAATACATGAAACAAATGTAATAGGGACATAATTTGCCATTCTAATACAGCTTTGAGCTCCGGAAGGATCCAATACATACCCTGATGCAGTATATAGGCTTGATGATACCTATAAAAATTTGGAAAATTTACCCCACCCATCACAATTAGTTTTTGTAAAGATACTAAAACAATTCTCGCAGTTTTACCCAGCTAAATAAATTTAGTAAAAATATTATTTAATTTCTTATAAAAGGACCCCTGAAAATAAACTGACAACATTCCCATTTGGTAGCAAACCACAGGCAAAATCATCATCTTAACTTTTGAACTCTCCCCCACCATGACAGATGTAATGGGTTCCATTGCTCACACATTTCTGTGACCTTCAGCAATAAAGATTTTCCATTTACTTTCATCGTGTCTTCCAATGTTTTTTGTATCCAAATACCTTTATACCCTCTTCCTTCCAAAGAAAGGGGAATGTATCAAATAATCCTTTTGGACAATGTACATTTAGTAGAAGAACCTCCGATTTACTCCAATTTATTTTATATCCAGAAAACCTGCCAAATTACCGTATTTTCACGCATATAACGCGCGCATTATATACGATTTTACAAATCGAGTATAACCATGCGCGTTATATTCGTGAGCGCGTTGTACACATTTTTTTTTACATAGTTCCCCCCCCCCCCCGACATCCGATTCACCCCGCAGGACCACTCGCATCCCCACCCCGAAGGACCGCTTGCACCCCCACAGCCTCCCCACCCCCCCATCATGGAGAAGCTGCCTACTGTTGTCCTGCTGCTTCCTCTGCCGGTGGTCCCGCCCCTTCTCTGAGACCTGCGTCTGCACTGCTTCCTCTTCCGGCGGTCCCGCCCTTTCTTCTACGTCAGAGTCGGGGCGGGCGAAAGGAGAGTCGGGGCAGCCCAGAGGAGAGTCGGGCGGCATGCGCGGTATACGGGTGTGCGTGGTATATAAAAATATCTTTACATAAATTAAAGTTTCCCGCGCGCTATACCTGTGTGCGCGTTTTACACGGGTGCGCGGTATATGAGTGAAAATACGGTAGTCAATCAAATTTAGTAAATGAGGGATGGAAGATTCAAGATTCCTCAAATAAAGCAAAATGTCATCTGCATATGCAGACTTTATATTCCCAACCTGCATAAGGAATACCCTGTATCTCTTTGCCTGTTGAATAGCTAGCAATAAAGGTTCCAAAACAATGTCAAAAAGCAAAGGAGATAATGGACACCCTTGCCTAACTCCCCTCTCTAGATGAAAACGTTCAGAAAAAGTATTATTAATAAATAATCTGGCAGAAGGAGAACTATACAAGGTTTGAATCATTTGTATGAATCCGGAATCAATATCATACCAATCCATTGCTTGATACATGAAGGTGCACCCTACACCATCAAAGGCCTTCTCTGCATCCAAAGGTACAGAGAAGGCCGGATCTTCCGTGGCTTTTGTTAAATTTAACATATGGAAAGCAAGTCTGGTGTTATTTCAAGAATGTCTTTGAGCAACAAACCCCATTTGGTACATACCGATAATATAAGGGAGAACCTTGGCCAATCATAAAGCCAATAATTTAGCCAACAGTTTCCCATCTACATTTATCAAAGAAATAGGCCTGTAGTTTGAAACCAAAGAAGGATTTTTATTTGGCTTCGGCAAAACTATAGTTAAAGATTCTGCCATAGTACCTGTAAAGCAACCTTTAGTTAGTTGAACCTGATATAAATTTAAAAGATGAGGTAAGAGAGTAATTTGGAATGATTTATAAAACTCTACAGTGAAACCATCACCACCTGGAGTGGATCCAACTCCAATGGACTTCAATGCTGCTTGTAATTTTTTCATTGATATAGGCGTGTTAAGATTTTCTTTAATATGCTTGGGAATTTTAGGTCCCTTAATCAACTTCAAGAACTTGAAGTTGATTAAGGACGCAACATTGAAGCCATCGGCGCAGTGTGTGACAGCCTCAAAGAAAGCAAACAGAATGCTGGGCATCATCAAAAAGGGTATCACAACCAGGACGAAAGAAGTCATCGTGCCACTGTATCGTGCAATGGTGCGCCCGCACCTGGAATACTGTGTCCAGTACTGGTTGCCGTATCTCAAGAAAGACATGTCAGTACTCGAGGGAGTCCAGAGAAGAGCGACAAAACTGATAAGAGGTATGGAAAATTTTTCATACGCTGACAGGTTAAAAATGCTGGGGCTGTTCTCCCTGGAGAAGAGGAGACTTAGAGGGGACATGATAGAAACCTTCAAAATCCTGAAGGGCATAGAGAAAGTGAACAAGGACAGATTCTTCAAACTGTGGGGAACCACAAGCACTAGGGGTCACTCGGAGAAATTGAAAGGGGACAGGTTCAGAACAAATGCTAGGAAGTTCTTTTTTACCCAGAGGGTGGTAGACGCATGGAATGCTCTTCCAGAGGTTGTGATAGGCCAGACCACAGTACAGGGGTTCAAGGAAGGTTTGGATAGGTTCCTAAAGGATAAAGGGATTGAGGGGTACAGATAGAAGCAGAGGTAGGATATAAAAATGGTCAAATCACTTCACAGGTCAAAGGACCTGGTGGGCCACCGCGGGAGCGGACCACTGGGCGGGATGGACCTCTGGTCTGACCCAGTGGAGGCAACTTCTTATGTTCTTATGTTCTTAACTCTGAACCCTCAAGTTCTTTATAAAGCTCAGAAGAATATAAAGCCTTATAAAATTTCAAAAATAGTTTTAAAATTTGGGTGTTTGGGACTTGGGCGATTTTTGGTCAGGAATATGTTGTAAGGATAGACGTAATGGTGGTCTGGGCAATTAAACTATTGAACGTAGAGGTAGGCCATTCTAAAAAACAACCCTCATTTTGGATATTTTTTGGAGAATGCACATTTCCCTGCTGCCTACTTTCTGCGTCTAGGGACTTAGGCCAAATGGGGACTTAAGATGTTTCTTTTGATTATGCCCCTCCATGTATGTTTAAATTGTAAGCCAATTAGGCACTAAGCAGAGAAGATATTTTTAAAATAAATAGGTTTAGAGCTTGAACACATTGCCTATAAATGGGGTAGTCCATCCTTAGTATCTCTGGTTTGTACCATTTTAATCAAATTTATTAACAAACTTTATGAAGAAATTCACCAGAGGTAGGTCTTGCCAGACAAATCTGATCAATTTCTTTGACTAGGTGACCAGAAAATTGGATAAAAGTTGTGCGCTAGATGTGATGTATTTAGATTTTAGCAAAGCCTTTGACAGTGTTCCACACAAACGTCTTATATATAAACTGAATGCCCTCGGGATGGATCCCAAAATGATGGGCTGGGTCAAGAACTGGTTGAGTGGAAGGCAAGAGAGAGTAATAATCAGTGGAGATTGCACTGACAAAAGGGATGTTACCAGTGGAGTGCCTCAAGGTTCTGTTCTTGGGCCTGTTCTTTTTAACATTTTTATAAATGATACTGCTGAAGGGTTGTCAGGTTAAATTTGCCTCTTTGCGGATGATACGAAAATCTGCAATAGAGTAGACACGCCGGATGGTGTGAATAACATTAAGAAAGACCAGGTGAAGCTTGAAGAATGGTCTGAAATTTGGCAGCTAAAATTTAATGCTAAGAAATGCAAGATCATGCATTTGGGCTGTAAAAACCCATAGGAACGGTACAGTTTAGGGGGTGAAGAACTTATGTACACAACAGAAGAGCGGGACTTGGGTTTGACTGTATGTGATGATCTTAAGTTGGACAAACAGGTTGAAAACGTCACGGTGAAAGCTAGAAGGATGCTAGGTTGCATAGGGAGAGGTATGGCCAGTAGGAAAAAGGAGGTATTGAGACCTAATTTAGAATACTGTGTGCAATTCTGGAGGCCACACCTTCAAAAAGATATAAAAAGGACGGAGTCAGTCCAAAGGAAGGCAGAGGATAGCATTCTCGGAGATCCTGCCGGTACCCAGGGCTGATGAGAAGAGGCAGATGGAGCTGCAAGCAATCAATGCGTGGATGCAGCCCTGGTGTGAGGAAGAAGAATTCCACTTCGTGCACAACTGGACGACATTCTGGGGAAAGAGAAAGCTATACAGGAAGGACGGACTCCACCTCAGCAGAGACGGAACGAGGCTACTTGCAAGCAACATCATGAGAAAAGTGGGAAGAAGGGGAAAGCCGACAGTCGACCGAGAGAGAGAGTCGATGGTTTGGGAACCGGTATACCCGGAGGATACCATGCAAAAAGATAGAGAGAAAGACTCACCAGATCACAGGCAAGACAGATCGAAAAGGACACAAGAGGGAAGGAAATGCAAGAAAAGGAACAGGCTGCAAACTCAATTGTATGTACACAAACGCAAGGAGCCTTAGGAATAAAATAGGTGAATTAGAAGCTATAGCACAAAAAGATAACGTTGACAACATAGGCATCATGGAAACATGGTGGACTGAGGAAAACGTCTGGGACACTGTGCTACCGGGATACAAACTATACTGCAGAGACAGAGTGGCTCAAAAAGTTGGGGGCATTGCCATATACGTCAAAGAGGGAATTGAATCTACTGGAGAGAACATGCCACAACTGACAGATAAGTTAGAGTCTCTATGGGTCAAAATTCCGGGAACAAATGGCCTGGAAATGAAGATCAGCATCTACTACCGACCCCCAGGGCAGTCCGAAGAAATTGACGGAGCAATGACAGACAAGATTAAATGCAGCTGCAAGGGAGGCAACGCAGTTATCATGGGTGACTTCAACTATCCGGGAATAGACTGGAACTTAGGCACCTCCGGCTGAGTTAGGGAGACCAAGTTCTTGGATGCAGTAGGCGATTGCTTCCTGGAACAACTTGTCAAGAAAAATACTAGAGGAAATGCAATTCTGAACTTAATTCTAAATGGCCTGTGAGGACCAGCACAAGATGTAGAAGTAGAAGGGACACTGGGAAGCAGTGATCACAATATGATCCGCTTTGATCATGACGCAGGGGAGAAAAAGCAGTCCAAAACATCAGCCCATGCACTGAACTTCCGAAAAGGGAATTACGAAGGGATGAGACTCATGGTAGGGAAGAAGATTAAGAAGAGGATAAGCACTGTAAAAACGCTAGAGCAAGTTTGATCCCTTTTTAAAGACACAGTAACCGAGGTGCAAAATCGATATATACCAAGTATCAACAAGGGATCCAAGAGGAAAAAGAACAAAGAACTGGCGTGGCTCCCTGTAGCGGTGAAGGAAGCGATCAGAGACAAGAAATCTTTGTTTAAGGAATGGAAAAGATCAAAAATGGATGAAAACTGGAACAAGCACAAACAACATCAATGCAGGTGCCATAGGGTGGTAAAAGGGACCAAAAGAAACTATGAGGAAAAAATAGCCAAGAAGACGAAAAACTTCAAGCCATTCTTTCGATATATCAAGGGGAAACGACCCGCGAAGGAAGCGGTGGGAGGACTAAAAGAGGACAAAGCAATCGCCGACAAGCTGAACACATTTTTTCCGTCTGTATTTACTGAAGATTTACATAGTATACCAGAACCCATCAGGCTATATGCTGGAAAACTGACAGGATTGATGGTCAGTCTAGAGGAGGTGTGTAGGCAGATTGATAGGCTTAAGAGTGATAAATCCCCGGGACCAGATGGCATCCATCCGAGGGTCATCAAGGAACTGAAAGGGACCATAGCTGAATTCCTTCAACTAATAATCAATCTGTCGATCAAATCTGGAAATATTCCGGAAGACTGGAAGGTGGCGAATGTTACGCCTATCTACAAGAAAGGTTCGAGGGGAGATCCGGGAAACTACAGACCGGCGAGTCTGACCTCGGTACCGGGAAGGATGTAGAGGTACTGATAAAGGACCACATCACTGATCACCTTGACGGACATGGGCTGATGAGGACCAGTCAGCACAGTTTTAGCAAAGGCAGATTGTGTTTGATGAACTTGCTGCACTTGAGGCGTTTGACAAGGTTCCACATGAACGATTACTTCGGAAAATTGTGAGCCATGGAATCGAGGGTGAAACACTCACATGGATTAAAAACTGGCTGGAACATAGGAAACAGAGAGTGGGGGGTAAATGGACAATACTCGGACTGGAAAAGCGTCACCAGTGGGGTGCCGCAGGGCTTGGTGCTTGGACCCGTGCTCTTTAGCATTGGTACGACGAATGAGGTGATTAAATTTGCGGACGATACAAAGTTATTCAGAGTAGTGAAGACATAGGTGGATTGCGAAAATCTGCAACTTGACATATTCAGGGTCGAGGAATGGGCATCAACATTGCAGATGTGGATAAGTGTAAAGTGATGCATGTAGGTAACAAAAATCTCATGCACGAATACAGGATGTCTGGGGCGGTATTTGGAGAGACCTCCCAGGAAAGAGACTTGGGAGTTCTGATTGACAAGTCGATGAAGCCGTCCATGCAATGTGCGGTGGCAAAAAGGGCGAACAGAATGCTAGGAATGATAAAGAAGGGGATCACAAACAGGTCAGAGAAGGTTATCATGCCACTGTACCGGGCCATGGTGCACCCTCACCTGGAGTAGTGCATCAAGCACTGGTCGCTGTACATGAAGTAGGACACGGTACTACTCGAAAAGGTCCGGAGAAGAGAGACTAAGATGGTTAAGGGGCTTAAGGAGTTGCCATACAGCGAAAGATTAGAGAAACTGGGTCTCTTCTCCCTTGAACAGAGGAGACAGAGAGGATATCATCAAAACATTCAAGGTATTGAAGGGAATAGACTTGGTAGATAAGGACAGGTTGTTCACCCTCTCCAAGGTAGGGAGAACGAGAGGGTACTCTCTAAAATTGAAAGGGGATAGATTCTGTACGAACATAAGGAAGTTCTTCTTCACCCAGAGAGTGGTAGAAAACTGGAACACTCTTCCGGAGTCTGTGATAGGAGAGAACACTCTCCAGGGATTCAAGACAAAGTTAGACAAGTTCCTGCTGAACCAGAACATACACAGGTAGGGCTAGTCTCAGTTAGGGCACTGGTCTTTGACCAGAGGGCCGCTGTGTGAGTGGACTGCTGGACACGATGGACCACCGCCAGCAGTGGCAATTCTTATGTTCTTACTAAAAAGGTATGTGGTCTTTATCATAAGGCATATGGAAACAGACATAAAGATCTCATTCTGTATACTTTGGAGGAAAGGCAGGAGAAGAGAGATATGATAGAGACATTTAAATACCTATGTAATGTAAATGCGCATGAGTCAAGTCTCTTTCATTTGAAAGGAAACTCTGAAATGAGAGGGCATAGGATGAAGTTAAAAGGTGATAGGCTCCGGAGTAATCTAAGGAAATACATTTTTACATAAAGGGTGGTAGATGCATGGAACAGTCTCCCAGAAGAGATTGAAGAGACAGAGACTATGTCTGAATTCAAAATGGCCTGGGATAGGCACATGGTCTCTCTCTGAGAGAAAAAGATAATGGTTACTGCGGATGGGCAGACTAGATGGGCCATCTGGCCTTTATCTGCCATCATGTTTCTATGTGGTGTACAGCAAGTATAATTCAACATAAAACTTATACAGTATATGTTAACAGCATAACAGTAGTAAAAAGAAAAAAAAATAAACAAATACAATGAAAGAGGTAAACTCAAAATCAGTAAATTGAAACATAATATGGCTACCATTAAATAGTTTCAAAAATAGGACAGATCCAAGATGGCCACAGCCTAAGAGATCGGGAACAAGCCCCCGATTGAAGCGCTTCTTTTAGAATGATTTTCAGCTGAAAACTGTTGTTTCTAGCCTGGACGTACCTGCGATGCCGAAGAGGAGAGGCAGGAGCGCTGCTGGCGCCTCGCAGCGCTCCGAGGTGTCGTCCCTCGGCAACATTCAAGAACTTCTTCGGAGGATGCAGGGAGCTGTTCCAGGGGATCCGGTTGCTATAAGCCCGCTGAGGATCCCCGGTGTTGGTGAGACCGACGGGACTCCTCCTGGGCTAGACACCACTCTTAGCCCGAATGTCAGAGCATCACCTCCTCTACCACAGTTGGCCAGCTCACCCATGGGTCAGGAAACCCTGGAGGAAGGGGTATTACTTTCCCCAGATGCAGAAAATCTAACTTTGGGAAGCTTGGAAAAGGAGATCCCAGTTCGGGTAATCTCCAAAGAAGACGCTGTGGGGTCCATAACATTTGGAGGAGGATTGAACCAGAGGGAACAGAAACCAGAATATCCAAAGGAAGGTGAGAGACTCTGTACTACAATACAAGCTACTTTTTGGGATAGACCTGCTGAGGTGACCTTAGAAGCCCTATGGGATTTGGTAGCAAATTTTGCGAAGGTAATTAGTCCCAATTTCCAGCAGATTGAAAATAAACTTATCCACCATTCAGAAGAACTGGGAAAATTAAAGTTGGATATGACTTCTAATAATTTACTTCAAAAGACTCAGCAGGATATGGTTTCAATAAAACAACTCCAGGAAACTATAATTAAAGACAATTTGAACCTTAGAAGAAAAGTGGAGTCCTTAGTAACAATTTGAGATTGATAAACTTTCCAAGGATAACCATGGTAACTCCTAGAGACATGCTTAAGAGATATTTATCAGAAATTTTGGAAATACCGGAAGGTAATCTTCCACCATTTGTTCAAGTTTATTATCTCCCCCAGTAAAACTCCACATCAACAGCAACCTGAGCCTACTGAAGGACAAGTATTGAATATTACTGAGATTTTGGAGAAGTCAGATAAGGAAGTGGTAACACCTGCAACATTAGTAGCTACTTTGGCTCTCTCTATTGATAAATATTGGTTATTGAGACTATTTCTAAAGAATAAACAAAAGGAATTTCTTGGTTGTAAAATTCAAATGTTCCCTGATGTTACAAGGGAAACGCAAAAACGTAGACGTGATTTCCTTCTTTTGAAACCGGGGGTCATCTCATTAGGGGCTACATTTTATTTGAGACATCCCTGTAGGTGCATTGTCCATTACCATTCAATTAAATATGTATTCTTTGAACCCCAACATTTGACTAATTTTCTGGCGATGTCCCGTTTGGACAAAGAAAAAACTTAAGGTTATGCTCTAAAGAAAATAGTAACTTCCTTCCCGATTTATAGGAATAGCATTACTTCTTTGATTGTTTTCTTAATGTTTTCTCACAATTAATTCTTGGATCCATTGAGGACTTGAGCTAATTTTACCATAATAGTTTCTTTTGTAATCTGCTTAGCATTAAGTATGGATTTATATGATTGTAATATGCTGTGGTTAAATTTGCTTTCTGTACAAGTTTACTTGATATAATATTGAAATCAATAAAAATACTTAAATACAAATAGTTTCAAAAATATACTTATTAACAGCACTGAAATTCAAATAAAAGATAACATTTTAAAATGGAGACATAAAACTTACTTATGAAGAATCTAATAACATATGATGCTAATGCTTTTCTATAATACAGCTTATCCTATAGCTAAGGGATCAAATTCAGATATTACCGTATTTTCACGCATATAACGCGCGCGTTATACGTGTTTTTACAAACCATGCATAACCTTGCGCGGTATACGCGTGAGCGCGTTGTACAAAATTTTTTTTACATAGTTCCCCCCCCCGACGTCCGATTCACCCTCCACGCTGGACCGCTCGCACCCCCACCCCGAAGGACCGCTCGCACGCACCCGCACCCCCACCCTGAAGGACCGCTCGCACCCCCACAGCCTCCCGACCCCCCCCCATCATGTAAAAGCTCCTACCGGTGTCCTGCTGCTTCCTCTTGGCGGTCCCGACACCCGACACGATCGGGGCAAGAGGGAGCTCAAGCCCTCTTGCCCCCCGACTCCTCGACACGATCGGTGCAAAAGGGACCCCAAGCCCTCTTGCCCCGCCGACTCCCCAACTACCCGACAATATCGGGCCAGGAGGGAGCCCAAGTCCTCCTGGCCCTGGTGACCCCCCCCCATTAGTTGTTTGGGCCAGGAGGGAGCCCAAACGCTCCTGGCCAAGGCGACCCCCTACCCCCACCCCGCACTACATTACGGGCAGGAGGGATCCCAGGACCTCCTGCCCTCGACGCAAACCCCCCTCTCCTCAACGACCGCCCCCCCCAAGAACCTCCGACCGCCCCCCCAGCCGACCCGGGACCCCCCTGGCTGACCCCCACCCCCCTTCCCCGTACCTTTGTGTAGTTGGCCGGACAGACGGGAGTCAAACTCGCCTGTCCGGCAGGCAGCCAACGACGGAATGAGGCCGGATTGGCACATCCGTCCCAAAGCTCCGCCTACTGATGGGGCCTAAGGCGCTTGGGCCTATCAGAATAGGCCCGGGAGCCTTAAGTCCCACCTGGGGGCGGGGCCTGAGGCACATGGGCCCAAGCCGACCATGTGCCCAAGGCCCCGCCCCCAGGAGGGACCTAAGGCTCCCGGGCCTATTCTGATTGGCCTAGGCGCCTTAGGCCCCACCAGTAGGCAGAGCTTTGGGACGGATGGGCCAATCCGGCCTCATTCCGTCGTTGGCTGCCTGCCGGACAGGCGGGTTTGACTCCCGTCTGTCTGGCCAACTACATAAAGGTACGGGGAAGGGGGGGTGGGGGTGTCTTGGGGGTCGGCTGGGGGGCGGTCGGAGGTTCTTGGGGGGGCAGTCGTTGGAGGGAGGGGGGTTTGCATCGAGGGCAGGAGGGCCTGGGATCCCTCCTGCCTGTAATGTAGTGCGGGGTGGGGGTAGGTGTCGCCGTGGCCAGGAGGGTTTGGGCTCCCTCCTGGCCCGAACAACTAGCGGGGGGGGGGGTCACCAGGGCCAGGAGGACTTGGCCTCCCTCCTGGCCCGATATTGTCGGGGAGTTGGGGAGTCGGCGGTGGCAAGAGGGGCTTGGGCTCCCTTTTGCCCCGATCGTGCGAGAGAGTCGGGGGGGTCAAGAGGGCTTGAGATCCTCTTGCACCGATCGTGTCGGGGGTGCCGCGGTTGGCTTGGGGCAAGAGGGGCTTGAGCTCCCTCTTGCCCCGATCGTGTCTGGGGGTGCCGCGGTTGGCTGGGGCAAGAGGGCTTGAGCTCCTTCTTACCCCGATCGTAGTCGGGAGTCGGGACCGCCAAGAGGAAGCAGCAGGACACCGGTAGGAGCTTCAACATGATGGGGGGGGTCGGGAGGCTGTGAGGGTGCGAGCGGTCCTTCAGGGTGGGGGTGCGGGTGGGAGTACGTGCGAGCGGTCCTTCGGGGTGGGGGTGCGGGTGCGTGCGAGCGGGTCCTTCAGGGTGGGGGTAACGATCGGTCCTGCCGGGGGGGGGGGTAAATCGGACGTCGGGGTGGGCTTCAGGCTTTCAAGGTGGGGACAGGACTTCAAGGGGGAGAGGAGAGTCGGAGTGGCCAGAGGAGAGTCGGGGCGGGCGAAAGGAGAGTCTGGCGGCGACAGGAGAGTCGGGCGGCGACGGGAGAGTCGGGCAGCATGCGCGGTATACGGGTGTGCGTGGTATATAAAAATTTCTGTACATAAATTTGTGTTTTTCGCGCGCTATACCCGTGTGCGCGTTTTACACGGGTGCGCGTTATCTACGTGAAAATACGGTAGATGGGTACAAGATGGGTGGAACAAGGTGAATTAGGATAAATAGATGCAAGGCTAAACTCAAGGCAAGTTGTTTAAACAAGATATAAAGAACTGATTTAGTTAGTGTGTGTCAATCACCTGGTGAAAAGCAAGGTTTTCAACTGTTTCCTGAAGTAGAAGTAGTCTGGTGTTAGAACAGGAGGAGAGGTGCCGGCTGACTACTACTATCAATTATTTCTATAGTGCTACCAAATGCACCCAGCGCTACAGAGGCACAAAGAGTAAGAAAAAAAGTCCCTGCTTGAAAGAGCTTACAATATAAACAGGCAAGACTGACAAACAGGATGTCATGGATACAGTTAAGGGGAACGGTTAATTAGCAGGCTGGGTTGGAGGGCAGAGGAGTAAGGCTAAGGATTGAAAGCTATATCAAAAAGGGGGTTTTCAGT
This sequence comes from Geotrypetes seraphini, assembly GCF_902459505.1. Classification (NCBI taxonomy): domain Eukaryota; kingdom Metazoa; phylum Chordata; class Amphibia; order Gymnophiona; family Dermophiidae; genus Geotrypetes; species Geotrypetes seraphini. The sequence goes on along the minus strand of NC_047087.1, from coordinate 152,295,807 downwards.
CTGGTTTTTAAACAAGGGAAAGGGCTATGACGGACAAACTCGGGTAATTTATTCCAGGCATAGGGGGCAAGCTAGATGAAAGGAACAAAGTCTGGAATTGGCAGTGGAGGAGAAAGGTAACGTGTGACAGGCACATCCATGTAGGCAATCAGCCCGGTGCTAGCGCCTCTCCTTCTCTCCGCGTGTCCTTCCAGCATCCCCCACTGGAAGCTCAGGGCCCTGTCTGCACATACAGTGGACGTCAACATGATGTCTCACATGCATGTGATGTCAAACGTGCCAATGTCTAAGCACTTCTGGATGCTCCGAGTTGCAACCACTACGTTTAGTGTTCCACGGCTTGACAAAAGCTTGTGAGATACCGAGTTAAAAGTAGCTCCTCTGGGAGTAAATTCCAGAGCATGGGGGCTACTCCTGAGTACTGCTGCCTGATTAAGGGAAAAAATTTTCAATTCAGTTCAGCCTATTGAATGATTTTTTGATTTGATTCACTTTTCCAACCCAATCAGACATTTTTTTTCAAATGGCCTGGCGGGTTTATTTTTTGTAGCCTCTTCACCCACATCACCCCGCTTTGCCCTCTCCAACCCCACGCCGGTGCTGTGATGTAAACTAAACAAAAAAGATTTTTCCCCTCTCTCTTAGGTCCTAGCTCAAGCTTGCTCTCTAACACCAGCTCTGGCAGAATACATACACATTTCAAATCTGACATATTGTAAACACAAAACAGAAAAATAAATTTTTTTTTTTCTACCTTTTGTTGTCTGGTCAGTTTTATTATTCAAATCATGTTGGCCCCAGGTTTCTGGCTTCTACATAGCAACATAGTAATATGATGGCAGATAAAGACCTGAATGGTCCATCCAGGCTGCCCAAACATACACTCTCTATAACAGTGTCTCAAACTTTTTTTTACCTCTGGCACACTATATAGACTAGAGCAAATGTTTATTGCAGCACAATAAATGGAGCATATGTTTTTCATAGCACTAATAACTTGAAATTTGTAAAATTGCAAAACCAATAAAAAAATTAACATTTGAGAGTTGAGTGGGGAGAGTGTGAGGCAGTGGTTAGAGCTACAGCCTCAGCACCCTGGGGTTGTGGGTTCAAACCCATGCTGCTCATTGTGACCCTGGGTAAGTCACTTAATTCCCCCATTGCCCCAGGTACATTAGCTAGATTGTGAGCCCACTGGGACAGAAAGGGAAAAATGCTTGAGTACCTGAATAAATTCATGTAAACAGTTCTGAGCTCTCCTGGGAGAACGATATAGAAAATTGAATAAATAAAATAAAATTATTTATCTAAATGTTCTTTAAGCTTTGTATGAGTAAATGTTCTTTAAGCTTTGTATGAGTAATTGTAATGGTGAAACTAAAGTAGATAGAATAGAATGTACTTGTAGATGTACTTTTTTTGAGTGCAAGTTAACTCAAAATGCAGCTCGATAGTCAACAAGCAGACAAGCATTTCATCATCCACCATCTGCAGTCATTCTCTTTTTTTCCTATTTTTATCAGAGCTGAAATTCCATGTTTCCAAAGATAAGATCCAAACGGTAACAAAGCCTTGATTGCTTTGTTGCTCAATAAAAACAAAACTAAAATTATTTGCCGTTAGTTTTCAAGGACCAATCACGTCAAAGAATGCTTATGTTTATTAAATAATGCTAGTCTGGGCGGTTGTATCCTTATGCACACAGATGCTAAACTAAACTAAACCTTAGGTTTGTATACTGCATCATCTCTACATTCGCAAAGCTCGACACGGTTAACAGGAGTTAGGGTAGAAAGGAACTCCAGAGGAGGGAAGGATGAAGAGGAAATTTAGAGGACTAGAATAATCAGAGAGGGAGGAAGAGTTACATTTTTGAGACTAACCAGGTTTTCAGATGTTTACGGAAGAGTTGGAGGGAGCTCAGATTCCTAAGAGGGGAGGTAAGGTTGTTCCAGAGCTCAGTGATTCTAAAAGGGAGGGAGGAAACCTAGTTTTCCTACAAGGGAGACGCCTTTTAGAGAGGGAAAGGAGAGTTTCCGTTTTGGGTGGATCTGGTGGAATTGGGGTTAGAGGAATTCCAAGAAAGAGGAATAAAGGGGGGGAGGATGCATTGTAGGATCTTGAAAGTAAGGCAGGCACATTTGAAGTGGACTCTGGAGATTATTGGAAGCCAGTGGAGCTTGGACAAAAGCAGTGAGACGTGGTCGAATTTGCTTTTTGCGAAGATAAGCTTAGCAGCGGCATTCTGAATCCGCTGGAGTCTTTGAAGGTTTTTCTTTGTTAGGCTTAGGTCAGGGGTGTCCAATGTCGGTCCTCGAGGGCCGCAATCCAGTCGGGTTTTCAGGATTTCCCCAATGAATATGCATGAGATCTATTTGCATGCACTGCTTTCAATGCATATTCATTGGGGAAATCCTGAAAACCCGACTGGATTGCGGCCCTCGAGGACCGACATTGGACACCCCTGGCTTAGGTAGATAGAGTTGCAATAGTCCAGTCTGGAAAGGATGGTGGATTGGACAAGGACGGCAAAGTGTTTTTGATGGAAACAGGTTCTCACTTTCCTCAGCATGTGAAGGCTGAAGAAACATTTTTTTATTAGGGAGTTGAGGTGATCATTAAAGGAAAGTGTAGAGTCAATGATGACTCCCAGAATTTTACTTCAGTATTCAAGATGCAGAGTGGGGCCAGAGGACAGAGGGATGGAGATGGGCAGTTGGTCCAATTTTGGGCCGAGCCAGAGAAGTTTTGTTTTGGATTCGTTCAGTTTCATCTGCACAGTGTGGGCCCAGGATTGAAGGTTCAATATACATGAGGATATGTTCACAGAGAGGTTGGTGAGGTTCCGGTCTGTCTCAAGGAGGACAAAGATGTCATCTGCGTAAGCCGTATTGGTAGGGTAGCAGAATGGTGAATTTTTCAAGGTAGGAAGATAGTTGAGTGGATATGATGGATTCTAGCATCTTGGTAAGGAGAGGAATGTTTGCTATTGGACAGTAGCTGAATGGTGTAGAGGGGTCTAGATCAGGTTTTTTCAGTAGTGGGGTTAAGGAGATATGGCCCATTTCTGGGGAGAATAGACCCGAATGGAGGGCGGAGTTTATGAGAATGGTAAGAGATGAGATGGCCCGAGGGGGAGTGTTCTCGTAAAGGTAGGCAGGGAATGGATCCAAGGTACAATTGCAGGATTTCAATTTGAGGCAGAGATTATGGACTAGGGATTCAGAAACAAGTTCGAAGGAAGACCAGGATCTGTCAGCTGGGATAGGGTAGGAGTCTATAAGGTTAGGGTTGGGGTCGATTGGAATCAGAGATTTGTAGGAGATTGCAGGAGGGAAGGAGTGCCTCAAGGTGGAGACCTTGTCGCTGAAGAACTTTGCCAGAGAATCGGCTGAGGGGGAGGAGGGGAGGATGGAGGCATTATTGGAGGTTAAGGAACATCAGATGTTAAATAATGTGCTACTCTGGTTGTTGGATTTGGAGATTTTGTCACCGTAGAAGTTTTTCCTTGCTTTTTTAGAACAGTATTGTAGAATTTAATATTGACCCTCCAGGAGTGTCTGTCTGTAGGGGATTTTTGTTTTTTTTCCATTTTCGTTCCAGAGCTCGGCATTTCTGTTTCAGTTCTCTGTGGTATGGGAGGTACCAAGGGGCCTTGTGGGAATAGGAGATGGTTTTAGTGGAGAGAGGGGCGAGGAAAAGGAAGGTGGACTCGGAGAGGGCGACCCAGTTTTGCCAGTTTGTTTCTGGTTCTGCAGGTTTAGGGATGGGGAGAATTTGTCAAGAAAATTGGTCCAGAACAGATTGCTCGAGATTTTTTTGCGGAAGATAATAGAATTTGAGGTGCGGGATGGGGGCCAAAATGTGACATGAAGATTGGGAGACAGAAAGCCCCTAGGAAGTGATCGGACCAGGGAACGATTTCCCAGCAAATGTCAGTGGTTGAGGTTTTGTGAGTAGTGAGATCCAGAAAACTGATGAGGTCTAGTGTGTGGCCTTTTTCGTGGGTAGGGGAGAGAGTGGGAAGGGGAAAGCCTAAAGAGGAGAGGAAGCTATTAAATTCGGATGCGTCCTTGCTGGTGACATCGTCAAGGTGGAGATTGATGTCTCCGGTGATCAGTAATCGTTGAAATTTGAGGAAGGTGTTTGTTATGGTTTCAAAGACAAGTTCGGAGGAATTGTTCCAAGGGGTAGGTGGGCGGTATAGGAGCAGGATACCCAGTGGATGAGGGTGGTATTCATCGTTAACTGAGGCTAGCATGTATTCTAATGAGGAGAGGCTGCCCTTTTCAAGGAGCTGGACATCGAAGAATGATTTGAAAAGGAGAGCCAGGCCGCCTCCTTTTCGGTTAGTTCTGGGAGAGAAGAGGCCTTGGTAGCCGTGGGAGCAAAGTTCATTTTGAGTAAATTGGTCATCTTTTGTGATCCAAGATTCTGTGATGAATAGGAATCCGGGGTCTGAATCCTCGAGTAGGTCCTTCAAGATTTGAATCTTATTACAAGCGGATCTGGCATTGCAATAATGTGTCGGGACTGGGGTGAGAGAATCAGAGGCAGGGTCGGAGAGAGTGGAAGCGGGGACAGGTTTTAGGGAGGCGTGGTTGACTTTACGAGGGTTTTTATAGGATGGGTGATGTTTGGGGCGTATCAGCGTGGGAATTCTGAGGCCAGGGCAGGTACTGTGGGCATTTGCAGGGTCGAGGAGGTTGGGGGAAGGGGGTGTCAGGCAGGGGGAGAGTTTGAGAGAAGAGCAGAGAAGGAGAAGAAGGAGCCAAGAAGGTGGCTTCATGATGAGAGTTGGGGGGACCTATGGGCTAGACGGGCCTGTTTGGGGCGTGTGAGAAGTTAAGGATAGAGGAGCGGCTAGATAATGACGTATTAGGTATCAGCACAGACGATATTAGAAGAAAACTAGTAGAGAGTTTCTAAATTTGGAAAAATTCTGAAATTGCTCTAGTGGAAGGGGAGTGAAGATATTCCGGCTATTGATTCAGTGCCTTGGATAATAACATTGCTCATAACATTGACAGACTCTTGTGTATGTGACATACATGTCATCTATTCTACTGTATATTTATGAAGGAAATTTTTGCTTTAAATTTATAACTTTCAAATTAAATATCAAGCATTGTAACTTGTACAGAAAGAAATTAAACCTGTGAACATATTCCAATAAAGTTTCCATTTTAACAGTAAAAAGATAATGAAGAAAACAGAAACATAGGTTTAACTTTACTCAAGTCCACAAATGAGATCCAAAGCTTAAAGCTGAGGGCAAAATGTATAAATCAACCAATGAGCTCATGGTTTTTCTTTCTCCAAACGGAAAAAAGGTAGTTAACTGAAAGGGTTCAAAGAATACATATTTGTTTAAGGGGTCACGTGATGTGCTGAGCCAAGCAAGGCGTGCTTTGCTTGAGCTCCGGGGCCCCGGGTCCCTCTGCGCCCTGCCTACCTTTTGTTGACGCCTCTGCATCCGCGTTTCTGGTTCCTATGGTGCATCGATAAGTTTTTGATGCCTTGTAGCCCGACTATGAGCAGAAAGATGACCCGCAACGCCAAAGATCGGGAGGCGAGAGCTTTGCAGCCTGACCCTAAGATGGCGGCAGCAGCTGACATGGGTTCCGCGCTTCCCTTGTCGGCAGCTCACATTGAGGCGTTGTCTGCATCGGTGGAGCGCGCTTTGGACGCTCGCTTTGAACAGCTATCCAGCTCGCTATTACCTCGCTCAAATCTCTCCTGACGGAAACCACCAGGCATACCAGCGAGTTGGAAATCAGAGTAGCGCATGTGGAGAACGCCCATTCCGCCTCTGCGGCAGATCTGGTGTCACTTAAAGAACAGCTTCAGCGCCAGGCGGATAAAATTGAAGATTTAGAGAACCGATTGAGACGCGATAACCTGCATCTGATCGGTCTGCCAGAGGCAGTGCCTACTTTCTACATTGGAGTCCTGGCTTCAGGCGGAATTGCCGCTCCCTGCTGACATGTGGCCTCTGAGGCTGGAGCACGCTCACCGCCTTGGTCGGCGTGCCGAGGACCATACCCGCGCCCGTGTCACCATCTTCAAGGTGTACAACTCGGCTCACAAGGCGGAACTCATGCGACATTATCGGCAGAAGTGCAACACTCTTGCTTATGAGGGAGCTCTGGTCCATCTGTTCCAGCACCGTTTTTCCAGAGTGTGCTCCGCTTTATTTGACCACAAACAGCGTTTCTAACTACTCTATCCTGTGCTATTGAGGATTTGGATGGCTACCGGGTGGAAGAGCTATACCTCGGCGGAGGACACACAGGCCTCTTCTGGGAGAGTCTGGGCCTTCTTCGGCCCCATGATGCTCCAGTCCTTCTCGTTGATGTTCCCGATTTCTTGATGACTCCGCTATCCTGGATTGATTGTTGGCCCTTCTTTTTGGGGGGGTCTACCTCCTGGTCCCATATGTGCTTTGGTCTTAGGCTCTCTTGCGGGAGCTGTTTCTTTCTCCTCTGTGCCTGGTTGAGAGTCGGGTGGTTGCTATGTGCTTTAGTGGAAGCGGTCCTCACTGGATGCTGTCCCTTAGGTACCTGACAATTTGGTGGAGTGAGGGCGTCCTTGGACTCCTGGAGCCCTCACTGGACTGATTTGTTTAGGGGATTTGTTGTTTTCAGAGTGCTTGCGGTGTGTTTGTGGGGGTTTTGGTTGAGTCTGGGGGTTGCTTGCTTGGGTATGCTAGGTTGGGGTTTGGTTCACCCTGGGGGGGTAATATCTACTTGCTTGAATGGTGTTACTTTCTTGAGTCTGGGTTGGTTTTAGACTGTATAGTCTTGGGAATGTATTTTTGGCCTCTGTGTGTGTGTGTGGATTTTGAGGGGTGGATGCTTGTGAGGTCTGGAGATTGTGCCCGGCTGGGCTTTTTGGAGGGCTCTGGTGATTTCTGGAGGCCTTTTGGAGATGATGCACCTTGGTCTCCACACTTGTTTTGGTTTTGTTGTGGTTTTGGGATTTTCTTGGGTGGCCTGGTGGGTGAGTGAAGTGGCTGGTTCAGTGCAAATGTGAGTGTGGGGTTCTTGTTTCAGATTTGATCCCGGTAGTGAGTGTCTGGGGTGGGAGGGGTTGGGGGGACTGGTGGCCCTGTTCACATCATAGCGTGACTAACTCTCCGCTCCACGTTCGTGGGACGGGGTATGAGACTGTGGTTGGGATTATGGGGGGCTTGGTTTGGGAGGGTGCAGGTGATGTTTAGGTAGGAGTGGTTTGGGTTTTGGGGGTGGGGGTCCTCCTTTGGTATGTGTATTCAGTTTCTTAGGATCTTACATTGCTTTTGTTCAACTTTTCAGGCTATGCCATATGTTTGTAGTAAAGCAAACTGGCTTCAATAGAAGAAGAAAGGAGTGATTGAGATGTAACCCAATTAGGCTTGACAAACTGCTCAGAAATATGAAACTCTGAAGGGAAGGCTGTTAAACTTCCCTTGGAGAAGAGTTCACCTTCCAGTCACTGCAAACTTAACAAGTTTATGGGCACACTCAAAAACTCCAAAGATGTTTGAAAAGACGAGGTTTCAAAGTCTTTCTGTTTTATGCAATAAATGTCTTCATTTGGTAAAAATTAAAACTGCCACCACTGAGTTACTTAGCTCTGTTTGTTGTCTTGGGGTCCCAACGTGGCCCCGTTTCAAATCCTGCTTCAGGAGACCCGATGTAAATGAAAATCAGAGAGTAACAGATGTGGATATGTGTAATTCTATAATTCTTCATTGGCTAAATACTTTTACTGGTCGTGATGTTCAGTTGTATCTAAAGGTAAGATTTAAAAACAAGTCTGTGTGAATATAATCTCTAATTCACACTGGACTGCAAAGGTTATGCAAACTTTAGGCAAAAGCAGAGGAGAGAAGCTCATAAATTATACATACCACAGCTCTGGAGACTGACATATAACAAACTCAAATTGCCAGCAAGACGCTGTGAGCTAGCTACTGTTTTAAAAGGTCAGCTGTGGGGGAGGGGGGAGGGGGGAAAATGTAAAAAACGTGATGACATAGCATACTGTCAACTGCAAACTTGATGACTCTGTTAAGATTCAACATGTTGTCCGATTTAAAAAGAAATGCATGTAGATTTATATGCGCTGTGGATTCTAAAAATGGATACTACACAAATCCTGTTGTATCTTGCACAAGGAGAACAGGAGATAGACATATCACTTTGTGACCTATAGAGAAACAATGTAAAATTAAAGAAACGCTATCCATTCAATTTCATTGTTCAAACCCTTAGGGTGTAATGTATCAAGCTGAAATATCCACTTCTGTTCCTTTTTCTACAGTGTGTGAACCAAATTACCCCCTCTATTTATCTTGACGATATCTAAAATTGAGTATTTCAAATCTTCTAACTTGTGCTGTTTCTCTGACCAATGGAGAACTAGAGGGGCTTCTTTGACATTCAATCTAATTCTGCTGATGTGCTCACCAATCCGGGCTTTGATAGGGCAGGTGGTACATCCTATATATAAAAGATCACAAGGACATTGAATAACATACACTATATTAGAGGTGTTACAAGTTGTAGCTGGACACTTGTGTTGCTTCACTTGTGAATTGGTGAGGTGCAAATCTTTCAAAGGATCACTATAATCACACATGGTGCAGTGCCCGTAACGATAGTGTTCTCCTTGAATTGTGGCATTGGGATCTTGTCTAAAAAATTGTGACCGCACCAAATGCTGTTTCAAATTTTGTTGTTTGGAGAAAGCAAATCTGGGAAAATCCTGAAACTCATGATGATACTGCATGATGCCCCAATGTTGCTTAATAACTCGTTTGATCTGAAAAGCTAAAGTGGAGTAGGGGAGGACACACACCAGGGCTTGTTCATCAAGTTTAGGAGCAGGATTCAGAAGTAAATCTCGATTGGCATACAGCGCTCTTTTGTATGCTTTGCGGATAACAGACCTAGGATAGCCTCTCTCTTGAAACCTATACTGCATATCTTGAGCCTTATCAACGTACTCTTTCACTGTAGAACAATCTGCGGAGCCTCAAAAACTGGCCAACTGGAATATTGTCCCGTAAATGTCTAGGGTGGAAGCTGCCATATTGCAGTAAGTTATTTCTATCCAATATAATATTGATATCCAAAAAAGGAATATGGCTCATATCGGTATGCATTGTAAACTGCAAATTAGGGTCACAGGAGTTAATCCATAAAAGAAAAAGTTTGAGGTCTTCACAATTACCAATCCAAACAGCAAAGACATCATCAATGTAGCGCTTCCATATCAAAAAATCTTTCCAAAACACTGATTGGTGCAAAAAAGTGCTTTCAAATTTGGACACATACAAACAAGCAATGGAAGGTGCCATTTTAGCCCCCATTGCTGTGCCTTTGATTTGCTTGTAGAATTGTAAATCAAACTGGAAGTAATTCATATTGAGGGCAATGTGTGCTAACTGAATCAAGAGCTGTATTCTGCTATCTGGCATATCTTGAGATTGCAATTCTTCTGCTATGATATCTACAGCTGCACTTTGTGGTATGTTTGTATAGAGTGCTGCAATATCTAAAGTTACCATGATGGCATGAGCAGGTACACACTGCACAGTAGCTAGAATATTAATCATTTGCAGAATCTGCCACGTATGAAGGAGCTAAAGGAACCCGGTTTTTAAGGTACATATCTATAAATGCTGAAAAAGGTTCCAAAATGGAGCCTATCCCAGACACAATGGGTCTTCCCGGAGGGTGATGTAAAGACTTATGAATCTTGGGAACAAAATAGATTACAGGCGTTCTTGAATATTTACAAAACAGAAATTTAAACTCCTTTTCTGTAATAACTTTGGATTCCAATGCCTGTACTAGCAAATGAGAGACCACATCTTGAATATGTTCCACTGGATCCCCTTGCAATAGTGTGTAATAACTGGGGTCTGACAACTGACGATTCGCTTCAGATGCATATTGCTCAACATCCTACACAACTATTCAGCCACCCTTGTCTGCAGGCCGGATAATAATGCTTGAATCTGTGACTAAAGATTGTAAAGCTGTCCTTTGTGCTCGAGTAAGATTTAGAAGTTGAACTGGAGGGTTCTGCTCTAACGTGCTAATGGCTTTCAAGATAAGTTTGGCAACACTGCTCTGGGGGGTGGCTGGGATCCTGGGATAGTCTCATACTTTTTCTTCTTTCTTCTCTATTTTGCTTTTTTCCTGACTTTCCGACCTGAGTTCTCCCTTTAGGCTTACCTCTTGGAATGTCGGGGGCATTACGTCACCGATAAAGCAGTCCAAAATATTAGCTGCTCTGCAGCGTTATCGCTCGGATATTGCTTGCTTACAGGAAACTCGACTGACTGACGCGGAACATCTTAAGTTGGGTCGTTCCTGGGTGGGGGAGGTATATTTTGCTTCCTCTCAGGGCCGACATGGTGGAATTGCTGTGTTGGTCCGTAAGTCTTCGCCTCTTGGAGTGCAGGTTCTTGATAAAGCTTTTGATGGTAGATATCTGCTCTTGCGCCTGCCGTTGGGTAATCGCTCCTATCTCTTACTTGTGGTTTACAGCCCTAACTCATCTGAATCAGCTTTTTTGCAAAGGTTGATTCAACTTTGCTCTCGTTTCTCTGGGGATCCACTATTTATCTTGGGAGACTTTAATTTGGTGCTGGACCCTGTTTTGGATAAGTCCAGTACCTCTATTGTCTCTGTGGGAGCTAAGGGTCATCTTCTTTCTGACTTTTGTGATACTTTCTCAGTGGTAGACTACTCACCTTTCTCGGGCCCATAGTACCTGGTTTCGGATAGACCATATTTTTCTGTCTTCAACTTTGTTCTCTTCGGTCATCTTGGCCGAGATTGGTCCCATGAATATTTATGACCACACCCCGATTTGGGTAGATGTTCATCTGGATGCAACGTATCTTCGGACTTCTTTTTGGCGTTTGGCGTTATCTTGCTCAGGATAAGGAATTTCAAACCTTTTTGCAGGCCCAATGGGAGGATTATTCTACTAATAATGCTCCCCATATGGATGATTCTATTTTGTTTTGGGAGGCCGTCAAGACAGTGATTCGGGGACATCATTTCTTTTCTGAATGCTCGCAAACAAACGTATTCACAGAGGTATCATTACCTTAAAACGGGCCTTACTTGTAGCCAAGCGGTCGTTTCATTCAAATCCCTCGAGGGAGGCTCGAGAACACTATTTGTCCACTCAGGAGGCTCTTAATTTGTTAATTCATTCCTGTTCTCAAAAATGGGTGGCTTTCCATAAACATCGTTTCCAACGTTTTGGAAACAAGCCCAGGCGCCTTATGGCATGATTGGTAAAGGTTAAGACCTGCAAGAAACCAATCTTGTCTTTTCAAACCCAGGGTGGGAGTATGGTGACTAGTACGGCTGACGTCTCTGCAGTCCATTTTGATTTTTTAAGACATTTATACGATGCTTCCGATGATGTCTCTCCGGAATTGCTGACAGGCTATCTTCAGTCCTCTGGACTTCCTCGCCTGCCGGAGGATGTAGTGTATTCCCTCAATAGTCCATTTAGAGTGGCAGAATTAGAATCCACTATCAAAGCTCTTCGCTCAGGCAGAGCCCCTGGTCTGGATGGATTTTCGGGAGACTTTTATTGTCTTCTTTCTTCCCATCTCTATGGTCCCTTACTGGCTTACTTCAACACTGCTATTACTAAGGGTTCATTTCCACGCTATGCTAATGAGGCCCTTATCTCATTACTGCTGAAAACTGGTAAGGAGGCTGACGCACCAGGTTCCTATGGTCCTATCTCCTTGATCAACGTGGATCTTAAGCTCCTATCCCGCATGTTGGCTGACCGTCTCGCTCCGCATCTCTCTAAGATCATTCATGAGGACCAAGTTGGGTTTGTCCAGGGACGTCAATCAGTTTCTAATGTTCGTAAGGTTCTCTTTGCACTAGCCCACTGTCAATCTCACCATATTCCGGCTTTGTCAGTTTAGATGCTTCTAAAGCCTTTGATAGTGTCCATTGGTCCTTCTTGTTTCGCACCCTGGAACATGTTGGGTTGGGTGGCTTTTATCTTAATGCAATATGTTCTCTCTACTCTAACCCGAGGGCTTCTCTTCTGGTTAATGGGACATGAACGGATTCCTTCCCCATCCTTCGTGGTACCCGGGAGGACTGCCCCCTTTCCCCATTACTTTTTCTACTTTCTTTAGAATCGTTGCTTTGCACTCTTCGGGGGTTTGCTGAGGTACAGGGCCTTCGTGTTGATGGGGTAGAGTTAAAGACCTTAGCATTTGCAGATGACATGTTTTTGATTCTTACTGGGCCTGAAGATTCCTTACCAATGGAATTGGACCTCATTTCTGAATTTGGCTTTTATTCTGGTCTTTCTCTTAATCTGGATAAGTCCTTTGCCTTGCCATCTCCCCCTGAGTTACGTACTACAAGGAGAGGTGTCTTTCCTCTTTGTTGGGCCGATTCTACACTGAAATATTTGGGGGTCTTTATTCCTTTGGACTTATCTAGTCTGTATCGTTTGAATGTGGAACTGTTATTTCAGGCCCTTCAGAATAAACTACAGCTTTGGGGAACTCTTCCCTTTTCACTTTTGGGTTGGGTGCATCTTTATAACATGCTCATTGTCCCGTGTTGATTATATGTCTTTCAAGTCCTTCCTCTTTATTTGACTTTTCGGGATGAACGCCGACTGGAACGCTTGATTCAGAGATTTTTTTGGACTGGGAAGCGGCCTCGCCAGCCTTACAAATGGGCGGCAGCTCCGTAGTACAAGGGTGGACCTTCGTTATTTGACTATTGGATGTGGCATGCGCCACATCAATGATTTTTTCAGGGGTACTTCTGCATTCACCAACACCTCTTTGGAACTTTCCTGTTTTCAATCTACTCACTTTAGTGCCTATCTTCATTCTATTCCTTCTTTTTTGCCTGAGCCTCTCTCTACAAAGGTGCTCCACCGTCCCTTGCGGAAGGTTTGGCACTGGTCTGTAAATACCATTTTCTATCTGCTTCTATAACTCCTTTTCTGCCTATCTGCTTTAATAGCTCCTTTCTACCCGGGATAGATGGGTCGAGTTTTGCTCGGTGGGAAACGAGGGGCATTCATTATGCGTTTCAGTTGCATTACAGATTTCTATTCCGCCATTACCTTTCGGTTCAAAGCGGATTACAAAAAGAGTTATGGAAGAAGGGTTACACCGTTAGATCAGAGAAGGTTTCCAAGAGAGGGAAAAGTAGGATCTGGGGTTAGGGAGGGGATGGTAAGAGGGGGGTTAAGCTTTATCATGGTATTAAGCTTTATTAAGGGATTTCTTGAAGAGTATAGTTTTTCTTTCCTTTCTGAACATCTTGTAGTCTGGGGTTGTTGTCAATAGTTTGGAGACTTGGTTGTCTATCTTCGCTGCCTGACTGGCCAGTAGTCCGTTGTATAGTTTTTTCCGTTTTACTTCTTTGATTGGGGGGTAAGTGAATGGGGTGTGTGTTTTTCTATGCCTGGTAGAGGTGGTTTGGATGAGGAGGTCGTTTAGGTAGGTTGGGCTGTCTCCATTTATAGTTTTAAATAGTATACAGTAGAATTTAAATTGTATTCTTTCCTGGATTGGAAGCCAATGAGAATTGATGAATGCCTCAGTAATGTGATCATGATGGCAAAATTAAGTCTTTTGCACAGTTGTGGGATGAATTTGATCTCCCCCTCACTGATTATTTTGCTTATATGCAAATTCAATATTACATTTCTTCTTTACCCTCTAGTTCTTTGCAGGCCTCCTGCCAAGAGCTGCTGTCTACGGCTTTTACCTTTGGCTCCCAACTTCCTGTTCCCCTTAAATTCCATCATCGCCATTTGAAGGATGAGTCTCCTTGTTTGACTATTCTAAATTATGGGATGCTTGGGCTCGTGACCTTGCAGTGGAGTTGCCTACTGATGTGCTTTTGCAGGCTGTCCGTAGGTTGCCTGCCTTTCGAAAATATACCACCTTTTGGGAGCAACACTATAAATTGGTCTTCCGTTTGTACATTTCTCCTAAGAGAGCTTAACTCTCTGGATTTCGTGAGACTGCTGCCTGTCTTCGATGCCAGGCTCCTGAAGCGGGCTTGGGACGTATGTGTTCTGGACTTGCCCTAATGTTAAAAATTTTTGGAATGCCATTTTTGTTTTTGTAGAGCACATTTGGAACATTACAATTCAACACTCACCTTTGTTCTTATTTGGAGCTGTTCTCCATTATTACCCTCGTACAAGGGAAGCTGCTGCTTTCCTTAAGTGGACTGTCCTAGTTGCCTTGAAATGTATCTTGCTGAAATGGCTTGAGGGTAACGCACCAGATTACTCCATTTGGCGCTGTCGGATGATTACTCTCTTGATGTGGGAACGGAGAGATGTGACAGACTTTTCCTCTCTCCCAGGACACATCTTTCAACGCATTTGTGAACCCTTTTGGACTACCATGACTCCTTTGGCTCGCAGCCGTTTACTTAACTGTTGAATCCATGTTTTCTGTCCCACTATGTTGTAGTTGGAATGCCTGTTTTCTTTTGTATTTTTTCATTACTACTGTTGTACTTGGAAGGAGGACTCCGGGGAATGGATGATTTGGGGGGGTTTATTTGGGGGTGGGGTGGGGTTGCTCAAGGGGGAGGAGAAGTGTGGGGACTGGGTTATGTAATATAAAAAGTTGAGCTTGTATGCACTTCGTTTTGTATCTCTGTTTAGTATTCTTGATGAGCTCAATAAAATATATTTAAACATACATAATTGTTTACCTGGTGATACACAATACACTTACAAGGATATTGTAAATAAAATGTAGCCCCTAAAGCTAAAACTCCTGGCTTAAGAAGAAGAAAATCACGCCTACGCTTCTGCGTCTCATGTGACAAATTGGGAAACATCTGTATTTTATAACCAAGGAAATCTTTCTGCCTTTTCTTAAAGAATAGTCTCAAAATCCATGCGTTGTTGGGTTGAAGAGCTACTGATATTATTAATGTTGCTGGAGTTGCAAATTCTTTATCTGATGTCTCAAGAAAAGCTGAGACATCTATTGCTTATGAAGGGAATTTTTTTAAATAAAGCAAAATTCTGAAATCTCTCGTAGCACACCTGGAATCTCATCGTGGCATACCACTGTGTCTTAGCACACAGTTTGAGAGACACTGCTCTATAATTTAATTATTTAATTTGTTCTTTTTCTTAGATATTTCTAGGTCAGAAACCCAGAGCTCTGCCCGGTATTGTACATCTACTGGAGTCTCCGTCAAGCTCACTCCAGCTCATCTAAACCATCCCAGCCCATCCTAAACTGAATGACCATATACATGACACAGACCATGCAAGTCTACCCAGACTGGCCTTAGTTCTTCGATATATACAACTATTTTCTGATTAGAGATCTTCTGTGTTCATCTCACACTTTTTTCTAACTCTGTCACCATTTTTCTCTCCATTTTCACATGTCCACATATTTACTTATATATGTACTTATTATATATATTTTTTTATTTCTTATGTATATTCTGAGTTTTTCCATTCTAGTTTATTAGGACCCCTGATGAAGGCGTGTTAACCAAAACACAGACCGTGTCGGGTCCTTTGTTTTGTTTTTAAGGTGGTAATATTAACCGCACCATAGTTTTGTATAATAAATTTAGCCTGCATCCTTGTAGGTATGTCTGCAGTTTTTCTTTGTTTTACCTTGTTTTTGATCACTGCAGACCTTGTTGGTTTTTCTTTTGTTGTTTGGTTTACCGTTTTCCTCTCCACCACCTCCCATGGGAGCGCTTTCCAGGCATCCACCACCCTCTCCGTAAAGAAGAATTTCCTAACATTACTCTTGAGTCCACCAACCCTCAACCTCAGATTATGCCCTCTGGTTTTACCATTTTCCTTTCTCTGGAAAAGATTGGCTGTCTCAGTAGAACTGAGCAGCTATTCAGAAGTGGTGCATGCCCACACAGCAGCGCGTCCTGACGTGCTGGTAATCTGCAGGCAGCTGCCCTGCGAAGAACCAGCGACCGGCACAATTAGGGAAGTGTCACGGGCCCAGGCATTAGCGCGCTTGTGTGCCACAGGCCACAAGTAGCAGGCAGTCGTCCACCAACCTCGAAAATTGAAAAGTACCGCCGGGGGTGGGGGGGGAGGTTGGTATATTCGCTTCATAAGATGCACCCTTATTTCTACCCACTTTTTGGGTGGAAAAAAGTGTGTCTTATGGAGCAAAAAATACGGTAGGTTCTTACCTTGCTAATATCTTTTCTAGTAGACAGGTGTGTCATTCTGGACGGATGGGTAATATCCCAGTGCTTGCAAGCTGTGCAGAAAGAATCCACTCCTGCTTCTGAAAATCTCCTTCACCAGAGGGCTCTGCAGACCCTTTAGTTTAGTTCCAAAGCAAACAATAGCCTCTTCTAGAAACACATGTGAAGGAAGGTTACGGGGAAACTCCCCGAAGTATAAATTTGTTCTGCTCTGAAATTATAACAAATATTTTAAACATTGAACAATCAAAACAATGAAACAATCATACCAAACAGTGACAATAATGGAGCTCATATAATACCCCAAAGTGACTTAGCTATAGACTACACTGGCCAACACTCATTTTGGTGCCTCAAATGTCTGACCTGTTTCTGGGTATATATGACTTACTGATTTCAAAAATGTCACCAGTTTTTTTTTCCATCAGCTCTAGTATTTGATATACAGAACATGTCCCATATACCAGTGTTTCTCAACATGCGGTACACGTACCATTAGGGGTACACGAGCCACTTGTTGAAGGTACACGGCACTGGCCACCGAGAATATTGCCTGTCAACCCGCCGAAGCCGCCGCCAGGGATCCCTCCTTCCTGCCCTCCATCCATCCACTGAAGCCACCGCTGGGGATTCCTCCTTCCTGCCCTCCACCTGCCCGCTGAAGCTGCAGCTGAGGATCCCTCCTTCCTGCCTGTCCCCCTCCACCAAATCTGACATCAGAGGAAAGTCTTCTGAATCAGCGGGGTATCAGTTACCTCGTTCGAGCTACACTCGCTCCTTCTGCCTTCAGCAGCACTTGTTGCAGACAGTGGTTCACACACTGCACGTAGCTGACCTGGAAACCTTCTTTCCGACGTCAGAGTTGACATCAGAGGGACGGCTTGTGGGTCAGCCATGTGCAGCATATGAACCACTGCCTGCATCAAGTGCCATTGAAGGCAGAAGGAACAAATATGGCTCGAACAAGTAAGGGGACATGAACTTTCTGGGAAAAAGAGAGGAAGGGGGAAGGAGCGTGTTGGGCCTTGGGAGGGGCATGATTTGGGGACAAAAGCTGGAAGTCAGAGAGGGGAAGGGGGTATGAGCTTAACACAGAAAAGGGAGAGGGCATGAGGATGGGACAGAAGGGAGGGAGGGAAGGAGATTAAAACTTGGGACATAGGAGAGAAAGAATAGAAAGGGAGAATTGTTGGGCATCAGTGTGTGAGTTTATTGTTAGCTTCTCTATACCGCTACTGACAGGGATGTCAATTCAGAGCGGTTACAAAGAGTTTCTGCAAGCTATTACACTACATGGGCTCTACACAGAGTTACAGGGGCTTCTGTAGTGGTGTTACAACACAGTTATTAATACCAACATAATTATGGCATAATCAATCCATCATCCTACTTATGTTACCGGCACATCGATCGTCCTACTTATAAGTATATGTTCATACCAAATCAATCATCCTACCTATCCTTCACATCTAATATTAGGTTTACTATTACAGCTAAGTACACAATATTTACACACCTCCTAAGGAATATAGTCTATATACATGTATCTGTATTGTGCTTTATTTTATCTTTGAAGTATTATCTTCCTCAGTTTAGTTTTCTGGGCTTTAGTTCTTGGTCTATTTATTTCCTACACGCGGTGCTGGTGCCGAGCACAGGAGTGAAGGAGGCAGTGTGCTCAGGTAGCCAGGGAGAGCCAGAGAACTCGGGGAAAAGAGCAGGAGGAGGCAGGAGGGAGCTGAAGGCTCGGGGAAGCAGCGAGAATACGCTCTGCCCACCTCCACTGCGTCAGAGGCAGTGCCGGACTCCCCCTTGAAAAGGGAGGAGCCAATGGCACGCAGCCATTTGGCGAGCGGCAAAGGCACTCGCCTTAGCAAGAGCCCCTTTGCGAAGGGCCTTTGGAAGAGACAGAGGAGGACAGAAGAGAACAGAAAGGTAAAGAAGTAGCAAGCGGCAAGCACAGAAGGTAAGGAAGAGACAGACAGAAAAGGAACAAACCCACACAAACAATTAAGGTAAGGTAGAGCGAAGACAGCACACACAAGAGAGGCAGCAAGGCAAGCAAGGCAAGGAAGTGGCAGGCACAGAAGGGGGAGGCAGGCACAGTACCACAAACCTACAAGGGACACAAGCACACAAAGGTCCAAACACAGCAACACCAACAGACTCTCTACAAACAGGAAGACAGCAGGCAGGAAGTCAGAAGGTAAGGGGGAGGCAGGCACAGTACCATACATCTAGAAGAGACACAAGCACACAAAGGTCCCAACACAGCAACACAAACAGACTCTCTACAAACAGGAAGACAGCAGACAGGAAGTCAGAAGGTAAGGGGGAGGCAGGCACAGTACCACACACCTAGAAGAGACACAAGCACACAAAGGTTCCAACACAGCAACACAAACAGATTCTCTACAAACAGGAAGATAGCAGACAGGAAGTCGGAAAACAACCAGTCAACAGAGACAGAAGGTTCACAACAAATCACTCTTACAACTCATAAGGGAAGCAAGAAAAGGAAGCCCAATGAAGTCAGAAGATGAGCTTTCCTGTCTTCTGTACTGGCTGCAATATGTATGACTACCTCCCTTCAGGGATCCGGGCATACATTTGCAGTCGGTGCATGGAGATGGATAGCTTGAAACGGCAACTATGACTACTGGAGAAGACAGTGACAGAACTAAAAGAATTCCTCATCTTTGAAGATAGAATCCGACAACAGGAGAAGTTTCTAGTGGAGTTCAGTCCAAATGAGGAGCTCAAGGAACAAGAAAGATTCATTGAGGAAGCTCACAAGCAACACGTGGAGATCCCGGAGCTGGAAAACTGTACCTGAGCAATCCAGTAAAAAGGCCTGGATGAGAGGAGAGAAGACACCCCTGCAAATTCAGAAATAACTGAAGCTGAGGTGAAGGAATCTGGGACTGGTTTTCCTAAGTGTTGAACTAAGTTTTCTCTTTAATAAAATGCTGAATTATGTTTAGCTGCAGACTGAAGGATCCCTAGCTAGCTGATATAGCTGGGTCACGGTGTAGATGAAGAAACTCCATCTTAGATCAGTGGGTTATAATTGGTACAAATAACAACCTGTGACTCCATTTTATTGCTCTGAGAAATCACGTATGCATGCAGGCCTGTTCTATGTATCTGCCTTGGTGCCAGGCACGGCCAGGGGGCAACAGGATGCTGCTGTTAGCTAGCTTTGATGTATAGACTATAGGATGGATTTATGGTTTTGTTTTTCTCTCTGCTCTTACCTTTTGGCCAGAGCTGGTTATACCGGTTTGGACTGGCCAGGACCCTATATAACCTTTGTGTCCGAAACTCTCAGGGTCTTCTGTTTATGCAGCCAGTTCTGCCCAGAAGTCCAGCATATATGCTTGTTTAATAAAAGCCTTTTTACATCTCTTCAGTCTCTGGCTCAAGTCTCTGCACTACTGACGGAGGGCCTTATCCTAAAAGGCACCTTCATTTGGCGCAGCCGAACAGGGACTTGATCTACAGACTTGAGCCTGTTTGGCACGATCGTCTCCCTCGGAGGATTTCAAACCTTGCCTCCTACGAGACCCGTAATAGCCGGCATTAGCCTGATGGTTGATCAGGAACGGTTTCTCGTCGAAGACAACGGATTGCACCTCGAGAAGGAACGAATCGGTGGAGATTTCTGGCTCCTGGTTTTGTTGTGCCGGTACCAGACCTGTCTTGGTAAGTGAGAAGTTGATTCCTTCTCTATCCTGTCTCTACCTCTTCTGTCTAGTAACTTCTTAATCCGTTGTGAAGCACAGAGAGGTATATAGGATTCTGGTTTCTGGAAATTGGAACTTTTGTTGGGTGCATATATAGATTGTATAATATGGGTCAGAGCACCACCGTCCCCCTTCAGATCATGCTTAAACATTTTACAACTGCCTTTTCTGGCGATTATGGCGACCCTAAGATGACAAAGTCTACCCTCATTAAATTTTGTGTATATGAATGGCCCACTTTCGGTGTAGGATGCCCCCCTCCCCCCCCCCCCCCCCGAGGGTACTCTGGACTTGAATATTATGGTCAAATATATTTTATTGAGCAATCAAGAACACAACAGAGTAACACAAAGTACAGAACCTGCTCAAAATTTTGAAATATTCCCCAAAAGAACCCCCCCCCCAAATCCCCCCAACCCCCCTTCCCCACCATACCCACCCCCGGGTCCTCCTTCGAAACACAAATCAACAAAATCGGAATAACAAACTATACAAAAGATTCACAAAAAGGTAAGTATAAACAAAAGCTTCAATTAAGTATCCGGCTACAAGCCAGAGGGGTCAAAGTATTCCAGAAAGGTTCCCAAGTGGTCTGGAAAAGACGACCTGGGCGAGAAGACAAGTCAGTCACATCCCTTTGCTCCCACATCAAAAGGGCGATCATGCGGCTCCTCCAAAGAGAATAGTCCGGAGCCTCAGCCTCAAGCCACTTTAACAGGATACATTTCAATGCGATCAGGATAGACCACTTGAGGAAAGCTGCAACTCCTTTGGAACGAGGAAAGTAGTGAGGAACAGTCCCAAATAAAATCAAAGGGGAACTGCGAACAGTAACTCGCCAAATAGTCTCCACAAAAGCAAATATAGCAGTCCAAAAAAGTTGTATCTGAGGACAAGTCCAAAACATGTGGCCTAAGCTGGCCTCCGGAGCCTGACAACGAAGGCAGGCTGCATGGGAACGGAAGTGAGCCAAATATGCCCTTTTAGGAGAAATATATAATCGAAAAATCAATTTAAAATGTTGCTCCCAAAAGGTAGTATATTTACAAAAAGCAGGCAGTCGACGGACAGCCTGAAGGAGGATATCAGAAGGCAAATCAACAACAAGATCACCGGACCAAGCATCACGCAGCTTAGAATAGTCAAACAAAGGGCATTCATCCTTCAAGTGGCGGTGATGAAACGTGAGAGGGACCGGTTGTTGAGAACCAAGGGTAAAGGCCGTAGACAAAGTCTCATGACAGGCGGCCTGCAAGGAATTAGAAGGTAAGGAAGAGATGTAATGATGGATTTGCATGTAAGCAAAATAGTCAGTAGAAGGGAGATCAAATTCAGCTCGTAACTGAGCAAAAGTTTAGGGGCGCCTTCATCAGTAATCAAGTGAAATAGATAATGAATGCCCTTTGTTTCCCACCGAGCAAAACTCGGCCCATCAATCCCAGGTGAGAAAGAACCATTGAAATGAATAGGAAGGAAGGGAGAGACAGAAGAAGAAAGAGTGTGAAATTTACAGACCCAACGCCAAACCTTCCTTAAGGGTCGATGTAAAACTTTCATAGAAAGAGACTCAGGTGCAAAAGAAGGAATAGAATGGAGATAAGCACTGAAATGAGTAGAAGAAAAGCAAGAAAGTTCCAGAGTCGAGTTAGTAAATGCTGAAGTACCCCTAAAGAGATCGTTAATATGCCTCATGCCACAACCAACTGTCAAATAGCGAAGATTCAATAATCCCAAGCCACCCCTATACCAGGGAGTCGCCGCCCGCTTATAAGGCAAGCGAGGCCTCTTCCCCGCCCAAAGAAATTTCTGGACCAGTCGTTCCAATCGGCGCTCGTCACGATACGTCAAATAAAGGGGAAGGACCTGAAAAACATAAAGCCAACAGGGGACCAAAAGCATGTTATACAGGTGTACTCGACCCAAAAGTGAGAAAGGAAGAGACTCCCAAAGGTGCAACCTATTCTGTAGCGTCTGAAACAACGGGGTTACATTCAACCGATACAAACTAGATAAGTCTAGCGGAATATTAACCCCCAAGTACCGCAAAGAAGAATCAGCCCAACGAAGAGGGAAAACACCCCTCCACGAAGTACGTAAATCTGGCGGAAAAGGTAAGGCCAAGGATTTGTCAAAGTTAAGAGACAGCCCTGAATAATTCGGAGATGAGATCCAGAGCCGCCGGGAGAGAATCTTCAGGTCGGGTAAGAATTAAAAACATATCATCCGCGTACGCCAGAGTCTTAAGTTCGAAGTCACCGACCGAGAGACCTCGGACCTCCGCGAACCCCCGAAGAGTGCATAACAACGGTTCCAAAGAAAGAAGAAACAAAAGAGGGGAGAGAGGGCATCCCTGTCGGGTTCCACGAAGAATAGGGAAAGAGTCAGTACAAGTCCCATTAACAAGCAATGATGCCAAGGGATTGGAATAGAGGGAACGCACAGCATCTAGAAAAAACCCCCCGAGCCCCACATACTCCAAGGTACGAAACAAGAAGGACCAGTGAATGCTATCAAACGCCTTAGAAGCATCCAGGCTAACAAACAAGGTCGGAATCCGGAAAGATTGACACTGAGCAAGAGCAAGAAGTACCTTGCGGACATTATGGACAGACTGTCGGCCTCGAACAAAACCTACCTGATCCTCATGGATAAGCAGCGGTAAGTGAGGAGCAAGACGATCAGCCAACATACGAGCAAAAAGTTTAAGGTCCACATTGATCAAGGAAATGGGACGATAAGATTCCGGCAAATCAGCAGCCTTACCAGGCTTCAAGAGTAAGGTAATAAGGGCCTCATTTGCAAAACGTGGAAAAGAACCACGGACCGTTGCTGCATCAAAATAAGCCAATAAAGGTCCATAAAGTGTCGGAGAAAGGAGCCGATAGAAGTCACCCGAGAACCCATCCGGGCCCGGAGCCCGGTCAGAGCGGAGCGATTTAATAGCAGACTCCAATTCAACCGCCCTAAACGGACTATTAAGAGAGGAAATCACAGCCGCTGACAAACGAGGCAACCCAGAAGAGTGAAGATAGTCCGATATCATGTCCAAAGAAGCATCATCCGGAGCTTCATATAACCGACGAAAGAAATCAAATAAGACCCCAGAGATCTCAGAAGTCCGAGACACCACCCCTCCGCCCCGGGTACGCAGAGATAAAATCGGCTTCCTACCAGTCGTAGCGTTAACCAGACGAGCCATAAGGCGGCCGGGCCTGTTACCGTAACGAAGGAAACGATGATGATAAAAGGCTCTGCATTTTTGGGAACGAGAATGGAGAAGGGAGTTCAGGGCCACCTGAGTAGACAAGTAGCAATCTCGAGTCTCCGGGGAAGGGTGGAGAGAAAAGGACCGCTTTGCCAAACGCAGAGCCCTTTCCAGAGTAACGATCCCCTGATTAATACGCTTATGACGAGCACAGAGAAAGGAAATGATATGTCCTCGAATCACCGTCTTCCCAGCCTCCCAAAACAAGATAGGATCATCCATGTGGGGAGCATTATTTGTCGAATAATCGTCCCATTGGGTCTGCAAAAAAGC
This sequence comes from Geotrypetes seraphini, assembly GCF_902459505.1. Lineage (NCBI taxonomy): Eukaryota > Metazoa > Chordata > Amphibia > Gymnophiona > Dermophiidae > Geotrypetes > Geotrypetes seraphini. Next base: position 152,272,282 of record NC_047087.1, on the reverse strand, counting down.
ACGAAATTCCTCGTCCTGAGCAAGATAAAAAGGAAACCGCCAGGACGGTGCGCGGAGGTACGTAGGATCCAGGACAACATCAACCCAAATCGGGGCATGATCCGAGATAGACAGAGGTCCAAGCTCAGCCGAGTGAACAGAAGGAAACATAGAGGTAGACAAGAAAATATAATCGAGACGGGACCAAGTACCATGGGCACGAGAGAGATGGGTATAGTCACGAACCTCAGGGTGGAGAAGATGCCACGGGTCCACAACCGAAAGTGAGTCACAGAAGTCGGAAAGGAGATGACTCTTAGAACCCAAAGAAGAGGCAGAAGAGCCAGACTTATCCTGATCGGGATGCATTACCAAGTTAAAATCTCCCAAAAGAAGCAGCGGGTCATCAGGAAAGCGAGAACGAAGATGAAGCAATCGCTGTAAAAAGGCTGATTCTCCAGAGTTAGGGCCATATACCACTAGGAAGAGATAAGAACGACCTCCCAAAGTAAGGCGAAGAAGCAAGAAGCGACCGTCAGACGACTTATCAAGTACCTGGACACCTATTGGCGAAGACGGACTTGAATATTATACGTCAGGTATATATCCGTGTCACCAGTCCCACTGAGGGACTGGTGGATACTGGTTGGATACGGTCCGACTAAAACCTTCCTGGCTTAAACCCCAATTGGACAAAGCTACCCTAGTGCATGTAATGGCCCTCTGGCGGAAGGTCCAGGAAAACTGCCCTGTTTTATCTGAGCCAATAGATAGTGGACCGGATCCGTTGGAACCCTCAGCGCCCCCACCTTCGTATACCCCTCGACCCGATTTGAACGCTCCTGTTGGTCTTGATGACTATGATATTCAGGATAAAACAGTGGTATACATTATTTTAAACAGAAAGGGTCTAGAGATAATAAGGAAAGTGTTTTCTTTCTTTTATTTTTTATTTTTGTTGTTGTTGACTGACCCTCTTTTTCTTCTTACAAGAGGGGGAAATACATAGCGTACATAGTCCTGCTTTTCATCATGAGATGTAACATCTCAACCCTGCCAGTTATGGCAGGCTTGCAGAAGATGATATAATACAATGCAATTTTTATTTGGGTAATTATGGAGAATCAATGTTAACTGAGTTTGATTACTAATAAAACAAAACACTTAGTTAGCTAGACACAGTCATGCTTGGACTGGATTAACTCTCCTAATCTTATGGTTTAGCACCATTTAGATAAATTCAAAGCAACAAAACAAACACCCAAACATTTTCCCTTTGCCCTATTGCTTTTCTTCCATCTATGTCCTCTTTCCTTTCCTCCTTGAAGTTCTTTTTTTTTTTTCTCCCCGTTTCTTATATATTTAATTCTGGGTTTGTAGAGTTTTTTTGTAATTTTGTAATTTTTTATTGTTTTCTTCACCCTTATTTTTATTGTTGTCAAAGGCTTAGTATTTGGAATTTAATCCACTTTTTGCCATACTTGTCAAATTGATAAAACAAAAACTCTGGGGACACCTGACAAGACACAGAGAACGAGAAATTGGTGATGTTGAGAAATTACCCGGGGAGATGGAAATAGCATTTAGGTTGGAAACCTGGGAAAGGTTGGTAAAGCAAGCCAGCAGGATTGTTTTGCCGAAAGTTGCAGACAGGATAGTGTAAGTTGCTTAACAGGGTAAAATGCGTGTGGATCTAGCCAGAATTAAGAATGTGAGTTCGCACTGATGAACGAGAATAAGGACTGGGATTTTAGATATATGTTGCATGCAGTGGATTTGTTACAGACAGTGAGTCATTTCAAGAAAGTTGAGCCAGATAGTTTACGTGTTCTCGCAGTTGTCAAAGTGTGTCTGTCTGCTGGTAAGAAAAAAAGAAAAAAAAAAAGCAACCGTTTGTCAGACATGTGGGGTTTGTGTTGGGCACATCCCTGCCTTTGTATCCCAGTGTTGGGGGATTTAAAGTACAAGACTAACAATGATAGAGGTTAAGTATCCATATTTTTCTGAAAATTGAAATATTTGCTAAACATGGGCTTGATAATTCAAGTTCAAGTTTTATTATTATTTGATGAATCGCCTATACAAACATTCTAAGCGCTGAACAATTTAAAAAAAAAAACATTTTAGAGGACAAACAATTTTAAGACACAAGTACAAAGTTAAATAACAAAGTTTTTAAGAGTTTTATAAAAGAGATAAGATCTTTTTCTTTTCTGATGTACAGTAGCAGTGCATTCCACGTTTGTGGCGCTGTAACAGAAAACATGTCATTTCTTCTTGTACCCACAATTTTTAAGGAAGGGACAGTTAATAAGTCTTGTGATGATGATCGTAGAGAACGAGGGGCATAATAAGGAATGATCATTTTAGACATGAATTGAGGCTCATTGAAAGCTAGAACTTTAAAAACCAAGAATAATATCTTAAAAGTAATTCGGTGGCTAATAGGTAGCCAATGGGACTTAATCAATAGCGGTGTAATGTGGTCAACTTTTTTTTTCCTTTATGAATGAGTTTTATTGATAACGGATGGATTGAGATTACTTCTTTTGTGCTAACAGTCTCCCTTGCTTTCCCGTATTGTGTCTTTATTCTGGTGTTCTTTATGAATTCTTTCTTCCCATGCATGTTTGTATAAAGTGTTATTATCAATCAGATTCTAAATACAATTGGAAACAGAAATACCTTTCAAATAAACTTGGTAGCTCAAACTCCAGAGGAAGGGGGTAGTTATTATGTAAGGACAGTGCAGACTAAAGTAGCTACATCTAGTCTGCAGCAGTGCCCACTCCTCAGAGTGTAGCGGGACCCAGGTGGCAGACAAGGGTTCCAGGTCTGCCTGCAGGGAACATGGCTAAGTGACCTCAGGGGTGGTGTCACGTTAAAATGTCTCTTCTTTGTCTTCGCAGTCATACATACAGAGCTGTTCTGGACCTGTTACAATGAGCCTTTTTCTACCCAGAGAAGGAGGACAATGTTCTACTTTCAGTAACCTTGAAATGACCTTGCACATAACATTTAACATGTTTCTTTTTTTTCCCCTTTGAATTGACATTGCCATACTTCAGAATACCTCTATATTTAACATTGTACACTGTATCTTACTTTACCTAGTAAGTTTTGCTTATTTTTCAAGATTGAAGCACACCCTAGCAGTTGCGTCCCTGTCTGCCTTATGAATGTAATTGGCAGGGCACCAAGCCAGAGTGATCACATTCTTACGTTTTCTCTTTCGGACGTTCCAGTAACCATTAATAGATGCCTTTTATGATTATGTGATTATTATGCCATGTGTTATATCGCACTTTACTTTGCCACTGTGTGCACACAATTATGATTCGTGCTATGATGGACGTTTGTTTTTGTATAACTGTGCATTTCTCTGCAGATCTAAGTTCAGCTCTGAATCCTTGCCAGCTGGAAGAAAAGTTCCACGCCTTTTCTGTTTTCTATGTTTGTTTATGCCCTGTAATCTTTGTGTTGTCTATCTGTTTGGTTTGTGGGGTACCCCAGGGAAACCAACTAAACCATTGGCCATTTTTGGAGATTTTTCTCTCCCTTTTTGCATTTTTGTTTTTTTCCTATCTAAATTGCCTTTCTAGCTGTTCACGCCCACGCTGCCCTCTGGCGCCAGCGCTCCTTCCTCACCTCCTCTGGATCCCCTATCCAACACCACCAACTCATCCTCCAAAGTTTCTATCATGCACTGCCGGGCCCACCGTCGCCTCCGTGATTTCATCAGCCGCGGTAATGCCTTGGCTGACCGCTCGGCTCGCCAAGCGGCCCTCCAAGGTCCGCCCACACCCCCTCTTCTGTTATCCCTTTCCTCCCCCCAACCTTTCCTTCATTCCCTTTCCCCCCAGTACACTGACCCCTCCCAAGGATGGATTACTATACCTTCCTCCCACACATCCACCCCCCCTCCTGTATGTCCCTCAACTCCTGGCCCTCCCTGTTGTCCAACGTGCACACGATTTTTCTCATGCCGGTAACCCAGCCCTCCGCACTCTTCTCCAACAGAATTTCTATATCCCGAATCTCTCTCAACTCATTTCTCATGTTCTGCACCGCTGTGTCATTTGCCTCCGCCACAACCCTTCTTCTGACCCCCCGTCCCTGGCCACCAGCCTATCGGTTCACATCCCATGCAAGTCCTCTCTACAGATTTTACCCACTTGCCCCCCTCCCATGGGTTCCGTTACCTCCTGGTTTTCATTGATTCCCACACTGGGTGGCCAGAGGCCTACCCAGTGTGCACAGAGAAAAGTAGGGAAATAGTAAAGGTTTTACTCCATGACATCATCCCTCGCTATGGCCTGCCCTTAGTGATTGGCAGCGATAATGGCCCCGCATACATATCACAAGTCACACAAGCAGTCTCTCGGGCCCTGCAAATCACCTGGAAATTACATACGGCCTATCACCCCCAGAGCTCTGGCCAAGTTGAACGCATCAATAGAACTATTAAAACCCTCCTCGGCAAAGCGGCAGAAGAAAGCCACCTGCCATGGCCCAAACTGATCCCTTCTGTTCTATTTCGCATCCGTTGTACCCCAGGTAAACGCAATCAGTTGTCCCCATTTGAGCTCATGTATGGCCAACCCCCGCCGATAGTCAGTCTAGACCCCGAGTCTCTTGAACAGATAGGGAATGCTATCACAGACGCAGAGATAAAGCAGCTAGGAAAGACCATTATGAAATTACAGAACTGGGTCATTTCTAGAGCCCCGCTACCAATTACAACCCCTGTTCACCTCTACAAACCTGGGGATCAAGTGTGGCTAAAAGTATGGAAGAAAGAACCGCTGAAACCCCTTTGGACAGGGCCTTTCACTGTCTTACTTGCTTCCCCCACAGCTGTCAAATTGTCCCGCCACAAGTCTTGGATTCACTACAGCCGTGTGAAGCCCGCTGCTGAGTATATTTGTGAAAAAGGGCCCACTGACCTTCAACTGAAAATCACGCGGCTGCCCCACACTCTGGAAGAGTAATCACACACGTCTGATCCGGAGATCTGACAAGATATTTAACATGAACTCTGTTGTATATTTACTGCTTGTGATTTACGTCTTGCCAACATTGTCCATGTCCCCTACCCCTCCCACGCCTGGGTGTGCCCCTTGTGTGGCACTAGTGGACAATGGGGGCAAAACGGAAAATGTTATTAGATTTCAAACTAATTATGAGTGTAAGGGTCAACTAGTGACCCCTGTATGTATATATAACAAGGTTGAATATTCTATATGTAATAATGGAGATTCACAGATCTATTTCGACCCCAGAGCAACTAATAGGGATACTTGGATAGAGGTCAGTTCAGTCTGGGATCAGGGCCCCCTGATTCAACAAACCCTGGTCACTAATCCCCATGTCCCGGCCTCAGTCCTCTTTGATGCTTGCCATGCCATGGACCAGAACCCCACCTTCCTTGGACGTTGTGGTGCCCTAGCATGGAGGAGGGAATATATGCACAACGATAAATACATGTGCCTGGCGGGACAGAAGCCGTCCCACTGTGAAGGGTCTTCCGAACACTACTACTGTAACTACTGGAAATGTGTATCCTGGGCTACTTGGGGTATGACCCGACTGCCCACCACCCGAGCCATATTACCTCTGACTGTGGCCTCCAGAACTGTAACCCACTTAACTTCACTATTCTACAGCCGTTTAAATGGAATCTCGACGATAGCTTCCGGAAAGCTCGCTATCTTGTGGGCCTACAGATATATGGTAAAGGCACGGACCCTGGTACTGTCTTGCACATCAAACTCGTTGAGAGACACCGAATCCCTGAACAACACAGCATTGTGTTCCCAGACTTTTATGAACATATGAAACTTGACCAACAAGACTTTGTGCCCTCTGCCACCACCCGCAACCTTTTCATACAGTTCGCTGAAGCCATAGGCGCCACCTTAAATCTGATAAACTGTTATGTCTGCGGGGGCACCCAGCTGGCCCCTGAAAAACTCCATTCTGGCAAAACACTGCATACAGCGTCTCGGACCATCCTTTACCACTCGTGTTGGACACCTGCAGTGCCAATCCTTATGGACTAAAAACAGCACCTCTCAGCCCGGTTGGACTTATTGGACCGGGGATCCTAAGTTAAATCTACCCAGACGATGGAATACTACTGGCAATGCTACCACATTAAATGTCTACCTCAACCTGCCTGCTTCTGCCCCTTGGGCTGCACCGGAAGGATACTACTGGATCTGTGGAAAAACGGCATACCCCACTCTACCCTCAAATTGGACTGGCACTTGTGTTCTGGGCACTATCAAACCAGCCTTCTTCCTCCTCCCGTTATCCGAAGGAGAACATCTGGCTGTCCCAGTATTCGATCAACGGGCCCGTTCTGAAAGAAGCCTGGAGATTGGTAAATGGGGAGACACTTGGCCCCCGGAGCGCATCATTGCTGTCTACGGTCCTGCTACTTGGGCTGATGATGGTATGTTTGGGTACCGGACCCCAATCTACATGCTTAACCGCCTCAAACGACTGCAGGCGGCCTTAGAAGTTATCACCAATGAAACAGCTAGGGCCCTGGGAGCCCTGGCCAAAGCGAACACTATGATGCGTACCGCCATCTATCACTGGCCTTAGACTATCTATTGGCCGCTGAAGGAGGGGTATGTGGAAAATTCAATCTTTCCAACTGCTGTCTACAACTGGATGATGAAGGATTTGTGGTTGAAGAGGTCATAGACAAGATTACCAGATTAGCTCACGTTCCTGCCCAGACTTGGAAGGGTTTTTCTGCTGATATGTTTGGACTCAACTCACTGACTGATTGGGCCTCCAAACCGGGACTCTTTAAAGCCCTCACCATAATTTTCCTGGTATCCTCTGTCATATTTTGTGTCCTTCCTTGCCTGTTACCATGTTTATTGAAAACCCTCAACCGTACTATTAGGACTACGATTGACAAAAGTACCACCGCACTAGTCCTGGCCCTCTCCTCCTATCACCCTGTCCCTACCTCTGATACAGATGGCCCTGACCTCCCGTGACCCAGCTAGTCAGCTGGCCTACAGAAGAAAAGATGGGAATGAAGGATCCCTAGCTAGCTGATATAGCTGGGTCACGGTGTAGATGAAGAAACTCCATCTTAGATCAGTGGGTTATAATTGGTATAAATAACAACCTGTGACTCCATTTTATTGCTCTGAGAAATCACGTATGCATGCAGGCCTATTCTATGTATCTGCCTTGGTGCCAGGCACGGCCAGGGGGCAACAGGATGCTGCTGTTAGCTAGCTTTGATGTATAGACTATAGGATGGATTTATGGTTTTGTTTTTCTCTCTGCTCTTACCTTTTGGCCAGAGCTGGTTATACCGGTTTGGACTGGCCAGGACCCTATATAACCTTTGTGTCCGAAACTCTCAGGGTCTTCTGTTTATGCAGCCAGTTCTGCCCAGAAGTCCAGCATATATGCTTGTTTAATAAAAGCCTTTTTACATCTCTTCAGTCTCTGGCTCAAGTCTCTGCACTACTGACGGAGGGCCTTATCCTAAAAGGCACCTTCACAGACCTAAACTATCTGTGCCTATTATTTAATAAGGGTCTCAACGCCCTGATCATGCAATTTGACATGAGCTCTGCATTCGACTTGGTAGACCATGAGAAAATGATGCAATGCTTAAACGCCATTGGTATCAGAGCTGAGGTACTAAACTGGTTTCGTGGCTTCCTCACATCCCGTTCTTACCAGGTACGCTTTAACAACGAACACTCCGACACCTGGAGCAACTCATCCGGAGTGCCACAAGGGTCACCGCTTTCCCCACTGCTTTTCAATATCTACATGTCCTCATTAGGTGTGAAACTAACCCAACTAGGAATAAAACTGTTCAGCTATGCAGATGACTTTACGATCATCATCCCATTCGCCAACTCCATCTCGGAAACCATTCCCAAGGCATCCGATGCCATAAATGAGATGGAACAATGGATGACAGATTTCAAGTTCAAGCTCAACCCAGAAAAAACAAAATTATTTGTTGCCTCCCCTCACCCGCTTGACAATAAAACCCCACTATGCATCAATAAATTCAATTACCCTATTCAGCCCACCATGAACATACTAGGTGTCATTCTAGACCAATGCCTAACAATGAAGGAACAAGTGGATTCCCTATTCAGAAAAGGTTTCCTTATTCTCTGAAAACTCAGAACCATTAAATCATACTTCGATACGTCAACATTAAGAATCCTAGTGCAATCCCTCATACTGAGTCAGCTTGACTACTGCAACATCGCTTATCTAGCAATCTCACAAAAGAATATGAGACGTCTGAGGGCCTCAGAAGATAAGTCTGACCGCAGCATTTTGCATTATTTGGAGACGTGCCGACTTAAGTCGGCACGTCTCCAAATAATGCAAAATGCTGCGGTCAGACTTATCTTCGGACTGAAGAAATTTGACCACGTGACACCCTACTATCGGCAGCTGCACTGGCTACCAACGGAAGCCCAAGTAAGGTTTAAATTTGCCTGCCTCTGCTTCAAAGTACTATACGGCCTGACCCCCAAGTACATAACGGACCTTTTCGCATTTTCTAATAACAAACTCAAGAGAAACATCCCCCCAAAACTCATTTCCCCTCCAGTTAGAGGCTGCAAAATGAAAAAACACCACGAACACCTTCTCTCTCACCAAGCAGTCCTATGGGGCAAAGACCTAGACCAACTGCTTTCGCCCACTACATACGGGGAATTCAGGAAACGCCTAAAAACATACCTGTTCCAGAAATACCTAAACAATTGACCCGCTCTCCCTCTCCCTCCCCCCTCCCTATTCCACCTGAACTTACAGCACTGTTATAAATATAATCTGTTATCTAAATCTTATTGTAACTTTACATTGCTATTTATCCCCAACAGGTCCTGTCGGACATTACCTCCTAAAATGTACATACAGTGGTACCTTGGATTACGAGCATAATCGTTCCAAGAGCATGCTCATAATCCAAAATGCTCGTTTATCAAAGCGAGTTTCCCCATAGGAAATAATGGAAACTCACTTTGATACGTTCCCACCCTCCCACCCCCGATAACCAGCATCGCTCCCCCCCGCTTGCAAAGGCCCCCTCACTCCAACCGGCAACCCCCCCCCCCACCGCGTGAACCGGCCCCCCCCCCCCGCCAGTACAACTTAAATTTACCCACCTCCCCGTCTAGCACCAGCACCGGCACCGGCACGCAGGCACAGCTCGTGTGCTCGCAAATCGAGTCAACACTCGGTTTGCGAGTCAAAAGTTTGCTGAGTATTTTGCTCGTCTTGCAAAACACTCGCAAACAGGATTACTCGCAAACCGAGGTTTGACTGTATTACATTTTCGCTCAGCAAATTGTATTTCTATACAATTGCCTCCTGAGGTCTCTGATCTCTGTATTTCCTAAGAATATCTACTTATTGTATTTCGCTGAATGTCCAGCACTCTTGATTGTAAACCGCCTAGAAGTCGCAAGATTGTGGCGGTATAGAAGAATAAAGTTATTATTATTATTAAACTTATCTCATGTTCTAGCCTGCCTGCACTGGGTGTTAGCTTGGGCATTCTAACTTCTTATGGCTATCTCAGCATAAACGGCATGTAACAGAAAGACTACAGGGCTTAGATAAGCGACCTGCTAGTGTGAGCTTAGGACCAATGATTGTTAAGAAAAGTAACACGTGAAAAGTTTTTTCTAGAATTCAGTTGTATAGCCAGAAGAATGTATAAATATTTCTGTAACTTCCTAGTTTCGGGATTCTGAAGCCAGCTTGGGGCTTAGGGGTCCGCATATGTGAATAAACATCTGTGCTTTCTTCAAGTCTCTAAGTTTTGTGGCTGCCCAAAGTGACCTTTCAGAGGTAGGGGACAACCGCACACCAGGAGGAAGAAAGAGAACGCAGGAAGACGTCCCCCCACCCAAAGAGCTGAAAACAATTTTAAGTGTATCGCAGGAGGAAGAAGATTGGCCCTACACAATGGACGAGGACTTACGACTCCCCAATGAACCCCCAAATAAAGAAGATGGGGATCATCATAGGTGACTCCATTATACGTCATCTGGACAGCCACACCACAGGAGGAAGAGAGGACAGAATCGTCACCTGCCTGCCTGGAGCAAGAGTGAAGGATGTGGCCAACAGGATCTGGAGATAGACAGCGCAGGGGGAGAGGACACTGCTGTGCTTATCCACGTGGGAACCAACGATTTGAGCGGGCGGATGTATGACAGGGAAGAGATGAAGGGCCAGCTCCGCTCACTTGGAAGAAAACTGAAGATCAGGGAGGTGAAGGTGACTTTCTCCGAGATCCTCCCGGTACCAAGAGCGGATGGAAAGAGACAAGGGGAATTGCAAGCGATCAACGCCTGGATAAGACGATGGTGCGAAAAGGAAGGCTTTGACTTCGTGCGCAACTGGACGGCGTTCTGGGGAAAAAGCAAGTACTACAGAAAGGATGGACTATACCTCAACAAGGAAGGAGCAAGAGGATTGGCAGGCAACATGAAGAAGGCCATCAAGAAGGCTTTAAACTAAAAGACAGGGTAAAGCCGACAGTCGACCACCAGTCAATGGCCCGGGCGATAGGATGCCCTGACGAAGGAACCACGGGCAACTACTCATACACAGGAGGGGACAACCTCACAGCAAATAAGGGAGACAAGGCAGGAAAGGACGACTCAGACACAGGAGGGGACGACCACTCAGCAAACAAGGGAGACAATGCAGGAGCAGAAAAGGATACCGTGAAAGAAACAGTAGAGACAGCCAAGCGTAGAAAGTCCAAGAAGGTAACTCAAGAGAACTCAAATGTATGTATATGGATGCTAGAAGTATGGGAAACAAAATGGGGGAATTAGAGACAATAGCAAGACACGGTGAACTGGAAATCACTGGCATAACAGAAACATGCTGGAATGAAGAAAACAAATGGGACACAGTACTACAGGGATACAAACTATACAGAAGAGATCGAGTAGGGCAGAAAGGTGGAGGTATTGCCCTATATGTTCAGGAAGGAGTAGAATCTGTTGGAGTGGCTATGACAGAAAGGAAATGAAGCTGAAGTCCTTCTGGATCAAGATTCCTAGTCATAATAGCGCAGACCCCCAGGACAGACAGAGGAAACTGACTCAGAAATGATAGAGGAAATCAAACAAGAATGCAAGACAGGCAATGTAATAATCTTGGGAGACTTCAATTTCCTGGAGATAGACTGGAACCTAGGAACCTCCAACTGCGGCAAGGAGGCCAAGTTCCTGGAGGCGTTAGGGGATTGCTTCCTGGAACAAATGGTAAGACAGCCGACAAGAGGCAATGCCACTTTGGACTTGGTCCTAAATTGCCTCACGGGACCGACAAAAGAAGTAGAAGTCACGGTCCCGCTGGGGACGAGCGATCACAACATGATCAACTTTAAACTTGACATCGGGAAAGGGAAACGTACCAAAACCTTAACCATGATCTTAAACTTTATTGCAAAAACTTTTTATTGGTCAAAAGCACAATCAAAAACCACCAGACAAAGAATATAACAGAGACCACATTTTGATACCCTAAAACCCACCCCCACCCCAAGAATATATATATATATATAATTAAAGGAATAGAGCAGCAGAAGAGCACTTATCACAAACCATACTAAAATGAAATACGCAGTCAAATATTCAATACATTGCTATGAACATACCCGGTCAAAGAGGCCTAAAAAGGCTCCCAAGTAAGTTGTAATTGAAGGACCTTCACAGAATCCATCTCAGTAACGTCACAACGTTCCATCCTCAATTGATAAATCATCAAGGATCTCCATAATGCCAAGGTAGGAAGATGAACATCCAACCAATGAACTAAAATAGCTTTTTTCCCAAACAATAAGGCACGCTTCAAAAAAGGACGTGGGCCTCTCGGAACAGGATGAGCCAAGGCTGAAGTAGTGAAGAGCATCTTTGGATGAGGCAAACGACGAGTGTTCCAAAGCTGAGCAATGTGATGATGAAGAATCTTCCAAAAACACAAAATAGCAGGACAAAAATAAAACATATGCCCCAAAGTTGCATTCATTCTACCACATTTAGGACAACAAGAATCCTGACGAAATGCTGCACGATATGCTCTAGCAGGTGAAATATAAACCCGCATAAGCAATTTATATTGCAATTCAAGTAAGGAAATGGAAACCCAGGACTGCTTAAAAGACTTCAAAGTTCCCTTAAGCAATTCTGCAGAAATCAACAGACCAACGCTCACTCAAAGAAACAAAATCAAAACCAGGGGCCTCTTCCAACAAAAATTTATGGTGGAATCACAAAGGAATAATAGATTGGGCCACTACCAGAGGGGGTGATGTACCTAAATTGCTCTGGCGTAAAGAACAAAAGTGGATATTTGAATTAAACACGTTATACCCCCATGGGCTAAATAATGAGATCGAGTGGGTTGCTTTTTTGTAATTTTTGTAATTTTTCAAAAACTTTACTTCACTTCAATTTTTTCATTTTTCATTTTTCAACAGTCTTTATTTACAGTGACAGTGGTTCATTTGCGATAATAGCCTTTTGACGTCATGACATCATCACGTTCCGATGGAGGTTACCCTTCCCCCTCTCCTCCTCACTGTAGTATAAATTTGGTGAGGTGGATAGAGGTTTCCGTCGTTTGGAATTTCCGCATTTTGTGAACGGTATGTGTTTCCTTCCTTCTCCTGTTTTGCTAATAAGCTGTTAAGTTCCCCACAGCGCAGCTTGTTTGAGCATTCTTCTGCGATGTGTGTGGTATTGACAAAGATTTGTTGTATTTCAGATCATCTCTTAGAAAGCCATTACGATTGCACAGAGGGTTAAAAAGTGTGTAGAACAGTGTTTTTGGGTCTCCTGAAGCAGATCTCGAAACGGGGCCGCGTTGAGACCCCCAAGAGCCCTAATAACCATAAGCCCTAAGAACATAAGAGTTTACCACAGATAAGTGTACAGTATTACTTTTCCAACGAGAGAGAGATTTTGTGCATAAGAATTTTGAACATTTTATGTCGACTTTGGAAGTACTACCTAATTATTGGAATTTTTACCAGTGGTCAGAGAGTGATGTTTCACAAGTTAATGCAATGACTGGACGGTAAACTCTTTCCTTAAGAGGAGGTTCTCACCCCCTCTTCAGAGATTCAGTTCTCTGAGCATTTTTCTAGGAGTCATTTGCTTTCTCCTCACTGGTAATTATTACTATTACAGTCAGTTTCTTATCTAAAGATGGATGCAAGGCAGAAAATGAAGATGGAGAGAAAAACAGTCAAAGGACAAGAAGGCCCTGGAAACATAGTTAAAAGCACAGAAAAATAAAATCACCAGCCAACAAAGGTAGGGAAAATGATTTTATTTTCAATATAGTGATTAAAATGTGTCAGTTTTGAGAAAGAAAAGATATTAAACTTTAAATGTGAGGGCTGCAGAAAAAATAGAGTACTTGGAGGGCCGCAGAAAAAATAGTTAATGTCTTATTAAAGAAATTTCAATTTTACATAAGGTAAAACTCTTTATAGTTTATATATCTTTCCTTTTAACTGTTAAAGGAAAGTTTTATAAACTATAAAGAGTTTTACCTCATGCAAAGTTGTAATTTCTTTAATAAGACATTAACTATTTTTTCTGCGGCCCTTCAAGTACCTACAAATCCAAAATGTGGCCCCGCAAAAGGGTTTGAGTTTGAGACCACTGCCTTACACTTATCTACATTAAATCTCATTTGCTATGTCATGGCCCATTTTTCGAGCGCTTTTATGTCAAGTTGCAGGTCTTCGCAATCCTTCTGTGTCTTCACTACTCTGAATAACTTCGTATAATTTAAATCACCTCACTCGTAGGCTCAGGAAGACTGCGACATGTAACACAGAAACATTCACCTTCACAAATATTACCTCTACAGAATTCCTTCGCTCCACTAATACACTGCGATACTCAAGAAAACAGAAGGGAGGTGGGACTGGAACCAATGAAGGTAATTCGAGAGAACAAGCGCACCCTAAGAACAAATAAAAAAGCCAAAACTATTGCTGTTGGGGGATTCCATCATCAGGGGCATTGACCTTGGAACACAAGATGAGGAGACCAAAATAGTAAAATGTCTTCCAGGATCCTCAGCTACCAGGAGTTCCAGGCAAATACTGACTTTAATTAAGAAAGAAACTAAGGATTTTAACACCGATCTTGTTATCTATCTGGGAACAAATGACCTGGCCAATAACTCCACACTTGCAGCGCAGAAAGTTTTTTGGGAGCTTGGAGAGGGCTTGAAACCTTTTGTAAAGACTGTAGCTTTTTCTGAAGTACTGCCTGCATCTGAAAATGGAGGGCAAAGAGTAAAAAATACAGAGGACTTTAATAGATGTCTCAAAGAAGGTTTCAGGTACATAAGAGAATGTGGAAATACATGGAAGGACAAGATGGGCTGATGGGCTACATATTACTACAGCAGGAAAAAGAATACTTGCGGAGAACTTTAGACCATATGTTTCTAGGCATTTAAACTAGAAGGTGGGGGTGGTGCATGTATGAAGGACAATTATAGAGACCACCCCTGGCAAAATACAAGATGTGATGGTAGTAAAGATTGCAACACAAACAATATTAGCAACTCATTTCTTAGCATTGCAAAGAGATATAGAACAAAACAAAAAACTATACGAAAAAGGAGATTACTGCTGAAAAATAGCTGGAAAGCGATGATCACAAATGCTCGCAGTCTAAACAACAAAGTTCATGATCTGCAAGCCCTGATGTTAGAGGCATACCTGGATATTATTGCTATCACAGAGACATGGTTCAGTGAATCCCATGGATAGGATGCAAACATATTGGAACAGAGATGGTCAAAAAGGTGGAGGAGTAGCTCTCTATGGAAAGATGGATATCCAAGAGACTGAAATGCAAGGGACCTGGGGAGAGGAAGAAGCGATATGGATCGCTCTAAAAAGAGAAAATGGAACTTCTATCTACATGGGTGTAGTCTACAGACCTCCAACTCAATCACAGCAAATTGATAAGGATCTGATTGTGGATATCCAAAAGATTGGAAGGAAGAGGAGGTGCTGCTGTTGGGAGATTTCAACCTGCCTGATGCGCTCTTCAGGGTTCTGTCTGCAGAATTGGAAAGAAGTAGGAAGATTGTGGACGCCTTTCATGAGGTTCTGCTCAGACAAATTTATTTATTAAATTTTTTAGTCCGTCCTCCCAAAGGAGCCCAGAATGGGTTACAAAGTACATCCATAATAATCCAGACAGAACAGAGATGACATAATTTACATAAATTACAATACAGACATGACAATAAAACATATGCACTAAGTAGTATCTGGTAAGATTAGGTGATGTAGGTGCTTTGACTGAGTGGCATTTCTGGGTAAATGACTTTCAGGTGCTGGGTTAGTAAAGAGGAAGGTTTTCACGGCCTTCCTGAAGTTCCAGAGTCCATTCAAGTTTCAAGTTTATTAGGATTTTTTTATATACCGCCTATCAAGGTTATCTAAGCGGTTTTTTTACAATCAGGTACTCAAGTATTTTTCCTCTCTGTCCCGGTGGGCTCACAATCTATCTAACATACCTGGGGCTATGGAGGATTAAGTGACCTGCCCAGGGTCACAAGGAGCAGCGCGGGGTTTGAACCCACAACCCCAGGGTGCTGAGGCTGTAGATCCAACTACTGCGCCACACACTCCTAGTGATCTGACAGATGGAGGGATTGTGTGACAAAGTTTGGGTATGAAATGTGAGTAGGAACGTTTGCGGGCAGTTTCAGTTTTGAGGGAGCGGCCAGGAGATATGGTCAGTCGATTTTCTCCTTGGGACCTCAGTGGTCGCTTTGGGAAGTAGATTTGTAGTTTAGTTTTCATGTAGTATGGAAGGTTTTGAAAGCGAGGACCAGGGCCTTGAAGGTGCAGCGTTTTTGAATGGGCAGCCAGTGTATGGAAGCTAATGCAGGGGTAACATAGTCGCGGATGCCTACGTTTTTCAGAAGGCGGATTGCAGCGTTTTGCACCCTTTGGAGGCGGGAGAGAGTTTTGGTAGGCAGGCCCACTAGTAGTGTTACAATAGTCTACGCGGGATAGTACAAAAGCATAGAGTAGTTGGGCAAATTCAGGTTCTGAGAAGTATGCAAGTACAGTTTTTAGCTGGCGGAGGTAGTAGAAGGAGGATGATACTAGTTTGGATATGTGATCTGTCATTGATAAGTTAGAGGCAAGAGTTACTCCTAGGCTGCGGGTGTTGTCTTTGGGTGTGGAAATGGAGTAGATTCTGCGCCGTTCACGGAGGAGGGTGTTTATGAGCAACTTGAAAAACTGAAGGTGGACAAAGCGATGGGACCAGACGGGATCCATCCCAGGATACTAAGGGAGCTCAGAGAGGTTCTGGCGAGTCCTATTAAAGACTTGTTCAACAAATCTCTGGAGACGGGAGTGATTCCTGGGGATTGGAGGAGAGCGGATGTGGTCCCTATTCATAAAAGTGGTCACAGGGATGAAGCAGGAAACTACAAGCCAGTTGTTGGAAAAATAATGGAAGTGTTGCTGAAGGAAAGGATAGTGTACTTCCTTGAATCTAATGGGTTACAGGATCCGAGGCAACATGGCTTTACAAAAGGTAAATCGTGCTAAACGAACCTGATTGAATTTTTTGATTGGGTGACCAGAGAGCTGGATCAAGGACATATGCTAGATGTAATTTACTTGGATTTCAGCAAAGCCTTTGATACAGTTCCTCATAGGAGGCTGTTGAACAAACTTGAAGGGCTGAAGTTAGGACCCAAAGTGGTGAACTGGGTCAGAAACTGGCTGTCGGACAGACGCCAGAGGGAGGTGGTTAATGGAAGTCGCTCGAAGGAAGGAGAGGTGACTAGTGGAGTCCCTCAGGGTTCGGTGCTGGGGCCAATCCTGTTCAATATGTATGTGAGTGACATTGCTGAAGGGTTAGAAGGAAAAGTGTGCCTTTTTGCAGATGATACCAAGATTTGTAACAGATTAGACACCGAAGAGGGAGTGGAAAATATGAAAAAGGATCTGCAAAAGTTAGAGGAATGGTCTAATGCCTGGCAACTAAAATTCAATGCAAAGAAATGCAGAGTAATGCATTTGGGGATTAATAATAGGAAGGAACCGTATATGCTGGGAGGAGAGAAGCTGATATGCACGGACGGGGAGAGGGACCTTGGGGTGATAGTGTCCGAAGATCTAAAGGCAAAAAAACAGTGTGACAAGGCAGTGGCTGTTGCCAGAAGGATGCTGGGCTGTATAAAGAGAGGCGTACCCAGTAGAAGGAGGAAGATGTTGATACCCCTGTACAGGTCATTGGTGAGGCCCCACTTGGAGTATTGTGCTCAGTTTTGGAGACCGTATCTGGCGAAGGATGTAAGAAAATTTGAAGAGGTCCAGAGGAGGGTGACGCAAATGATAGGAGGTTTGCGCCAGAAGACGTATGAGGAGAGACTGGAAGCCCTGAATATGTATACCCTAGAGGAAAGGAGAGACAGGGGAGATATGATTCAGACGTTCAAATACTTGAAGGGTATTAACCTAGAACAAAATCTTTTCCAGAGAAAGGAAAATGGTAAAACCAGAGGACATAATTTGAGGTTGAGGGGTGGTAGATTCAGGGGCAATGTTAGGAAATTCTACTTTACGAAGAGGGTAGTGGATGCCTGGAATGCGCTCCCGAGAGAGGTGGTGGAGAGTAAAACTGTGACTGAGTTCAAAGAAGCGTGGGATGAACACAGAAGATTTAGAATCAGAAAATAATATTAAATATTGAACTAGGCCAGTTACTGGGCAGACTTGCACGGTCTGTGTCTGTGTATGGCCGTTTGGTGGAGGATGGGCAGGGGAGGGCTTCAATGGCTGGGAGGGTGTAGATGGGCTGGAGTAAGTCTTAACAGAGATTTTAGCAGTTGGAACCCAAGCACAGTACCGGGTAAAGCTTTGGATTCTTGCCCAGAAATAGCTAAGAAGAAAAATTAAAATAAAAAAAATTAAATTAAATTTAAAAAAAAAAAAAAAAAAAAATTTAAATTGAATCAGGTTGGGCAGACTGGATGGACCATTCGGGTCTTTATCTGCCGTCATCTACTATGTTACTATGTAAGGGTGTTTGTGGCCCAGGAAAAGGACAGATGGGGGTATACGCATAGATCTTTGTGGACCCAGAGAAGTTCTGTCTTGGATTCATTTAACTATAACTTGTTCACGGTCATCCTAGTCTTTATTTCAGTTAAGCAAAACTGGAGATTTTTGATTTGTGTGTATCGGTGACGGCCTAAAGGAAGATAAGAGTTGTAGGTCGTCAGCAAAGGAGTGGATTCTGATTCGGTGTTTTCCTGCTATTTCCAGTACTGGTTTGACATAGAGGTTGAAGAGGAGAGGTGATAGTAAGGCTCCCTGAGGCACTCCATAGTGGAGTGGTTTGGGTTCAGATAAGGATTTTCGTAGTAGGACTCTTTGGGATCTGTCGGTCAGGAATGAAGAGAACCATTGAAGTGGGTTGTCACAGATTCCAATGGACTTTAGCCTGGACAAAAGGAGAGAGTGGTCGATGGTGTTGAAGGCGGCACTGAGGTCTAATAGTATCAGCAATGCGTTTTTTCCGTCGTCTAGGATTTTCCAGCAGCCATCTAGGATGTCCAAATGCACAGTTTCTGTGCTGTGACGTTTCCTGAAGCCCGAATGGAAGTTGGAGAGGGTAGCATTTGTCTCCATGAAGTCTTGCAATTGCGTGAGTATTGTCTTTTCCAATATTTTTGAGATGAATGGGAGGTTTGAGACAGGTCTGAAGCTGCTTGGGTTGTCTGGGACCATGGTTGTTTTTTTAGGAGTGGTTTTACTATGGCCGATTTCCAGCTCCGTGGAACTACACCTGTCATAAGGGACTCATTTATTAGGGGTAGGATGCATTCCAGGAACACCTGGTTTGTATTCAGGAATGTAGTGGAGGAACATGGGTCCAGGATTGAGATTGCGGGCTGTATGGAGTTGATTATGGTTTTGAGGTCATTGTGGGAGATCAGATTGAAACTGTTCAAGGTTTCCATCTTGAGTGGATTTTCATCTTAGGTGGTCTCTGGGATGTATGGGAGTGCTTTGGCCTCTGAGTCCAGATTTGCACATATCTTTGATATTTTGTCATGGAAGAAATGGTGACGAAACCCATGAGGGAAAAAGTGATATTGGATCTGGTCCTCACAAATGGAGAGAGTATCTCTAATGTTCAAGTCGGTGCTCACCTGGGAAGTAGCGATCATCAAACAGTTTGGTTTGATATAACGGCTAAAGTGGAGGGCAGCTGCACGATACTTAAAGTCCTACATTTCAAATGTATGGACTTTGATAAAATAGGAGAGTACCTGAAGAAAGAGCTGTTAGGATGGGAGGACAAAAGAGAAGCAGAAAAACAGTGGTCTAAGCTGAAAGGAGCAATAAAAATGGCTACGGATCTTTATGTGAAGAAAATAAAAAGAGAAAAAGGAAACCAATATGGTTCTCTAAATTAGTATCGGAGAAAATAAAGGCGAAAGAATTGGCTTTCCTGAAATATTAAAAAACCCAAGAAGAGGAGTGCAGAAAGGACTATTGGGTGAAACTGAAAGAAGCCAAGAGAGAGATACATCTGTCGAAAGAGCAGGCGGAAGAGCAAATGGCTAAAAATGTAACAAAGGGAGACAAAATTTTTTTCAGATATATTAATGAAAGGAGGAAAATGAAAAATGGAATTGCTAAGGTAAAAGATGCTGGGAACCGATATGTGGAGAGTGATGAGGAAAAAGCAAACATGCCAAACAAATACTTCTGTGTTCACGGAAGAAAATCCTGGAGAAGAACCGAGATTGGCAAAATTACGCAAGAAAATGGAGTAGATTCTGTGCTGCTCACAGAGGAGTGTTTGTGAACAACCTGAAAAACTGAAGATGGACAAAGCGATGGGGCTGGAAGGGATCCATCCCAGGAAACTGAGGGAGCTCAGAGAGGTTCTGGCAGGTCCTATTAAAGACTTATTCAACATCTCTGGAGACAGGAGTGGTTCCTAGGGATTGGAGGAGAGCGGATGTGGTCCCTATTCACAAAAATGGTCACAGGGATGAAGTGGGAAACTACAGGCCGGTAAACCTTACTTCGGCTGTTGGAAAAATAATGGAAGTGTTGCTGAAATAAAGGATAGTGAACTTCCTAGAATCTAATAGGTTACAGGATCCAAGGCAACATGGTTTTACAAAAGGTAAATCGTGCCAAACAAACCTGATTGAATTTTTTGATTGGGTGACCAGAGAACTGGATCGAGGATATATGCTTGATGTAATTTACTTAGATTTCAGCAAAGCCTTTGATACGGTTCCTCATAGGAGGTTCTTAAACAAACCTGAAGGGCTGAAGGTAGGACCCAAAGAGGTGAACTGGATTAGAAACTGGATGACAGACAGATGGTGGTGGTTAATGGAAGTCGCTTGGAGGAAGGAAAGGTGAGTAGTGGAGTCCCTCAGGGTTCGGTGTCGATCCTGTTCAATATGTTTGTGACTGACATTGCTGAAGAGTTAGAAGGGAAAGTTTGCCTTTTTGTGGATGATACCAAGATTTGTAACAGAACAGACACCATGGATGGAGGGGAAAACAAGAAAAAGGATCTGCAAAAGTTAAAGGAATGCTCTAATATCTGGCAACTAAAATTCAATGCAAAAAAATGCAGAGTAATATATTTTGGGATTAATAATCGAAAGGAACTGTATATGCTGGGAAGTGAGAGGCTGATATGCACGGAGGGGGAGAGAGACCTTGGGGTTATAGTGTCTGAAGATCTAAAGGCAAAAAAACCAGTGTGACAAGGCGATGGTTGCTGCTGGAAGGATGCTGGGCTGTATAAAGAGAGGCATAGCCAGTAGAAGGAGGAAGATGTTGATACCCCTGTACAGGTCATTGGTGAGGCCCCACTTGGAGTATTGTGCTCAGTTTTGGAGACTATATCTGGCGAAGGATGTAAGAAAATTTGAAGAGGTCCAGAGGAGGGTGACGCAAATGATAGGAGGTTTGCGCCCGAAGACATATGAGGAGAGACTGGAAGCCCTGAATATGTATAACCTAGAAGAAAAGAGGGACAGGGGAGATATGATTCAGACGTTCAAATATTTGAAAGGTATTAACGTAGAACAAAATCTTTTCCAACAAAAGAAAAATGGTAAAACCAGAGGACATAATTTGAGGTTGAGGGGTGGTAGATTCAAGAGCAATGTTAGGAAATTCTACTTTCAGGAGAGGGTGGTGGATGCCTGGAATGCGCTCCCAAGAGAGGTGGTGGAGAGGAAAATGGTGACGAGTTCAAAGAAGCATGGGATGAATACAGAGGATCTAGAATCAGAAAATAATAGTAAATATTGAAAAACTAAGACAAGTACAGGGCAGACTTGCATGGTATGTGTCTGTATATGGCCTTTTGGTTGAGGATGGGCTGGGGAGGGCTTCAATGGTTGAGAGGATGTGAATGGGCTGGAGTGAGCTTTGACAGAGACTTCAGCAGTTGGAGCCCAAGACAGAGCTTTGGATTCTTGCCCAGAAATAGCTAAGAAGAAAAAATTTAAAAAAAAATTTAAATTGAATCAGATTGGGCAGACTGGATGGACCATTCAGGTCTTTATCTGCCATCATCTACTATGTTACCCTCTTCATTCTATGGAAACAACCTTTGCTAGAATCTCCAATGATCTGCTCCTAGCCAAATCTAATGGCCTCTTCTCCATCCTCATCCTCCTTGACAAATCTGTATCCTTCAATGCAGTATCTCCCCCAGAAAATTGACCCATGAGCCTACAAATCACTTTATAATTTCTATGACACCACATACATAGTTGTCCACATGACATTGGACTATAAAGTCACCACCACCTTCTACCTCATATCACCATTCATTAATCAGTACTAGTTAATCTCCTTTGTATTGTGCCATCTCTCAAATTGTTTTATAATGTAACTCTTGTAGCATCCTTTGTACTATATTAAATTGTCTCTCTTTAAATTGCACTGTAAGTCACCTTGAACCTAGTGTGAAATCTCAGATTTCACACTACTCATCAATACGGTGTCCTCATTTGAGTTTCAGGGCTGCTTTGTCTTGGTTTTACTACTATCTTTCTCATTGTACATGTACTAGAGCACATGTATCAAACATAAGGCCCGCTGGCCGAATCCGGCCCGCATGGCTGTTTTATGTGGCATGTGGTTCAGGGCCGGCATTAGGGGGGGAGTAAATAGGGCTTCAAGATGTTGCCTTGCTGTCTGTTTTGGGCCTTCACCTGACGGCAACAACAGCACTCGTGGGCCGTGGTGATCATCAGCTTGCGCATCGGAAACACAACAAAAGCAAATTTAACTGTGCCAGCCTCAGCAATACACCCCAGTCCCTGCCCAGCAGTAATTTAATAATGCCGGCCAGTAATTTACACCGCCAGTGTGGTGTCAGCCCCAGCCTGGCATAGTTAAATTCATTTCTGGTGTGCTGCTGGCATGCACAAGTTGACAACCACACCGGCGGTGTAAATTACTGGCCGGCATTGTTAAATTACTGTTGAAGAGACCACAAGAGAAAATTCAAGCAGCGAGAGGCTTGCCCTCTTGATTTCCACCTCCCCTCCCCTCTTGACTTCCTCCTCCAGCAACACCTTCCTACTGGTCTGGCCCAGGTACAATGTGCACAGGAGTGGGGGAGCATGAGTACCTCTCCTGCCTCCAGTAATATTCTGCACAGCTGAAGCGGTGAGGGAGGGAGACAACAAAGATAGGGGGAATGATTTTATTTTCAATTTAGTGTTTGAATTGTGTCAATTTTAATCTGCTGTCTATATTTTTCACTGCTCAGAAAGAAATACATTTGTTTCTTTTTCTCTGGGGGTTGTACTGCATGCAGAGTCTTGAATCTTAGGGTTTCTTTTTTATATATTAGTACTTTTAGTTTTTGGCCCCGTATTTGCATAGGGGTTATCTGTGTTCTGGTAGGAATGAATGTTGAGAAACATATAATGTTTCGATCATGTCCCCTCTCAATCTCTTCTATTCGATGGAGAAGAGGCCCAGTTTCTCTAATCTTTCGCTGTATGGCAGCTCTTCCAACCCCTTAACCATCTTAGTTGCTCTTCTCTGGACCCTTTCGAGTAGTACCGTGTCCTTCTTCATGTACGGCGAACAGTGCTGGACACAGTACTCTGCTCTTAACACTAATTATAGCAACATACCTGCTTAATTTCTCTTCTCCCTAATTGCTGCTTACTAAAAAAAACAAAATTCTCTGTTCTCTGCTAAATCATATTTCCTCTTTGTTCTCATAGGAAAAAGGAACAATATTGAAAACCGCCCATGCTCGACTCCCTTGAAATCCAACCAAATTTTACACGGGTGTTGTCTAGGGTCTCAAATGACCACTGCAAAATTTTTTGGATCTATCTCAATTTGGTCAGGAGCAATTTGGTTGAACAAAAGCAATCGATCCATTTCCATGCCTCGTGCGACTTAAAATGCCAACTTAAGCACTGCAGCACAAGGAAACTATCTAGGAGTCTGAAATTTTGCAGTTTGACAACACCTTGGGCCAAGTTTGAAATCTTTTGCGAACGTGCTTCCATTTCTACAGGTCAGCAAAGTAGGCAAAATAATTCACGAATGAAAATTTTTGGCACAGTTTAGCTCCATAGTGCTGCTGGTAGGTAAGTCAGCTGAGGGTACAATTTTATATTCTATAATATCAATATAAAGGTCGTCTTTTCCTTATAATGACTGGGATAGCCATCCAGATGATCACCCGAAACTGGAAGAATTATGATTGTTTAAATTTTTTGTTCTGGTGGGCAAGTCTTTGCTCCAGTTATAGATTTGAGAAGATGAACGCCGATAATTTTGGACATGATAATATATTTAAATTGATATGGGTCTCATTGACATCTTATGTTACCTCTTTATAATTGATTTTTGATATGAGTCAGTTTTGTTTATTTAGGTACATATCCAGGGTAGGGTGGGAGGGGGGATTATTTCTGTCTTATTTTTTTTTTTAGGGTACTTACATTTGGGGGTGGGTGAATAGATGGGAAGATAGCAATTAGAATATGGCTTTTTGCAGTATTCTATGTTTTTGTGTTTTATTGAATAATCATTAGGGGGGTTGGGGAAAATGGTTGATTAAGAACATGTGTAAGTTGAATGTGCTTTTATTGTATTATTATATGTTACATTTGTAGTATTGCACTATTTAAGCTTTGAAAATCAATAAAGAATTAAAAAAACAAAAAAACTTTTATAAAAGTGTTTCAGGGGAGATCCAGGAAATTACAGACCAGTAAGCCTGACTTCAGTGCCAGACAAAATAGTAGAAATATTTATAAAAAATAAAATTATGGAACACATAGACAAACATGATTTAATGAGATAGAGACAGCATGGGTTCAGCCAAGGGAGATCTTGCCCAGTGGCGTACCAATGGGGGGGAAGTCCGTCCCGGGTGCAGCCTTAGGGGGGGTGCATAGCCGACCCGGTCCCTATCGCGCTCCTTCCCTCCTTACTGCCTTATTGTCGCTGCCGAGTTGAATCAGCTCCCTTTCTCCCTCCCTGCCCCTTACCTTTGTGGCACTTTCAACCCCTCCCCTCCAACAGGCCCAATCCGACAAACCTCCCTGCCCTGTGGCTGGCGATGTCTAAACTGCCTTCTCACAGCAGCCAGAGCGTTGTAGTTGCATATGGCTGCCATAAAGGTTGTCTCTGATGCAACTTCCGGTTGCATCAGAGCGACAATAAGGAGGGCGGCAGTAAAGAGGGAGGGAGTGCGATAGGGACCGGGTTGGAGAGAGAAAGGGCAGACATTGGATGGTAGTGTGGCAGGTAGAGGGGGAGCCTATGCTGGATGGAAGTGCAGATGGGAGAAAATACAGGAAGGAAATGGGAGGAGAGAAAGAGGGGAGCAGATGATGGAAGTGGACAGAGAGGAGAAGGTACTAGATGGAAGGGGTAGAGAAAGAGGGCACATGATGGAAAGAGGGGATAAATAAAAGGAGGGCACATGATGGGGGAAAAGGATCGAGTTAGGGAAATACTGGAGGGGGTGAGGGAAAGAGGTGGCGAGCTGTAGGTACACAGTAAAAAAGGAAATTGATGAGAGGGTAGTAAGAACGTAATCTAGATGGATGCAGAAAATAAACTGAAAAGAAAAATGAGGGAAAAAAGGGATTGCAGAAGAGAGGTGTGGGAGAGGAAAGGAGAAGAGAGAGATGGCAGACAAATGGGGTGAAAGGAGAGATGGAAGGGGGAGGAATACAGTTTCTGAAAGGGGCATAGAGGGAGAGAAGATGCCATATAGGGTCAGAGAGATGGCAGACAGTGGATGGAAGGAAGAGAGTAACAAGAAGATGAGGGGAGCTGTTACAATCCGGTGGATATTCTGGAGGAGGCTGTTTGGTGGATCCTGTCTCCTGCAGCAGCGGCTCTTCACCAGCGTTTGACTCGCCGACAGGCATTTCCAGAGACGGACTCCCTGACGTCATCGGGTCTGTCTCCAACTGCTTGAAAAGCTGCCGCTGCCGCAGTTCATATTCGGGAGCTGTTACAATCCGGTGGATATTCTGGAGGAGGCTGTTTGGTGGATCCTGTCTCCTGCAGCAGCGGCTCTTCACCAGCGTTTGACTCGCCGAGAGGCATTTCCAGAGACGGACCCCCTGACGTCATCGGGTCTGTCTCCAACTGCTTGAAAAGCTGCCGCTGCTGCGGTTCATATTCGGGAACTGTTACAACCCGGTGGATATTCTGGAGGAGGCTGTTTGGTGGATCCTGTCCCCTGCAGCAGCAGCTCTTCACCAGCGTTTGACTCGCCGACAGGCATTTCCAGAGACGGACCCTCTGACATCATCGGGTCCATCTCCAACTGCTTGAAAAGTTGCCGCTGCCGAGCGGCCGCAGGGCGTGGCCGAAGGGGCTCCCAAGGGGCTTGGGAGCCCCTTAGAGCCTGAGAGCAGGATCTTCTTGGTAATATAATTTACTTTAATATTTGTATGGTTATTTGGATATGGGGAAAAGAAAAATCAAACCAAAGAGTTCAACACCAGTGGTATCTGGTCCCATGGACAGACATTTAACATTATTATCTCAAAATCCACCTGTTGCATCATCAAATATAGATTCATCCTTGTCAGGAGCATCAATAAATCCCCTCGAACGGACCCCTCCCCTTCATCCAGTATCAAGTGATAGTAGGAATATTAACCCTACTATATCCGATGCACAAGGGGTTTCCTCTACTCATATAGGTAAATTAGTTTACACTGAAATACCTAAACCATTGATTCTTTCAGGAGGAGTGGAGGAAAATCCACGTACAGAGGAAACACAGGATATTACCCTAAGGGATTTATGGTTGGGAATATCGAGAGTTGAAGGGTGTCTCAGGACAATGATGAAACAAATGGGGGATTTTTCTCAGTCTGTTTCTTCAAAATTAGAAAATGTGGACTCTAACTTAGGTTGCTTGGACAAACGATTAAATATTGTAGAAACTCAATGTAATAATTTACAAGCTGTCTCGGTATCTGCTGTTAAAGATTCTACAGTGATACATTCTAGGATTGAATCTATGGAGAATATGAATAGAGCAAAAAATCTCTGCTTAGTCAATTTTCCAGTAACTCATTTATTGTCACCTGAAATTTTGTTAAGGAAGTTTTTTAAAGAAGTACTGGGAATGGCTAATGCAGAGAAATTTCCAATAAATAATTACTATTATATTCCTCCAAAAAAAATAGAATCTGCCCAGGAGGTGGACCATCTGGCCACACCAGAGGTAAATTTGACTGAATTTTTGGAAGATACACAGGATGTGATCCAGATTCGGTCCACCCTGGTGATAACGTGCATGAGTGAGATGGATAAGACATTAATTATAAAACTTTATTTTAAGAACAGGTTAATGAAATTTTGTGGGGATCTTGTTAGGATTTTTCCGGATGTCTCCAGAACCACTCAATTGAGAAGGAAAGAATTTCTGAAATTGAAGGATAGAGTTTTGGCACTGGAGGCATCTTTTTACCTGAAATTTCCTTGTAAATGTTTAATTAAGTTACAAGATATTGAATATGCTTTTTGGGATCCTATTCAACTACAACAATTTCTAGTTGCGAGAGAATAGAAATGATTTTGTTTCACCTAGCTGAGAATAAGAGGAGTAATTAATTTAATATCCCATAGTAAGGAATGATTCAAGGTAGGTTAGTACAAACCGAGAATTATTGTCCTTTAGTTTTCTTAAATTTAATTGATTAGAAATAGTAACATGTTCTCCCCATTGATGTGGGCTTGAAAGGAATTATGTATGTATGATTTGATTATGTATTGCTTTGTGTGATTTTGTTTCCTTTTTTCCTTTGGAAATATTGGATATTGTAAAGTATTCAAAAGCATAATAAAAAAATAAAAAATAAAAAAAAAAGAAGATGAGGAAAGCAGAAACCAGAGAAGACAAAGGTAGAACAAAAATTTTCTATTTATTTATTGCTTTAGGAGACATGTGTCACTGTTTCTGTGGTATTGCATTGTATGCAGAGTCCAGCTTCTTGCTGGTTCAATTTAACCTTTGTCTATGTATTTCTATTTTATCCCCCCCTTTTACAAAACTGTGGAGTGTTTTTTAGCGCCAGCCGTGGTGGTAGCAGCTCTGGTGCTCAGAATTCTATGAGCGTCAGAGCTGTTACCACCGTGGCTAAAATCCACACTACAGTTTTGTAAAAGGGGGGAGGGGTTAGTTTGTGATGACATATTCCATACTAGGCGAAGGTGTTTTCTGTGTTCTGTGTGTTCGAAAAACATGGTTTTCTGTTAGGATTGACGGTGTAGGATTTATCTGTACTAGTCTGGCTTGTTTAGTTTTACAATGGGTGTATTGCTGTTGTACTGCTCACTGCAGTATGTAAGATGCTGCTTTTTCCTAGGTACTCATTATGTGTGACTTGTGGCTTGTTACTAAAAATCAAGTTTGTCGTACAGATGGGGGGAAATGCCAAAAAATGATGGGCCCCGGGTGTCACATATGCTAGGTACGCCACTGATCTTGCCTCACCAATTTGCTCGTGTGTGAATAAACATGTGAATAAAGGTGAGCTGGATAACGTAGTGTATCTGGATTTTCTGAAAGCTTTTGACAAAGTTCCTCATGAGAGGCTCCTGAGAAAATTAAAGAGTCATGGGATAGGTAGCAAAGTTCAGTTATGAATTAGGAACTGATTATCGGATAGAAAACAGAGGGTAGGTTTAAATGGTCATTTTTCTCAAAGGAGGAGAGTGAACAGTGGAGTGCCAGAGGGATCTGTACTAGGACCAGTGCTATCTAATTTATTTATAAATGATCTGGAAATTGGAACGAGTGAGGTGATAATTATTATTATTATATCCTAAGTGGTTTAGATTCAGGTACTCTATCATATTTCTCTATCTGTCCCAGTGGGCTCAAACTCTATCAAATATACCTGGGCCAATGAGGGGATTAAGTGACTTGCCCAGGATCACAAGGAGCAGCGAGGGATTTGAACCCACAGCCTCAGGGTGCCTGAGACTGTAGCTCTAACTCCTGCGCCACACACTCCCTGTTCAAATTTGTTAAAACGCATGCAGATTGTGAAAAATTGCAGGCAGACCTTAGGAAATTTGTTAGACTGGGCATCCAAGTGGCAGATGAAATTTAAAGTGTACAAATGCAAAGTGATCCACATTGGGAAGAATAATCCGAATCACAGTTAATGGATGCTAGTGTACATCTTGGGGATTAGCGCCCAAGAAAAGGATCTGACTGTCATTGTAGACAATATGATGAAACCTTCCCCTCAATGTGCGGCAGTGGTAAAAAAAAAACAACAAGATGCTAGGAATGATTAAAAAAGGGATGGTTAACAAGACTAATAATGTTATAATGCCCCTATATCACTCCATGGTGCGACCTCATCTGAAGTATTGCATTCAGTTTCTGGTCTCCTTATCTCAAGAAAGATATGGTGGCACTAGAAAAGATTCAAAGAACAGTGACCAAAATGATAAAGGGGATGGAACTCCTCTCATATGAGGAAATTCTAAAAAGGTTAGGGCTCTTCAGCTTGGAAAAGAGATGGCTGAAGGGAGATATAATTGAAGTCTACAAAATCCTGAGTGGAGTAGAATGGGTACAAGTGGATTGACCCAGTAAGGCTATTCTTATGATCATAAGTGGCGCTGTAGCATGTGAAATCTCAGATATCTTCTAACAACCAGAAAGATGGGGATGGGAAGATTATGTCTCTGTCAAATCCAGAAAGGCAAGGAATTCTCCCAGAGCCACCACCGCTATGTTGGAGCGGACCATTTCCATGCAAAAGTGGAGGACCTTCGTCAGCACCGCAGTTCTTGCACTATCACCACTATATATATTCTTCATCAGCACACATAGTGATCTCAAAATTATGGACATAGAAACATGATGGAAGATAAAGGCCAAATGGCCCATCTAGTCTGCCCATTCACAGTAAACATTATCTCTTTCTCTTCTGAGAGATCCCACATGCCTATCCTAGGCCCTCTTGAATTCAGACACAGTCTCTGTTTCCACCACCTCTTCCGGGAGGCTATTCCACGCATTTACCACCCTTTCCATAAAAAGGTATTTCCTCTGATTTCTCCGGAGCCTATCACCTCTTAACTTCATCCTAAACCTTTTTATTGCAGATTTTCCTTTTTAATGAAAGAGACTCGACTCATGCAAATTTATATTATGTAGGTATTTAAACTACTCTTATCATATCTCCCCTCTCCCGTCTTTCCTTCAAAGTATACAGATTGACATCTTTCAGTTGGTTCCCATATGCCTTATCACAAAGACCACACAACATTTTAGTAGCCTTCCTCTGGACCGACGCCATCCTTTTTATATCTTTTTGAAGGTGAGGCCTCCAGAATTGTACACAATATTCTAAATGAAGACTCACCAGAGTCTTATACAGAGGCATCAGTACCTACTTTTTCCTCTTCCCTATGCAACCTAGCATCCTTCTAGCTTTCACTGTCACCTTTTCAACCTGTTTGGCCACCTTAAGATCATCACATACAATCACAACCGTCCTGCACATAAGTTCTTCACCCTCTAAACTGTACCGTTCCCTCTGGTTTTTGCAGCCCAAATGCATGACCTTGCATTTCTTAGCATTAAATTTTAGCTGCCATATTTCAGACCATTCTTCAAGCTTTGCCAGGTCTTTCTTCATGTTTATTCACACCATCCGGCGTAATCTACCCTATTGCAGATTTTCATATCATCTGCAAAGAGGCAAATCTTACCCGACAACTCTTCAGCAATATCATTTATAAAAATGTTAAAGTAACAGGCCCAAGAACAGAACCTTGAGGCACTCCATTGATCACTACCCTCTGTCACCTTCCACTCAACCAGTTCCTGGCCCAGCCCAAGGGCACTCAGTTTATTTATCAGTGTGTGGAACACTGTGAAAAGCTTTGCTGAAATCTAAATACACCACATCTAGTGCACATCCACTATCCAATTTTCTGGTCACGCAGTCTAAGAAATAGTGAATCCATGTTGCCTCCAGTCCTGTAATCCACAGGATTCCAGAAACTTAACCATTCTCTGTTTTAAAAGCGTTTCCATTAATTTGCTTACCACAGAAGTCAGACTTACCAGCCTGTAATTCTCTACTTCTTACTTACTTCCACTTTTGTGGAGAGGGATCACATCCACCCTTCTCCAGTCTTCCGGTACTACTCCTGACTCTAGAGACTCAATGAAAAGGTCAGAAGAGCTACCAGAACTTCCCTAAGTTCCTTCGGCACCCTTGGATGTACACCATCCGGCCCCCATCAACTGTCTAACTTTATTTTAGCTAGCTCCTCACGAACACAACCCTCTGAAAATCTATCAGGTTCATTACCTCTCCATCCCTATTTCATGTTTGTCTTCGGTGGTCCCACTCTCAACACTTCAGTCGTGAACACAGAACAGAAATATTTGTTAATCAATTCGGCCTTTTCTTTATCAGCTTCTACATATTCTTCCCCTTCACCTTTGAGTGTCACAATGCCACTTTTGCACTTCTTCCTATCACTAATATATCTAAAAAATGTCTTGTCTCCCCGTTTTACCATGTCAGCTGTTTTTTCTTCCATTTGCATCTTTCCTTTCCTGACTACAGAACCAGCTTCTCTTAACTTTTCCAGATATTTTTGCTTGTCTTCCTCTTTCTGCAATCTTTTGTAGTTTATGAAACCTCTTATTCCTTACCTTCTCAGCTACTACTTTTGAGAACCAAAGCGGCCTTCTTTTCCTCTTACTTTTACTTACTTGCCTCACAAAAAGGTTTGTTGACCTTACAATCGCTCCTTTCAAGTTTCAAGTTTATTATTGTTTTTGATTAATCGCTTAATCACAATTCAAAGCGATAGACATAAATAATAAACAATAAAATTACAGTATTAGGGAATAATATAATACTTAACATAAACTTAAGTCTGAACAGGACTATTAACAAACTTAACAAACAAGAAAAAAGGGGAAAAAGGGAATTGAACTACAAAATATTAAAAATAGAATAATCAAGGAAAAAAACACAAGATAGGGGATGTAAAATTCCATAGTCATAATCAACTCAATAAATAAATCCAAGAAAGATAACTAATAATCGAAAGCATCTTTAAAAAGAAAAGTTTTTAAATTAGTCTTAAATTTATCGAGGTTGCGTTCTTCTCTCAAATAGATAGGAAGAGAGTTCCAGACTTGAGGGTCCGTAACAGAAAAAATAAGGGCTCTCCCCTATCCCCTATTCTCTTCAACATATATATGACCTCCCTGAAGCTCCTTAAACTATCCCCCCTTGAAACAATTTACACATATGCAGGCGATATCCTCATCCTCCTCGAAACAGATCCAAACCTTACAAACCTCCAAGAGAACATCACATCATGCATAATGAGACTTCACGCCTGGTCCCTCTCAGTACAGATGAAATTAAATGAATCAAAAACAAAATTACTCTGGCTCGGCCCAAAATTAGCTCACCTGCCCGCCCTCTTCTCCCTACCCACAGGCCCTGCTCTACACCTTGAATTCTCAAGCAAGGTCTTTGACATCACTATTGACTCCTCCCTTTCCCTCAACGATCACCTGAATTCCCTGGCAAAATCTTGTTTTTTCAGCCTCCACATGCTGAGGAAAGTTAGATCCTATTTTCACCAAAAGCATTTCACCGTCCTTGTACAATCCATCATCCTATCCAAACTCGATTATTGTAACGCCATCTACTTAGGCCTAACGAAAAAAAGTCTTTGCAGACTCCAGCTTATCCAGAACACTGCGGCTAAGCTGATTTTTGCTAAACGCAAATATGACCACGTCTCCCCTCTACTTACCAATCTTCACTGGCTCCCAGTACTTTCCAGAATTCATTTCAAATGCTCCTGCCTGGCTTTCAAGATCATTCACGGCATCCTTCCGCCCCTACTCCCTCTATCCTTCCTCGCCCCGACACCAACTACCACCAGATCTGCCCACAGACATAAACTATCCTTCCCCTCTCTACACGGAATCCTCCACGCAGGTAAACTGGGTAGATCCCTCCTCTCCAAAATCACCGGCCTCTGGAACGACCTCACTGTCCCGCTGCGGAACCTGGACTCCCTCCAACTATTCCGAAAACAACTAAAAACCTAGCTTTTCTCTAGCATATAATAATCTCTTCTCCTGATTATATCCCCTCTTTTTATGCTTTGTAAACTCTTTCTCTTCTCTCTTCCCATATCTTTTAAACTCTGTAAACCGTGTAAACATCTTCAGTGGAGAAGATGCGGTATATAAACCTAAGGCTTAGTTTAGTTTAGTGTATTAATGATCTTGAGAGAAGGAATTGTCAATAGATGTTGTTCATTTGATTGTAATGTTCTATTAGAGGAATAAGGGATTAATAGTTTGAAAATAAATGCAGGAGTTTTATAGAGTAGGGATTTGAAAGTAAGTAAGCATAATTTATAAGTTATTCTATGAGATATCGGAAGCCAGTGTGCATTCTTAAGAAGTGGAGTTACATGATCAAATTTCTTTGTTTTTGTTATAAGCTTAATGGAGGTATTTTGTATAATTTGTAATCGTCTAATTTCACTTTGCGCAATTCCCTTGAAAAGGGCGTTACAGTAATCAATTTTAGAAATCACCAAAGAGTGGATAAGAATGTTGAGTGATTTAGAGCAGAGATATTGCGAAAGAGAACAAATTTGACGAAGTCTATAAAAAGATGATTTGATAATACTGCTAATATGATCGTGGAAGGTTAATTTATTATCAAAAATCACTCCTAGAATTTTAATGGTGTTAACTGATTGCAGGGGAATATTTTTTATAGAAATAGGAGCAATAAGTTTGGAAATTTCTTTCCATGGGAAAAGCATCATCTTTGTTTTATTAATATTAAGAGCTAACCTATTAGTATCCAACCATAGATGAATTTCAGTTTTGCCCACATTTCCACTCCTTCCAAACTTTCCCACCCAGACAACAACCCCTATCCGAACAAAGTTAGTCTTTTAAAAGTCTAGAACCTTTGCTTTTGAATGTGTCTTCTCTATACCCATCTTAATATTAAATCGTACCATGAAGTGATCACTGGATGCCAGATGATCACCCATTGTAACATCAGAAACACTTTCCCCATTTGTAAGCCCTAAGGGCTCCTTTTACTAAGCTTAGGCACGTTAGGGCATTAACGTGCGGAATAGTGCACGCTGAATTGCCGCGCATGCTAGACCTTAACACCAGCATTGAGCTGGCTTTAGTTCTAGCCACGTAGCGCATGCTAAAAATGCTAGCGCACCTTAGTAAAAGGAACCCAAAGTCCAGTATGATCCCATCCCATGTGGGTTCCATTACCAACTGCTGGAACGCATATATTTAAGTGGTTTCATTTTACATACACAATGTTTTTCATTTTCCATATATATCTCCTTGATAATTTTATATTTATGTTCCTTTCCTCATCTTTGTTGAGATTACACCAAAACATGTCTCTTCTTTACACACACAATGTTCTTTTCTATTCAATGTACTGCCCTATTAATGACAATTTTTTGGTTGGTTGGTTTTTCCTCTATCATTATTTGGTTTCCTTTTATTAAATGTTATAAGATCACAGATTAATTTTACAATCACCTTATTTTTGGAATATAACTCAAAAGACTATCATTTCATTAAATTGTGTTTTCATATTTTCTATTATTTATTTTTTATATTCCACAATTTTGTATAATATATATGATTATGTCATTTTACATGAATTTGTCTTTTAATGTTCATATTGATTCTCTTGATTTTATGTTTCATATAATTTCTTTTAATTATATTTCTTTATTTGTCTTTTTTTTTCATTTGTAGACCCTTGTTACAGGCCAGTTGGCCAAAACAAGTATGTGACTGGTCCCTTTGAGTCAATAAAGTTTTTAGTACCCTTGGTCATTTTTGTTGTGGCTCCCATCTATCCACAACAGAAAGCACAGTTACTTACCATAACAGGTGTCATCCAGGGACAGCAGGCAGATATTCTCAACATATGGGTGATGTCATCCACGGAACCCCAATGCAGACAGCTTCACAAGCAATCTTGCTTGAAGAACTTCAGAAGGTTCGCAACTGCTGCACCACATATGCACGAGTGCCTTCCCGCCCGACGTAGGGCGCACATCTCCTCAGCATTTCCTCAGTTCAGATAGCTAAGAAGCCAACCAAGGGAGGTAAGTAACTGTGCTTTATCCCAGGACAAGCAGGCAGCATATTCTCAACATATGGGTGACCTCCAAGCTAACCAGAAAGGAATGGTGGGAGTGTTGCATTTAAGAGAATACATTTTGCAATGCTGATTGGCAAAAGTGGCCATCCCGTCTGGAAAAAGAATCCAGACAATAATGAGAAGTGAAAGTATGAACCAAAGACCAAGTGGTAGTTTTGCAGATCTACAGAAGCTGCCATAGCTCTAACTTTGTGGGCTGTGACTCGACCTTCTAGTTGCAGACCAGCCTGAGCATAGCAAAACAAGACACAAGTAGCCAACCAATTGGAGATTGTTCTCTTGGAAACTGGATGCCCCAACTTGTTTGGATCAAAGGCGACAAAGAGTTGAGGAAAAGGTCTATGTGACTTAGTCCTTTGTAAACACGCTTGCAGTCCAGCGTATGAAGAGCTATTTCTCCAGGATGAGAATGAGATTTGGGAAAAAAACACTGAAAGTATAATGGATTTAGATGGAACTCTGTAATAACTTTGGGTAGGAATTTTGGATGAGTACGGAATACTACCTTATCATGATGGAATACTGTAAATGGTGGGTCTGCTACTAAAGCTTGTAGCTCACTGACTCTGCGAGCAGATGTGAGAGAAACAAGAAAGACTACTTTCCAAGTGAGATATTTCAGATGAACCATAGACATTGGTTCAAATGGAGGCTTCATCAGCTTAGGAAGAATCACACTGAGATCCCAAACCACTGGAGGTGGTTTGAGAGGTGGTTTGACATTGAAAAGTCCTTTAATAAATCTGCAGATCACAGGATGAGCAGATAGAGATTTTCCCTCTAACGGATGATGAAAAGCAGTAATTGCATTGAGATGGACTCTAATGGAGGTGGATTTGAGGCCAGATTGAGACAAATGAAAAAGTTAATCCAGAACTGAAGACAAGGAGGTAGACTGGAGCTCTTTACGATGAAGATCACACCAAGATGAACTTCGGCTTCCTGGACCACGGGGAGGCACTACAGGGACTACAGGGATCAGATGTGCTCCACCTAACCAGAAGAGGGAAGAATGTCTTCGGTAGACGACTGGCTCACCTGCTCCAAAGGGCTTTAAATTAGGTGAATTGGGGGAGGGAACCTTTCTCATCCTGGTAAGGTAAGTAAACATCCTGGTATGGTAAATAAATATTCCATTACTGAGTCTGAGGCAAGTACTTACACCGCAGTCAGTACTGCAGGGGACACACCAACTCAGAAGGGACAAACTAACTCAAACAAGGAAATAAAGGGAATACTAAGTCAAGCGGGAAAATTTTTGCGCAGACCGGGCATGCACGAAGTATGGAAGGCTATGTACATCAATTCCTGCAGTTTAGGCAATAAAATATTGGAATTAGAGACGGAAATGAGGAGTGCTGACCTAGATGTGGTAGCAATATCTGAAACTTGGTTCACGGATTCCCATGAATGGGATATGGCTATACCAGGTTATAACTTACTCCGCAGAGACAGAGAAGGCAAAAACGGAGGAGTTGCACTATATATCAAGGAAGAAATCAAAGTTACCAAAATCACAGGTATCAGGTATACAGGGGAGTCCCTCTGGGTGAACCTTGCCAGGGGAAGTGGCAAATGCCTGTATTTGGGCATTGTATACAGGCCTCCTAAACAATAGGACGACATAGACAAAGAATTAATTGAAGACATTGAGACCTTCACTCTGCGTGGAGACACTGAACTGTTAGGGGATTTCAACATGCCAGATATAAACTGGAACAAAGTTTCAGCCACAACCAGCAGCAGCAGAAGGCTACTAACATCTATACGGGGGGCAAGACTCAAACAGATGGTTCTGGAATAGAGAATGACACGGTGAAAAAATTGGTCCCCGTCACCGCCCCGTCCCCGTCTCACCATCCTCTGCACCGCCCCGTCACCGCCATTCCCTTCACCGCCCCGTCACCGCCACTGCCACCCCATTCACCGCCCCGTCACCGCCACTGCAACCCCATTCACCGCCCCGTCACCGTCACCGCTGCATACATAAAAGCCTCAAACGGGTACGATTTTAAATACTTTTCTTTATTTACGTATAAAGGAAACATTCTTTAAAACTTTAAAACTTAGTTAAATATTAGTTAATAACTATACAAAAACAAACACGACATGTACTTTTAATGCTTACAATGTTAGCCTACATGGTAAGTAGACGCGGCCGCTGTACCTAATCGCGGCAAAGATCTCCCTGCCGTGATTAGCATAGTGACCGCGGCTACGGCTGCAAGTCTCCCCTCCCCCCAGCGATCACGGCAGGAGGGCACCCAACCCCTCCTGTAGACCCCCCCCAACGGCCCTCCCGACAATCGCAGCAGAAGGGTACCCAACCCCTCCTGCCGGTCCTCCCAATGGCCTCCCCTAAGATCGCCGGCAGGAGGGTACCCAACCCCTCCTGCTGGACCCCCCCCCCAATGAACCCTCCCACCCCGGAACCCCCTTAGTCTTACTTTCCAAGTTGGACCGGACGGCTCCTCACACGTATGGCCAGCAGGCTTGCCTCCGTCCAAATGAGGCGGGCCCGCCCCTACCCTGCCCAACCCACAGGATCCTAGGGCCTGATTGGTCTAGGCACCTAAAGCCACTCCCGCTATAGGAGGGGCCTTAGGTGCTTGGGCCAATCAGGCCCTAGGATCCTGTGGGTTAGGCAGGGGAGGGGAGGGGCGGGCACGCCTCATTTGGACGGAGGCAGGCCTGCTGGCCAGACGAGCGAGGAGCTGTCCGGTCCAACTTGGAAAGTAAGACTAAGGGTGGTGTTTCGGGATGGCGGGGTTTGTTGGGGGAGGGTCCGGCAGGAGGGGTTGGGCACCCTCCTATTGGCGATATAGGGGGCCGTTGGGGGGACCGGCAGGAGAGGTTGGGCACCCTCCTACCAGTGATCATAGGGGGGCTGTTGGGGAGCTGGCAGGAGGGGTTGGATATCCTCCTGCTGCGATCGTCGGGGGGGCTGTTGGGGTAGGCAGGAGGGGATGGGTACCCTCCTGCCGCGATCGTTGGGGAGGGCTGGTTCTGTCGGCATGAAGGGCTGAGCACCTTCCTGCCGGCGATCGTCGGGGGGGGCGGGTTCTATTGGCAGGAAGGGTTGATCTGACAAATGAGGAGCCAGTATATTGGGGGGCGGAGTCAATGCGGCAACGTGCAAGTTGGATCGAGAGTTGGAGGAGACAGACAACATGGCGGAGACATCAAACACCCGGTCACGAACACGGTGAAACACAGGTAAATAGCGGTTCCTAGAAGGGGGTACATTGGCCTGCGGGGACAAATCTTTTCACCGTTTTTGCGGGCGGTGAAAACTTTTGTCCCCGTGTCTGCGGCGATTTGGCTTTGGAGTCTCCATAACCCGCAGCCAAACCGCAGCTCCCTGCGGGGATCGCTCCCCGTGTCATTCTCTATTCTGGAGCCCACCAGGGATCAGGCGATTCTCGACCTGATACTCACCAATGGAGATAGCGTCACAGAGGTTTCGGTAGGCGAGGCGTTGGCCTCCAGTGACCACAAAATGGTGTGGTTTCACCTCAGGAAGGGATCCACAAGGTCGAACACGTCAACGAAGGTCCTTAACTTTAAGGGCATTGACTTTGAGAGCATGGGAAATTTTGTCTATGAAGCGCTGCAAACCCAAGACACAACAGATGATGTGGAGGTCATGTGGTCAGCTCTGAAATCTACCCTACAGGAAGCAACCAACTTCTTTATAAGGACCGTGAGTAAATGGCAGAGAGATAACAAACCCCAATGGTTCTCTGCGGAGATCTCAGAACTCATAAAACAGAAGAAAAGAGCATTTGTATCCCACAAACGATCACAATAACCAGAAGACAAAGAAGCTTATCTAGAAAAATCTAGAACTGACAAAACGGCGGTCAGATACGCCAAACTCAAGATGGAAGAAGATTTAGCTAGGAATATTTAAAAAATGGGATAAATGTTAGTGATAGAAAGAGGAATACAGACGGAATAGTGCGCCTAAGGAAACCTGACAGCAACTTTGAAGAATCGGACCCCGATAAAGCCAAACTACTGAACAAATACTTCTGCTCAGTATTTACTTGTGAGGCACCAGGATCCGGCCCACAGCTGCAAACATGAGAGAGCTCAGAAGACCCGTTCAGGAATTTTGAATTTTCCACCAGCAGCATCTACCAAGAATTGTCAAAGCTCAAAGTGTATAAAGCCAAGGGACCAGATAATTTGTACCCCAGAGTGCTTAGGGAATTGAGAGATGTCCTGGCAGAATCATTAGCCGCGCTCTTCAATCTTTCTCTGGGCACAGGAAAAGTTCCATTAGACTAGAAAACAGCTAACGTCATTCCGCTCCACAAAAATGGATGCAGGTTAGACACTGCAAATTACAGACCGGTAAGTCTCACGTCAATAGTGTGCAAGCTTATGGAAACATTGATTAAACACAAATTAGACATGGTTCTGGACGACGAGAGACTGAGGGATCCACACCAGCATGTATTTACAAAGGGGAGATCCTGCCAATCCAACTTGATCAGCTTCTTCGACGGGGTAACAAAAGAACTGGATAAAGGAGAGTCCCTAGATGTGTTGTATCTGGACTTCAGCAAGGCTTTTGATAGCGTCCCACACCGCAGACTTTTGAACAAGATGAGTTCATTGGGGCTAGGAGAAAAATTAACTGCATGGGTTAAAGACTGGCTCAGTGGTAGACATCAGAGGGTGGTGGTAAACGGTACCCCCTCTGAAAAGTCGGAAGTGCACAGTGGAGTACCGCAGGGCTCGGTCCTGGGTCCAATCTTATTTAATATCTTCATACAAGATCTGCCTCAGGGACTTTGGGGTAAAATTGCATTATTTGCCGATGATGCTAAATTGTGCAACATAGTGGGCGGAGAAACCATGCCTGATGTTATGACACAGGACATACTTTTTCTGGAGCACTGGTCTACTCTTTGGCAGCTGAATTTTAATGCCAAGAAGTGTAAGGTTATGCACCTTGGTAGCAGAAACCCATGCAGAACCTACACTCTGAATGGTGAGACCTTAACCAGAACTGTGGCAGAACGAAACCTGGGAGTAATCATTAGTGAAGATATGAAGGCAGCCAATCAGGTGGAGAAAGCCTCATCTAAAGCTAGACAAATGCTGGGTTGCATCCGGAGAAGCTTTGTCAGCCGAAAGCCCAAGGTGGTGATGCCGCTGGACAGGTCCATGGTGAGACCACATCTGGAGTACTGTGTACAGTTTTGGAGGCCACACTATCGGAAGGATGTGCTACGAATGGAATCGGTTCAACGATTGGCCACCAAGATGGTCTCAGGGCTCAAGGATGTCCCTTATGAAGAACGACTAGGTAAGTTGCACCTTTACTCTCTCGAAGAACGCAGGGAGAGGGGTGACATGATAGACACATTCAAATATGTTACTGGCCGCATTGAGGTGGAAGAAGATATCTTCTTCCTTACAGGCCCTACGGCAACAAGAGAGCATCCGCTGAAAATCAGGGGCGGGAGATTCCATGGTGACACTAGGAAGTACTTCACCGAAAGGGTGGTCGACCGTTGGAATGATCTTCCACTTCAGGTAGTTGAGGCCAGTAACGTGACTGACTTTAAGATCAAATGGGATCAACACGTGGGCTCACTTCAAAGAAGAACTTTTAGGGCAGACTTGTTGGGCCGTAGGCCCTTTTCCGCTGTCATATTCTATGTTTCTATGTTTCTAAGTAGAAAATCTAGTCCACTTCTGTTTGTAACATTGTCCGGTGGTAGGTTTTCTGGAAGCATCTAAAATGTCTATGACAGATTGTGAAAACCAAACTGTCAGATGTAGAGACTGCAGGTTGGAATGGAGAAGAGAACCGTGACTCTGTGTAAGCAGAGACAGAAAAACTGGTAGAAGTAAAGGCTCCCTGCTGCTGAGTTGAAGTTGAACAGAGAACCAAGGTTGTCTGGGACAAGAAATTTGTTGAGAGCTCCGAGATCCAATATTGGTAGACCTCCTGTCTTCTTCAGAACAAGGAAGTAACAGGAGTAAAACCCCATGTTCTGCTGTTCCAGGGGAACTCTCTCTATGGCACTGAGAGCTAGCAGAGATTGTACTTCCTGGAGAAGAAGGGAGGTCTGCAACAAATTGGAAGGAAACTCTCTTGGAATCTGAAGGAAATGAAGAGAATAACCCTCCTTGATGATTGAGAGCACCCAGAGATCAGAAGTGATCAGTTCCCATCCGTGATAAAAATGGTGAAGACAACCTCAGATGGGAAGAGGGAAAGACAAAGGCAGAGAGACTGATGTTATGCTTTGGCTGAGATGGTCAAAAAGGCTGTGTTGGCTTGACCACAGCCGGTGTCTGAGTCTTCTTCAGACGTTGTTGTTGTTGAGACTGCTTCTTTGGTGGTGGTCTGGAATACGGTGCAGACTTTGGGGTATAATGAGCTAGTCCCAATGCAAACAAAAAACAGAATCAGCAGATGATCTGATAAATGGTTTAACAACGAACTACTCCTACTCAAAAGACAATGAAGATGACTCGAAAGAAAATGGAGGAAAACCAACCAAGAACCCACAAAAATCGCATGGAAAATACTCATCCTACAATACAAGCTACAATTAAAAGACAAAAGAAAGACATACTACACCAACCTAATAGGCAGAGAAACCCATGACACTAAAAAACTATTCCAGATACTGAAGGAACTCACAGACATCAAACCTTACCTGCTACTGATAACACCCCTCCCCCCTCAGCCTCCACACTAGCAGAACACTTCAAAAATAAAATCACAAATACCAGAACCAACCTCGTTGGAAACCCAACTCTCCTAGATGAGATCACTATAATCCCCTCAAAGAATCTACAGCAGCAGATAGAACCTGGTCCCTCTTTCCCACTATACAATGGTCAGACTTCAACAAACTCTACAAAAAATACAGTCATGCAGCCTATGACCTAAACCATTGCCCTCCATATCTACTAAAAAACGCAAGTATCAAATTCCGCTCTCTCCTCCTAGAATGGATGCAAACACTGCTCACAGACAGCCTTTTCCCACAAGACCTCAGCGAAATCATTGTCACCCCTATTCTAAAAGACCCTAAAGGAGTAACGGATCAACCTTCCAACTACAGACCCATAGCATCAATACCACTTTACGTCAAAATAATGGAAGGCCTAGTAGCCAAATTCCTCACTGACTATATAGAAGCACACAACATACTCCACCATACACAATCTGGCTTCAGAACCAATTATAGCACTGAAACACTATTAGGATCTCTCCTGGACACAGCTAGACAACATCTCAGCACAGGGAAAAAATATTCCTCATACAACTAGATCTATCCGCGGCATTTGATCTGGTTAACCATAACATTCTTCTACAAATTCTGGATGCAATTGGTATCACAGATGCACACATGGTTCCAAGGATTCTTAAAGACCAGATCCTACAGAGTAAAATCAAGCAACGAAAAGTCAGAACCCTGGTCCAACCCCTGTGGTGTACCTCAGGGATTCCCTTTATCCCCCACACTCTTGAAACTCTACATCGCGTCCCTCAGCACCTGTCTAGATAAATCAAACATAATCTCCTACAGCTACGCAGACGACATCACCATTCTTCTCCCTTTTGATCAACTAAAACCCTCCATGACAACACTAAACATAAAACATTAGAAACAATAACATCTTGGATGAAAGACCACAAACTGAAACAAAACTCAGAAAAAACAAAATTCATTCTCCTAGAAAATGATAGGACACCATCCATTACAATCCTAGTAATCAACTCAACCACATTCCCCATGCAAACCACTCTAAAACTACTGGGAGTGACGATCGACAGGTGCTGTACCATGCAACCACAAATCAACAAAATAATACAGAAATCCTTTGCAATCATGAGAAACCTAAGACAAGTGCGAAAATTCTTCGACAAAACTCAATTCCGGATCCTAGTTCAAGCCCTAATGCTGGGTCTACTAGACTAATGTAACATTCTCTATCTACCCTGCCCCGCTACCATGATTAAACAACTGCAAACAATCCAGAACACAGCCCTGAGACTCATCTACTCTCTGAGAAAACATGACCACATCACCGAGGCGTACCTCCACTCACACTGGCTACCAATTCAAGTTCTACTGTCTTCTATTTAAAACCATGAACGGAAACAGCCCAATATACCTAAACAACTGTCTAATCCGAACCAAAGGAGAACCCGTGCTCCATTCACATACCCCCCGATCAGAGAAGTCAAACGGAAAAAAAACGGTATAATGGCCTCCTGGCCACACAAGCAGCGAGATTAGACCGCCAACTCTCTACTTTGCTGATAACGACCACTGACTACAGAACATTTAGAAAAGAAATAAAAACCATACTATTTAAAAAATCCCTGATACCCAACAATCAAAACCAACCTAACGCCTCCCCACTCTCTAAAACAACCTAACGCCACAAAAACCACCTCATCTCTATGACCAAGTTGACTACTCCCTAATTATTCTATAATTCCTCTGTAAATGGCCAGATAGATCCTTTTTGTAATCCGCCAAGGTAACAGTGGAATAGAAATCGCTAATGTAATTTAATGTAATGTAATAATGCCTCTGATAAGAGAAAGAAGATTTAAATCCCCTGGAAGCTGAAGGTTTAGGTTTGGGTCTGAGTAATGAGGCAAATGATTTCTCATGTTCAATCGTTTAGTGGCAGCCTGAATGGATTCCCCAAAAAGTTCTTCACCAAGACAGGGATGTTCACCAATCTGTCTTGGAGATTAGGTTCCATGTCCACAATTCTCAACCATGCCAATCATCGCATGGTCACTGAAAAAGCTGTGACTCGAAGACATCTCAAAGGCATCATATGCTGCCTGCACCATGTGTACTCGGAGTTGTGAGAGTACGATGCATATGTTTAAACTCTGACAGACGATGAGAAGGTAAGTATTTGAAATATGATGGAATGGTTTCAATCAAAAATTTCAAATATGAGGTGAATAAAAAATTATAATTCAGAATTCTATTTGTCATCATGAAGTTCTGATACAATCTGCGACCATATTTGTCCATGGTTCTACTTTCACATCCAGGGTAACTGCAACATACACCCTAGAAGGGTTGGACTTCTTTAAAGTTTCAAATTTATAAAAAATTTGTTGTACAGATAATGTCAAATACTTCAATGCGTATGACAATTTAAAATTAGGAGACAAACAACAAAACAATTTTATACATTAACCGTACAGTGTAAAAGTACAAATAATTACCGGTACAAAAGGAAAGGAGGGTGAACTACAATCTTTAAGAAAATAGAGATACATTTAGGGAAAAAAACATCTGGAAGTAATAAAAATAATCTTGAAAGCATGGCTAAGACTAGAGGAGAAGGTAAACGAGGTTGCGACCTATATGTAAAATTAGATATTAGAGCATAAGCATTACTGATAGATGAATTATGCTATCTACGTCTCAAATGCGTTCTTATACATGTAACTTTTTAAAGAGC
Source organism: Geotrypetes seraphini (assembly GCF_902459505.1). Lineage (NCBI taxonomy): Eukaryota > Metazoa > Chordata > Amphibia > Gymnophiona > Dermophiidae > Geotrypetes > Geotrypetes seraphini. The sequence goes on along the minus strand of NC_047087.1, from coordinate 152,227,978 downwards.
TTTTAAATTTTTCTAGTGAAGATTCACCATGTAAGTAAATTGGTAAGTTGTTCCAGATCTGGGGTGCTATAATTGAAAAAAATAGTAGATCTCCTAGTACCTATTACTTTTAAAGAGGGGATAGTCAGCAGATGCTGTTCTGTTGATCTAAGTGTCCTAACTGGAGAATATGGTATTAGAAGATGATCCAGAAATATTGGTGCGTTAGTTTGCTGGATTTTAAAGGTTATCAGTGCAATTTTCTAAATTATTCTATGCGAGATTGGTAACCAGGGTGCTTTTTGTAACAGAGGTGTGACATGATTCAACCACCTGAGAGTGGTGTGAAAGATGAGGTTTCTCAAATCCTTTACACTTGTAATGAGAATCCAGTTTGGCTGGCACTGCTGGAGTATGGAGTATCCCGATTTTGTTTAAAAGTATGTTTAAGTATGCCCTTCATAGGTAACTTAAGAGACTCTTTAGGAGGATGATACAGCTCCAACTTATCCAAGTACTCCTTAGTATCTTTAGAATCGGATTCCAGAACAATTTGTAGATTTTTACTCATTTGATGGAGAAATCTGGTAAAAAAAAACTGGCTCAGACGGTGAAGCTTCCCTCTGAGGAGAAGAATGAGAACCTGCTCTTGGAGAACCTTCTGGCAACGAGTAAGATGTTGAAGCAAGAGCATACTGAAAATGAATATCTGAGTCCTCAGGCAAAGAGGAAGAGGAATAACGTCCCCTGGAATGTTGTGGTGTTAAAGGGACAGGAAATGCAGAACTAATGGTGTCCTAGTTGATAAAGAGGGATTGTCCTCACTGAGATACAACAAGCACACAACATGGAGGGCTATGTACGTCAACGCCCACAGTCTGGGAAACAAGATCCTAGACTTGGAAACAGAAATGAGGAATGCCGACCTGGATGTGGTGGCGATATCTGAGACCTGGCTCACAGACTCCCACGGATGGGACATGGTCATACCAGGATACAACTTGCTTCGTCGGGACAGGGAGGGCAAAATGGGAGGTGGGGTAGCATTAAGGTCACCAGAATCACAGATGTACAGTACACTGGGGAATCCCTTTGGGTAAATTTGGCCAGAGGGAAGGACAAATGCCTGTATCTTGGCGTAGTATACAGACCCCCAAGACATCAAGAAGACCTAGATATGGAATTAATCGGAGATATAGAGAATATCACCTTGCGGGGGGACACAGTATTGGTAGGTGACTTCAACATGCCCGATGTGGATTGGGTCACGCTTTCCTCTGCTTCCGGCAGCAGCAGGAAGCTATTAAACTCTTTGAATGGAGCAGGACTCATACAACTGGTATTTGAGCCAACAAGGGATCAGGCAATTTTGGATCTGGTACTTACCAATGGAGAAAGTATCACAGAGATCTCGGTGGGTGAAACTTTGGCCTCTAGTGACCACAATATGATATGGTTCAATCTCAGGAAAGGTTTCACAAAATCTACCACACTGACCAAGGTTCTCAAGTTCAAGGATACAAACTTCCAAGACATGGGAGACTTTGTTCACCAGGCGCTACAAATCCAAGCAGACACCGACAGCGTGGAAGAAATTTAAAACTCCGGCCTTTATTCATAAACTATTAATTCCTTATTCCTCCAATAGAACCCTAAGATCAGACCAACAGCACTTATTAATGATTCCATCGTTAAAAATAATAAATACGCGCCGTCAGTATATTTTCTCAGTAACGGCTCCCCAAACTTGGAATTCTCTTCCCATCTATTTACGTGAAGAACTTAATCTAGACAAATTTAAAATCAAACTGAAAACATTTTTATTTAACGATGCATTTGTTATTTGATTTATAGTTATCTTTTTAATATCATCCAACTACATTTGTTTCTATTTCTCTTTTCTTCACATATTCAACTATTTTTATCCCATCCTTTCTGTGTTTTCCTTATTTGGTTCCCCACTTTACTCAATTACATTGTAACTTCTTCCCCTACCTTCCTTTTGTTTCCAGTTTGTTCAGTTATCGTCTAGTCTTGTGAGTTTTTAATTATTTTAAAATTATTTTATTTTGTAACTTTATTAATGTGTAAATCGCCTTGAATATTGAAAAGGCGATTAAACAAATAAATAATAAACTTGAAACTTGAAACTTGAGAAATGTGATCAACTTTGAAAACCACCATACAGGAAGCAACAAACCGCTATGTTAAATCAGTAAGCAAACGGAGTAGGAACAACAAGCCACAGTGGTTCTCTATGGAGATCTCGGACCTCATCAAAGAGAAGAAAAAAGCATTCATCTCTTACAAACAATCAGGGACACAGGACTCCAGAGTAGATTATCTGACTAAATCAAGAGCCGTCAAAGCGGCAGTTAGAGAGGCCAAATTCCGCATGGAGGAGTCTCTAGCAAAGAACATCCAGAAGGGAGATAAATCCTTCTTCAGGTATATTAGTGACAGAAAAAAGAACTCGGGCGGGATAGTACGACTCAGAAAACCAGACGGAGACTATGTAGAGACGGACTCGGAAAAAGCCCAACTATTAAATGAATATTTCTGTTCAGTCTTCACCTGCGAGACACCGAGAATCGGCCCTCAGCCACAGACAAGGATTAAATCAGTAGACCCGTTTAGTAATTTCAAATTTACACCCAGCAGTGTCTACTGCGAGCTGTCAAAAATCAAGGTCAACAAGGCAATGGGGCCTGACAACCTACACCCTAGGGTACTCAGGGAGTTGGGTGATGTCTTGGTGGAACCACTATCCGCGCTCTTCAATCTCTCCCTTAGTACAGGTAACGTCCCGATGGACTGGAAGACGGCTAACATCATTCCACTACACAAGAAAGGCTCCAGGATGGAGATGGCAAACTACAGACCAGTGAGTCTCACTTCAATAGTGAGCAAACTAATGGAAACCCTAATCAAACACCAATTGGATAGGATCATGGACGAGGAGAATCTAGAGGATCCCCGCCAACATGGATTTACTAAGGGGAGATCCTGCCAATCCAACCTGATCAGCTTCTTTGACTGGGTGACAAGGAAGCTGGATGTTGGTGAGTCCCTGGACATCGTCTACCTGGATTTCAGCAAAGCATTTGATAGCGTGCCACACCGCAGGTTGCTGAACAAGATGAGTTCTTTAGGTTTGGGCGACACATTAACCAAATGGGTTGGGAACTGGCTTGGAGGTAGGCTTCAGAGGGTGATGGTGAATGGCACCCCCTCCGAAATGTCAGAGGTGATAAGTGGAGTGCCACAAGGCTCCGTCCTGGGCCCGATCTTGTTCAACATCTATATAAAAGACTTGACAGAAGGGCTCCGAGGTAGAATAACATTATTCGCCGATGATGCCAAACTGAGCAATGTAGTGAGCAAAAGCACAACAGACAAAAAAGCAATGGCAGATGATATGGTGCATGACTTACTTCTGCTGGAGCACTGGTCTAGGTCCTGGCAACTCAGTTTCAATGCCAAAAAATGCAAAGTCATGCACCTGGGAAGCCAAAATCCATGCAAGATTTACACCCTAAATGGCGAGATCCTGACAAGAACTGAAGCAGAAAGAGACTTAGGGGTGATTGTCAGGGAAGACATGAAGTCTGCAAACCAAGTAGAGCAAGCTTCATCCAAAGCAAGGCAAATCATAGGCTGCATACGCAGGAGTTTCGTCAGCCGTAACCTGAAGTCATTATGCCACTGTATAGATCCATGGTGAGACCGCACCTGGAGTACTGTGTGCAATTCTGGAGGCCGCATTACCGCAAGGATGTGCTGAGACTGGAATCGGTCCAGAGAATGGCCACCAGGATGGTCTCGGGACTCAAGGAGCTCCCGTACAAGGAGCGGTTGGTGAAATTGCAGCTCTACTCACTCGAGGAACGTCGAGAGAGGGGAGATATGATCGAGACATTCAAATATCTCACGGGCCGCATCAAGGTGGAAGAAGACATCTTCTTCTTCAAGGGTCCCGTGGCAACAAGGGGGCATTCATGGAAAATCAGGGGCGGGAAACTGCACAGTGACACTAGGAAGTTCTTCTTCACTGAAAGGGTGGTTGATCGCTGGAATAGTCTTCCACTTCAGGTTATTGAGGCCAGCAGTGTGCCGGATTTTAAGGCCAGATGGGATAGACATGTGGGATCTATCCGCAAAGATAGATAGGGAGGGTCACTGGAGTGGGCAGACTTGATGGGCTGTGGCCCTTATCTGCCGTCTATTTCTATGTTTCTATGTTTCTCCTAACCGAGCATGCTGGTGCAGAATGTTTCAACTTAGAAACATGTTTCCCTGATTTAGAAATCGGAGATGATAGATTGGATCCATGTTTCGACTGCTGAGGACGCTCTGAAGAATGATATCTCGACAATGGAGTCTGCTGCCTTGATGATCATCGAGGAGATAATGACCACTGCCTCAAAGATCGATGCTTGGGAGAGGTTGTTGGCCCCGAAGATCAAATCTGAGACAATGATCTGCACCTCGATGTTCTCTGCTTAGGCGAAGATGATCTTGCCTTGAAGAGCAACGCTTAGAGGGGTACAAGTCCTACCTTGATGATCGATGTCGAGGTGATATCGATTGCTGCTTTGAAAATCAATGTTGCTTCGATGGAGGTGTAGAACGCCTCATTGGAGAACATTGCTTAGAAGATCGAGGTCTCGGTAACTTGAATCGATGCTGTGAAGCATGATTCGAGGATGAGGAACAATGTCGAGACAACCTTGATGATTTGACACCTTCCAGAGCGATGCTCAGACTGGTCTGCAGACAGAGGTGTCGATGTGGGATTAAACTTGGCAAACATTACCAAACTCCTTGCGAAAGATAGGCTCAAGCATATATTTTAAATCAGGCACCGATACAGATAGTGTAGACAGTATCACCAGTGCTGAGGTGCGCTCTGGGGAGGGAGACATCGATAATGATGCCCCTCAAGATTTGGAGGCAAACTGTATAAGAGATCTCCGAGCTGCCGGCATGACTAGACTCGATGCCTATATGACCTGAGACTCCATCTGGGAAGCTTGTGGCTTCTTAGCTAGCTTACCCTCAGTCGGTGACAGCGATGTAGACATCGACACATCGGGAGATATTGATGCCTTTGATGTTGATGTCTTCCCTGAGGACGATGACTTGGTCAACGAGGCAGGTTTAATCGACATCGAAGTTGAAGCCGATGTCGATGGTTTATCAGGAGTGTGATTCATGATCCCGAAGATATTTTCCCGTTGAACCCGTTTCTTCAGAGATCATTTTTGTAATGTGATGTTGCGCACACATGACTCTGAACAGTGGTCTGGGCCCAGACACTGTATACAGCAGTTATGGGGGTCTGTGATGGAGATTGCACGCTGACACCGGCTACACTTTTAAAATCTGGTGATCGGACGGGACATGGAGGGAAAAACGGCCTCAGCCAAATCGAAGCCCGAGGGCTGAGGCCGCGAAACAGGCCCCGCCATCAAAATGATTAAAAGAAACAAATAAACTTTTTTTTTTTTTTTAAAGGAAAAATATGAAGATGCAAAGCAAACAACTCAGAAAAAAAAAAAAAAGAAAAGATGAGCTGTGGCTGAAAGGCACTAATTTATCGCGCTGAACCTTGAAATAAGGACTTCTCAGCTCAGTGGAAAAACTAGAACTGAGATGCATGCCCTACATTGAGTGGGAAGGCACTCAAGCATGCGTGGTGCAGCAGTTGCGAACTTTCTGAAGTTCTTCAAGCAAGATTGCTTGTGAAGCTGTCCGCATCGGGGCTCTGTGGATGACATCACCTATATGTTGAGAACATGCTGCCTGTTTGTCCTAGGATAATATACATTATCTTAAACACAGGAAGATGGTAAATTAATAACTGAAAGGTTTTCAGAGGTGATACAGGAAACTACATACCAGGTGGCATGATGTCAATGCTAACAAAATGGTACAGAATATTACAAAGAACAAAATTATTGAATACATAAGACACATTTTAATAAATCAACGTGGATTTAGCCAAGGGACGTCTTGCATCATCAATTTGCAACATTTTATGAAGGTATAACTAAATATGTAGATAAAGTACCTGAATATAATAAAAACAAACTGACTATCAAATCAATGAAATCCCTCCTACCCCTTTAAAGGGAAGACAGATAATATCTATCTGGATTTTCAGAAAGCATTGCATTCAAACTCCAGAAAAAATGAAAAAGAAATGGTATAAAGCACAATTTCCTGTTTTGGACTGAAAACGGATTAAAAAATAAAAATAGAACAAGTTTATTTATTTCATAAACTTTGATATACTGCTGTAGGTATAAATAGATATGCAGGAATGGCCTACAATGCTATTTCCTCCTATGGGAGAACAGTGCATTGAGGAACATGAATGTGTGCGATGTAATTTTGTTTAGCACTCAGAATTATTATTTTTTGTACAATCCTTCTGGAGTCTGAACTCGAGGGATCTTGTATGTCTGGTAGCTTCTGCTGCAGGGTTACTAAAACTTAATCCCTCCCCTTTGGGCTAACTGCCCGGGAGTTTCCTGTCATGCTTATTTTTGTACCTGCAGCTTCTCTACATGGTTGAGATCAATCTCTTCTGCTCGTGATTCATTTCCAATTTCTAGTCTTTTTTTAATTTATTTTGCGGGTTTGCCCATATGCTGCGGATCAACTCTGTGCGAGTGATCCTTCGGTGGGAGATTGCAGACATTTTTAATTTTCTCTGTTTCTGGAGGGTGCTCTGTGAGCTTAAACTGCAGTAAGCCCTCTAGACAGCCTGCAGATTGGATCGGGTCTCCAGGATCGGGAGCTATCTCTCCCCTGGTTCGTCCGTAATGGGGTAGAGCGCAGGCTGCTGCGGTTCCGTGGAGGTACGCCGGGATCGGAACCAGACCACGTGTCTTTCCTAACTTCCCTGAGGGGTCCTTGGTGGTCATAATCTGTGGTGATAGGGAAGGTGAGGCGGTCAGAAGACCTGAAAAATCCAGTTTAATCAGCTCCTGAGGTACTGATCTCCTTGCTTGTACTGTGTATTGCAGGCTGCCATAGACTTTCATTGCAGCACAGCTCTCTGTGGTGTTTGTGAGTCAGAGTTTACTGATTTTGGGGGGTGAGGAAGGAAGGGGAGAAGTCCTCTAGGGCACTAGAGGTGAAGACCCCCTTGAATCCCCAACAGAGCATAAACAGGCCAACATAGTTAAAGGCCTAAAATGGCTGCTGAAAAGCATAAAATGGCTGAAGATACACTCTGACAAAGCTGTCAGTTTTTACACAATCTACAGCTGTGTTCCTGAGAAGAGCAAACTTCTGCTTTTCCGAGAAGAGAAAGTCATGCAGAAAGCAAAGCTGAAAACAGCAATTCTTGTGAAAAAGGACCCTCCACCCAAGTCAACATGGCTACCTGTTAGAAGTTTCATAAAATAAGGATGTGAAACTTAGTGGCCATCTGTTGGAAGCTTCATAAGAATAAGGACATGAAGCTTACTTCATAAGAATAAGGATGTGAAACTTAAGAGAATTAACCACAGTTGTAACCACAGTCAGGCCCAGATGTTCAAGACTGATGTTCTTGGTATATTAACAGGACATTTACGAGAAAGCAGAGTAGTTCTAGTAAAGAGGCGTGACTCACAGTATCACTCATTATACTAACCAATCCATAGATTAGTAAGTGTAATGACGAATGTGATTAACCAATGAAAATGTAAAATGTAACATGCACCAACGTGGGCCAGAGCTATCAGAAACATATAAAAAGAGCTCCTTGGACCATAGGATTAGAACAGATCTGCTGTTCTCAGGCCTGATGTATCAGTATATACTCTGTTACTCTATATGCTATAAGGTTTATTCTTGCAAACTGTTATTGATTTATTAATAAAAATTATGTTACTTATACCAGCATATAGATTGCCGTGTGGTCAGTTCGTGAAGACCCCAAATAACAGGGGGCTTCTTCATTGATTGACCCTGGCCACTGATAGAGGGGATATGCAGCCTTTTTAGTAGACCTCACGGTTAGTGGGCTCACGGGTTGATGGCCTACGTCTTTCCAGACGGCCTCCCCGCTTGTGTGATCATTTAGAATTTATTTGGTTAAGATTATATATCAAACTTGTGCTTGCGTTTACTAACATCTTTTATCCTGCTTTTCTTTCTACAGCTATATTTTACTGTATATATATATATAACGTTTGCTTCCCTTACTTTCTTTATTACAGAGGATAATATGGAATAGATATTGACTGGAACAACCCAGCTGTATTTTTGGGGTCTGTGTTATCTCTGACTAGCGCTCGAACCCAGAGGTCAGCGTTAGCTCATGGAGCGTTAGCTTCAACTAAATCTCAGGCCCAGGGACCAGAGTTAGCTGTGACTAATGCCCTGGTCCGGGAATCAGCTGTTTTGTTCCGGGGCCAGAGTTAGCTTTACCTAATGCTCTGGCCCAGGAACCAGAAGTTGGCTAGTTACCGACGCCCAGAAGTCGGCTGGTTACTGACGCCCAGAAGTCAGCTTGTTACTGACGCCCAGATTCCAGTTCCCAGGAATCAGTCAGCTGTGACTGATGCTCAGATTATAGCCCCCAGGAACCAGAGCCAGCTGTAACCGAGTTAGCAGTACCTACTCCTTGTTATCTATTAATAACCATACTTGTTTTATTTGACTTAGAACCATCTCATGCATGATAACGCTAAAAAGGTACCTATTCTTCTGTGATCACATTGCATCATTTTGTAAGTATACTTTCTTCCTTGTATATAATAAATAATACTTTAGGAAGGATCCACGATAAGATCCACATGCACAAGATTCCAACAAGATGGCGGCCAGTTAGGTCATCAACTGTGCTGTTTCTATCCTTTCTAGCCTGGACTTTTATACTTCTCTTATGTCCTTTGGTCTGATTGCCATTGATAGACCTTCTACCCCATATTTCCTGCCATTATTGAACGGAAAGTATATACTTCTCTGCACTGTGCCTTGTGCTACGTAGCCCCCAGCGTTACCAACAAGAAGGATGGCACAGTCCTGTAGGCCCTACTCTAAGTAAGTGTTTGAGTGTTATGTTTCCAAGCTTCCTTCCTTGATTCTGCTTTTATACTTTTACATTTCAGCTGATTCGTCTTGTCAGATGCATGAGATTTCTATTAAACTTTATGAGAAAGTGAAAGCACTGTTATTGTTGCTTTTGTTTCCTGTTCTTTTGTGGTTTCCCTCACAAGCCAAATACAAAAAAAAAAGAGAGAGGGGGTAGGGGAATGACGAAATGGGGAAGTATATTTTACCTGCGTTTTAATGATACCATAAGAAAGAAATGGGCTAATGAAAGCGAGCCACCATGGCTTCTGCAAAGGAAGATCATGCCAAATGAACTTACTATACTTCTTTGAAGGGATAAACAGCCAGATGGACAAAGGGGACCCCATTGATATCATATATCTTGACTTTCAAAAAGCCTTTTGAGTGGCTACTTAAGAAACTGTGGAACCACGGGGTGGGAGGGGACGTACATAGATGGGTTAAACACTGGTTGGCAGGCAGAAAGCAAAGGATTGCAGTGAAGGGCCACTCTGGCTGGAGAAGGGTAACGAGCGGTGTCCCACAGGGGTCTGTGCTCGGGCCGCTGCTATTCAATGTGTTTACAAATGACCTGGAAGTGGGGACAAAGTACGAAGTTATAAAGTTTGCAAATGACACGTAACTCTGTAGCAGGGTTAAAAATATAGGAGAATGTGGAGAACTCCAAAGAGACCTGACAACATTGGAGGAGTGGGCGAATAAATGGCAGATGAACTTCAATATAGAGAAATGCAAGGTCATGCATATAGGGAAAAAGAACCTGATGTTCAACTACAAAATGGGGGGGTTGGCTCTGGGGGAAAGTAACCTCAAAAAGGACTTTGAAGTGTTGGTGGTTACAACAATGAAACCAACGGCGTAATGCGCGGCAGCCTCAAAGAAAGCGAACAGAATGTTGGGTACTATCAAGAAGGGTATTACAACAAGAACGAAATAAGTCATCCTGCCATTGTATCGGGCAATGGTGCGCCCGCACCTGGAGTACTGTGTCCAGTATTGGTCACCGTACCTTAAGAAGGATATGGCAGTACTTGAGAGGGTCCATAGGAGAGCGACACGAATAATTAAGGGCATGGAAAACCTTTCATTCACTGAAAGGCTGGAGAATATGGGGCTCTTCTCCCTGGAAAAGCAGAGACTCAGAGGAGACATGATAGAGACCTACAAGATTATGAAGGGCATAGAGAGAGTAGAGAGGGACAGATTCTTCAAACACTCAAAATATAAAAGAACAAGAGGGCATTCGGAAAAGTTGAAAGGGGACATATTCAAAACGAATGCTAGGAAGTTTTTCTTTACCCAGCGTGTGGTGGACACCTGGAATGCGCTTCCAGAGGGCGTAATAGGGCAGAGTATGGTACTGGAGTTCAAGAAAGGATTAGACAATTTCCTGCTGGAAAAAGGGATAGAGGGGTATAGATAAAGGATTATTTCACAGGTCCTGGACCTGTTGGGCCGCCGCGTCAGCGGACTGCTGGGCACGATGGACCTCAGGTCTGACCCAGTGGAGGCATTGCTTATGTTCTTATGTTCTTTCATTAAAAATAATTTAGCTCATATAAGTTTGCCATGAGAGAGAGAGAAAGGATCACAGACAGATTTTATTTTTGGATTACAGACAGATTTTGCTTTTAAATATAAAGAAATACAAAGAACGTTGGTGAGAAGGAATAAGAGAAAAAATACCGGAAGTCAATAGAAAACAGATTACTGAAGATCGGAGAAAGATAGTATATGTGGATAAGAATTAATTGTGTTAGGTGTTTGCCATGAGTATGTCTATTCCACGCTCAAAATCCCTAATCCCCTCTCTTCCACTTCTCTCACCCCTCTCTCAAACGACCCAACTCTCCCGGTACCCCCCCTTTTTGATCTCCCCCATCTCACTACCTCCAATGACCTGTACAATCTCCCCCTCTCATGCTCACCTTAACCACCTCATTGCTTGTAATTATGATCAATTGTAAGTTTTTGTTAAATTTTGTTTATCTGTTGTGAAAACTCCCCACCTCATGCTCACCTCAATATCTACATTACTTGTAAATCTAGTTTATTGTAATATCTTATTAAACTTGGTTTAATTGATGTGAACCGCCTAGAACTCCCTGGGTATGGCGGTATACAAGAATAAAGTTATTATTATTATTAAATAACTGATAGACATTGAGTATGATAATTGGCAATGCAAAATTTAAAACACCCCTTTGTTTTTATAGGTCCAGGATTTTATTATGGGCGTTCTCCATTACCTTTTTTTTCCACTACTAATGACTACTTGTTTCCTACAGTTAGCGAGAAAAAAACCTACAGTGCACTTTAAGAGAGTTGATTTTTAGCTATGAGTACTCTAAAAAAATTTAATACTTGCTAGCAATTAATGTCTGTCCATTTTTCAGTGCTACAGTCCTTCATGTTACAGTGAGTCATTATTTGTTGTATTATGTCATACGTCAAATTTGGAAATGAGTGGATTTCCATTTATGAGTGCTCAATATAATTAACAATATAAAAGAGAAACTATTTTCCTCTACTTACCATAACAGTTTCAAACTTCTAGCAGTCCTTTTTTCTCTGTCTTTTCTTGGAATTTATAAAAAGAAATGAGTTACTTCCCCTTTTTCTGATTATCTGACACACACAAGACTACTTCCTGGTTGATGTGGTTTTTAGCACAATGCAATCAGTGTTTAGCTTTATTTAAAATTTTTTCTAATATATTATTGGAGAAAATGTTTAATCCTACTGGTTGAAGTTCAGAATATTGTATTTAGGTTTATGAGTGAAAGTCTTTTCAATGTACCACATGCCGAAGTGAAAGTAACTTCTGCTGTTCATCTCCTATGTCTAAGATGGAAAGAGAAAACCCTCCCAAGCTAAGATTTTTGAGTGTTTCAATAGAGAGACATACACTATACTGTTAACCCATTATATGCTGTTCACTTCTTGTTAGAAAAATTGTTTGTCTAGCTTTAAGCAATATGTATTATCCTGTTTGTTTTTCTTAGTGAAGCATATTAAGAGCCAAGAGAAATTATACCCATGACTTTGCTAAAACTCCATGGGAAGGACAATTGTCCCAAAAATTCATAGACTTCCCTGTACATTTTCTTTTAATTTTAAGTTTTTATCATCTTTATTTTAGTATGTTTCAATATAACCTATGTGTTAATATGTTTAAATTTATAGCTGTGCCATTCTTTTAATTAAGCATATTCAATGATGTACCTACCCTGTAGTAATATTACTCAGGCATTGCTGGAAACAAATTAGATGATATATATATTACAGATACTTCTTCCTTGCTGATTGTGGTTCACTTTATAAAGTCAATTGCCATATCAGATGACGTTGTTTGTTACATGAGATTCTTTTGGATGAAAGGTTTTTGGTGTTATAATTGCATTTCTGCTATTAGTGACTTATTTGCACAACTATGGACTGATGCTAGTTACTACAGATGCTTTCATCGCTGAGAATTTCCATCCGTATGAGATCCAGATGATGGATGAGCCCCATTGGAAGGACCTTGCTACCAGAGAAGGAATCTGACAAGTGCCTAGAAACCCTAAAGACTTACCAGCGAAGACTTCTTGACTGTTGCTAAGGACAGGACGACCTTTATGACCTTGAATTTCTACAGCTTCTTTTTTGCCTCCCCATGGACTTATTGATTTGCACTTTAACCCTTTTATGGACTTATGCAGTATTAGTTTATATATATTTCCATGTGTTTGTAATTATTTCTAACAAAAGGCCTATTGCAAGATTCATGTACTTTTTTTGATTGTGACATTTATGCATTTTCATCCTGTTTTGACTCCCATAATTGCGCCCTACTATTTTCCATTTCAGTTGGATTCTTTCCATCCCCTTTCTTGCTGCTAAGCTGAGAAGTGCAGTGAAGAAGTAACGATGCCAGCTGAAGGTTGCTGACTCAAACTAAACTAAATTAAACCTTAAGTTTGTATACCGCATCCTCTTCACAATCGTAGAGCAAGAAATGCGATACAGACTATATAGCAAGACGGCATAACCTGATAACTTTTGGACCCAACCGAGTCTGCACTGATCCCAGCTATTTTGGAAGGGCATGGAAATAATCTAACTTGTTAATTTATGCCTGGCCATCCATATTTACTGTGAACTTACTCCACATGTCACAGATCCTAAATATCAAATTATGCACCCCTGTCTCAAATGTTGAAATAGGGACTCCCCACACCTACAAATAATGCCTCTGTGAATCAGGATATGATAGGTTATTAAGAGTCACTGGTACAACACCTTCCTTGCTTAAACAAACTGTAACTTTATCTATCACCATTATTCTTTTATAGTAACGATTGTATACCATAGTAGCTGAGTTATACTGTGACGCTTGTCCTTGTAGTGTAGTTGGGGTTGGGTTAGTTATTTGTCCTCTTAATCCCATACCAAGCCCAATTATTGAGTATCTGGGCCCTACGCCAGTACTCCATGACCAACATCAGCATAACCTTCGACAACACCGTAACCTTGGGGTTTTGAAGCCTTCTCAGCCTTCGAAGAGGGGAATGAGGAAGGAAGGGAAGAAGAAGTCCTTTAGGGCACTAGAGGTGAAGACCCCTTTGAATCTCCAACATAGCAGAAACAGGCCAACACAGTTAAAGGCCTAAATTGGCTACTGAAAAGCATGAAATGGCTGAAGATACACTCTGACTAAAGCTGTCAATTTTTACACAATCTACAGCTGTGTTCCTGAGAAGAGCATACTTCTGCTTTTCTGAGAAGAGAAAGTCATGCAGAAAGCAAAGCTGAAAAAAGTAATTCTTGTGAAAAGGGACTCTCCACCCAAGTCAACATGGCCAAGTCAACTTTATTTTTATATACCGCCATACCACAAACAGTTCTAAGTGGTTTACAAGGGAAGATGACTGTATACAGACAACATTACAGCGAACTTTCAAATTTACATTGGCTTGTTAAGTTTAGTCAGGCTATCTGGAAGTGTATTGGGAGTACATCGGGTTGAGGTGGGGTCAGAGAAATTTATCAAAAAGATAAGTTTTTATTGACTTTCTAAACTTTTGGTATGAGAGTGCGTTTGAGATGAAGTTGGTTAAACATTTATTCCTTTTGCCTGCTTGGAAAGATAGTGTTCTGTCGAGGTATCTCTTTGTAGGTGCAGCCCTTTAGGGATGGAAAAGCGAACAAGTAGTACTGCGTATATTAGTTGTGCCTGGGAATTTGAATTGGTGGGACATATAGGTTGGGGATGAGCCTGTCATGGTTTTGAAGCAAAGGCAAGCAAACTTAAAAAAGACCCTTGCTTCCACAGGGATTGGAAACATAGTGATCATCTGTTGGAAGCTTCATAAGAATAAGGACATGAAGCTTACTTCATAAGAATAAAGACGTGAAACTTAAGAAAATTAACTGCAGTTGTAACCACAGTCAGGCCCAGGTGTTCAAGACTGATGTTCTTGGTATATTAACAGGACATTTACGGGAAAGCAGAGTAGTTCTAGTAAAGAGACGTGACTCACAGTATCACTCATTATACTAACCAATCAATAGATTAATAAGTGTAATGACGAATGTGATTAACCAATGAAAATGTAAAATCTACCAACGTGGGCCAGAGCTATCAGAAACATATAAAAAGAGCTCCTTGAGCCATAGGACTAGGACAGACCTGAGATTCTCCATCAGACCGGCCGGCTTGGTGTATGCTCTGTTGCTCTAAATGCTGTAAGGCAGGGGTGCCCAATAGGTAGATCGCGATCGACGGGTAGCTCGCCAAGGCAAAGTGAGTCGATCACCCAGGATTCACTTTGCCTTGGCGATCTATCAGGCCGATCAGTCTTCCTCTCCCCGATGTCAATTCTGCCGTTGGAGTGGAAGTTCAGGCCAGCCAATCGCTGCCTGGCTGGGTGGAACTTCCTCTCCGATGGCAGAATTGACATCGGGGAGAGGAATGCTGGTCGGCCCAAAGCAGGGAGAGCATGGGGCGGCGTCAGCGTCGGCTTTGGGGCCTGTTATCCATTGGTGGCGTTTGGGTCCTGTTCCCCGATGGCAGGGGCAGTGGCAGTGGCTTGGGGAAGGGCAGGAAGGGGGCAGGCAGGGAGACAGAAGGAAAGAAGAGAAACAGAAAAAAAGAAAGGTCAGGGAGAGAGGAAGAAAAAGTTGGGGGAGGGAATGAGGTGTGGAGGAGAGGAAGCATACAGGCTGAAAGAAAGATTGGATGCACAGTCAGAAGAAGAAAGTGCAACCAGAGACTCATGAAATCACCAGACAAGGTAGGAAAAATGATTTTATTTTAAATTTAGTGATCAAAATGTGTCTGAATTTATATCTTCTCTCTTCTGACCAGACGGGTTACACCTGACCAGAAGAGGGAAGAACGTCCTTGGACAGCGTCTAGCCCGCCTACTACACAGGGCTTTAAACTAGGTAAGTTGGGGGAGGGTACGGGCACAAACAACCTACCTGGCGAGCTAAGCTGCCAATACTTTTTTGAGACTAAGGTAAGTAAACACTGATCTGGGTCAGGGGAGAGTATACACACTTTCGAGTCTGGGGTTGGCTCACATTATAATTCTGGGTCACATTGTAATTCCTGTGAGAGAGTCCTGTGAGAGAGTCCTTCCTTTTTGAACTAGGGAGTATTAATATTTGAGGCTTACAGCACAGCGGGTTCTCTGAAGAAGCCGGTTTGGCGAAATGCGTCAGAACCCCGCCGGACTATCGCTGTTTAAGCACTGAAGCTAAATAGTTTGAACTTTGCACTTGTTAAGCACTGGACATTTATGCACTTTTTGAGAGTTAAAAATCATTTACCACTTCATGAAGTTATTTTATAACCTTTCAAATTAGACGGTGCAATGATAGATTCACTGAAAGTTTCTGTAGGGGTTAGGTCCCCACGCTGAACTTTCAAGTTCCATTCTTGGAGTCTGAGCGCCGCTCTAGAAAGATATTTATAACTTTCACTATTGTTCCTTTTTTGTTGTTGTTTTGTTATAGTCACTTTGGAACAATATTTAGTTTACTCATTTACCCAGTTGTTGATATTGGGCACCACAACTTTGAAAGCCACCATACAAGAAGCAACAAACCACAATGTTAAATCAGTAAGTAAACGGCGAAGGAACAATAAACCACAGTGGTTCTCTGCGGAGATTTTGGACCTCATCAAGGCGAAGAAAAAAGCATTCATCTCTTACAAACAATCAGGGAAACAGGACTCTAGGGAAGTCTATCTGGCCAAGTCAAAAGCCGTCAAAACAGCAATTAGGGAGATCCAAGATGGCCGCAACTCATTAACTGCTGCTCAGACGCCTGGAATCTTGCTCTTACCTGCGATAAGAAATGCCGAAAAGGAGGGGGAAAAGTGCTGGTGCTGCCTCCTGACGATTAGTACCCCCGTCGGCTACAATTGATGAATTTCTACGGCGATTGCAACGGGAACAAGGATCGCCAGGGACATCACCGCTGGGAATGCCGCTGGAGAGTATCGCAGCGACGAGTTCCCTAGGGCCCGACATCTCTTTGAGTCCCAACGAACGGACGCCACCTCACCAGCCACAACCACAGGCAGCCAGCTCACCGCGAGAGTCGAGTGTATCCGGTCAGGAAGTTCACTCCTCTCGAGAGGCAAGCATGCAGGAGGGCTTGTTGAATGGGACACCTTTGCCTGTAACCGGGACATCAAGTGCTGGAGGAGGACAAGGCTTCACGGAGGTAAATCAGATCCAAGAACAGACTCTAATTACACAACTACAATCATTTTCAGTGGAAAAACCCCCACAAGTCACATTAGAAACTCTTTGGGACTTGGTAGTTAATTTGGGGAACACTTTAAATCCTCAAATAAAAAACTTGGACACAGAAATAAAAGTTCAGAAAGAAGAAATTAATACCTTAAAACAAGATGTATCTTTATTAAAGCAGAAAACCAATAAAGAATTAATAACTGTTAAACAAAATCAAGACCTACTGGTTAAAGATAATATAATCGTGAGGAGGAAATTAGAAGCTCGGGCTAATAACCTGCGGATTGTAAATTTTCCTAAGATTTTATCAGTTTCCCCTCGAGATATGATAAAGAGATATTTCATAGAGATTCTCAAGATACCTGAAAATTCTCTACCTCCCCTTACAAGGGCTTATTATCTTCCTGTTAAAGCACAAACTCTTCAAAAAGAAAAAGATGAAGGACCTCAGGAACATCCATTGGATATTTCCGCTATATTGGAACAATCGGACAGAGAAGTGGCTACGCCAGCCACTTTTCTGCTGACTGTGGCTTTGGCTCCAGACAAGAACTGGATCCTGAATCTTTACTTCAAGAATAGATCCAAGGATTTCCTGGGTCTCCATATTCAAATTTTTCCAGATGTCTCAAGAGAGACTCAAAAAAGAAGAAGAGAATTCCTAAATTTGAAGCCTTGAGTGACTCAAATTGGGGGGTTTTTCTTTTTAAGATACCCATGTAAATGTGTTATTAGATATGGTTCATTGAAATATGTATTTGTAGATCCTTCTCATTTGATAAGATTTATCTCAATGAAACGCCTTGAGAATGAAGTAACAACAGCTCCTATTGGAAATTAGTTCTCGTTATTAGTAGTAGTTAAAGTGCTTCTTTATATTTGTTTGCATTTAATTAAGATACTCTTTAAATTTTGGATCTAGTTTAAATTAGAGGACTTGTGTGTGATCAGGGAAGCTGTATTTTCTTTTCCTATTATAATTTGAGTGAATTATTTTTCAGATTTGAAAACTAATTTTAACAGAGATGTCTTGATCATACTTTTCTGTACAAGATGTTTATGCTTGGAATTTTTATAAAATTGCATAAATAAAAAATTAAAAACAAAAACAAAAAAAAAAAAGGCAGTTAGGGAGGCCAAATTCCGCATGGAGGAGTCTCTAGCGAAGAACATCCAGAAAGGATATAAATCCTTCTTCAGGTATATCAGTGACAGAAATAAGAAATCAGGCGGGAAAGTACGTCTTAGGAAACCAGACGGAAACTATGTAGAAGCGGACTCGGAAAAAGCCCAACTGTTAAATGAATACTTCTGCTCAGTCTTCACCCGCGAGGAGCCAGGACTCGGCCCTCAGCTACAGACAAGGGTTGACGCAGATGACCCGTTTAGTAATTTCGAGTTTACACCCAGCGGTGTCTACTGCGAGCTGTCAAAGCTTAAGGATAACAAGGCAATGGGGCCTGAAAACCTACACCCCAGGGTGCTCAGGGAGTTGTGTGATGTCTTGGCGGAACCGCTATCTGTGCTCTTCAATCTCTCCCTTAGTACGGATAATGTCCCGTTGGACTAGAAGATGGCTAACGTCATTCCAATTCCACAAGAAAGGCTCCAAGATGGAGACAGCAAACTACAGACCGGTGAGTCTCACATCAATAGTGTGCAAACTAATGGAAACTCTAATCAAACGCCAATTGGATACGATCCTGAACGAGGAGAATCTATGGGATCCCCGTCAACATGGATTTACTAAGGGGAGATCCTGCCAATCCAACCTGATCAGCTTCTTTGACTGGGTGACGAGGAAGCTGGATGTTGGGGAGTCCCTGGACATCGTATACCTGGACTTCAGTAAAGCATTCGATAGCGTACCACACCACAGGTTGCTGAGCAAGATGAGTTCTATATGATTGGGCGACACATTGACGAAATGGGTTGGGAACTGGCTTGGAGGTAGGCTTCAGAGGGTAGTGGTGAACGGCACCCCCTCCAAAATGACGGAGGTAATCAGTGGAGTGCCACAGGGCTCGGTCCTGGGCCCGATCCTATTCAACATTTTTATAAGAGACTTGGCAGAAAGGCTGCGAGGTAAAATAACATTATTTGCTGATGACGCCAAACTAAGCAATGTAGTGGGCAAAAGCACAACAGACATAAATTCAATATCCGACAACATGATGCACGACCTACTCCTACTGGAGCGCTGGTCTAGGTCCTGGCAACTCAGCTTCAATGCCAAAAAATGCAAAGTCATAAACCTGGGCAGCCAAAATCCATGCAAGACTTACACCCTTAATGGTGAGATCCTAACAAGAACTGAAGCAGAACGAGACTTAGGGGTGATCGTCAGTGAGAACATGAAGACTGCCAATCAAGTGGAGCAAGCTTCATCCAAGGCAAGGCAAATCATAGGTTGCATACGCAGGAGTTTTGTCAGCCGTAAGCCTGAAGTCATTATGCCATTGTATAGATCCATGGTGAGGCCCCACCTGGAATACTGTGTGCAATTCTGGAGGCCGCATTACCGTAAGGATGTGCCGAGACTGGAGTCGGTCCAGAGAATGGCCACCCGGATGGTCTCAGGACTCAAGGATCTCCCGTACGAGGAACGACTGGATAAGTTGCAGCTGTACTCACTCGAGGAACGCAGAGAGAGGGGTGACATGATCGAGACATTCAAGTATCTCACAGGCCGCATCGAGGTGGAAGAAGATATCTTCTTTTTCAAGGGTCCCATGGCAACAAGGGGGCATCCGTGGAAAATCAGGGGCGGGAAACTGCACGGGGACACCAGGAAATTCTTTTTCACTGAAAGGGTGGTTGATCGCTAGAATAGTCTTCCACTTCAGGTTATTGAGGCCAGCAGCGTGCCTGATTTTAAGGCCAAATGGGATAGACATGTGGGATCTATTCACAGAGAAAGGTAGGGGAGGGTCATTGGGGTGGGAAGACTAGATGGGCCATGGCCCTTATCTGCCATCTATTTCTATGTTTCTATATTTTACAATATGGCACCCTTTTACTAAATCGCAATAGTGGTTTTTAGCGCAGGGAGCCTATGAGCGTCGAGAGCAGTGCTGGGCATTCAGCGCAGCTCCCTGCGCTAAAAACTGCTATTGTGGTTTAGTAAAAAGGGAGAGAGGTGGGTATTTGTCTATTTTTGTATGGTTGTTACTGAGGTGACAGTGCATAGAGTCATCTGCTTTGACCTCTTTGAAAAAACCCCGGAATAGGAATGATAATTAACAATTCTATGCGTACAGTGTGCGTTGTTTTTTTAAAATTTTATTGTTGGTAGATCATTTTGACTTGGTCATTTTAAAAGTAGCTCGCAAGTCAAAAAAGTGTAGGCACCCCTGCTGTAAGGCTTATTCTTGCAAACTGTTATTGATTTATTAATAAATATTATATTACTTACACCAGCATATCGAGTGCCGTGTGGTCAGTTCGAGAAGATCCTAAACAGGGTGTTCTTCAGGGGTGCTGAAATCGGGGTTCTGGGTGGTTTCCCTGCATGCTCTGGTGCTCCCCCCCCCCCCGCCCACCTGTAAAATCCTAAAATCACCGTTTTTCACAATTTCCTACATTTTTCTCAGGCATTTTTAATGCAAAATCGGCACCTGCGGAAGCCATCTTGGATTTTCTTTAAAGTTTCTAAAACTATATTTTTTGGATTTAGAAGCTTCGTTTTTGCTCCAAACTTCACAGATGGTCACCTCAGGCAGGATGGCATGGATTCATGCCATAAATGCAGCGGATGGCTTGCAGATTCACAGTCACAGTTCACCGCAGTCCATGATGGGCGTGAACCAAGCATGGATTCCAAACTATCCAAGAACCCGATGTTCAGCTACCAAATGGGGGGATTAGTACTAGAGGGAAGTAATCTTGAAAAAGACTTGGGTGTGCTGGTGGACACAACAATGAAGTCAACGGCACAATGCGCAGCAGCCTGAAAGAAGGCAAACAGAATGTTCGGTATTATTAAGAAGGGTATTACAACCAGAACGAAGGAAGTCATCATGCCGCTGTATCACGCGATGGTGCGACCGCATCTGGAATACTGTGTCCAATATTGGTCGCCATACCTAAAGGAGGACATGGAGATACTTGAGAGGGTTCAGAGAAGAGCGACAAGAATGATAAAAGGTATGGAAAACCTTTCATACGCTGAGAGGCTAGAAAGGCTGGGGCTCTTCACCCTGGAAAAGCGGAGACTCAGAGGAGACATGACAGAGACTTACAAGATCATGAAGGGCATAGAGAAGGTGGAAAGGGAAAGATTCTTCAGCCTATTGGGAACTACAAGAACAAGGGGGCACTCGGAGAAATTGAAAGGGGACAGGTTTAGAACCAATGCTAGGAAATTTTTCTTCACTCAGAGGGTGGTGGACACCTGAAATGCACTTCCGGAGGCTGTGATAGGACAGAGTACATTAAGGGGATTCAAAGAGAGATTGGACAAGTTCCTGAAGGATACGGGGATTGAGGGATATAGATAAAGGTAGAGATAGGTTCATAAAAGGGTATAGATAGAAGAATAGTGAGGATTGAAAGGTTTTAGTCAAAGGATCACTTACAGGTCATGGACCTGATGGGCGCCATGGGAGCGGACTGCTGGGCGCGATGGTCCCCTGGTCTGACCCAGCGGAGGCAACTTCTTATGTTCTTATATCCTCCTCCGGAGAGGCCCAGCTTTCATCTGATTCTGGGCGAGGAGGGTGCTTTTGCGAAACGCAAGCGCAGTTCCGGGGAAAAATTCTCATAAGTATTTTGAACATTCCAAATCTGAGTCTCACATCGGCTCTGACCACCGGGGACTAAATTCTGCTGAATTTGTGGATATTGTGACAGGGAAGCTCCTGTCACGGATCAGAAAGCAGCCAGACCTGCCCAGAATAAGATCCTTAACCCTGTAACCACCCGAACAAGGCAGGGACACCCTGCTAATAAACACAATCTAGCTCAGGCTGTAAGAAAGGGAAATGAGCAGGTTGTGACTCTGTCCAAAATTCAGGCAGGGGGGCAGGGAAAGCTGGAAAGATCCCCTATCAATCCTTTCTCCGAGTCAGGGAGAAACCTGAAACCCATTTGAGAAGGGGTGGAGTTAGCCCTCGTGGTGTACAGAGTGAAAAGTCTCAAATAGGAAGTCAGTTAAGGAAGTAGGAGGACACAGGTGGCTCTAATTGGGGAAGCCACACAACGCCCGGCTCTCCTGGCTTCCAGAGGCCGCCTAATCCCCAGCAGGGAAGATTTGCCAGAGACCCGTTCACAGGGAGGGGCAGTGTGAACCCCGGGAGGAGTGAGGAATGGCTGAGTAATCCACAGGAAGCAGGGCTAGGAGATTATGCTGAGGTAAACGTTCCCAGTGAGCTAGCATGCATGCAGAGAGGGGGATGGGAGGAAAAGCCTGGAATGAATGTGGGGGTAGAAAGCCCGGATTCCCAGGAGTGTGAGTGGGAAATGTATAGTGACCCTGGGGGTAGTGTGTTTGATGAGGACATGGACCTGGAAGAGTATAGTGTGTGAGGGTCCTGTATTGTCTTGTGGAAAGAGTCTCTGCTACGTTTAAACTTGAGCTGAAGCAGGGCTGGGGCAGCCCAGTCTAATTGAGTGAAATTGCTACAGTAAATAGCACAGCGTTCAGATTCCAGGGAAGCATGAGCTAAAGCAGATAAGGGTCATATCGGGTGGGCTTGAAGACCTTTAATTAAGGGTGGCTTGATCCGCACAGCCTCTCAGTTAGGCTGTGAAGGCTCCCTGGGGAGAGAACAGTGATAAAGCAAGAAAAGCAAAGTTAATTCTATTTGTGCGGTGAATGTGAAAACAGGAGAAATGTGAGAAAGCTGACACAGGCTGTGCTATGCCTTATGGAAGGAGCTGAGAGCAGGGGGAACCTGCTAAACCCAGAAGGGGATGTGGGGACAGTAAAGGTCCTGAACCCAGGGTGAGATTTTGCTTTTGAATTTTGATTAAGTTTGTGCTGAGGACTGAACCAGTTCCTAGATAAGCCCAATGTGACTTTCCCCGGGACTGAGCTATATGAAAGAATAAGCAGGGGATAAGGGAAAGTTCAAGATCCCAAGTTTGATTGTTTTCCTCATTTTTTTTCCTTTAGGACACTAATAAACCTGATGCTGTTTTCAGAAATCCGGTATCCGGGTTTTTCCTGCACTTAACCACATAAAAGGCGCTATAAAATCTTGCTTGTGGTCCGAGCCAGGCTTTCCTATATACTTGGGGACTGGTCCGGTCACAAGAAGATGTATCAGGCTTTCATGAGAATGAGGGCTATGCCTGTATCTCCCTCTTAGTTCAAGTTCAAGTTTATTATTTGATAAATCGCCTATATAAAACATTCTAAGCGATGAACAATTTTAAAAACAACTTATGGGGAAACAGACAATTTTAAAACAATTTTAAAACAGCATTTTAGAAAACAAATATTATTAAGACACAAGTAAAAGTCAGGATATTTATAAGGTTTCTTTATACATGTGGCTTAGTGACAAACATGATATAAAAGGGAAAAAAAGTTACAATTATCTCAGTCAGAAAAACATAACGGGGGTAAAAACACAAGGAAGGGGGAAGAAAGTAGAGAAAAAAAAAAAAACTGCTGCGGCAGTCTGTTCAGCCTTTTGATTCCAGCATGTCCCTTTGCTCCCTTGTTGATCCACCTGAATGTCAGCGGCAGCTCTCCGCTATTGCCTCGACGCCTGCATCAATTTTTATGCCATTGCTGTTGCACGGATCTTCAGCGGGGTCCACTGATGTATCTAGCTTAGCAGATCTCAGAGATTCCCAGAACACTGATTTCCGCATACTGGGAGAGGATCAGATGATGCGCAGAGGTTCTTTAAGTCCAGCCACCTTCCTGATCTTATCTCTGAGTCCCTGTGGATACTGAAACTTGATTCAGACTCAACGGCTCAGGTAGAGTGTTCCGTCATAAGTTCTAAGCCCCCGCTTTCCGCTGCATTTTCAGATCACACGGACTTGGAGAAAATGCTCTTGGAGGTTTGGGAGGCCCCGGAGGGTCCCCTGAAGTGAGCTAGGGCCATGGCTAAATTGTATCTCATGGCATCAGAATTTTCTAAGTGCTTAGTCCCGCCGAGGGTGGATTTGGTGGTGGCTCAGGTCTCTAAATGTACCTCTTTGCCCTCTGATGGAGGGGTTGTCCTGAAGGATGTTCTGGACAGAAAACTGGATTTTGTCATGATGCGTCTTTTTGATTCTGCTGCAACGGGCACTTCCTTTGTGGCCCAGGCGTGTCATACCAAACTCCGTCAGGATCCTGAGAAGGTTGTCCGAGACCTTGACTTCCTGGTCTCTGGGGTGAATTATTTTGCAGACACATTCTATGATATCTTGAAAGTTTTTTGCTAAGCTGGGAGTTTATTCAGTTTCTGCAAGGAGAATATTATGGATTTGCCAGTGGTCAGGTGATGCTTCATCTAAGACTACGCTGAGCAAGAGGTTCGCTTTTAGAGGTTCGCTCTTGTTTGGCTAGGGTTTGGTTGACTTTATGGCAAGTGTGCAGGACCGTAAGCCTAAAGTGCTTCCTGGCTCTAGACCTCGAATTTTCATCCCTTCTGGAGACCCTCATAGTATGCCGGAACCCTTGCGGCGGCACAGTGTTTTGGTGCGTCCTCCAGACCTCACTTTGGAGGTGCAGCACACCAACAGTCTGCCTCCTCTCTACCGTCTGTCCCTCCCAAGAGAACATTCATACACCAGGTCTCCGGCGAGGCCCCTCCAATTCGGGGGGTGGCTTTCGGCCTCGTTCCAGAATGACTAAAGATAACTTTACATAAGTGGGTCTTAGAGGTTCTCAGGGATGGTCTTTGACTAAAGCTCTTCTGGCTGCTGGCGTACTTCTTTCTGTCCTCTTCCAAGGGAAATCCAGGCAGGGCCAGCAAGGTGCGCGCTACGGTGCACCACTTACTGGATCTGGCAGCCATAAAGCCAATCCCAAGGGACGACTTGGGCTCCGACAGATATTCGATTTACTTCATCGTGCAAAAAAAGTCTCTGAAGATTGCTGGCCAATTCTGAACCTGAAAGCAGTGAACGCATTCCTGCGAGTTCCGCATTTCCGGATGGAAAAAGTGCATTCTGTAAAAGCGGCAGTGGCACCCAGAGAGTTTTTAGCTTCCTTGGATCTCACAGAAGTAAGTGCATTCTGTAAAAGCGGCAGTGGCACCCAGAGAGTTTTTAGCTTCCTTGGATCTCACAGAAGTGTATCTCTACATCCCGATATTTCCAGAACATCGGAGGTTCCTGAGGTTTCATGTTCTTGGGATGCATTTCCAGTTCGCAGCACTACCTTTCTGTTTGTTTCCGGTCCCAGCACCAAAGACCTGGCAGTATCTGCAGGTGTTAGATCTCATGGTAGCGATCATAGATGTGATTCCATGGGTGCTCCCCTATGTCTTCAGTTATTCTTTCTGACACGGTGGGGTCCCCAGAGTGACGTGCTGGGGGTGAAGCTGCCTTGATTGGCTGCAGCACGCAGCAGTATGCTGTGTTGTTTGAACACCATCACTCTGACCAAAGAGCTCCCTCTGCGGGTCTTGGACTGGGTGACCCTGACTACGAACACAGGGAGAGCAGATGGTCGCTCAATTGACTGCGAACAATCTGGTTAGCTCTGCTGAGCTTTCAAGGGAGTCTCTACCGGAAGGCCATCCTTGTGTTCTTGGACAATGCGATAGCTGTTGCCTATGTCAACCATCAAGGGGGCACGAGGAGTCCCCTGCTGAGCTTGGAGGCTCGGATGCTCTTTGCTTGGGCAGAGCGTCATTTGTTCGCTTTGTCCGCAGTTCTTGTGGTGGGCTTAGACAACGTTCAGGCATACTTTCTCAGTCGTCAGACTCTGGACTAGGGAGAATGGTCCCTGTCAATGCTAGAGTTCGACGCCATAGTGCACCGCTAGGGTCGTTCCACCTTCGATCTGATGGTGCCTTCTCAGAACAGGAAGGCTGACAGATTTTTCAGCTGATGATGGGAGGTCATCAGCGAAGCACTCGATGCTCTGGTTCAACCTTGGCCCGAATGGGAACTTCTGTATGTCTTTCCCAGGTGTCCTCTCACAGGGATCCGGTGATCCTTGTGGCTCCGGACTGGCCCAAAAGACTTTGGTACACAGACCTTGTGGGGTTGTCCTCGGGGAGGGGTCTGCGTCTTCCTTGCCATCAGAGGTTGCACTTCAATATCTGGACCGCTTTGGTCTTACGGCCTGACACTTGAGTAGGCAGCCTTGACAGCCAGGGGTTATTCCTCTGCGGTTATCGCCACGCTCCTGCAGAGCAAGCGGAAATCGACTATCGGCCTATGCGAAAGCCTGGAGATGTTTTCAGGCTTGGTGTACTGGGGCTCAGGTGGACCCTTTGGTACAGTCGGTGGCTCATGTTCTGGACTTCCTGCAGGCTGGCCTCAGGAAGGGTCTGGCGGTCTCTTCTCTATGTGTTCAGATTGCAGGACTCTCCTGTTTAGGTCCCTCTTCGTTCAGGGGTTCTCTGGCTTCTCACCCGTCCAGTTCTTGAGGGGGGCCAGGAGGCTGAGGCCTCTCTTGCGACTGCCTTGCCTGTCGTTGAACCTGAATTTGGTCCTATGCTCCCTGAATCATCCACCCTATGAACCCCTGGTTGAGATCTCTCTGAAAGATCTTACCATTAAGACAGTCTTCCTGGTGGCGGTCATATTGGCATGGCGAGTGTCAAAGCTTTATCGTGCAGTGATCCTTTTCTTCGCATCACGGAGTCTGCAGTGATTTGGAGGACTGTGCCTTCTTTTCTTCCAAAAGTGGTTTCAACTTTCCACATCAACCAGTAAATTCGTCTGACAGCCTTTGTTCCTTCAGGTTCCAAGTCTCAGGACCGTATTTCGTAGTCTCTGGATGTACGGCGTTTACTTTTGAGATACCTAGAGGCCACATCTTCCGTCTGTTTGTCCTGGCGGGCCCTGTGCGTCGGGGTCAGCCTGCTTCCAAGGCTACCATTTCGCGTTGGATACGTACGGCCATTTCCTCGTCCTATGTGGCAACGGAAAGAAGCCTCCCCTTGGGGTGAAGGTTCATTCCAGAGGAATGGCTTCTTCATGGGCTGAATTTCATGCGGTCTCGCCTGAGATTTGTCAGGCAGCCACATGGTCTTCCCTTCATTCCTTTTCCAGGATTTACCAGCTTAATGTGGCGGCTAAGGGTGATACGGCCTTTGGCGTTTCTGTTCTTTCGGCATGCTCATCGGGCCCCCCTGAAATTTGGGACTGCTTTGATACGTCTCTCGAGTTGAGCCTCCAGAGGGATTGTATAAGAATAAAAGATTAGGTTTCTTGCCTCTAATAATCTTCCTTCTTGTAAATCTCCTCTGGAGGCTAAACTCCCGCCCATCTGTTTTGTCCGGTTTGCAAGTTGCTTCTTTAGTAACTGGTAAGCTGGATTTCTGTCTTTGACCAGCCTCACTAAGAATTACATGCGTATTCCCCTTTGTCAGGTTTAAGGATTGGTGGAGTTCCCGTGGGGGTGCCCCTTCTGATCTTCAGGCTGTGTCTACATTCCATAAATTTCCTATGTTTTGCAGTTTTATAATGTTCACATTATATGTTTGATTACAGTTGGCCTTTTTTGGCTGTCATTTTTAGTGTAATAATTTATTGAGCAGAATTGACTGGTAGCGTGAATCCCTGTGTCCTCTCTTTCTTTTCTTCTGTTTCTTGTTGTCATAGATCTACCTGGCTTTTCTACTAACTGAGCATGACAGGAAACTCCAGGGCAGGTAGCCCAAAGGGGTGGAATCAAGTTTTAGTAGCCCTGCAGCAGAAGATACCAGACATACAAGATCCTTCGAGTTCAGCCTCCAGAGGAGATTTACAAGAAGGAAGATTAGCAGAGATAAGAAACATAATCTTTAATTATGTTTCACAATGATCGGATCTGAATTTTTAGCTCCTGAACAATACTGACAAGCAAACATGAAAACAAATGCAATTTAGGATTATATGCAAAGCAAAATAACTCAGGAAAATAAGAGACACATTGTTATCACCTAATTAGTCAGAGAAAACGCACATAGAACCCTGAACTAGACCCTTAAGTTAGGAAAGCTAATATTACCCTTTCGCAGCAAGTAGGAACTCTGGGGTCCAGAAAGTTCCTAGCATATCACAGTGCAGAGGAGGTAGGCAGACAGAAACCAGAATGATGGCAGTTCTGGTCAAATGGTAAAACCAGTATATGTCTTGGTTTCTAGCACTGTCTCATATACTGTTCAGTGGAGGCATTTCCCTTAAAAGATAGGCAAGTACCTCTCCATGTTCTAAACTTCAGTGCTTGGAGCTTGATGTCCCTGAAGTTCTTGTAATTCATGAAAGTTCCTAAATTCAAGCCTCAGGTCAAATTGGCATCTGTTCAAGGGTACAGGGCAAAGATTGTGCAAATCATCAGCTCAGTAGTCAAATTCCAGCTAATGAGCAAATTCAAGTGAAAGTTTACTGCAGTGCCTCATGCAATATATCCTTGACTACATAACCATTAATGCAAGCCTTGCCCATACTGCTGGTTGAGAAAGAGGCAGGCAAGGATCCATGCTGTTTCACAGCATTGTCTGTGTGATATATTGAAGGAGATTGCTGCAATACCCTGCTATTTTTTTTTCTAGACAAGGCCTAGATTGCCTTACAATCAAAATTTATTAAAGCAGTTTACAATCCAGATATATTCCAGATATACACTAGTGGCCAAAATTGTGGAAATACTTAGCATTTTAGACATTATGGTTTTAAAAAACCATGGCTATAACATCATAATTGTATTTAATGCATAATTTTTTACTAATAACAAAAACTCTGTAATCACTTAACAAGACCAGCATAATATTTGACACATTTCACAAAAATAATCTAATCTAATCTTTCATTTGTGAGTCGCGCATACTTAGGCAGGCTCTAGGTGACTTTCAGGGAAAAAGAAAGAGAGGTAGAGAAAGGGAAGGTAAAGGGAGGGAGGGAGGGGACAGGAGAGTGCAAGAAGAAGACACTTGAAAAGAGGGAGGGGGGGAAATGCGAGATGCTGTTGATAATAATAATAATAATTTCATAATTTATTTTCTGTATACCGCTCCACCAGAAGTTCTAGGTGGTTCACAACAGAAATAAACCTGAAACATTTCAATTAGAGTACAATCTCGAACATACTACTTCTAATAAAGCAATTAACGACAATTAAAATACAATTTTAAAAACACACGATAAATACTTCAGTAACAAAAAGCTGCTACGATAAAAAGTTTGATGAATTAAAAAACTATTTAAAAAACATAACCTAACAGAAGCACCTTCGTAAACATATACAGTGGTACCTTGGATTACGAGCATAATCCGTTCCAGGAGCATGCTCGTAATCCAAAATGCTCGTTTATCAAAGTGAGTTTTCCCATAGGAAATAATGGAAACTTGTTTTGATACGTTCCCCCCCCCCCCCCGTTCACACAGTCCCCCCCCCCCCCCCCCCGTGAGAACAGGCACCCTCCGCCCGACCAACTTTAACTCACCCCCCCCCGTCTGGCACCGGCACGAGAACCGCTCCCCCCCCCCCCCGCTCGCAAAGGCCCCCCCCTGCTCAAATCGGCACCCCCCCCCGCGAGAACAGGAACCCCCCGCCCGACCAACTTTAACTCACCCCCCCTTTGGCACCGGCACACAGCCCACAAGTGCCGGTGCCGCTTGAAGAGACAGCGAGAGGGAGAATTAGAAGGGCTTGAGCATGCGCAGATGCATGCTCAAAGCCGGCAGAGACTGGGAAGAAGAAGATCTTCAAGCGGCACCGGCACTTGTGGGCTGCGTGCCGGTGCCAAAGGGGGGGTGAGTTAAAGTTGGTCGGGTGGGGGGTTCGTGTTCTCATGGGGGGGTGCCGATTCGAGTGGGGGGGGCCTTTGCGAGCAGGGGGGAGCAATGCCAGTTATCGGGGGGTGCTCGCAAATCGAGTCAACACTCGGTTTGCGAGACACGTTTTGCTCGTCTTGCAAAACACTCGCAAACCGGGTTACTCGCAAACCGAGGTTTGACTGTACTTTATAAAGAAATCATCATTCTTGTTTATCAAATAAATGAGTTTTTAATAATTTCCTAAATATAGAACATAAGAAATGCCTTCACAGGATCAGACCTTAGGTCCATCTAGACCGGCGACCCGCGCACGTGGAGGCTAAGCTAGCTGTTCCCTGATGAATACCTTGTTTACCCGTATCCCTCAATGTGATTCGCAAGAAGGTGTGCATCCAACTTGCCCTTGAATCCCCGAATGGTGGTCTCCGTCACAACCTCCTCTGGGAAAGCATTCCAAGCATCCACCACTCGCTGTGTGAAATAGAACTTCCTGACATTTGTCCTGGGCCTGTTGCCCCTCAGTTTCAGTCCATGACCTCTTGTCCGTATCACATTTGACAATGTGAATAACGATGTTTCTTGCTCTATTTTGTCGAATCCTTTTAGTATTTTAAAAGTCTCTATCATTTCCCCTCGCAGTCTTCTCTTTTCGAGGATGAACAATCCCAGTTTTCCGAGCCGTTCCTTGTAGCTCCATACTTTTTACTAGCTTTGTGGCTCTCCTCTGCACCCTCTCCAGCAGGGTTATATCCTTCTTGAATGTTTCGATCATGTCTCTCCTCAGTCTCCTGTTTTCAAGGGAGAAGAGACCCAGTTTCTCTAGCCTCTCATTGTACGGCAACTCCTCCAATTCCTTAACCTTTTTTGTTGCTCTTCTCTGGACTCTTTCGAGTAGTACTATGTCCTTTTTCATGTACGGCAACCAGTTTTGGACGCAGTATTCCAAGTGGAAGGGGGGGCACCATGGCACATCAGCATGATAATCTTCTCCGATCTGTTTGTGTTCCCCTTCTTAATCATTCCTAGCATTCTGTTCACCCTTTTTGCCACCGCTATGCACTGCACGGACGGCTTCATTGACTTATCTGCAAGTACTCCCAAGACTCTTTCCTGGGGGCTTTCTCCAAATACAGCCCCGGACATCCTGTATACGTGCATATGATTTTTGTTACCGACATGCATCACCTTGCACTTATCCACGTTGAACCTCATTTGCCGCGTTGCGGCCCATTCATCGAGTGTGGTTATGTCTCATTGTAGGTGTTCGCAATCCTTCTATGTCCTCACTACTCTGACGGTTGTAACTCATACAATACTCTATGTGCTAAAATATTAGCAGGGCCTCTGATAAGCAGAAAAGCACATGTCAGTAAAGAGACGAGGGAGTCGTTTGGGAGCCCGCACAGGGTTTTGCTTTCTTTTGCTTATGAAGATGACGATGTGAGAGGGATGGGGATTTCGAGCAGGGCTGCTGATATACATTCAGGATAAACTGGGGGGGGGGGGGGGGGTAGGTTATGAATAAGCTTGGACAATCAACGGACTCATCCAAGAATTCATCTTACCCGCCTGATATTCCAATGTCCTGTCCAAAAAAGTCCTATAATGACAGTCCCTTGGGGTAGGGAAGATAAACATACCTAAATTTCTGGTATGTTTCTTTGAATGAAACAGTTTCAGAAAAGATACCAGATAAGAGGGTAAGAGGATAAGCTACTCAAACTAATAATGATAATTTATCCAGTTATTACATTAGTGATTTCTATTCCGTCTTTCCCTTGTAGTTCAAGGTGGATTACATAATAATAGTTATGATATTAAGAAGTACATATTGTTAAGGTAATAAGAAGTTCTTAAAGAATAGTTTGAACATTTTCTAATTTGCAAAGAAGTAGATAGTATTGTAGGAGGAGTTTGGGGCATGTTTGGTTGTGTTATATTGGTTTTATGTATTTTTTGAAGAGTAGGGTTTTTTTTTCTTTTTTTAAGATTTTGTAGTCTGTGGTCAAAATCAGCAGATTGGTGAGTTGTCTGTCCAGTTTCGCTGCTCTGGTGGCCAGTAGGTTATCATACAGTTTTCTTCATTTGATGTTTTTGGTTGGCGGGTGTGTGAATATTGTGTGGGTTCTCCTGTGTCTGGTTGAGGTAGATTGAATTAGTTGATTGTTCCAGTAGGTTAGGCTGTCTCCGTTTATAGCTTTAAATAGTAGGCAGTGGAATTTGAAGTGTACCCTAGCTTGTATTGGGGGCCAGTGTGAGTCATAGTATACCTCTGTAATGTGGTCATATTTTTTCAGCGAATAGATGAGTCTTAGGGCTGTGTTTTGTATGGTTTGTAGTTGTTTTATCGTGGTTGCAGGGCAGCGGAGATATAGTATGTTGCAGTAGTCTATTAGGCCTAGGATTAGTGATTGAACCACGAGTTGGAATTGTTTTCTGTCGAAGAATTTTCAGACTTGTCTTAGGTTTTTATTATTTTGTTGACTTGTGGTTACATGGTACAGCCACTGTCTATCAGCACTCCGAGGAGTTTTAGTTTGGGTTGAATGGGGTATGAGATAGTTAATTACTAAGTTAGTCAAGGTTGGAGTTTTGCTGTTTTCTAGGAGGATGAAATTTGTTTTGTTAGGGTTAAGCTTTAAGTTTGTGTTCTTTCATCCAATGGCTTCGGTCTCACTAGTAGCATATTTGATATCCCTTAGCCTTGATTACTGTCTCATATCTTCTTGTCATGCTGTCCACGAGTTTTTGGAAATCAAGGTGCTATTATGTGGAAGCAGGAGCTGATTATTGCTATCAGCTCAAGTTTGTTGGACAGTCACTTTGCCACTTATTGCTCTTTTTAACCTGGCCCAGATTTTCTCATTGGGGTTGAGATCTGAGCTGTTTCCTGGCCAGTCCAGCAACTCAACCTTGCTCACCATATGAGAAATTTCTTGGCTGTGTGGCATGGGGTGCCATTCTGTTGAAAAATTAATGGCACTGAAGATGTCTATGGCTGAGAGAAGAACCTTGGCTGAAGGACCTCCTTTATGTATTTTTCAGCATTTATCACTCCATCAAGAACCTGTAATCAACCAACATCATTTCTAGACTTGCAGTCACACACCATCACACTCAGAGGATGCTTCATGGTGGCAGTAGTACACTCTGGCAAGCAGTTCTCGCCTGGTCACTGAACATTGCACACTATCATTGCCAAATATGGAAATTCAGGTCTCATTGTTCCACATCACCTTCTTTCACTGCTCTGTGGTGTAGCTGGCATGCTCTTTAGTCCAGTTCAAGCGTTTATGACGTTGAACTACGTGAAGCAAGGGCTTTTTCCTGGGAATTCTTCCTCGCAGACCTGCTTTTACAAGTTTCCAGCAAACTGTCCAGCCTGACTCTAACAATCCTGTTTCAGCTGGTGATTTATTGATGTCAGCGTCAGATAATTTCTAATTCCAGTGCAACAGGTGTGTCATTTTAGACAAGCAGATTATCTCCAAATGGCCAGTCCAAATTTTTTCTGTCTCTCTCCTACTTCACTGGGAGCTCTACTGCCACCTGCAGTTTTTCTCTGCTGTATGCGAGCCGGAAGGAGTGTTTCTGTTCTGCTCTCTCTTTTATTATTTTATTAAGTATTTTTTTTCAATTTTTAGTGCTTGGAGCTTTCACCTTCAGCTCTGCCTGCATACAGAAGAAGCAGACTACAGTCTGCAGCTGACAGGCCATCTCTTGTGGTACCAGTTGGCCAACCTACACTACTATTTTTGGAGGTTGGGATCGTCCCCACATTTAATCTTCACCTTCTGTTTAGCAGGGGTTCGAGCGCAGGCTGTTAAGCATCCTTAGGAGACTCAGTGGTGTCTTGCAGAGTGCTGGCTACATTTTTCACCTCTCCCCTTCTATAAGTGTGTCCGTCGGTCCACAGGGGTGGGGGTACGGCCAGTCTCTGTGTTTGATTGGCAGCCCAAAATTCAGTGTCACAAGAGGCATTTCCATCTTGAAGCAGTAATTCTTCTCTTTTCTAGCAACTGAAAGGGCTGAGGCAGGTTGCAGCACAGGTCACAGTGAGTATGGTTCTTACAGCATTTGAGGTGAATTGGGGGAGGTCTGAAAAACAAGTTTTTGGGAGTTTCTAGTTCTTAATGCACCCCCCCCACTTAAGAAATCCTAATTTCTCCATTTTTATATTAAGTGTGTTTTATTAGCATTTTTAGGCACAAATTTCATAATGGCTTTTAGCTATCTTTTTTTCAAACGTTTCCTGCACTTTC
The DNA here is from genome assembly GCF_902459505.1 of Geotrypetes seraphini. Classification (NCBI taxonomy): domain Eukaryota; kingdom Metazoa; phylum Chordata; class Amphibia; order Gymnophiona; family Dermophiidae; genus Geotrypetes; species Geotrypetes seraphini. Next base: position 152,194,026 of record NC_047087.1, on the reverse strand, counting down.
AAAACTGATAATTTAGCCTCAAAACTGATTGGGATAGAGTCTTTGGGCTCATCTAACCAAAATTCATGCAAGGATTGCCCAAAATTGAGGCCTCAGGAGAGGCCTTGCGTCGTGCTGTGTGGTCTGGACCGGAGAGGGAGGAGTGACCAATTTAGCCTCTCCTTTGATTAAACAAGTGACCAAAAGGGCAGCTAGCCCATTAGGGCAGCCTCTTCTGTTTTCATAGCCAGGAAATCCTGACCATTCCATGCAACAGAACACAGATGCCCTACAGCCCCAGAAATGTCATCAAAGGGTGACTCCACGCTCCAGGGAGATACTGATGATTTGGAGAACCCTATTCAGAGGATACTCTTCTCATGGCTGGGGACCCAAGAATGTATGCTGCATTGACATGTGGTGGATCCTAATCTGCTTTCTGTTGCACCCGTTTCCTGAGGCGGTTTGTGATTGATTGTTCTTATATTGTTCTCTTTGATATTCCTGTACTGTTACTTTGCAGCTTATGTTTTCATGTCTGGACCATTTGCCATTCTCAATAAAAATATATTTAGAACCACTGCAGAGATTGTTGAAATGAAGATGGGACTGTAATGTGTTAAGACAGTGGGGGTCGAGAGGTTAAGACCACTGAGTTGAGAGAGTATATTGAGGCATCCTGAGATGAAGTCTCACAAATGGAATAACTTGCATCATGGAACTCATGTGATCCAGCAGAACCATCAATTGGCTGGCCGAGATTGATAGAAGGTGAAAAGTCTTGATTGCAAAACTGAATCAAATTTTATTGCCTTTGCTGAAGGAGAAATGCTCTGAAATAAATGGTGGCTAGCAGAGCTCCTATAAATCACATATTCTGAGAGGGTTGAAGTTGGGATATGGTAAAAATGATTCCGAACCCGAACTGCTGAAATAAGAGAATTGTCAACTGAATCACTGCCATAACCTATCGCGAGGTTGGATCATTGATCAGCGAATCATCCAGACAGAGAAACATCTGGAGACCCTGAGCCCACAACAGTGCTGCCACTACAAGCAGGCACTTAATAAATATTCTGGAAGAGGATGCAAGGCCAAAGGGCAGGGCGCTGTATTAGCAATGGTGCTGCGCTACCTGAAATCTGAGGAATTTCCTGAAGGTCGGATGCACTGGAATATAAGATTCTTTCAGATCTAGAGAACATAGGCAGTCGTTGCAATCTAAGAGGGAATATAAAGTTGCCAGAGACAACATATGAAACTTTCCTCCACTAGAAACTTATTCAGGTCCCTGAAGTCTAAAATTGGACATAGACCACCCATCTCTTTGAGAGGAGGAAAAAAACAGGAGTAAAATATCTGATTCCTCTGCAGAGGTGGAACCTTCTCTATTGCTTTGAGAAGATAAAAAGATATCTGCTTAAAGTTTACCGCCAGATCGACAAACTCAAGTGACAAATCTCCTTGGCCAGACGAAATTCATCCGAGAGTCTTAAAAGAGCTGAAAGTGAAAATCGGAGAACAATTGCAAAAACTAGCCAACCTATCAATCAAAACAGGACAGATACCGAACGACTGGAAGATAGCGAACGTCACGCCGATATTTAAAAAAGGATCGAGAGGAGTGCCAGGCAACTATAGACCTGTGAGTCTCACGTCAGTCCCTGGGAAAATGGTTGAGGCGCTGATCAAGGATAGCATAATCCGGCACTTAGACACACACGACCTGATGAGAGCCAGCCAACATGGATTCAGGAAAGGGAAGTCATGTTTGACGAACCTACTTCAATTTTTTGAGACAGTGAACAGACAAATTTATAATGGAGAACCGGTGGATATTATATACTTGGATTTTCAGAAAGCGTTCGACAAGGTTCCACATGTAAGACTTCTCAGGAAACTGCAAGGCCATGGAATAGAAGGAGATATCCTAAGATGGATAGGCAAATGGCTGGAGAACTGAAGGCAGAGAATGGGCATAAATGGGAAATTCTCAGACTGGGAGAACGTGACTAGCGGTGTACCCAGGGCTCGGTACTTGGGCCCATCTTATTTAATATTTTCATCAATGACCTAGAGCAGTGGTAGGGAACTCTGGTCCTCGAGAGCCATATTCCAGTCGGGTTTTCAGGATTTCCCCAATGAATATGCATTGAAAGCAGTGCATGCAAATAGATCTCATGCATATTCATTGGGGAAATCCTGAAAACCTGACTGGAATATGGCTTTCGAGGACCGGAGTTCCCTACCCCTGACCTAGAGGATGAAACATCCAGTGAGATCATCAAGTTTGCAGATGACACAAAGCTATGCTGGGCAATCAAATCGCAGAAGGACAGTGAGGAACTCCAGAGTGACTTGAGTCGATTGGAGAAATGGGCAGATAAATGGCAGATGAAGTTTAATGTGGAAAAATGCAAAGTGATGCACTTAGGCAGAAAAAATAAGGAACACTAGTATGTCAGGTGCAACTCTGGGAAAAACCGAACAGGAAAAGGACCTGGGTGTACTAATTAATAGGACCCTGAAACTGTTGGCGCAATGCGCAGCGGCAGCAAAGAACGCAAATAGAATGCTAGGCATGATAAAGAAGGGAATCACGAGTAGATCAGAGAAAGTAATAATGTCGCTTTATAGAGTGATGGTCAGACCACACTTGGAATACTGCGTCCAACATTGGTCTCCATACCTAAAGAAGGATATAAAACTGCTGGAGAGGGTACAGAGACGAGCAACAAAGCTAGTGAAAGGTATGGAGAACCTGGATTACGAGGAACAACTTAAGAGACTGGGGTTGTTCTCCCTTGAGAAGAGGAAACTGCTAGGGGATCTGATCGAGACTTTCAAAATACTGAAAGGAATTGACAAAATAGAGCAGGAAAAACAGTTATTTACAATGTCCAATGTGACACAGACAAGAGGGCAAGGACTGAAGCTGAGAGGGGACAGATCCAGGACAAATATCAGGAGGTTCTGTTTCATGTAGCGAGTGGTGGACACCTGTAATGCTCTCCCAGAAGAGGTAATTGCGGAATCCGCCATTCTAGGATTTAAGGGTAAACTAGATGCACATCTCCTTATGAAAAGCATAGAGTGATATGGGGACTAAAACAATGCCAGGGTACACCTGGTGGGGCCTCCGCGTGTGCGGATCGCCGGACTTGATGGACCTAGGGTCTGATCTGGAGATGGCAGTTCTTATGTAAGTTGAAAGAAGACTCTTGGAGAATGATCTGGAGGCCTAGTGATGAAGCAAAGAGTATCTTTCTCAATTTTTTTTTTTAAGGATGTGTACAATTCTGGAGGCTGCACCTTCAAAAAGATATAAAAAGGATGGAGTCAGTCCAAAGGAAGGCTACTAAAATGGTATGTGGTCTTCATCATAAGGTGTATGGGTACAGACTTAAAGATCTCAATCTGTATACTTTGCAGGAAAGGTGGGAGAGAGGAGTTATGATAGAGACATTTAAATCACAAAATATGAAAAATGTTATTAGCCAAGTGAAGAAGACACCCACTGAAAAAACATTTACTTACTCAAAGGCTTTTCTTGCAGAAGTCGGGTGTTGCTATGGGGGCGTCTTTTGCCCCCTCAATTCTGAACCTCTTTATGGCCAAATTTGAAATTGATTGGATATATTCTTCACAATTCTTTGGTCATATTAAAATTTGGAAGAGGTTCATTGATTTTCCTACTATGGGATTCCACTTATGAACAGTTGGTAAATTTTTTACAGTATTTGAATGCTTGTCACCCAACAATTCAGTTTGAAATGCAAAGTAGTCTACAGGAAATTACAATTTTGGATGTAAAAATTACTCAGGTTAATGGAGGTTTTTAACATCGATCTTTACTAAATCTTCAGATCGGAATACGCTATTGTGATATACAAGCATGCATCCAAGCACATTGAAAAACAACTTACCAGTATCTCAGTTTTTCCGATACAGAAGAGTATGTCATTCTACAGAGGAATATGTTAATCAAGCTAAATCTATGAAAGCTAAATATGAAGAGCGGTGCTATCCTAGGACTGTGATTTCAAAGGTTTATAAATGGACTAGATTCAGTTCCCGGAATCAACTGTTACAATATAAGACCAAAACAGAGGACACAAATTCAATTGCATGTGTGATGCGATTCTCTATAATTTTACAATTGTGAAAAAAAATTAAAAATCTGTGGCCTATGTTACAAACTAAGAACAACTGTCAGACTTAGGAATGTAAAATAGCTTTTTCCCGTAACAGGAACCTTAAAGACCTTCTATGCCCTTCTGATGTATGGTCTAGTACTGAAGGGATGAGGGTGGGTTTATTTTGCTGCAGACAATGTACAGCTTGTTCTTTTATCATTGAAGGTGACAAGGTATAGGTGTGGTGTATGCTATAATTTGTCCGTGTGACCTATGTTACATAGGTCACACTGCACACAGTTTGAAGACCCGGTTGTTTGAGCCACTCGTTGGCGAAACAACAGACTTGTTGGAAGGTAGAAATGCTTTTCTTCACTACAACATTGTGAATCTTATGAGGACGCTATAGCAGAATGATCGGCATGCTGTGTTGGAGCGACATCATGATGTGAAGATAAATTTAACACTGTTTCTTGCTCTTTTTCCCTATTTTCCTGTGCACAGTGGTGGGAGGATATCCCATTTTGAAAACTGCACTTTGATATTTGTCGAGTTTTTTTTGCATATGATACATACGTTAAACAGCTGGAAACCCAGTAGATTACTGTCTAAATATTAAACGAGATTGAGGCTTTTTCTCCACTTTAAGTAAATGTTTTTTCAGTGGGTGTCTCCATCACTTGGCTAATAATATTTTTTATATTTTGTGAGTTAAATTTTGTTATAAAATTTATTTTTTCTTGAGAGATGTTTAAATAGCTATATAGGGCTCCTTTTACTAAGCTGTATTAGGGCATTAACGTGCAGAATAGCGTGTGCTACATTGCCCTGCGCACTAGACCTTAACGCCAGCATTGAGTTGGCATTAGTTCTAGCCATGTAGCGCGCAGTAATATCCTGCATGCGCTAAAAATGCTAGAGCACCTTAGTAAAAGGAGCCCATAATATAAATGCGCATGAGTCGAGTCTCTTTCATTTGAAAGGAAATTCTGCAATGAAAGGGCATAGGATGAAGTTAAGAGGTGATAGGCTCCAGAGTAATCTAAGGAAATACTTTTTTACAGAAAGGGTGGTAGATGCATGGAACAGTCTCCCAGAAAAGGTGGTGGAGACAGAGACTATGTCTGAATTCAAAAGGGCGTGGGATAGGCACATGGGATCTCTCGGAGAGAGAAAGCAAAAATGGTTACTGTGGATGGGCAGACTAGATGGGCCATTTGGCTTTTATCTGCCATCATGTTTCTATGTTTCTATGATGTAGTGGCCTCCTCCTCCCCTACAGCCACTCCCAAACCTCCGGGCCTTTTAGAATCAAAAAGGAGTTGGGGTAAAATGTGTTGTGGCAAATGTTCATTAAGGAATAGGTGTAGAGTGAAGTAAATAATAATAATAATTTTATTTTTATATACTGCCAAAGCCATGAAAGTTCGAGGCGGTTTACAATAAGAGGCACTGGACAAACAGCGAAGTAGTTACAATACAAAGTGATCGAAGAAGTTACAATGCCTTTGGTTACATAAAGTCCCAATGTGGGGATATTGAGTACATGTGAATAAGAGTTCAGGAGAAGGCTTAAGAGTTTTTGGTTACGAATCGGTTAAACAGGTTGGTTTTAACTTGTTTTCTGAAGTTAAGATAGGATGAGGAGTGCTTGATGATGATGCCTAGCCAGCCATTTTGTTGACCTGCTTGGAAGGTTAATGTTCTGTCAAGGAATCTTTTGTATCGGCAGGTTTTTATTATAGAGTGGCTGAACATATGAATTCTGCGTGAAGGCCTGGTGGAGCTATCCAATTTAAAATGGGAGACCAGGTATAGGAGGCCATACCGAGAATAGATTTGAAACAAATGGATGCCTTCTGGAAGGTACTGTATAAACACTGATGAACAGTGAAAGACATCATTCAAGAAAAAAACTTGGTTGATCCTGTTTCTGAGATGGCAGGAATCTAACTTACAGGCTCTACATCCCTGTTAGATCCCACCATCTCTTTATAATTATATCGAAGCAACAGGAAAAGAGCCACCTTACAGACTCTACACCCATGTTAGATTCCCCCGTAAAACATGAATAAGCAGATTCAGCCCAAAACATTCTAGGTGGGGCAAAAGATTGAAAGACATGATGAAATTCCTGTAGATGTTGAGAAGGAAGTTATCCACCCAAAGAAGACAATTTCTGAACAAGATGATCTGTTCACCATAGAATTTTGGTACAAACGACATCCTATAGTACGCCGGTCACACCCTGGTGGCACTGAAGCATAGACTCTTGTTGGGGTAGATTTTTATTTTTTAAAAGTCAAAGTCAACTCTACCCCCAGTGACTGTTGTTTTATACATAGTCAAATACTTCCCAGTTCTTATGAAGAGTCTATTTGAGAAGTTCTTTAGGAGGCTGATCATAATCTAAGGCCTCTAAGTATTCAGCACTGTAAGCAAAATTAGCTTCAGCATGAATCCCTCATGAAGGAAGTAAAACAACTGAGAGAGGAGTGGCAAGATTGAGAAGCATCCATGAGAATGAGAGGTACATCGATGAAATGGTTCATTAGCTATAAAAGATTTCCAGTAGTGAGGAAGAAGAGTCTGTGCTGAGGGAAGACAGTTGGACTCAGATTAGGGAACACTGCAAGACTGGTACTGTGACTACACCCGCCCTTGAACTGAAGAACCGGTATGCTGTCCTGGAAGAGGAAGAGATGAGAGCATCCCAAGGAGTGGAAGGAACAAAGCCTGAAATCCCAAAAAGTACTGGATCCCTTACCACTAGGAGGCGTATGGTAGTGGTAGTTTGAAATTCCCTTTTGAGGGGTACAGAAGCAGACCAGATATGATGTCACGAGAGCTATGCTGTCTGCCTGGTGCCAAAATGCAAGATGTTACGGAGAGCTTGAAGAGACTCATCAAGCCTGATGACTACTATCCAATGCTGCTCATCCACGTTGACACTAACGATACTGTCAGGTACCCCTGCGAATGTGTCAAAAGTGACTTTGTGACTCTGGGAGAGAAGATAAAGGAGTCAGGTGTGCAGGTGGTATTTTCGTCCATCCTCCTTGTCGAGAAAAAAGGCCAGGGCAGAGAAGCTCGCATCCTGGAGATGAATGATGTCGTCGAGAGCGTTTTGGCTTCCTGGACCATGGATTGCTGAGCAGGGATGGTGTGCATCTATCAAAGAACAGAAGAAGTGTCTTCGTCAGAAGGCTGGTTTTAAACTAGAAGTGATGGGGCAGGGTGATCAAAGCTCCCAGGTGAGTATAAGCCCCCAGGTAAGTAAATCACTGAATACGGATGGGAAAAGGGGGCAATGTCTGGAAAGCAGTATATACTAATGCTCGAAGTATGGGAAATAAGATTCCAGATCTAGAAGCTGTGATGGCAAAAGAGGAGTCAGATATAGTAGCGATCACAGAGACATTGTTCACAGAGAACAATGACTGGGATGTAGTTATACCAGGCTATAATCTGTTCAGGAAAGACAGAGTAGGAAGAAAAGGAGGAGGAGTAGCGTTATATGTTAAAGATCATATTAACCACCCAGCGAATTCAACAAAATCCAGATAAGTGGTTTTCTATAATCACGCAATATAATGCTTGTACAAGTTGTGCATGGCTAGGCCAGGGACAGTGAAGACAATGATGGCTCTGAGAGTACCTTGGTTTGGTGACATCACTAAATCCACGGGTATTAGGTCTGAGAGCTTCACGATAAAATTTGTTATTTTATGAATAGCTGTGATAATAAGTACTATTTGTTTTAAGAGTCAACACAGATTTACAAGAGTTTTCTCCCCATTAGTTAGTTTCAAAGATCATATTAAAGGCACACAATTGCAGAATCAAGCCACACAATTGCAGAATCTGCAGAGCAAGGAAGAGACACTGCGGATCAATTTGGAAAGAGGGAACGGTGAATATATTTACATTGGTGTGATATACAGGCCTCCTTCACAGACGGAAGAAGTAGATAGAGATTTAATAGTAGATATTCAGAATATATCTAAAAAAAAGGGTAGTCTTGCGGTGATTTTAACATACCGGGTGTTGATTGGGCTATCCCTATTGCGGAGTCTTCTAGAAGCAGGGAGATTCTGGATTCTCTACAAGGAAAACTGTTCCAGAAGTTAGTGAAGTAAAGGGTGCTTTGTTTACCTCATTGGAATAACTACAAGACGGCATTGTATCTTCCAAAACAGACAATATTTGTTTATTGTTAGTATAAACACTTACAAAATTACAGCAGCAAAGGCATAGCAGAAAAATGTATTGTCAGTTCAGAATATGCAATGGAGAGAAGAACTTGCACCCACATGCTTAGCAGGGGGCTAGCAGTTCCCCATAGCATAAGTAAGTGAATCTCTCTGGCCCTATCTGTGATGCACATGTTTTTTATACAGAGAAATCATTCCTTTGTTCCAAAAAGTACATCTCCGAATTCTGGTCATGTGACCCCCCTATTGGTACAAAAAAAATGTATACCTAACTATTCCTCCTCTCAATCCACGCCTCTCTCACTCCCCCCCTCCCTCCCCCAACGAGAGGGGCCCGGGCAGTCCAGAAACAGAGGGCACTTCATGAACTTCTTCTTCTTACATGTCTGGAATCCTTATCACTTTGCTGAGGCTGATTTATGGTTCAGGATGGTGTCCTTGTATGCTGAAAGTTGAAACAAAGATGCAAGGGTGACCTTCCAGCAGCCCAGCTGCATCTGATTCCCATAGGCAAATGTCCAGCATGTTCTTTTAAAAGTTCTGTCTTGGTATCAGTCGCCAACGTCTTCTGCAGAGGATGTTGCTCATTATAAATGGTTTATGGCTTTCCAGGGTGCCTTGCATCTGTGAAGTCATACAGCACTGATAACAGCTCAGCAGAGCCTTAGAGAAGTATCCTCCCAGCAGGGAATGGAGACAAAAACTTTGTAGCAGAGGTCAGCTGGGTTAGCATTTCAAAGGATACATATGTTCACAGATAGCAAAGTACAGGCTGTTCCATCTGGTTAGCTTGTAAAGGAAGGCTGTGGGAAAATATGTGTTAAAATGTCTGTAGTGTCCAGCATACACAAGTGAGGCCTGTATGTCCAGTTTATTCATCTGTATGTCCAGGTTATCCATGTCATTAGTAATGGAACCCACATGGGATGGGGGTCATACTGGACTTAGTGCTTACAAACGGGTAAAGTGTTTCTAATGTTACAGTGGGTGATCATCTGGCTTCCAATGATCACTGCATGGTACAGTTTAATATTAAGATGGGTATAGAGAGGGCTCATTCAAAAGCAAAGGTTCTAGACTTTAAAAAAACTAACTTTATTCGGATGAGGGTTTATGTCAAGGAATTATTGTCTGGATGGGAACATCTGGAAGGAGTGGCAATGCGGTGGGCAAAACTGAAAGGAGCGATTGTAAGGTTGACAAACCTTTTGGTGAGGCAAGTAAGTAAAAGTAAGAGGAAAAGAAGGCCGATTTGGTTCTCAAAAGTAGTAGCTGAGAAGGTAAGGAATAAGGCAGAAGCAAGTCGGGAGGCAGGCGAAGAGGAGCTGACAGAGGAGAAAAGGAGGAAGAAGGAAGGAATCGGAGAAGCAGGGCAGGCGAGAGTGAGGGACAGAGGCGAGAGCTAGCTCCGCCCACCCCTCTGACGTCAGCCAGGCACCGATCCGAAGCTCCCCCTTAAAAGGGGAGGAGCCAACGGCGCCCAGCTGTTCGGCGCGCGGCGAAGGCGAGCGGTAAAGGCGCTCGCCTTAGTGAGAGCGCCTTTGCGAAGGGCCTTGCAAGGGACGAGTATCTACTATCAAGAACACCGAGGAGGACTGAACGGTAAGGAAGCGACAAACACAGAAGGTAAGGAAGAGACAGACGCCAAGGGAACAAACCCACACATACAATCAAGGTGAGGTAGAGCGGAGACAGCACACACAAAAGAGACAGCAAGGCAAGCAACATAAGGAAGCAGCAGGCAAGGGACACAAGCACACACGAGGGAAGCAAGAAATGGAAGCCCAAGGAAGTCAGAAGGTGAGCTTTCCGGTCTTCTGTATCGGCTGCAATATGTATGACTACCTCCCTTCGGGGATCCAGGCATACATTTGCAATCGATGCATGGAGATGGATAGCTTGAAATGTCAGGTAAGACTATTGGAAGGAACAGTGATGGAACTCGAAGACAGAATCCGAGCACAGGAGAAGATTCTAGTGGAGTACAGCCCAAACGACGAGGTCAAGAAACTAGAAATGTTCATAGAGGAAGCTCATCAGCACCACGTAGAGATCCCAGGGCTGGAAAACTGTACTCAGGAAACCCATATGAGGAGAGAAGACACCCATGCAAACACAGAAGAAACCGAAGACGAGGTAGGAGACAACCCCACACCAGGAGGAATAGTGAGAGCACAGGAAGACATCGCCCCACCCAAAGAACAGGAAACAATTTCAAGAGTATCATTGGAGGAAGAAGACTGGCCCTACTCCAAGGACGTGGACCTACGCCCCCCAAGGAACTCCCGAATAAAGAAGATGGGGATCATCGTAGGCGACTCCATTATACGACATGTGGACAGCCACACCGCAGGAGGAAGAGAGGACAGAGTCGTCACCTGTCTGCCTGGAGCAAGAGTGAAGGATGTGACCAACAGGATCTCCAGGATCATAGATGGCGCAGGGGGAGAGGACACCGCTGTGCTTATCCACGTGGGAACAAATGATGTGAGCGGGCGGAAGTATGACAGGGAAGAGCTGAAGGGCCAGCTCCGCTCACTCGGAAGACAACTGAAGATCAGGGAGGTGAAGGTGGCCTTCTCTGAGATCCTCCCAGTACCAAGAGCGGATGGAAAGAGACAAGGGGAATTGCAAGTAATCAACGCCTGGATGAGACGATGGTGCAAAGAAGAAGGCTTCGACTTCGTGCGCAACTGGACGGCGTTCTGGGGAAAAAGCAAGTACTAGAGAAGGGATGGACTACACCTCAACAAGGAAGGAGCAAGAGTTTTGGCAGGCAACATGAAGAAGGCAATCGAGAAGGCTTTAAACTGAAAGATAGGGGAAAGCCGACAGTCGACCACCGGTCGATGGCACGGATAGCAGGATGCCCCGACGAAGAAGCCAAGGACTACTACTCCTACACAAGAGAAGACGACCTCACAGCCAATAAGGGAGAAAAAGCAGGAAGGGACAACTCAGACACAGGAGGGGACGACCACACAGCAAACAAGGGTGATAACACAGGAGCAGTAAAGGATACCGTAATTGAAACTATAGGGACGGCCAAGAGTAGAAGGTCCAAAAAGGTAATACGAAGGGAACTTAGATGTATGTATACAAATGCTAGAAGTCTAGGTAACAAAATGGGGGAACTAGAGACAATAGCAAGACATGACATATGGGATATCATTGGCATAACAGAAACATGGTGGAATGAAGAAAACAAATGGGACACAGTACTACAGGGATACAAACTGTATAGAAGAGATCGAGTAGGGCAGAAAGGTGGAGGTATTGCTCTATATGTTAAGGAGGGAATAGATTCTGTTGAAATGGTTACAACAGAAATGAAAGAGAAGCTTGAGTCACTCTGGATCAAAATTCCTGGTCAATATGGCGCAGATACGAAAATTGGCCTTTACTATCGTCCCCCAGGACAGGCGGAGGAAACTGACTCAGAAATGATGGAGGAAATCAAACAAGAATACAAGACAGGCAATGTAATTATATTGGGAGACTTCAATTTCCCAGGGATAGACTGGAAACTAGCAACCTCCAACTGCGGCAAGGAGGCCAAGTTCCTGGAGGTGCTAGGGGATTGCTTCCTGGAACAAATGGTAAAAGAGCCGACAAGAGGCAACGCCACCTTGGACTTGGTCCTAAATGGCCTCACGGGACCGATAACAGAAGTGGAAGTCATGGTTCCACTGGGAACGAGTGATCACAATGTAATCAACTTTAAACTTGACATCGGGAAAGGGAAACATGCCAAAACCTTAACCATCACCTTAAACTTTAAAAAGGGTAAATACGATCGCATGAGAGCCATGGTAGAAAAACGACTCGAGAAGATGGTGGACAAACTTGAAACGGTAGATCAGGCATGGTCCCTACTGAAAAATACTATCACAGAAGCACAAGATCTCTACATTCCGAGTATTTCCAAAGATCGGAGAACAAAGAGCAAAAGAGAACCGGCATGGCTTACCATACAGGTGAAGGAAGCCATAAAAGAAAAGAAGGACTCTTTCAAAAAATGGAAATGCATAAAGACAACCGAAGCTTGGAACAAACATAAAGATGATCAGAAGAAATGTCACAAGGCGGTGAGGGATGCCAAACAGGAATATGAGGAAAAAATAGCCCAGGAGGCCAAAAACTTCAAGCCCTTCTTTAGATACGTGAAAGGGAAAAAACCTGCAAAAGAGGCAGTGGGACTCCTGGACGACCAGGGAAGAAAAGGGTACATCAAGGAAGATAAACAAATCGCAGACAAACTAAATTCCTTCTTTGCGTCCGTCTTTACGAAGGAGGACACCTCAACAATACCTGAAGCGGAGAAAGTGTTTGCAGGAGAAATAGAAGACAGCCTCACCACAGTTGAAGTGGACTTAGACCAGATATACTATCAGATCGACAAACTTAAAAGTGATAAATCCCCTGGACCGGATGGAATTCACCCGAGAGTCTTAAAGGAATTGAAGGTTGAAATCGGAGAGTTATTGCAAAAACTTGCAAACCTGACAATCAGAACTGGACAGATACCGGACGACTGGAGGATAGCGAACGTCATGCCAATTTTCAAAAAAGGAACGAGAGGGGAACCGGGCAACTATAGGCCTGTGAGTCTTACGTCGGTCCCCGGCAAGATGGTTGAAGCACTGATCAAGGATAGCATAGTCTGGCACTTGGACGCACACGACTTGATGAAACCCAGTCAACATGGATTCAGGAAAGGGAAATCATGTTTGACGAATTTACTCCAATTTTTTGAGACCGTGAACAAGCAAATTGATAGTGGGAAGCCGGTGGACATAATATACTTGGACTTCCAGAAAGCGTTCGACAAAGTTCCACACGAAAGACTTCTCAGGAAACTACAAAGCCATGGCATAGAGGGAGATATACAAAGATGGATAGGCAAATGGCTGGAAAACCGAAAGCAGAGAGTGGGCATAAATGGGAAGTTCTCCGACTGGGAGAAAGTGACTAGTGGTGTACCCCAGGGCTCGGTACTTGGGCCGATCCTTTTTAATATTTATATCAATGACCTGGAGGAAGGAACATCCAGTGAGATCATCAAGTTTGCAGACGATACAAAACTATGCCGGGCAATCAGATCGCAGGAGGATAGAGAGGAACTCCAGAGCGACTTGTGTCGGTTAGAAACATGGGCGGAGAAATGGCAGATGAAGTTCAATGTGGAGAAATGCAAGGTAATAAGAATTAGGCAATAAGAATAAGGAATACGAGTATACAATGTCAGGTGCAACTCTGGGGAAGAGTGAACAAGAAAAGGACCTGGGTGTACTGATAGATAGGACCCTGAAGCCGTCGGCACAATGCGCGGCAGCGGCAAAGAAGGCAAATAGAATGTTGGGCATGATAAAGAAAGGAATCTCGAGTAGATCGGAGAAAGTTATAATGCCGCTTTATAGGGCAATGGTCAGACCACACTTGGAATACTGCGTCCAACATTGGTCTCCCTACCTAAAGAAGGATATAAAACTGCTGGAGAGGGTGCAGAGACGAGCAACAAAACTGGTGAAGGGTATGGAGAAACTGGAATACGAGGATAGACTTATAACACTAGGATTGTTCTCCCTTGAGAAAAGGAGACTGCGTGGGGATATGATCGAGACCTTCAAAATACTGAAAGGAATCGACAAAATAGAGCAGAGAAGATTATTTACATTGTCCAATTTGACACGGACTAGAGGACATGTAATGAAGCTAAGGGGGGACAGGTTCAGGACTAATGTCAGGAGGTTCTGCTTCACTCAGAGAGTGGTTGACGCCTGGAATGCCCTCCCAGAGGAGATTATTGCGGAATCGACCGTCCTAGGCTTCAAGAGCAAACTAGATGCATATCTCCTTAAGAGAGGCATATAAAGATATGGTGGAATATAAATTACGCCAGGTGTACACCTGGCAGGGCCTCCGCGTGTGCGGATCGCCGGACTTGATGGACCGAAGGTCTGATCCAGAGATGGCAGTTCTTATGTTCTTATGTTAAGAGGCTAGCTTTCATAAACTACAAAAGATCGCAGAAAGAGGAAGATGGGCAAAAATATATGGAAAAGTTGAGAGAGGCTGGTCATGTAGTCAGGAAAGCAAAGATGCAAATAGAAGAAAAATAGCTGACAGTAAAACGGGGAGACATTTTTTTAGACATATTAGTGATTGGAAGAAGTGCAAAAGTGGCATTGTGAGACTCAAAGGTGAAACCGAATTGCTTGACAAATATTTATGTTCTGTGTTCATGGCTGAAGCGCCAGGAGAGGGACCGCAGAAGACAAGCGTGAATAGAGATGGAGGAGTAATAGACCCCAATCGATTTTCATAGGGTTGTGCTTGTGAAGAGCTAGCTAAAATAAAGGTAGACAAAGCAATGGTGTACATCCTAGGGTGCAGAAGGAACTTAGGGAAGTTCTAGTAGCTCCAGTGACTGACCTTTTCAACGAGTTTCTAGAGTCAGGAGTGGTACCGGAGGACTGGAGAAGGGCGGATGTGTTCCCTCTCCACAAAAGTGGAATTAAGGAAAAAGTTGGGAATTACAGGCCAGTAAGTCTGATTTCTGTGGTAAGCAAATTATTGGAAACAGAGAATACTCAAGTTTCTGGAATCTTCATAGTTTCATAGTTTATTAAACATTTGATAAAATGTTTCTCCTGGAATACAAAGCGCTGTACATTTAAAATTTTAAATATAAATAAGGAACAGACAACAAATAATAAACATAGACTTTCCAAGACAGACATACTTGGTTGGGGTTGCGACATGAAAACATTAGGAAAAGAGAGGAACTACAATTTATTAAGAAAGAGCACATAAAAGGGAGGTACAGTGGGGAAAATATGATAGGTTAAGCGATAATAAAGTGGATTACAGGACCGGAGGCAACATGAATTCACTAGAGGTTGGTCTTGTCAAACAAATCTGATCAATTTCTTTGACTGGATAAAGGATGTGCGTTAGATGTGGTGTATTTAGATTTTAGCAAAGCTTATGACAGTATTCCATACAGACATCTAATAAATAAACTGAGTGCCCTCGGGATGGGTACCAAAGTGGCGAGCTGGGTCAAGAACTGGTTGATTAGAAGGCAACAGAGGGTAGTGATCGATGGAATCACTCTGAGGAAAGGGATGCTACCAGTGGTGTGCCTAAGGTTCTGTTCTTGGGCCTGTTCTTTTTAACATTTTTATAAACGATATTGCTGAAGGGTTGTCAGGTAAGATTTGCCTCTTTGTGGATGAAACCAAAATCTGTAATAGAGTAGACACGCTGAATGGTGTGAATAACTTAAAGAAAGACGTGGTGAAGCTTGAATCATGGTCTGAAATTTGGAAGCTAAAATTTAATGCTAAAAAATGCAAGGTCATGCATTTGGGCTGTAAAAACCTGAGGGAATGGTACAGTTTAGGGGGTGAAGAACTTATGTACACAACAAAAAAGCATGATTTGGGTGTGTGATGATCTTAAGGTGGCCAAACAGGTTGAAAAGGTAACAGCGAAAGCTAGAAGGATGCTATGGTTGTCCAGTAGAAAAAAGGAGGAATTGATGCCCCTGTATAAGACTTTGGTGAAACCTCATTTAGAATATTGTATACAATTCTGGAGACCGCACCTTCAAAAAGATATAAAAAGGACAGAGTTGGTTGAGAGGAAGGCTACTAAAATGGTATGTGGTCTTCATCCTAATGCGTATAGAAACAGACTTAAAAGATCTCAATCTGTATACTTTGAAGGAGAGATACGATAGAGACGTTTAAATATCTACGTAATGTAAATGTGCATGAGTTGAGTCTCTTTCATTTGAAATGAAACTCTGCAATGAGAGGGCATAAGATGAAGTTAAGAGGTGATAGGCTCCAGAGTAATCTAAGGAAATACTTTTTTACAGAAAGTGTGGTAGATGCATGGAACAGTCTCCCAGAAGAGGTGGTGGAGACAGAGACATTGTCTGAATTTAAAAGATCTTGGGATAGGCACGTGGGATCTCTCAGAGAGAGAAAGCGATAATGGTAACTGCGGATGAGCATACTAGGTGGGCCCTTTGGCCTTTATCTGTCACTACAATCATTCTCAACAGAACTAAGTACTCTAATCTCAAATATTCTGGGAAAAATAGAATGGATGTTGCAGTCAAAATTGAAACTGAACCCTGAGAAAACTAAGATCTTTCTTGCTAGCCTCAACGACAAACTCAGGAAATCCTCCATTCAACTCAATGGTCAATATTTCAAGATAGCAAGTCACATCAAAATCTTGGGAATTACTCTAGACTGACACATAACGTTAGAGAAACACACTGACCAACTGACTGAAAACTACTTCGATATTTTATGGAAACTAAGAATCACAAAAAAAATTTTTTGACATAGAGTCCTTTAGGATACTAGTTCAATCCACCATCCTATCTAACTTAGACTATTGTAATATCACATACCTAGGGTCAACCAAGAAAATATTGCTAAGACCTCGCCTGGTTAAAAATACAGCTGTTCGTCTGATCTTTGGATTAAAAAAGTTTGATCATGTAAGCCCTTTTTACATGCAACTTCATTGTCTACCTTTTGAAACTAGAGTTATTTTTAAATTCGGCTGCATTTGTTATAAAGCACTCTTTGGGCTACTACCATCATACTTATCCACCCAACTGAAATTATTCTCATCAAATAAGAACACAAGAAACTCAGGTATGTTTATGTACCCCGCTCTGAAGCCTGTTGTTCTAAAAGTTTTTTAGACAAAACTCTGGCTTTTCAAGCAGGGAAAATGAACTCTTGGCTGTGTCCTCTAACTGCCCAATCCCAATCTTACCTTGAGTTCAGAAAATCGATAAAAACCTATTTCTTTGGTAAATTTAAGCAATTATTTTACATTATATTACATTGTACTGCATCATATTGTATTTCATTGTATTGTATTCTACTGAATTCTACTGTATTTTGTGTCTTTGCTGATATGTCTCAGTTCTCTTGCTGTGAATCGCCCGGAACTGTTGATTGGGTGGTATATAAGAAAATTAATTATTATTATCATGTTTCTATGTTTGACTAGTAGCTTCCTGCCCAACTACCTAATAAATTTAGTAAAAGAAAGCCTTTCTGTAGTAGATGTAGCCATGTATGGAGACTTTTCCAAAGGAGTGTCATAAGCCTCCGTTGTAGACTCAGACAAGTGCTCAGCTGAATCAGACTGGAAGTCAGAGTCATATGAAGACCTTGGGGAAGAAAAGCATCGAGAAAATCGATGCTTGCTCCAAGTCCGGTATCGGTCTGAAGACGAGGAAGAGGTATGATGTAAAGCTGTTTTTCTCATTGAAGAATGTGAGGGAGCGATGTTTCGTTTTCGAAGCATGCGAAGAGGAACGATGCTTATTGGATTGGGAATGTCGAAATGAAGAGGAGAAAGACGATGTCTCAATAAACTGGATCACTGCCTCGATGAAGAAACTGGACAGACAGTGAGATGATCGATACCTGGGCGTAGAAAGTCAATGTCGCTTCGGAGAACTAGTTGCCGTACCATAGGACCTGGTAGCCATGTGCTTAGGCTAGATCGGTACCAAGGGAGTCGATGCTGGGATAAGCAGTTTAATGCATCACCCGAATCCCTTCGGAAGCACATTGAGTTGTTCCCAAGTTTCAAGTTTATTGGTTTTTGATATCCCGATCATAAAATAAATATCTGACCGGTTAACAATAAAAATAAAATTTTTTTAAAATAAGAGTAAAAACTAGTTATGGGGGTGTAGAAATATATTGGTAAAACATATTAGACATATACAGACAGACGTGACTGTGGGGTTAAAAGAAGAAGGAGGGAAAAAGTTACATAAGATAAAAAGAAATGGGATAGAGGGGAGGAATGAACATAAGGACAAGGGTGCTTGGTGTGAGTGGTATCCTCAAGAAAAATTGGAATGAGAAAAGCAAGAAGTAGGATTTTTGGTGGCAAGAAGTAGGACTGTTGGTATAAGGTAATAAGTAAGTGGTTAAAAGAGATTAGGATTTATTAAAGGCATCTTGAAATAGAAAAGTTTTAAGATTAGTTTTGAATTTGGCTAAATGGGTTTCATCCCGTAAGAATTGAGGGAGAGAATTCCATAGCGTAGGTGCTGTTACGGCAAAATTAGTCTTTCTAGTATAGTATGATTCTTTTAGTGAAGGGACGAAGAGGAGTTTTTGGTCTGTAGATCGCAGAGCACGGGGAGAACTTTGAGGGATTAACAATTTATCTAAGAATAGAGGCAGGTGAGAGGATTTAATTTTGAAGGAGAGTAGTAGAATTTTATAGGTTATACGGTGTGTAACTGGGAGCCAATGAGCCTCCCTAAGGAGCGGAGTAACGTGTTCGAATTTACCTATTTTGTGGATGAGTTTAATGGCGGTGAAAGTGCTGGCACCTCTGGCTTGAAAAGTGCTGGCACCTCTGGCTTGTCCGCCGGTTGGTGCCACGGCTTGCCCCGAAGAGGGTGACGTTGATGAGGATGCACACTTCGAGGTTGAGGCAAGCCGGAAAATTGGTTGTTGCTGCTTGGTAGGCACCAAGATACTCAATGTAAGAGTGACCTGCGACACCGGTTGGGAAGCTGGCGGCTTCTGAGCTGGCGTACCAGATGGAGCAATGTCTCTTGACGTTGGTGTTGATGTCTTTGACAACGAAGGTTGCAAGGTCTGATCGGTCCATGCCGGTCCCGAACAATTTTTCCTGTTGAACATTCCAGCTGTTTATCACATGTTTCTGTAGGATTCCACCCGGTGATGTGACCCAAGGCACTGGAAGCACCAACTGTGAAGGTTGGTGAGAGAAATTGGCCTTTGGCACTTGCAGCACTTTTTTGAAGCCTGTTGACAGCTTGGAATAGACGGATATACTGCATCAGCCAAATCGAACTCAATGGCAGATGGAAAAATGAAGTCCTCGGCAGACGAAGCCCCCGAAGAAAGAAGAGGGACAAAATGTCCCTCCCTTTTTGTTAAAAATACACTTAAAAATAAATTGAAGTTTAGAAAAAAATGGGAAGGCAAATTGGCAAAAAACTAAACAACGTTCAGAGACATGACTTCTTAGCTCTGCGGAAAACAAAGAACTGAGGAGCCACGAGCCTGCGTTGGGCAGGAAGGCACTCGCACATGTGCGGTGCGGGCAGTTCACAAACTTTCTTAAGTTCTTAAAGTGGCAATGCATTTTTAAAGCTGTCTGTACCGGGACTCCGTGGATGATGTCACCCACGTGGACAGAGCCTTCTGAATGACCAAATTCAGCTCCTGCAAAGACTCCAAGAGAGGATCTGGCAAAGCCGCAGACTTAAATGCAGAACTGCGTAGAACAGTCTCCCGGAAGAGGTAGTGGCAACAGAGACTGTGTCTGAATTCAAGAGGGTCTGGAATAGGCACGTGGGATCTCTCAGAAAGAGAAAGAGATAATGGTTACTGTGGATGGGCAGACTAGATGGGCCATTTGGCCTTTATCTGCCGTCTTGTTTCTATGTCTCTATCAACCCCTGTTTCCAAAGTCCCCAAAGATCCTAAGATCCAGCATATAGTCCCGGGTCCCCTGTCATGGGAATCTCTCCACTAGAAAGCAGAGGATGACGTGCCCAAAGAAACAATGCCACTGAGAAGCACGTCCGATGCAGAGCAGGACTGTGCAGGGGAAAAATAACTGCTCTGAAACGTATTCCACAGACGTTTCATAAATTCTGCAAGGGCCTCTGGACCCTGGGGCATAGAGTCACCCTCTGATGACTTTACCTTGCGCTTCCTGGGCTGCGGAAGGGCCGCAGTGCTACATATGGAACTATCAGCCTACCAATCCCTGAAAACACAGAAAGACTATATGCTGGATCTTAGGATCTTTGGGGACTTTGGAAACAGGGGTTGACTAAGCATTTTAATACCTGCTTAGTTAAGCTTTGTGCTGCCACCCCTCCTGGCCGTGCCTCGTGGCACATGGCAAAAGGACGCTCTTAGGGCATTAAATGTGCACAATCCTGACAATAATTCACAAGAGGAGAGCCCAAGGACTCCATTTCAAAAAGATTTCAGGCAAAAATTACAGTTTTGAAAGTGCAGGGAGCTTTAAAAAAAAAGATAACTAAAAATGCAAGATGGCCATCACTAAGAAATTTGTGCCAAAATGGCAAAGTCCAAAAACGATGATTTTAGGGTTTTTTAGGTGGGGAGGTGAGGGGGGGGATTCAGGAACTCAATAAACAGCAAAATTCAGAACCGCACTCAGACTGTGACCTGTGTTGGAAATATGCTGCATCCTGCATCAGCTCTCTTAAAGTAGCTAGATAAGAAGAAATTGCTGCCTCATGCTGCGAATGTTTCCTTGACACAGATCTTTGGGATGCCAGTCAGACATAGTGCCTCACAATGCCTCCACCCCCATGGAACAACAGACACATGGAGGCGAAAACGCAGCCACTGCCCTGCGAAACACCACTGAGCCCACAAAGGATACCTAACAGCCTGCACTCAAAAAGCTGCTTTATGGAGGGTGAGAAAAAAAAGCGGAGACAGTTCCTACCTAGCTCCAAATAAATCAATGCAGGCTGGCTAAAAGATATCTGTCAGCTGTAGACCCAAGTCTGTTTTTTCTCTAGGCAGGCAGAGCTGAAGAAACACTCCAAGCACAAAGAAACCCTGAAAAAAGGATAAAAATACTGAATAAAATTAGAAAAAAGGGAGAGAACAGAAACACTCCTTCAGGTATGCATGCAGAAGGGAAAAACTGTAAGTGGAGCTAGATCTCCCAGTGAAGTGGAGGAGAGTTACAGAGAAAATCCAGAGTGGATTTCTTCTGCATATGACATGGTGGTCATTGGGATATAGCCCACTTGTCTAGAATGTCTCACCTATTGCACTGGAAATGACATACTATTCTCTTAGCCTTATATAATCCACTCACCTGTTCACTGTAAAGAATCTGGACATTTTTGATGGTGCGACAATGTTTCTGAAGAATTGCTACTGCTTGAGCCAATGGCATGCCTGTAACAAAAGAAATTCAACATCAGAGGCTATGATTTATTGACTTTCCACTGGTCAAAATTACTTTTGTGATAATAGGAAATGAATAACTTTTTTAACTGACAAAGTACTTGAAGTTACCCAAAATGTAAGGTTCATAGACAACGGCGCGAAAGACAAAGGCGCGTGCCAACAACTGAGCGCAAGACGGAGGCGCGCGCCGAAGAAAATTACAGTTTTTAGGGGCTCTGACGGGGGTTTTGTTGGGGAACCCCCCCACTTTACTTAGTAGACATCGTGCCGGCGTTATGGGGGGGTTTGGGGGGTTGTAACCCTCCACATTTTACTGTAAACTTAACTTTTCCCCTAAAAACACCCCCCACAACGCCCCCACAACGCGGCGCGATGTCTATTAAGTAAAGTGGGGGGTTCCCCCCCCATACCCCCTTGTCGGAGCCCTAAAAACAGTAATTTTGAGCAGCGCTCAATTGTCTGGGCGCGCCTTTGTCCCGGCGCGCTTTTGACCTGACACCAAAATGTAAGCACCCTTACAATCACCCTAGAAATGAATCTATATAAACTTTAACCTCAGTAGCATAGGAAAAGGGCTTGGGTCCATCCAATTTGGACTAAGGTCTACCCAGATGCAGCACATACAGGTGCTCAAAACCTGACCTTCCCCCTCTCTCCTGCAGGCAGGCCCACTTCCCATCACTCTTTTGCAGCCTTTTGAGTTTGATGACAAGGGTATCAGCTATAAAAGCAAAGTGAAACTATGGGTTACCATTTTCCTATGTGTGCACGGTTCTGCTACTACAGATACTCTGCCTGTCATGCCCTCTCTGATGTAAACTTCCTGGCAGAGAAGGTGGGGTCACACACAAGAAAATGGTCCTGTGTGTTTCCACTTTGCTTTTACAGCTGATACCACTGCCACCAAACTCAAAAGGCTTTAAAAAGGTTGATGCTGCATGGCATCACCTTCTTATTTAGGGATGCCTACCAGACCCAAGAATGAATAAGAACCGCTTTTCAGAAGTGGCATCCCCCCTACTGTTATCTCCACCCCCTCACACCTCCCTTTTTAATTTTTTTTTTATTTCGATGTACTTTCCCACCTTCCTATCCTCAGATCCCTAACATGTTAGTGTGTACTTGTCTTGTCTTTCATATTTTAACCATGAAATGTTCCCCTTTTTCTTTTTTTATTTTCAACTATATTTTTTCTCTTAAATTTAGTATTCTAAACCGTTTAGATATACTTTGACAGACAGTATGGAAAAATTATGTTCTTACCTGTTAATGTTCTTTCCTTTAGACACAGCAGATGAATCCAGAGACCAATGGGATAGCACACATCTACCAGCAGGTGGAGATAGAGAAACTGATTAACAGGTGGTACCTATTGGCTGGCACACCTCCTGCATCTTCAGTATTGCTTCTTGCCCAAGCATCCGTAACCATCAATATGCTTAGCATGTAAAAAACTTCTTTCCCATAACAAATTTCAAAAGGTAATAATACAGAATACAACTATCAAGAATAACAGACTTCGAAAGTTGCAAAAGAAAAAATCGACAGTCAATATCCAGAAAGGGTGGGGCTCTGGATTCATCTGCTGCGTCTAAAGGAAAGAAAATTAACAGGTAAGAACATAATTTTTCCTTCCTTAGCAACAGCAGCAGATGAATCCAGAGACCAATGGGATGTAGCAAAGCAATCCTCAATCTGGGAGGGAAGCAAATGCCGCCTCCGCAACAACCGAAGCACTAAACGCTGCCTCCACATGCACCCCCACATCCAACCGGTAATGCTGAGATAAAGTATTCTTGGAAGACCAAGTAGCCGCATGACAAAACTCCTTGAAGGAAAAAACCTGTGGACTATGTCCAAGTAGCTGCCATTGCTCTGGCTGAATAGTCATGAAGTTCTTCCGCCAAGTAAGCATAAAGAATGTCCTCCTGGACCCTTCAAGCATGGAGGCTTTGGACGCTGCCATACGTTTGTCGCATCCCTTGAAAAAGAGGTGATCTAAATGACTAAAAGTCGTTAGAAACCTACAGATTGCGGAGAATGCTACACACTTTTAAAAAATGCAGTGATGAAAAGCTCGCCTCCCCATTCCTCCTCCCAGGAAGAAGGAAGGAAAAGTGAGAGCGGCATAAAAGAAAGGATGAATGCTGCTTCGTTCTCAACTTAGGAAAATAAGCACACGCCTTATGCGCTGTCAGGACCTGCTATGTGAAGAACACACCTGGAGCCATCCAAATATTTACCTCCACCCGGCCATGGGAACTGTCAAGCAAAGTCCGTCTCATGGAGAAATCCCACTACCACTGTGGCGCTGCTGCTAGAGTATGAAAACAAGCGCGCATCTATAACACGCGGGAAGGCACTAGTTCTGTCAACGGAGCTCTATCCATACACCTGAAGCCCTTTACTGAATAAACTTCATACAAATGTAAATTTACTTGTCAGTCACTAAACCATTTCCACAACTCTACAAAATATAGCGTTTGATTAAAAAACATATTCCTTCTGTAGACTCACACCGAACCCGCAGCTCCACCACAACCAGAAACCAGAAAAGAAGTCCAAATAAAACATATACTCACAACTTTGTTGATAGTGCCATGAGATGCTGGTTGCTCAGCACTATGAGGGCAGAATTGTTTAATAGTCACTGTGGTCTCTCTCTCTTTTTTTTTTTTTTTTTTTTACAGTGAAGGGAAAGAAGAAAAATCGAGACCCAGTCAGATCTTCTATCATTGGAGGGAAGGTGAAGCAGGGACTTGGGGGGGGGGCCCAGATGTAACCCCTAAAGCCGGCACCGTTCAGCCAGACACCCCTATCTCACTGAAGAGAAACCTCAACAGGAGAAATAGAATGGCAGTCTCACTGAAGAGAAACCTCAACAGGTGAAACTAATTTTCCAGTCAAAGCCAGAATTCAGGAGCTGGTTGAATAGCGACCATCACCTGCTGGGAGATACAGCATACTGAAGATGCAGGAGATGTGCCAGCCAATAGGACCACCTGTTAATCAGTTTCTCTATCTCCACCTGCTGGTAGATGTGTGCTATCCCATTGGTCTCTGGATTCATCTGCTGCTGTTGCTAAGGAAATCAAGTATAGAATAAACTTGGTAGGGCACAGAGAAAGAGACAAACAGACCTCACACACACACTAGATCCTTCATAGCAGGAGGCAGACAGAGAGAGAGGTAGAGTTGGGGGAGATGCTATCTGGTAAGGGGAAATAGAAAAAAAACAGAGAAGAGATGTTGGATGGCAAAGGGAGTGAAGGAAGAGCTAATGGAATACTGCGGAATAAGATATAAGGGAATGGCTGGGCCTGGGTATGGGAAAGACATGAAAAGCTGTAGGTATGTACAGTGAAAAAAGGAGTTTGAAAACTGAATAGTAAGAATGCATGGAATCTGAATGGATTGAGATGCAGAAAAACAGAAGAAAGCTGAAAGAGAAAGATGAGTATCCAAGATTGAAGTAGGGGATGAAGTGAAGAAGATAGAGAGAACAGAACAAACAGAAAGAGAGCTAAGAATGGAGAGCAGTAACCAGAGACTAGGGCCTATACCATTGTTTCTCAACTTCTTCAAGGCAAGTACCCCTTAAGCCTAACAAATACCAACCGAGTACCCCCGCCCAAGCTCTGTCCCAGACTCTACCCCATAAAAATACTACTAATTGTAATGCAATTTCTTCCATCCATTTTTCATATACACACAATATACCGTATTTTTCGCTCCATAAGATGGACCTACCTCTAGAGGAGGAAAACCAAGAAAAAAAAATTCTGAACCAAATGGTGTTCCCTGTACCCTGTCCCCCCTCTGGTGGTCTAGTGGTAGCTGGGACAGACTCTGGTGGTCTAGTGGTAGACCGGGACAGAGTACAGGGCATATCTAGTGGTGGGCTCATCTAATGGTAGGAAGCCCCAAGCCAGCCCCAAACCAGCCAGCCAGCCAGCCCCAAGCCAGCCAGCCATCTCCAGGCCAACCAGCCATCCCTAGGCCAGCCAGCCCCAGGCAAGCCCCCCCCATCCTTTTTTTTATTCTGCCCAGCAGCTCCAGCTGGCTGCCTTCCCTCCCTGCCACGGCACCTACTTTGCAGATGGTGCTCGCAGCCTTCGCTCTTCTGGGCTCCTCATTTCCCGGCCAGCGGCAAAACAAATCAACAGCGCAGACGTCAAGAGAAAACTTTACGCTCTCTCGCTCGGCCCCACGCTGCTTTCTGAATGGCTGCCATAAGTTCTCTACTGGTAAATTGTTCCACAATATTGGAACTAAGTAATAATAATAATAACAACTTTATTCTTATATACCGCCAGACCTTAACAGTTCTAGGCGGTTTACAACAAAGGAGAGCCATAAAAAAACTTAAGTTAGAAATCTATCAAATAATTGTGTCTTTACTGATTTTCTAAAAGAATAATAACATTAAAACACCTGGAATAATTTTACCAAACCAATCATTCATTTTGGCTGCCTGAAAAGCAAGAGTTCTATCAAGAAATCTCTTCTTTTTTTTTTTTAACTTTCTTTATTGATATTTTGAACTTTATAATGTATACAATTGAAAAATCAGAAAAACTATATGAAAATACATTATTAACATCAGAATTATTACATTAAACAATTTTTAATCCCTTCTTAACCTAATTATAAACAGTAATCTGAAATAATAAAACGCTAGCCGCGCATGCGCACTTAACTGCGTGCTTCCGTTTTCCCTGATCTGAGATGTAGGTCCGTGGCCTTGCAGGAGTGCGCATGTGCGAGTCCCCAGCCTTACTTGGCCAGCCAGAATGCGGATGTGGCGGCCACACAAATCGGAAAGTGCTGGACAGACAAATTGGAAAGCGATGGCCTCCCTGCTCTCGCACACCTCCATCAACGAAAAGCGGCACTACCGGCTGAAATTTATTTTAAAGTTTAAAGCCACTGCGGCGGCTCCTCTGATGAGACGCACCTGCGTCGGAGAAGGTCTCCGATGCGGGGATCGGGAAAACTACACCTTTCAAGCCCAACCAGGACTCCAGGATGCGCGGAGCAGCGGCTGCCGGGAGGAGGGCTTTGAGGCAGGCGGCTGTTGGCGGAGGGCAGACGCAGGGCCAGGATGGAGAGCAGCTGCAGGCCACGGTGTTGGTGGTTTCAGGCCCGAGCGGCGGCTGACAGGAGGAGTCGGTTTCGGCCGTGCGCGCCGGTGCGGAGCAGCAGTAGCCAGGAGGAGTCGGTTTCAGGCACACGGTAGTGCAGAGCGGCGGCTGCCAGGAGGAGGCCTTCACAGAGCGGCACTGTTGGCACCTGCCTTGGCCCTCCTTCAAGGCAGCACAG
The DNA here is from genome assembly GCF_902459505.1 of Geotrypetes seraphini. Lineage (NCBI taxonomy): Eukaryota > Metazoa > Chordata > Amphibia > Gymnophiona > Dermophiidae > Geotrypetes > Geotrypetes seraphini. The sequence goes on along the minus strand of NC_047087.1, from coordinate 152,167,371 downwards.
CTAAAGCACTCAGGTATTACATAGGACAGGGGGGGAAAAAAGGAAGGGAGGCCTACTGCTGGACAGGGAGAGCATGAAAAGGTGCTGATGGACAGGGGGGGGAAAAAAGGTAGGGAGTCCTACTGCTGGACAGGTGGAGCAGGAAAGAGGTGATGATGGACAGGGGGGAGGTAAAACAAAGGGAGAAGGGCTGCTGCTGGATAAGGGGAGCAGTGAAAGAGGGGTGGTTGTGGACACAGGGGAAGTAAAAGAAAGGGAGAATGGACAGGGGGAGCACGCAAGGGGTGGTGGTGGACAGCCAAAAGAAAGACAGAAAGAAAGAAAGACAAATACAGAAAGCGGCTGAGACAGAGAGAGAAAGAAATAAAGACAGACACACACACATATATTCTAGCACCCGTTAATATAACGGGCTATAAAACTAGTGATGTATATTATACTATCAATATTATAAAAACGAAAAAAAATAAATTTATTCTTCCAAATAAATATTCCAGCCCCCACCCTCCAACCCACCCTGGATGTGCAAAGGAATCTAACATAAAGAAAAAAGAATCACTTTAATTATAATGTGGCAAAATTAGTTAATGGACCCCAAACCCTATTAAAGGCTTTGATAAACCCTAAACGTTCTGCCATAATCTTTTCATATTTATATGTTGCACATACAGTTGCCCACCAAAAACTAAAATTAATCCTATCATGATGTTTCCAATTAGATGTGATTATTTTTATCCAAAGTGGGTTTAACATGAAGAATCGTTCTAGAAATTATTGCTTCATATGTCAAAGGAATAGAAGATTGAAGAATATTGTTAATTTGCCCCCAAATCGACTTCCAAAAGCCAAGTATCAAAAAAACAAAAGATGATCCAAAGTCCCTATATCAATATGACAATGCCAACATCTATTAGATTTAGAACTATCTACTTTGTTTAACCAAACTGGGGTCCAAAAAATCCTATGTAATAAAAACAACCATGTTTGTCTCATAGATGCTGAAATTGTACATTTTAATCTCCAAGTCCAAATTCGTGGCCAACGAGAAACAGAAATATACTGTTTTATCTCGATACTCCAAATGTCTCTAAGACTATTTTTTGGTTTTTTATTTAAAAATCCAGAAATCAATTTATACCACTGGGCAGCCTGATGTCCTATTAAATCTGTTTGGTAGCAAAGGATTTGCAAGCTGAAATAAGTTTTTAAATTTTTCCATTCAGGGAACCCCGTCTGAATAGCCTGCTTCAACTGTAAGCACCTATATTGTTGAGTCTTCGAAATACCAAATGAATGCTGCAGTTGTGAAAACTCAAGCAGATTACCATTAGAAATAAGATTATCTAATGTCCTAATATTTGCCTGCATCCAATTCTTCCAAGCGATCCCAGTACCGCCTATTTGAATCTTGGAGTTTAACCATAAGGACTGTAAAGTAGAATTCATTATTGGAACCTCTGTTAATTTATCAATAAATTTAATTGTTTTCCAAGTATCTAATAAAATTATGGTGTCCTTAGCATATTTAGGAAATCTGATACTTAATACATGTGGAAGTCTTATAGGGGACACCAATTTCCGTTCCAAATATAACCAATCCGGTTGATGATCTATAAGCTCAGGGAGGATCCAATACATACCTTGACGCAATATATAGGCTTGATGGTATCTATAAAAGTTTGGAAAATTTACCCCACCCTCTACAATTGGTTTTTGCAACGATACTAAAGCAATTCTTGGTTTTTTCCCAAGCCAAACAAATTTTGTCAGAATATTATTTAATTTTTGTAAAAGGACTCTTGAAAATAAACTGGTAACATACTCATTTGGTAACAAACTATAGGTAAAATCATCATCTTTACTGTTTGAATTCTCCCCCACCAGGATAAATGCAAAGGATTCCATTGCTCACACAATTCTGTAACCTTTAGTAATAAGGATTTTTCATTTACCTTCATTGTTTCTTCCAACGTACTTTTTATCCAAATTCCTAAATATTTTATTCCATCTTTCTTCCAACTAAACTGAAACGAATAAAATATTTTATGGTAGTATATACAAATAGACGAACTCTAAATGTAGGCTTGTTGGAATAATTCAAAGAGAAATGGGAAACAAGGTAAGCTGGAGACATACCAAAGAATGATTTAAAACAGATACAAGCAAATTTAAATAAGACTCTTGCCCCCATCGGCAACCAGTGTAATTTTTGGTAATAGGGGCTAATGCGCTCCCATTTTTTCTACCCAAAAATCAATCGCACTGCAGTATTTTGCACCACTCGTAATTTTTTAAAGATTTTCTTATAGGCGCCCAAGCAAATTATATTACAGTAGTCAAGGATACTTAATACAGATGACTGAACTAACAGGCGGAACAATACTTCATCAAAATATTTCTTAATGGTTCAGAGTTTTCATAGGATCGAAAAACATCTCCTAATTAACAGATCTGTATGTTATTCCAGAATAAGGTGCTGATCTAATGTCACTTGCAAAATTTTTATAGAATGATCAATAGGATAATCATAAACATTCAGATGTATCAAGGTATCCTTAATCTTGTCAGGGATAGCAAGGAAAAATTTAGTTTTGTCAGAGTTTAATTTTTAATTTAAAGTCAATCATCCATAGTTCAATCTGATTTAAAATAGTAGATATATAATTTTTTTATCTCAACTGTCAAACATGTTAACGGAATAACCATTATATCTCTCACTCTAGTGTTATTTTACACATCTGTTTGCTCGTTGAGATCTTTAAGTGACAAATGCAACCATTTCTGGTTGAGCCTTGAAATAGGTGTTTCCCATATTTCAAAGGCTCAACCAGAAATGGTTGCATTTGTCACTTAAAGATCTCAACGAGCAAACAGATGTGTAAAATAACACTAGATTGAGATATAATGGTTGTTAACTCAAATAATGCCCTATGTGCCAGCATCAGAATTTTAAATTTAATTCTAAATTTCATTGGTAACCAATGGAGTTTCAAATATAATAGAGTTACATGATCATAGATGTGTGCGCGACCTAACAGCTGAATTGCAGCATTTTGTACTGTTTGGAAACGTTTCAGTTGCCAAACTGTTATTCCCGCATATACCAAGTTGCCATAATCCAATTTAGATAGAATAAAAGCCACCACCCTCTCTGTAAAGTAGAATTTTCTAACATTATGTCCTCTGGTTTTACCATTTTCCTTTCTCTGGAAAAGATTTTGGTCTACGTTAATACCATTCAAGTATTTGACTATCTGAATTAGAGAATGACACAGGGACCGTTTACTGCAGTAAACTGTGGTCACCGCAGTAAATCCGCAGGAATGGAGACATTTGCAACTGGTTTACCGCAGGAATGGGGACAAGACTTTTCACCGCCCTGAGGGAATGGGGACAAGACTTTTTACCACACTGCAGAAGTGGAGAAAAGTCTTGCTCCTGTGGTAAAAAAATTGCATCCGTGTCAGACTCGGCATCTCCTCTCCAGCTCCTCTTGCGCCTATTTTACCTTCAGGAGCCAGCCATGCCATGATGAAGACAGAATGAACCCAAAGCCTGAGACCATTGTGATTTGAAGAATAAAATTACCCGACAACAAAAGGCAGAAAAATGTTAATCTATTTTATATTTTGTGATTAGAATATGTATCCTGCTAGAGCTGGTATTAGACATAACTGGGAACCGCAAAGCCCAGGCTCTGCTTCTTTAGCTTCCAGCTGGCTTAGGGCTCTCTCTATCACCATGGGGCAGTTGCCCTAGTTGCTCTCCCCTAACACTATTCCTGTCATGCGTAACTGAAGTATTCTGTTAGCTTGAGTTTTCTATGTAGCATTATGTAGTAATTTGGTTTGTTCAGTTTTTACAATAGTGGAGGGGATATTTGTGAAAGGGAAGGGAGACAGGGGTTTTGTTGATTCTTGCTCTGTATTATTTGCGTTTATAAAATGACAATTGAAAAGAATAGTGTCTCTTTTTATACTTTAATAAAATAAGTTCAGTATAAAATCATAACTATTCGAGGTTTGTGCAGATAGGATCTGACAGTTTGCAGCAGCCACCGCCTTGTCACACTATTTTTTCAACTTTAGATCTTCGGACACTATCACCCCAATGTTCTTCTCCCTGTCCATGCATATCAGCCTCTCACCTCCCAGCATATACGGTTCCTTCCGATTAGTAATCCCCAAATGCATTATTCTGTATTTCTTTGCATTGAATTTTAGTTCCCAGATATTGGACCATTCCTCTAACTTTTGCAGATCCTTTTTCATATTTTCCACTCCCTCTTAAGAATATAAGCAATGCCTTTGCTGGGTCAGACCTGAGGTCCATCGTGCCCAGCAGTCCGCTCACATGGTGGCCCAACAGCACCTGTGCAGTAATCCTCTATCTATACCCCTCTATCCCCTTTTCCAGCAGGAAATTGTCCAATCCTTTCTTGAACCCCAGTACCGTACTCTGCCCTATTACGCTCTCTGGAAGCGCAATCCAGGTGTCCACCACAAATTGGGTAAAGAAGAACTTCCTAGCATTCATTTTGACTCTGTCCCCTTTCAACTTTTCTGAATGCCCTCTTGTTCTTTTATTATTCGAAAGTTTGAAGAATCTGTCCCTCTCTACTCTCTCTATGCCCTTCATGATCTTATAAGTCTCTATCATATCCCCTCTATGTCTCCTCTTCTCCAGGGAAAAGAGACCCAGTTTCTCCAATCTCTCAGCGTATGAAAGGTTTTTCATCCCTTTATCAGACGCGTTGCTCTCCTCTGAAACCTCTCGAGTAACGCCATGTCCTTCTTAAGGTACAGCGACCAATATTGGATGCAGTACTCCAGATGCGGACGCACCATCGCCCGATACAATGGCAGGATAACTTCTTTCGTTCTGGTTGTAATACCCTTCTTGATTATGCCTAGCATTCTGTTTGCCTTCTTAGCGGCCGCTGCGCACTGTGCCGTTGGCTTCATTGTCATGTCCACCATTACCCCCAAGTCCCTTTCTTGGGTACTCTCATTTAATAACATCCCTCCCATCGTATAGTTGTACCTCGGGTTTCTGTTTCCCACATGTAATACTTTACATTTCTCAACATTGAACTTCATCTGCCATCTCGTTGTCCATTCCCCTAGTTTGTTCAAGTCCCTTTGCAATTCTTTGCAGTCCTATTTAGTCCAAGCTCCACTAAATAGTTTGGTGTCGTCTGCAAATTTTATTATTTTGCACTTCGTCCCTGTTTCTAGATCATTTATGAATATATTAAATAGAAGCAGCCCGAGCACCAAGCCCTGCGGGACCCCACCCGTGACCCTCCTCCAGTCCGAGTAGTGGTCCTTCACTCCTACCCTCTGTTTCCTACCCGCCAACCAGTTTCTGATCCATCTATGTATGTATGTCTCCTTCCACCCCATGGTTCTTCAGTTTCCGGAGTAGGCGTTCATGGGGCACCTTGTCAAAGGCTTTTTGGAAATCTAGATATATGATGTCTATGGGGGTCTCCTTTGTCCATCCGTTTGTTAATTTCTTCGGAGAAGTGCAATAAGTTTGTTAGGCACGATCTCCCCTTGCAGAAACAATGGTTATCAGAAGTTCATTTCTTTCAAAATGTTCATCGATGTTTTCTTTTATCAGTGCTTCCGCCATTTTCCCCAGAACCAAGGTTAGACTCACTGGTCTGTAGTTTCCCGGGTCACCTCTTGATCCCTTTTTAAAGATGGGCGTAACGTTGGCTATCTTCCAGTCCTCTGGGATCATGCCTGTTTTCAGGGATAGATTGTAAATTTGCTGCAGTAGATCCATTATCTCCTCCTTTAATTCCTTCAGAACCCTTGGATGGATTCCGTCTGGACCCGGGGATTTGTCAGTTTTTAGTTTTTCTATCTGCCTGCGTACATCTTCAAGGCTCATTTCCATGGATGTTAATTTTTCTGCTTGATTTCCATTGAAGAAATGCTCAGGTTCCGGTATGTTGGATGTGTCTTCGTTTGTAAATACAGACGAAAAGAACATGTTAAGTCTTTCTGCCACTTCTTTCTCCTCCTTCACCACTCCCTTCCTATCTCCGTCGACCAGCGATCCCACCTCCTCCCTAGCCGGTTGCTTCCCTTTAACATATCTAAAGAACGGTTTGAAATTTTGTGCTTCCCTGGCTAGCCTCTCTTCATACCCTCTTTTGGCTTTTCGAACCACTCGGTGACATTCTTTTTGATACTTCCTGTGCTCTTCCCAGTTCCCCTCAGTTTTGTCCTTTTTCCATTTCCTGAATGAATTTTTCTTGTTGCCTATTGCTTCCTTCACAATTTTAGTTATCCACGCCGGGTCTTTTGTTCGACTCTTTTTGCACCCCTTTCTGAATCTGAGGATATACATAAGAACATAAGAATTGCCACTGCTGAGTCAGACCAGTGGTCCATCATGCCCAGCAGTCCGCTCACGCGGCGGCCCTCTGGTCTAAGATCAGCACCCTAATTGAGACTAGCCCTACCAGCGCACGTTCTTGTTCAGCAGAAACTTGTCTAACTTTGTCTTGAATCCTTGGAGGGTGTTTTCCCCTATAACAGCCTCTGGAAGAGCGTTCCAGCTCTCTACCACTCTCTGGGTGAAGAACTTCTTCCTTACTTTTGTACGGAATCTATCCCCTTTCAACTTTAGAGAGTTCCCTCTTGTTTTCCCTAACTTGGAGAGGGTGAACAACCTGTCCTTATCTACTAAGTCTATCCCCTTCAGTACCTTGAATGTTTCAATCATGTCCCCTCTCAATCTCCTCTGTTTGAGAGAGAAGAGGCCCAGTTTCTCTAATCTTTCGCTGTACGGCAGCTCCTCCAGCCCCTTAACCATCTTAGTCACTCTTCTCTGGACCCTTTCGAGTAGTACCGTGTCCTTCTTTATGTACGGCGACCAGTGCTGGACGCAGTACTCCAGGTGACGGCGTATCATGGCCCAGTACAGCGGCATGATAACCTTTTCTAATCTGTTCATGATCACCTTCTTTATCATTCCTAGCATTCTGTTTGCCCTTTTTGTTGCCGCCGCACATTGTGTGGACGGCTTCATCGACTTGTCGATCAGAACTCCCAAGTCCCTTTCCTGGGAGGTCTCTCCAAATACCGCCCCGGACATCCTGTATTCGTGCATTAGATTTTTGTTACCGACATGCATCACTTTACACTTATCCACGCTGAACCTCATCTGCCATGTCGATGCCCATTCCTCGAGCTTGATTATGTCACGTTGCAGATCTTTGCAATCCCCCTGCGTCTTTACTACTCTGAATAACTTCGTATCATCCGCAAATTTAATCACCTCGCTCGTCGTACCTATGTCCAGATCATTTATTGAGCGCCCAATGGAAACAACAATACAAAACAATAACAAGAATCAACAGGTAGCTCAAAAATTTTGTACATCAAATCCATCCAACCCACCCCACAACCCATCCCTCCCCCCTCCCACTCTCACTGATGCCAAACAAAACAAATAAACAAAGAAAAAGACAAATACCAGGGAGCTAGCAGTTCAAAAGGCGGCTACGAGCCACCGGAGACAGTGTGGTCCAAAAGGGTTCCCAAATTCGTTGAAAGGCCCGTCCAGGTGTCCAGATCATTTATAAAGATGTTAAAGAGCACAGGTCCAAGCACTGAGCCCTGCGGCACCTCACTGGTGACGCTCTTCCAGTCCGAGTATTGTCCATTTACCCCCACACTCTCTTTCCTATGCTCCAGCCAGTTTTTAATCCATGTGAGTATTTCACCCTCAATTCCATGGCTTGCAATTTTCCGAAGTAGTCGTTCATGCGGAACCTTGTCGAATGCCTTCTGAAAATCCAGATATACAATGTCAACTGGATCGCCCTTGTCTATATGTCTGTTTACTCCCTCAAAGAAGTGCAGCAAGTTCGTTAAACACAATCTGCCTTTGCTAAAACCGTGCTGACTGGTCCTCATCAACCCGTGTCCGTCAAGGTGATCAATGATGCTGTCCTTTATCAGTGACTCTACCATCTTTCCCGGTACCAAGGTCAGACTCACCGGTCTATAGTTCCCCGGATCTCCCCTCGAACCTTTCTTGAAGATCGGTGTAACATTCGCCACCTTCCAATCTTCCGGAATCTTTCCCGATTTGATCGACAAATTAGCTATTAGTTGAAGCAGTTCAGGGATGGTCCCTTTCAGTTCCTTGATGACCCTCGGATAGATGCCATCTGGTCCCGGGGATTTATCGCTCTTAAGCCTATCAATATGCCTACATACCTCCTCTAGACTGACCGTCAATCCTGTTAGCTTTCCGTCTTCGTTTCCAGCATATAGCCTGATGGGTTCCGGTATGCTGTGTACATCTTCTTCGGTAAATACAGATGCAAAAAATGTGTTCAGTTTGTCAGCGATTGCTTTGTCCTCCTTTAGTGCTCCCTTTATTCCATGGTCATCCAACGGTCCCACCACTTCCTTTGCGGGTCGTTTCCCCTTAATATATCGAAAGAACGGCTTGAAGTTCTTCGCCTCCTTGGCTATTTTTTCCTCGTAGTCTTTTTTGGCCCCTTTTACCGCCTTATGGCACCTGCGTTGATGTTGTTTGTGCTTTTTCCAGTTTTCATCCGTTTTTGACCTTTTCCATTCCTTAAATGAAGTTTTCTTGTCTCTGATCGCTTCCTTCGCCTCTACAGTGAGCCATGCCGGTTCTTTGTTCTTTTTCCTCTTGGATCCCTTGTTGATATGCGGTATATATAGATTTTGCACCTCGGTGACTGTGTCCTTAAAAAGGGTCCAAGCTTTCTCCTGCGTTTTTACAGTGCTTATCCTCTTCTTAATTTTCTTCCCTACCATGAGTCTCATCCCTTCGTAATTCTCTTTTCGGAAGTTCAGTGCCGTGGCTGTCGTTTTGGACCGATGTTTCTCCCCTGCGTCCAGATCAAAGCGGATCATATTGTGATCGCTGCTTCCCAGTGTCCCTTCTACTTCTACATCTTGTGCTGGTCCTCGCAGGTCATTTAGAATTAAGTCCAGAATTGCATTTCCTCTAGTATTTTCCTTGACAAGTTGTTCCAGGAAGCAATCGCCTACAGCATCCAAGAACTTGGTCTCTCTAATGCAGCTGGAGGTGCCTAGGTTCCAGTCTATTCCCGGATAGTCACCCATGATAACTGTGTTGCCTCCCTTGCAGTTGCGTTTAATCTCATCTGTCATTTCTCCAATTTCTTTGGACTGCCCTGGGGGTCGGTAGTAGATGCCGATTTTCGTTTCCAGGCCATTTGTTCCTGGAATTTTGACCCATAGAGACTCTAACTTATCCATCAGTTGTGGCGTGTTCTCTCCAGCAGATTCAATTTCCTCTTTGACGTATATGGCAACGCCCCCACCTTTTTGAGCCACTCTGTCTCTGCGGTATAGTTTGTATCCCGGTAGCACAGTGTCCCAGACGTTTTCCTCAGTCCACCATGTTTCCGTGATGCCTATGATGTCAACGTTATCTTTTTGTGCTATGGCTTCTAATTCAGATTTTGCGCCTTGCTCACTGTGTTCTTGAGAAGACCAGGCATGTTCTACCGTTTGCCATTTTTTTGGAAGTGTTCCTAAGTTTCTTCCCAATCATTGCTTCGTAGTTTCCTTTCCTGAAGTTGAAAGTTCTCGCTATGGTTCTCTTTCCTTTCGGTATTCCTACCTCATCCTTGAACTTGATCATGTTATGATCACTGTTTCCCAACGGTCCCACTACCTCTTCTTCCTTTGCAGGTCCCCTTAACCCATTTAGGATTAGATCCAGAGTGGCATTTCCTCTCGTTGGTTCTCTAACAAGCTGCTCCATGAAACAATCTTGTATAGCCTCCAGGAATTCTGTCTCCCTAGCGCATTTTGAGCTTCCAAGACTCCAGTCTATCCCGGGGTAGTTGAAGTCTCCCATAATAACCGTGTTACCGCTTTTGCATTCTCGCTTCATCTCGGCTTCCATTTCTTCATCGATATCTCCGGTTTGCCCGGGTGGACAATAGTATAGGCCCATCTTTATTTCAAGCCTTTTCCATCCCGGTATTTTAACTCATAGCGATTCCAGCTTGTTGGTCGTCTCTGCTGTGTCCATTTTTGTCGATTGTATGCTTTCTTTTATGTATAGGGCTATTCCACCTCCTTTCTGTCTTGACCTGTCCTGGCGATACAGCTTGTACCCCGGCAGTGCTGTATCCCATTTGTGTTCTTCCACTACGTTTCAGAGACTCCAATGATGTCTATGTCCTCTACATTGGCCATGGCTTCTAATTCCCCCATTTTGTTTTTTAGGCTCCTTGCATTAGTATATATGCAATTTAGATCCTGGTATTTTCTTGTCTTCATTTCCTTTCCCAGTGCTTCGGTCTTTAGTTTCTTCTCTTTTGTTACAATTCTTCTAACCTCCTCTTCTGGGTTAGTCGACTCCTGTAATTTGTCCATTGTTTCTTCCCAGCCTTTTTTCCCCTCGGTATCTTCATGGGATACCTTCTTCTGAATCGTCGACGCTTGGTTGACTGTCGGCTTTCCCCTTCTTAGTTTAAAGCCTGTTCTATTCCTCTCCTGACGTTGTTTGCTAGAAGTCTTGTTCCCGCCGCGCTTAGATGCAGTCCATCTCTCCTGTAGAGCTTGCTCTTGCCCCAGAACATTGTCCAGTTCCTCACAAAGTGGAACCCTTCTTCCTCACACCATCTCCTCATCCACGCATTTATTGATTGTAGTTCCTCCTGCCTTTTCACATCTGCCCTTGGTGCTGGTAGGATCTCTGAGAACGCTATCTTCTGAGTCATCTTCAGCTTCCTTCCCAGAATCTTGAACTGTTCTATCAGTGTGCTTCTTCTGTAGTCTCTCCTGCTGACATCTTTCGTCCCGAAGTGGATCATTACTGTTGTCTCTTCCGTCTCCGCTCCTTCCAGGATCTTTCCAATTTTGTCCACAATGTCCTTGGTTTTCACTCCTGGGAGGCAGGTCACCAGTCGATCCTCTCTCCCTCCTGCTATGTGGCTGTCCACATGCCTCAGGATCGAGTCTCCCACTAGGATCGCTGACTTTCCCCTCTTTAGGTTTCGCTTCGGTCTCAGGTCAATGTCCTCGGTGTTCTTCGCTGCTTCCTCTCCTGGGCATCGACTAGCCATTTTCTCCCCCTCATGCAATGTTCCTCTGTGGGTGTCTTCTATGAGGTCATCTGCTTCTTGTTCTCCCTTCCATGTTGGTTTTTGGTGTAACTTAATCGTTCATTTGAAATTCGTTTTCTTCCACTCTCCTCCTGTAGGCTTCCTCAATTAATTTCTTGAGTTCCCTGACCTCCTCCTTAATGTGTCTCTCATTCATGAAGTCTATAGCTGTCCTGATTGAGTCCTCTGTAGTGTGAAGTCTTTCTAGCTCCTGTATCTTGTCCTCTAGTCACTTTATTTCCTTCTTCAAGCTTTCCAGCTCCTGGCACCGACCGCATACATATGACTGTCTCCCCAAGGGGAGGTAGTCATACATATGACAGTCTGTGCAGAACACTGGAAAGCTCATCTTCTGGTTTCCCTCAGCTTCCATTATCATTCTCTCTCTGCTGCTGGTGTCCTCTCTCTCTCTGCCTGCTGCTGGTGTCCTCTCTTTCTCTCTCTGCATGCTGCTGGTGTCCTCTCTCTCTCTCTGCCTGCTGCTGGTGTCCTCTCTCTCTCTCTCTCTCTGCCTGCCGCTGGTGTACTCTCTCTCTCTCTGCCTGCTGCTGGTGTCCTCTCTCTCTCTCTCTGCCTGCTGCTGGTGTCCTCTCTCTCTCTCTCTCTCTGCCTGCCGCTGGTGTACTCTCTCTCTCTCTGCCTGCTGCTGGTGTCCTCTCTCTCTCTGCCTGCTGCTGGTGTCCTCTCTCTCTCTGTGCCTGCTGCTAGTGTCCTCTCTCTCTCTGTGCCTGCTGCTGGTGTCCTCTCTCTCTCTGTGCCTGCCGCTGGTGTCCTCTCTCTCTCTGTGCCTGCTGCTGGTGTCCTCTCTCTCTCTGTGCCTGCTGCTGGTGTCCTCTTTCTCTCTCTCTCTCTGCCTGCTGCTGGTGTCCTCTCTCTCTTTGCCTGCTGCTGGTGTCCTCTCTGCCTGCTGCTGGTGTCCTCTCTCTCTCTCTGCCTGCTGCTGGTGTCCTCTCTCTCTCTCTGCCTGCTGCTGGTGTCCTCTCTCTCTCTCTCTGCCTACTGTTGGTGTCGCCTCTCTATCCCTCTCTGCCTGCTTGCTGTCCTTCCCTGGTGTCCTTGGGTGTAGTGACTTGGCCCTTCTTGAGGCCCTTCGCAAAGGCGCTCTCGCTAAGGCGAGCGCCTTTGCCACTCACCTTCGCCACACGCCATTGGCTCCTCCCCTTTTAAGGGGGAGCTTCGAATCTGCTTCGGGTGATTTCAGGAAGTGGGCGGAGCTACCTCTCGCCTCAGCCCCTCATCCTCTGCCTTCTCTCTGCTCCCTCGTGCTTTCTTCGGTGGATTTTCTCCTCTCTCCCTCCTCTGCTCGACTTCACCTGCCTGCCCTGAACTTAGGCAAGCTGGATCTTCAGAAGCTGTGCAGCGTTGGCTCCTCCCCTTTTAAGGGGAAGCTTCGAGTCTGCTTCGGGTGATGTCAGGGAGTGGGCGGAGTTACCTCTCGCCTCAGCCCCTCACTCTCTGCCTTCTCTCTGCTCCCTCGTGCCTTCTTCAGTGGATTTTCTCCTCTCTCCCTCCTCTGCTCGACTTCACCCGCAAAAAGGCAAACTTTTCTTTCTAACCCTTCAGCAATGCCACTCACAAACATATTGAACAGGATTGGACCCAGTACCGAACCCTGAGGGACTCCACTACTCACCTTTTCTTCCTCCGAGCAACTTCCAGTGTTCTCCCTAGCGTGTTTTAGCCGGGCACTCTGCCCGGCTAATTTAGGTGAGCACCCGGCTGTCATCTTCCATCCACACCACCAGCATCGAAGCAGTGTGCCAATCCTCTTCTCTGCCCCTATTCCAGGGGTGTCCAACCCATGGGCCACATGCGGCCCAACATGGAGTTTTGCGCAGCCCTGCTTCTCCCTCCCTCCCTACGGGAGGTAGTTTTCTGGCCGGCTCCCTTGCTGCAGTTGTCCGCAGGTGGCGTTGGCTCCTCGTGCACGATCTGCGGCTGTGTCAGAAGTGTTCCCTCTGACGTCACGACATCAGAGAGAAGGCTTCCGAATTAGCTGTGAATCGCGCGCGAGGAGCTGACGCTGCCCGCAGCCGATTGCAGCAAGGGAGCCAGCCAGAAAACTACTGGATCCAGGAGACCCTGAGAAGACTGAGGATGCACCCCAGAGAGAGAGAGAGACCCAGGATGAGTGGCAGTGCTGGCCACAGGAGGGAAAGCGCTGCGGCGAGAAGCATGGCAGACACAACGGGGAACAATATGGAGGACTTCAGATAAGATGTGTCTTGCTCAAGAATCGGAGAGTAACCCAGTGCTTTGGTTGTGATAGGGACAAGAGTCAGACTGAACACGGCCACCTGACTCTGCTGGGATAGAAGAAGACACAGGTTTCAAAGAAAGAGACCTCCACTTATAAATGGAGAAAAGCTAGGGGCATTAGTGAGTAAAGCAAGTAATCGCGTTACGCTCTCATCTATAGAATTACCAGCATCACAAAAATGGGACAGAACAAGGACTCTCCACCACCGCCCGCAGCTTTCACCAGAAAAACAATTGCAGGATGAGAGCCGGCCATAAGGGAGGGAGGGAGGGAGAAGGTCGTGCTGGGACTCGAGAAGGAGGGAGCACAAACTTTGGACAAATGATGAAGGAAGGAGGGAGGGTGCATGAGCCATAGGATTGAAGAATGGAGGGAGTAAAGGGGAGGGAACAGTGAGAATTAGGTGTCTGAGAGGGAAAGAGATGGTGCACATGGAGAGATGAAGAAAGAGGAGAACTGTTGGGCAGAGAGAGGAAGGAGGGCAAGAGAGAGAATTATTGGACATGGTGATGGGAGAGAAGTGAGGTAGAGATGCATGGGCGCGGAGAAGAGGGGAAGAACATGCTGGGACAAGGAAGCCTCCTGGACTTGTTGGTTTGGGGTTTTTTTTAAGTACAGAGGGGGAGGGTATTAAAAAAGTGCTAGATTGGGCATGGGGGGAGAGCTTATGGGGCCAGAAACAGAGGACAGAGACAGATGGTGGGCAATGGTCTGAAGGGAGAGAAGTTGGACCTGGGGTGGTGTGGAGGAAAAGGGAAAGAGATATTTGAAGGGAGAACTGTTGGGAAGAGAAAGAGAGAAATGGTAGACCTGGGGGAGAGAGGCAGACAGATAGGAGAGATGAGGTGGGGGACAGTAGGAAAGAGAAAGGGAGAGAAGTTTGATCTGGGGATGGAAGGGAGGTAGGGAGAAAATTTAGGCCTGTGGATGGAAGGCAGAGAGATGCATTTCATTGTTCAGTAGCAAGGTGGGAGGGAAGAAGAAAAACAGAAAAGAGAGGAAGCAAAATGTTGGACCATGGGCTAGAGAAGGAGAGATGGACCAATTGGAGGGCAGGAGGGAAGAGAGCTGGGATAAGAAAGAGGATGGAAAGAAAGGAACAGGGAGTTATACCCTGACCAGTGAAGAGAGGGAGGAGGATTCTGAAAGTGGTGAGCCATGTGGATTACAAGGGAGATTACAAGATGAGTGAGAGAGTAGTGAGTACAGTGGTAGAAATGTGGTAATGTGGAGTAGATAGCAGGAAATAGGAGGCTGGGAAATGAGTGAGATGGGAAATGGGAGAGCTAGGGACTGAGAGAAGATGGAGAATTGAGAGGTAGCTGAACATGAAAAAAAGAAGGGTGAGAAAGAAGGCAAGATTTGAGTGGACAGAGGCAAAAAAGAAAAGGAAAAGTTAAGAAAGCTAAAAGGGAAAAATCAATATGTTGGAGACAAGCATAAAGAGGAAATGGAACAAGAGAGGAGAAAAAAATTGAACAGCAGACACTGGGAAGAGAATTAGTTGAAGACAGACAAAAATCAGAAAGAGAAACTGGGACCAAGATGGAAAAACAAAATATCCAGACAACAAGGTAGAAAAAATTGTTTTATTTTTAATTTATTAACTGGAATATATTAGCTTCAGGATATGTGCATCACAATTATTTTTGTATTCGGTGGCATATTTATACACAGTTGATTTGGGGGAGGGACTGGAGCCCAAAATTAGTGGATGGGCACCAAAGTTTCTCCCGCCTGAGTGCAATTTACAAATACTTGAGCTATTGGCAATGGCAATATCCTCAAGCTGCCACTGCTTTCATGCATGCATGAAAGCCAAGGTGGGGGGAGGAAGGAGGGAAGGCAGCAGCTATGCAATATTGCTGCCAGCTGCAGAACTTGGGAAGTTGGAGGGGAGGAGGTGGCCGTCAGTTGGTGAGGCTTTGGGATCCCTACTAGATACAGCAGGGGAGATGTTCATTTTGAGGAAGCCTAAGCTCAAAGTGGGATACCAAGAAAAGCAGTAATATTTACCCTGACTGAACGATCCTCCACATGCACCGCTGACAGCTGATACAGCTCACCTTTGAAGAAGCTCAACGTAATAGAAATGAATGAGAAAACCAGGAGCATGCATCCCTGCTCATCAGAGTGGAGATGCGGAAGCCTATGGCTGCTACCACTGTCAGTGGTGTACGTGAAGGCTCACTCAATCAAGGTAAGCATTACTGCTTTTTTGGGTTCCTCTCCACAGTGTTCCTTTAATGAAGGTTTATTATTAGATATGTACATCTTCTATATTAGTGATTGCAAATTTGGGACCTGCTTAACCTTTTTTTTGGCTCATCAGCTAATGTTAGTGTTTGTGCGGCCCCAGAAAATTTTTTTTCGTCTAATGCAGCCCAGGCAAGCTAAAAGGTTGGACACCCCTGCCCTACTCCTTTACCGTGAGCAGGGAGGGGCAATTTTTATAGCGTTCCAGGCCACGCGCCAACCCTCTTCCCAGCTCCTACTTATTCACCATAAGCAGGGAGGGGTAATTTGCATGGCACCAAATTTGCACCACAAAATTTTCCTGTCCCGCCCCACCCAGCTATTTTTCCGTGCCACACGGCTGGAAAAAATTTCTAGGGGAACACTGGACTTCCATTAACCACCACCCTCTGGTGTCTGTCCGAAAGCCAGTTTCTAATCCAGTTCACCACTTTGGGTCCTAACTTCAGCCCTTCAAGTGTGTTCAAGAGACTTCTATGTGGAACCGTATCAAAGACTTTGCTGAAATCTAAGTAAATTACATCTAGCATATGTCTTCGATCCAGTTCTCTGGTCACCCAATCAAAAAATTCAATCAGGTTCATTGGGCATAGTTTACCTTTTGTAAAGCCATGTTGCCTCAGATCCTGTAACCCAGGGGTGCCCAACGCGTCGATCGCGATCGACCAGTAGCTCAGGAAGGCAACGTGAGTCGATCGCAGAGCCCATCGCGGGCTCTGTGATAGACTCGTGTTGCTGTCCCGATCTACTGGGCCTATCAGCCTTCCTCTCCCCGACGTCAAAGACGCCGACGCCGGGCATTAGGCTGTTTTTGTCATTTCGGGGGGGGGGGGGCGTGGTGGCGTGGCGTGGTGGCGGCAGCAACAGCAACAGCCTGAAAAATAAATCATCCTGGCCCGGTTGGTGTCATACTCCGGAACTTCTACCTCTTCCAGCAGCCCTCTCCCTTCTACCTGCTTCCTGCCACAACCCCTGCTCCGCAGCTCTCTTTGGCAACTCAGCAGCAGCGATCGACACAGCGATCTGACGTCGGGGCCTACCCTCTGCGAGTCCCGCTTGTTTCAACTTCCTTTTTCCACAAAGGCGGGACTCGTAGAGGGAAGGCCTCGATGTCGGCAGCTTGTCTTGATCACCGCTGCTGACGAGTTGCTGAAGAGAGCCGCGGAGCAGGGGGGTGTTGCCAGGTGCAGGTAGAAGGGAGAGGGCCAGATGTAGGACTCATGGGTGAGGGAGTGGAAGAGAGAGAGAAAGAGGGAGGGAAGGGAAACAAAAGGAAATATTTCATACTGGGCTGGGCCGGAGTGGAGGGAGGGTGGAAAGATTCTGGCTACAGGGTGCATTAACAAAGGAAAAGGGGGGAAAGCTGAAAATGGAGATAGTGACACAAAGAAGAGAAAGGGTAAGCAGGACCTACTGAATAAGGATAGAGATACAGAGGGGACAGGAAGAGGAGGTGAAATAGAGACATAGAAGTAATGCTGAAAAAGTGTGTGTGGGGGGAGATAAAGACATTGAAAGGGCAAATGGTGAACATGGGATAAAGACAAGGACAGAGACAAATGAAGATTCTGAAAAAGTGGTGAGATAGGGATATAGGTGAAATGGACACAAAGAAGGGTGATGCTGGAAAATAGGTGGCATGGTAATTCTGACAGACACAGAAGGGAAATGCTAGATCAAGGAGAGATGGGGCTCAGGCTGGATGGAATGAGGAGAAATGCCTTGTTGGCCCGGAACTTCCTCTCCTACGTCAGAATTGACGTCAGGGAGCGGAATGCTGGTCAGCGCAACGCTTCTGCAGGGAAAGCTTGGGACAGCGGTGGCTTGGGGGTTGTTCCCCGATGGCGGTGGCAGCAAACCGAGTGGCTTGGGGGAGGGCACGGAGAAAGAAAGAAAGGGGGCAGACAGGGAGACAGAAAGAAGGGGGAACAGGGAGACAGAAAGAAAAAGTTGGGGGAGAGAATGAGGTCTGGAGGAGAGGAAACATACAGGAGGCTGAAAGAAAGGAAGAAAGATTGGATGCACAGTCAGAAGAAGAAAGTGCAACCAGAGACTCATGAAATCACCAAACAGCAAAGGTAGAAAAAATGATTTTATTTTCAATTTAGTGATCAAAATGTGTCGGTTTTGAGAATTTATATCTGCTGTCTATATTTTGCACTATGGCTCCCTTTTACTAAACCGCAATAGCGTTTTTTAGTGCAGGGAGCCTATGAGCATTGAGAGCAGCACGAGGCATTCAGCGTAACTCCCTGTGCTAAAACCTACTATTGTGGTTTAGTAAAAAGGGAGGGGGTATATTTGTCTATTTTTTTATTTTGTTACTGAGGTGACATTGCATAGAGTCATCTGCCGTGACCTCTTTGAAAAAACCCGGAATATGAATAATTAACATTTTCTCTGCCTTTCAGTGTGCTTTGTGTTTTTTTTTTATTTTATTGTTGGTAGATCATTTTGACTTAGTCATTATAAAAGTAGCTCGCAAGCCCATAAAGTGTGGGCACCCCTGCTGTAACCCATTAGATTATATGAAGTTCACTATCCTTTCTTTCAGCAACACTTCCATTATTTTTCCAACAGCCGAAGTAAGGTTTACCGGCCTGTAGTTTCCCACTTCATCCCTGTGACCACTTTTGTGAATAGGGACCACATCCGCACTCCTCCAATCCCCAGGAAACACTCCCGTCTCCAGAGATTTGTTGAATAAGTCTTTAATAGGACCTGCCAGAACCTATCTGAGCTCCCTCAGTATCCTGGGATGGATACTGTCCGGTTCCATCGCTTTGTCTACCTTCAGTTTTTCAAGTTGTTCATAAACACTTTCCTCCATGAACAGCGCAGAATCTACTCCATTTTCTTGCATTACTTTGCTAGACAATCGCGGTCCTTCTCCAAGATTTTCTTCCATGAACACAGAACAGAAGTATTTGTTTAGCACATTTGCTTTTTCCTCATCACTCCCAACATATCGGTTCCCAGCATCTTTTAATTTAGCAATTTCATTTTTCAACTTCCTCCTTTCACTAATATATCTGAAAAAAATTTTGTCTCACTTTTTTTTACATTTTTAGCCATTTGTTCTTCCACCTGTGCTTTCGCCAGACGTATCTCTCTCATGGCTTCTTTCAGTTTCACCCGGTAGTCCTTTCTGCATGCCACTTCTTGGGTTTTTTTTATATTTCACTAACACCAGCTCTTTTGCCTTTATTTTCTCCGCCACTAGTTTGGAGAACCATATCGGTTTTCTTTTTCTCTTTTTAGTTTCTTCACATAAAGGTCCGTAGCCATTTTTATTGCTCCTTTCAGCTTAGACCACTGTTTTTCCGCTTCTCTTATGTCCTCCCATCCTAACAGCTCTTTCTTCAGGTACTATCCCATTTTATTAAAGTCCGTACGTTTGAAATCTAGGACTTTAAGTATTGTGGCGCCACTCTCCACTTTAGCCGTTATAATCAAACCAAACCGTTTGATGATCACTACTTCCCAGGTGAGCACCCACTCGAACATTAGAGATACTATCTCCATTTGTGAGGACCAGATCCAATATCACTTTTTCCCTCATGGGTTCCATCACCATTTGACTGAGCAGAGCCTCTTGAAAGGCATCCACAAACTCTCTACTTCTTTCCGATTCCTCAGATGGAACATTCCAGTCCTTTTTTTTTAAATTCTTTATTCATTTTAAAACTGAGAAACAAGTTATTAATATTAAAACATTACATTACATTACTAATAAAATATACAGCACTTGACATTCTTATACATATAATCCATTAAAGTAGAATTATAACCCTTTCCCCCACCCAACAATTCTTCAATGAAATTTTCATAATACAACAGAAATCCAATCAATAAATAAAAATACTAGCGGGGTCACGTGATGACGTTGAGCTAAGTGGCGGCTCCCTGCTCTTGCTCCGACCCTCTCGCGCTCTAATTTACATATTATTGCCGTTTCCCTGCACCACCCCCATTTCTACTTTGTTTCTCGGTGGATTGGAGAGTTCTGCGGTGCCGGAAGCTGACTCGGCGGATTCCTGGGGTGGTTTTTGCGCGAGTTATGCCCATTAAGACCCTGCGGCCGGCTCGGGCTCAGCATGCACACGGGGCATTCAATATGGCGTCCGTTTCTTCGTCCCCACAAAAAGTGCTGCTTCAGGACGATGCGGTCAAAGAACTGACCAAGAATATCTCAGCGGCGATCGACTAAAGGCTTACTAAGCTCCAGGCAAATATGGATGATATTAGGGATTGCCTGGAGCGTCATGGCCAGCGACTTCAAACCGCGGAAACACGCATCGCTGCCCAGGAAGATCGCTCGGTGGTTGTGGAGACGCAGCTTCAGGCCCTGCAGGCACAGTGTGCGACCCTCCACGAGCGACTTGAGGATCAGGAGAACCGCGGCCGCCGTAACAACATCCGGCTGGTGGGCCTGGCGGACATCATCTGGGAGGCTGAGCTGCAGGAGCTTGTGGAGCTGTGGCTCCCTGGAGCGGTGGGCTTTACTCCTGTGGGGTCGCGCACCTTGGTGGAGAGGGTGCATCGCCTGGGCCCTCGTCGGGAGGGAGAGGGTCGGCCTCGGCCCGTTATTGCCAGGTACCTGAATTTTGCTGACAAGGCACAAGTCATGGCTCTGTACCAGAATAAGGGCGCGCTGGAACATGAGGGCACGAAGATACTACTCTTCAATGACTATTCTGCCGAGGTGGCTGCCCGCTGGCGTGCCCTGACGCCCTACTGTACCGAGCTCCGCAATAGAGGTCTTCGCTTTGTGATGCAATACCCTGCCCGGGTGTGGGTCTTCGAGGCCGGGGGACCGAAGATGTGTGATGACGTGGAGACGCTACAAGCCTATATAAGAGCTCTGGCCCTTTCACCTCCGGCACCTTAAGACTTGCTTGGTGTTCATCTAACCTACCTGTCGTTTGTTCTTTTGGATGGGGACTTGGATGGTCTAGAGCAGGGGTGTCAAAGTCCCTCCTCGAGGGCCGGAATCCAGTCGGGTTTTCTGGATTTCCCCAATGAATATGCACTGAAAGCAGTGCATGCAAATAGATCTCATGCAGATTCATTGGGGAAATCCTGAAAACCCGACTGGATTCTGGCCCTCGAGGACCGACTTTGACACCTGTGGTCTAGAGAAATGGGCAGAGAAATGGCAAAAAAAAATGGGCAGAGAAATGGCAGATGAAGTTCAACGTGGAGAAATGCAAGGTAATGCATTTAGGCAGTAAAAATAAGGAATACGAGTACAGAATGTCAGGTGCAACTCTGGGGAAAAGTGAACAAGAAAGGGATCTGGGTGTACTGATAGATAGGACCCTGAAGCCGTCGGCACAATGCGCGGCAGCGGCAAATAAGGCAAATAGAATGTTGGGCATGATAAAGAAAGGAATCTCGAGTAGATCGGAGAAAGTTATAATGCCGCTTTATAGGGCAATGGTCAGACCCCACTTGGAATACTGCGTCCAACATTGGTCTCCCTACCTAAAGAAGGATATAAAACTGCTGGAGAGGGTGCAGAGACGAGCAACTAAACTAGTGAAGGGTATGGAGAAACTGGAATATGAGGATCGACTTAAAACACTGGGATTGTTCTCCCTTGAGAAAAGGAGACTGCGTGGGGATATGATCGAGACCTTCAAAATACTGAAAGGAATTGACAAAATAGAGCAGAGAAGATTATTTACAATGTCCAATTTGACACGGACAAGAGGACATGAAATGAAGCTAAGGGGGGGCAAGTTCAGGACTAATGTCAGGAAGTTCTGCTTCACACAGAGTGGTTGACATCTGGAATACTCTCCCAGGGGAGATTATTGCGGAATCGACAGTCCTAGGCTTCAAAAGAAAACTAGATGCATATCTCCTTGAGAGAGGCATATAAAGATATGGTTGGCTATAAAATAAGCCAGGTGAATACCTAGCAGGGCCTCCGCGTGTGCGGATCGCCGGACTTGATGGACCGAAGGTCTGATCCGGAGATGGCGCTTCTTATGTTAGAGCCTTAGCCCTCTGTTTCCTTGCCTTTGGGGCTCTAGGGATAGATTTGGCTTTCCATCTGCTTGTTGGCTCCCTTTTCCACTGTTTTTCCAGCCTGGCTTGTTTGGGGTCGCCTGTGCCCAGGCACGAGGTCTGGGGGGCTGCCTATCTGTCTCCTGTGTTGGTGACCCTGTTCCTTCCTGGAGGGAGTTTCCCGGGTGTGGTCCTCCAGAATGCCTGATGCCACCTTCCATCGGA
Organism: Geotrypetes seraphini; assembly: GCF_902459505.1. Taxonomy (NCBI): domain Eukaryota; kingdom Metazoa; phylum Chordata; class Amphibia; order Gymnophiona; family Dermophiidae; genus Geotrypetes; species Geotrypetes seraphini. The sequence goes on along the minus strand of NC_047087.1, from coordinate 152,145,469 downwards.
CTCCTGCACGGGGCATTTACCCTCCGGGTCCCTGGATCATGCTGATGTTCCTTATTGATTGGAGGGACTCCTGGAGCTGGTTGCCCTGTACTATGAACATTGAGCATTGGTTGCCTTTTTGGACTTCTGTTGACTTTGATGCCCCTGGGCCTGGTTTGTCTGTTTCCTTTTCTTTTCTTATCACTTCTTTTCTTTCTGCCTTACGATCTTTTTGACTGTTTTGGGGGGGCTTGTTGCTGGGGGTGGGGTGGGGTTTTCTTGGTTTCTTAGCGTGAGGGGGTTGGGGGGCTTCTAGTACTATATTTTTACTGAGGGAGGGGAGGGGTTGTATGGGATGTTTGTTGGGGATGGGGGGTGGGAGTTCGGGGCTGGGTGGGTGGGGGGTTGTGTGTCTGCTGGTGTGTGGTTTGCTTGGGTGTGGGTGCCTGTGAGGAGTGGACGTGGGGAGCGGGAGGGTGGGACGGTTGTGGGGGGTGGGAACTCTGGTTCTATGGAGTGATTGGTGGTTTTGCGCCTGTTCTTGGGGGTTTGGCTGGGAGACCCTCGGGGACTGTGAGATGCTTTGGTGTGGTTGGGCATTGCTTGCTAGTGCCTCCCATGGCTGTGGCTGATCTCATCTGCATCATGTTAAACGTGGCGGGCATTAACCCACCCATGGACTCACCAATCTTATGTTCTAAGACAGGGGTGTCCAACCTGCGGCCCAAGGGCCGCAGGTGGCCCATGATGTATTTTGTGTGGCCCCGGTCGAGAGCGATGTAATGTTTTCCTCTGCTGTCCCCGGGTGTTTACCGTCTTGCTGGCTCCCTCCTGTCTTGCTGCAGCGTTTGCGTGTTTGTGCAGCCCCAGAAACATTTTTTTCAGCCAATGCAGCCCAGGGAAGCCAAAAGGTTGGATACCCCTGTTCTAAGACATTAAACTGTTTGTTGCAGTGGATCATCTTATAATGTGTTCATGTGGGTTACTGTATGTGGGACGTACAAGGAAGATCAAGGTCAGGCTGGGGGAGCACAAGAGCAGAATTCATACTGGTAATCTCACTGTTCCCCTGGTGGCTCATTGTCAGGAACACTGTCATGATTTCTACGATCTGTCCTGGTTTGTGATTGAACAGATTTCTCCTAATTTTCAGGGGGACAGATTGGCCCGGATCCAACTGCGGGAACAATATTAGATTTTCCATTTAGACACTGTCCAGCCTACAGGACTCAATGAGTTTATTGAATGGAATACAATCATTTAACTCTGTTCTTCATTGTTTCATGTGGCTGACTGTCTTTTTCGTCAGTGTGTCTGTCTGTGATGCTCTCCTTTCCGGTGGCCTCTCCTCTTGCCTCCTTCTCGTGTCAGGCAGCCATTTGAATCTGGTGGCTGCTTGAGGTGTGGACAGCGTCGGTTCCTGAAGAAAGGGGTTTTTTTTGCTCCAAAACCAGCTTGGTCGAACCTATCATGAGGTTTTTGATTGCTATAAGTAACCTAATTTACCTACAATACTGTACTGCTTAAATCTTCTATGCCAGTGGTCACACTGTGGTCACACTTTGTGACACCAAGGACCGCTTTTATAGAAGCAAATTTTTCCAGGGACCAGTAGGAGTGGGGGCAAGATTCAGGGTGGGTTCTTAGGGCAGTTTTATACACAATACACATAACATTTCTATTATTATTAAGTTATGATATCATAATAGAAATTATACAACTTAACATAATGTAGAATCAGTGGGAGCCCTGAGCTTGTTTTCCTGCAACCAGACAATCCCAGTTGGAAACGATGGAAGACAGTGACACGTGAAGTGTGTTGCTTATATTCAGTCTACTCCGTAATCTCGTTTTGGTTGCTGTCACTGCAGACAACACTGCCTCACAAAGATAGATAGGATGTTGGAAATGAAAGAACACTTTTCAGTGCTTTTGTGGCAACCTCAGGAGCCTTGACTTTAATCCAAAACGTATAGAGATTTGAAGTTATCTCAAATATACTTTTAAGGCCACCATTATTTGCAGCCTCAAGCAGTTGATTCTCTTCAAGCACTGACAAAATTGATTCACCTGGCTTATTCATAAACGGGTCACAGATCCATTCCTTCCCATTTTGGGGGTCTTTTGTGGTTGGGAAATAATGCTCAAACTCTATTGAAAGCTGACATGTAATCATTCAAAGACTTGAATAGTTCTGCAACTGTGGTGTTGGTTGACAACAAAAGTGCACATACCATATCCTCATGCACATTCTCCTGAAAAATATATTGCACAAAAAACAAGCATTGTTGCCTTGTTATCAACATCAGTAGACTCATCAACCTGGATTGTGTACTACAGTGACTCATTAATCCTCTCTAACAATTGTGCCTCAATATCCTCTGCTATTTCATCAATTTGTCTGGTTACGGTGCTAGCTGAAAGAGGAACATCGGCTACCTTTTGAGCTGCAGCCTCTCCTAAAAGTTCACAGCAAATGTCCTTAGCAGCAGGTAGGATCAACTCTTCACCAACTGTAAAAGGCTTCTTAGCTTTGTCAATGTGGTCAGCCACTAAGAATGATACTTACAGTGCATATACATTTACTGGAGTGGTGGCCTTAAAAAATTGCTTCTGCTCTTCAAATTCATGGGTTTTTTTTTTCTTTTGAAAAACTCCAGTCTTGTTTTTTAATGCAAGGTGCTTGGTCTCCATATGGTGAAGTAGTTTTGAGGGTTTCATGGTTTCGCTGGATAGTAACTCACCACATGGAGAATGTGAATCACGTGTTGCAATGAACCCATATTTTAAATAGGACCCTTGGTATTTTCTTTTAAATGCAGTACTCTTTATGTTGGCAGTCTTAGAATCTTCTGCTTTCTCATCATCATTGGGTCTTTCCACCTTTTGAAAGAAGCTTTTCAGTTATGTTTGCTTTTTTACTCATTTTTGCCAAGGTGCAAAAATGTGTTTAAAATTGTCACTGCCAAAACTCTGCTTCTATACCTTTAAGCACTCCCCCTCACAGCTCCACTCAAGCCGGCTGCTGCCTTCAAGATGGTAGCTGCAACTGCTAACTGCTGCCTCTCCGGTTGTCACTGCCAGCCAGGTACCCCCCTTTCCCTACCTCTGGGTACCTTCTGCCTCTGCCCCACATGTTGCTGCTCCATTACCACCTCAGATTTTCCTCCTCAGGCTCCTCCAGCACTCCTCCAGCCTGGCTGGATACTGATCTGCAGTGGGTAAAGGTGGGTTGCCCAATAATGCCTGTATGCCTGTAGAGTAAATACCGAGTTCCCCCCAAAATAAGACATATTAATTTGTGCTCCAAAATATGCACTAGGGCTTATTTTCGGAGAAACACGGTACATCTCTCCCTTTTCCTTCCCTTTATGTGCAGCATGTCTCTTCCAAGGCCTCTCCCTTCCTGTGCTGTATGTCTCTCCCTCTCCCTTCCCTTCATGTGCAGCATGTTTCTCCTTTGTATGCAGCTGCATTTCTCCCTTGGCCTCTCCTTTTACTTTCAATATGTCTCTTTCTCTCCCTATCCCTTCCCTTCATGTGTAGTGTCTATCTCTCTCTCTAACTTTCCCTTCCTATGCAGTATGTCTCCCCTCTTTCCCACCCACCTTCCCACCCATGGGTCCAATCTCATAAGAACATAAGAAGTTGCCTCCGCCGAGTCAGACCAGAGGTCCATCTCGCTCAGCGGTCCGCTCCCGCGGCGGCCCATCAGGCCTAATTGCCTGAATAGTGTCCCTGACTAATTCTGTACTGTCTCTAATCCTATCCCTATAACCTACCTCTATTCCCTTCCTGCTTCCTCCTCACTCCTCAGGCTAGTTTGAAGTTTACCAGTATTGCACCCCTGACATACCTCTGAAGCCTCCAAAACCGCAGGGGTGGCAGCGCTCTGAACGGGCTGTTTCGCGAGTTTGTGGCTTTCCCTGCCAGGGCTTTACCTCTACTGCGTCACTGATGAAGCGGCAGAGGGAAGGCCCCAGCGGGGAAGGCTGCAAACTTGTGCAGCAGCCCGTTCAGAGCGCTGCCACCGGTTTTGAGGCTTCGGGGGTATGTAAGGCAGTTGGTGTGGTTCCGGTGCACAAAGGGATGGGAGAGAGGGATAGGTATAGTACGGTGAGATGGTCGGTGGGGTTCCAGTGCACAAAGGGATGGGAGGGAGCCCTTCACTGAGTGAGTTCTCTCATGGCCCAGCTGTCAGACGGCCATGGCCTGCTAGTGCGCCACGGACAGGGGGTTGGGGACCCCTGTTCTATGCAATCCAACTAAGTGTTTGTTAACATTTTCAATCACTTTACGGAGGGGGCTTGGACTTGTATGGAGCCTAACATTTTGAAAGCGTGTTATTACCCAACCACCAAATTGCTCCCATGATTATTTTTGTATACACTTAAATTTATATTGCTTTATTGCTGTCACATTCAGATTTCAAGTTTATTAAGAGTTTGATATACTGCCTTTTCAAATATTGAAGCGGTTTTACAAAGTAAAATTTAAAATAAAATTTAAAAAAGACATTAAAAGCATAGTCCTAAACCTCAACAAGGAGACAAAATAACAGACAGGACTTACTGGAACAAAAGGAAACGGGACAGAACTTCAATATTTAGATAGAAAAGCTCAGGAAGGAAAAAAAAAAACAAGAGGGAGGGGGATGAGGGCATTTTAGCTTTGAAAACCAGGCTAATAAAGGCTTAAAAACTTCCATAATACATCCTTAAAATGACAATCATAGATCAAATGCAACTTTAAATTGAAATGCTTTTAAAGTGGCTTTGAATTTATCAAGGGACGTAATCTCTCTTAAATGGCTAGGCGCCAAATTCCAGATTGTAGGTGCCATAACAGAAAAAAATACTATTTCTCATCATATTGATGTATCTTAATGAGGGGATTGATAGATTTTGAATGTAAGAATTTAGAGACCATTGAGAGGTGAGGGACCAGTAACCTATTGATGAACTCTGGTTGGTCTGCAGTTATTAGCACACAAGACATATCCTATGATGCTGTGCAGGTTCAGGTGAGGCTAACATCTCGCTTGAGCCACTAATCAGCGCTGGAACAGTGATTGTTCTCCGCTCCTCCCGCTCCTCATGCTGGCTTAGGTCACACTGAGGATACGTCTTCACTCATTATAAATTCATTATTTAATTATTGTGGCATGTTTAAAGGAAAGGGGAGCTATTTGGTGGTTGTGTGGGTTCCTGCTTGTCCTTTTTGGCATTGCTGCTCTTTTTTGAATCTTGAAAGACTTGGAGGCAGAGGATTTAGATTTAGACCTGAGCAGTGAATTAAAGGACTTTTCATGCTCTGAAAGCTTTTAGTTGCATTTTCCAAAAAGCTCATCTCCAAGACAGGGGATATTAGTTAAGCGATCCTGCAGATTAGCGACCATATCAGCTATCCTTAGCCATGCAAGCCTTCTCGTGGCCACTGACATTGCTGAAACTCGAGAAAACAGCTCAAAGGCATCATATGCAGAATATAAAACAAATGCTGGAATTCTGCCTTCCTATGCGATGGAAAGAACTTGTAATAGTTTGGCATTTGCTTTACCAGATATTTGAGATAACAGGTAAAATACAAATTGGAATTGATGATTATTAGCCAGCATAGAATTCTGGTAGAAATGTCTCCCAAATCTGTCCATCATTTGACCTTCCCGGCCTGGAGGTACTGTGGCGTAGACTTTAGAAGGAACAGATTTTTTGAGAGTGGATTCAACCACGAGAGAATGATGTGAAAGCTGAGGCTCATCAAAACCAGGAATGGGAATGATTTTGTATTGAGAATCCAGCTTCCTAGGAGCAGCTGGAACAGAATAAGGGGACTCCCAATTCTTACAAAGAGTTTCTTTCAGGATACCGTGTAAAAGAAGTTTGAGAAGCTCCTTAGGAGGATGTTTGTGGTCCATGGTCTTAAACTCCACCGAATACTTGGAATCTGCCTTCAATTTGACAGTCATGTCTTTACTCATCTGCCTGATAAATCGAGTGGAGACTGGCTCAGAAGGAGAAGGTTCTCTATGAGAGGTGGTCCGAGGTGAATATTCTGCCTGCGAATCATAAGCTTCTGTAGAAGATGGAGCTTCATGAGCAGAATCAAGCCAAAGGTCTGAATCCACAAGAACTGAAGGAGAACGGTACCAGCATTTAACTCGGTATCGGTCTGATAGTACAGGTAATACAGACTTTTTACACTTATCTGAGCATTTGGGAGAAATATGCCTAGACTTTGAAGAATGCTTGCCCGACTGAGAGGATGCAAGACATGGAGACGAATGTCAGGAATGAGGCTTCTTGTGTAAACGCCTTGGAGAAGGAGATCGATGCCTTGAAGATCGATGCTTTGTGGAAGGAGAATGCTGTTGAGAAGCATGGCACGATGATGATCGGTGCCAAGACTGGCGCAGTACCAATGAGGCAGTGGTGGTACTTGCATCTTGCATGGAGAGACGCTCAGGCTGAGCCAATACCGGAGGAGCCAACATGGGGGTGACAAGTTGGAACATATCCCCAAAATCCAGTTGAAAGAGAGCATCGAGCTTCTCTTTAAAAGCTTGCACCAACACCTGTGGCTTGGACTCTGGTATCAATCAACAGTGCCATGGCTCGCTCCGGAGTAGATGACATAGATGAAGATGCACCCCTTGAAGTTGAAGCAAGCCGCATTAATGGTCTCTGTTTGGCTGGTACGACTAGACTCAATACCTTAGTGGCCTGAGACACCGTCTGAGAAGCAGGTGACTTCTTAGCTGGCTTACCGATATGGAAGCTGGTACTTCAGACGATGGCGATGCTTTCAACGTTGATGGCTTGGATGGTGTCTAAGGTACAGGTGATGCATCCATGGTACCAAAGACAGTCTTTGCTTTAATAAGTGGTTTTTTATGGAGTGCTTCTGCAGCGTTGAACAGCGTGTACAAGAGTCCACATGATGGTCTGGGCAGAGGCACTGAATACACCACTTAGGTGGGTCAGTTAATGAAACAGTGCGCTGGTACCTGCCGCACTTTTTAAAGCCAGTTAATGGGCGAGTCAGGAGGGAAAACCGCCTCAGCCAAATCAAGCTCCGAAGGCCGAGGCAAAGCCCCGCCATCACAAATGGCTTAAAAAAAACAAGAAAAGTATCAGACTTCACAAAAAAAAAAAAAATTTTAGACACAAATAAAGGAAGAATAAGAAAAATAATAAGAAAAAACAGTGAACACGTGAGCGGGAAGACAAAAACAAAACGGAGATCGTTTTTATACACGACTTCATAGGTCCAAAGAAAACTGAGAACTGAAGGCTCGTCTGGCCTTCTCTTCTCGCCACCGCAGTAAAGCCTTTGTAGACACCTGGACTCCATATTTGGCCAATTTTTCATCAATGAGTCATAGCCATATTTTGAATAGACTACAATGGTACTCTGCCTTGCCTGTTTGATTTATCTGCTCCGTCTGTGCACTGTAGTTCTCTCTGTTAGATGGGGAGAATGGGGATTTTGGGGGTGGGCGGGCTTCTGTGGGGATGGGAGGGATTATTGTTTGTGACCGTGGAGGAAATCAGAGCACAGTCCTCCACGGTATCTGACCTTTCTTGTAAACACGATTTTCTGCTGTTGTTATTGCAGTGTTTTTTGTTTAATAAAAAAGGATTTCACATAAAACTGAGAACTGAGGAGCTGTACGCTTACATCGGGCAGGAAGGCACTTGTGCATGCACAGTGCAGGCACTCACAAACTTTCTAAAGTTCTTAAAGTGCACGTACACTTTAGCAGCTGTCCGTACCAGGGCTCCGTGGATGAAGGCACCCATATGTGAGAACACGCTGCCTGCTTGTCCTGGGATAACCACAGGTTTTTCACTCCGCCTCCACTGTACATACAGACTAGCCTGGCTCCTCCCATCAGTCAATACCCAAGCATAGAGAAGCACATACATCCGTGAAGTAGATGCACTTGCGACAGGCTAAACATTGTTCTGCTCAAAACACAAATAAACAATACCAGTAACCATCAACAAAGGCTTAAAAGGAGCACAGGAACTACTCCCCTAACCAACTGTACAAATTGTTTCTTTTTTTTTTTTAGCCCAAAAGAGCCGAATGATCTCCAAGAAACAGATTGGAGAAGCATAAGTAGAAACAATTCTTAAAGCAGGCACAGCAAGGACAGGGCGGGGAGTCTAGAATGTCTCACCTATCTACTGGAAAAGTGCAAAAGGTGAGACATTCTAGACCATAGGGACACACAAAAGCAGTCCCCAAAACAGTCAAGGTGGGCTTGCTGCACTGGCCTTGAAGACCGCGAACCCGAAAGCCAAGTCCTATCTGGCAGCAACATCCACTCTGTAGAACTTGACAAACGTGTGAATAGACGACCACGTCACCGCCCTGCAAATCTCTTCAGGAGAAACAGATCTAGCTATGACCCATGAAGAAGCCACAATCTTTGTAGAATGTGCTCTAACAGAAACAGGGAACTGTTTCCCCACAAAAATGAAAGCAGAAAAAAGGGCTTTATGGAACCACCGGGAACACATAGCCATAGAAGCGGGAACACCTCACTTAAGAAAATAAGACAGCACAAACAAATAGTCAGGAGGGTGAAACTCATGAGCAACCTCCAATTAACACAGAAGCACCCTGCGCATGTCCAAATTCCTCAATAGACTATCCAGATGGATAGACCCAGTCTGCTGAAAAACAGGTTTAAGTCCGGGAGAGAAGCATCCCGAAGAGGCACCAAGGAAGGTCTGACTAAGCCTGACATCACCACGTGAAGGTCCCAGGATGGGAGCGGATGCTTAACAGGCGACCAGACCTGAAGAGCCTCATGCAACAACAAGCAAACATCCGGATGCGACGCCTAAGAGAACTGACTATCTCGAGAGCAAAAACAGGACAGATCGGCCAGCCAGACTCTTACAGATGCCACAGAAGGGCTGTTATCCAGAATAGCAAGGAGAAAGGCAAGGACCTGCGACACCGGAGGTGAATAAAGGCCCACCTATTCCTTGTTACCAAAGAATGAAGGTGTACCACACCTTAGCATGGGCTGACAGCATAGATGACTTTTAGTTCTGAGAAGAGTCTCGAACACAAGCCCCAACCAGACTTTAGTTAAAAGGTTACGCTCACAAGAGCCACGCTGTAAGAAGCGACCCGGATCTTCCATGGCAACTGAGCCCAGATGTGGACTGTGTCCTACCCGCAGAAAAACCAGAGCAGAGTACCACGGTCGTTGAGGCCAGTCAGGAGCAGCCAAAAGATATGGCCCGGAAGAGTCACAATCTTCCAAAGGACCCATCTGAACATCGGCCAGGGCAGAAAAATGGTAGGAAGAACATCCAAAGGCCGCAGCCGCACAAGAGCATCAAACCCCACGCTGCCGGGCTCATAGCTGCAGCAGAAGAAACATGGCTTTTTTTTAATTATTCATTTTTTAATTATTTATTCATTTATTTATGTATGTGTGTATTTATTTATATTTTTTCATTGAGCCGTGACCATGAAGTCGCTGCGGGGCTATCCCCCAGCATCATCCGAAATGCCTGAAGCGACAGGGCCACTCTCTGGGAACCATAGTCTGAAGAAGTCTGCTTCAACAATGACCAATCCGGCCACCTGTGTTGCCGGCAGCACCGGGAAATGATGCTCTGCCAAAAGGAAAAGAAGGCGGGCAAAGGGAGAATACATGGTTTCTTCCAGCTGAGAGACAGAGGCCACTGCGGTCACACTGTTGAAAAGACCCAATCAGCCTGTCCCTCCAGAGATTTCTGCAATTCTTTCAGGACCGGACAAATGGCCTAGAGCTTCAGCCGGTAGGTAGACCACTCCCTCTGTAATGGAGTCTAAGAGTCCTGAAGAGGACGATGATCACAGTGAGCCACCCCAGCCCTTAAGGCTGGTATCCATGGTAACAACATTCCAGGAGGCAATGTGTAATGGAGCATCCTGGCAGAGCGATTGAGGGAAAAGCCACAAGGTCATGCTTGTTCTGGCCTTCAAAGATCACAGCAACTTAGAGGAGGCTCAGCATGGCCACCATGGAACCCAGAATCTGAAGGTTCACCACATCCAGAAACTGCACACACAGCATTTGACTGCGAGGCTCGGGCAGGGAAAAGTGACCCACTGCCATAACGAACTGAACTTCTCAGGCACTCCAGCGACTGCATTGCCGTTAGATAGAACTTCTTGAAGCTGACAATCCAGCCCAGGTCTTTCGTACCCGGAGTAGCTTTTCCACCTTGGAGCATTCCCCTTCCAACAAGGGTGCTCTGTCTAACTAGTCACCCAGATACGGGTGGATTTGCAACCCCATTGCAGATGAGCTGCCACTACTTCCATCATATTGGTGAGCTTCCGGGGTGCTGTCGCCAACCAGGAGTGTGTGGCGCAGTGGTTGAAGCTACAGCCTCGGCACCCTGGGGTTGTGGGTTCAAACCCCGCGCTGCTCCTTGTGACCCTGGGCAAGTCGCTTAATCCTCCATAGCCCCAGGTACGTTAGATAGATTGTGAGCCCACCGGGACAGATAGGGAAAATGCTTGAGTACCTGATTGTAAAACCGCTTAGATAACCTTGATAGGCGGTATATAAAAAAAATCCTAATAAACTTGAAAACTTGAATAAACTTGAACCAAATGTTAGAGCCGAAAACTGATAATGCTGATCCAGCACCTGAGGCCCCAGGAACTTGCGTAGAACAGGAAAAAATATGCGAATGCACAAACACACCTCCGTAAGATCCAGGTCCAGAACAGGTATCCAAACTTCTGATGTTGTCTCTAGTACAATAAAGAAAACAGACTATCTATCAGAGCCTGAAGAGTCACTTGGCACCATCTCCATTGCTCGAATATCCAGCAAGCGCTGAACAGAAGCCCGGACTCTCAACCAGAAAAGACACAAATCAGTCTGACAGAGGAAGAGCAAAGCCGAGCTTACAGACTAACCAAAGAATTGCCAAGACCCCTGGTCTGCCGCAATGCGCATCCTGGCAGGCAGAAACTCCAAGAGCCAACTCCCTATCCACAGAGGGACCCTCGGTTCCCTGGCAGCAACATGTTGTGTGGGCAGGTCAATCAGAGGAAGAGAATGCCTGCAGCCCACACACTAACATCGGGAATCTGGAAAATATATCCGTGGCAAGGAGAGGGAAAAATACCTGAAGTCCCGAAAGTCCACCCAGAGCCACGGAAAGGAAGACATGTAGACCCCTGGGCTCACACTTTACTATCCAGAAAACTGAATTCTGTAGGCATCCAGCCCTCTGCCAAACAACTACTGCTCCTGAAAAGGCAGCCGAACGAAAGTTTGTCCTGGAGATGGATACACCAGCCCACTGCCAAGCCCTAAAGCATTCGGCGAACTGAAATAGAATACTCCGACACTTGAGACAGAACATTCAAAAAAACATTTTTTTTAAAGGTTCTAAACACGGTCCACCAAGAAGTCCATCCTAGCCCTTGGAAACTGAGGAGGCTCTACCTTCTCAATCTCTAGCGTTTGCAGTCGCGCAAGACAGGCGTGCACCACCAGTGACATCCTACAGCAGCCAGCACACCTATATTGGCTATTGTAAAACAAATGTGGAGAAGCACAGCCACCCAGTGATCCTGCATATCTTCCACAATCACTCAACCGTCACTAGGTAGGGTTTTGTTTTTAGAATTGCGCCAGCTCACCTGAGCCACCAGGGAAACCACCCTGGGCTGCTCCCAACAGCTGCTAACACTCCTGCACCAGAGGAAACAAGAAGGACATAGCCCTAGCACTCCGCAAGGGTCATTCCGGGGAGGCAATTGATCCTTAACTATTAAATTCAGAGCCAGATACAAGGGAAAGGTTGCAGATTGCGAGCGCATGCTGCAGTCATGGAAAAAACGTTGCAGACATGGAAGGAGTGGGCTGCGCCTCCAGGCTCAAGCCCTGAGCCCTGTACATATACAGCAAACAGTGAGGCAGCTTTGCAAAGTGAAGCCAGTATACGACAGGAAGGATCTGGAGCCCCTAAGGGATCCACAGATCCAGCATTCAACTCCGATTCCCCAATCCAGGCAGCGTAACGCTATGAAATAAATGAGCAGCGAGGTCCGGATCTGCCATTAAAACTCAGACCACAAACATCTCATGCACTCTAAGAAGGCAACTAGACCCTGGGGCAGAGAGTTACCCTTAGATGACAGAGGCTTGCGCTAATTAGGCTGCAGAGGGTCCGTCTCGTAGCTGGCCACCAAAACTGCATAATCAAGCCCCAAATGCAAAAACGGCTGCCCCTCGGGCTAGCTGAGCGTAATATCACCTGCTTCTAAGAACCCCACCCCCGATCTGCCACGTTGCACAAAAACGCTCTAAAAGCGTTAAAACTGCACAAATTTTATATGACTACACACTAGGAGACTAGACACTAGGAGACTACATCTTAGCAGTTTATTTGGCAAAAAATACATTTTGAAGAAGTAGGGGGAAGTTGAAAAAAATAATTAAAAATTTAAGACGGCCGGTCCCAAATTTGCACCAAAAATGCGCTAAAAAGGCACTTCTCGAACATAAAAAATTACAATTTTAGGATTTTTCAAGTGGGGGATCAAGGATCACTAAAAACCCCTTAAATTTAATGTTAGAAAATCATTGTTGGAGTCTGTCAGCTCCTCTCACTCACAGTACTGGACACAGAAGCTGCTCCTGCATTCTAGCCCCTGTGAACAGCCAAAGTCAGAATTCACTGCCACACTGCTGGAAATGCTGTCTCCACACTGACCTTTGGGATGCCGGTCAGACTACAATGTCTGACGATGCCTCCACCCCTGCGGACCACCAACTGAGCACTGGGACAGGAGGTGCGAAAACGCAGTCGGCACGCTGCGGAATACCGCTGAGCTCACTAAGCATGTTGGTCTGCGCTTCCCCCCCCTCTCCCCCGCCGCTTAACAGGGAGTGAGACCAAGCCAGGGATGGCCCTGAGCTCCAAGGAAGACTAGCAGACAGGCTGAACAGTTCCCCCTAGGATCAGCCTGTAATCTACCGACCGAAGTCTATGAATTCTCAAGCAGGCAGTGTTTAAAATTTGTTGTAAATGCGAAAGAACTGCAAAAAGGGACGAAACTACATCAAATTAAAAATAGTAAATGTGAGAGAGCAGAACCGAAACACCTTGCAGCCACATTCAGAAGAGAAAGACTGATGAAAGGAGCCAGGCTAGCCTTTGATGTACACTGGAGGAGGAGTGAAAAATATGTGGTTCTCTTCTGCAGGTAAAGGGAAATAACCCTATGGTCTAGAATGCACTAGAAAGCACAGTTACTTACCATAACAGTTGTTATCCAGGGACAGCAGGCAGCAATTCTCACATATGGGTGACGTCATCCATGGACAGCCTCGCAAGCCTTGCTTGTAGAAACGTAGAAGTTTCGAGTCAGCAGCACCGCCCAGCACAGGGCGAGTCTTCTCAGTTCAGATAGCGAGCAGAGAAGCCAACCAGAGGAGGTGGGTGGGTTGTGAGAATAGCTGCCTGCTGTCCCTGGATAACAACTGTTACGGTAAGTAACTGTGCTTTATCCCAGGACAAGCAGGGAGCCTATTCTCACATATGGGTGACCTCCAAGCTAACCAGAATGGGATGGTGGGAGCGTTGGCAACTTAGGAGAATAAATTTTGTAATACTCTCTGGACAAAATGGCCATCCCGTCTGGAGAAAACATCCAGACAATAGTGAGAAGTGAAAGAATGAACTGAGGACCAGGTCGCAGCTTTGCAAATTTCCTCAATAGGTGTGGATCTGAGGAAAGCCACTGAAGCTACCATTGCTCTGACTTTGTGGGCTGTGACTTGACTCTGTAGTTGTAATCCAGCCTGAGCATAGCAGAAAGATATACAAGCAGCCATCCAGTTGGTACACTTAGAGGCTGGTTATCCAGACTTATTTGGATCGAAGGAGACAAAAAGTTGAAGAGCAGTTTTGTGTGGTTTGGTGCATTCCAAGAAGGCCAAAGCACGCTTACAGTCGAGAGTATGAAGAGCTGATTCTTCAGGATGATAATGAGGCCTTGGAAAAAACCCTGGAAGAACAATAGATTGGTTGAGATGAAATTCTGAAACCACTTTAGGTAAGAATTTAGGATGAGTACGGAGAACCACCTTGTCATGATGGAAAACTGTGAAAGGTGGATCAGCAACTAATGCTTACAGCTCACTGACTCTTCGCTCACCACACTTTTCCCCCTACAAACCCGAAGCAATCTCTCAAGCAACCCATCTCACTTCCCTCACCTTACAACCCCTCTTACTTTTCCTCCCCTTACTACCCTTTTCTTCTGTAACATTCCCCCTCATTCATTTGTAATTTGCTGAATGTCCAGCCTTCTTTCGATGTGAACCACCTAGAAGTCGTCTGACTATGGCGGTATAGAAAAATAAAGTTATTATTATTATTAGAAAACACTTTCCAAGTGAGATACATAAGATGAGCCATAGACATTGGTTCAAATGGAGGCTTCATCAATTGAGGAAGAACAACATTGAGATCCCAAACCACTGGAGGCAGTTTGAGAGGAGGTTTGACACTGAAAAGTCTTTTCATAAATCTGGAAACCACCGGATGAGCAGAGAGGGGTTTCCCTTCAATAGGTTGATGGAAAGCAGCAATTGCACTGAAAAGGACTCGGATCGATGTAGACTTGAGACCAGAATTGGATAAGTGCAAAAGATAATCTAGAACAGAAGATAAGGAGGAATCTTGAGGCTCCTTATCATGAGAGATGCACCACGTAGAAAATCTAGTCCATTTTTGGTGGTAGCATTGTCTAGTGGCAGGCTTTCTAGAAGCCTCTAAAATGTCTCTTACAGGTTGAGAAAACTGAAAAGCAGTTATGTTGAGAGGTAACAAGCTATCATGTGTAGAGACTGCAGGTTGGGATGAAGTAGAGATCCTTGACTCTATGTAAACAGAGATGGAAAAACTGATAGAGGGTATGGCTGCTGAATTGAAGTAGAAGGGAATAAATACCAAGGTTGTCTCGGCCACTGAGGAGCTATCAGAATCATGGTGGCATGATCGTTTTTCAACTTGACAAGAGTCTTGAGAATGAGAGGGAATGGAGGAAATGCATATAGAAAAAGATTTGTCCATTCCAATAGAAAAGCATCTGCCTCAAGGCGATGAAGAAAATATATCCTGGAGCAGAACTGGGGCAGTTTGTGGATGTGGGGAGCTGCAAAGAGATGTATCTGAGGCGTTCCCCACTGCAAAAAATTGTGATGAAGAGGCGAGGAATTGAGTGTCCATTCGTGAGGTTGCAGGAGACGACTCAATTTGTTCGCCAGTTTTTTGCCCCTTGGATGTAGACAGCTTTGAGGAAGGTGTTATGGAGGATTGCCCAGTCCCAAATCTTCAGAGCTTCTTGACAAAGGGAGGGAGATCCCGTATCCCTATTTGTTGACATAGTACATGGCGACTTGATTGTCAGTCCGAATGAGGACTACCTGGTTGTGAAGAAGATATTGAAAAGCTTTGAGAGCATTGAAGATCGCTCTGCGTTCTAATAGATTGATGTGACGCTGATGAACCATACTGGTCCAGTGGCCTTGAGTGCGGAGACCATTGAGGTGAGCCCCCCAAGCGTAGGTCAATGACTCTGTTGTAAGGAGCTTTTGATGAGGGGAGTTGTAAACAGCAAGCCTCTGGAGAGATTGGAAAAGAGCATCCACCAGCGGAGAGACTGTCTCAACAAAGGAGTCACTGTAATGTGGTGAGAGAGTGGGTCGCAAGCCTGCATCCACTGAGATGACAGGGTCCACTGAGGAATTCTGAGGTGAAGTTTGGCAAAGGAATCACATGTACTATGAAGGCCATGTGACCTAGAAGTACCATCATCTGTCTCACTGAGATTGAAGAGCGGGAAGACACTGCACAACAGAGTTGAAGAAGAGCCTCCAGACGCTGTTGCAGAAGAAATGCTCTTAGTTGGATAGTGTCCAGAACAGCTCCGATGAACTGTAGATTCTGAGAGGGCTGAAGTTGGGATTTGGGAAAGTTGATTTTGAATCCCAAGCTTTGTAGGAACCACGTAATCCATTGGGTCGTTACAATAATCCCCTGAGATGTTGAATCCTTGATGAGCCAGTCATCTAGGTAGGGGAACACCTGAGATGCTGCTACCACCACCAGGTACTTGGTGAACACTCTGGGAGATGAAGCCAGGCCGAAGGGTAGCACTCTGTATTTGTAATGCAGATTCCCCACCTGAAATCTGAGATATTGACGGAAGGCCAGATGAATGGGAATACGAGTATAAGCCTCCTTGAGATCCAGAGAGCATAACCAGTCATTCTGACCTAGAAGGGGGTAAAGAGACGCCAGGCACAACATGCAAAATTTTTCTTTGACTAAAAATTTGTTGAGAGCCCTGAGATCCAAAATGAGTCGCAGATCGCCCGTCTACTTTGGAACTAGGAAATAACGGGAGTAAAGGAACTGGTTCGATGGCATGGAGACAAAGCAGAGCTTGAGTTTCCTGAAGAAGGGCGGTCTGGGATGGACTGGAAGGATACTTTCTTGGAGGAAGCTTAATGAAATGAAGAGAGTATCCTTTCCTGATTATTGACAGCACCCGGAAGTTGGATGTAATGGTCTCCCATCGATGATAAAAATGATGGAGACCACCTCCTATGGGGGGAAGAGAGGACAGAGACAGAACATTGGAGGTTATGCTCTATTTTAAACAGTTAAACAGGCTGCACAGCCTTAGGTGCAGCAGAAGGCTAAGGTTTCTGTTACGTCTGTTGCTGTTGTTTCTTGGGAGGCGCTCGATTGTAAGGAGCTGCCCTTGGAGTATAACGCCTCTGGAAAATTGGAGGAGGGCGTGAAGGTTTCACAGGAGCTGGCTTAGGCTTGGGTCTGACAATGGAAGCAAAAGATTTTTCATGCTCAGACAATTTCTTAGTGGCTGTCTCTATAGATTCATCAAAGAGGTCGTTGCCTGCACAAGGGATGTTAGCCAGGCAGTCCTGAAGATTAGGGTCCATGTCAATGGTGCAAAGCCAGGCCAAGCGGCGCATTGCTACAGAGAAAGCAGTGGTCCTGGTTTACAACTCAAAGGCATCATAAGAGAACTGAAGATGCAATCTGAGACAACTGCAAATTCTCAAATCCTTTACAATATAGAGTTCTAAACCTGGAGTCCAATTTGCCTGGAACAGCAGGAATGGTATAAGGAATCTCCAGGTAGCGTGTGAAAATCTGAGACAAAAGCTTATGAAGGGGAAGCTTAAGCGACTCTGCAGGAGGTTGAGGAAGATGCATGACCTCAAGATACTCCTTAGAGTACTTAGAACCAGCATCTAATTGAAGTTCTAGGTCATCAGCCATCTGGCAAAGAAAAGCAGAGAAAGACAGCTGAACCGAGAGGGACTCGAGGACCTCAAGGTGGCCTGGGTCGAAGGCGAAGCCTCTCTGGAGAAATGACCATCAAGAGAATATAGAGACTTGGCCGAGGCAATGGAAGCAGCTGAGTCCTCGAGGTCTGGAAGAGGAGACCTCAATTGAGGAGTTAGTGGTCTGGAAGAGCTGGAAATTCTCGAATGAGGCCGAGATGAAAAAGGTTGCTCTTTCGAAGGAGGCCTCAATCGATGACGAGAATGGTGTGTAGAAGCAGTCTCAAGGATCGAGGAGACTTCGCCCTAGAGATGGTAGTAGGCAATGCTACAGGTGAATGGGTAGGGCTAGCAGTAGATTGAAACTCAGGAGGTTTGATGGAGGAATCTCAAAGCACTCCCAAGGACTCTGCTCCTTGTATGGAGTGTGAGGATTCCTGTCGAGACACTTGCAAAGAATCTACTCCTTGCATAGAGTGCGTAGATGCCAGACCAGACACTCGCAAAGACTCTGCTCCTTGCATAGAGTGTAAAGGTTCAGCTCGAGGGATAGGCAGAGGCTCGACCTCGCGGGAGATTGCTGATTGCCCAAGCTGGATTAGAGAAGACAGCGTCGGCCAAAATTTGGTCAGTAACTGAACAAACTGCTGCTCTAACATGGTCTGGAGGAAAGCTGGCAAAGATGGATCCGCGTCTGAAACCGGACCACTTGCTGCGGCTATAGGCTCCAAGGTGGCAGTGGAGATGTACTTTGACTTAGAAGTCTTGGAACGCTTGAAGACCACCGCTGGAACCTTCTAAGTATCTGACCTGAGGGAAGCTCAGGGGAAGAGATAGCAGGTTTACTCAAGGACAAAGGCATCCTAAATGAGGAAGGTCTGATGAGGCTTGAGGTCGGAGTCGTGGAAGCAGGAGGACCCTCGGAAGATGGGACCCAGGTCGCGCTCGAGGTTGAATGTGTGACTGAAGAGTCCATCCTGAACAGTTTCTCCACTAAAATCCGACAATGTTTAAGGGCTCGAGGTTTAAGAGTAGCACAGTGCTCGCACAACTTAGGATTATGGTCAGACTCGAGGCACTTGAGGCACTAACGGTGTGGGTCCGTGAGGGAAATCGCACGCTGGCACTGGCTACACTTCTTGAAGCCCATTGCTGGCTGGGACATAGGAGGAAAAATGGCCGCAGCAAAGACGAAGCCCACAGGTTGTGGCCTTGCGGCCTGCCCCGCCAGTCGAACAAAGAAAAAATAAAGTCTTTAGTTTTTTGTTTGGTTTTTTTTAAAACTGAAAGAAAAATAACACAGCGATTCGCGATGAAAAGTAACACAAACCACGGTGAGAGAAGGCACGAAGAAGAAAAGTTTGGCACAGAGTGTCAAAGACAGACTTTTCAGCTTCGCAGAAAACTGAGAACTGAGGAGGCTTGCCCTGCGCTGGACGGGAAGGCACTCGCGCTGGACGGGAAGGCACTCATGCATGCGCGGTGCGGCTGACTCTAAACTTCTACGTTTCTACAAGCAAGTTTGTTTGTGAGGCTGTCTGCATCCGGGCTCCGTGGATGACGTCACCCATATGTGAGAATAGGCTGCCTGCTTGTCCTGGGATAACACCTGTTATGTAAGTAACTGTGTAGTCAGGAAAGCAAAGATACAAATGGAAGAAAAATCAGCTGACATTAAAACAGTGAGACAAGACATTTTTTAGATATATTAGTGATAGGAAGAAGTGGAAAAGTGGCATTATGAGACTCAAAAGGTGAAGGGGAGAATATGTAGAAGCTGATGAAGAAAAGTACGAATTGCTTAACAAATATTTCTGTTCTGTGTTCATGGCTGAAGCGCCGGGAACGGGATCACAGAAGACAAACGTGAATAGGTATGGAGGAGTGGAAGACCCTGATCAATTTTCAGAGGGTTGTGTCTGTAAGGAGCTAGATAAAATAAAGGTAGACAAAGAAATGGGGCCAGATGGTGTACATCTGTGGGTGCTGAAGAAATTTAGGGCAGTTCTGGTGGTTCCGCTGCCTGACATTTTCAGTTCATCTGTAGTCAGGACTGGTACCAGAGGACTAGAGAAGGGTGGATGTGGTTCCCCTCCACAAAAGTGTAAGTAGGAAGAAGTAGAGAATTACAGGCCAGTAAGTCTAACTTCTGTGGTAAGCAAATTAATAGAAACGCTTTTAAAACAGAGAATGGTGAAGTTTCTGGAATCCTGTGGATTACAGAATCGGAGGCAACTTGGATTCACTAGAGGTAGGTCTTGTCAGACAATCTGCTCAATTTCTTTGACTGGTTGACAAGAGAATTGGATAGAGGGAGTTCACTAGATGAGGTATATTTAGATTTTAGCAAAGGTTTTGACAGTGTTCCACACAGATGTCTAATAAATAAACTCAGTGCCCTCAGGATGGGTTCCAAAATGACATGATGGGTCAAGAACTGGTTGAGTGGAAGGCGGCAGGTCAATGAAGATCCTCTGAGGAAAGGGATGTTACCAGTAGTGTGTCTCAAGATTCTGTTCTTGGGCCTATTCTTTTTAACATTTTTATAAATAATATTGCTGAAGGGCTGTCAGGTATGATTTGCATCTTCGTGGATGATACCAAAATCTGCAATAGAAACCCCGGATGAAGTAAATAACATGAAGAAACACCTGGCGAAGCTTGAAGAATGGTCTGAAATTTGGCAGCTAAAATTTAATGCTAAGAAATGCAAGGTCATGCATTTGGGCTTCAAAATCCCAAGGGAAAGGTACAGTTTAGGAATGAAGAACTTATGTGCACGACAGAAGAGCGGGACTTGGGTGTGATTGCATGTGATGATTTTAAGGTGGACAAACAGCTTGAAAAGGTGACGGCAAAAGGTAGAAGGGTGCATAGGAAGAAGTATGGCCAGCAGGAAAAAGAGATATTGAAGCCCCTGTATATGACTTTGGTGAGACCTCATCTAATATAATAAAATGGTAGGACGTGCATACGCACTAAAAAAATCGTGTTCCCTGGTCCCGTCGCGGAAACACGAGTGCGCATGCGCGCCTACTACATCACCACAGCCTGCTCTCCACCTCGCACCGCTACAGGCCCCACACTCGCAACTCACAATCCGCTGCAGCCTAGCAACTCCGACCACAACCTTCCACCCTCAACCGCCTAGGAGCTGCGGCGGGGGCTTTCAGAACAGAATATGATTACCATGTTTCTTTAGGCAGCCCCGGTTGTTTACTTGGATTCAATGTCAGCATTAGGGTTCGCCGGACGCCAGCCGTGAGAGCCGGGTGAGGAAGGCCGCCGCAGCCTCGCCGCTAGGTAGGGGGACAACAATGGCGCTTATGCTCAAGCCGCCGCCACGACTCCTCTCTCGAACCGCACCAGGATCGAGAGAGGAGTTGCGGCGGGGGCTTGAGCATAAGCACCATTGTTGTCCCCCTACCTAGCCGCGAGGCTGCAGTGGACTTCCTCACCCGGCTCACATTGAATCCAAGTAAACAACCGGGGCTGCCTAAAGAAACCGGTGCTTGGCCCGCCAACCAATTCCTGCCGTTGCCGAAATTTGCCCCACCGTTCCTTCCCTTCCTCCATCAGCTCAGTTCAGCTCCGTCTATGTTAAAAGCAGCTGCTTTGAAATTGGAGCCCTGCCGCCACCGTAACATGTTCCCTCTGCCGCGGTCCCATATGTCAGAGAAGGGGCGGGACCAAGGCAGAGGGGAATGTGCTACGGCAGTGGCAGGCCTCCGATTTCGACGCGGCTCCTTTTAACATTGGTGGATTCACTGCACCTGATGGAGGGAGGGAAGGAAAGGTGGTTGGGCGCTGTTGAGCCCCTCTTTGCCCTCAGACCCTCTCCTAATTGCTCCCTCTTGTCTCAGACCACTGGGGGGAGTTGCCTGTCTTCAGCTGCAGGGATGGAGGGAGGGAAGAAGAAAGAAGGGGCCCTGGCAAGCGAGTTATCAAAATCCAACCATAGCCTGGGACCCCTACATGATATGAATAATGACCAGACAACAAAAGGTAAGAAAAATAATTTTATTTTCTGTTTTGTGATTACAATATGTCAGATTTGAAATGTGTTTTGAGGGAGGCTGCCGCCGCGGCTTTGGACAGAGGGGTACCATTTTCGTGGGAGCCCGCCTTCGGAGAGGCTTGGGACGCGGAGACGGATGTGGGAGGGGCTGCCACTGTGAAGGGCTTTGGTGGGGGAGCCAGCCAGACCGCAAGTGTGGGGACGTTGTAAGCACGGATTGGTCAAGGAGCCGCCGCTTCCGAGGCTTTGAAATTGCTCTCCCACCGTCACTCCCTCCCGCCCCGGCTCTGCCTCTGCCCCTGCCCAGGTTCAAAAGCAGGAGAGGCGGTCATCTAGCACCCGTTAATCTAACGGGCTTAAACACTAGTTTAGAATATTGTGTACAATTCTGGAGGATGCACCTTCAAAAAGATATAAAAAGGATGGAGTTGGTCCAGAGGAAGGCTACTAAAATGGTGCGTGGTCTTCGTCATAAGGTGTATGGGAACAGACTTAAAGATCTCAATGTGTATACTTTGGAGGAAAGGTGTGAGGGGGAAGACATGATAGAGACATTTAAATAACTATATGATGTAAATGCACATGAGTCGAGTCTCTTTCATTTGAAAGGAAGCTCAGGAATGAGAGGGCATAGGATGAAGAGGTGATAGACTCAGGAGTAATCTAAGGAAATACTTTTTTACAGAATGGGTGGTAGATATAACAGTCTCCCAGAAGAGATGGTGGAGACAGACTGAATTCAAGAAAGCCTGGGAAAGGCACATGGGATCTCTTAGAGAGAAGAAGAGATGAGAGTTACAGTGGATGAGCAGACTGGATGGGCTATTTGGCCTTTATCTGCTATCATGTTTCTATTTATCCTAGGATAAGCAGGCAGCATATTCTGACATGTGGGACTCCTGAGCTTACTGTAATGAGATGGAGAGAGTTGGCCATTAAGAAGAAAATAAATTCTACAATACTGCTTGGCCAAAAAGACAGTAGTGAGATATGAATGTGTGATTTGAGGACCACAAGTAGCTGCTTTGCAAATTTCATCAATGAAAGTGGAACATAAGAAAGCTACTGATACTGCCATAGCTTGGACCTTGTGTGCTGTTAACGTGTCCCTTGAGCTGCAACCATGCAAAATGAAATACAGGCCACTAACCATATGGAAATAGTTCTCTTGGTGACAGGCAGGCCCAATCTATTAGGATCAAAAGAGATAAACAGTTGAGGTGAAGTCCTGTGTGGCTTAATCCTTTATATGTAGTAAGCCAAGGCATGCTTACAGTACAAAGTTTGAAGAGCTGTTTCTCCAGGATGAGAATGAAGCTTTGGGGAAAAAACTCAAAGCACAATGGATTGATTCAGATGAAATTCCATGACTACTTTAGAGAGGAATTTAGGATGGGTCCTGAGAATCCACCTTGTCATGATGAAATACTGTGAACAGTGGGTCAGAAATGCTTGAAGTTCACACACTCAACAAGTTAAAGTGAGTGATCAAGAAGACCACTTTCCAAGTGAGAAACTTTAGACGAGTAAATGCCAGTGGTTCAAAAGGCGGTTTCATCAGCCTGGCTAGGACTACATTAGCATCCCAGACAACTTGAGGCAAACTTGAGCGGAGCTTTGGAATTGAAAAAACCTTTCACAAACCAGGAAACAAGCAGATGAGTGGCCAAAGGTTTATTGTTGACAGGATCATGAAAAACACTAAAAGTATTGAGGTTAACTGACTGAAGTGGTTTATTGTCCAGAAAGCAGTTACTTACCGTAACAGGTGTTATTCAGGGACAATAGGCAGATATTCTCATTGATGGGTGACGTCACCGACGGAGCCCCAGTACAGGCCACTTTAAGTCTTTTAGAAAGTTTGCGATAGCCCATACTGCGCATGCGCGAGTGCTCTCCTGTCCGACGTAGGCGTGTGGTCCCTCAGTTAACATAAGCCAGCTAAGAAGCCAGCCTGGGGAAGTGGGTAGGTTGTGAGAATATCTGCCTGCTGTCCCTGGATAACACCTGTTACGGTAAGTAACTGTGCTTTATCCCAGGACAAGCAGGCAGCATATTCTCATTGATGGGTGATCTTCAAGTTAACAAGAACGAGATGGTGGGAATGTTGACCTTTAGGGTCATTCCATGTCAAGTGGACCAGGAGCACACACTTGATCCCCTTGAAATCCAACCAAAGGGTCTCAAATGAAAATCTGCAAAATTTTGGGGATCTATCTCAATTTGGTAAGGAGCTAGGGGAGATTGAACAAAAGCAATTGATCCACTCCCATGCCTTGTGTGATCTAAAACGCCAACTTTGCTTAAGCACTGCGGCACTTAAGCACTACCTAGGAGTTTGAAATTTTGTACTCTGGTACAACACCTTGGGGCAAGTTTTGTGCCAAGTTTGAAATCTTTTGCGAACGTGCTTCCATTTCTACAGGTCAGCAAAATAGGCAAAAAAATTCACGAATGAAAATTTTTGGCACAGTTTAGCTCCATACTGCTGCTGGTAGGTAAGTCAGCTGATGGTACAACTTTACCAGCAGACATGTACCATGAGATACTTCCATGATTTGCAATATGAACTTTTACAGTCAAGTGAAGCTGAAGATATGACCATCCAAAAAATATGGATGGTCATATCTTCAAAAATATGCAAATTTTCACTGTTTTCCAGATTCATATATCTGTGTAGTTTTTTTTTTTGTTTTTTATATCATTTGAATGAGCATGTTTTTTGCTACACAAGCTATCCTGTTTCATCTTGGACCTGACCTTTCTTTGGTGAGAATTAAAGCTTCAAAGATAAGCATTAGTTGTATATGCACACGAATGTTTAATATTGAAAAGACTATCTAAATTGGCTTGAATGTTATTTGTTTCATTGAGTGAGGCCTATATAAACTCAATTTCAATCAATACCACACTCTGTTATCTTATTGTTTCAAAAAAAATTTCATATTATGTTTCAGCAGTCTTATCAATTTTATAAAAGTGATAAGACTGCTGAAATTTAATATGAAATTTCTGTGAAACAATGAGATAATCTGTTTTTCCATCTCTGTTTTGAAAACTACTAATAAAGTTGCTCGTTTATCAATTATATCCTTAGAGGATTCAAGAAATTGTGATAAATTCAAACTATCAGATGATACAGGTTTATCAGGTGAAACAAGTCTATCCATGTCACCATCTTCCACTCTTGGAATGTAATAGAGGTTATCTAATTCCAGAGTATCCACTTTAGTATAATGCAATATATTTTTTGAAAAAACAAGACCTATTTTGTGGTCAACGTGTGATAATTTTTCCAGATGTCTCTAGACAAACTCAGTATAAAAGGAAACAATTTCTCCAGCTGAAACCTAAGGTAGTAGCAGCTGGAGCTACATTCTTTCTTAAATTTCCGTGTAAATGCTTAGTCTCGTATGGAAGTGATAAGTATACCTTTTTTGAACCAGTCCAGTTAGAACATTTTATTAAAGAGAAGTTGAAAGTATAATTTCCATTATTAATAACTTTATGTATATTGGAGGATGGTGTAATATCTATATGGATTGGTCATTACTGCCTGCTATGTTAGATGATTAACAGATTTTTACTTTTTACTTAAATACTGGCGACCATATAATGTGGACTATATCATGGATGATTTATTCCCTTTAAATGTTAAGTTGTATCTTGTATACAGAATTTGATGGATATTCGTGAATATTTGTTATTATAATGAATAATCAAACAAATAAAGAAAAAAAAAGAAACAATGAGATAATATTATGAATAACTGAAGATAACAGTGTGGTATTGATTGAAATTGAGTTAATATTGAAAAGAGGCATGTTGAACACAAACCATGTTGTATGCAAATGAACAAGGTACATGAAGTTTCACAGTTAAGTTCAGATTGTTATTGTTTTATGATCCCCTTCCCTGTATCCATGCATTTTCATATACCCACTGCCACTGGTCATGAAGATCATAACACGTGTATTATACACTGAGACCACATATTTATCAGTTATTGATCCATTGTCTAAAAGACATTCCCAATAGTCAGATAATACCATATAAATTTCTAAGCTTTATTAAAGACAAAAAAGAAAAGTGCAAAAACCACACTTATTTCAAGTGCGCATACATACTGACAAAGATCAGGAAATCGCATAAATTCAGCTTAGAACTCAGTTTCTTCCACATGGTTTTGAAAGTCTGGTCAATGTTTGCCAAAATATCTTGTGGATAAGTGTACTGTCTGCCTGATGAAGTGGTCATAGGTGCATTAAGGCCTGCAATAATATGCTGTTCAGGGATCCAGATATGTCTTTGCGGGAATGCCAGTGAAATGACCCTGCAGGACCTTGTGGATGCAAAAAAATTATCCAGGATGTTGCATTCTTCCATTGAATTCATTGTGGATGATACCAAGATTTGTAACAGTAGACACCGAAGAGGGAGTGGAAAATATGAAAAAGGATCTGCAAAAGTTAGAGGAATGGTCTAATATCTGGCAACTAAAATTCAATGCAAAGAAATGCAGAATAATACATTTGGGGATTAATAATCAGAAGGAACCGTATATGCTGGGAGGTGAGAGGCTGATATGCATGGACGGGGAGAGGGACCTTGGGATGATAGTGTCTGAAGATCTAAAGGTGAAAAAACAGCATGACAAGGCGGTGGCTGCTGTCAGAAGGATGCTGGGCTATATAAAGAGAGGCGTAGCCAGTAGAAGGAAGAAGGTGTTGATGCTCCTGTACAGGTCGTTGGTGAGGCCCCACTTGGAGTACTGTGTTCAGTTTTAAAGACCGTATCTGGCGAAGTATGTAAGAAGACTTGAAGCTGTCCAGAGGAAGGTGACGAAAATGATAGGAGGTTTGCACCAGAAGATGTATGAGGAAAGACTGGAAGCCCTGAATATGTATACCATAGAAGAAAGGAGGGACAGGGGAGACAACAATGAAATCAACGGCACAATGTGCGGCAGCCTCAAAGAAAGCAAACCGAATGTTGGGTATTATTAAGAAGGGTATTACAACAAGGATGAAGGAAGTCATCCTACCGCTGTATTGCGCGTTGGTGCGCCTACATCTGGAATACTGTGTCGAGTATTGGTCACCGCACCTCAAGAAAGAAATGGCGATACTTGAGAGGGTTCAGAAAAGAGCGATGAAAATGATAAAAGGTATGGAAAACCTTTCATACACAGACAGACTAGAAAGGCTGGGGCTCTTCTCCCTGGAAAGTGGAGACTCAGAGGAGACATGATAGAGACCTTCAAGATCATGACGGCCATAGAAAAGGTAGAAAGGGAAAGAATCTTTAGCCTACTGGGAACCACTAGAACAAGGGGGGCACTCAGAGAAATTGAAAGGGAGCAGGTATAGAACATAGCAACTAAAATAATCCATAATGGTAAAAAATATGACCACGTAACACCTCTGCTAATCAAATCACATTGGCTGCCCATAAATAACAGAATAACTTATAAAATAGCTCTACTGATTTTCAAAACACTAAATACTAATGAACCACAATTTATAGATCGTTTATTAATCCCCCATTCTTCAAATCGTTCTTTACGTTCTGAAACCCAAGAATTATTAATGGTTCCCTCCTTAAAAATAGTAGGGACAAAACGCCACGATATTTTCTCTGTAGTGGCTCCTCTTACTTGGAACTCTCTTCCTTTATATATCAGGAAAAATAAAAATTTAAATCAATTTAAAACTAATTTAAAATCATTTCTTTTTAAAATCTCTTTTGACCTCTAAATTCACTTCATTGCTAATTTCTATCTTAGAACTTTTAATCCCTTCCTAATGTTTCCTCCCTCCCCTCTCAGACCACTCTTTCTCCCTCTCGGGAAAATATTTTTGTAACTTTAAGCCCTCATGTTCACTCCATATGTGTCATAGTATGTTAATATTGTTTTGTGTGTCTAATTCCTTTTAGTTAAAGTAGTACTAAGATACTGTTATTTTACCCCTTTAAATGTTCAATAATATATAATTTAACAATGTTTGTTATATTTTGTTAATCGCTTAGTTTATAATAAGCGATACATCAAATAAAATTAAACTTGAAACTTGAAACCAGTGCTAGGAAATTCTTTTTCACTCAGAGGGTGGTGGACACCTAGAATGTGCTTCCGGAGGCTGTGATAGGACAGAGTACTCTACCGGGTTTCAAGGAAGGATTGGATAAGTTCCTGAAAGATAAGGGAATTGAGGGATACAGATAGAGGTAGAGATAGGCTATGATAGGGCATAGATAGAAGGACAGGGGGGCTTAAATGATTTAAACAAGGATCACCTTACAGGTCATGGACCTGGTGGGCCGCCGTGAGAGCGGACAGCTGGGCGCGATGGACTTCTGGTCTGACCCAGTGGAGGCAACTTCTTATGTTCTTATATGATTCAGATGTTCAAATACTTGAAAGGTATTAACATAGAACAAAATCTTTTCCAGAGAAAGGAAAATGGTAAAACCAGAGGACATAATTTGAGGTTAAGGGGTGGTAGATTCAAAAGCAGTGTTAGGAAATTCTGCTTTATGGGAGGGTGGTGGATGCCTGGAATGCGCTCCCGAGAGAAGTGGTGGAGATGAAAACGGTGACGGGAGTTCAAAGAAGTGTGGGATGAACACAGAGGATCTAGAATCAGAAAATAGTAGTAAATATTGAAGAACTAAGGGCAGTACTGGCCAGACAGTTTGTGTCTGTATATGACCTTTTGGTTGAGGATGGGTTGGGGAGGGCTTCAATGGCTGGGAGGGTGTGGATGGTCTGGAGTGAGCTTTGACGGAGACTTCAGCAGTTGGAGCCCAAGCACAGTACTGGGTAGAGCTTTGGATTCTAGCTAAGAAGAACATATATATATATTTTTTAAAATATAAATTGAATCAGGTTGGGCAGACTGGATGGACCATTCAGGTCTTTATCTGCCGTCATCTAATATGTTAATATGTAATATGAAATTTCTCATACATGACCAATCCACCAAGAATTGTCATATATGCAAGCTAAGTATTGTCCAGGTTTAAAACTGGATGCTTGAAAGGTAGGGACATGTTCAGGATCAGTATCAGACTCTAAAACATTGTCAATGAATGAGCTAGTGTCACTTGAAATTTTGCTAATGCAGAGTCTAGCAGTGTCTATGGGCTTAAATTTGCGATTTTCTCTTGTTCCAGCCACTGTGTGGCCCATACTAAACTTTTGCTCCTGAGCAGGTCTTATTGCTTCAATATCTTCCTTAGCAATGAAGAAAAATTTGATTCCCAAGACAGATTTATCGCAGAATTCAAATAGATCCCTTGGTGTCAAAATTTGATGATTGAGAGGGCATTGTAAGCTGGCATGGGCAGCTAAACGCTTTGCTTTTCCACCAATCCCATCACATGGAGATTTGCCTTGGCTAGTGCCAAAGCAGTTCCACTCAGACATACTACTACAGCTATGCATACATTCTTGTGAATCACATGATTATGCGTTTGGGCTTGCACGCAGTAAGTAGTTTGTACAAGGCAATGCATG
Source organism: Geotrypetes seraphini (assembly GCF_902459505.1). NCBI lineage: Eukaryota > Metazoa > Chordata > Amphibia > Gymnophiona > Dermophiidae > Geotrypetes > Geotrypetes seraphini. Next base: position 152,116,591 of record NC_047087.1, on the reverse strand, counting down.
TTTTGATTGTCATCTTGAAAAAGTGCACAGTACGTTTGTTAAACGCTGAGCATAGTACAAGACGAGTACTTGTGGATGGCAAAGCTTGGTTATGAGTTTTCAGATCAATACGAGAAGCTTAGAGTATGGGGACTAATACTATGCCAGGGTACACCTGGCGGGGCCTCCGCATGTGCGGATCGCCGGACTTGATGGACCTAGGGTCTGTTCCGGAGATGGTACTTCTTATGTTCTTAATATAGTTCCACTGCACATTCAAAATGAAGTGCCAATGATCCTTCAACATAATATGTTTACTCAAGCAAGTAATGCTTATGTTTAAACCATCAATTCTCATCAAAGAAAGATCGGGTCCAAGATGAAACAGGATAGCTTCTGCAGCAAAAAAAACATGCTCTTTCAAATGATATAAAAAACAAAAACAAAAAAAACTACACAGATATTTGAATATGAAAAACAGTGAAAATTTGCATAAATGCATAAAGCTATTTTTTTAGATGGTCATATCTTCAGCTTCACTTGACTGTAAAGCTCAAATTGCAAATCTTGAAAGTACCTCATGCTACATGTCCGCTGGTAAAGTTGTACCCTCAACTGACTTCCTACCAGCAGCAGTATGGAGCCAAACTGTGCAAAAATTTTTAATTTGTGAATTTTTTGCCTACTTTGCTGACCTGTAGAAAAGGCAGCACGTTCGCAAAAGATTTCAAACTTGGCACAGAAACCTGCCCCAAGGTGTTGTACCAAACTGCAAAATTTCAGACTCCTAGGTAGCTTCATTCTCCCACAGTGCTTAAACAAAGTTGCCATTTTAGGTCACACGAGACATGGGAGTTGATCGATTGCTTTTGTTCAACCACCCTTAGCATCTGACCAAATTTAGATTGAGACCCTAGACAACACCCCTGTAAAATATGGTTGGATTTCAAGGGGGTCGAGCGTGGGCAGTTTTTAGTATTGGTCCACTTGACATGGAATGACCCTTTAGGAAAATAAATTTTGTAATACAGTTAAACCTTCTGAGTAATAAGTGACTCAAAATGACTAGCTTAAACAAATCACAGAGTCATGAACTCCTTTAGGAAAGGGTGCAAAAAAAATCGAACTAGAAACCCAGCATGGATAACAACTGCAGTCAAAAAGGCGATAAGCGACAAGAAATCATCCTTCATGAAATGGAAAAAGGAACCAACAAAGGAAAACCAGGAAGAACACAAAAGACACCAGAAAAAATGCCATCATGAGGTCAAGAAAGCAAAGAGAGAATATGAGGAAAGACTGGCTGGAGAAGCAAGAAACTTCAAACCCTTCTTCAGGTATGTGAAAGGGAAACAATCAGCCAGAGAGGAAGTGGGACCACTGGATGATGGAGACAGGAAAGGAGCGATAAAGGAAGAAAAAAAGATAGCTGACAGGTTAAACAATTTCTTCTCGTCAGTCTTCACCAGAGAGGACACATCCAATATCCCAGAACCCGAGGTGTTTATAAACGGAGAACACGATGAAAGACTGATTCAACTAGAGGTAAGTAAAGAGGATGTCCTCAGACAGATAGACAGACTAAAGAGCGACAAATCACCAGGCCCGGACGGCATCCACCCAAGGGTACTAAAAGAACTGAGAAACGAAATAGCAGAGACACTTCAACAAATATGTAACCTCTCTCTAAAAACTGGGGAGATCCCAGAAGACTGGAAAATAGCAAATGTCACGCCCATCTTCAAGAAGGGATCAAGGGGTGACCCGGGAAACTACAGGCCTGTGAGCTTGACCTCGGTTCCGGGAAAGATGATGGAAGCAATGGTAAAGGATGCAATCTGCGAACACATAGAAAACAATGGACAACTGAAGGCGAGCCAGCATGGCTTCTGCAAGGGAAGGTCGTGCCTCACGAACTTGCTGCACTTCTTTGAGGGAATAAACAGCCAGATGGACAAGGGGGAATCCATAGACATCATTTACCTTGACTTCCAAAAAGCCTTCGACAAGGTACCTCACGAACGGCTACATAAAAAGCTGTGGAACCACGGGGTGCAAGGGGATATCTACCGATGGATCAAACACTGGTTGGCAGGCAGGAAACAGAGGGTGGGAATAAAAGGCCAATACTCAGACTGGCAATGGGTCACGAGCGGAGTTCCGCAGGGGTCGGTGCTGGGACCTCTACTGTTCAATATATTTATAAACGATCTGGAGACGGGGACAAAATGTGAGGTTATCAAATTTGCTGATGACACCAAACTCTGCAGCAGGGTTAGAAACACGGAAGACTGTGAAGACCTGCAAAGGGACCTAACGAGACTGGAAGACTGGGCAAACAAGTGGCAAATGAGTTTTAACGTACAGAAATGCAAGGTCATGCATATAGGGAAAAAGAACCCGATGTTCAGCTACAAAATGGGGGGAACACTGCTAGGGGTGAGTAACCTTGAAAGGGACCTGGGGGTGATGGTAGACACATCACTGAAACCATCGGCGCAGTGTGCGACAGCCTCAAAGAAAGCAAACAGAATGCTGGGCATCATCAAAAAGGGTATCACAACCAGGACGAAAGAAGTCATTATGCCGCTATATCGCGCAATGGTGCGCCCGCACCTGGAGTACTGTGTGCAGTACTGGGCGCCGTACCACAAGAAGGACATAGCGGTACTCGAGGGAGTACAGAGGAGGGCGACTAAACTGATAAAAGGTATGGAAAATTTTTCATACGCTGACAGGTTAAAAATGCTGGGTCTGTTCTCCCTAGAGAAGAGGAGACTTAGAGGGGACATGATAGAAACCTTCAAAATCCTAAAGGGCATAGAGAAAGTAAATAAGGACAGATTCTTCAAACTATGGGGAGCCACAAACACTAGGGGTCACTCGAAGAAATTGAAAGGGGACAGGTTTAGAACAAATGCTAGGAAGTTCTTTTTTACCCAGAGGGTGGTGGACACATGGAACGCACTTCCAGAGGATGTGATAGGCCAGAACTCTGTACAAGGGTTCAAGGAGGGTTTGGATAGGTTCCTGGAGGATAAGGGGATAGAGGGGTACAGATAGAACTTGAGGTAGGTTGTAGGTGTTCAGAAACCACTTCACAGGTCGTGGACCTGATGGGCCGCCGCGGGTGCGGACCGCTGGGCGAGATGGACCTCTGGTCTGACCCAGTGGAGGCAACTTCTTATGTTCTTATGAGATAATTTTTCAAGTTTCATATTTATTGATGGTATGTCCAAAGGGTTATTGGTATCTATAGGATGTAATAGTTGAATGTCATCGGCATAAGCAAATACATTGAAGCCGATGGATTGACACAGGGTCAGCAATGGAGCGAGAAAGATATTGAACAGAAGTGGAGACAGTATAGATCCTTGAGGAACACCATATGTTGTGGAGAAGTTATCAGAAGTTTCGTTATTAAATAACACAGATGAAGTACGATCGGAGAAATAGGATTGAAACCAAGATAAAACCTGGTCTGTGACGCCAATAGATTGGAGCCTATTTAATAAAAGTTCATGGTCGATCGTATCAAAGGCAGCCGAAAGATCTATAGAAATTAAAAGAACTGATTGGTGGTGATCCAAGAAATATTGAATGGATGTGGTCATACCTACTAATGAGTATTCTGTGGAATGGTGTTGCCTAAAGCCTGTCTGGTTTGGGTGCAAGATGTTAGTTTTTTCAATAAAATCTGATATCTGATTATACACTGCAACTACCAATAAAAATATTTAAGGGGGGGAGAAGGAGTGTTAGAAAGGGGGAGGATTGATGCAATGTATCTAAGGCAGTGCGGTTAGGTAATCATGGGAGGGGAGAAGAGGTTCCAAGAGGAACCTAATCCTCTCAACCAACCCTTCCATGCTGCCCCAAATTGGTGCAAGTTTTCCCACATTAGCCCCACATGCAAAACTTTTTTTTTCCATACCGCAGAACTGCTAACCACCACATTTGCATTCATTTCAAAGCCATGTGTAATCAGGGTTTCCTGTGAATTAATAATAATAATAATAACTTTATTTTTGTACACCGCAATACCACAAAACAGTTCAGAGTGGTTTACAGGAGAACAGACTGTACATTTACAGCGAAGATGCAGAGTCAGATTAACCAGGGTAAAGTAACCAGTAACAGTAACAATTAAAATTAAAAAGTAAGATAGATACTTAGAAATTCCCTTACTGTCCCGAAGGCTCACAATCTAACTAAAGTACCTAGAGAATAACAAAGAAGTGAAAAATAGAGATAGAGGAAAAATAAGAAATAAACATTCTAACAAGACTACATTGATCTAAAATACTTTGGAAGGATGAAGAGAGGAGAGAAAGGAATATATACAGTTACAAGGGAGTGCAAGATGAGGATAGTAAGATCCGGGGAAGAAGAGGTATATAGGTGAGGAAGGAGAGGAAAGGAAGGAAGGATGGGGTTAGAGAAATTTATCAAAGAGGTAAGCTTTGAGAGATTTTCTGAAGGATAGGTAGGATGGGGCAAGAGAGATGAGGGTGGTAAGGCAATCATTCCATTTGCCAGCTTGAAAAGAGAGGGTTTTGTCCAGGAATCTTTTGTAAATACATCCCTTTGGCGAGAGGAAGGCAAACAGGTGGGCATTGCGTGTTCGGTTAGAGCCTGGGAACATAAAGTGACGTGATAGGTATATCGGGGATGATCCAGTCAAGGTTTTAAAGCAGAGGCAGGCAAATTTGAAGATGACCCTTGCTTCAATTGGAAGCCAATGAAGTTTTCTATAGAAGGGGCTAACATGGTCAAACGTTTTGAGGCCATAGATGAGGCGGACGGCGGTGTTCTGAATAAGTCTAAGACGTTTAATGGTTTTCTTGTAGGAACCCAAATATATGATGTTGCAATAATCCAAGGTGCTTAAGATTAGGGATTGGACCAGCAAACTGAAGGTGGAGAAATCAAAGTAGTGTTTGATAGAACGGAGTTTCCAAAGGGTGAAAAAACATTTTTTGACCTGAACATTGGTATGATCTTCAAAGGTGAAGCAGCGGTCCAGGATGACTCCGAGAATTTTAATGGTGGGATTGATTGGATATGTTAGACCGTTGAGTTGCAGGGTGGTGGTCGTAAGTTTGTGGTTGGGACTTGCAAGGAAAAATTTGGTTTTATCTGGGTTTAATTTCAGTTTGAAGCGAGTGGTCCAATTTTCAACCATGGTGAGGACAGTTGAGATGTGTTGAACTGTCTCTTGTGACAGTGAGGTTATAGGGATGATGATTATGATGTCATCTGCATAAATGTAGGATTTCAGGTTTTGGTTCGATAGCATGTGTCCCAGTGATGCCATATAGATATTGACACCCAAACAGAATCCCATTTTGAATTGTTATCCCACAGTCCTTTAGAAACCACATGGGATGCTTACTTCATCAGTCCCAGAATGAACAAAAACTGATCAGAATCATATTGGAACTTCTTCTGTGACCATGTGGTTTCGTTTTTCTTTTGGTCAGGTGGGGAATAGCTAACTTTGTCCATATATGACAAAATTTCCAATATACATGCAAAAGAAGAACCATGGGAGTTCCTGGGCAATGCCTTAAATTATATAGATAGCAGCAAAATATAGGGCATATTTATTTATTTTATTATTTATATACCACTTATATCCTAAGTGGTTTACATTCAGGTACTTTATCATATTTCCCTATCTGTCCCAGTGGGCTCAAACTCTGCCTAGTGTACCTGGGGCAATGAGGGGATTAAGTGACTTGCACAGGGTCACAAGGAGCAGCGAGCGATTTGAACCCACAGCCTCAGGGTACTGACGCTGTAGCTTTAACTCCTGCACCACACACTCCCCTCAACTGAATATGAATTGAGACACACACACATTTGCAGAAAGATCAGTCAAACATTTCCCTTAAGTTAAACCTTCTGAGTAATAAGTGACTCAAAATGACTAGCTTAAACAAATCACAGAGTCATGAACTCCTTTGTGGTATAACAATAATTAAGTCTCATACTCAAGAGTGACGAGCCTGGCCTAGAACTCAAGGTAGTACCAAGAAAAAAATCATCATTGCTTCAGGGACCAGAGAAGTACTCCTGGTTGTAGAGCTTCCCTGAGTAATTATGTATGTAAAAAGAAAATGTCTGTATTTATAATAATAATAACTTAATTTTTATATACCGCAATACCACAAACAGTTCAGAGCAGTTTACAGAGGCAGAGACTGTACACAGACAGCGAAATTACAAAAAAAACTTTAAAAATTACATTAGCTTGGTAAGATTAATCAAAATTTTCCTGGAAGTGTTTTAGAAGTACATCAAGGCAGAAGTTTGGTAAGAAAGTGCGTTTGAGATAATACTAAATTATAAGTCATCAGCGACGCGGCAGAGGGAGGGCCCCGGCAGGGAAGGCCGCGAAGCAGCCTGTTCAGAGTGCTGCCACCGGTTTTGAGGCTTCAAAGGTATATAAGGAGGTCAGTGGTGTTCCCGTGCACAAAGGGATGGGAGGGAAGGATACTGTGATGGGGCCAGGGGGTATGCCTAGTGCTGGCAACCCGGCTCCCGCCACAGGCGCAAGTATTAGCACTCTTTGGAGGACCACTCTAGAATAAGAACAGCAGAGAAAAAGAAAAGGAAAAAAAACCAAAAACCTTCCACCAATAATTGCCAGTTCCAAGTTTTATTATCCAGTTCAGTTGGCACTGGTTCTGATACAGCCACACCGGCTGATGATGCCCAGAAAAGGTTTATCACAAACAAAGTTACCCTTTTACAGCAAGTCCTTGCTTCAATCAGGAAAGAAAAAGAACCCAAAACATTTTTCCTTTAAACCAAGGTTTCTTTCTCACAATTCAGCTGCTATGCTTTGCACAGTTTTGGGCAGCATTCTGGTTTCAAGAACTTATATACAACAGCCCCTGGGGACCAGCTGGCCCGGGCTTTAGCTCCACACCCCTTTTGAGGCTGAACATACTGTGACTGGAAGAGTATACACTGTTGCCATAGATTGTTATGCTTTAAGTGGAAGTTATTATGGCTCAAGACACAACACAATTTGAAGGATACACAGAAGAGCATCTCAAGAAGATACTACAGAGACCAACTCTTCTTGATGATGAGATAGAGTCCCCTGTGGAATCCTCTTGGCTCGAATTGGAAAACACTATGAAAAGGGAGATAAGAGCTGAACTGCACAATAGCACTCTAGTGCAGTATTTAAAGAAGGCAATGATCCTTCGTGGATTACGCATACTTAAGGAACCCAAAATGGTGTCCTCTGATAAAACCTTTGGGGAAAGATGGACTGCAATACTGAATAGATGTTCAAGGGACTTGATGATCTTGTTGGTAGAGACCACAGAAGGTACAGAGAAGGAATTGTGCAATAGGGCAAGTGCATTAGAGACTGAATTACAGCAGCATCAAGATATTAGTGAGTTTGATAAAAAAACTACAGGAATTGAAAAATTCCATGAAACAATTTAGGGAAGATATAAAACTGACCAAAATCAAAAAGTGGAAGAGGTACGAGAGGGATTATCAGAATGATCGAGTATACTCGTGGCAAAGGAGGAATATGAACATTCCACAACGGAAGAGAGTAGTATTTGTCAGCACGTCTGCTGAGTCAGACGTCACGAGTGAAGAATCTGTAGAAGGAACTGGTGAGAAAGCATGGGAGCCCATCAACAAAGAGGGATGAGGACGGGGACGTACCAGATAACAACGTGGAAGAGGTACAATAACCCAACCACTAGTATCCAGGACCCGGACAGGCATGACTCGACAGTAATAAACTTATCCCCCTTTCCACTGACTTCCCATCAAATACTGGAGTTGGGTCTGGGTTTTGTGACCATACACCCCCGGATTTTTTAAAATTACATGTTGCCTTCATTAGCAAAATGCAACTTAAAGTCTTTTTTTACAGGGAGGATGATCCAGATAGTGTTCAATTAATACAGGAGACTCAAAATGAGCAAGAAATTGACAACACTAAATCTATCGATGTATGCAAGATTAAATCAAACTGGATCCCCCCAGGTCCGATGGACCCTCTAATTTTTACGTTCCGTGAAATTATGACCAAGGAATTGAGGGGACTTCAAGATCGATGGGAGAATAGAGGACCTTACAACACCACTAGATTACAACAAAAGGGCTTGCAAGATCTTTTGAATAATGATGACATTATTATTATAAAGGCTGATAAAGGGGGTGTTACAGTTATCATGAGTAGATCAGATTACAATAGGGAAGCCAGACACCAACTTGCTCCATAAGGAAGGGAACGGAAGGGGAGGGGAAAGAGAAATGCTTCTGCTGCATAGGAAAGGGGGATCCTAGGGAAATGCTGCTGCTGCTGGCATACCAACAAATAATGGAAGACCCTACTGAAGGTTTGGGAAGGGAGACACTGAAATTTTTGAATGACCATCTGGAGACAGGGATGATAACAAAGAGAGAATACATGTTCCTGTTTGAGAAATACCCAAAGGTACCGAGGATCTCATTTGTTCCTAAGATCCATAAGACACTGAAGAATCCACCGGGTAGGCCCATAGTGAACACTCGACATTCGATCTTGGAACCTTTATCTAAGGTTATAGATTATTTCTTAAGAGATGAAGTTCCCAAAATTAGATCTTACATTAGGGACTCTTCCCATTTCTTAAGTAAATTGATAAATATGGAGGTGGATATGTATGACAAATGGATGGTGACATTGGATGTCACATCTCTTTATACGAAAATTCCCCAAGGTGAAGCTTTGCAGATAATAAGGGAAACATTGCAAGGGAGAGAACCCCACCCCAACGTATTTTTTAATGAAGTCCCATTGGGTGATAGAGAACAATTACTTTCAGTACCATCAACAATTTTTCCATCAGGTTCAGGAGGTCGCGATGGGGGCCACCTTGGCCCCCTCGGTGGCCTCTTTATATATGGCCAAATTTGAGGATACATTAATATATGATTCTGTCTGGCAGACTCAGATTATTTTTTGGGGCCGGTTTCTAGATGACATTTTTTTAATTTGGCAGGATACCAGGGAACAGTTGGATCAATTTTTTCAGTATTTAAATTCTGTAGATCCTAATATCAAATTTACCGTGACATGCCATCAAACACAGATTGATTTCCTTGACATTACCATTACATTACAACAAGGTAAAATCCACACTTCACTGTATAGAAAGCCAGTCACCCATAATACAATACTCCATTTTGAAAGCTTTCATCCATATAAGTTACGGTTTAATCTACTTGTAGGACAATTTTTGCGGGTCCGTAGGGTATGCTCCTCTTTACAAGAATATAAGAACCAAGCTACTGTTTTATCGGATAGGTTAAGGAGGAGAGGTTACCCGGAACGATCCATCAGGCAGGCATACCTGAGGGCGAGATTTGCCCAGAGAGAATTGCTTCTCACACAATCAGGGTCTACTCAGAATATTGTGAGTCAATGTTTGACATGTGTTTTACCGTATTCTAGAGCGGCTAAACCGATGGTGGATCTTCTGAGGAAACACTGGTATATTGTACAGACACATAAATCTCTCCAAGATTTCCCGAGGAAGAACTAGGGAAGTGACACTTGGGCAAAAATGTAACTTTCAGAAGTATGGGGTTAGACTAAGAAAGGAAGGGAGTTGGCACAAGGCCTGTGGTAAATGCCAGAGGTGCCCGTCTACTATTGAAGGTGAACAGTGAGAGGTTCCAGGTAAAGACACTATATTGAAATCTAGTACAGCTACGGATTGTAATACGGAGGATGTCATCTACGCGATAATTTGCCCTTGCGACCTGATAAAAGCCACCCGCGGCTTTAAACGGAACGATGACTGAGCTGGCCAGACACGCTGCTGCTCCACAAGGGAAGGGGGAAGAGAAATGCTGATGTGGATGGCACCAGGAGCCGCTGCCGGCCGCAGCTTTCACCGGAACAATCAACTGCATCAAGGGAGCAGTTGATCATCACGTCCAGACCGCGGGCCGCAAAATAGCACCTGGAGAGCCGCATGTTTGAGACCGCTGGTTTAAGCAGATTTTGAACCCATGACAGGGGCTTCCCTGTCACAATACATATAACATGACAAGTGTCAGGGGTAGATACTGTGTTAACCCGAAAATAAAACATTTTCCGAAAATAAGCCCTAGTGCATTTTTTGGAGCACAAATTAATATAAGACCTGCCTTATTTTGGGGAAACATGGTACTTCACTGTGTTTATGTGAGTTATTTTGTTTCACTTAAAGCAGGGGTGTCAAAGTCCCTCCTCGAGAGCCACAATCCAGTCGGATTTTCAGGATTTCCCCAATGAATATGCCTGAGATCTATTTGTATACACTGCTTTCATTGTATACTAATAGATTTCATGTATATTCATTGGGGATATCCTGAAAACCATGATTCTCCTGGATTGCGGCTCTCACGGAGGGACTTTGACACCCCTGACTTAAAGGCTTATCTTGTTATCTACTGCAGTGTTCTTCAACCTTTTTACACCTAAGGACCGGCGGAAATAAAATAATTATTTCGTGGACCGGCAAACTAATAAGACTGAAATTTTTTAAAACCCCATTGCCACCCTGTCTCCGCGAGCTCGGTCCCGTTAACCATCTGATCCCATCCGCACAAGCCTCAAATAGTTATGATTTTATATTGAACATATTTTTTTATGTTTAAATGATTTTTATTATTCCAGCAGTAAGAAGCAAATACAAACAGTAGTACCATTCAGGAAATAACATTTTCAACAATATAATCAGTTCCCCTCTCATCCCCCCCTCCCCTCCCCAAGAATCCATGGCCAGTCCAACAGCTGAGAGTGAGAATAAAATCTTAAAATTCAAAAGTCTACTGCAAGCACGCGGTGTGAGGTCCTGCCAGAAGTGCTCCCACACCTGACAAAATTTGCGACCCGGGCCAAGAGTCAAGTCTCCCACCATGCGTCTCTCCAGTGTTGCGTGCACTATCATTAGGGATCTCCATTGTGCATATGACGGGGGATCACGGGAGAGCCAGTTGGTAAGGATGACTTTTTTCCCATCAAAAGGGCTCTGGAGATAAATGCTGACATTCCCCTGGGTTTGGGCGAGGCTATATTATAAAATCCAAATAACGCCCTCGATTGCGAAAGCCATCGCCTTCCCCAAAGCGATGTGGTATTTAGGCCAAGATGTCTCCAAAACTGTTGGCTTGCGGGGCAGGCCCAAAACATGTGACTCAAAGATGCGTGAGCCTGATTGCATTTCGGGCAAGAATGTGACGCAGTAATCCCCATCCGGGCTGCACGTTCCGGTGGAATGTAAAGTCTAAGAACAATTTTCAATTGCATTTCCCAGTGAGTAATATTGGGTGACACCTTCTGAATGTTCTTCAGGACCCGTTGTAACTGTTGAGCAGTCAACTGGCAATGTAAGTCCTCAGCCCACGCTGTCGCTAATATATCCAGATTCGTACTTGGTTGGCAATCCCGGATCGCCACAATATGAAATCGTAGAGGAATCCTCTGTTGGGCTGAAAGGCTGAAGAATTCTGAAAGTGCCTCCCTGCATACTTCAGTAAGGGCAGCCACTGGGAGGGACTGAACATAGTGACGGATCTGGTAATAGGCGAAGAGATCATTAGCATATAGGTCAAAAGTTTGTTGCAGCTCGGCAAATGTGACCAGGCTCCCCTCCTCCGAAAACAGGTGAAAAAGATATTGTAGACCTTGTGCTTGCCACCTAAGAAAGGTGGCATTTTGCATGCCTGGCTGGAAAGCTCCATTGTCCTTCTGGCCAGCGTAAAAATGGGGTAATGAGACACCAAAGGACGCATCCTCGGATCCGCCACATGTAGAAAATAGCTCACATGGAACGGAGCCAGCAAAGATAACTCCAGTGGTGTAGCAGAAAAATCAGATGTTCCTCTAAACCAATCATTAATATGTCTCATCTGACAAGCCATAGCATACCAACGTACATTTAATAAACCATAGCCCCCCTATCCCTGGGCAGACACATCCGTAGCAAGGGCATACGTGGTCGCTTACCACCCCATAGAAAACGCTGTAGCTCTTTCGTTAAACGAATGTTATGGGCATGGGACAGCAGCAGAGGTAAAACCTGAAAACGATATAACCATTTGGGAAAGAGCACCATATTAAAAAGGGCTACCCGGTGAAGGGACACGTATCATGTCCTTAGGCCATGTTTTCCAGCTGTAAGAAAGCCAGACTCTGTTTGTCTTTCCCTCTTTGAAAATACTACAAGGACATGTATGTTTGAACAGAGATGTTGTGAAGTGAATTCAATTGTTTTGTTAAGCCGTATTTACAGACAGCTTTAGTTAAGAAGCTCTGCTGGTCAAGGCTTTTTCTGACCTTTTGGACTCCAGCCAGAGATAGAGGAAAATGCTGATGTCTTTAAAGTTTCATGTGACCTGTGTCCATATATGGTTTGTGTTTACGTCACATGTTGACACATGCTGACAACACTGATTCATGTAAAAGATATAAAAGGAATGTGAAGTTCATAATAAAATTGGATATGTTTGGAGATCATTTCTGGCCTCTACAATATGTCCCCAGATGCATCTGACTTCCAAATGACAGAGAAAGAGAAAGACCTAATCCTATTCAGTTGGGGGCACGTCCGCGATGGGCAGATGATATCACCAATATTTTGTGAGTATTTCTGAATTTTTTCTGTTCTTTAATACTCACACGTATTGGTGACCTGTACCCACCCTTTATTTTAAGTTCAAGCTTTGGGTTCTATTATGGAGTTTTTGGGAAAAATCTCGGGGTACTTTCGGTAAGCGCCCCTCGTGAATATAAGCAGCTGCCATTCTTTCGGGAAGAATGAAATTATTTATAGAACCCCCCTGCCCACTCTGTCATTTGTAAGGTTAAAACTTTTATAGAGTATAAGATTTTATTGTCTCTTATTACTGTACCTAGCTTATAAGGTAAGATAAGTGAATATTTTTGAATTGTTATATTGCTTTTGTAATGAGTCATAAAGGCACTTAGGATTCTCCTAGACAAATGAGACTTGTACGGCTGTGTGTGTATGACATTCTTCCTTCAGCTCACATCACCAATCTTTAACACTGAGGTAGGACGTGCTGTTATGTGGAATGAATTGAAAGTGCTGTTTGAATCAGTCTAAGATCTTTCCCTTGTAGTTTGTACACAAGCACTATTTCTTGTCTTCCTTTTGATCCTGACTAATTTTGTGCGTTTCTTCTACGGCTGCTTCCTTTGTGTTCTGTGCTGGATCATAAAAAAAAAAAAAAAAAAAGAAACAAGAAAAAGAAAAAGAAAAAATTCCATTTTAAGAGGCTTTCTTTCTTGTGAAGAGCAAAGCTAATCTGTTCTTTGCTTTCATTATCAGGGTCTGTGCATGAATGCTTTTGCCCCTTCCCCCAGACTTCTCAGTTTGGGCTTACACTGACCCCCTATAGTGTTTCTTTGAAGTTACTCATTCTTGTTTTTATCAAGCAGTACGGTGTGATTCCACTGCTTGTCACTTCTCTTTTCTCCGGCATTATCAAAACCACCATCTCTTCTTATAATACGCCCATCGCTCTTGTTGTCAAAGCTGATGGCATTCCCCGTTTCGTCCTAGACTTTAGGGCTGTTAGTGTTTTGGTAATTCTCATTGCACTTATGTTTCTTCCACCATTCCACCGGCAGCCAATGATTTTTTTTTTCTGTCATTGTCCTAAAGAATGTTTTATTTTTGTCCCTGTTGGTGAGGCTTTTCAGCTCTTTTTTGCCTTCACCTTTAAGCAACAGTATACCTCGTGTGGAATGCCCCAGGGCTATGTTGACTCCATTGTCCTTCGGGCTATTCTACAGTCATGCACTGCCCCTCATGGTCCTATTCTCATTTTGTACATCTTTTTGTGTTCCATAATTCAGGAGACCTGTCAGGCTGATAGTTTGCACCTTTTATAATGGTTGTCTGTAAATCTGAAGTGAAATACCTGGGTTTTGTCCTGTCTCATGGTCAGAGGAAAATCTGCACTTTCTGCATTGCTGTTGTTCTGGGTCTGCCCCGCCCAGCTACCAAGAAAGACATGCTTACTTTTCTTGCTATGATTGGTCACTGCCGCCAATGGATCTCTGTTTGTTTCTTCTATGACCAGATTCTGAGACAGACTCTGGTTTCTGAAATGACTGCTCTTATCAGATGGACTTATGAAATGTTGGACATTTAAGATGTGCTTTGGTTTCTAGCTCAAGTCTGGGTTTTCCTGCTTATGCCCACATGTTTTATCTCTTTGTTTGGGACTATTGTAACACCATGAAGGGAGAACATGGCGGTAAGTTACGTTCTGTTGCCTTTTTTTCTATAGTCACGCCCTGGCTGCTTGTGCTATTGTGGTAGAGATGGTTACTCCTCTGACCCTTGGTCACCCCATTACCCTTCACACTTTTCACGATGTACAAGCCCTTCTTTTAAATGGGCTTCTGGGTCTCACGGGTGAACAGGATTCTCTTCCCTTCTAGTCCTTTGTTACCCCCCCCCCTCTGAACTTGATGCCTGGCGTTTGGCAGGTGCCGAAAGCCGCCCTTTTGGATGAACTTTGGTGCAAAGAGGGGAAACCCTGGATACCAGCTGCTAGCTCTCCCTTATTCATTGCCCAATATCATGGTATTGGTTATCGTAGTGCTCGCTCGACATTTTAACTTCTTGCTAGTGATATTTTCATTCTTGACCTTTTGCTCCTTGATACAGATATATATAGCTCGATAATTACAGCTGGCACGGTTGTGAATTGAAAATAAATTGGAAAATACAATTCCTTTCTATTGTTTTAGCTGAAATTAGGATGTTGCTAATTTAAAATGTTTTTTCCGGATTTAAACATAGCCATCCCAGATCAGTTTTGGCACAGATATTTCTAATGTTTTCCACGGGTCCTCTTTATCACTGCAGAAATAGAGACGCTCCAAAGAGACATTAGCTTTATGCCTTTTTCCAAATATGAGATGGTTATGATATACATTATTTGTAGTTTTATTTTTTTTTATATCAATGTGTTTATTTGCAGAGTTAAATTCAGCCCTGCACACTTGACAGATGGAGTAATAGCTCCATGCTTAAAACTTTATGTTTTGTCTGTGTCATGTCTACTTGTTTTAGTTTAGTGGGTACCCCAGGATACATAATATTGGCCATTTTTAGAGCTCTTTTTCCACTTCTTACTAGCCTAACTGCGCAATGTTCTTTTATTTATAGCTTTTATATTCTGAATATAGTTTAGTTAAGGGTTATATGTTTAAGAAAAAGTTTTACTTTATACAGCGTTTATTTCGTGGTGTTCCCTACATATGATCCATTCAGTATACATTTCTGAATACATTCAGTACATCAGTATGGTCTCTCTGAAGTGCATAATAAGTTATATGCAGCACGATAAAAACATATCCTTTTGGATTGTTCAATTAAGAACCTTAAGTAACTGAGTATTGTCTCTCTTTTGCCATAGCTATGCTAAGTAAATGAATTAGTATTGTTACATGTTGCCACATTTAGTACAGGCAACATGGTTTCTCTTGTTTTCTATCTCTTATTTGGATCACATTGGAGTACAGCTGCTGAATGACATTTGGAATGCTTTTCAAGCATTTCTTTTCAAGTATCTCTTTCTGTATGCACAGACATCTGGCTACTCTCCCTTTGAGATTCTCACGGGATGACCTTTCCCCGCCCCATGGGTAGATTTTCCCTTGATACAGGAGGAATACGTCCAAAAGCTAATTGAAATATTAGGGCTTGTTCAAAGAAACGTGTCTTGCACTTCTCCTTTCACTCCACAGATTCCTACCCATTTTTTCCAGCCTGGTGATTGTCCAGAAGCTTTCCAAGGATTGGAAACAGACGGATTTCCCCTTTGGCCTTCCCACTACTGTGATCGCTGTGACCAGGCCCATTGCACTCACTGAGGAATTTCCTGTTTGGATCCACGCAAGTCGCTTGAAGAGGGTTAACCTAAAACCCCAGAAGCAAGTCTTCCCTGCGCAGATTTCACCTCCTCCAGTGGAACAACATGATGATCTCATTGCAGCATTCTACCAACTTTATCATTCTCTTACTGGCAACGCTTTTGCTAGTTTTTCTCCCTGTATGGATCATTTCTAACTGGGTCTACAGGGATGATGTGTTTTGGGTCCACGACACTTTCTGCCCATACCCATCTGTAAATGACACTTCTGCTGTAAACAGCACCCCCGGCACCTCTTTGCGAACACACATTAAGCTGAACTACTCCCTCGCAAAGGCTGTCCTTCAATTGGAATCCAGAAAGACAGACAGTATACTACCTTATGGTATCATTCCAGCAGTGTGCAAGTTGCCACCTTCTCCTTTGAATATTGTGACATTGTGGACTGTTCATCAATTGATATCCCAAGGCTGTGCCATTGGTCCTCAGAGATTCCTAAAACTAAAGAAATATATATATATATATATATATATATATGTGTTACTGACTCACGTTGGGGGGATAAGTGTGCATTTTGGGGAGCGGTAGGGTGGAATATTGATACTGACTGGGTTTATAAATCAGAAAGTACTCTGAAAAAAGTGGACCAAAATGGTAAATCACTGCTTACTTGTATGACCCTTCATAAGGTTGGACACTGTTATAGGAAAAGTGTTCCTGCACAAATTATTAAGCTTTCTCTTACTATTGACAACCTAGACCTACCGATGAAGGTATGTACATTATGGACATGTGGTTTAAGGGTGGGTCTAGCTATCCGACCCATCAGTTTTCTTACGGGATCTATCTACCTCCATTCATCCTCTCCCGCCATTTTGTGGGGGCCCCAAAAATACTAACCCACTGGCCCCTACATTCAATAAACTTACTGACATGATGGCTATTGCCAATCCCACTTTTGAAGATACTGTGGCTGTTGAGGTAGGGTTTTCAGAATGTAACCTTTGGTTAGAATGGATGAAATTCACTGCTGATCAACATAATAAGAGTAATTGTTACATATGTGCTCAAGCTAGACCCCATCTAGGAACCGTACCTCTGGACCTCCCTCCTGGTATCCAACCATGTTTTTTTTGGGTTATTTACCAATATCTCCTCTAATTTTACCTATCCCCTTTGTGCACTGTGGTGTTCTAAATACCTTTTGCTGCCAGGACAGCAAAAGCTTGATATTGCCGTTACCATCTATAAGGGTAATTACACATGTCATGTTTCTAATCTGACACAGGGTAGTTTTGTAGGTAATTTACCCCCAGGTTATTGTTCTGTCTTGGCTCATAGGTATGCCCTATTGTTGCTACATCAGATTTGATATTTACTGGCTTTATGGAGACTTTTGGCTCCGTGTTAAGCTACCCAGCCAGTGGATAAGCCAGTGCACTTTAGTTAAGGTTACCATGCTCTTGCATATTTTTCTGAACGGCATCCTTCCTATTCACATGGTTTTTCCTTTTATTTGTCTTGATATAAATTTGATCCACATGTATACATAGATGCTATAGGGGTCCCAAGAGGGGTCCCAGATGAATTTAAGGCCCAAGCTCAGGTTAAGGCTGGGTTTGAGTTCCTTATTCCCTTTATTACTATTAATAAGAATGTTGATTGGATTAATTAAATTTATTATAATTAGCAACGCTTTGTGAACTACTCTAGGGACGCCTTGCAAGGTATTACTGATCAATTAGGCTCCACTTCTCAGATGGTTTTCAAAATCGTGTGGCCCTAGCTATGATTCTAGCTGAAAAATTCTTCCCAGTATTTTATGCTGTTGTACTTTTCTTTCTGACAATATAGGTCCTACTATGGACATTCAGAAATTAGCAGACCTCTTTGCTGAGCTCAAATGTAACTCTGATTTATCTAATTCTTGGGATCAGCACTTCAGTTGAATGCAGGGTTGGGTAAAAGACCTTTTTATTGTTATAATCTCTATTATTATCTGCACTCTTGTTTTTGACTGCTCATGTACTGTATTATTTGTATTACAGCTCCTTAAAAAAACCCTCCTCGAGAGACATATCTAGAGTATCACTCCCTTCCAGCTCATGCTGTGTATTTATGATGTCATTTTCATGACGTAAGAGGGGATTGAAGGGACACGTATCATGTCCTTAGGCCATGTTTTCCAGCTGTAAGAAAGCCAGACTCTGTTTGTCTTTCCCTCTTTGAAAATACTACAAGGACATGTATGTTTGAACAGAGATGTTGTGAAGTGAATTCAATTGTTTTGTTAAGCCATATTTACAGACAGCTTTAGTTAAGAAGCTCTGCTGGTCAAAGCTTTTTCTGACCTTTTGGACTCCAGCCAGAGATAGAGGAAAATGCTGATGTCTTTAAAGTTTCATGTGACCTGTGTCCATATATGGTTTGTGTTTACGTCACATGCTGACACATGCTGACAACACTGATTCATGTAAAAGATAT
Source organism: Geotrypetes seraphini (assembly GCF_902459505.1). Classification (NCBI taxonomy): domain Eukaryota; kingdom Metazoa; phylum Chordata; class Amphibia; order Gymnophiona; family Dermophiidae; genus Geotrypetes; species Geotrypetes seraphini. The sequence goes on along the minus strand of NC_047087.1, from coordinate 152,098,198 downwards.
AAAAGGAATGTGAAGTTCATAATAAAATTGGATATGTTTGGAGATCATTTCTGGCCTCTACAATATGTCCCCAGATGCATCTGACTTCCAAATGACAGAGAAAGAGAAAGAATGGGGCAGGAATTGGGACCTAATCCTTTTCACCCGGCCCGCCACCGATAAGGGAAAAGTGGACCAATTCTGTAGATGTTGTGAAATGTCTTGAAGCAATGGGGTGATATTGCTGGAGTACAGGGTCGTAAGGTCTCAGGGGATCTGTACCCCCAAATAGCGAATTGAAGTCTGAGCCCACGTAAATGGGAAGTGACCACTCCATGTCTGTTGTAGTGTCATGGGGCTAGCTAGGGCCATAGATTTCTGGTAGTTCAACGTAAATCCCGAATAAAATTTGAATTCGTCAAGCGCTTGCAATAAATATCGAACAGAGTGAGCGGGGTCAGTTAGCAAAAATAATAGGTCATCTGCAAAGGCCAACACTTTGAGTGAATGAGTCCTGAAGTCCACACCCACTATGTCGGGGTCCTGAGACACTGTGCGAAGAAAGGGTTCGAGGTACAATAGAAATAAGAGGGGTGACAGGGGACAGCCCTGTCGAGTTCCCCTCTCAATAGATATTGGGTCAGTAATAATGTCACTGACAAGTAGTCTTGCTATTGGAGTGGAATATAAAGAAGGTAATGCCGAGGCGAACCAGCCAGATATCCCCATACAATTTAGCACTTCAAAGAGGTACATCCAAATGACCTGGTCTAACGCCTGTGCTGCATCCAAACTGAGTGGAAGCATAGGAGAGTGATGGAATTGCGTGTGCGCTAAGGCTATCAATGCTTTACGTACGTTGTGTACTGCTTGTCTACCCTGTACAAAGCCGACTTGTGTGGATGCAATCACATTGGGGAGAAGGGTCGCTAATCTATCAGCTAAGATTTTGGACAGAATTTTGATGTCTACATTCAGTAAAGAAATTGGGCGATAGGACTCGGGAGCAGAACTGTCTTTGCCAGGCTTCAAAATCAACGTGATTAAAGCCTCATTCGCTTCTCCTGGGAAATGTTCATCCTGGATTACCTGGGAATAATAGTCCCTTAAAAAAGGACTAAGCTGCCCTGAGAGCAGTTTATAAAATTCTGCCGTAAAGCCATCCGGCCCTGGAGCCAAAAAATTTCATTGATTGTGGATAGCTTTATGTAGTTCTTTAGGGGTGATGGGTGCATTAAGAAACCTAACATCCGAGTCAGAGAGCGGCTGTAAACCGGAATCCGTGAAATAGTCCTTAATAAGGGGTTCAGCTCCCGAGTCCCGGCGCCCACATATCTTCCCAAAGTGGGACTGAAAAATTTGTGCAATGTGTTCAGTAGTGTGTTGAAATTGGCCCGTACTATCCCTCAATCCCAAAACATAACGGTGACCCCGCACCTGGGAAGTCAAGCGGGCTAGCATTTTCACCGTGCGCTCATTTATATAGGAGTTGATGGTCGTTTCCAAGGAAGCTAAGTGTTCCCTAGCGTGGCGGGTCGGGAACAGGGTATACTGACGCTTAGCGCTTGCTAGTTCTTTTTCCAACCGCAGTATTCCCCGGGACAAACGGCGATTACGCGCTATTACATAAGCTATACAATCTCCTCTGAGCACCACCTTAGCCGTGCTCCAAAACAGTGTCGGATCATTGCTATGCTGACCATTAAAGTCTAGGAATTCACCCCATTTAGTCGTTAGGTATGTTTTGAAATGGTCATCAGAAAATAGATAACTAGGGAAGCACCAACGGACAGGTCCGCGTAAACCGAAGCCCACATTCACATCTAGCCAGATCATCGCGTGATCTGAAATCACCGCCGGGCCTATTACTGCTGCATCCACATTTAGAAATGTGTGTTATGTGCTCTGGAGCGGTGTGTGTAATCCCGTTCAGTGGTATGGAGAATTCTCCACGGGTCCACCAGATCTAAAGTGGCGCAAAGATAGGGCAGGCCTCTTGTATGAGATATACTCACACCAGGTCCCGGCTGAGAATGATCACAAGTCGGGTCAAACACCTGATTGAAATCCCCTGCAATGTATACCGGATCAGTAAACGCCCAAGAAGCATGGCAGTTAGACCTCAAAGAAGGAATGGTCATAGGTATTAGGTGCATATACATTCATCAAGTAAAAGGAATATGTGCCCTACTGACTACTGCAGCAAGAGGTAGCGGCCCTGTGGGTCCGAGGCTACTACTTTCGCAGTGTAAGGCATATGTCTTACTAATCAGTATCGCCACCCCTGCCCACTTATGAGCTTGAAGATGCTGCATGCACTGCGGGCTACCCAGGACCTCCTCAATTTCTGATGTTCCAAGTCTGTAAGTCAGGTTTCTTGCAGACAGGCTATGTTGACCTTATGTCGTTTGAGCTGTGTTAAAATTTTTTGTTTCATTTTATGGGAGAGGTAATGCCCGAAACATTCCAGGATACTATTCTCAATGTGTTAGCCAGCAGGTATAAAAGGGGCTAGTACAAACATATAAATGCTAAGTGCCGGAAAAAATCCACCCCGGGTTCCCAGCCATACCATGGCAGCCACATGACGCTCAGGACCTGCCCCGAGCAGCACCAGTACCCATGGTAAATGTGAGGTGCAGGAGTCTTGCCAGCAGGGTTCTGATCCCAACCTTTCCAATAATCGAAAGAATTACCAGCAGCAACCACGTGGCAAGGACTCCCCCCCCTGGAACCCCAACCCCCCTCCCTTCCCAACCTTCTCCCCATTGCATGGTCTGTGGTCACAGCTTCAGGTTCGCCCTAGGCGGTCCAAAAGTGTGAAAAGATCACAAAACATGCCATCCGGGCCCAAGTTCCCATACAGTAAATACATAGTCATAAGAGAAGTCTGCAGAGCAAATGAACGTTAGGATGAGCTCAAATATACAGTATATCAATTTCTGAACTAGAACAGGAAAAATACAAATTGTAAAAAACTTAAACCAGAATAGCAAGTAGCCATATTATCTGAGATCCAGGCTTCCCCCAAACCAGGATATCCCGATGCATCCCACAATGCCACAGGCACACAGGAGCATGTGACAAACAAGGAAGCACACATGTGCTCTTTCACTGTAAGGTCCACCTGGGGCAACACCTGAGTGTTCACCATAAAGGGCCACCTCAGCCACCGCGGTCCTCAACTACTGCCAGGTCCCCGATAGTAATTTTTCAAGTGGCTGGATATAAAAGAGAAAGCGTATTTTTTTTTTTTCAGCCCAAAGAGGAGCAAAGTGGGTAGAATTGCTTCCTGCGCTCCGTTAGGGCCACAGAGTAGTCCTGGAAAATGCGCACCTCAGATTCCTCAAATGCTAAGTTCTCCCGAAGTTGTTTATATTTGTGCAAGATTTCCACTTTATGATTTATAGTTTTAAAAGTTTGGCTATTTACCATGCGAGGCCTCGCCTTTCTTGCTTGTTCTCGGCCTAGCCGGTGTGCTCTCTCCAGTCGAATAGGCCCCAGGCCCTCCTTCAAGGGAAAGGAACTTGTCAGCCAGGCCTCCTGCACCTACAGGAGCTTAGGACCGGGTACTGTTTCCGGAATCCCCAAAAAACGTAAGTTAGATCTTCTAGATCTATTTTCAAGATCATCCAGTCTTTCTGCTTGTTTTTGAGTCAGAGCCTGCAGTTCCTGTAACGTGGTGTCATGTGCCTGCTGTGTATCCTCGACGCTGGAAACCCGAGTCTCCAGCGCTGTGGTGTGGCTAGTAGTCTCCATAAGTAGATTTTCAAGCTTTTGGAGATGTTCAGAAAGTTTTTCTATGCTGGGCTGCATTGCCACTGTTACTGCTTGAGTAAGGGCCGTCAGCGCCTCCGGCGCTATTTGCTGAATCGCGGCTGTGGAGGTGACCGGCGCCATTTTGTCAGCACCGTGCTGCGGGCGGTCATGATCCTTATTTTGAATGCGGGTGGACATCGGCGACGCGGGAGAGGACAGAAATCTTTCCATATATTGTGCACAGCAAGCGCTGCAAAGCGCTGTCTCCCGGCTCACCTCCAAAGGCTAGTAACAGGGCGCTTCAGGACTCGGGGCCCGGGAACTCAGGCAGCCTGCTTCTGCCTTGGCTCAGTGCATCACGTGATCTCCCCTGAACATACTTATATAATTCCACTGTAGTTCCGTTCCTTCCCTAACCATGTAAACCGTGTCGAGCTCCATCTGCGGAGATGATGCGGTATATAAACCCAAGATTTAGATTAGATTAGATTAGATTAGAAAGTATAAAGAGAAACAATATTCTGTACAATTGTCATTTTATAAATATAAATAATACAGGGCAAAGATCAACAAAACCCCTGTCTCCCCTCCCCTTCACATATATCCCCTCTACTATCAAGAAAACTGAATAAGCCAAATTATTACAGAATGCTACACAAATATCATGCTAACTGAATACCGCAGTCACACATGACAGGAATGGTGTTAGGGGGAGTGCAACTAGGGCAACTGCCTCCTGGTCAGAGAGAGCCCTAAGCCAGCTGGAAGCTAAAGACGCACTGCCTGGGCTTTACACTCCCCAGTTATGTCTAACATCAGCTCTAGCAGGATACATATTTTAAATCTGATATATTCTAATCACAAGATAGAAATAAAATTATTTTTTTCTACCTTTTGTCGTCTCTGGTTTCTGCTTTAATCGTCTATTCACTCTCTTCCATCCAGCGTCTGCCCTCTGTCTCTTCAATCCAGCATCTGCCTCTTCCATCCACTGTCTGCCCTCTACCCCTCCCCCTCCCATATGGTATCTGCGTTCTTTCTATGCCCCTCTCTTCTACACCAGATCTAGCATCTTTGTCCCTCTTTCCTTATTTTTCATCTGACCCCCCTTCCCAGCATCAATCTCTCTCTACTTTGTCATTCCTGTGTCTCTCCCCTTTCCCTCATCTGATCTCTCCATTCCATCCTGACTCCTTCCCCCTCCTCTAATCTCCTTGCCAGCTGTTTCCTTCAAATGTTCCTCCTCCCCTGTCCAGCAGTACCTTCTCCCTTTCTTCCTCCCTTATCCAACAGTAACTCTCTTCCCTTTCCCTTCTACCCTGCCAGCAGTAGCCCCTTCCCCTCCCTTGTCCAGGAGCACCCCTACTCCCTTCCCTCCTTCCCTCTCCAGCAAATGTTTTCTCTTTGTAGGCTAGCGGCAGCTCTGTGTGCTTTTAACTTCGGCACACAGCTGCCCCTAGGCAGTATTTTAGCGTGGTTTCATGAAGCAGCCTTGGGCGGGGCCTTTGGTAGGCCGGCCCGCTTCGATGATGCGATGTGGGCCGGCCTACCAAAGGCTCCGTGGCTGCCTCATGAAACCGCGCTAAAATACTGCCTAGGGGCAGCTGTGTGCCAAAGTTAAAAGCACCCAGACCTGCCGCTGCTTTTCTGGGGGTGCGGAGAAGTCGGTGGTGGCAGGCAGGAGTACCGGCAAAGCGACGGCAACAGGAAGTTGCACGTCAGCTGACGCCGGCACCTTTTGCTGCGGCGGGGTCTGAATCCTTCGCAGACCGGCAAGATTTTTTTGCGGACCGGTACCAGTCCGCGGACCAGCGGTTGAAGAACTGTGATCTACTGAATTTTCTCTCACTTGTTTATAGCATCTGTAAGCTTTCTGTATAAAATATATGTATATTCACATGCAAGACTTAAATGTATAGTACAGGTCAACTACAAGTTGACCAAAATTTGGTTTCAGTTTGAGGTTTGGCATTGAACCTGGATTGAAACCTGAATTCAGTTTTCAGCCAAAAATGCCAGTGCATTTTTGGATGAAATCAACACTCTCCTCCTCCCTGTCGGTCTCGCGGTGAGCCAGGACAGGAGGGATCCCTACTGCCTTGGCAGACTGTGATGATTTTTACCTCCCTCCCACTTCCCCCGTGTACCTTTCAATTCCCTGGTGGTACAGTGGTGAACCGAGGAGATGTGATCTTTCCGTGCTCCTGCTTGGCGAAGAGCCACTAGCTGAATGACTGAGAACTCACAGCAGTCATTCAGGTAGCAGCTCTTCACCGAGCAGGAGCGTGGGAAGATCACTCCTGCTCCTTTCACCACTGGACCACTAGGGAATTAGAAGGTATGCAGGAGGGAGGTAAAAATCGTCACAGTCAGCCGGGACAGGAGGCGGGAGGGATCCCTCCTGTCCCAGCTCACCGTGAGAACACCAGGGAATTAAAAAGGTACGTGGGGGAGGTGAGAGGGAAGTAAAAGTTTTTAGAATTGGCGGGGACAGGAGGGATCCTTCCTATCTCAGCCCACCACCAGGACTTAAGGCAGGCTTGGTGGAGGCCTGCAAAGCTTCGGGTGGTAGAGTGTACAGGTGCAGAGCCAAGCAGGGCAGGAAGGGAGGGGGGGCTGGTTGCAGAACCTGGCAGGGCACTTGAATATTACACACACCACCAGCTTATATTCGAATCAACCCTTTTTCATCCTTTTTTGGGGAAAAAGGGCTACCTCGGCATATATTCGGGTCGGCTTACATTTGAATATATACAGTATTTCCTTGCCTTGATAATATCTTTTTCAGTAAATAGGTGAGACATTCTAGACTTCTGGGTGGGTTATCTCTCGATGCCATATGCAGAAGGAATCCACTCCGGATTTTTTTCTGCGACTCTCCTCTACTTCACTGGAAGCTCTAGCACTACCTGTAATTAGTACCCAAGCACCAACAGCTCCAACACAAAGCGTGAAAAAGGGTCACCAATGAGAAGAATCAACTGTTCTGCTGAAAAAGGAATATTAAAATAACAAACAGGTAATAGCTTGACCACAGCATCAAAAGAGCCCAGAAAGTACCCCTTCATGTGCTGTGAACGTACATAATTCTTCAAAGCCCAAAAGGGTTGGCTGGCATCCAAGAAACAAAATAAGACAGTAGGCAGGAAGGACTTGGCAGAAGTCTAGAATGTCTCATCTATCTACTAGAAAAAGATATTATCAAGGTAAGGACAATCTCTTTTTCCAGTGCAATAGGTGAAACATGTGAGTTCCAAAAATCTAGGGAGAGTGACTGCACCAACCATCAAGACTGAAGACCCAAAGGCAGAGCCCTGGCTTGCCACCACAACCATTCTGTAAAATTTGGCAAATGTGTGCAGAGTGGACCAAGTAGCTTGCCAAAAATCTCCTCAGGGGAGATGCCCCACTCTTGGCCCACGAGGTAGAATGCACCTTAACAGAAACAGGAAGACTGTTTACCACAAATAATTTAGGCTGATGAAATGGCCTGATGGATCCATCTGGAAAGGTGGCTTTGAAAGCGGGGGCCCCCCACTTAGAAGAATGAGTCAGCACAAAAAATTGGCCAGAAAGGCGAAACACATTTGTGACCTCTAAATAGTGCAGAATAACTTTTGGGACATCCAACTGCTGCAAAAGGTGGTACTGTTTCTCAGAACCAGGAGGCTGAAAACATTCCTAAACAACATGAAATGCTGATACCACCTTCGGCAGGAATGAAGGAACTGTGCGGAAAGAGATCCCTAGCTTAAAGATCCACAGGAAAGGCTCTCCACAAAAGAGAGCCTAGAGTTCCAAGACACTTTCTCGCTGAAGTAACGGCAGCCAGAAAAAACTGCCTGTAGAATGAAGTCTAAAACTGCCTGTAGAGTGAAGTCCAAGAGAAAAGCATCTGTTAGAGGCTCAAATGGAGCCTTGGGGAGGCCAGAGAAAACCAAGGTCCCATGAAAGGAATGGCAGTATAATTGGTTGTCCAATGTGAAGAACATCTTTCAGATATCTGGCCACATCAGGGTGAGATGCAAGCAAAGGACTATGGTCTCGGGCTCTGAAACAAAAGAGCCCAGCGAGTTGGACCCGAAGCCACAGAGAGGCCCTTATCAAGGACTGCTAGGAGAAATGCCAGCATTACTGAAACAGGTGCAGAATATGGCTCCACACTGTCCTGGTCACACCAATTGGGGAGGGTCTCCAGGCCTTAGCGTAAGCAGACAAAAAGTTGACTTCTTAGATTTCAGAAGAGTAGAGAGGACTCCAGCAGAATATCTTCTGCGCTCTAAAACTTTGTGTTCAATAGCCATGCCATAAGAGCAAGCAACTGGGATCCTCCTATAGACTGGATCCGAGAAAGAAGGTTTGGAATAGCCTGCAACTAAAGGCTTTGACTTCATGAAGACGCATCAGATTCTGCGTACAATGGTCTTCGAGGCCCATCTGAAGCCACCAGAATGACCTTTCCCTGAAGAGTCGCAAGTCAACTTAGGACCAACCTATCATGGGCAGAGAGAAAACACATACAGTAGAATTTCCCTGTGGCTATGGCTGTACCAGCAAGTCTAGGTCCTCGCCTCCAGATTCAGATCTTCGACTGAAAAATTGGACAGCTTTCGAGTGCTTTGTCGCTGCTAAAAGGTTGGAGTGAGACTGACCCTTAGCACCGCACAATGACTTTAAATGCTGCTGAGGAAGTCTGCTTGAACATTGGCGACTCCCACCACATGTGTTGCCGAAAGGCCCTGGAGATGACACACTGCCCAGAGAAAGAGCAAGTGTGTTTTCTTAGCCAGAGAAACACTCTCTTGTTTTCTCTCTGATGAGTGACAAAACGCTACCATGTCACATTGTTGTAGAAGACTCGGACTCGCTGGGCCTTCCAGAGACATTTGCAATTTCATCAAAGCCAAGCAAATGGGCCCTTAGCTCCAGAGGTTGACTGATTCATTTGCCTTAGAGAGGGCGTTCCTATGCCTCTGAATAGGATGACAGTTGCCATGGCATCTATCTAATATAATAAATTGGTATAGCCCGCGCATGCGCAGTTCCTAAGTGTGCACCGCTTTTCTGTGAGCCGTAGCGACACATAGGAAGTGCGCATGCGCGGCTTACGGTTCTTTGAAAGAAGCGGCGATGGCTACTTTCACGATCCCGCCTGCGTCGGACTTCCGACGCAGGTGGGGATCATGAGAGGAGCCACGCCGCGTCTTTCAACTAAAAAAAAAAAATCAAAACGCATGTCGGGCTGGATGCAGACCGCGGCACCTGTAGCCCGCCGCGGAGCGAGCACGAAAACGGGCTGAAGTTTTTTTTCAACTTCACAGACGCTGCAGCGGCTCCTCTCATGAAACCGCTCCTGACGTCGGAGAAGGCGCGGCGATCGTCAGAGGAGCCGCCAGGAAGTTAGACTGCTGGAGGCTCGGCCTGTTAGGTCGTGTGCAGGCTCCTCTCGCGGTTACTGGAGGGAGAGGAATGCTGCGGCTGCTGCACAGGGAAGTAGGGAAGGAGATAGGGAGAAAGGGACCGGTTCTGATGTCGCCCTCGCCTTCTGTTTTGCTAAAAAGTCCACCACCCTCGGCTGCGATTCAGAAACATTTCGACAGGGGGAGAGAACCGCGGCAGATTGAAGCAGGAAGGGGAGAGCACGGACAACGTTCCTGAATCACAGCTGAGGCCAGCGGATTTTTTCAGCAACACAGAAGGTTGAAGGCAATATTGGAATGGAATGGAGAGAAGAGGGAGAACATGTTGGGCCTAGAAATTCCCTGGATTAACTTTTTTTTAATTTTTTATAAAGTGCAGAGGGGAGAGTATTAAAGAAGTGCCAGACTGGGCATGGGGGACAGCTTATGGGGCCAGGAACAGAGGAGAGAGAGAGATGGTAGGTAATGGTCTGAAGGGAGAGAAGCTGGATCTGGGGAAAGAGATACTTTGAAGGGAGGACTATTGGGGAGAGATGGTGGACCCTGGGGGAGGGAAGTTGGAACTAGGGATGGAAGAGAGGGAGAAATGTTAGGTCTGGGGGTGGAAAGGGGGAGAGAGATTGCAGCATCTCTTTTTTTCCCTCCATCTTATTGTTCAGCATCAAGGGGGGAAGGAAGAAGAACAACAGAAAATGGAGGAAAAAGAATCCATGGGAGGGCCAGAGAGCTGGGATAAGAAGATTGCTAGGAAATGAAGAGAAAGGGACAGGGAGATATAGATTGACCAGTGGACGAGAGGGAGGGGTATTCTGAAAGTGGATCCATGAAGTTCTATGCGGTTTACAAAGATTAAAAGATGGTACAAATTGATTGAACGTAACAGAGGTGAAAGATAGTGATTAACAGCTCAAGGGAACAGTCTATTGAAGAGAAAGCGTTTGTACGGGTCAGATGCCTAGATACCTCAGGAACAGATATGTTTTTAGGCATTTCCTGAATTCCCCATAAGTAGTAGGCGTAAGCAATTATTCTAGATCTTTACCCCATAATGCTGCCTGATGTGAGAAAAGGTGTCTTTTGAGTTTACATCCTCTAACTGGAGGGAAAACGAAGTTCAAATGTGAGCTTCTCTTATGTCTGTTGGCTGAGAAGGAGAAAAGGTCAGTTATGTATTTAGGGGCTAGACCGTATAGTACTTTAAAGCAGAAACAGGCGAATTTAAATTTTACGCGTTTCTCCATCGGCAGCCAATGGAGCTGTCGGTAGTAAGGTGTCGCATGATCAAACTTCTTCAGCCCGCAAATCAGTTTGACCGCTGCATTTTGCATTAATTGTAATCGTTGCATATTCTTTTGGAAAATTGCTAAATAGGCGATGTTACAGTAATCAAGTTGACTCAGTACGAGGGATTGTACTAGGATTCTAATGCTGACATCAAAATATGCTCTAATAGATCAAAGTTTCCAGAGAGTGAAAAAACCTTTTCTGATTAAGGAGTCTACCATGGTTAGGCACTGATCTAGTGTTACACCCAATACCTTCATAGTAGTCTGAATAGGATAACTAAGTTTATTGATGCATACTGGTGTTTTGGTGTCAAGTGGGTGTGGCGAAGCTACAAAAAATTTAGTTTTTTCTGAATTAAGTTTCAGTTTGAATTCAGTTATCCATTGCTCCATCAAATTTAGTGCTTCTGATGCCTTGGGAGTAACTTCCGAGAGAGAGTTAGCAAATGGAATGATGATAGTAAAGTCATCTGCGTAACTAAATAATTTTATCCCCAGCTGGGTTCAATTGCGCACCTAGTGAGGACATGTAGACATTGAAAAGCAAGGGTGATAGTGGGTGACCCTTGCGGTACGCCAGATGGATTGCTCCAGGTTTTGGATGAGATCGTAATTGAAATGTACTTGATAGGTACGGGACACCAAAGACACAAGCTACAGCTGTATGCCCCTGGAAATGGACTGCAGAAGGAGCCAATCCAATACATGCTGGCCCAGGCCTCCAGAGTCCAATGAAGAGCTGCTTGCAACACTGCCACTGTGGAGCCCAGTGTTGAGAGCAACACATGTTTTAAATGATGCATAAGTGCCCTTGCCCAAGGGACCACATCCATGGAGGCCACCATGGACCCCAGGACCTGGAAAGAGTCTTACACAGACAGAGCTGCTTTGTCCTGAAGACAAGAATCTAAGAGCACAGCTTATATCAGCATGCCTCTGGAAGATAAAACTCAGCCAGCTGCCATGTCGTTCTACACCCCTAGATAATTTGAGGGACTGTGTCAGGGTCAAAGGGAGGGGCTCTGTTTTACTTCTAAGGTTAATTGCATTATCTTTGGGACATTGCTGAAACAAGGCTGCCCTGTGAACTTCTAAAAGCTAAGTTACTCAGCATTTCATATTCTGCTCTTTTCACTGGTTTTCAGCATTATATCTGCTTAATTTTCTCTTCTCCTCCCTGTTTCTTACTAAAAAAAATATAAAAAAGCACAAAAAAATCCCTTCTCTTTCCTCTGTTAAATCTTATTTCCTCTTCCTGCAGTTTTGTTTAAAATACTGTGTTTTAGGTGGTATAGAGCCTATATTTCTGGTGCCTGTGGCTCAGGGTGACTAAGTAGGGAAAATCCTGTTATAAATCCTGTGTTTTAGGGTTAGCACTGATAGAACCTGCATTTTTGTTTAAAATACTGTGTTTTAGGTGGTATAGAGCCTATATTTCTGCCCTTACTAGTAGTCTTACCCCACCAACCCCAGGGACCACTATTCATATATAGAGAACCATATAATCAGGACCTTCACAACCAATCAAGATGACCTTTATTCTATGCAATCACTGTGGTGCTTTAATTCCAAGACATACTATTTGGAGGCTTAAGGCTTTGCCCCATCTGTCTTCAACTTGCCAGTATTAAGGAGGAGCTCTGCAAACTTAAACAAGAATTGAATACAATTAAAGCAGCTTCCATCACTCCACAAAATCATACCAACTTACCACCTCTACCTCAAAGAATAAAACAGCCCAGGAATAAATGGGTCACAGTAGGCTCAGGAAGACTGCGACATGTAACACAGAAACATCCACCTTCACTAATATACCTCTACAGAATTCCTTCGCTCCACTAGTGCACTGCGATACTCAGGAAAACAGAAGGGAGGTGGGACTGGAACCAATGAAGGAAACTCAAGAGAACAAGAGCACCCTAAGTACAAATAAAAAAGCCAAAAACAGAAAACTATTACTGTTGGGGGATTCCATCATCAGAGGCATTTAACCTTGGAACACAGGGCGAGGAGTCCAAAATAGTGAAATGTCTTCCAGGATCCTCAGCTACCAGGAGTTCCAGGCAAATACTGACTATAATTAAGGAAGAAACTAAGGATTTTAACACTGATGTTGTTATCCATCTGGGAACAAATGACCTGGCCAACAACTCCACACTTGCAGCACAGAAAGCTTTTCGGGAGCTTGGTGAGGGCGTGAAACCTTTTGTAAAGACTTTTAGCTTTTTCTGAAATTACTGCCTGCATATGGAAAAGGAGAGCAAAGAATGAAAAACACAGAGGACTTTAATAGATGGCTCAGAGCCTGGTATTATCAAGAAGGCTTCAGGTACATAGGAGGATGGGGAAATACATGGAAGGACAAGAAGCTATATTGCACTGATGGGCTACATATTACTACAGCAGGAAAAAGAAACCTTGCAGAGAAATTTAGACAATATTTTTCTAGGCATTTAAACTAGAAGGTGGGGGTGGTGTATGTACGAAGGACAATTATAGAGACCACCCCCGGCAAAAGAAAAGATGTGATAGTAGTAAAGGCTGCAACATAAGCAATATCAGCAACTCATTTCTTAGTATTGCAACGGAAAGTGAAACAACACAAAAATCCATACGAAAAAGGAGATTATCGCTGAAAAATAGCTGGAAAGCGATGACCACAAATGCTCGCAGTCTAAGCAACAAAGTTCATGATCTGCAAGCCCTGATATTAGAGGCAGATCTAGATATTGTTGCTATCACAGAGACATGGTTCAGTGAATCACATGGATGGGATGCAAACATACCGGGATATAATCTTTTTAGGAAGGACAGAGATGGTCATAAAGGTGGAGGAGTAGCTCTCTATGTAAAGATCAATATCCAAGCGACCGAAATACAAGGGACCTGGGGAGAGGAAGAAGCGATATGGATTGCTCTGAAAAGAGAAGATGGAACTTCTATCTACGTGGGTGTAGTCTACAGACCTCCGACTCAATCGCAGCAAATTGATAAGGATCTGATTGTGGATATCCAAAAGTTTGGAAGGAAAGAGGAGGTTCTGCTGTTGGGAGATTTCAACCTGCCGGATGCGGACTGGAATGTTCCGTCTGCGGAATCAGAAAGAAGTAGGGAGATTGTGGATGCCTTTCAAGAGGCTCAGACAAATGGTGACGGAACCCACAAGGGAAAAAGCGATATTGGATCTGGTCCTCACAAATGGAGAGAGTATCTCTAATGTTCGAGTGGGTGCTCACTTGGGTAGTAGCGATCATCCAAACGGTTTGGTTTGATATAACGGCTAAAGTGGAGAGCGGCCCGCATGATACTTAAAGTCCTAGATTTCAAACGTAAGGACTTTTAATGCAATGGGAAAGTACCTGAAGAAAGAGCTGTTAGGATGGGAGGACATAAGAGAAGTGGAAAGACAGTGGTCTAAGCTGAAAGGAGCGATAAAAATGGCTACGGACATTTATGTGAAGAAAATCAATAAAAACAAGAGAAAAAGGAAGCGATATGGTTCTCCAACCTAGTGGCTGAGAAAATAAAGGCGAAAGAGTTGGCGTTCATGAAAATATAAAAAAACCCAAGAAGAGGAGAGCAGAAAGGACTACAGGGTGAAACTGAAAGAAGCCAAGAGAGAAATACGTTTGGCGAAGGCACAGGCGGAAGAACAAATGGCTAAAAATGTTAAAAAGGGAGATAAATAAAATTTTTTCAGATATATTAAGTGAAAGGAGGAAGATAAAAAATGGAATTGCTAGGCTAAAAGATGCTGGGAAACAAATATGTGGAGAGTGATGAGGAGAAAGCAAATGTGCTAAACAAATACTTCTGTTCTGTGTTCACAGAAGAAAATCCTGGAGAAGGACCGAGATTGTCCGGCAAAGTTACACGAGAAAATGGAGTAGATTCTGCGCCGTTCACGGAGGAGGGTGTTTATGAGCAACTTGAAAAATCTGAAGGTGGACAAAGAGATGGGACCATGACGGGATCCATCCCAGGATACTAAGGGAACTCAGAGAGGTTCTGGCGAGTCCTATTAAAGACTTGTTCAACAAATCTCTGGAGACGGGGAGTGATTCCTGGGGATTGGAGGAGAGCGGATGTGGTCCCTATTCATAAAAATGGTCACAGGGATGAAGCAGGAAACTACAGGCCGGTGAGCCTCACTTCAGTTGTTGGAAAAATAATGGAAGTGTTGCTGAAAGAAAGGATAGTGTATTCCTTAAATCTAATGGGTTACAGGATCCGAGGCAACATGGCTTTACAAAAGGTAAATCGTGCCAAACGAACCTGATTGAAATTTTTGATTGGGTGACCAGAGAGCTGGATCGAGGACATATGCTAGATCTAATTTACTTGGATTTTCAGCAAAGCCTTTTGACACAGTTCCTCATAGGAGGCTGTTGAACAAACTTGAAGGGCTGAAGTTAGTGACCCAAAGTGGTGAACTGGGTCAGAAACTGGCTGTCGGACAGACGCCAGAGGGTGTGTGGTTAATGGAAGTCGCTCGAAGGAAGGAAAGGTGACTAGTGGAGTCCCTCAGGGTTCGGTGCTGGGGCCAATCCTGTTCAATATGTATGTAAGTGGACATTTGCTGAAGGGTTAGAAGGAAAAGTGTGCCTTTTTGCAGATGATACCAAGATTGTAACAGAGTAGACACCGAAGAGGGAGTGGAAAATATGAAAAAGGATCTAGCAAAAGTTAGAGGAATGGTCTAATGCCTGGCAACTAAAATTCAATGCAAAGAAATGCAGAGTAATGCATTTGGGGATTAATAATAGGAAGGAACCGTATATGCTGGGAGGAGAGAAGCTGATATGCACGGACGGGGAGAGGGACCTTGGGGTGATAGTGTCCGAAGATCTAAAGGCGAAAAAACAGTGTGACAAGGCAGTGGCTGCTGCCAGAAGGATTCTGGGCTGTATAAAGAGGGGCATAGTCAGTAGAAGGAAGAAAGTGTTGATGCCCCTGTACAGGTCATTGGTGAGGCCCCACTTGGAGTATTGTGTTCAGTTTTGGAGACCGTATCTGGCAAAAGACGTAAGAAGACTTGAGGCGGTCCAGAGGAGGGCGACGAAAATGATAGGAGGCTTGTGCCAGAAGACGTATGAGGAGAGACTGGAAGCCCTGAATATGTATACCCTAGAGGAAAGGAGAGACAGGGGAGATATGATTCAGACGTTCAAATACTTAAAGGGTATTAACGTAGAACAAAATCTTTTCCAGAGAAAGGAAAATGGTAAAAACCAGAGGACATAATTTGAGGTTGAGGGGTGGTAGATTCAGGGGCAATGTTAGGAAATTCTACTTTACGGAAGAGGGTGGTGGATGCTTGGAATGCGCTCCCGAGAGAGGTGGTGGAGAGTAAAACTGTGACTGAGTTCAAAGAAGCGTGGGATGAACACAGAAGATTTAGAATCAGAAAATAATATTAAAGATTGAACTAGGCCAGTTACTGGGCAGACTTGTACGGTCTGTGTCTGTGCATGGCCGTTTGGAGGAGGATGGGCAGGGGAGGGCTTCAATGGCTGGGAGGGTTGTAGATGGGCTGGAGTAAGTCTTAACAGAGATTTCGGCAGTTGGAACCAAGCACAGTACCGGGTAAAGCTTTGGATTCTTGCCCAGAATAGCTAAGAAGAAAAAAAAAATAAAAATTTAAATTGAATTCAGTTTGGGCAGACTGGATGGACCATTCGGGTCTTTATCTGCCATCATCTACTATGTTACTATGTTACTATGTAAAGTGCTTTTCATATACAGCACACTGCAACCCAAGCCTTCCAGGACCTGGACCACCTGATCCATCATGTGCTGGGTTCACCTGCAGTCTCATCTTCCTCCAGTGATCTGGCACAACCACTATCACCTTGGAGAAAGTACAAGGCGCTATAGGCAGGCCAAAAAGAAGAGCCGAAAACTGGTAAAGATTTCCCAGAACATGAAACCGGAGGAAATATTGGTGCTCCTTATAAATGAGAAGCGCCGGGAGCGGGACCACAGAAGACAAACGTGAATAGGAATGGAGGAGTAATAGACCCTGATCGATTTTCAGAGGGTTGTGTTTGTGAGGAGCTAGCTAAAATAAAGGTAGACAAAGCGATGGGCCGGATGGTGTACTGACCTTTTCAACGCGTCTCTCGAGTTGGGAGTGGTACTGGAGGAATGGAGAAGGGCGGATGTGGTCCCTCTCCACAAAATTGGAAGAAAGGAAGAAGTAGGGAATTACAGGCCAGTAAGTCTGACTTCTGTGGAAGGCAAATTAATGGAAACACTTTTAAAACAGAGAATGTTTCTGGAATCCTGTGGATTACAGGACCAAAGGCAACATGAATTCACTAGAGGTAGGTCTTGTCAGGCAAATCTGGTCAATTTCTTTGATCGGATGACGAGAGACTTGGATAAAGGATGTGCACTAGATGTGGTGCATTTAGATTTTAGCAAAGCCTTTGACAGTGTTCCACACAGACATCTAATAAATAAACTGAGTGCCCTAGGGATGGGTCCCAAAGTGATGGGCTGGGTCAAGAACTGGTTGAGTGGAAGGCGACAGAGGGTATTGATCAATAGAGATCACTCTGCGGAAAGGGATGTTACCAGTGATGTGCCTCAAGATTCTTTTCTTGGGCATGTTCTTTTAACATTTTTAATAAACGATATTGCTGAAGGGTTGTCGGGTAAGATTTGCCTCATTGTGGATGATAACAAAATCTGCAATATAGCAGACACAAAGCTTGAAGAATAGTCTGAAATTTGGCAGCTAAAATTTTATGCTAAGAAATGCAAGGTCATTTTGGCTGCAAACCCCGAGGGAATGGTACAGTTTAGGGGGTGAAGAACTTATGTGCACGACAGAAGAGCAAGACTTGGGAGTGATGATCTTAAGGTGGCCAAACATGTTGAAAAGTGACAGCGAAAGGACACTAAGTTGCATAGGGAGAGGTATGGGCAGTAGGAAAAAGGAGGTATTGATGCCCCTGTATAAGACTTTGGTGAGACCTCACTTAGAATACTGTGTACAATTTTGGAGGCCGCACCTTCAAAAAGATATAAAAACGATGGAGTTGGTCCAGAGGAAGGTTACTTTAATGGTATGTGGTCTTCATCATAAGGCATATAAAATCTCAATCTGTATACTTTGGAGGAAAGGCAGGAGAGGGGAGATATAATAGTCACGTTTAAATACCTACTTATTGTAAATGCACATGAGTCGAGTCTCTTTCATTTGAAAGGAAACTCTGCAATGAGAAGGCATAGGATGAAGTTAAGAGGTGATAAGACTCCTGAGTAATCTAAGGAAATACTTTTTTTTTACAGAAAGGGTGGTAAGTGCATGGAACAGTCTCCCGGAAGAGGTGATCGAGATAGAGACTATGTCTGAATTCAAAAGGGCCTGGGATAGGCACGTGGGATCCCTCAGAGAGTGAAAGAGATAATGATTACTGAGGATGGGCAGACTAGATAGGCCCCCTTCCACCGGCAACTACCCCTATACCATTCTCTCCCCGCTCCTATTGCTCCTCCCCTCCCCCTACTTGGTCTCTCTCCTGTTTTCTTTTACCTTACATCCCTACCTTTGTTGCTGCTTGTATTTTTGATAAAACTCTGTTAAAGCGCTCCCACGCTCCCTTCTTTGTTGCTGTAACTTTGTCAAAATTTTGTAAATCCGTGTGTCAGCACGGATCTTAATTAATGGGTGTGAACCGCCTAGAACTTCTTGGGTGTGGCGGTATACAAGAATAAATTATTATTATTATTTGGCCTTTATCTACCATCATGTTTCTATGTTAGCCTCTGTGAGAGCCAGAGAGGCAAGGAACTCTCCAGGGGCCACTGCCGCTATGACAGACTGTACTGTCACCATGCGAAAACATGGAACTTTGAGCGCTGCATTTACGTGCGCAAGATTTATCTAATCTAATCTAATCCTTAGGTTTGTATACCGCATCTAATCCACGTTCGTAGAGCTCGACGCAGTTTACAGTAGGAGAAATAGGAAGGAACTACAACAGAGGGTTAGAGGTAGAAGTGTGAAGAAAATTTAGAGGACTTGGGATGCCAAGATATGAGTTTCCTTGATTCCTAAGTTGGAGGGAGACTTACATTTTTTGAGAAAAGCCAGGTTTTCAGATGTTTGCGGAAAACTTGGAGAGAGCTCAAGTTCCGAAGAGGGGAGGTAAGGTTGTTCCAGAGCTCAGTGATTTTGAAGTGAAGGGAGGTCCCTAGCTTTCCTGTGTGGGAAATGCCTTTTAGCGAGGGGAAGGATAGTTTTAATTTGTGGAAGGATCTGGTGGTATTAGGGTTTGAGGAATTCCAAGAAAGAGGGATAAAGGGAGGGAGGATACCATATAGGATTTTGAAAGTTAAACAGGCGCATTTATAGTGGACCCTGGCGATTATCGGAAGCCAGTGAAGCTTGGCCAGGAGCGGGGAGACATGGTCAAATTTACTTTTAGCGAAGATGAGCTTGGCCGCGGCATTCTGAATCCGTTGGAGTCTGTGGAGGTTTTTCTTAGTTAGGCTTAAGTAGATAGAGTTGCAATAGTCCAATCTGGAGAGGATGATGGATTGGATAAGGAGGGTAAAATGTTTTTGATGGAAGCAGGATCTAACTTTCCTCAGCATGTGAAGGCTGAAAAAGCATTTTTTTACCAAGGATTGGAGGTGGTCATTGAAGGATAATGTGGAATCAATGATGATGCCCAAGACCTTGCTCGAGATTTATGATTGGACTCCAATCTTCTGAGTCCTCCTGTGGTACGATAAAGAACATGGAGTAACTGTCTGAGCCTTCAGGTGGCAGCGGTTCTATGGCCTGAAGAGCCAAAGATATTTGTACAGTGGTTCGCACTTTGACCTCCGTGTCTGAGCATCCACGGGAGAGTCCATAAACCAGTCTCTCAGAGGCCAGGCATAGTCTAAGTTGTAGATAGACCAAATAATGTCCAGAATCCACTGATCAGACAAGATGAGAGTCTGCCTCTGCCTCCGTCTCCATCAGCCTGGTGGCAGAGAGCTTTTTATTTTGAGCAATGGAGCTGAATGGGAGGCAGCGGAAGACTGGCTACACCAGGAACCTGAGAACCTCTACCTGTAGACCTGGGAAAACCTCCAACACATGGAGTTGAATATGGGTGAAAACACCTGGAACTACGAAAATTAGAGTGCCCTGAACCTCTAGAGGTCTAAGGTCAAGCAGGGTCAAAGGGCGACAGTCCACTACAGAATGGATGAGATCGTCCAAGCCCTTGCCAAATAACAAATGCCCCTCAAAAGGAAGCATAGCAAGAGTAGCCTTAGAGGTGGAACCACCAGCCCACTGTCTAATCGATAGCATTCTGCAAGCAGATCTCGAATACACCGACAGCCTACCCAGGACCTGCATAAGGTCATTCAGGGCATCAACAACATAATCTACTCCAGCTAAAAGAAGCTTAGGAGGGAGCTCTAGAGCTTCACTCACCAGAATGCATAGTAATGAAGAATTGGAATTAAGACCTTCAGGAGACCCCCATAAGACCCTCTAAAGAGACAGTTAAGAGAGACTTGTGTCAAAAGCCATCCAAGCCTGATGAAAAGTGTAAAAAGCATGTCTGTTCTTGCCAGCTGAAATAATAGCTGAAAGAAGAGCATTTCATCTTTGACCTAGAAACTGACCATCATCTGCTGACTATGCTTTTGCATATCCTGGGACCTTCCAAGAAAGGAACTAAAACCAGACAATTCCAGGTCAGAGTGACTTTTGTTACTAAAGTCATATTAACCGCAGGTGCAAATAGCTGACTTTTGCAACTTTGGACATTTTTGGGACTTTCCAAAGAAGAAATGTATGTTTGGGTCACCAAACCACACGACCTCAGGTCAAGATGGCATACCAGGAGTCCTATTGAAAAGTGCTGACAGATCTACAATCAAGCTCTGAAGGGAGGGGGACTCGCTCCCAGAAATTATTGACCTCAGCATTAATAATGCATTGTCAGGAGAAAATAGAAAAGCCATATTTGGCACTAGGTGACATAATGCTTCAATATGACTCTATGACCAACATGTATACTGACCAATCAATGCAAATGACAAATGTAACAAACCAATAGAGATTAAGTATGTAGGTGGCACTGTTAACTCTAGGTCACTAAACTAAGGTAATAAAAGTAACTTCAGGACAGATTCCACATATCAGATATGTCGACTATTCTGTATGTAATCTGTTAGCTCAATCTGCTGTACCTTTTGATTCATGTAAAAGCTGACTTTTGTTTAATATTAATAAATTTACTTTATATACAGCAATTGAGTTGTCGTGAGGTCATTAGTATTACTTTGAAGAGGCCTAGCAGCGGGCCTACTTCATTGGTGACCCCCGACCTTGAAAATAGGGGGTGTGGAGCTTGGGCTTTTTGCCTTGGTGATAGCGCTCTCTGATGTCTTATTTTTTTCAGATATTTGACTATAGTGGTGTAGAGCCAGCGGTGACTTGGTGGATATGGCCCGCATACTGTGTTCTTGAGTAGAGCAAGCTGCGACTTGTGGGTATACCGGAACCTGAGCAGAGCCAGATTTCTGACTAATGAATAGTAGCCAACAGTGTATTGTAAGTCTTTCTTTTAGTATCTTACTTAGCTAGCTGGGGATTTTGGTATTAAAAGGGCCCACATCTTTTTAGTGTTCGAGTTCCTGTTTGTGTTAGTGTTACGGTTGTAGTTACTTGTTTTGTTTTTCTCCTGCAACCCTTATACGGTTTTATGTGCTCCAGTGATATTGCCCTCCTGACATGTTCGGGGTGTGTTGGCTATTCTCTGTCTTCCCCGTCCTTGCATCCTGCTCGTTCTCCTTTGCCTCCCGCACAGCACCTTCTTTGTTGTCACCTTGTTATTTCTGATACCGCCTTCTGTTATGCACCATATGTATTGAAAATCCTGTGTGTACACACACGGTCTAGAATAGCGTGGATCGGGCTAGGCGAATACTTGGTCCCCTATTCTTCCCCCATGCTTCCTGCCATCACAGAGCGAAAAAAATACATGAGTGCTTTGCACTGTGCTGTTTGTTATGGTGCTCGGGCTGCTCTGGAGACTATTCCAGAGGATATAGCCTGTAGAGAACATGAACACGTGTTGTGTGAGATACAGGCTAGGTTTCCAGGGGGGGCCAGTTTTCTTTGAGACTGCTTTGGTAGGAAAAATTTCTGTATGACCGTTCATTTGTGTTTGCCGTCCTTGTTTTGTTTGTCTTAGGGTATTAACAGCTGCTTCTGGGAATTGTTTCTGAGCTAGCTTGGTTTGATGTGGTTTTATTTTTCTCTGTGGGGGTTTGCCATTCTAATCGCTGTTAGGCTTTGTGCCCATAGATTCTTTCTTGTTTTGATACTGTTATCTCTCAGTTTAGGGGCACTGAGCTTGTTTTCTGTTCTTTTGTGGTTTGCAGAATAAACAGTGCTGCTTTTAGGAAGTACCGGTAGTTCACATATTGAAATTGTGTTGTATTATTTCATTTTTATGAATTATCACTGTTGGTACCATGTGTTAACAGTCCCTTACACATCTTTCCCTGGTAACCGAACTTTGATTTAATCTATCCCTGTTAACTATTTATATCCTTCTTCTGTCAGCTGGTGCATCCTTTTGCGTTCAAGGATATTTTTGAGGGTGGTCTTTATGCCAGTAAAAACTCTACTGAACACCTACGGAAGTTATGTCCTCAAAGCTATTTTTCTAAGCCTCTCTTCTCCATAAAGGAGAGCATTTCTTCATACTTTAAAGCCTTTCTTGGCTATGTCCCGGTACCAATGAGTGAATTATGGAATTTAAGGGTATAACTTAGGAGTAGACAGATTAAGCCAATGTTTTTGTGCATAGAGGAATAAAGAGAGTGTTAAAGAATAATGAGATGCTTTAGATTGGACAGATAAGGGAAGGTGTTTACCATATAGAATAATGGATTCTGTGGACATGCTTTTCATATTGCCAGTTATGAATATTGGGATTTGTGAACATGGATACTTTGCTGTTATGATGCTGTTATAGCACAAGGTTTTTTTAAAAAAAATATAAAAATAGTTTCTAAAAAGCAGATAGAAATATTGTAGCTGAGTTCTGAGTCACAGATCTTGTTTCCTGTTCTTTTGTGGTTTATTATAAAAAAAAAAAAAAGACAGGGAGTAGGATGAGGAAGTATATTTTGTTTAGTTAGGTAGTTAGTTCTAAGTTTATAAGTATATGAAGATAATGATTTTTGATGTGCATTGAGGTTGATTTTATGAGTAAGAACATGAAATTGAAGACAGATTTGAACTATTGTTTTTGTACGTAATTGTCTCAGAGCAAGATGTTAATGGAAAGTACAGCATACTTTACAGAGAATTTGCTGAAGGTGCAAAAGGGGAGCTAAATAGAGGATTATCAAGAGGGTTATTGAAAATTGCAGACAGGATAGCGTATATTGATAAGAAGAATTTGTGACAACTGGTTTGCACAGTGGTTGTAAAATAAAAATATATGTATATAGGAAGTATGTCTATTGACAACAAAAAAATGAATGTTCACAGGACGTCCTGGCATGATTCTTGGCATGACTGTATTTTCTGGATATGTGTACCAGTAAATAAATAACTGACAGGCAGTGAGTATGTGAGCTATGTGGAGCAGAATTTCTTGTTCATTTAATGTTGTAAGTCATGCCCTTTTTTCTTTACATGTCTGAGAGATATGGATATGGGTGTTCCCCATTACTTTTTTCTCCCATTACTAATGACTATTTGTTTTCTAGAGTTAGAAGCTGCAGTCTTCAGCAAAGTATTTGGTCCTACATCCTTATTACAACTATATTTTTGATACAGTGCACTTTAAGAGAATACCTATTGATTTTCATTTATGAGTACTCCAAAAAAACAAATATGAACAATATTGTCACCAATACAAAATATAAAATTTTATTACTGGGTCCCGTTTCTTTGTATGCTCGACGTATACACTTTCAGTCAAGTAACAGCGAAACCAACAGCATCTATTGTAAGTTCTTATTTTTACACTTTGTATTTTACTAGATAGTTTCAAGGAAACTTAGCTCAGGGAGGGACTTAGGGATTGTGTCATTATTTTGTCCAAATTATAAAGTGTATTATTTCAGTTTTAGGAGCTTGGATAGTTCCTCTTTCAACTATAGTTATACTTCCTTTAGAAGGCAGAGTGTAGTCTGCCAAGCTATAAAAAACTTGATAATCAGAGCACAGACATAAAACTGCAGCTATAGCTATATACTAAGCATTACTGTTAGAATGCTGCTATTGAAAATTATTGACCCTGTTAATTTAGAAGCAGTGGCAGGGCCAGATGTTTCCTCTAACTTGAGGCAGATAATGGAAGCATCCAATACGGACCCACACCCTATTTCTCATGCTTTACCAGCTGCACATCCCAAGGGTCTATTCCTTGCTTGGGCAGGCAAGTAGGAGGCAGGAAAAGAGAAGGAGAGAAAAGCAGAAGGAAAGAAAAACAGAGCAGAGAACAGGAGAGGGGAAGAAGGAGCAACAGAAGGCAGGAGAGAGCAAGGGGCATCGGCGAGAGGTAGCTACGCCCACCCCAGTGGCGTACCAAGGGGGGTGGGGGGGGAGGTCCGCCCCGGGTGCATGCTCCAAGGGGGTGCACAGCCGGCCAGATCCAGAACCTCCTGCGCTGCTTCAAACCGTACTTCAGCGCGACTGCCCTACTTAGAGCAGAGTCGGCAGCCACGCTGAAGTGAAGAAGGTCCTGCGATAACTGGGAAGAGGTAAGTGACATCGGGGGAGGGGGGGATCGGCAGCCGCAGTCATCGCGGGATCTTGCCGCAACTAACTGCGTCTGCCGGCCCAGCCCCCTCCGACGTCACTTACCTTTTCCATCGGAACTGAAGCAGTCATCGCAGGATCTTTGGGACGGAGAAAGAAAGGAGGTCAGGGTGGCATGAAAGGGTGTGGAGGATGACAAAGGGGGGGTCAGGGTGCTATGGAAACATGGTAAAGGGTGACAAAAGGGGGTCAGGGTGCTATGGAAACATGGTGAAGGGTGACAAAGGGGGGTCAGGGTGCTATGGAAACATGGTAAAGGGTGACAAAAGGGGGTCAGGGTGCTATGGAAACATGGTGAAGGGTGACAAAGGGGGGTCAGGGTGCTATGGAAACATGGTGAAGGGTGACAAAGAGGGGTCAGGGTGCTATGGAAACATGGTGAAGGGTGACAAAGGGGGGTCAGGGTGATATGGAATCATACTGAAGGGTGACAAAGGGGGTCAGGGTGGTATGGATGCATGGTGGAGGGAGAAAAAGGGGCAGATGCTGAAGGAATTGCAGGGAAAGAGATATAAGGGGGAATGATACTGCATGGAATTGGGTTGTAGGGAGTGAAAGGGGGCAGATGCTGATGGAAGTGGGGGGAAAGAGAGAGAAGGGGCAGATGATAGAAGTGGGGAGAAGGGGCAGAATATGGAACTGGGGAGAGAGAAGAGGGCAGATGATGGAAGGAGGAGGAAAGAGAGGGAAGGGGCAGATGATGGAAGTGGAGAGAAGGAGAGAGAATAGGGCAGATGATGGAAGTTTGGGGAAAGAGAGAGAAGGGGCAGATGATGGGAGTGAGGAGAGAGAAGAGGGCAGATGATGGAAGGAGGGGATAAATAAAAGGAGGGCACATGATGGTGAAAAGGATTGAGTTAGGGAAATATTGGAGGGGGTGAGGAAAAGAGGTGGTGAGCTGTAGGTAGACAGTAAAAAAGGAAATTGATGAGAGGGTAGTAAGAACGTAATATAGATGGATGCAGAAAATAAATTGAAAAGGAAAATGAGGGAAGAAAGGGATTCCAGAAGTGAGGTGTGGGAGAGGGAAGGAGAGAAGAGAGATGCCAGACCAATGGGGGTGAAAGGAGAGATGGAAGAGGGAAGCATACAGTTTCTGGAAGGGGCATAGGAGAGAAGATGCCATATAGGGGCAGAGAGACGGCAGACAGTGGATGGAAGGTAACAAGAAGATGAGGAAAGCAGAAACCAGAGAAGACAAAGGTAGAACAAAATTTTCTATTTATTTATTGCTTTAGGAGACATGTGTCACTGTTTCTGTGGTGTTGCATTGTATGCAGAGTCCAGCTTCGTGCTGGTTCAATTTAACCTTTGTCTATGTATTTCTATTTTATCTCCCCTTTTACAAAACTGTGGAGCGTTTTTTAGCACCAGCCGTGGTGGTAGCAGCTCTGATGCCCAGAATTCTATGAGCGTCAGAGCTGTTACCACTGTGGCTAAAATCCACACTACAGTTTTGTAAAAGGGGGAGGGGTTAGTTTGTGATTACATATTCCATACTAGGCAAAAGTTTTTTCTGTGTTTTGTGTGTTCGAAAGACATGGTTTTCTGTTAGGATTGACGGTGTAGGATTGATCTGTACTAGTCTGGCTTGTTAAGTTTTACAATGGGTGTATTGATGTTGCACTGCTCACTGCATATGTAAGATGCTGCCTTTTCCTAGGTACTCATGTGTGACGTGTGGCTTGTTACTAAAAATCATGTTTTTTGTACAGATTGGGGGGGTATCAAAAAATGATGGGCCCTGGGCGTCACATATGCTAGATACGCCACTGGCCCACCCTGACATCATCCACCGGAGCTCCTCCTTAAAGGGGAGGGGCCAACTGAGCTCAGTTAAAAAAGCTTGGGCAGGCAAGCATGAGGCAGGAAAAGAGGAGAGAAAAGCAGAGCAGAGAACAGGAGAGGGGAAGAAGAACAACAGAAGGCAGGAGAGAGCAAGGCGCATCAGCGAGAGGTAGCTACGCCTACCCCTGACATCATCCACCGGAGCTCCTCCTTAAAAGGGGAGGGGCCAACAGAGCTCAGTTAAACAGGCTTGGGCAGGCAAGCAGGAGGCAGGAAAAGAAAAGGAGAAAAAAGAAGAAGGAGAGAAAAGCAAAGCAGAGAACAGGAGAGGGGAAGAAGGAGCAACAGAAGGCAGGAGAGAGCAAGGGGCATCGGCGAGAAGTAGCTCCGTCCACCCCTGACATCATCCACCAGAGCTCCTCCTTAAAAGGTGAAGGGCCAATGGCGCTCATCCGTTTGGAGCACAAAGGTGAGCGTTAAAGGCGTTCACCTTAGCAAGAGCACTTTTGCAAAAGGGCCTTGAAAAGAGCCTTGAGAAGGGACGAGCCACCGCTAAAAGAGAGCAGGAGACCACAGCAGGCGCAGATGACACACAACCAGGCAAACACATCAAGTACAGAGGACACATAACCAGGCAGACACAGAGGACACAGCATGAGCAGAGGACACACAACCAGGCAGGCACAGAGGACAGTCACAGCAGACAAAGAAGACATCCAAAGCAGACCGGCAAGCGGGCAGCAATGGAAGCAGCAGACAAAAGCAGGATGTTGAGCTACCCAGTTTTCTGCACCGTCTGCCTCTGGGAGGCGGTCTTACCTATGCGCTCAATGCGGAGAACTGGAGGGCATGAAGAAACAAGTCAGACTCCTGGAGGGCAGAATTCTAAAACTGGAGGCACTTCAAGCAGTAGAGGAGGAAGACAGAAATGCAGATAACATCAAGACAGAGGACACCAACGAGGAAGAAGTCCGAGAGCTGGAGAAGTTCATAGAGGAAGCATAGAGGGAGGCTGTAGAAAATCACCAGCAACAGTGGAACTGCCGAGATACACCTACAGAGAGTATGGACCACCCAACGGACAACCACCAGGAAGAAATGGGTGACACAGCAGCGAGATCTGGAAACAACAGAAGGGACTCACAAGAAGACGAGTCTGGTGCAAGCCAACGCCAGGATGAAATAACATGGATGGGAACGAAGGACACAGACCTACAGCTGGAGAGGTGGACATACACCAGGGACACGAAACTGCGGCTGAAGAATCAAGAGAAGATAGAGAGGGCAGCAATCATCGTGGGGGACTCATCATCAGACAAGTCGACAGCCACATAGCAGGAGGAAGACTGGATCGGCTGGTGACCTGCCTACCGGGAGCCAAGGTAGAAGACATAGTGAGCCACATCGACAGGATCATCGACAGTGTGGAAGAAGAAGATACGGCGGTGATGATCCATATGGGGATGAACAACGTGAGCAACAGGAACAACAACAAGGAAGTACTGAAGGACCAGTCCGGAAGCTAGGAAGGAAGCTGAAGACCAGAATGCAGAGGATAGCATTCTCGGAGATCCTGCCGGTACCCAGGGCCAACGAGAAGAGGCAGATGGAGCTGCAAGCAGTCAACATGTAGATGCGGCGCTGGTGTAAGGAAGAATAATTCTACTTTATGCGCAACTGGACAACGTTCTGGGGGAAGAGCAAGCTATTCAGGAAGGATGGACTCCATCTAAGCAGAGACGGAATGAGGCTACTTGCAAGCAACATCAAGAGAGAAGCTGAGAAGTTTTTAAATTAGGAAGAAGGGGAAAACTGACAGTCGACTGAGAGAGTTGATGGTTCGGAAACTGATATACCCAGAGGATACCGTGCAGGAAGATAGAGGGGAAGACTCACCGGATCACAGGCAAGACAGATCGAAAGGGACACAAGAGGGAAGGAAATGCAAGAAAGGAACTGGTCATAAACTCAAGTGTATGTACACGAATGCAAGGAGCCTTAGAAATAAGATGGGTGAATTAGAAGCTATGGCACAAAAAGATAACATTGACATCATCGGCATCACAGAAACATGGTGGACTGAGGAAAATGTCTGAGACACTGTGCTACCAGGATACAAACTATACCGCAGAGACAGAGTGGCTCAAAAAGGTGGGGGTGTTGCCATATATGTCAAAGAGGGAATTGAATCTACTGGAGAGAACACACCACAACTGAAGGATAATACTGAAATACTGCCTGCATATGAAAAAGGAGAGCAAAGAGTGAAAAACACAGAGGACTTTAATAGATGGCTCAGAGCCTGGTGTCATCAAGAAGGCTTCAGGTACATAGGAGGATGGGGAAATACATGGAAGGACAAGAAGCTATATTGCACTGATGGGCTACATATTACTACAGCAGGAAAAAGAAACCTTGCAGAGAAATTTAGACAATATTTTTCTAGGCATTTAAACTAGAAGGTGGGGGTGGTGTATGTACGAAGGACAATTATAGAGACCACCCCCGACAAAAGAAAAGATGTGATAGTAGTAAAGGCTGCAACATAAGCAATATCAGCAACTCATTTCTTAGTATTGCAACGGAAAGTGAAACGACACAAAAATCCATACGAAAAAGGAGATTATCGCTGAAAAATAGCTGGAAAGCGATGACCACAAATGCTCGCAGTCTAAGCAACAAAGTTCATGATCTGCAAGCCCTGATATTAGAGGCAGATCTAGATATTGTTGCTATCACAGAGACATGGTTCAGTGAATCACATGGATGGGATGCAAACATACCGGGATATAATCTTTTTAGGAAAGACAGAGATGGTCATAAAGGTGGAGGAGTAGCTCTCTATGATCAATATCCAAGCGACCGAAATGCAAGGGACCTGGGGAGAGGAAGAAGCGATATGGATTGCTCTGAAAAGAGAAGATGGAACTTCTATCTATGTGGGTGTAGTCTACAGACCTCCAACTCAATCGCAGCAAATTGATAAGGATCTGATTGTTTGGAAGGAAAGAGGAGGTTCTGCTGTTGGGAGATTTCAACCTGCCGGATGCGGACTGGAATGTTCCGTCTGCGGAATCGGAAAGAAGTAGGGAGATTGTGGATGCCTTTCAAGAGGCTCTGCTCAGACAAATGGTGACGGAACCCACAAGGGATCTGGTCCTCATAAATGGAGAGAGTATCTCTAATGTTCGAGTGGGTGCTCACCTGGGTAGTAGCGATCATCAAATGGTTTGGTTTGATATAACGGCTAAAGTGGAGAGCGACCGCACGATACTTAAAGTCCTAGATTTCAAACGTACGGACTTTAATACAATGGGAAAGTACCTGAAGAAAGAGCTGTTAGGATGGGAGGACATAAGAGAAGTGGAAAGACAGTGGTCTAAGCTGAAAGGAGCTATAAAAATGGCTACGGACCTTTATGTGAAGAAAATCAATAAAAACAAGAGAAAAAGGAAGCCGATATGGTTCTCCAACCTAGTGGCTGAGAAAATAAGGCGAAAGAGTTGGCGTTCATGAAATATAAAAAAACCCAAGAAGAGGAGAGCAGAAAGGACTACAGGGTGAAACTGAAAGAAGCC
Organism: Geotrypetes seraphini; assembly: GCF_902459505.1. NCBI lineage: Eukaryota > Metazoa > Chordata > Amphibia > Gymnophiona > Dermophiidae > Geotrypetes > Geotrypetes seraphini. Next base: position 152,068,584 of record NC_047087.1, on the reverse strand, counting down.
AAGAGAGAGATATGTTTGGCAAAGGCACAGGCGGAAGAACAAATGGCTAAAAATGTAAAAAAGGGAGATAAAAATTTTTTCAGATATATTAGTGAAAGGAGGAAGATAAAAAATGGAATTGCTAGGCTAAAAGATGCTGGGAACAAATATGTGGAGAGTGATGAGGAGAAAGCAAATGTGCTAAACAAATACTTCTGTTCTGTGTTCACAGAAGAAAATCCTGGAGAAGGACCGAGATTGTCTGGCAAAGTTACACGAGAAAATGGAGTAGATTCTGAGCCGTTCACGGAAGAGGGTGTTTATGAGCAACTTGAAAAACTGAAGGTGGACAAAGCGATGGGACCAGACGGGATCCATCCCAGGATACTAAGGGAGCTCAGAGAGGTTCTGGCGAGCCCTATTAAAGACTTGTTCAACAAATCTCTGGAGACGGGAGTGATTCCTGGGGATTGGAGGAGAGCGGATGTGGTCCCTATTCATAAAAGTGGTCACAGGGATGAAGCAGGAAACTACAGGCCGGTGAGCCTCACTTCAGTTGTTGGAAAAATAATGGAAGTGTTGCTGAAAGAAAGGATAGTGTATTTCCTTAAATCTAATGGGTTACAGGATCCGAGGCAACATGGCTTTACAAAAGGTAAAATCGTGCCAAACGAACCTGATTGAATTTTTTGATTGGGTGACCAGAGAGCTGGATCGAGGACATATGCTAGATGTAATTTACTTGGATTTCAGCAAAGCCTTTGACACAGTTCCTCATAGGAGGCTGTTGAACAAACTTGAAAGGCTGAAGTTAGGACCCAAAGTGGTGAACTGGGTCAGAAACTGGCTGTCAGACAGACGCAAGAGGGTGGTGGTTAATGGAAGTCGCTCAAAGGAAGGAAAGGTGACTAGTGGAGTCCCTCAGGGTTCGGTGCTGGGGCCAATCCTGTTCAATATGTATGTAAGTGACATTGCTGAAGGGTGTTAAAAGGAAAAGTGTGCCTTTTTGCAGATGATACCAAGATTTGTAACAGAGTAGACACCGAAGAGGGAGTGGAAAATATGAAAAAGGATCTGCAAAAGTTAGAGGAATGGTCTAATGTCTGGCAACTAAAATTCAAATGCAAAGAAATGCAGAGTAATGCATTTGGGGATTAATAATAGGAAGGAACCGTATATGCTGGGAGGAGAGAAGCTGATATGCACGGACAGGGAGAGGGACCTTGGGGTGATAGTGTCCGAAGATCTAAAGGCGAAAAAACAGTGTGACAAGGCAGTGGCTGCTGCCAGAAGGATTCTGGGCTGTATAAAGAGAGGCGTAGTCAGTAGAAGAAAGAAGGTGTTGATGCCCCTGTACAGGTCATTGGTGAGGCCCCACTTGGAGTATTGTGTTCAGTTTTGGAGACCGTATCTGGCGAAAGACGTAAGAAGACTTGAGGCGGTCCAGAGGAGGGCGATGAAAATGATAGGAGGCTTGCGCCAGAAGACGTATGAGGAGAGACTGGAAGCCCTGAATATGTATACCCTAGAGGAAAGGAGAGGACAGGGGAGATATGATTCAGACGTTCAAATACTTAAAGGGTATTAACGTAGAACAAAATCATTTTCCAGAGAAAGGAAAATGGTAAAACCAGAGGACATAATTTGAGGTTGAGGGGTGGTAGATTCAGGGGCAATGTTAGGAAATTCTACTTTACGGAGAGGGTGGTGGATGCCTGGAATGCGCTCCCGAGAGAGGTGGTGGAGAGTAAAACTGTGACTGAGTTCAAAGAAGCGTGGGATGAACACAGAAGATTTAGAATCAGAAAATAATATTAAATATTGAACTAGGCCAGTTACTGGGCAGACTTGTACGGTCTGTGTCTGTGTATGGCCGTTTGGTGGATGATGGGCAGGGGAGGGCTTCAATGGCTGGGAGGGTGTAGATGGGTGGAGATTTCGGCAGTTGGAACCCAAGCATAGTACCGGGTAAAGCGTTGGATTCTCGCCCAGAAATAGCTAAGAAGAAAAAAAATAAAAAAAATTAAATTGAATCAGGTTGGGCAGACTGGATGGACTATTCGGGTCTTTATCTGCCGTCATCTACTATGTTACTATGTTACTATAAGTTAGAGTCTCTATGGATCAAAATTCCAGGAACAAATGGACTGGAACGAAGATTGGCATTCTACTACCGACCCCCAGGGCAGTCCGACAGAAATTGATGGGGAAATGACAGATGAGATTAAGCGCAACTGCAAGGGAGGCAACGCAGTTATCATGGGTGACTTCAACTATCCAGAGATAGACTGGAACCTAGGCATCTCCGGCTGCGCTAGGGAGACCAAGTTCCTTAATACTGTAGGGCGACTGCTTCCTGAACAACTCAAGGAAATACGAGAGGAAATGCCAATTCTGGACTTAATTCTAAATGGACTACGAGGACCAGCACAAAATGTAGAAGTAGAAGGGACTCTGGGAAGCAGCGATCATAAAGCACAGATACTTACCGTAACAGGTGTTATCCAAGGACAGCAGGCAGCTATTCTCACATATGGGTGACATCACCGACGGAGCCAGGACGCGAACGCTTTACAAGCAGACTTGCTTGAAGAAACTCGAAGTTTCGAGTCGCCCACACTGAGCATGAACGAGTGCCTTCCCGCCCAGCACAGGGCGCATCTCCTCAGTTCAGATAGCTAGCAGAGAAGCCAACGAGGGGAGGTGGGTGGGTTGTGAGAATAGCTGCCTGCTGTCCCTGGATAACATCTGTTATGGTAAGTAACTGTGCTTTATCCCAGGTCAAGCAGGCAGGTATTCTCACATATGGGTGACCTCCAAGCTAACCAGAATGGGATGATGGGAGTGTTGGCAAGTTAGGAGAATAAATTTTGTAATACTGTTTGGCCAAACTGTCCATCCCGTCTGGAGAAAGTATCCAGACAATAGTGAGAAGTGAAGGTAGGAACCAAGGACCAAGTAGCAACTCTACAAATTTCCTCAATAGCTGTAGATCTGAGGAAAGCTACTGAAGCTGCCATAGCTCTGACTTTATGGGCTGTGTCTTTACTGTGAAGGGGTAATCCAGCCTGGGCATAGCAGAATGAGATATAAGCCGCCATCCAGTTGGAGATGGTACGCTTAGAAAGGAGACAAAAAGTTGAGGAGCCGTTCTGTGTAGTTTGGTGCGTTCCAAATAGAAGGCCAAAGCACGTTTACAGTCCAGAGTATGAAGAGCAACTTCTCCAGGATGGGAATGAGGCTTTGGAAAAAACAATGGATTGGTTGAGATGAAATTCTGAGACCACTTTAGGGAGGAATTTAGGATGAGTACGAAGAACCACTTTGTCATGATGGAGCACTGTGAATGGTGGGTCAGCAACTAACGCTTGCAGTTCACTGACTCGTCGAGCAGAAGTGAGGGCTATGAGAAACACCACTTTCCAAGTGAGATACTTCAGATGAGCCTTATCAATTGGTTCAAATGGAGGCTTCATTAGTTGAGTAAGGACAACATTTAGGTCCCAAACCACAGGTGGTTTGAGAGGAGGTTTGACACTGAAAAGTCCTTTCATGAATTTGGAAACCACTGGATGAGCAGAGAGGGGTTTCCCTTCAATAGGCTGATGGAAAGCCGCAATTGCACTGAGATGGACTCGGATAGATGTAGACTTGAGGCCAGAATTGGATAAGTGTAAAAAATAGTCCAAAACAGAAGATAAGGAGGAATGCTGAGGCTCCTTATGATGAGAAAAAACACCATGTAGAAAAATCTAGTCCATTTTTGGTGATAGGCATTGTCTAAAACATCACTTACAGATTGAGAAAACTGAAGAGGGGTTTAAGTTGAGAGGTACCAAGCTGTCAGGTGTAGAGACTGCAGGTTGGGATGAAGCAGAGATCCTCGACTCTGTGCAAGCAGAGAAGGAAAAAACTGGTAGGAAGGTATGTCTCCCTGTTGAGTTAAAAGTAGAAGGGAGTACCAAGGTTGTCTGGGCCACCGAGGAGCAATTAGAATCATGGTGGCATGATCGGTCTTCAACTTGACCAGAGTCTTGAGAATGAGAGGGAAGGGAGGGAATGTATAGAGGAAAAGATTTCACCATTCCAGAAGAAAAGCATCTGCCTCGAGGCAATGAGGAGAGTATATCCTGGAGCAGAATTGAGGCAGGTTGTAGTTGTGGGGAGCTGCAAAGAGGTCTATCTGAGGCGTTCCCCACAGTGAAAAAATGTGATTAAGAGGGGCGGAATGCAGTGTCCATTCATGAGGCTGCAGGAGACGACTCAAGTTGTCCGCCAAGCAATTCTTCGCCCCTTGAATGTAGACAGCTTTGAGGAAGGTGTTGTGGCGAATTGCCCAGTCCCAAACCTTTAGAGCTTCTTAACAAAGGGAGGCAGATCCCGTCCCCCCTTGTTTGTTGACATAATACATGGCGACTTGGTTGTCCGTCCAAATGAGGACTACTTGGTTGTGAAGCAGATGTTGAAAAGCATTGAGAGCTTTGAGGATCGCTCTGAGTTCCAACAGATTGATATGACACTGACGATCCGTACTGGTCCAGAGGCCTTGAGTACGGAGATCATCGAGATGAGCGCCCCAAGCGTAGGTCGAAGAGTCTATCGTGAGGACCTTCTGATGGGGGGGGGGGGGCGTTTGACAAAGCAAGCCTCTGGAAAAATTGGAAGAGAGCATCCAACAACGGAGAGACTTCTTCAATGAAGGAGTGACTGAGATGTGTTGAGAAGGAGGGTCGCAAACTTGCGTCCATTGAGATGCCAGGGTCCACTGTGGAATACTGAGGTGAAGTCTGGCAAAAGGAGTCACATGTACTGTGCGAGGCATGTGACCCAGAAGCACCATCATGTGTCTCGCTGAGATGGAAGAGCGGGAAGGCACTGTATGATAGAGTTTGAAGAAAGAGCTTCCAGACGTCGTTGTGGAAGGAATGCTCTGAGTTGGACAGTGTCCAGAACAGCTCCAATGAACTGTAGATTCTGAGAAGGCTGAAGTTGAGATTTGGGAAAGTTGATTTTGAATCCCAGACTTTGTAGGAACCAGGTAGTCTGTTGGGTCGCTACAATAACCCCTGGAGATGTGGAATCTTTGATGAGTCAGTCGTCTAGGTAGGGAAATACCTGAAGACCATGATTCCTTAGAGCTGCTGCTGCTACTACTATCAGGCACTTGGTGAACACTCTGGGAGACGAGGCCAGGCCGAAGGGTAGTACTCTGTATTGAAAATGTAGATTCCCCACCCGAAATCTGAGGTACTGAAGGGAGGCCGGATGAATGGGGATACAAGTGTAGGCCTCTTTGAGATCCAGAGAGCATAACCAGTCGTTCTGCTCGAGAAGGGGATAAAGGGATGCCAGGGATAACATTTGAAACTTTTTTTGACTAGAAATTTGTTGAGAGCCCTGAGATCCAGAATGGGTCACAGATCGCCCATCTTCTTCGGAACAAGGAAGTAACGGGAGTAAAATCCCCTGTTCTGCTGCTCCAAGGGAACTGGTTCGATGGCATGGAGACGAAGCAGAGCTTGAGCTTTCTGAAGAAGAAGGGCAGTCTGGGATGGATTGGAAGGATACTCTCTTGGAGGAAGTTCTGGTGGAATCTGAGAGAAATGAAGAGAGTATCCTTCCCTGATGATGGAAAGTACCCAGAGGTCGGATATAATTATCGTCCATCGGTGGTAAAAATGATGGTAGACGACCTCCTATAGGGAGAAAAGGAGACAGAGTCAGAACGGTGGAGGTTGTAAACAGTCAAAAGGGCTGAGTGGCTTTAGGTGCAGCAGAAGGTTGAGGTTTCTGTTGTTTCTGAGGGCTGCTGTTTCTTTAGAAGAGGGCGATTATAAGGAGCTGTCCTCAGAGTAAACGCCGCTGATAGATAGGAGCAGGGTGTGCAGGTTTTGCAGGAGCTGGCATTGGCTTGGGTCTGACAATAGAAGCAAAGGATTTCTCATGGTCAGACAATTTTCTTTGTGGCTGCCTCGATGGGTTCATCGAAGAGGTCATTGCCGTCACAAGGGATATTAGCCAAGCGAATCTTGAAGATTAGGGTCCATGTCAATGGTACGAAGCCAAGCACGACGACGCATATCCACAGAACAAGCAGTGGCCCGGGCAGGACAACTTGAAGGCATCGTAAGATGACTGCAAGAGATGTAATCCGAGTTGGGATAAAGAAGCCAGGACTTCTTGAAATTCAAAATGCTTTTGAGTATCCAGATAAGTCAAAACTTTGGCAATAGAGAAATAAGGAATTCAAAATAAGTAATGAATTGAAAATTATAATTGAGGACTTTAGAGGACATCATGGCATTTTGATAGATGCGACGTCCGAATTTGTCCATAGTTTTCCCTTCCCTTCCAGGAGGAACGGTGGCATAAACCTTGGAAGGATAGCGACCTCTTCAAGGAGGACTCGACAAGAAGGGATTGATGAGATAACTGTGAGTTGTCAAATCTTTGCGAGGCACAGTTTTATACCTAGATTCCAATTTTCCTGGAACAGCTGGTATGGAATAAAAGGTGTTTCCATGCAACGACCAAAAGTCTGATTCAAAAGCTTATGAAGTGAAACTTAAGAGACGTCCGCCGGGAGGTGAGGAAGATGCATGACTTCTAGATACTCTTTAGATTTGGAGCCAGTATCTAATTGAAGATCCAAGTCCACAGCCATCTGACGAAGAAAAGATGAGAAAGATAGCTGATCTGCCAATGCTTTGCCTCGAGAAGGACTCGAGGACGTCAAGGCAGCCTGGGTCAAAGATAAAGCTTCGGCAGGGAAAAAGGCATCAAAGGAATATGGTGACTTGCACGAGGCAATCGAAACCGGGACATCCTTGAGGTCCGGCATTGGAGACCTCGAAAGAGGAGTCGGTGGTTTAGTCGAGGTTGGAGTAGATCGAGGCTTAGTGGAAGAAGGTCTTTCATTAGAAGAAGAACCATGCCTGGAAGGATGCCTCGAGGAAGGCTTTGATCGTCGATGAGAACTGTGCCTGGAAGCAGATCTTGAAGATCAAGGAGACTTTGCCTCAGCGATGGAAGCAGCCGATGGTATCAACGAATGTATGGGACTGGAGGCTGTAGATCGAAGCTCCAGAGGCTTAGTGGAGGAACCTCGATGCACTCCCAAGACTATAGTGTGTGAGGATTCCTTCCGAGGCACTTGCAAAGAATCTGCTCCTTGCTGTACATGAACTGATGCCAGACCAGACACTCGCAGAGACTCTGCTCCCTGCAAAGAGTGTGTAAGGTTAGACTGAGGCAGTGGGAGCGGCTCAACCTCATGGGAGACTGCTGAATGCCCAGGCTGGATGAGAGGAAGCAGCTTCGGTCCTATATTAGTAAGGAACTGAATGAATTGCTTCTCCAACATGGTCTGGAAAGAAGCCGGCAAGGATGGATCCGCGTCTGAAACCGGACAACCTGCCTTGGCTGGAGGTTCCTTCGAGGTAGTGTGAGTGTGCTTCAACTTGGAAGTCTTAGGCACTTTAATCACAAACGCTGGAACTGACTGCTGAGCTATCTGACCTGAGGAAACAGGGGAAGATACAGCAGATGTCGTCGAAGAAAGAGCCGCTGCAAACGACAAAGGTCTGATGAGGCTCGAGGTGGAAGCAATAGAAGCAGGAGGAACCTCTGTAGGAGTTTGAGGCCGAGGTCGCCTTTGAAGTCGAGGGATCAGTAGAAGATTCCATCTCGAAGAGTTTGTCCACCAAAATATGACGACGATTGAAAGCTCGAGGCTGAAGCGTAGCACAGCGCAGGCACGACCTACGATGATGTGTCGGCCCAAGGCACTTGAGGCAGCAACGGTGTGGGTCCGTAAGAGAGATCGTGCGCTGGCACTTGCTACACTTCTTGAAGCCCTTGACAGGCTGGGACATAGAAGTGAAAATAGCCGCCGCAAGGTCGGAGCCCTCGGGCTGCGGACGAGCAGCCTGTCGCGGAAAACGGACGGAAGAGGAAAAAATTTATTTTTTTTTAAACTGAAAATAAAAAAAATAAAAGAACAGCAATTCGTGAGGAAACAAATTACAAACCACGGTTCAGAGAAAGCACAAAGTAACAAATTTAATGCAGAGAGTCAAAGACGGACTTCTCGGCTCCACGGAAAACTGAGAACTGAGGAGATGCGCCCTGCGCTGGGCGTGAAGGCACTCGCGCATGCGCGATGCGGGCGACTAGAAACTTCGAGTTTCTTCAAGCAAGTCTGCTTGTCAGGCATCCGCATCCGGGCTGGTGACGTCACCCATATGTGAGAATACCTGCCTGCTTGTCCTGGGATAATATGATCTGCTTCGACCTGGATGCAGGTGAGAAACATCGGTCCAAAACAACAGCCATGGCGCTGAACTTCCGAAAAGGGAATTACGAAGGGATGAGGAAGATGAGGGTGGGGAAGAAGATTAAGAAAAGGATAAGCACTGTAAAAACACTAGAGCAAGCTTGATCCCTTTTTAAGGATACAGTCACCGAGGCACAAAATCTATATATACCGCGTATCAACAAAGGATCCAAGAGGAAAAAGAACAAAGAACCAGCATGGCTCACTATAGAGGTGAAGGAAGCGATCAGAGACAAGAAAACTTCGTTTAAGGAATGGAAAAGGTCAAAAACGGATGAAAACTGGAATAAGCACAAACAGCATCAACGCAGGTGCCATAAGGCACTAAAAGGGGCCAAAATAGACTACGAGGAAAAAATAGCCAAGGAGGCAAAAAACTTCAAGCCGTTTTTTTGATATATTAAGGGGAAACACCCGCAAGGGAAGCGGTGGGGCCATTGGATGACCGTGGAATAAAGGACAAAGAAATCGCCCAACAAACTCAACACATTTTTTGCGTCTGTATTTACCAAAGAGAATGTACACAGTATACCGGAACCCATCAAGCTATATGCTGGAAACGAAGATGGGAAACTGACAGGGTTGACGGTCAGTCTAGGAGGTTTGCAAGCAGATTGATAGGCTTAAGAGCGACAAATCCCCAGGACCAGATGGCATCCATCTGAGGGTCATCAACGAACTGAAAGGTGATTATAGCTGAACTGCTTCAGCTAATAGCCAATCTGTCAATCAAATCGGGAAGGTGGCGAATGTTACGCCGATCTTCAAAAAAGGTTCGAGGGGAGATCTGGGGAACTACAGACCGATGAGTCTGACCTTGGTACCGGGAAAGATGGTAGAGGCGCTGATAAAGGACCGCATCATTGATCACCTTGACAGACACGATCTGATGAGGACCAGCCAGCACAGTTTTAGTAAAGGAAGATCTTGCCTGATGAACTTGCTGCACTTCTTCGAGGGAGTAAACATGCGGATAGACAAGGGCGACCCAATTGACATTGTATATCTGGATTTTCAAAAGGCGTTCAACAAAGTTCCAAATGAATGACCACTTCGGAAAATTGCATGCCATGGAATCGAGGGTGAAATACTCACATGGATTAAAAACTGGCTGGAGCATAAGAAACAGAGAGTGGGGGTAAATGGACAATACTCGGTCTGGAAGAGCGTCACCAGTGGGTGCCGCAGGGCTCAGTGCTTGGACCTGTGCTCTTCAACATCTTTATAAACGATCTGGAAATTGGTATAACGAGCGAGGTGATTAAATTTGCTGATGATACAAAGTTATACAGAGTAGTGAAGACACAGGGGGATTGCGAAGATCTGCAACGTGATATAATCAAGCTCAAGAAATGGGTATCGACATGGCAAATGAGGTTCAATGTGGATAAGTGCAAAGTGATGCATGTCGGGAACAAAAATCTCAAGCATGAATACAGGATGTCCGGGGCGGTACTTGGAGAGACCTCCCAGGAAAGGGACTTGGGAGTTCTGATTGACAAGTCCATGAAACCATCTGCACAATGTGCTACGGCGGCAAAAAGGGCGAACAGAATGTAGGAATGATCAAGAAGGGGATCACGAACATATCTGAGAAGGTTATCATGCTGCTGTACCGGGCCATGGTGCGCCCTCACCTGGAGTACTGTGAAGGACACAGTACTACTCGAAAGGGTCCAGAGAAGAGCGACTAAGATGGTTAAGGGGCTGGAGGAGTTGCCGTACAGTGAGAGATTAGAGAAACTGCGCCTCTTCTCCCTTGAAAAGAGGAGACTGCGAGGGGACATGATCGAAACATTCAAAATACTGAAGGGAATAGACTTAGTAGAGAAAGACAGACTGTTCACCCTCTCCAAGGTAGGGAGAACGAGAGGACTCTCTCTAAAGTTGAAAGGGGATAGATTCCATACAAATGTAAGGAAATTCTTCTTCACTCAGAGAGTGGTAGAAAACTGGAACGCTCTTCTGGAGTCTGTTACAGGGGAAAACACCCTCCAGGGTTTCAAGACAAAGTTGGACAAGTTCATGCTAAACTGGTGAGACTGGACTCATTTGGAGCACTGGTCTTGACTTTGGGGCCGCTGCGTGAGCGGACTGCTGGGCAGGATGGACCGTTGGTCCGACCCAGCAGCGGCAATTCTTATGTTCTTAAATTTTCCCTGATATCTTCTCAGCAGCCTGTAGATACAAGAAAAAAAAATCAATATTTGAAGTGTCTGCTAGAAACCTAAACAATAAAATAGGAGAAAGATATAATAGGCATCTCAGAGACCTGGTGGGAGGACAGTCAATAGGACACTGTATAACCTGGATACGAATTATATTGCAACGATAGGGGAGATCAATGAGGGTTGCGCTATATGTTAAAGAGGGCGTTGAATCAAACAAAATAAACATTCTACATGACACGGATAGCAGTGTGGCATCCATATGGATAGAAATTCCATGAAGGGAAGGAATATAAAGATAAGGTTATACCTCCGTCCCCTGGGACAGAATGATAAGACAGATGAAGAAATGTTTTCAGAGATTAGGAAAGCTGGCAAATTGGGCAACAGTATAATAATGGATTGGAGCTCAGTCACCATTTTTTGGAAACATAGAAGTATGCTTTGTAGAAATTTCAGCAGAGTATATGTAAGACAGATGTGCTACCCCTGACGCAGCAGTCCAGCGAAACAGGGGATTTCCCTATCGGGTGAAAATTCCTGTGACGATCATTTGACTGTTGAGAGGAGTCTGACGCAGTGGAGCCTATCGGAGAGTATAAACCAGCATCAAATCTACAGCCAAAGACAAATTAGGACAGAAATTCAGCTAAGTCTGGTTTTCATTGGATATATGCCTTGCAAGATTAACTGTGTATGAGCATACTGAACTGTGTGTGAGCATACTGAACCAGACAAACACACTATCAACTTGAAAGGCTTTTTGTGGAAGTATGGTGAAAGAAGGCTTATAAAGAGAACAGAAGTTTGGTTTTATAAGTGGAGGGTTTTTTTAGACCTATTTTTCTCCACTTTGTTTATTTTGATTTTTTAAATCCTTTTTGACCCTTTGTTCTTCAGTGTGGGTTTAGGTATTCAGTCTTCTTATACCTGTGTTAGCACATTTCTCTTTTGATACATATGTGTGCTATTCTCAATATTAGAGTGGTATGATTTCAATTAATCAACACTGACTGGCTAAATATTATACCAGCGAGAGCTAGGGAGTATACAGGGTATAAATCTGTCCCCATCTCAGCCTCGTCCCTGTGAGCTCGTCCCCGTCAGCTCGGTCCCCTTCCCGCAAACCATCTGATCCCATCCACATAAGCCTTGAATAGTTTTATACTGAACTTATTTTATTAAAGTATAAAAAGAGGCGATATTCTGTAGAATTGTCATTTTATGAATCAAAGTTCTGGCTGCAGAACAAGAGAAAGATCTTCAGCTGGCAGGGCTTTGTTTATAGATGTTTATCAACACAACTAATATACTACTTTATCCTCCACGAGGTGGTGAATGGCTTTGTCCCCTTACCCACGGCAACCACTTTTTCCTCTCACCGTTTCAGCAGATTACCCATGGCTAGCAGTGGGTAACAGCCACAATGTCATTCTCTACTAAGGAGGTAAAATTCTTAGATGTCATAAATGACTGCTTCTTGGAGCAACTGGTTCAGGAACCAATAAGAGGGAGAGCTACTTTAGAGTTGGTCCTTGGTGGAATGCAAGACATAGTACAGAAAGTAACTGGGTTGGGTCCACTGGGAAACAGTGATCATAATGTGATCAAATTTAAGCCGATACGTGGAGTGACATCGCAAAAGAAATCTATTGTAGCGGCATTTAATTTTCGAAAGGGCAACTATGTTAAAATAAGGAATATGGTTAAAAAAAAATCTAAAAAGGATCAGTTGCAAAAGCTAGGACTGTAAACTAGGTGGGGATGTTATTTAAAAATACTATCGTGGAATCCCAGACCAGATCTATTCCACGTATTAACAAAGGTGGAAAGAGGAGGAAATGAGAGCCGGCATGGTTAGAAAGTGAAATGAAAGAGTCTATTAGAGCCCAAAAAACATCCTTTAAAGAATGGAAAAAGGATCAGAATGAAGAAAATAAGAGACATAAGCACTGGCAAGTTAGATGTAAAGCATTGATAAAGAAAGCTGAAAGAATAGCATGAGAAACTTGCCAAAGAGGCAAAAACTCATAATTTTTTTTAGGTATATCAGAAGCAGAAAATCTGTGAGGGAATCCATGGGACCAATGGATGATCAAGGAGCAAAAGAGGCGCTCAGGGCAGATAAGGCCATGAGAAAATGAATGAATTCTTTGCTTCGGTCTTTACGGAAAATGTAAGAGATCTAACTGAACTGGAAATGGTTTTCAAGGGTGATGGAGGAACTGAAAGAAATCTCGGTGAATCTTGAAGATGTACTAAAGCAAATCGATAAGTGATAAATCAACTGGACTGGATGGTATATATCCCAGGCTACTATAAGAACTCAAAATTCAATCAGCGTCAGAACACTACTTGCTCAACTATATCCAAACTCTGAGACAAGTATTTTGAAACCAGATCAAACTGATATCACAAAGGGGTAAGACAATGAACTTCAAACACCCATCAACCAAATGGTGCTTACTGGGGTATGAATATCATCATGAGTTAACTTCAAAACTCAAAAATGAGTTGTTATAATGAAATTATTTATTACTATTCAGACGGTGTTAAAAACGTAATACCCTTCACCCGACAGGAGCTCAGCCATTTCGCTAATGTGTGCTTCGTCGGTGGTCAGAGGCTTTTTCAGTCTGGTATAACTGTCTTAACAGCCACATATATTTTTAAACCAAACCTGAAAAGATATCAGAAAAAGGGTTCTTTACATTGTTGAGCATGTCATCTGTTTGAACTAGGAATCATTTATTCAAATAACCCCATCAAAATCGAGCATTTGCTCACCAACAATTAACTGCTGTTATTTCTCAAAGCTTCCGTCATTGTTTGCATATCAGTTACACCCCTCCCCCGATCCAGCAGGGGAGAACACTTTAAAAGAAGCGGTGCTAACGGCTCACTGAGACCAGCAGCAGTATCGGGAGCCCCTCTCCAGCAGGGCACCTGATCACAGTTACACCCTCCCCCGATCCAGCAGGGGAGAACACTTTAAAAGAAGTGGTATTAACGGCTCACCGAGACCAGCAGCAGTATCGGGAGCCCCTCTCCAGCAGGGCACCTGGTCACAGTTCCACCGCATGTAGATCTTCATATTAATATTGAAGAGTGTCAGCTCAGGAGTGGCGTGCGAGCACCGCTCTGACTCTCCCACAACCCAGCAGGGAGAAAAAGCACAGTTACTTACCATAACAGTTGTTATCCAGGGACAGCAGGCAGATATTCCCACACATGGGTGACGTCACTGACGGAGCCCCGCAGCGGACAGCCTCGAAAGCAAACTTGCTTGAAGATCTCGATCTTTCGAGGACTGCACCGCGCATGCGCGTGTGCCTTCCCGCCCAAACTAGGGGGCGCATCTCCTGAGAGGATCCTCAGTTCAGATACCTAGCCAAGAAGCCAACCAGGGGAGGTGGGAAGGTTGTGGGAATATCTGCCTGCTGTCCCTGGATAACAACTGTTACGGTAAGTAACTGTGCTTTATCCCAGGACAAGCAGGCAGCATATTCCCACACATGGGTGACCTCAAGCTAAGTAAAAAGGGATGGAGGGAAGTTGGCAATTTACGAGAAAAGATTTTGCAAAACAGATTGGCCAAAGTGGCCTTCCCTCCTGGATAAAGTATCCAGACAGTAATGAGAGGTGAAAGTATGAACCGAGGACCAAGTGGCAGCCTTGCAGATTTCCTCAATAGGAGTTGATCGGAGGAAAGCTACAGATGCCGCCATAGCTCTAACTTTGTGGCCCGTCACTCAACCAGCCTGAGCATAGCAGAAAGAAATGCAAGCAGCCATCCAGTTGGAGATGGTGCGTTTCGAGATAGGACGCCCCAACCTGTTCGGATCAAAGAAGATGAAAAGTTGAGGAGATGTCCTGTGAAGTTGAGTGCGTTGGAGGTAGAAAGCCAAGGCACGTTTATAGTCCAAGGTATGAAGAGCCGCTTCTCCAGGATGGGAATGAGGCTTTAGAAAAAATACAGGTAGAACAATAGACTGATTGATGTGAAATTCTGAAACAACTTTAGGTAAGAATTTAGGATGAGTACGGAGGACCACCTTGTCATGATGAAAAACTGTGAAAGGTGGATCTGCAACCAGAGCTTGTAACTCACTGACTCGTCGAGCAGATGTGAGGGCGATCAGGAACACAGCTTTCCAAGTGAGATTCTTGAGGTGAGCTTTGTCAAGCGGTTCAAAAGGAGGTTTTATCAGTTGAGCCAAAACAACATTGAGATCCCAAACCACTGGAGGTGGTTTAAGCGGTGGATGGAGATTAAGGAGTCCTTTCATGAATCGAGAAACCATAGGATGTGCAGAAAGAGGTTTTCCATCTAGAGGCTGATGGAAAGCAGCTATAGCACTAAGATGGACTCGAATAGATGTAGTTTGAAGTCCAGAATGTGACAAGTGAAGCAAGTAGTTCAGAACGGATGCTAAGGAGGAAGATATCGGTTGCAATTGACGTGTAGAACACCAATTAGAAAATCTAGTCCATTTTTGGCCATAACATTGTCTAGTTGATGGCTTTCTGGAAGCAAGTAAGATATCTTGAACAGGCTGAGAGAATTGAGGAAAGTCTGTTATGCAGAAAGGTACCAAGCTGTTAAGTGTAGAGACTGCAGATTGGGATGAAGCAAAGATCCGTGACTCTGTGTGAGAAGAGAAGGAAATATTGGTAGAAGGAGAGGCTCCCTGATGCTGAGTTGAAGTAGAAGGGAGAACCAAGGTTGTCTGGGCCACCGAGGAGCTATCAGAATCATGGTGGCATGTTCTGACTTCAGTTTGACTAGAGTCCTGAGAATCAGAGGAAAGGCATAAAGGAACTGATTCCTCTAGTCCAGTAGAAATGCATCCGCTTCGAGACGTTGAGGAGTGTAAATGCGGGAGCAAAATTGAGGCAGTTTGAAGTTGAGAGGTGACGCAAACAGATCTATCTGTGGAGTTCCCCAACGGGCAAATATTTGACGAAGAGTAGGAGAATTGAGTGTCCATTCGTGAGGCTGTAGAAGACGACTCAATTTGTCCGCCAAATAATTGTGTTGACCCTGAATGTAAACAGCTCTGGGGTAGATGTTGTGAAGGATTGCCCAATGCCACAATTTCAGAGCTTCTTGACAGAGGGAGTGAGATCCTGTCCATCCCTGTTTGTTGACATAATACATGGCTACTTGGTTGTCTGTACGTACAAGAATCACCATGTCGTGAAGGAGATGTTGAAAAGCTTTGAGAGCATAGAATATCGCTCTGAGTTCCAACAGATTGATATGACATTGACGGTCTGTTGAAGTCCATAGACCCTGAGTACGGAGACCGTCCACATGAGCTCCCCAAGCGTACGTTGACGAGTCGGTTGTGAGGACTTTCTGATGAGGAAGATTGTGGAACAGCAAGCCTCTGGAAAGATTCGAAGAGAGCATCCACCAACGGAGAGACTTCCGCAATGAAGGAGTTATGGAAATCAGTTGAGATGGTGGATCCACGGTTTGCTGCCATTGGGATGCCAGTGTCCATTGAGGAATACGAAGGTGAAGTCTGGCAAAAGGAATCACATGAACCATGTGACCGAGCAGAACCATCATTTTCCGTGCTGGAACGGATGGAAGGTGGAAGAATTGATGAGAAAGCTGAAGAAGTGCAGCCTGACGTGGTTGTGGAAGGTAGGCTCTCATATTGTTAGTGTCCAGAGTTGCTCCTATGAACTGGAGAGACTGAGATGGAGTCAACTGAGATTTTGGAAAGTTTATGTGAAATCCCAGACTTTGAAGAAAAAGAATAGTCTGTTGGGTAGCTGCAATAACCCCTGAAAAAGAGGGAGCTTTGATGAGCCAGTCATCGAGGTATGGAAATACTTGAAGACCCTGGTTGCGAAGAGCTGCAGCTACCACCACCATTCATTTTGTGAATACTCTGGGAGAAGAAGCCAACCCGAAAGGGAGAACTCGGTACTGCAGATGAAGGTTTCCTACTTGAAATCTGAGGTATTTGTGAAATGCTGGATAAATAGGGATATGAGTATATGCCTCTTTGAGATCGAGGGAACACATCCAATCCCCTTGATCTATTAAGGAATATAAAATCGGCAGAGTGAGCATTCGAAATTTCTCTTTGACTAGGTATTTGTTGAGAGCTCTGAGATCCAGGATAGGTCGCAAGTCCCCCGTCTTCTTGGGAACTAGGAAATAGCGGGAGTAGAATCCCAAGTTCCGTTGGGCAAGAGGAATCTCCTCTACAGCTCGCAGACGAAGAAGAGCCCGAGCTTCTTGAAGAAGGGGAAGATGCGACTGATTGGAAGGGCACTCTCTTGGATGGCGATCTGGAGGCACCTGAAGGAACCGAAGAGAGTATCCCTCTCATAGGATGGTAAGGACCCAGAGATCTGATGTGATGAGCTCCCACTGGTGACAAAAAGTGGAAAGACGACGCCCTTTGGGAAGGGGAGAATTGGGAAACAGAGAAATTTGAATGCTCAGGCTGAGAGTGTCAAAAAGACTGAGCTGGTTTGGTGGCAGCGGGAGTCTGAGACTTTTGCTGGCGCTGTTGCTGTGGAGGACGACGAGGAGGAGGCCTGGAAAAAGCAGGAGTCGTTTTCTGAGGATAACGACTTGGAGTCTGTTTAAAACCTCTAGTTGGTGTAGATTTAGGTTTTGGTCGAATGAGGGAAGCAAAAGAGCGTTCATGTTCTGAGAGACGCTTAGTAACTGCTTCAATAGAGTCATCAAACAATTCGTTCCCCTGACAAGGTAGATTCGCCAAATGATCTTGAAGATTGGGATCCATGTCTACAATGCGTAGCCATGCCACACGATGCATGGCTACAGCAAAGGCAGAGACTCGAGAAGATAATTCAAATGCATCATAGGAGGCTTGTAACATGAAGAGTCGTAACTGAGCAAGTGTCTTGAGGATGAGTTTGAATTCTGAAAGACGAGTTGTGGAAATATCCGGGTAAAAAGATGGTAATATTTTTAGAAAATGGTTGAAATAGGATGTAAAAATGTAGTTGTAATTAAGAACTCTATTTGCCATCATGGAGTTCTGGTATAGACAGCGACCAAACTTATCCATGGTACGACCTTCTCTGCCTGGAGAAACTGAAGCGTAGATTTTGGAAGAATGAGCTTTCTTTAAAGATGATTCTACTACCAAGGATTGATGAGAAAGTTGTGATTTTTCAAACCCTTTACATGGAACAGTTCGATAACAGGATTCCAATTTAGATGGAATGGCAATAATGGAATAAGGAGTCTCCATGTTACGAATAAAAGTTTGTTTGAGCACAGGAGTCATTGGTAATCGTAGGGGCTCTTTAGGTGGATGAGGAAGCTCCATATCTGCTAGATATTCAGGAGTATACTTAGAATCTGAATTGAGATCCAGTTTGAGAGCTTGTCCCATATCAAAGACAAATTTTGCAAAGGAAATGGATTTGGAATCAGATGCTTCCTCAGGACACAAACTGCGAGATTTAGGAAGCGCTGAGTAGGAAGGAGAAGCCTCTCTAGAATATGGTGAGAGTGGTTCCGACTCAAGGCGTAAGGTTACAGAAGAAGCTGTACTATGTGGTGGAGTAAGAGAATGTTTTCTCTTAAGGCTCCTGGATGGAGAAGTACCAGGTGTACATGGCACTGAATGGGTCGAAGTCTGAGGAAAAGTGTCTCGCCGGGTCGGCTTCAACGGTGGAGTCTTCGATCGAGAAGGACTTCGAGTCGAGTCGACTTTGAAGAACAAGGCAGAGAAATCTCGGTATCCAAGGCAGAGGACTCCCTTCGAAGCTTGGAAGCAAGATGCCTCGAATGCTTCGACCAATGCTTCGGAGGAGGGGATTCCGGGGAAGAGTCAGTGGAAGGTATCCTCTTCGGTGTCCGGGATCGGCCTCGAGGCACTGGAAGCTCTGGTTGGGTGACAGGCTGATCTCCCTGAGGCAAGGTCGAGGATGGGACCAATTGAGCCACTAATGAGGAAATCTGAGTGGTCAAGATAGATATGAGCATGTCCTCCAGCATTGGCACCGAGACAGAAGGATCTGATCTCATAGGAAGAGGGCGACCTCGAAGGTGAGTATTCCCTTATCTTGGAGGTACGCTTAGAAGATGGGCATGAAGAGGACTCTGGTGGCTTCTTGGGTACGGCACCTGAAAGAGAACCAGGAGACTTACCCCCTATTGAAGACTTCACCGATGTCACTGTCTTCGAGGGCACCGAAGTTGGCAAGGTCAAGGCCTTTGAGACCGAAGCTCCAGCCGGAGGCAAGGTCGAGGCCTTCGAGACCGTGGAGGTCGTGGTCGTCGGAGTCAAAGCCTTCGAGACCGGGGCAGCTGCCGAGGTCGAGGTCGTATCTGAAGGTTGCTCCATGTCTCCAAACAGTTGGAAGAATTGGGCGCACCGACGCCGAAAGGCCAGAGGAGTGAGAGTGAAGCAACGATGACAATCTTCGGGTGAATGGGTCGGACCCAAGCACTGTAGACAGCGGCAGTGGGGATCGGTGACCGAAATCACACGATTGCACTGACGACAACGTTTAAACCCGGTGAGAGGCCGGGACATAGAAAAAATAAAGTCCGTGTCGAACGGAAGGAGCAATTGGGCCTAGGCCCAAGGCTCACCGGCCGGACTAGTGAAGCAGAGAAAAAGAAAATTGAATTTTTTTTTTTTTTTTAAAAGAAGAAAGAAAGAATAACGAGCACAGCGACCAAACTTTTTTGAAAAAAAGAAACAGCCGCGGTGAAGAGAAGGCAATATCGCTGCAGAGCCGAAGAAAAATGTGTCTTTTTGTCTCCGTGGAAAATAACGAACTGAGGGTCCTCTCAGGAGATGCGCCCCCTAGTTCGGGCGGGAAGGAACGCGCGCATGCGCGGTGCAGTCCTCGAAAGATCGAGATCTTCAAGCAAGTTTGCTTTCGAGGCTGTCCGCTGCGGGGCTCCGGTGACGTCACCCATGTGTGGGAATATGCTGCCTGCTTGTCCTGGGATAAAAGATTGCTTTCAAGCAGCGGGCCGACGTCTTTTCGCCAGCCCGCTCAGGAGAGGAGTGCGATCACCGCTCCGCCTCTCCCACGACCTAACAGGGAGAAAAAGATTTAATCCGCAGCGTCAATGTGTGCGCTTTTCTGAAGCGTCCTTAGCGAAGGAACCGCACAATCTAGACTCAGCGCACAATAAGACATAATTAATCAAAGAACCCCACAGATTTCATTCTCCTCCCACCTACTCCACAGGGTAGCTAACCCCCCTCCCTGCCCCACAGTTTCCCAGCGTCCCTCGTCTAGTCCAAAAATTTCCAGGGTTCTCAATCCCTCCCCCCCCCCTCCTTACCAGGCCGGGCTTTAAATGCATATATAACTTTTAGCGATTGGCACTAGGACTGCTTAAGAACTGTAGAGGCATGCAAACTGTTAGAGGCATGTGTTACCGCCAGAGACATATATAATTGTCAGATGCATGTGTAATGGTTAGATGCATGTGTAATTGTTAGAGGCATGTGTAATTGTTAGATGCATGTATAATTACTAGTGACCACAGTAGGACTGCTTAAGCACTATAGCCACTTGGGTCACCTTCAAGAACTACACCAATCCACTAAACAACCATACAAACTATAAATCAAGAATCTGCAGGGAAACCAACACAATTTCTGAATCAGGAAGAAATACTCTACACTGCAAACATGAATCTCCTACTGATTTTACTAATCTGCCTGTTAAGTGGCAACATCGAAGATGTTAATTCACTCCACCCACAACTGCAATCAATCAACTACCCTGATCCATCTATTTTACATATCACTAACCCACAAGAAAACACAACAAATCACATTAATTCCATCTCAAATAAAAGAAGACATCAACGAACCCTCAAAAAAAGAATAAGGCAAATAAAACCCATCAAAACCACTACCTCTACTGAACCTACCACATCCGCATATATTCCCTGTGCATATCTCAATACTAGATCTGTCAGGAATAAAGCCTTCCTAATTAATGATTGGATCATTAGCAAGCAAATAGCCTGTCTTTTTCTAACCGAAACATGGCTACTATCGGAAGATGATCCAATAATAATTGACCTCCTACCAGACAATTTCAAAATCCTTACACTAAACCGCCAGGGAAAAAAAGGAGGCGAATTAGCAATTATTCTTAAAGAAGGTTTTGAGTTCGAATTACTAGATTCCAAAGTGACCGACCAACTAGAAATTTTAGCCTGCAAAATTAGCAACTGCCAGTTAGAAGAATCCCTATCTTGCATATTATTCTATGTCCCACCAAAAAGCTGGCCAAAAGCTAAAGAAGACTTCTGTGAATTTGTCCTACATAATTCAATTGGTCCTTCCTACAATATCATTGCAGGAGATATAAACATACACTTAGATGAAGAGGACAACACAAACGCGAAAGATTTTAAACACTTTCTATCCCTACTCAACTACAACCTCCCTTTACCCACACAAACACATGAAAAAGGTCATCATTTAGATGTGGTAGCCATGTCCATAAAGGAAATCCCAGACCCTGTCATCTCTCTACCGCAGGGCTCCTGGTGCCACGATATCTGGTCTGACCATTTTACTTATTATTTCAAGTTAATTTGGTCTTATAGTAAAACTAAAACACGTCCAATGATAAAAAGAGAACACCACACAAGAGGCTATATTAATCCAGAAGAATACTGGTCGCACTACGAACTGCAAACGGAGATAGAAGGAATCGATTTCTGGGATCACTGGATGATAATCAGCACATCCATTCTAGATAAAATTGCCCCCAAACGTAGCAGCAAAAGCAATGCAAACAAATATAATAAATGGTTTGACATCGAACTTCTAAAAACAAAACAACTAGCCAGACGATTGGAAAGAACCTGGAAAAAAACAGGAGAATCAGCAGACCGTAACAAATGGAGAGCTATTATAAAAATATACAAACAAATGATAAAAGACAAATGTAAAGCATTCTGCTCCACTAAAATTAACTCATCTTGCAATGATTCGCAAGGAATCAATACAAAAGAGCTATTCAATCTGATACACCATACCCACACACAACACTAAGTTACCCTCTGCGAATAACTTAGCGCTGCACTTCGATTCAAAAATTAAAAACCTTAGAAACCACTGCTCAACAAACGACCCTAATGATCATCAAATACCTAACACCCAAGGAAATGGCATACCAGCAGACATGATCTGGAGCTCCTTTCAAGACCTAAAATGGAGTGATTACACCAAACTATACAACAAATACTCTAAAACTTATTGCGTTCTGGACTCATGCCCCCCAGAAATTATGAAAGCGGCACCATTACAATTCAAACTATCGCTGCTACAATACCTGGCCCACAACTTTAAAAAATGGGAAGTTCCTCTCTAATAACGGTCACATAATAATAACCCCAATTCTAAAAAATCGCAAAGAACCCTCAGCCCTAATAACCAACTACAGACCAGTAGCATCCATTCCGTTTATTGTAAAAATCATGGAGGGACTAGTACATACCCAACTGATGGACTATCTTAATCAATTCTCTTTTCTACATGAAACTCAATCCGGTTTCAGACCTTTAGTCGGTACGGAGACAGTAATTGCAGCTATTTTAGACAACCTGCGCCTACTGTTTAGCAGGGGCCTTTTATGCAATTCGATATGAGTTCAGCCTTTGACCTGGTAGATCACAGGAAAATGCTACAATGCCTAGACGCCATTGGTATCAAAGACGAGGTTCTAAACTGGTTTCGTGGCTTCCTTACATCCCGCACCTATCAGGTACGCTTCAATTATGAGCTTTCCGATACCTGGAGTAATCCATCCGGTGTGCCACAAGGGTCACCATTGTCTCCATTGCTATTTAACATCTACATGTCCTCACTGAGCTTGCAATTAACTCAGCTGGGATAACTATTCAGTTATGCAGATGACTTCACGATTATAATCCCATTTGCTGACTCTATCTCGGAAACTATTCCCAAGGCTACAGAAGCCATAAACATGTTGGAGCAATGGATGACAAACTTCAAGCTCAAACTTAATTCAGAAAAAACAAAATTCTTCATTGCTTCACCACATCCGTTTGACACCAAAACACCTCTATGCATCAATGAACTTAATCACCCCATCCAGCCCACCATAAAGATACTAGGCGTAACTCTAGATCAGTGGTTCCCAAACCCTGTCCTGGGGGACCCCCAGCCACTCGGGTTTTCAAGATATCCCTAATGAATATGCATGAGAGAGATTTGCATATAATGGAAGTGACAGGTATGCAAATCTCTCTCATGCATATTCATTAGGGATATCTTGAAAACCCGACTGGCTGGGGGTTCCCCAGGACAGGGTTTGGGAACCACTGCTCTAGATCAATGCCTAACCATGAAAGACCAGGTGGACTCCTTAATCAGAAAGGGTTTCTTCACTCTCTGGAAACTCAGATCCATTAAAGCTTATTTCAATACATCGGCGTTCAGAACTCTGGTCCAATCCCTCGTACTAAGTCAACTTGACTACTGTAACATCGCCTATTTAGCTATTTCCCCAAAAAATATGGGACGTGTACAACTAATGCAAAATGCAGCGGTCAGATTAATCTTCGGACTAAAGAAATTCGATCATGTATCACCCTACTACCGGCAGTTACATTGGCTACCGATGGAAGCACGCATAAAGTTTAAATTCGCCTGCTTCTGCTTTAAAGCGCTAAATGGATTTGCCCCTAAATACATAATTGACCTTTTCTCCTTCTCTGCCAACAGACACAAGAGAAGCTCTCATTCCTACTTCGTTTCACCCCCAGTTAGAGGTTGCAAACTGAAAAAACACCATGAACACCTTCTTTCACATCAAGCAGCATTGTGAGGTAAAGACCTAGATCAACTGCTTTCGCCCACTACTTATGAGGAATTCAGAAAACGTCTAAAAACTCAACTGTACCTAAAGTATCTAGACAACTGACCCACTCATCTTCTTTCTCCTCCATAGTGATTCCTCTGTCCTATTAATCTCTTTCTCCTCAACAACGCATTTCCGGTCCTATTAACTCTCCTCTTCCCCCCTCTTAAATTCAATCAATTTGTACCTCGCTTAATCTATTGCAAACCGCATAGAACTTAACGGTATTGTGGTATACAAACTGTTATTATTATTATTATTATTATTATTAAAAAGATGGCGATGGCTTTTCAAATAGACACCGTCTATTGCTAGTAAAAACTAACCTACATGCAATTCCTCCTTATGATATATTCAACTGAATTTGTCCCCATCCAGTTTTTATTGTATTTATTGAACAGCAACTTTGTTTTAATTTTACTTATTGAACTGCAACCGTGTTTCTATAAAAAATATAAAACAGCTGGTTTGTAACAAACACCATAGTGCAGCCAATAAGCTGGCTACCCGCCACTGATCATTCTGAAAATTTTGTGAGGAAACTTGAAATTATCAGATTGTTCTCCCTAAAATTAGATGCTTTCTTAGTTATTATTTCAATTTTACTTGTTAGATGGCAACTTGATTTCTTTAAAAAATGAAGAATAGCTGCATGAAACAAACATCACAGTTCAGCTAATGGGCTGGCTACACGTCACTGTTCATTCTAAAAATTTTATGAAGGGACTAAAAATAATAGAATTGTTCTCTCTAAAATAAACACTTTCTTATACTGTGTCTCAATCCAACATTGTGATTTTTATTCTGCTTTTAGAATGGCAACTCTGTTATAAAACAGCTGTATAAACAAACAACATAGTTCAGTCGAAAAACTGGTTGAACATCGCTGTTCGTTCTAAAGATTTTCAAAGTTGGACTTGAAATTTATCAAATTTTCATCCCTAAATGAAGACTTTCCAGTCAATATTATTGTTAAGGCCATTTGGATGTAAAGTTCCCAACTTGTATATCCTTCTTTGTTCATTTTGCAATAAGGTTTTATTATGATCTCCCCCACTTATATTTTTTGCAATGGAATCAATGACCCAACATTGTAATCTGTGTCATCTTTCTCCTTGCTTTTGACTGCTGGTAATTCTTTCTTCTTAAATAGTAACATAGTAGATGATGGCAAATAAAGACCCAAATGGTCCATCCAGTCTACCCAACCTGATTCAATTTAAATTTTTTTTCCTCTTCTTAGCCATTTCTGGGCAAGAATCCTAAACTCTGCCCGGTTCTGTGCTTAGGTTCCAACTACTGAAGTCTCCGTCAAAGTTCACTCCAGCCCATCTACATCATCTCAGCCCTTCCCAGTTCAGCCTCAACCAAACAGCAATATACAGACACAGACCGTGCACGTTTGCCCAGTACTAGCCTTAATTCTTCAATATTTACTATTATTTTATGATTCTAGATCCTCTGTATTCATCCCACGCTTTTTTGAACTCTTTCACCGTTTTCCTCTCCACCACCTCTCTCAGGAGCGCATTCCATGCATCCACCACCCTCTCCGGAAAGTAGAATTTCCTTATATTGCTCTTGAGTCTACCACCCCTCAACCTCAAATTATGTCCTCTGGTTTTACCATTTTCCTTTCTCTGGAAAATATTTTGTTCTATGTTAATACCTTTCAAGTATTTGAATGTCTGAATCATATTTCCCCTGTTCCTTCTTTCCTCTAGGGTATACATATTCAGGGATTCCAGTCTCTCCTCATATGTCTTTTGGCGTAAACCTCCTTATCATTTTCATCACCCTCCTCTGGACTGCTTCAAATCTTCTCATGTCCTTTGCCAGATATGGTCTCCAAAACTGAACACTGTACACTAATGACCTGTACAGGGGCATCAACACCTTCTTTCTTCTACTCATCACACCCAGCATCCTTCTGACAGCAGCCACCGCCTTGTCACACTGATTTTTGCCTTTAGATCTTTAGACACTATCACCCCAAGATCCCTCTCCCCATCCGTGCATATCAGCCAGCACATACGGTTCCTTTCGATTATTAATCCCCAAATGCAATACTCTGAATTTCTTTGCATTGAATATTAGTTACCAGATATTAGACCATTCCTCTAACTTTTGCAGATCCTTTTTCATGTTTTCCACTCCCTTCTCGGTGGCTATTTATTTTATTTATTTATTTATTTAGATTTTTAACCCGTCCTCCCAGTAGCTCAGAACGGTCTACAAGTGAACATACACAATGGAGAGTAATTAGACATATAAGAAGTACAATAGGTTAAGTGTTTGGACATACAAGATTTACATACATAATTTAAATACAGGGAGTATACAGCAAATTAAGAGTAGAGTTTAAGAATAAGTAGTTTAGTTTAAGTACAAGTTGTTTGAGTTTAGATACAATTTGTCAGAGTATAGACTAAGAGAGGACCATACTGAAATTTAGGGAGAAGATAGACAGGGGAGAGAGGAGAGAGGTGGGCTTAAGGGGGGGAGTAGACTGAATGTGATCTTTAGTTGAAGAGGAGGGTCTTTACCATTTTACGGAATGTTAATAATGAGTTCTGTTGTCTGAGTTGAAAGGGGAGTTGGTTCCAGAGATGTGGAATGAAGTGGCTGTAGGATCGTTTGTGGGCAGTTTCTGAGAGGAGGGACCTTCCGGAGGGTGGTGCATAGGCGTATCTCCGATTTTGAGCGGAGGGTGCGAGTGGGGGTGTAGATGGGAAGCTTGGATTTTATGTAGGAGGGGGTGGTGGAGTAAATTCTCTTGTGGGCTATTGCCAGGGCCTTGAAAGCACAGCGCTGGCTAATTGGGAGCCAGTGTTCAGCACGGAGTGCTGGGGAGATGGGATCATGGTAGTTGAGGTTGTGTAGGAGGCGGATACCTGCATTTTGGACCCGTTGGAGGCGTTTGAGATTATTTTTGGTTAGTCCATTAAATAGGGAGTTACAGTAATCCATTCTGGAGAGGACATATGCGTAGAGGAGTTGGGCGAGGTCAGGTGTGGAGATGTAGGGTTTGATCCTTTTCAGTTGGCGAAGGTAGTAGAAGGAGGTGGAGATTACTTGGGATATGTGGGCAGATAGGGATAGGTGTCCGTCTAGGGTTATTCCTAGGCTGCGAACCTGATCTGTTGCCATTAGTAGAGTGGAGTCCCATGCTAGTATAGGACGTGTGTATTTGGTGCTTTTTTTTCTAATCCATAAGAGTTCGGTTTTAGAGGCGTTCAGTTTAAGTTTGTTTTTTGACATCCAAGTTTTCATGTCAGAGAGGCAGTGTTGGAGGTTAGCAATTTGGGACGACCGGTTCTCGCCTAATCTTGGTATCATCCGCAAAAAGGCAAACCTTTCCTTCTATCCCTTCAGCAATGTCACTCAAACATATTCAACAGAATCAGCCCCAGCACCGCACCCTGAGGGACTCCACTACTCACCTTTCCTTTCTCCGAGCAACTTCCATTAACCACCACCCTCTGGCATCTGTCCGACAAACAGTTTCTAATCCAGTTCACCACTTTGGGTCCTAACTTCAGCCCTTCAAATTTGTTCAAGAGCCTCCTATGAGGAACCTTGTCAAAGGCTTTGCTGAAATCTAAGTAAATGACATCTAGCATATGTTCTTGATCAAGTTCTCTGGTTACCCAATCAAAAAATTAAATCAGGTTCATTTGGCACAATTTACCTTTAGTAAAGCCATGTTGCCTCGGATCCTGTAACCCATTAGATTCTAGGAAGTTCACTATCCTTTCTTTCAGCAACACTTCCATTATTTTTCCAACAACCGAAGTGAGGCTTTCCAGCCTGTAGTTTCCTGCTTCATCTCTGTGACCACTTTTATGAATAGGGACCACATCCGCTCTTCTCAAATCCCAGGAACCACTCCCGTCTCCAGAGGTTTGTTGAACAAGTCTTTAATAGGACCCGTCAGAACCTTTCTGAGCTCCCTCAGTATCCTGGGATGGATCCTGTCCGGTCCCATCGTTTTGTCCACCTTCAGGTTTTCAAGTTGTTCATAAACACTATCCTCTGTGAACAGTGCAGAATCTACTCCATTTTCTTGTGTAACTTTGACAGACAATCTCGGTCCTTTTCCGGGATTTTCTTCTGTGAACACAGAGGAAGTATTTGTTTAACACGTTTGCTTTTTCCTCATCACTCTCCACATATCGGTTCTTAGCATCTTTTAGTTTAGCATGTGCTCTAAATATCTTTTGTAATCTTAATTTAATTGCATTCATTAAATATAAAGTGCATTCAGTGTATAAGGTGCTAAAGAAAGGAAGACATAAAAGATAAGTGCCTTCCTTTCTTTAGCACCTTATACACTGAATGCACTTTATATTTATTGAATGCAATTAAATTAAGATTACAAAAATTTAGAGCATGTCACTTTACCAAGACCAATGATGAATTTACCACCCCAGTAAGGCATGAAAAACTATTCAAGTAGTGCCTTGGGTATTTGAGGTCTGGTAATTCAATATGACTTGATATTAATTTGTTTTTTGGTTCATATAATTATTACTGGAAATAAAAGCCTTGCAAACTGGAATACTTGTTCTTTTTTTTTTTTATTCTGCAAAAGGCTCAAGATGCTGGAATGCATAGCTTCCATGTGACAGAGGGAGATCGTGGGAAGTCACCGATGCAACCAAGAGATTATTGCGTGCATGAATCAAAATTATTATTTAGAAACAATTCATCCCAGCTCCTGAATAAGAGCAGGGAAATAGATAGGCATTAGGAGTCATCTTGCTAGGCATGAACAGCTGGGTTTGTGGTTGTAAAAGTGCGTGCTTTTGCTTTTGGTAGAGGGACATTGAAAAGCAATCGATGGCAAGTCGCCATGTTTCCTAGTCCCCCCTTTCCTCCAAATACACCTTTCTGTGCAAACCTCCCTCCAGACCCTTCCTATGCTAAGCATTTTCCCAGCTGAACTTTTCCAGGTCCCAGGGAAGCCACGATGTGACCTGGATGGAAAGTTTAGGTAGGGGGCGCATCGGGAGCAACTACCCCTCCTCTGTGCTATGACATTGGGCACCACTATCCCAAAGCCTCTGTCCCGGAGCGTCGTGCTGATGCTGTACTCGCTGCTGATGTTGCTCTCATCTTTTACTGCTTGACTGATCGCTGAAACATGCCCGGCCCAATCATCTGGGGCTCCGAGGAGGAGGAGGAAGGGGATCCCTAGTGTCCAAGTCGGCGAAGGGGAAGAGGCTATTGCCGCCGGGGATCACCCTTCCCTGCAGTGCGAGCCTGTGGTTTTAACCCACGGGTTTAAAGCGGGGCTGCACTATGGTGTGTTCTGTTCTATTCCAGAACACGCTGCAGCACAGCCCTGTTTTAAACCCGCAGGTTAAAACCATGGGCTCGCAAGTAAAAGCCCAAAAAATTGCAAAAAATTAAAAATGCAGCGTTTTACCATGGAAAGCTAGCGCATGCGCAGACCATTTACAGGCAAAGAAGATGGTCTGCGCATGCGTCAGGATCACTCTGCATAATTTGCATGAATCAG
The DNA here is from genome assembly GCF_902459505.1 of Geotrypetes seraphini. Lineage (NCBI taxonomy): Eukaryota > Metazoa > Chordata > Amphibia > Gymnophiona > Dermophiidae > Geotrypetes > Geotrypetes seraphini. Next base: position 152,039,702 of record NC_047087.1, on the reverse strand, counting down.
CCGCCCGGCCACGGATTGGATCGGACCCGTGAGATTAGTGAATCTAGCCCTATGATACAAATCTGCTGGAATGTACCTATTTTTAAATAAATTCTAACTATTTCCAATAAATCTAGCTAGCAGTTTCTATGCTTTAATCTCCAACTACAGATTAAGCCTTAAAGCTGTTTTCTGTTCTGACTGCCTGCAGTAGGAAAGAGGAGAGTTAGTCAGAAGTGTTTATCCTCTCTAATGACAGAGCTAAGCAGAAAAAATAACAGAAAGAAAAAGGGGGGAAGGCTTTTTTTAGGTAGGTTTGTGTGTGGGGGGGTACGTTAGAAGGAGTTACCACATTATAGTCAAACAGTCCATAAGAACCATAAAATTGTCACTGTTGGATCAGACCAGAGGTCCATCCGCCCAGCAGTCCGCTCACAGCGGCAACCCTCTGGTCAAAGACCATGCTCTAAATGATGTCCAACCTCACCTGCATATGTTCCAGTTTAGCAGGAACTTGTCCAATTTTGTCTTGAAACCATAACAGACTCCGGAGAAGCATTCCATTTTTCACCACTCTCTGGTGTAGAAGAGAATTTCCTTACATTTGTACGGAATCTATCCCCTTTCAACTTAGAGAGTGCCCTCTCATTCCCCCTATCTTGGAGAGGTGAACAGTCTGTCTTTATTCTACTAAGTCTATTCCCTTCAGTATTTTGAACGTTTTCGATCAAGTCCCCTCTCAGTCTCCTCTTTTCAAGGGAGAAGAGGCCCAGTTTCTCCAATCTCTTATTGTACGGCAACTCCTCCAGCCCCTTAACTATTTTATTCACTCTTCTCCAGACCCTTTCGAGTAGAACCGTGTTCTTCTTTGTGCACGGCAACCAGTGCTGGATGCAGTACTCCAGGTGAGGGCACACCATGGCCCGGTACAGCGGCATGATAACCCTCTCCGATCTGTTCGTGATCACCTTCTTAATCATTCCTAGCATTCTGTATATTAAAGTCTGTGCTCAAGCCTAGAGAAACAGAGTCAACAGTTTTAAATCTCCAAATTAAATAAATAGTAAGGTTTGTGCTCAAGTCCAGAGAAACAGCAGATTTAAAATCCTAATAACTGAAATATTTAAGTCAATGTTAAATTCTAGAATAAAAATATTTCATTTAGCAAAATCCATTTCCAGTCAGTTGAGATACTTAAAAATAAAAACAAGGCACTTAGCAATTTCCAGTTCAGCTCCTCTGTTCCTTTGGTAAATTGCTTGTCGTGTGGCATAGATTTGAGAATTATTCTCACAATACAAGCTAAATATCTTCAATAATTATAACCACACCAAAATGATATTCATACACTCCTAATATCGGAAATCATGTGTCACAGATTCTTCAATTTATAGAAGCGGAAAAGACTTCAGTGTTTCTCAGGAAAATTCCTGTGAAACCATCTATGGAAATGAAAGCATTGTCATAGAGAAATACAATCCTTGGTCTCATATAACACCGCTTTAAATTCACTATTTTCTTATTTTTCTTTTTTTCAAAGTGATCCTTATTCAATATTATTTCAAAACTTAGTGAAGGTAAAAAATTGAGCACTTATCTCAATAATCTCTTCCGATATTACAAAAATCACCGCAGTTTTGCAGTTAAAGGTCCAGCGTGGTACCAATCTACCACACTGGACCTTTAACTGCAAACTGTGGTGATTTTGTAATATCGGAAGAGATTATTGAGATAAGTGCTCAATTTTTACCTTCACTAAGTTTTGAAATAATATTTGAATAAGGATCACTTTGAAAAAAAGAAAAATAAGAAAATAGTGAATTTAAAGCGGTGTTATATGAGACCAAGGATGTATTTCTCTATGACAATGCTTTCGTTGCCATAGATGGCTTCACAGGAATTTTCCTGAGAAACACTGAGTTCTTTTCCGCTTCTATAAATTGAAGAATCTGTGGCACATGATTTTCGATATTAGGAGTGTATGAATATCATTTTGGTGTGGTTATAGATTTGAGAATACCATACAGAAGAACCAAAAATTTCAAATAAATATTAAGTCCATCTTACCATACAAGAGACACAAAGCAAGTTGGTATTAATACAATTGGACATTTTAAAAGTGGAGGCTGTAAATTTTACAAGATGAATATACTATTGACCTCCTTCATCAATCCGATTGACACAAAGGAGTATATTTTGAAACACTACAGTGATTGCAATAGCGAATATGTGGTGTATGCAATCAAATGTCCCTGAAACAACTTAGGGAAGACCAATAGGGATTTCAAGTTATGTTTAAGTGAACATAAATCAGTTTAAAAAGAGGGAGATTAGTGAGCACTGTACAGAAAATCAACACAACTTTGACAGCTTACAATGTTGGGTCATTGATTCCATTGCAAAAAATATAAGAGGGAGAGATCGTAATAAAACCTTATTGCAATGTGAACAAAGATGGATATACCTTACATCCAATGGCCTTAATAATAATATTGACTGGAAGGTCTTCATTTAGGGATGATTATTTGATAAATTTCAAGTCCATCTTTGAAAATCTTTAGAACAGTGATGTTCAGCCAGTTTTTTGGCTGAACTATGTTGTTTGTTTATACAGCTGCTTTATAACAAATAGAGTTGCCATTCTAAAAGCAGAATAAAAATCACAATGTTGGATTGAGACACAGTATATAAGGCGTTTATTTTAAGGAGAATGATTCGATCATTTTTAGTCCCTTCATAAATTTTCAGAATGAACAGTGACATGTAGCCAGCCCAGTTAATGTTTGTTTCATACAATTGTTCTTCATTTTTTAAAGAAATCAAGTTGCTATCTTAACAATAATAATTAAAAAAATCATCTAATTTTAGGGGAGAACAATCTGATAATTTCAAGTTTCCTCACAAAATTTCAGAATGATCAGTGGCGGGTAGCCAGTTTATTGGCTACACTACGGTGTTTGCTACATACAGCTGTTTGTTTTATTTTTTATAGAAACAGGGTTGCAAGTTTAATAAGTAAAATTAAAACAAAGTTGCTGTACAATCAACTCTAATAAAACCCTTAGTGTGCCTCCATGCCTCTGTGCTTCCGTGCCTAAGCATATGCAGTAGGAGCCTACGGTGGTTTCTCCATCGCCCTCCCTCCTCCTGCACATAATCGGCAATTGTACCCCCCCATACACCCCAGCCAATCTGCACCTCGACGAATGGCAAATGTCCAGTTCTCCAGGGGTCAAGGCACCGCTGCCAGGTGCACAGACAGGGACTAGCAGGATTTCCCCAGCCCGAGGGTAGCCACTGGACGTGGGGGGACATGACCGCAGCTCTTCGGCGTTGTGACTGGATTCGCAGCCATTTCCAATGAGTGATCTGCCGCAGGCCATTTCCTATGAGTGATCTGCACGGGACAAAAAGTGTAGGAAGATCACTCCTGCCCCGAAAACCTGCTAGACCACCAGATAAGGCTTAAGGGGATGCCGGGGGGTGGGTCAGAGCAGCTCATTTTTGGGTTTTGAAGTGAACTCATGATGATATTAATACCCCAGTAAGCACCGTTTGGTTGATTGGTGTTTGAAGTTCACTGATATCAGTTTGATCTGGTTTCAAGATACTAAAAGAACTGAAATATGAAATTGCTGACTTGCTGTTAGTGATCTGTAACCTGTCGCTAATATCATCTGGAGGGTGGTCAATGTTACGCTGATTTTTAAAAAGGGTTCCAGAGGAGATCTGAGAAATGACTTCAAAGCCAGGCAAATTAGTGGGAAAAATTATAAAAAAATAAAATTGTGTAACACGTAGACAAACATGATTTAATGGGACAGAGACAGCATGATTTCAGCCAAGGGAGATCTTGCCTCACAAATTTGCTTGACTTCTTTGAAGGTGTGAACAAACATGTGGATAAAGGTAAGCCAGTTGATTTAGTGCAGTGGTCTCAAACTTGAGGCCCGGGGTCACATGCGGCCCGCCAGGTACTATTTTGAGGCCCTCAGTATGTTTATCATAATCACAAAAGTAAAATAAAACAGTTTCTTGATCATATGTCTCTTTAGCTATAAATTACAATATTATTATTAAGACTTAGCCAAAAGGAAAGATTTATAAACTATAGAGTTTTACCTCATGCAAAATTGTCATTTCTTTAATAAGACATTAACTATTTTTTTCTGCGGCCCTCCAAGTGCCTACAAATCCAAAATGTGGCCCTGCAAAGGGTTTGAGTTTGAGACCACTGATTTAGTGTATCTAGATTTTCAGAAAACATTTGACAAAGTTCCTCATGAGAGACTCCTGAGAAAATTAAAGAATCATGGGATAGGTGGAAAAGTTCAGTTGCGGAATAGGTTATCAGGTAAAAAACAGAGGGTAGGGTTAAATGGCCATTTTTCTCAATGGAGGAGAGTAAATAGAGAGTGTCGCAGGGATCTGTACTGTGACCTCTGCTATTTAACTTATTACATTACATTACATTAGTGATTTCTATTCCGCCATTACCTTGCGGTCAAGGCGGATTACATTCCAACTAAAAAAAACAGGAATTACATACAAATTAAAAGGAGTTGAATAAGCGATGACATTGAATTTTTTGAGGTAATAAACATTGGATAAAGAGTTACCAAAGGGAATTGGAGGTCTTTAGGAGGTAAGAATATGGTGAGATTATGGGTTTTAGATAGCATTTGATAGGTAAAAGTGTTGTATAAGAGTAAGGGGTTTTAAGAGTGGGTGTGGTTAGGACTGTTTCAGGGCTTTCTTGAAGAGTAATAGTTTTTATTTGTTTTCTGAAAATCTTGTAGTCTGGGGTGGTTAACAGTAGGTTGGAGATTTGGTTATCCATTCTTGCAGCTTGAGTGGCTAGGAGGCCGTCGTATTGTTTTGACCGTTTTACTTCCTTGATCGGGGGAGGGTGTGAAAGGGGAGTGCGTTTTTCTATGTCTGGTTGAGGTTGCTTGGATGAGGCGATTGTTTAGGTAGGCTGGGCTGTTTCCATTTAGGGTTTTGAATATCATGCAGTAGAATTTAAATAATATTCTTTCTTGGATTGGTAGCCAGTGTGAGTTGATGTAGGCTATCTGTGATATGATCATGTTTCCTCATGAGTAGATGAGTCTCAGAGCAGTATTTTGGATTGTTTGTAGTTGCTTGGTCATCGTGGCAGGGCAGGGGAGGTAGAGGATGTTGCAGTAGTCTAGCAATCCTAGGATTAGGGATTGCACTATGAGCTGGAATTGTGATCTTTCAAAGAATTTCCGGACTTGTCTCAGGTTTCTCATTATTGCAAAGGATTTCTGTATGGTTTTATTTATTTGCAGTGTGCATAGTGCAGCATCTGTCTATTGTCACTCCTAGTAGTTTTATGGTGGTTTGGATTGGATAGTTGATTGAGTTAAGTTCTAAATTGGTTATAGTTGGGACTTAGTCATTTTCGAGGAGGATGAATTTAGTTTTATCTGGGTTGAGTTTTAGTTTGTGTTCTTTCATCCAGGTTGTAACTGTTTCTATTGTTTGGTGTATTATGTTTGTCATGGTGGTCTTTGGTTGATCATATGGTATGAGGATGGTGATGTCATCCGCATAACTATAGGTGGTGATGCCTAGGTTCTCCAGGTATGCCCCGAGAGAGGCAGTGTATAGGTTGAAGAGAGTAGGGGATAGTGGGGATCCCTGTGGTACGCCGCAAGGGTTTGACCAAGGATCTGATTTTTCTTTGTTTGATTTTACTCTGTAGGTTCTGGATTTTAGGAAGCCTTCAAACCAAGAATATACTGTATCTGAGATACCTATTGCATCCAAGATTTGGAGAAGGATGTTATGATCAACTAGGTCGAATGCTGCAGTTAGGTCCAGTTGTATGAGAAGCATTTTTTTTCCTGTGCAGAGGTGTTAGTCCTGGCTGTGGTCCATAAGGGAGCCCAGGAGTGTCTCTGTGCTGAAGTTAGTTTCTGAATCCTGATTGCATGGGGTGGAGTATGTTATGGCATCTAGATAGTTTGTGAGGAGTTTGGCTACTAGGCCTTCTGTAATTTTGACATATAGCGGTATAGAGGCAATGGGTCTGAAGTTAGATGGTTGGGTCTGTTGGTCCTTTTGGGTCTTTTTGAATTGGGGGTGATGATAATTTTCGCTGAAGTCAGTAGGGAAAAAAGCCATCTGTGAGTGTTGTTTGTATCCATTGCAGAAGTAGAGTACGGAATTTTATACTGGAGGTGGTAAGGAGATATGCTGGGCAGTTGTTGAGTCACAGGAGGCGTGCTGTATTTTTTGTAGAGTTTATTGAATTCGGACCATTGTATGTTGGGGAATTGAGACCATGTTCTGTCCGCTGTAGTAGATTCTTTATCCGTGGGTTGGGTTGTGATTTCGTTTAGGTGGGATGGGGTAGAGTTGAGGGTGGCTCTGGCGTTAGTGATTTTGTTTTTGAAATAGTCTGCTAGAAGGGTGGCTGATGGGGTTGGGTTGTTGTTAGTGGTCGTGTAGGGTTTGGTGTCCGTTAGGTCTTTAATATTTTGAATAGTTTTTTGGTATCTTGGGTTTCTGTGCCTATAAGGTTTGTGTAGTGAGTTTTTCTCTTGTCTTTTAGTAGGATTTTATATTGTTTGTTAGTTTTTTTCCAGGCGGTTTTCGTTGATCTAGGTTTGTTTTTCTCCATTTCTTTCTAATCTCTGCATTGTCTTTAAGTTGGAGCAGATCATTGTCAAACCATTGGTCTGATCTTCTACTGGTTCTAGTTTTGGTTTGTAGTGGGGCTAGTTCGTCCTGGGTGTTGGTGGCTAGAAAATTCCAGTGAGAGATGAAGTCTTTTGGGTCGCAGTCCTGGAGTGTTTCGTCTATTTTTTTCCAGAATACAGTTGGCTCGATATGTTTGCGTGAGGTGTATGTTATTTTTTGGGATTTAGGTGTGGTTTTGTTCTTGGTCCAGTTAATGCTGAAATTGTAGGTGTAGTGGTCTGACCAGAGGGATGGGGACCAGGTTCCATTGGGTGTTTGAATTACTTGGGTGGTTGATTGGTGGGTCATGAAGGCTGCAATGTCTAGTTGATGTCCTTTTTCATGAGTGGTTTGTGGGTCTAGGATTTGGAAGGATAAGGCATTGAGAAATGCTAGACAGTTTTTTGCTGGTGTGGATTTTGGGTCTTCTAGGTGTAGGTTTAGGTCTCCTAGGATAAGGTTATATTCTGCTGTTAAGGAGTTTTGGTAGATGAAGTTTTCAAATTCAGGTCTCGTTGTGGTCCAATTTCCCGGTGTTATGTAACAGAGCATGCATGCTAGTGAGTTTTTTAGTGTGGAGCTTGTGAGATGACAGGCAAGGAAGTCCATTTGTGTGGTTGATGTTTTTTCTTGTATATTTAGGGTTAGGGAGTCTTTGAATATTATTGCTAGTCCTCCTCCTCTTTTTTTCTCTCTGCAGGTCACTGTTATTTTGTACCCCTGCGGGCATACCTCTGTTATTCTGGGGTCTGTGTCTGAGGTTAACCAGGTTTCTGTGAGGAAGAGACAGTCTAGGTTTTCGGTTTTTAACCAATTTTTTATATGTTCTGTTTTGGATCCTAAGGCTCTGATGTTTAGGTAGGCACACGTTAGAGTAGTGGTTTCTGTTTGATTTTTGTGGGTCGTTTCAGGGTAGATGAGTGTTTTGGGAGGAGGTTGAGGTTTGGTCTTGGGAGGAGTTGTTCTTTTTCTCCAGGTTGTGGTGATGGAATGTTGGGTGCTGGTCTGGTGGTTCGAGTTTCTTGTTAAGAAGGTTCTGCCGTTATGGAGTTGGAAATTGGTTACAGAGGAGCTTGTGGGTGTGGTGTATAAGTTGTTTGCTACTACTTTCCAGCTGGTGATGAGGAGGATTATTATTAGGGTGGCTTGAGTATGTGTTTGTGTGGATAGCTTCATCTTTAGTGTCAGTTGGTGGGGGTTTGGACTGATTCTAAAAGTCGTTTGTCCTGTTGTTATTGGTGAGGGAGATAGATCTTGTTGTTTTGTGGTAGATGGGTTATGTTGTATGTCTGATCAAAAAGATTGACCTGTTCGTGACTTCGGGGGGGGGGGGGGGCAGCTCCCGGTTTCAGTGGGGCTGCTCTGAAGAGAAGAGGCTGAGTGAGCTGCTCTGCAGGGGGCTTCGGGGGGCGGAGTTGGGCTCCCACGCGGCCCGAAGTTTCTTCCCTACGGCAGGGGTCTGTTTTTCGTTGGAGCAGCTCCCTGTTTCAGTGGGGCTGCTCTGAAGAGAAGAGGCTGTGTGAGCTGGGCTCTGTAAGAAACAAGTCCGCTGCTGCAGGGGGTGAAATCGGGTCCCTGGCTGGTCGGGGGAGGGGCGGAGCAGGGCTCCCACGCTTCCTCTCCTCTGCTGGGCTCTGTAAGAACAAGTCCGCTGCTGCAGGGGGTGAAATCGGGTCCCTGGCTGGTCGGGTGAGGGGCGGAGCAGGGCTCCCACGCTTCCTCTCCTCTGCTGGGCTCTGTATGAACAAGTCCGCTGCTGCAGGGGGTGAAATCGGGTCCCTGGCTGGTCGGGGGGAGGGGCGGAGCAGGGGCTCCCACGCTTCCTCTCCTTTGCTGGGCTCTGGAAGAACAAAAGTCCGCTGCTGCAGGGGGAAAATCGGTCTTTTGCTGGTCGGGGGAGGGGCGGAGCAGGGCTCCCACGCTTCCTCTCCTCTGCTGGGCTCGTGTAAGAACAAAAGTCCGCTGCTGCAGGGGAAATCGGGTCTTTTGCTGGTCGGGGGAGGGGGCGGAGCAGGGCTCCCACGCTTCCTCTCCTTTGCTGGGCTCTGGAAGAACAAAAGTCCGCTGCTGCAGGGGAAATCGGGGTCTTTTGCTGGTCGGGGGAGGGCGGAGCAGGGCTCCCACGCTTCCTCTCCTCTGCTGGGCTCTGTAAGAACAAAAGTCCGCTGCTGCAGGGGAAATCGGGTCTTTTGCTGGTCGGGGGAGGGGCGGAGCAGGGCTCCCACGCTTCCTCTCCTCTGCTGGGCTCTGTAAGAACAAGTCCGCTGCTGCAGGGGGTGAAATCGGGTCCCTGGCTGGTCGGGGGGAGGGGCGGAGCAGGGCTCCCACGCTTCCTCTCCTTTGCTGGGCTCTGGAAGAACAAAAGTCCGCTGCTGATGGGGAAATCGGGTCTTTTGCTGGTCGGGGGAGGGGCGGAGCAGGGCTCCCACGCTTCCTCTCCTTTGCTGGGCTCTGGAAGAACAAAAGTCCGCTGCTGCAGGGGAAATCGGGTCTTTTGCTGGTCGGGGGAGGGGCGGAGCAGGGCTCCCACGCTTCCTCTCCTCTGCTGGGCTCTGTATGAACAAGTCCGCTGCTGCAGGGGGTGAAATCGGGTCCCTGGCTGGTCGGGGGGAGGGGCGGAGCAGGGCTCCCACGCTTCCTCTCCTTTGCTGGGCTGATCTCAATATTGGAACGACGAGTAAATTTGCAGATGACACTAACTATTCAAAATTGTTAAAACGCATGCAGATTATGAAAAATTGTAGGCAAACCTTAGGAAATTAGAAGACTGGGTGTCCAAGTGGCAGATGAAATTTAATGTGGAGAAATGCAAAGTGATGCACATTGGGAAGAATCATAGTTAGCAGATGCTACGGTCCACCTTGGGGGTAAGCACCCAAGAAAAAGATCTGGATGGCATTGTAGATAATACGATCAAACCTTCTGCCCAATGTGTGGCGGCGGCCAAAAAAGGAAACAAGATGCTGTGAATTATTTAAAAAGGGATGGTTAACAAGACTAAGAATGTTATAATGCCTCTGTATCGCTCCATGGTGCGATACAGTAGTGCGTTCAGTTCTGGTTGCCCTATCTCTAGAAAGATACAGCAGAACAAAAAAGAACAACCAAGATGATAAAGGGGATGGAACTCCTCTTGTATGAGGAAAGACTAAAACGGTAAGGGATCTTCAGCTTGGAAAAGAGACGGCTGAGGGGAAATATGATTGAAGTCTACAAAATCCTGAGTGGTGTAGAATGGGTACAAATTAATCAATTTTTTACTGCATCAAATTTACAAAGACTAGGGTACACTTGAAGTTACTACTACTACTATTAATTATTTCTATAGTGCCACCAGACACACGCAGCGCTGTACAGAGTTACAGGGAAATACTTTTAAAACCAATACAAGGAAATATTTATTCAGAGAATAGTTAAGCTCTGGAACGCATTGCCAGAGGTTGTGATAAGAGTGGATAACATAGCTGGTTTTAACCTTTTATTTGGTATTGTTGCTCGGAAGCAACATGTGTTTCACCTCCTTCATTTCTCCCTATGCATTTCATCTGGGACTGGAGTTTGCTTTATATTTCCATTTTTGTTCAGAACCAGCGTTTGTCTCCGTTTTCAAATTATATTTGCCTTTAAAGAGCCATTTACCAGGCTTTATACATAGAGGTTTCAGGGCTGCAGCATGATTCCCTAGAGACTCTGCATTGGTCCATCAAATTGGGATTTTGTATCACTTTTATGAGAAGGAATCAGTTTGCATGTTTATTTATTCATTCAATTTTCGATACCATTCTCCCAGGGGAGCTCAGATTGGTTTACATATTTTCCTGTCCATCCCAGCAGGCTCACAATCTTATCTAATGTACCTGGGACAATGGGGGAATTAAGTGTCACAAGGAGCGGACCCACCTTCCAGACTCCTTTCACTCTCTGAATCGCCGCCACAAAGCGGCGGCCCACTGGACTCCGCCCACCTTCCAGGTCTGCCCATGCTCCTTACTCGGCCTTTTGCGGCGCACGCCTCACAACAACTTATGCTGCACTAGCGCACTGATGTCACCTTTTAGCTAATTTATATTTATATTTTACTTGTTATTTTACTTGCCTGTTTATTCTGTTTTAATTTTGTGTACTCTTTTAGACACCTTTCACTCTCTGAATCGCCACCGCAAAGCGGCGGCCTGCTGGACTCCGGCCACCTTCCAGGTCTGCCCATGCTCCTTAAAACTCGGCCTTTGTGGCGCACGCCGAAGGCGCGCACCAAAGGAGCGCGCATACTGCTCCTTATGCGCGCTCCTTCGTGCGCAACCTGAGGGCGCCACTATTTTAAACGTAACACCTAAGCTTGCCGCAACAACCAACAAACAACTCAGGAGTTTATACTTTAATTCCCTACTCCTATTTGGTTTCCTATACCCTATAATTATGTCCTTACAAACATCAGGCCACTTTACTCGTACTTCAAATTCATTTCTCTTACCCTCAAACATACATGTACATTGGGGTTTTCGTCCCCCAAACAATAAATCTTATGTTCCCCGCCAATCGGTAATCACACCTATTTGCTCTCCATCTCCTACTAATTCCCTTCGAACGACTATTTTATAATCTTCTACTACCATCAATACTCCAAATCAAGTACAACTAAAACTAGGACTCATTAACGTGAGATCTATTAAAGCGAAATACCACCTTATAAAGGAAAGTATTATCTCACAAGAACTACATATCCTTTGTCTAACAGAATCTTGGTTAACAGACGGTGATGAAGCTTCTCTCTCCTTCTGCTGTCCACCCAATTACTCCTATGTTTTCAATCATCGTCACAAACGTAAAGGTGGTGGCTTAGCCATCATCTATTATAGGAATATTGTCAAATCTGTTGACTATTCCTCTGGAAGTGTAGCAATTGAATTCCTTCAAATTAAACTCAATATCAACCCAAAAATAGACTTCCTACTACTTTACATTCCTCCCCCTGTTACCTACAATAATTTAACCATCCTTCAAAACCTGATTTTTGATTTTTGCTCTTTGCTCTTCATCAGAACATCCCTTGATTCTAGGAGACTTTAACATTCATTTCGATGAATTAGCAAACCCTACCACCAGAGAACTTCTAACTTACACCAATACCTTAAATTTGCAACCCATAATACAAGATCCAACACATTCAGCAGGACACATTCTGGACATGATTTTAATTCCAAATTCATATCTTTCTATTTATTCCGATCTCCATAATACTTCAGTTCCTTGGTCAGATCACCATCTTATCACTATCAAGCTATATCTAAAAGATAAAACAATACTAACCTTACCACCAAAAAGGATTACATATCGGGATTACACAAAACTAGAGCCTTCAACTATTTCTCCATTTTTTAACCCAAAAATGTTAAAGGTACAAACTGATTCTCTAGAAGACCAACTTGCAACTTGGAACTCATCTATCCAACTTCTGTTGGATAATGAAGTGCCAATAATTAATAAAAAAATTTCCACTCGAAAACAACAAAATCCCTGGTATTCACAAGAACTCTCCTTACTTAAAAGACAGTTAAGGTCCCTTGAAAGGAAATGGCGTAAAAATAAATCTGCCGAAAATTTGAAATTTTACAAAGAACAATCAGTCCTTTACAAGATGAAAATTAACCACACTAAAAGAGCCTATTATACTAACAAAATCTTAAAAGCAAAAAATCCTTCTATTCTTTATTCCATCCTAAAATCCCTTATTCCTAACTCACAAAAGGAAGACAATAAAATTAATTTAACAGCTCAAGATCTGGCTAACTACTTTTGTGAAAAAATAAAAAATATACGAAAAAACTTTGATCACATTCCATTAGAAGACATTACAGATAATTTAAACAATAGTCATCTACCCCTTGCCAAATGTTCTACTTTTAACCTTCCAACTCTAGCTGATGTTGAGCGCATCTTTCAAAGAGTCAACTTAAAAGGCTCCCGTCTAGAGATTATTCCTCCAAAGAAATTTTTCTCTTGTTTTGGTCCCTTCATACATTATTTTATACTAAAAAGCCTTACTACAGGCTTTTTGCCATCATCATGGAAATCTGCTATAATCTTCCCAATAATAAAGGATCACAAAACAAGTTCAGAGGACGCCTCAAATTACCGTCCTAATGGCCAACATTCCATTCTTGGCAAAAATAACAGAAAGAATAGTATTCGACCAATTATCTGATTTTGTTGAATCTACCAATGTTCTACATCCTAACCAAACAGGATTTAGAAAAAATCATAACACAGAATATTCCTTGATAGGTCTTACCTCCAATATAATTTATCATTTAGACCATCACAACTCTGTTATTCTTTTTTCTCTTGATCTATCCGCAGCATTTGACACTATCGATCACACTCTGCTCCTAGATAGGTTAAAATCCATAGGCGTTTGCGATCTAACTCTAGAGTGGTTTACTTCTTTTCTGTCTAATCGCTTATCTACGGTGCATTTTAATAATACAATCTCTAACCCTTTCACCCATAACTATGGCATTTCTCAAGGCTTGATTCTGTCTCCATTACTGTTTAATATTTTTCTTTCACCTTTACTAAGTCTATGTCAATCTATAGGCTTTACTACTTATGCTTATGCAGATGATATTCAGCTGACTCATCTCCTCAATCCAGAAAATGAAATACAACAGATCAACCAAAAATTAGATAAAATTAAAAATTGGCTTACCCTAAACAGATTAGCTTTAAATATTTTAAAAAAAACAAAAACCTCTACTTTTTCTATGGAAACAAGGGTTAAATCTGGGTGCTCCATTTACCATTAATAACACACATCTAGACGTTGTATCATCGTTAAAGATACTTGGGATTATTATCGATGACAAACTCTCTTATCATGAACACATTAGTAATGTTGTTAAAAGCAGCTTTTATCACCTACGTTTGATTCATTCTATGTCCAAGTTTCTGGAACCTAAATCATTAAATATTTTAATACACTCACTTGTCATTTCTAAGCTCGATTATTGCAATTCATTATTATTAAATATCACTCAAAAGGAAAAGAAACGTTTACAGATAATTCAAAATACCGCTGTTAAAATCATTCATAACGGAAAAAAATTTGATCATGTACCTCCCTTTCTGATTGATTCACATTGGCTTCCTATTAACCACCATATAACCTATAAAATCCTGACTCTAGTATTTAAAACACTGCCACCAACGAATCACAATTCATAAACCGAATGCTTATTCCATATAATACTTCACGTTCTCTCCGTTCCACAGCTCAAAGGCTGTTGGCGGTTCCTTCTTTAAAAGTTACTGGTACTAGACGTCACGACATATATTCGGTGATGGCCCCTCAGACCTGGAATACCTTGCCACAATATATAAGATAAGAAAAGGACCTTAATCGATTTAAAAATAACCTGAAAACCTTTCTTTTCAAAGACGCTTTTAATACTTAAATGACATATATACAGTGCAAAAAAAAAAAAACCAACCTTTTAATAATAAAAACTTTTTTTACCTTTCCTCATGTTCCTTCCATTTATGGCTCTTTCTTTTCTTTTTAAAAAAACATTAACTTTGTAACTTTCTCCCTTTTTGCCTTATGTATTCAAGTTTGCCTATATGTTTGTCCGTCTAACCCATTTTAAGAAGTTTGTTGAACTGTATGTCTATTTTATACTTTATTGTAACTCGCTTAGTAAATTATTAATAAACGATTCATCAAATCTAAATAAACTTGAACTTACACTGTGCCACATTTCCCCATTCATACTCTGATTGGTTTGGCTGATTATTTTACATTTTTCCACAATATTACTTTTAGCCTTAAGGTGATTCACAGACAATTTAGCTTTTGCTCCAACTTTCTCTCTACTGTCACATGCTTCAGCTTTGCAACTTTATGGCATAAGCTACTTAGTGCGTGTTTGATAGGTATGCACTGACATTTTTATTAAGAATCTATTGAAACAATCTATTGATACAATCTATTGTATTACATTTATATTTCATTGTTTTAGTCTAATTTATTATTTACTGTACATGTTTTTAATTTTATGTATCTTTTAGAAATCTCATGTTTTACATTTTTTGTTTGTTTTTAATATCATGGGTTATATTTGATGTAATTATAAGACTCCTGAAGCAGGCTTTTTAGCCGAAACACGTTTGTGTCAGGTCCTGGTGTTACCATTTGCATGGTTGCTATCAAAGATCCGTTTGGCTTGAAGACCAGGTCTTCTCTGCACTTTCATCCGAATGGTTTGTTCATCTGCAGAGTTTGATACTTCTACTTTTTTGGATTTTCTACCTGGATAAGTTCCACTATCAGGCAGAAATTTTTTGTATTTTTTAAAAAGAATACAAGTATCTGAACAACAAAAAGATAAACTCATACACAGAAGAAAAAATTATTCTCTTTTACCTAAAGTGAATTCCCATTGTTCATTCCCAAGGGAGCGTTCCGGCACGACTTCCAGATCTAGCATTGGCTTGTCCAGACCAAGGATTCACTAAAAACAGTTGTTCACAATATTTTTTGCAGCTGAAATGTGTGCTCTGATAAAGAGAATGGAGGAGAAAGAAAAACTTGTAAAACTTCCTTTTCTAAAATGGTCATGTATCAAGTATAATGGGAATATTAATTATCCCCAGGCCTCTTACCAGTAGGACATTTCAAAAACACATATGGCTGCCACATTAATTGCACTGAAGCCCATTCAATTCTTATGGGTTTCAGTGCATTTACTGTAGCAGAAACACTACAGCAGCTTTGTAAAAGGGGGCTCATTGGTTCTTTCTTCAGATGTCAAATGATACCTATTTTCATATCTTTTACTCATGCATTTTTACACCAGTTTTCAAATTGCAAAAGCAACAAGTGCCTATGGAAACTTAGACATGTTCTATTGGTAATTTTTTAAATAAGTAGTATGCGCCTGTTGCGACAATCCCTGCCATACCCCACCCATCTACCTCACAATTACTCCACTCAATGAAGGAGTAACAGGATAGACCTTGCACAATGCAGGTACTTTGACCTTCATACAGAAAATATTTTTTTTTAATAGGGTGAAACACTTATGTAAAATTTTTGAAAGTTATCAGAATGGCTTAGAGGCTTATCTCCGTTTTTTAAAAATAAATCTTATATTGATTCAACAAAAATTGTTCATAATCTGCAAAAAATAATGAAATAATTACAAATCCAACTTCTGAAGGATTCTAAGCACATACTGAAAACAAACAAAAAAGGATAATTCAGTCTATAAAAATCCCCAATTTGTTTTCAAGTGCTTTTTTATTACTACGAAAACCGCTGGGTTGACTTTCGCAAGCAAAGCGTAAAAGTAGAAGCATAACTTGTTTCCTTCTGTTCTATGTACAACTTTTTTCTCGAAAGTAAAAAGAACAGCCTCATAAAACCCTACTCTACAGCTTAATTAGACGACATTCCCTGAATCTAACACTATTTTTACACAGTTCAAAGGTATGTGTGTGTAACTCAAAGGACCAAGGAGAGCACAAAAATAATAACAAGGAAGCAGACAACGCAGACAAGCAGCCAACAGGGAACAAACAAACCATAACACCCTTTAAATCCTATTCCAAAATGTTCCAGTAACCTGGCTAAAGACAGTGATTCCCTGCCCTCTCCCTATTAACATGCGAGTTTAGAAAACGATGGGAAAAAGCTAACTATAACACCTTCTGTTTATCTGCCACTTACCTCAACACAGACTGTCTGCTGTAAAGCGGAGTCTTTACGGCAGCAGTAAATGAAAGCTCAGCGTCCGCACTGTGGTTGGCGATTGTTCGGGCTGGGGAGGGTGGAAACGACTAGGACTGATTTGCAAGATCTGGATTCTCCCAGATTCTCGTATAAAAACATTAAAATCTTTTTTCTGCCTCCCTCATAAATATGTGCATTACCGATATGTTTTCTACCTTTTTTTCATTATTCCTTCTACATGTCGGCAAATCCATGGATGAGTCCAACTTAAATAACTTCCCCTGTCGTAGCTGACGTAGGATGTCAGTTTCACAGCGGGCGAGATTCGTGGCGAATATCTGTGCTTTAAAGCAATACCTTCGTTCTCCTAGTGTTCATCTTTAAAAGCCTTCCTCTTATTGTCGAGCCCCCTGCTGACGTATGGGCATCACAGGAGAGTGTAGCATAGTGGCTAGAACTATATAGTGGCGTACCTAGGGTATGTGAGACCGGGGCTCGATCTCTTTTTTTAACACCGTATTAAAAAAAACCAAACATTTTTTATCCCAGTACAAGCAGGCAGGTATTCTCACATGTGGGTGACGTCATCGACGGAGCCCGGATGTGGACACCTCACAAGCAGACTTGCTTAAAGAAACTCGAAGTTTCAAGTTGCCCGCATCGCGCATGCATGAGTGCCTTCCCGCCCAGCACAGGGCGCGTCTCCTCAGTTCTCAGTTTTCCGTGGAGCCAAGAAGTCCATCTTTGACTCTCTGCTTTTAACTTCGTTTACTTTGTGCCTTCTCTACAACCGCGGTTTGTGTTTTTTCTTCCCGAATCGCTGTTTCATTTTATTTCTTTTATTTTAGTAAAAATAAACCAACAACATTTTTTCTTCTTCCATTCGTTTCCGGGACAGGTTGCTCGGCCGCAGCCCGAGGGCTTCGACTTTGCGGCAGCTATTTTTCCGTCTATGTCCCAGCCTGCTACGGCTTCAAGAGGTGTAGCAAGTGTCAGCGCGCAATCTCTCTTACGGACCCTCACAAACGCTGCCTCAAGTGCCTTGGGCCGAAACATCATCCTAGGTCATGCCTGCCTTGCCAAACACTTCAGAAATGCAGAGTAATGCATTTGGGGATTAATAATAGGAAGGAACCGTATATGCTGGGAGGAGAGAAGCTGATATGCACGGACGGGGAGAGGGACCTTGGGATTATAGTGTCCGAAGATCTAAAGGCGAAAAAACAGTGTGACAGGGCAGTGGCTGCTGCCAGAAGGATGCTGGGCTGTATAAAGAGAGGCGTAGTCAGTAGAAGGAAGAAGGTGTTGATGCCCCTGTACAGGTCATTGGTGAGGCCCCACTTGGAGTATTGTGTTCAGTTTTGGAGACCGTATCTGGCGAAAGACGTAAGAAGACTTGAGGCGGTCCAGAGGAGGGCGATGAAAATGATAGGAGGCTTGTGCCAGAAGATGTATGAGGAGAGACTGGAAGCCCTGAATATGTATACCCTAGAGGAAAGGAGAGATAGGGGAGATATGATTCAGACGTTCAAATTCTTGAAGGGTATTAACCTAGAACAAAATCTTTTCCAGAGAAAGGAAAATGGTAAAACCAGAGGACATAATTTGAGGTTGAGGGGTGGTAGATTCAGGGGCAATGTTAGGAAATTCTACTTTACGGAGAGGGTAGTGGATGCCTGGAATGCGCTCCCGAGAGAGGTGGTGGAGAGTAAAACTGTGACTGAGTTAAAAGAAGCGTGGGATGAACACAGAAGATTTAGAATCAGAAAATAATATTAAATATTGAACTAGGCCAGTACTGGGCAGACTTGCACGGTTTGTGTCTGTGTATGGCCGTTTGGTGGAGGATGGGCTGGGGAGGGCTTCAATGGCTGGGAGGGTGTAGATGGGCTGGAGTAAGTCTTAATAGAGATTTCGGCAGTTGGAACCCAAGCACAGTACCGTGTAAAGCTTTGGATTCTTGCCCAGAAATAGCTAAGAAGAAAAAAAAAAATTTTTAAATTGAATCAGGTTGGGCAGACTGGATGGACCATTCGGGTCTTTATCTGCCGTCATCTACTATGTTACTATGTAAACAAGGAGCAGAGTCTTTGAGAGTGCATCGAGGTTCCTCCACCAAGCCTCTGGAGCTTCGATCTACAGCCTCTAGTCCTATTCACACATCGGCATCGGCTGCCTACGTCTCCGATGTGAAATCTCCTTGATCCTCGAGATCTGGTTCCAGACACAGTTCTCACCAACATTCGAGGCCTTCATCGAGGCATCCTTCCAGGCATCATTCTTCTTCTTATGACAGACCATCTTCCTCGAAGCCTCGAACAACTCCAACCTCGACCAGACCACCGACTCCTCGTTCGAGGTCTCCAATGCCGGACCTCAAGAATGTTCCCGTCTCGATTGCCTCATCCAAGTCACCAGGTTCCTTTGATGCCTTTTTCCCTGCTGAAGCTTCTTCTTCGACACAGGCTGCCTCGAAGTCCTCGAGTCCTTCTCGAGGCAAAGCATTGGCAGATCAGCTATCTTTCTCGTCTTTCCTGCGACAGATGGCTGTAGACTTGGACATTCAATTGGATACTGGCTCCAAGTATTCTAAGGAGTATCTAGAAGTCATGCATTTTCCTCAACCTCCGGCAGAGTGTCTTAAGCTTCCACTGAATCAGACTTTTGGTTGATGCATGGAAACACCTTTTTCCATACCAGCTGTTCCAGGAAAATTGGACTCTAGGTATAAAACTTTGCATCGCAAAGGGTTTGACAACTCACAGTTATCTCATCAATCCCTACTTGTTGAGTCCTCCTTGAAGAGATCTCATCCTTCCAAGGTTTATGCCACAGTTCCTCCCGGAAGGGAGGGGAAAACTAAGGACAAATTCGGATGTCGCATTTACCAAAATGCTATGATGACCTCTATAGTCCTCAATTATAATTTTTATTTCATCACTTACTTTGAATTTCTTCTTTCTCTTCTAGCAAAGTTTTTGACTTATTTGGATAACCAAATGCATTTTGAGTTTCAAGAAGTCATTACTTCTTTCTCTCAATTAAGTCTGCATCCCCTCCAATCATCTTATGATGCCTTCGAGTTATCTGCCTGAGCGGCTGCTTGCTCTGCAGCTATGCGTCGACTTGCCTGGCTTTGTACCATTGACATGGACTCTAACCTTCAAGACCGCTTGGCTAACATTCCTTGTGAGGGTAACAACCTCTTTGATGAATCCATTGAGGCAGCCACCAAGAAATTATCTGACCATGAGAAATCATTTGCTTCTATAGTCAGACCTAAGTCAAAGCCAGCTCCTGCCAAGCCTGCACGCCCTGCTCTTATCTATCAAAAGCGTTTTGCTCCGAAGCCGGCTCCTTATTCTCGCCCTCCTCTGAAAAAACAGCAATCTCAGAAGCAACAAAAACCCCAGGGGAGCTGCTACTTACTTACTTTTGCTGGGACATCGGAGGAGACTCTGTTTTGCTGCCCCGTGTCTCCCGCAGCAGCAGCAGGGCTCGGTGATCCATCGGGCAGGCACTGGAAGAGACGGACCCCTGACGTCATCGGGTCAGTCTCCATTGATTCCCTTAAATTAGATACCGCTGCTGCGGTTGCGGCCGCAGGGCATAGCTAAAGGGGCAGGTTCCCCTTGGAGCAACAAGGAGCTGAGGAGCAGGAATTCAGGTCGAATAATACTAATCTGTCATATCATGGGGAAAAGGAAAATTAAGCCTAAGAGTTCAACACCTGCTGTAGCTGGTCCCATGGACAGGCATTTGACATTTTCTACTGATAATCCACTAAAAATTTTACTTGATATGAACTCTCCCATATCAGGTGCATCAATGAGCCCCCTTGAAAGGACCCCCCCTTCACCCAGTATCAAGTGATAGCGAGAAAACTATCCCCGCAATTTCCACTGAATATGTGGTACCCTCTACTCAGACAAGTAAATTAGCTTTTACTGAAATACCTAAACCACTTGAATTTTCAGGTGTAGTAGAGGATCAACCACCAGCAGTGGAAACACAAGATATTACCCTTAAAGATTTGTGGTTAGGTATTTCTAGAGTTGAAGGGTTTCACAGAGAAACAGTGAAACAAACATTAAACTTTTCATAGTCTGTGTCTCAAAAGTTTAAAAATGTGGATTCCAATTTAAGTTGTTTGGATAAAAGATTAAGTGTGGTTGAAACTCAAATTAATACACTTCAAGCTGTCTCAGTATCTGGTGTTACATTCTAAAGTGGAAATGATGGAACCTCCGCTTGGTTAATTTCCCAGTAACTCATTTATTATCCCCTGAAATTTTATTAAGGAAATTTTTTTAAGAAATACTGGGATTACCCAATGCGGAAAATTTCCCAATAAATAATTACTACTATGTTCCGCAAAGAAAAATACAATCCGCCCAAGAGGTGGACCATCTGGTTACAAATGAAATAAATTTGACAGAGTTTTTGGAAGATAGTCAGGATGTGATCCAGAGTCAGTCCACTATGGTAATAACATGCATGAGTGAGATAGATAAAATGCTAATAATGAAACTTTACTTCAAGAATAGGCTGACAAAATTTTGTGGAGCTTTGGTTAGAATTTTTCCTGATGTCTCAAGAGTTACGCAATTAAGAAGGAAAGAATTTTTAAAACTAAGAACAAGAGTATTAGCTCTTGAGGCATCGTTTTATCTAAAATTTCCATGTAATTGTCTTGTTAAATTACAACTCTCAAACAAGTAGTCTCCCAAAGCCCCAAAGAAAAGGAACTAGATAAGAGGGAGAGGCTGCCTATAGAGTGAAAAGTGCTGTTGAACACTAAAAGAATATATATAAATTTTTAGGGTTTTTAGAGAGCCCTCAGTCACACAGCCTCCCTCCGGGAACCCCCAGAAGTAACGGCTGCCACTGGCTTACACCCAATAAGGTGTTAACTGTGAAACATCCCAGGGCTCTCTGTGTGAATTAGTGATAAATAACACAAAAGTGCTGGTAAGTGTAGTACAAAATCAAAAACACACTCTATAGGTAGTCTCTACCCCTGATCCAGGGGGCCCGAACAAAGCATTCGGATGTCCAAATTCAACCATGCAAAGCCAATACTTAACTTCTCTGAAAAAGTACAACCAGCAGATAACCAATTCGTCCTACGGGACTCCGTTTCGGGGGTGAAGACCCCCTTCCTCAGGAACGGCTGAGCTGAGCTGCAGTCTCCAAATCTTCAGGCTGCAGCGGTTTGGCAAAGTGGAAAATGGCGCTTGTACCGGAACAGACGCCTCCAATTTAAACTGCAGATAAAAAGCGTCACTGAATTGACAAGTCATGTGACTGGAACAGCCACGGTCGGGAGAAAAAAAGAGACACTCCCCACCAAAGTTCAAAAAAGTCCAAAAAGAAACTGAGAAGCTGATTTAGACCAAAAGGCAAAAGTTTTTTCAAAAAGTATGATGCCACTCAATGTAATCATTATGTCCTGTGGGAGATAAAGCCTGGAGTTCAAAAATCCAGTACTGTTCTCTCCGTTGTAGCCACAGTAGCTTATCCCCCTCATAGTTCTCATGAATCTGGTCAATCACCAACCAGCGTAAATCCTGAAAAGTGTGATTAAATTGTATACAATGTGGCACTATGGGAGAACTCATGGATTTTGTGTTGATCCTACTGCGGTGCTCTATAAGTCGCATTCTTATGGCCCTTAATGTGCGTCCCACATATAACATGTGGCACGGGCATATAATAACATATATGACCCACTTGGAACTGCAAGATGTAACTGCTTTATGAGCATATGTTTTGTGGGTCACAGGATGTTCCCATATAGCGCCCTCAACAGTAATAGCACAAATATGGCAGGTGTCACTACATTTTCCATGTTACTCAGCACGAAGACTAAAGCCACGCACTGACCTGTATCTAGAATGAATCACATGATCGGCGATGTTCTTTGCTCGAGAATAAGCAATGCATGGTAAGTCTTGAAATCTCGAGTGAAGCTGGAGAATGTGCCAATGTTGTCTAATGCTCCGAGCTACTTCAGAGGCGTGATCTGAAAATGATAATACACAGATCGTTTTAGGGTCCTCAACAGGGGAAGTGTGGAAAGCAAGAGAGCCCTATTGGCGTAAAGGGCCCTATTGTAAGCCTTGCAAAGCACCCCGTGAGGATATCCCCACTCCCTGAAGCGCGTGTACAATTTGCGGGCTTGAGTACGAAACTCACCAAGATCTGTGCAAAGTCTGCGCACCTGTAAAAACTGGCTGATAGGCAAAGATTGTTTAAGTTTGGTGGGATGACAACTGGTATAGTTTAAATAATTATTAACTTCAACGGGTTTTCTGTAGACAGTAGTGACTAGAATATTATCAGCTTTTTGTACCCAAACATCCAGGAAAGATATTTTACTCGAATGATGAGACATTGTAAATCTCAGGTTAGAGTCTAAAGTGTTGAGCCAATCCAAAAAATGAGATAACAGTTCAAAAGGGCCCATCCAAATACAAAACACATCATCGATGAATCTGAGCCACACTTTGATGTAACAATACCAAACAGACGGGTACAGAAACCGTTCTTCAAAGGAAGAAACATACAGATTTGCAATGCTTGGGGCCGCTGCCGTACCCATGGGTTTGGAGAAAAAATTGTTGCTCAAATTGGAAGTAGTTGTGATACAGAATCAGTTTGGCCAACTGAATGAGAAAGTCGGCTCTGATACGTTCGTGCTGAACTTCTTGCATGAAGATCCTGGAGATGAGTTCAAAAGCTGCCGATTGAGGAATGTTTGAATATAAGGATTCCAAATCCATAGTCACTAAAGTATCAGTATCTTGTACGTCAGTAAACTGTTCAATAATGGATAAAAAGTGTGTGGTATTTTTGACATGAGATCTGGCATTGGTGACTAGAGGTTTGAGAAACCAATCAATAAATTTGGAGAGAGGCTCCAAAACCATGCCTCTGAGAGACACGATAGGTCTCCCGGGGGGGGGGGGGGGGGTTTGATGTTCTTGTGAATTTTGGGAACGATATAAAATGTCGGACGGCAAGGAAAAGATAGTTTCAAATATCTAGTCTCAGCTTTTGTAAGTTGACCTTCCTCAAATGCAGTATCCACTATACCAGCGATAGTGCTAACCAAAGAATCAGTAGGGTCTCCCGTAAGTACAGAATAAAAGCAGGAGTCAGATAATTGTTTATTCACTTCCGCTAAATATTGGTGGTTATTAAGCACCACTATCGAGCCCCCCTTATCGGCCGGTTTAATAACCCGTTGGGTGTCCCTACTGAGTTCTGATAGAGCTCTGTATTCATGTGTAGACATGTTGGAATATCTGCGAGATCTACGTTGAAGAGATGATTCAAGTGTATTTAGATCTCTTAGGACTAGCTCCCGAAAAGTATGCAGAGCAGGGTCCTTTCCTGGATGTTTGGGTACAAATAGCTGATAATATTCTAGTCACTACTGTCTACAGAAAACCCGTCGAAGTTAATAATTATTTAAACTACACCAGTTGTCATTCCACCAAACTTAAACAATCTTTGCCTATCAGCCAGTTTTTACGGGTGCGCAGACTTTGCACAGATCTTGGTGAGTTTCGTACTCAAGCCCGCAAATTGTACACGCGCTTCAAGGAGTGGGGATATCCTCACGGGGTGCTTTACAAGGCTTACAATAGGGCCCTTTACGTCAATAGGGCTCTCTTGCTTTCCAACACTTCCCCTGTTGAGGACCCTAAAACGATATGTGTATTATCATTTTCAGATCACGCCTCTGAAGTAGCTCAGAGCATTAGACAACATTGGCACATTCTCCAGCTTCACTCGAGTTTTCAAGACTTACCATGCATTGCTTATTCTCGAGCAAAGAACATCGCCGATCATGTGATTCATTCAAGATACAGGTCAGTGCGTGGCTTTAGTCTTCGTGCTGAGTAACATGGAAAATGTAGCGACACCTGCCATATTTGTGCTATTACTGTTGAGGGCGCTATATGGGAACATCCTGTGACCCACAAAACATATGCTCATAAAGCAGTTACATCTTGCAGTTCCAAGTGGGTCATATATGTTATTATATGCCCGTGCCACATGTTATATGTGGGACGCACATTAAGGGCCATAAGAACGCGACTTATAGAGCACCGCAGTAGGATCAACACAAAATCTATGAGTTCTCCCATAGTGCCATATTGTATACAATTTAATCACACTTTTCAGGATTTACGCTGGTTGGTGATTGACCAGATTCATGAGAACTATGAGGGGGATAAGCTACTGTGGCTACAACGGAGAGAACAGTACTGGATTTTTGAACTGCAGGCTTTATCTCCCACAGGACATAATGATTACATTGAGTGGCATCATACTTTTTGAAAAAAACTTTTGCCTTTTGGTCTAAATCAGCTTCTCAGTTTCTTTTTGGACTTTTTTGAACTTTGGCAGGGAGTGTCTCTTTTTTTCTCCCGACCGTGGCTGTTCCAGTCACGTGACTTGTCAATTCAGTGACGCTTTTTATCTGCAGTTTAAATTGGAGGCGTCTGTTCCAGTACAAGCGCCATTTTCCACTTTGCCAAACCGCTGCAGCCTGAAGATTTGGAGACTGCAGCTCAGCTCAGCCGTTCCTGAGGAAGGGGGTCTTCACCCCCGAAACGGAGTCCCGTAGGACGGATTGGTTATCTGCTGGCTGTACTTTTTCAGAGAAGCTAAGTACTTCCTATTGGCTTTGCATGGTTGAATTTGGACATCCGAATGCTTTGTTCGGGCCCCCTGGATCAGGGGTAGAGACTACCTATAGAGTGTGTTTTTGATTTTGTACTACACTTACCAGCACTTTTGTGTTATTTATCACTAATTCACACAGAGAGCCCTGGGATGTTTCACAGTTAACACCTTATTGGGTGTAAGCCAGTGGCAGCCGTTACTTCTGGGGGTTCCCGGAGGGAGGCTGTGTGACTGAGGGCTCTCTAAAAACCCTAAAAATTTATATATATTCTTTTAGTGTTCAACAGCACTTTTCACTCTATAGGCAGCCTCTCCCTCTTATCTAGTTCCTTTTCTTTGGGGCTTTGGGAGACTATTTGTTTGAGTATTGTTTCATCTCCCATTTTTTGGGTTTTGCTAGTATTGTTAAATTACAAGACAATGAATATGTATTTTGGGATCCCATTCAATTGCAACAATTCCTAATAGCTCGAGAACAGAAATGAGTTTTTCTTTCTTTAAAAATGTTTCACCACTGAGAAATTGGAGGATGTAAGAGTCCCAAATAGTAGGGACTGGTTAAAGATTCACAAGGATGAATCAAGAACCAATTCTTAGTTTTCTTCTTATTTTTGTTAGTTGAAATTGTAGCATGTCTTCCCATGGTTGTGGGCTTGGAAAGGAATTTTGTTCTGTACGTATAAGTATCGTTAAAATTTGTGTTAGAATCCTTTTTTTCTTGGTATCATCTGATATTGTAATCATTAAAATTGTATATAAATAATAAATAAATAAAGAAGCCCCCAACCTTCTGGTGCACCTAAGGCTTCTCAGCCTTTTTGACTGTTTACAACAGAGCATAACCTCCACCGTTCTGTCTCTGTCTCTTTTTCCCCCTATAGGAGGTCGTCTCCATCATTTTTACAAGTGATGGACGATAATTACATCCGACCTCTGGGTGCTTACCATCATCAGCGAAGGATACTGTCTTCATTTCACTCAGGTTCCACCAGAGCTTCCTCCAAGAGAGTATCCTTCCAATCCATCCCAGACCGCCCTTCTTCTTCAGGAAGCTCAAGCTATGCTTTATCTCCATGCCATCGAACCAGTTCCCTTGGAACAGCAGAACAGGGGGTTTTACTCCTGTTACTTCCTTGTTCCGAAGAAGACGGGCAATCTGCGGCCCATTCTAGATCTCAGGGCTCTCAACAAATTTCTAGTCAAAGAAAAATTTTGAATGTTGTCCCTGGCATCTCTTTATCCCCTTCTCCAGCAAAACGACTGGATATGCTCTCTGGATCTCAAGGAGGCCTACACTCATATCCCCATTCATCCGGCCTCCCATCAATACCTCAGATTTTGGTGGGGAATCTGCATTATCAATACAGAGTACTACCCTTCGGCCTGGCCTCGTCTCCCAGAGTGTTCACCAAGTGCCTGGTAGTGGTAGCAGCAGCTCTAAGGAATCATGGTCTTCAGGTATTTCCCTACCTCGATGACTGGCTCATCAAAGATTCCACATCTCAAGGGGTTATTCTAGCAACCCAACGGACTACCTGATTCCTACAAAGTTTGGGATTCGAAATCAATTTTCCCAAATCTCAACTTCAGCCCTCACAGAATCTACAATTCATTGGAGCTGTTCTGGACACTGTCCAACTCAGAGCATTCCTTCCACAATAACGTCTGGAAGCTCTTCTTCAACTCTGTCATACAGTGTCTTCCCGCTCTTCCATCTCAGCAAGACACATGATTGTACTTCTGGGTCACATGGCCTCCACAGTACACGTGACTCCTTTTGCCAGACTTCATCTCAGAATTCCTCAGTGGACCCTGGCATCCCAATGGATGCAAGTTTGCGACCCTCCTTCTCGACACATTTCAGCCACTCCTTCCTTGAAGAAGTCTCTCCGTTGGTGGATGCTCTCTTCCAATCTTTCCAGAGGCTTGCTTTTTCAAACGTCCCCTCATCAGAAGGTCCTCACAACAGACTCTTCGACCTACGCTTGGGGGCGCTCATCTCAATGGTCTCCATACTTAAGGCCTCTGAACCAGTACAGATCGTCAGTGTCATATCAATCAGTTGAAACTCAGTGCGATCCTCAAAGCTCTCCATGCTTTTCAACATTTGATTCACGACACAGTAGTCCTCGTTCGGATGGACAACCAAGTCGCCATGTACTATGTCAACAAACAAGGAGGGACAGGGTCTGCCTTCCTTTGTCAAGAAGCTCTGGAGGTTTGGGACTGGGCAATCTGCCACAACACCTTCCTCAAAGCTGTCTACATTCAAGGGGCAAATAATTGCTTGGCGGACAACTTGAGTCGTCTACAATAACCTCACGAATGGACTCTCCATTCCTCGCCTCTTCGTCACATTTTTTCACAATGGGAATCGCCACAGATAGACCTCTTTGCAGCTCCCCACAACTACAAGTTGCCTCAGTTCTGCTCCAGGATATACTCTCCTCACTGCCTCGAGGCAGATGCTTTTCTTCTGGAATGACGAATCTTTTCCTCTATGCATTTCCTCCATTCCCTCTCATTCTCAAGACTGGTCAAATTGAAGAATGATCATGCCACCAAGATTCTAATCGCTCCTCGATGGCAGAGACAACCCTGGTACTCCCTTTTACTTCAACTCAGCAGCAGGGAGCCATACTTACCACCAGTTTTTCCTTTTCTGCTTACACTGAGTCAAGGATCTCTGCTTCATCCCAACCTGCAGTCTCTACACCTGACAGCCTGGTACCTCTCAACATAACCCCTCTTCAGTTTTCTCAATCTGTAGGAGACATTTTAGAAGCTTCTAGAAAGCTTACAACTAGACAATGCTATCACCAAAAATGGACTAGATTTTCTACATGGTGTTTTTCTCATCATAAGGAGCCTCAGCATTCCTCCTTATCTTCTGTTTTGGACTATCTTTTGCACTTATCCAATTCTGGCCTCAAGTCTACATCTATACTAGTCCATTTCAGTGCAATTGCGGCTTTCCATCAGCCTATTGAAGGGAAACCCCTCTCTGCTCATCCGGTGGTTTCCAGATTCATGAAAGGACTTTTCAATGTCAAACCTCCTCTCAAACCGCCTCCTGTGGTTTGGGACCTCAATGTTGTCCTTTCTCAACTCATGAAGCCTCCCATTTGAACCAATTGATAAGGCTCATCTGAAGTATCTCACTTGGAAAGTGGTATTTCTCATTGCCCTCACTTCTGCTCAACGAGTCAGTGAGCTGCAAGCTTTAGTTACTGACCCACCATTCACTGTATTCCATCATGACAAGGTGGTTCTTCGTACTCATCCTAAATTCCTCCCTAAAGTGGTCTCGGAATTTCATCTCAACCAATCCATCGTACTTCCAGTGTTTTTTCTAAAGCCTCATTCTTATCCTGGAGAATCAGCTCTTCATACTCTGGACTGTAAACGTGCTTTGGCCTTCTACTTGGAACGCACCAAACCACACAGAACTGCTCCTTAACTTTTTGTTTCTTTCGATCCAAATAAGTTGGGCCATCCTATTTCTAAGCGTACCATCTCCAACTGGATGGCGGCTTGTATCTCTTTCTGCTATGCCTAGGCTGGATTACCCCTTCATAGTAAAGTCACAGCCCATAAAGTCAGAGCAATGGCAGCTTCAGTAGCTTTCCTCAGATCTACACCTATTGAGGAAATTTGTAAGGCTGTTACATGGTCCTCGGTTCATACCTTCACTTCTCACTATTGTCTGGATACTTTCTCCAGACGGGATAGACAGTTTGGCCAAACAGTATTACAAAATTTATTCTCCTAAATTGCCAACACTCCCACCATCCCATTCTGGTTAGCTTGGAGGTCACCCACATGTGAGAATACCTGCCTGCTTGTCCTGGGATAAAGCACAGTTACTTACCGTAACAGGTGTTATCCAGGGACAGCAGGCAGATATTCTCACAACCCACCTACTTCCCCTGGTTGACTTCTCTGCTAGCTATCTGAACTGAGGAGACGCGCCCTGTGCTGGGCGGGAAGATACTCGTGCATGTGCGGTGCGGGCGACTCAAACTTCGAGTTTCTTCAAGCTAGTCTGCTTGTGAGGTGTCCGCATCCGGGCTCCATCAATGAGGTCACCCACATGTGAGAATAGCTGCCTGCTGTCCCTGGATAACACCTGTTACGGTAAATAACTGTGCTATATTCTCGCCTCCTTAGAGCGCTCAGAACGGGTTAAAGTTTAATATTCTCATTACAATATAACATTACAAAGGGTTACAATCGCTCCAACCTGTAGTAATGTTCTAAAACAGGGATAATATCCGCACACTGATATTATGTGGCCCTGTGAAAGAATTATGAATCATTCATAATTCCCTCTCCCCTCTTGCCACACAGCCATTCTAAAACAAGGAAAAATGTTAGCACCCTGTGACAGAATGCTGAGGCATTCCCAGACCCCTGTCACATATTAACCCTTATCTTATTTAAGCTGTCGATATTTGGAAAGGACATCAGCTGACAGGCCTTGAGGTATTGTCTTAGTGCTAAGTTGGAGGATGATCACAATGTAAAAACATGTACCTGTGTTTCCACTAATGTAAAAGCATGTACCTTTGTATCCACCAATCATTAGATGTGTAAACAAGGGAGTTACTATGATGTCATGTGCATAGAAGCATAATAAAAGGACTTGGAACTAGCCACTGGCAGCGCCTCCATCCCGATTCCCGACTTGTATCCCGCGTGTGTGTGTTTGCTGTGTTCCATTCCTACACCAACCCCATGCCCACACTGGTGTAAACAAAATAAATAAAAAATACTTATCCTCTCGCTTTTAGGTGCTAACTCATGCATGCTGTCTTACACCAGCTCTGGCAGAATACACATTTCAACTCTGACATAGTGTACAAAACAGAAAATACTACTATTTTTTCTACCATTTGTTGTCTGGTCATTTTATTATTCAAATCATATTGGTTTGCAGTTAGTCTCCTGCAGTTTTTAGGTCTGCCCATTTGATGTTTTCTTGGTGCTCACCATCCATCTTCCACTGCCATATCCAACATTTCTTTCCCACTGTCTACCATCTCTCTTCTCTTTCCCTGCCTTGTGCCCTGGGTCAAACCTCTCCCTCCAAGCAGCATATCTCTCCCTTCCTCCCTTCCATTATCATGTGCAATATTTCTCTCTCACCCCATGTGCCATCTCTCCCTGCCCTCCACCCTATGTCCAACATTTCTCCTCTCTTCTCCATGCAAGTCTCCCCTCCACCATATGCAGGATTTCTTCCTCTCACCCCCTTTCTACCTCTTTGTTGCATCTCCCTTCCTCTTCTCCAGCCCATGTGCAACAAGTCTTCCTCTGCCCGGCCCTGTAAAGCAGCTTTCCATCCATCCCTCCCTCCTATCCCC
This sequence comes from Geotrypetes seraphini, assembly GCF_902459505.1. NCBI lineage: Eukaryota > Metazoa > Chordata > Amphibia > Gymnophiona > Dermophiidae > Geotrypetes > Geotrypetes seraphini. The sequence goes on along the minus strand of NC_047087.1, from coordinate 152,009,219 downwards.
CTGAGTGGCAGAGTACAAATTAAGGGGAAGACTCTCCTCCTTGCCTCCTCCCTCTAATCTCCTCTCCTGCCATTACTACCACACCTAAAAACAACTTTAAATTATCTCACACACAAAGCACAGACCTTTACCAAATATAGAATTTTCAAGTTATTATTTCTTGATATCTCGCAAATCACAGAGGCCCAGATTCTCAAAACTTTAACACCATCGCTAAACTGTTCTCTGACGGTTTAGCCTGCACGCATTTTAGCGGCAGATTATCAAAACAGATTATCTCTGTCTCCATGGAAATGAGCCCTCTGGTGGATTCTTAAAAATTGCCAAGCCATTTTCTAAAAGTGGCGTAAGCTTTTAGCTACAAAAATAAGCGACTGGTCCAGGGGGTTCGGTAGTGACTACACTCTTTTAAACCTTGGCATGGCAGTCTCAGAAACTGCTAAAAAGCCGTGTTGTGATGCAGCAGGAGACATCCTCATTCTCTCACCTTGCATCACAACACCCCTCCCCAGCAATGGCGGCAACCCCCATCTTGCAGCGGGAGAGATGTCGATTCCTTCCCGCTGCCAACCATCAACCCCTGCCTGCAGCAGGAGAGATGCTGATTCTCTCCCACCACAAACACCCCCCCCACAGCGGGACAGATACCCACTCTCCCCCCACTGCTAAGTGACCCCCCCGCCCGCAGCGGGAGAGATGCCCACTTTCTCCTGCTGCCATACAACACCCACCCCTTATCTCCATATAAATGCATGACTTGAGGGACCACAAATTCCTCCACCCAGCTGGCCCGCGTCTTCCAAAATGGGCCTTCCCCTCCCTGGTGCATCTTGGGATGCACCAGGAAGGGGCCTAAGGCTCTGATTGGCCCGGGGGCCTAAAGCCCTTCCTATGGGGCGTCCCGGAAAATAAGAGCCTTAGGCCCCTTTCCAGCGCATCCCAAGATGGGAGAGGAAGGCCCATTTTGGAAGACACAGAGGCCAGCTGGGTGGATGGAATCTGAATCCTTAAGGTCACAGATCTACATGGAGACTGGGGAGGGGGCTGTTATATGGCAGTGGGGGAGAGTGGGCATCTCTCCCACTGCAGGGGGTATTTTGCAGCGGAAGAGAATCTGCAACTCTCCCACTGCAAGGGGGTTGCCGCCACTGCAGGGGGTGGTTTGTTGGTTGGCAGCGGGAGAGAATCGGTATCTTTCCCACTGCAAGGGGGGGTTGTTTGTGGCAAGAGAGATTGGGCATCTCTCCCGCTGTTGTATTTTGTTTTTTTTCAGCGCATGTGCCCATCGCTATCACCAGCGATGGGCACAAGAAAATTTAGCAAATCTTCACTGCTGTCCACCAACCTCATTTGCATGCGCAGTTTTTTGAGAATGTCTTGGTTTTTTTAAATTCACTATCAAAACAGCTGCGTTAGCAGACCATCATATTTTAATGCTTTTTTTTTTTTTTTTAGAATCCTGGCCTAACTAAGCGGCTTACAATAAACTAAGTATCAGCGTACAATAAAATTAACACTATTTAACAAAAAAATAGTAATAATCAAAATAAAAACAACATACAACACAAGAAGGGACAAGGAAAGAACTCCAATTTGTAATAGAAAGGGGAGGAAAACACATAAGGTAGAACTAGGAACCCCAAGAAATTAAACTCAGAAAGAAAAACAGATAAGCATTTTTGTACTGAACACACAGGGGTCCTGGGCCCAGAATCTCCTAAAATTAGCCACCTCCCTTGTTTGTGGGGATCCCAAAGCGCTACCAGTTGACCATCTTCTCTGATCTGGCAGCCAAAAATCTCCAAGCTCTGCAGCTAGCAGCAGTGTCCATGAGCTGCCACCATCTGCAGAGCTTGGAGAGTTCTGGCTAATGGACTGAAGGAAGAGGTCTTCAGCTGTTAGGGCTTTGGAATACCCCATCTGCTTAGTTATTTATATTTTGCATTTGGGCAAGGGGCATAGGGAACAGCAGGGAGAAAATTTGATGGTCATCTATTTTGGGCTCAGGGCCACTGCCCACCCTCCTTCCTCCCCCATCAGATGTCTGCTAAACTACTGAACACAAAACAATGACCTGCAATAAACATATCCCAAAACCAACATATTCCGCTTAATAAATTTTAAAAATAAACACTTTTTCTACCTTTGTTGTCTGGACATGTTATTTTTCCATCACGTTGGTCCCATTTTGTCACTTCTGTTTTCCTGTGTCTTCTGATAATTCTCTTTCTAGTGGTTGCTGTCCATATATCTTTTCTCCTCTTTCTTGTTTTAATTCCCTCTCTATACCTTTCTTTGATATATTGATCTTTCCTTTTTAGCTCTTCTCACCCTTTTTTATTTTCTGCCTCTCCATCCACTCAAATTTCACTCTTCTTTTTACTTTTCAGCTACCTACCAATTTTCCATCTCCATTTCTCAGGCTTTAGCTCTCCCATTTCCCGTCTCACTCCTTTCCCAGCCTCCTGTTTACTTCTTCCTACTCCCCATTACCACATTTCAACCACTGTACTCACTTCTCTCTTATTGCTCTCATTCATCTTCTTGTCATCCCCCTTTTGACCTCTTCCACATAGTTCCATCATTTCCATAATCCCCCTCCTTCTCTTCATTCTTGTCAGGCTATATCTCCCCATTCCCTAGCAACTTCTTATCCCACCTCCCTTCCTGTCATCCCATGGATCCATCTCTTCTCTCTACCCCCCCCCCCATGGTTCAACATTTACCCCTCTCTTTTCTGTTCTTCCTTACCCCCATGATGCTGAATAAAATGGAAATAATAAAAGAGATGCTGTATCTCTCCCTTCCTCCCCCAGACCTAACATTTCTCCCTTCATCCCTTTCATCTCAAGGCCCAACCTCTCCTCTTTCTCTTCCCAACTTCCCTCCTTTCTCTTCCCTCCCATCCTATATCTTTTCCTCTCTCCCCAAGGTCCATCATTCCCTTTCTCTTCCCAACTGTCCTCCCTTCAAGTAGCTCTTCTCCCTCACTCCACACCACCCTGTATCCAACTCCTTTTCTCTTGTCTCCCTCCAGACCTTTGCCCACCATCTTTCTAAATCTCCTGTTTCTGGGCCCCACAAGTTCTTCTCCTTCATGTCACCTCCCTCACCCCGGAACTTCTTTAAACCCCTCCCTCCCCCATTGCACCAAAAAAAAAAAAAAAGCTAGTTGGTCCAGGGGGCTTCCTTGGCATGCCTTGCCTTTCCCCTTCTTTCATCACTGTTCCAACATCGCCCTGTCTTCCCCATCCCACTGACCAACGTGCTGCCTGCAGCCTCCTTTACGCATTCCTTCCGCTGCACTCCGCCCCCAATGATGCAACTTCCTAGTTCCTTTTGGTCTTGGTACCGCGGAAGAAAGCACAGAGAAATCAGTGGGTAGCTGTTCAGTCAGTTTGTCAGCGGGACGGAGAAGACAGGACAACAGCAGGCCAATGCTGAAAGGGAAAGGAATGCCGACCCTAGAGCCGTGGGATCCAAACACCAAACTGCTCCTATCTCCTTGTGCAGCATCTCCTCATCTGACCAACCCCCTTCCCCCCACCATGAGATTTTTTGCAGCCTGCTCCACCAGGGTTTCTTTTTTGCCACATCATCAGCAATGCGGCAGAGGGAAGGCTCCGGAAGGCTACAATAAGTAGAGCGTTCTTTCATTGTCAGCAGTCTTAACTTGCTGCTTTGCTGGCGTCGGGCCTTCCTCCCGCTTCTGCGAAAAACAGTGAAGTTCCCGGACCATGATGCTGATCCCAGGAGCACCCCCTTATGGTTTGCACCCAGTAAGACCACCCGCCCTCTTCGTACACAATTGGAGTTACAGCCTCAGCACCCTAAGGCTATGGGTTCAAACCCCATGTTGTTCCTTGTGACACTGGGCAAGCCAATCCTCCACTGCCCCAGCTACATTAGATAGATCGTGAGCCCACTAGAACAGATAGGAAAAAAATGCTTGAAGTACCTGTACGTAAACTGCTTTGAGTGTGCTTCTAAAGCTACAAAAAAGGTGGTATGCAAATTCCCATCCCTTTCCTTTTCCCCACTTGTGGCAGGAATTTAATGCATAGCCAATGATGGATAGAAAAAACTGCAGTGACATGGTCAAACTGACTGGTGTCAAAAATCAGATGGAGGTGTTTTAGAAAGTTTGCAGTCACTTAAGATGAGTCATTGGAACTAAACTAAACTAAACCTTAAGTTTATATACCGCATCATCTCCATGGATGTTGTGGAGCTCAGCACGGTTTACAAGAACTTAAAATATAGGAAGAGAAGGACAAAAAAGGTTTACATGAACTTATATATAGAAGAATAAGGGGGAATAGAATTACATTTTAGTGAAAAGCCAGGTTTTCAGTTGCTTGCGGAATAATTGGAGGGAGCCCAGGTTCCGCAGCGGGGTAGTAAGGTCGTTCCAAAGACCTGTGATTCTGAAGAGAAAGGATTTTCCCAGTTTGCCTGCTTAGCGAATACCGTGTAGAGGGGAAGGATAATTTATACCTTTGGGCGGGTCTGGTAGAGTCAGGATTCGAGGAGTTATAAAATAGTGGGATTAAGGGAGGAAGGATGCCGTGAATGATCTTAAAAGCCAGGCAGGAGCATTTGAAATGGATTCTGGAAATCACTGGGAGCCAGTGAAGTTTGGCTAGGAGTGGGGAGACATGGTCAGACTTGCGTTTTGCAAAGATCAACTTGGCTGCAGTATTCTGGATTAGCTGGAGTCTTTGAAGACTTTTTTTGATAGGCTTAAGTAGATGGCATTGCAGTAGTCTAATTTGGAGAGGATGATGGATTGGACAAGGACGGCGAAATGTTGGCGAAAATAGGATCTTACTTTCCTCAGCATGTGGAGGCTGAAAAAGCATGATTTAGCCAAGGAGTTGAGGTGGTCATTGAGGGAGAGAAAAGAATCGATAATAATGCCAAGGACCTTGCTTGAGAACTCAAGCTGCAGTGCAGCACCAGAGGGTAGTTCGAAGAGGGTGGGCAGGTGTTCTAATTTTGGGCTGAGCCAGAGTAATTTTGTTTTTGATTCACTCAATTTCATCTGTACCGAGAAGGACCAGGAATGGAGTCTCATTATGCAAGCTGTAATGTTCTTGTGGAGGTTGGTGAGGTTCTGGTCTGTCTCAAGGAGGACAAGGATGTCATCAGCGTATGTGTAGATTGTTTCAAGGGGGGATAATTGGAGGAGTTTCAGGGAGGACATATAGATGTTAAAGAGAATAGGGGATAGGGGTGATCCCTGAGGGACACCACAAGATGGTGTCCAAGGAACGGACATGGTGCCATTTGTGTTGACAATGTAGGAGCGAGAGCGTAGGAAGTTTGAGAACCACTTTAGGACGGTGGATTCAATTCCTATCTCGGAAAGTTGATAAAGTAGTATGTCGTGATGGACAACATCGAAAGCTGCAGAGAGATCGAATTGTAATAGGACAGCGAATTTGTTACGAGAATGTAATTGTTGCACCTTAGAAATTAAGGAAACTAGGAGGGATTCGGTGCTGAAGCTGGGTCTGAAGCCATATTGGTAGGGATGGAGGATGGAGAATCTCTCTAGGTAAGAAGAGAGCTGGGTGGCGACCATGGCCTCTAGCAGTTAGGAGAGGGATATTTGCTATGGGGCGGTAGTTAGATGGTAAGGAAGGGTCGAGATTGGCTTTTTTCAGAAGAGGGGACAAGGCAATGTGTCCCATTTCTGTGGAGAACAGGCCGGATAGTAAAGCAGAATTTATAAGCCTGGTAAGGGAGGAGATGGCCTGAGCGGGAATGTTTTTGTAAAGGTAGGAAGGGAAAGGATCCAGGATGCAATTGCAGGATTTCAGTTTAAGACAGAGTTTAGAGATCTGGGATTCGGATACAAGTTCAAAGGCAGTCCAGGATCTATCAGCAGGGTTGGAGTCGTTGGGAGGCAGAGAATTGTAAGAGACTGCTGGGGGGAAAGAACTCCATAAGGTAGTAATCTTTTCATTGAAAAATTTAGCTAGGTCGTTTGCGGATGGGGGGGGAAAGGGGAAAGGTGGAGTTGATTTTTGAGGTTAGGTTGCGCCAGATGTTGAACAGTGCACTATTTTGGTTTTTTGATCTGGTGATTTTATCTCCATAGAAATTCTTCCTTGCTTTTTTTAGTACTGTGTTATAGAACTTGATGTTGTCTCTCCAGGATTGTCTGTCTGAAGGGGATTTCGATTTCTTCCATTTACGTTCCAGGGCTCGACATTTCTGCTTTAATTCTCTCTGTAGAGAGAAAGCTTCCGAGTCACCCAAGGCAGCATGTTTAGTTCATTCATGTTGCTGATGCCATGAAGAGTTACAGCTGAGCATGCACAAGATCCTATTGGGGAGGGAGAGGAAGGGAGGAGGATTCAGATAGGTGCATGGTGGGGTAGGGAGAGGTAGGACTCTGGATAGGTATGCAAGTATAGGGTTACTAGATGTCCGCTTTCCCCAGACTAAAGTTCTAAAATTTACCGCCCGGACTCCCGACAGTCCTCAACAAGACCTCAACAAGTCCTCAACCTTCTCTCTTTTTCTTTCGCTTGTAAAATGACAACTGAGGAGTTAAAGGACAGCTCAAAGGTAAGGAAGGAGGAACAAAAAAGTATACAAATGAAGCTCCCTCAAGCATTCTTGTGAGTAGAGGTTGACTACCCACAGGTTCAGGAATAGAGGGCAGGATTCTTAAAACTTATCTGTGCCCTTAACGATGGTTGCTAAACCAGTTCCAGCTAGTTTAGCGTGCCAGTATTTTACTGACCGATTATCAGAATGGTCTTTTCCGAGTTTCTTAGCAGTCTCTGACTCTACCAAGCAAATGTAGTACAACGAGGTCATTAATATTAAAATGGTAATAAAATAGGCTCATTAATATTTAAATGAGCACTCCGGGCGATTCTCTATCATTGCCAGGTGATTCTATAACCTAGTTGTGTCACATTTGCAGGCAAAATTTTCAAGCAGGGTCTCAGCTTTCCGGTCAGTGTTTGAGCGCTGATTGGCTCAGGCACTGACAGGAAAATAAGGCTTGACAGCTTAGAGACCTTCCCCCCCTTGGAAAAAAAGAAGACCCACCGATTCCTCCCTCCCTGATCTCTCCAGGGCCATTTGATGCCCCAAATGATGCTGGCATCCCCTGCCCTCCCCACCCCCCAAACACCTTTAAACTATAGGATGGCAAGACGGATGCCCGTTGCTGGTGTCCCTCCCCACTCTGGTATCCCCCCCCCCCGGGTATCCCTTGCATCTTTAAATTGAAGGAAAGCAGTAAGGATGCCCACTCCCTCCCACCGCCAGGGTTCCTTATCCCCTATACTTTTAAGATGAAGGCTGGCAGGAGGGATGCCTACTCTCTCTGGCTGTCAGGCTTGCCTCTTCAAAATGGTGGGCCTTCCCTTTCTCAATGCATCCTTGTATGCATTGGGGAGGGGCCTAAGACTCTGATTGGTCCAGGCACCTAAGGCCCCCTCCTGCTGTTCTTCAATTTAAAGGTGTGGGAGTGTGTGGGCCTTCTTCCTGCCGTCCTTCATCTGAAGATGGTGAGAGGCTGTCAGGGGGTGGGGGAGCCTGGTGATAAGAGAGAGTTGGCATCCCTCCTGCCGATCTTGTACAGAGAATAGGGGGCATATGAGAGGGGGTGTCAGCAGGAGGTGGGAACATTTCCTTCTGCTGTTCTCCCAGCTGGTCCATCAGCTGAGCTGGCAAGACTCTGGGATACCTGCGGCTCAGTTGATCAGGATAGGGAGAGAAGTCTTGACAGGAGTGAAGAGCTGTATGTAGCCAACACAAAAAGATTATTTGACAATCAAAATTTGTTCATAACTTCTAGATATTACAGCAAGTCTGCACACATCCAATGGTTTTTAACACCCAATCATGTTTTCTCAAGCCAGAGGGTGTGAAGGCAGACAAACGTACTTACTGGTTGATTTGGAAGCTGGAAATCACCTTTGAGAAGAAAGTTGGGACTCTGTGTAAGGTCATGCCTAAATCCGTAATCCTAAGAAAAGGATCTCTGCAGGACTAAGCCTGAAGTTCCGACACTATTCAGGCAGAGGTGATCACCACCAAAAATGCTATCTTGATGGTAAGGTCCATCAAGGAAGCTTGTTCTAAAGGTTAAAGGGCAGATTAGCATCCAGAAAACCAGATTAAGATTCCATTTCAGAAAAGGCCATTGCACTGGAGAGTAGAGCTGTAACATGCTCTTCAAAAATCTGGCTACATCTGATGTGCAGCAATGGTGCTACACAACAAAAGAACATAAGCAATGCCTCTGCTGGGTCAGACCTGAGGTCCATCGTGCCCAGCAGTCCGCTCATGCGGCGGCCCAACAGGTCCAGGACCTGTGCAGTAATCCTCTATCTATACCCCTCTATCCCCTTTTCCAGCAGGAAATTGTCCAATCCTTTCTTGAACCCCAGTACTGTACTCTGCCCTATTACGCTCTCTGGAAGCGCATTCCAGGTGTCCACCACACGTTGGGTAAAGAAGAACTTCCTAGCATTCGTTTTGAATCTGTCCCCTACCAACTTTTCTGAATGCCCTCTTGTTCTTTTATTATTCGAAAGTTTGAAGAATCTGTCCCTCTCTACTCTCTCTATGCCCTTCATGATCTTATAAGTCTCTATCATATCCCCTCTATGTCTCCTCTTCTCCAGGGAAAAGAGACACAGTTTCTCCAATCTCTCAGAGTATTCCATCCCTTTATCAGACGCGTCGCTCTCCTCTGAACCCTCTTGAGTAACGCCATGTCCTTCATAAGGTACGGCGACCAATACTGGATGCAGTACTCCAGATGCGGACGCACCATCATTCTGGTTGTAATACCCTTCTTGATTATGCCTAGCATTCTGTTTGCCTTCTTAGCGGCCGCTGCGCACTGTGCCATCGGCTTCATTGTCATGTCCACCATTACCTCCAAGTCCCTTTCTTGGGTACTCTCATTTAATAGCATCCCTCCCATTGTATAGTTGTATCTCGGGTTTCTGTTTCCCACATGTAATACTTTACATTTCTCAACGTTGAACTTCATCTGCCATCTCGTCGCCCATTTCCCTAGTTTGTTCAAGTCCCTTTGCAATTCTTCGCAGTCCTCTTTAGTCTGAGCTCCACTAAATAGTTTGATGTCGTCTGCAAATTTTATTATTTCGTACTTCGTTCCTGTTTCTAGATCATTTATGAATATATTAAATAGCAGTGGCCCGAGCACCGAGCCCTGCGGGACCCCACTCGTGACCCTCCTCCAGTCCGAGTAGTGGCCCTTCACTCCTACCCTCTATTTCCTACCTGCCAACCAGTTTCTGATCCATCTATGTATGTCTCCTTCCACCCCATGGTTCTTCAGTTTCCGGAGTAGGCGCTCATGGGGCACCTTGTCAAAGGCTTTTTGGGCTAAAGACAGCCAATCTTTAGGCCCTTTTAAAGACCTTCCTGGAGAAAGGCGAGTATCACCAAGATCAGAGCCAAGCTCAGGTCTTATCTCCTCTGAGTGTACCAAGTTTGGAAACACTTCCAGGCCTTCACATATGCTACTAGTTGACTTTTTCCTACACCTCAGAATGGAGGAGACCACGCCATCCAAGTAATCTTTACATGTTATCGCTGTGTACTCAAGAGCCATGCTGTAAGACCAAAGCGTTTTGAATCCTGTAGGCAATTTGACCCTGCAAGAGTAGCCGGGGATGACAGGGAAATTTGAAACATTGATCCTTTTGCAGATGGGAATAGTCTTGCATGCCATGGGCATTTTGGTCAATCTGGCACCACTAGAATCACCCTTTCCTAGTGCACCATGATCCTGTGCAAAAGTGGGCCTATCAAGGGCCACCGAGGGAAGGCATATAGAAGACCTGCCTTTGGCCAGGGTTTAACCAGGGCATCCAGATCTTCACTCTCTGGCTCATATCTTTGACTAAGAATCAGTCTGCATTCTTGTTGATAACCGATGCCATCAGGTTGAATGTCGGTCATCCCCAAATCACTATTCAGGTGAAATCTTTCTGGGACAAGAACCACTCCCTAGGATCCATGGTCTTCCTACTAAGGAAATCTACTTGCACACTGTCCACTCCTGCCACATGCACTGCCGAGAGTACCAGAAGTTGGGCCTCCACCCATCAAAACTGCATTTGGGCTTCCAAGCGTAGAGGAGCGCTCTCAGTGCCCCATTAGTGACTGACACAAAGCCTACCGACATTGTGTTGCCAGCGAAAACTAAAACCGCTTTGTTTTGTAAAGTGCTTCTTAATTCCTGAAGCACCAAGCAGATAGCTTGAAGTTCCAAGTAGATTGACTAATTCCTCTGGGAAGGTGACCAACGTCCCTGAACTGGACATCCCTCACAATGTGCCCTCCAGCTGTATAGGCTGGTGTCCATCATTAGAATTACCTATGAAGAGATGCAAAGGGGAACCCCTCTGGTGAGAGTAAAGATTCAACCACCAGACCATACTGACAGGCTTTTGCTGTCCAAGGAAGCTGCTGGTGAAGTGCATCCCTCTGTGGGCACCATTGGGATAGCAGCACATCCTGGAATGGACACAAGTGTGCCATTGCCCAGGAGACTATGTTCATAGTCCAAACCTTTGACCCCAGCACCTGCAAGTACTACCCAGCTGTCAGAATGGGCTCATTCTGAAACTCCTGTATCTTATGCAGATGCTTTTTTCTGCGGGCTTCCAGAAGTTAACATTTTGTTGTCCCTCATCTTGAACCATACTCCCAGGTGTTCCAGGCTGTGTGTCGGTTCTAGGTTGCTCTAAAGGAAATTGCAACTCAGCTGAGCTTCTGCAGAACTTGGATTACTCTGTGAACCGCTAGTCTGCCCTCAGATTAGGACTGGGTTCTGATTAGCTAATTGTCCAGGACTTGTAAGCTCGTCCTGCATAGGTTAACTGCAACCACTACCATCACCTTGGTGAGGTCCGTGGTGCCACTGACAGCCCAAAGATCAAAACTATTAACTGGAAGTGTTGCTCCAACATATAGAACCAGATACTTCCTATGGCCTGAAAAATGGGAATGTGCAGATAGGCAGAGGGATAAGGGGGGGACCACCTTACAGGTCATAGACCTGATGGGCCGCCGCGGTGAGCGGACTGCTGGGCACGATGGACCTCTGGTCTGATCCAGCAGAGGCAACTTCTTATGTTCTTAAATCCAAGGAGGCATGAAATTCCCCTGGTGCCACTAAAGTAATCAATGACCTCACCATCTCCATTTGGAAATGTGGAATCTTGAAGGCTGCATATAAGGTCTAGAATTGGCCTCTAGTATTTGGAGCCTCTATTGGGCACTATGAAGTATATTGAGTATCCTATGGAGCTCGATTCTTCCTCTGGAACAGGCTCTATAACTTTCAAATCTAGTAATCGCTCTACTTTTGGCAACTTTTTCTGGCTTCCATGCCAGTCTATAAAAAGTCCAGGAAGGTACGAAAGAACTCGAGCTTCTACTCCTCCCAAATAATTTCCAGCACCCAACGACCTGTGGTGATCTCCACCCATGCCCCCAAATAGGCTGATTATCTACCTTCAATGCGTGAAGGCTCGGCTGATAGCTTGGCATCATAACTGCTTCTTTGAAGCTGTGGTGGAGCGGGATCCTTCTTTTTTTAGTTCAATCTTTATTAAATTTTAACATCTTACAGAGAAATGCAACGCAGATATATTATTGCAAAAACTGTTTATTGGTCCAAAACACAATCAAGAAAAACCATCAGACACAAAAAATAACAGAGACCTCTTTTTGATACCAAAAAAACCCTCCCCCCTCCTAAAAGAAAACAAAAAAAACCAAATAAATGGCATGGAGCAGTAGAAAAGTACTTAACACTCACCATATTAAAAGAAACCACAACATCATAAATTCAATACATTACTACGAGCATACCCGGTTAAAGAAGCCCAAAAGGCTCCCAAATAAGTTGTAATTTATGTCCCTTCACAGAGTCCAAATCAGTAACATCACCACGTTCCATCCTCAATTGAAAAATCATCAAAGATCTCCATTGTGCCAAAGTAGGAGGATGCACATCCAACCAATGAACTAAAATAGCTTTTTTCCCAAACAATAAGGCCCGCTTCAAAAAAAAACGTAAGCCTCTCGGAACAGGATGTGTCAATACCGAAGTCGTGAAAAGCATCTTTGGATGAGGCAAGCATCGAGTATTCCAAAGTTGAGCAATGTGATGATGCAAAATCTTCCAAAAACTCAAAATAACAGGACAAAAATAAAACATATGTCCCAAAGTTGCATTTATTCCCCCACATTTAGGACAGCGAGAATCCTGTCGAAGCGCTACTCGATATGCTCTATCAGGTGAAATATAAACCCTCATAAGCAATTTATATTGCAATTCAAATAAAGAAATAGAAACCCAGGACTGCCTAAAAGACTTCAACGTTCCTTTAAGCAATTCTGCAGAAATAACAATCCCCAAATCAACAGACCAACGCTCGCTCAAAGAAACAAAATCATAACCAGGGGACTCTTCCAAAAAAAATTTATGGTAGAATCACAAAGCAATCATAGATTGGGTCTCCAAACAAAACGCTTCCTTCAAAGAATCAAAAACCACCTTAGTTAAAGTTTTAGATGGTAAAGTGCCAACATAATGTCGCAACTGCAAATAAGAAAAAATATCATTTGAGCGAAGCCCATAGTTCTGAACCAAAGTGGGAAAGGAATGTATCTGGCCCGCTGAAGTGAGTATATGGTGTAAATAAACTAATCCTTTATCTGATCAAAAATCAATCAATGACATTTCCATCCCTGAACGAAACTGAGGATTGCCCCTAATTGTCAATAGTGGAGAGCTAACTGAAGAAAGTTTCAAATAAGCACAAGTCCATTGCCAAGCTTTACGAACCGACAAATAAACAGGATAAGTAGACAATACAAATTGCAAACACTGAGCCGGAGCATGCAAAAGAGAACTTACAGTATAAGGAGCAAGAAGTTCCAGCTCCACAGCCGTAAAAGAAAAATAGGAGGTCCCACGATACCAATCATTTAAATGATGTAATTGACATGCAATTGCAAAATTATGAATATTAATCAATCCCAATCCTCCCTTATCCTGAGACAAAGTAAGAGTCGCATACGAAATGCGAGCACGCTTACCCCCCCACAAAAATCGCTGAATAGCCCTACGAAGTCAAAGCTGATAATTTGCTGAACACAATAATGGAAGCATTTGAAAATAATATAGCCATTGAGGTACTACAATCATATTATATAAAGTGATACGCCCCCTCAAAGAGAGAGGGAACGATTGCCACATACGCAGCTTAGTTTCAGTAGCCTGAAGTAACGGCTCCAAATTAAGTGACGCTAAAGCTGACAAATCCCCAGAAAGCCAAAGTCCCAAATACTTGAGTTTACCCTCTGCCCATTTAAGCGGAAACAAACCGTTCCAATCACGCTGCACCGACGAAGGAATCGCTAAAACTTCAGATTTTAGAGCATTTAAACGATAACCAGAATAAAAACTAAATTCCCTCAAAACTCCCAAGGCTTGTTGTAAAGAAGAATGAACATTCGTCAAAACCAAAAGAATATCATCTGCAAATGCTAAGGATTTAACGTACCCAGATCGAAACGGGACACCAACCACGGCTGGATCCTTCTGCAACATTCTCAACAAAGGTTCCAAATATAACAAAAACAACAAAGGAGAAAACGGACACCCCTGACGAGTACCCCGATGAATACAAAAAAAATCAGTAACACTGCCATTCACCAAAAGAGTCGCCGCAGGGGAAGAATAAAGAGAGCTCAACGCCTGCCGAAACCGCCCCTGAAAACCCATATAATCCAAGACGCGGAATAAGTAAGACCAACTAACTTGGTCAAAAGCCTTTTCCGCGTCAAGTCCCACTAAAAATAGGGGTTCATTAATATGCAAACAATGGGCTACAGATAACAAAATCTTCCGCACATTAACAACAGACTGTCTGCCCCTCACAAATCCCACCTGCTCCGGACAGATATAACGTGGCAAAATGAGGGCCAATCTAGTAGCCAAAAGCCGGGCAAGAATTTTTAAATCAACATTGATTAGGGAAATTGGCCGATAGGAATCAGGGCAGTGGGCAGGCTTACCCGGCTTTAAAAGCAAGGTAATCAAAGCACGATTAGTAACCGGAGGAAAACATCCCTTAGCAAGACCCGCATCATAATAGTCTACCAACGGGGCCAGCACTAAATGAGATACCAGTTTATAAAAGTCAGGAGAATAGCCATCCAAACCAGGAGCCGTGCCAGCTTTCATAGCCTTGATCACTTTCTGTACTTCCAAACCCGAGATGGGACCATTCAATGCTAACAAATCACCCTCTTGAAGACGAGGCAACCCTGCATCTAACAAATAATCCTTCAAAGGTGGACCCAAATCCAGAGACTCCTCTGCATAAAACTTACTAAAATAATCCTGAAAAATCGCTGCTATATCCTGCGTAGAAGTCACCTGAGCACCCCCTTCAGTCTCCAGAACCGAAATAAAACCCGGCCTCCGAGAAGAACACAAAATTTGAGCCAATAAACGACCTGGTTTGTTATCATATTTATGAAAAGTATATGCCCGAAAATAATAAAATTGTTTAGATCTTTCATGCAATAAAGCACTTAAAGCCGCCCGAGAAGACAAATAATTTTCCTTACTCTGCTCCGATGGAGAGGCAATAAAGAGTGTTTTAAAACGCCTACAAGTACGTTCCAAAGTAATAATACCCTGTACAATTTGTTTTTTCCTAGCTGCCATATAAGCAATTATATCGCCTCGTAAAACTACTTTCAAAGTTTCCCAATACAATAAAGGATCATTACGATGTTGAGCATTGAAGTGCTCAAACTCCTCCCATTTCTTATAAAGATAAGATTGGAAATGAGAATCAGAAGCCAAGTACATGGGGAAACGCCAAGAACGATGAAAAGTCTGCCCCCCAGGAAACTTCAAGTCCGTCCAGATCAAAGAATGATCCGAACAGGCCGCAGATCCAATTACTGCCTCAGAGACAAACAAAAACAAATAAGAAGACAAAAAAACATAATCTATCCAAGACCATGTTCCATGTGCCCTGGATAAATGAGTGTAATCCAAATCAAAAGGATGTAACAAATGCCAAGGATCCAAAAGTTGCAAAGCCTTAGCAAAAAATGGGAGCCCCTTATTATGACCCAAAGCAGGCTGTCTATGTCCATGCGAGTGATCCACACCTGGATCTACCACTAGATTAAAATCCCCTGCCACCACCAAAGATTGTCCCAAATATGGGGACACCAAACCTATTAATTTTTGAAAAAAGGCATGCTCATACACATTGGGGGCATAGACAGCCAACAAATACCAAATTCGATTATGACACTTAATATGTAACAATAAATATCTACCATAAGGATCAGAGGCAAGGCAATGGACCTGACATTGAAGGTGCTTTCTAATCAGAACCGCCACACCACTACCTTTTTTATATTGATTAGAGGCAAAAAACACTTGTCCTACCCAATCTTGACGTAATTTAGCATGCTCCACATCAGATAATTTGGTTTCTACAATACAAGCAATATCAACTGCATTGCGATTCAAGTAAGTCATAATTTTTGATCGTTTAATGGGAGAATTAAGGCCAGAAACATTCCAGGAAGCTAACCTGAGCGTGTCATTGGTCTTTGACAAAGGCATTAAGGCCAGGGATTAAAAAAAATACAAGAAAGAAAAACCAAAACCACAAATAAAGAGCTCCCAGACCCCAGCCCCTGTCTGTGATACCCAGCAAAACACTATGAAAGTACCTCATCAAAAGGAGTCCCCAACCCCCACTCACCCACCACAACCATGCCAAAACAAATAATAGAAATAAAAAAAGAAATCCCAAAAACACAAAATCCCCCCCAAAATAAGCCATTCCAAACAAACTCCCACACATACCCCAAACTGCCACAGACACCAACAGCCCCCACCCAACCCTCCAATCCATACCCACAATTAAACAAACCCCTCACTGCTCCTTCTTTAACCAGACAGGCAAAGAAGAGAGCGGAATCACGAAATTATGCTACAGGGATCTCCAGTACCCGCAGCCCAAATAACCCCTGGGACTGAACAACAGAAAGAATATATACCCACTAAACATTATGCTATTAAAAGTCCACACTACAACCTGGTAAAGCATTAAAAAAATCCAAAGTCTTGCCAGGAACATCAAAAACATGCCACTGTCCCTCGGAGAAAATCTTTAGGAGAGCTGGGTAGAGAAACATAAATTTGATCTTGCGGTCAACCAGTTTAGAACAAATTGGATGGAATGGACGACGTTTATCCAAGAGAGCTGCAGAAAAATCTTCAAATAAGCGTACCGGCTGGTCATCGTATTTTATCTCACCTCGTTTAGATTTATACTGACGCAGAACTGTCACTTTGTGTAGATAATTATGAAATTTTACCACCACCAGCAGAGCACGAGCCTCTCCATCCCGACGCCTGCCCAGATGGTGCGCCCGCTCCAAGCGCAACACTCCCATTTCAGGGGTAAAGACAAAAGTGCATTGTAACCACTGTTCAAGGTCTCCCAATAATGCAGACTCCACCACCGATTCTGGCACTCCTAGAATACGCAAATTTCCCCGACGGGATCGATTTTCTAAATCCTCCAGTTTATCAGCCTGAGCACAGGTTAACTCCTGCAGCGTAATAAGTTCTGCCTGCAAACCCCGAGACTCATCTTCAATAGTCGATACTCTGGTTTCCAACTCGGTAGTGCGACGAGTAGTATCCGTTAACAATTGTTCCATCCGAGCCATCGAACCCGAAAGCTGTTCAAAGTGCGGCTCGAGAGCTGTCACTATCGCCGAGGTAAGATCCGCCAGTGCCGAGTCTGTAAATTGCGAGACCGCACCACTAGGCCTCTCCGCCATTTTGTCCTCCGGGAGCTTTACCCGATCTTTCTTCGCCCCTTTTGTCGACATCCCCGGACCTGGCAACGAAATAATAAATCTGTCCATAGACCAGGCCACTCGAAATCCAGTCCCAGAGTCAACGAGGAACTAAAATCAAAAAATAGGGCTAAAGGCACCGGAGAAATCCCGAGCAGGGCTGAAACACGTCCTACCCTGTTCACAGCATCACGTGACTCACGCAGATATATTATAAACATATGTAAACATAATTTAGAAAATTCTTAACAATAAATTGTCATTATCTACCTATCCCTCCCTCTCTCACCCAAGCCCCATCTTACTCCCCATCCTACCTCCCTCCCATTTGTCTTGCGGGTCAATCATTCTCTAAGAGGCTCCAAATATCCTTAAATGAGGTCATATTACCCGATCTTTCAGCCAAGTTAGCTTCATACTTATGGAAGAGATATACAGTTTCCCACCAAAAGTGAAAATTAAAAACTGGAAGGATTCCACACTGTTGAACTACTGACTATATTGCCACTCCAGACAGAATCAAGAACAATTTGATTTTGTTTGTTAGCAACAGTGTTGCTGAAGTAGCATGTGCTCCACCTATCACCATGCCATATGATAAAGCTATACAAACTTCTAATATGCTTTGTATTTTATTCCACACATCATGACAGAATGTTTGAACCCATGGGTTTTTTGCAGCTCCAACATGTGTAGACTTATTAGTGTCCAATTTTTGTAAGAACATAAGATTTGGTGAGTTGCTACTGGAGCAGTGGGAGATTGGGCAGGCTTCCCCACAGCCACCTGAGCTCATCCGGTGGAGAGTATATTAATCAGCTGTGAGCTGCGAGTGTATAAGCTGCTACTGGAGCAGTGGGAGATCGGGCAGGCTTCCCCGCAGCCACCTGAGCTCATCCGGTGGAGAGTATATTAATCAGCTGTGAGCTGCGAGTGTATAAGCTGCTACTGGAGC
Source organism: Geotrypetes seraphini (assembly GCF_902459505.1). Lineage (NCBI taxonomy): Eukaryota > Metazoa > Chordata > Amphibia > Gymnophiona > Dermophiidae > Geotrypetes > Geotrypetes seraphini. The sequence continues at coordinate 151,991,332 of NC_047087.1, read as the reverse complement.
AGTGGGAGATTGGGCAGACTTCCATACAGCCACCTAAGCTCACCTGGTGGAAAGTATATTAATCAGCTGTTAACTGTGGTATGCGACCCGCGGTATGCCCCTTATGAGCCTCTTCGGAACCACGAGGATCAGAGTCCAGGGGTTTATTGTTGTGCTTCATAATGGGAAGAGGAAAGCTACAATTGTACCATCTCGGCTTTGACGGTATATAAGAAATAAAATTATTATTATTATCTCAGCTGACCTCAAGACCAATGGATAGATATCTTCAACCCCTATTTTAACCATTGATGGAAGACAAGGTAATCATATCATCTCAAGCTGTGTCTCTCTCCTCTGGGGAACCTCCTCTTCAACCGATACTTAATTCTTCTGGGAGTTTAGTTGACTCCCCCAAGAATGAGGAATCATCAAACTCTCTTTCACAATTTCCTTATCCAATTGATATTATGGATTTATCTCAGGAAGGTGTTAAGTCCTTAGAAACACAGCCTTTGACTCCGGTTCAAATGGCGTCTAATAAGGAAGTTCTTCCTGAAGACAAATTCATTTCTTTGAATGATATCTGGCTGGTTATTAACAGGATTCAGTCCTCATTACAGGCTACTGTATCTAATTTATGCTAGTTTTCCTCAAATGTAACTGTTAAAGTAAGTGAGCAACAATCACAGATAAAGTCTTTGGAAAATAAGGTAGAAAACTGGAAGGTACAGCAAACAGCCATGGCTAATATTAAGGATAGTACTATGCTTCATATACAAATGGAAAAACAGAATTTAATGAGGCAAAAGAATCTTAGATTCCTCAACTTTCCTATCTCACACTTTGGAACTCCTAAGAATATACCTGAAAGCACAATTACTTAACAATTATTATCCAGGGACAGCTTGCAGCTATTCTCACATATGAGTGACATCATCCATGGAGCCCGGATGTGGACTGCCTCGCAAGCAGACTTGCTTGTAGAAACGTAGAAGTTTCGAGTCAGCCGCACCACGCATGCGCAAGTGCCTTCCCACCCAGTGCAGGGCGAGCCTTCTTAGTTCAGATAGCTAGCAAAGAAGCCAACCAGAGAAGGTGGGTGGGTTCTGAAAATAGCTGTCTGCTATCCCTGGATAACAACTGTTACAGTAAGTAACGGTGCTTTATCCCAGGTCAAGCAGGCAGCCTATTCTCACATATGGGTGACCTCCAACGGGATGGTGCAAGTGTTGGCGACTTAGGAGAATAAATTTTGTAATACTCTCTGGACAAAATGGCCATCCCGTCTGGAGAAAACATCCAGACAATAGTGAGAAGTGAAAGTATGAACCGAGGACCAGGTAGCAGCTTTGCAAATTTCCTCAATATGTATGGATCTGAGGAAAGCCACTGAAGCTGCCATTGCTCTGACTTTGTGGGCTGTGACTCGACTCTGTAGTTGTAATCCAGCTTGGGCATAGCAGAAAGAGATACCAGTTGGAGATGGTACACTTAGAGATTTGATGTCCCAACTTGTTTGGATCGAAGGAGACAAAAAGTTGAGGAGCAGCTCTGTGTGGTTTGGTGCGTTCCAAGTAGAAGGCCAATGCACGTTTGCAGTCCAGAGTATGAAGAGCTGATTCTCCAAGATGAGAATGAGGCCTTGAAAAAAAACCACTGCAAGTACAATAGATTGATTGAGATGAAATTCTGAAACCACTTTAGGTAAAAATTTAGGATGAGTATGGAAGACCACTTTGTCATTATGGAAAACTGTGAAAGGTGGATCAGCAACTAAAGCTTGCAGCTCACTGACTCTTCGGGCAGATGCGAGGGCAATGAGAAACAGCACTTTCCAAGTGAGGTACTTCAGATGAACCGTAGACATTGGTTCAAATGGAGGCTTCATCAATTGAGCAAGATCCACATTGAGATCCCAAACCACTGGAGGCGGTTTGAAAGGAGGTTTGACATTGAAAAGTCCTTTCATAAATCTGGAAACCACCGGATGAGCAGAGAGGGGTTTCCCTTCAATAGGTTAATGGAAAGCAGCAATTGCATTGAGATGGACTTGGATCGATGTAGACTTGAGGCCAGAGGTGAATAAGTGCAAAAGATAATCTAGAACAGAAGATAAGGAGGAATCTTGAGGCTCCTTATCATGAGAGATGCACCACGTAGAAAATCTAGTCCATTTTTGATGGTAGCATTGTCTAGTGGCAGGCTTTCTAGAAGCCTCTAAAATGGCCCTTACAAGTTGAGAAAAATAAAGAGGCGATATGTTGAGAGGTACCAAGCTGTCAAGTGTAGAGACTGCAGGTTGAGATGAAGTAGAGATCCTTGACTGTGTAAGCAGAGACGAAAAAACTGGTAGAAGGTATGGCTCCATGCTGCTGAGTTGAAGTAGAAGGGAGTACCAAGGTTGTCTCGGCCACCGAGGAGCTATCAGAATCATGGTGGCTTGATCGTTTTTCAACTTGACAAGAGCCTTGAGAATGAGAGGGAATGGAGGGAAAGCGTACAGAAAAAAATTTGTCCATTCCAGTAGAAAAGCATCTGCCTCGAGGCAATGAGAAGAATATATCCTGCAGCAGAATTGAGGCAGTTTGTGGTTGTGGGGAGCTGCAAAGAGATCTATCTGAGGCGTTCCCCATTGCAAAAAATGTGATGAAGAGGCGAGGAATTGAGTGTCCATTCATGAGGTTGTAGAAGGCGATTCAATTTGTCCACCAGCTTTGAGGAAGATGTTGTGGAGGATTGCCCAGTCCCAAACCTTCTTGACAAAGGGAGGGAGATCCCGTCACCCCCTGTGTTTTAGCATAGTACATGGCGACTTGGTTGTCCGTCCGAATGAGGATTATCTGGTCGTGAAGATGTTGAAAAGCTTTGAAAGCATTGAAGATCGCTCTGAGTTCCAACAGATTGATGTGACACTGACGATCCGTACTGGTCCAGTGGCCTTGAGTATGGAGACCATCTGTTGTGAGGACCTTCTGATGAGGGGGTGTTTGAAACAGCAAGCCTCTGGAGAGATTGGAAGAGAGCATCCACCAGTTGAGAGACTGTCTCAATGAAGGAGTGACTATAATGTGTCGAGAGAATGGGTCGCAAGCCGGTATCCACTGAGATGCCAGGGTCCACTGAGGAATTCTGAGGTGAAGTCTGGCAAAAGGAGTCACGTATACTGTGGAGGCCATGTGATCTAATAGTACCATCATGTGTCTCGCTGAGATTGAAGAGCGAGAAGACCCAGCATGACAGAGTTGAAGAGCCTCCAGATGTTGTTGTGGAAGGAATGTTCTTAGTTGGATAGTGTTCAGAACAGTTCCAATGAACTGTAGATTCTGAGAGGGCTGAAGTTGGGATTTGGGAAAGTGGATTTCGAATCCCAAGCTTTGTAGGAACCACAAAGTCCGTTGGATCGCTACAATAACCTCCTGAGATGTTGAATCCTTGATGAGCCAGTCGTCTAGGTAGGGGAACACCGGAAGACCATGGTTCCTGAGAGCTGCTGTTACCAACACCAGGCACTTGGTAAACACTCTGGGAGATGAAACCAGGGTAGCGCTCTGTATTGGTAATGCAGATTCCCCACCCAAAATTTGAGATATTGACGGGAGGCCGGATGAATGGAAATGTGAGTATACGCCTCCTTGAGATCCAGAGAACATAACCAATCGTTCTGATCTAGAAGGAGGTATAGGGATGCCAGTGATAACATGCAAAATTTTTCTTTGACTATAAATTTGTTGAGAGCCCTGAGATCTAAAATGGTCGCAGATCGCCCGTCTTCTTCAGAACTAGGAAGTAACAGGAGTAAAAACCCCTGTTCTGCTGTTCCAAAGGAACTGATTCAATGGCATGGAGACGAAGCAGAGCTATGTCTTTTTTCATGTACCAGTGACCAGTGTTGGCGTAGTATTCCAGGTGGGAGCGTACCATGGCCCAGCATAACGGCATGATAAACTTTTCAGATCTGTTCGTGATCCCCTTCTTAATCATTCCTAGAATTCTGTTTGCCCATTGCGCGGACAGTTTCATTGACTTGTCTACAAATACTCCCAAGTCTCTTTCCTGGGGGCTCTCTCCGAGTATAGCACTGGACATCCTGTATTTGTGCATATGATTTTTGTTACCGACATATATCACCTTGCATTTATCCACGATGAACCTCATTTGCCAATTCATGGTCCATTCCTCGTGCGTATTTATGTCTCTTTGTAGATCTTTGCAATCCTGTGTCCTCACTACTCTGAATAACTTTGTATTGTCCGCACATTTAATCACCTCACTCATCGTGCCAATTTCTAGGTCGTTTATAAATATGTTGAAGAGCACAGGCCCAAGCACTGAACCCTGCGACACTCCACTCCTGACGCTTTTCCAGTCTGAGTACTGTCCATTTATCCCCACTGTTTCCTAGCCGCCAACCAGTTTTTAATCCATGTTAGTATATCTCCCCGATTCCATGGCTCACATTTTTTCGAAGTAGACATTCATGTAGGACCTTGTCAAATGCCTTCTAAAAATCTAGATATACGATGGCAACCAGGCCACCCTTGTCTATCTGCCTATTTACTCCTTCGAAGAAGTGCAGAAAGTTTGTCAAGCAAGATCTTCCTTTGCTGAAGCCGTGCTGGCTGGTCCTCTGTTTGTGTCCGTCAAGGTGATCGATGATGCGGCCCTTTATCAGCATCTCTACCATCTTTCCCGGTACCGAAGTCAGATTCACTGGTCTGTAGTTTCACGGATCTCAGGTTTCAGGTTTATTTAAAAATTTGATATACCGCCTTATCAAAATTCAAAGCGGTTTTACATAATAAAAACAAAGAATAATGAGGGCATAAGTTAAAAACAAATTACAATTATTATTACAGACGATCAAATGCACAGACAAACATTAACATACTGATACAAAATGGAAAAGGGCAGAAATACATTTGTATGAAGAAGAGAGGGAGAAGGATCAAAACAAAAGGGAGGGGAACAAAAAATAAATAGTCTGTTACTTTGTAAGATAGGTTAAAATGATTAAAAAATGAACTATATGTAGATTATATAATTTACCTCCCTCACAATTTTTCAGGTGGTTGCAATTGACCCACTGTATTAAAAAGGTATTTCAGACGAATACGATTACCACTGATATCCCTACTTTTCTTAATTGTTGCAAACTTCTTGCCTGTTTACCCAAGGCAGCATCTAAATGGTATAAGCTCTTACAGGGATATAGATGTTCTTATGATCAGAACATTAGAGAAACCTGGCAAAAGGAACTTGAACTAACCCTAGGTTCGAAAACTTGGTCTGAGATATGGCTCTCTGCTGGTAGAGCTCTTCATTCTGCCTCCATTCTACAATCGAACAAAAAATAAAGTCACCACTGATTCATCAATACACTTAGAAAACTTATTTTATGTTTAGAACTCTGCTCAGAGACATGAAGGCTGATTACTCGGCCTCACCTACCAATCATTGCAGTGTTCAAAAAAAGATTATTAATTTAAAGTACTTATTAATGCGCTAGCCAAAAAGCTATGCTGAACATATGCTGAACATCCGCTTAGAACCGCAAGGCACAAGCGGAATATAAATCACTAATGTAATGTAATGTAATGTAATATAAATGCTTTCATGAGGTTTATAATGATGAAAGAAAACTTAACTTTGAATAGTGATTGGAACCAGTCACTATTCAAAGTTAAGTTTTCTTTCATCATTATAAACCTCATGAAAGCATTTATATGTTCAGCATAGCTTTTTGGCTAGCGCATTAATAAGTACTTTAAATTAATAATCTTTTTTTGAACACTGCAATGATTGGTAGGTGAGGCCGAGTAATCAGCCTTCATGTCTCTGAGCAGAGTTCTAAACATAAAATAAGTTTTCTAAGTGTATTGATGAATCAGTGGTGACTTTATTTTTTGTTCTATTGACCTCTTTAGTCACTCGATAGTAATTTTCATTTGAACAAGTTACCCCTGCATTTCTTTTTGACTTAGTCTCCATTCTACAATCAGCATTTTTTATTTTACATAGAGCGTTCTGGACGCCCTGTAGGCTGGCAAAATTGAATACATCATTATCCAAATTATGCTGGTCTTGTAATCTTCATGATGGAACACTTAAACATATGATATACAATTGTCCCATGCTTGGTACTTTTTGGCAAAAGATTTGGTCTGACATCTGTGACATATTACATATTGACGAGCATATCTCATACTCAGTGATTATTATAGGTGCACCAGCTATTAAGACACCTTTGACTGACTCTGAGGGTATTTTACTAAAAGCACTTCTACTATTAGCAATCAGAGTCATATTATCCAACTGGAAAAATTTATCAATGGTTTCACATGCTGCATGGTGGTCTAATTTGTCTCTCATTGTTAGATATGAACTTGTACACGCTAAAAAAGTAGGATCGTTGACCCGCTTCCATGATATATGGGACCCCGTGTTATATTACTGTGCAAAATACGTCTGACTTACTTATTACTATTGATGCTCTTTGAGATACTTTTTATGTTTTACTTTTGTCGCAGACATTGCTTTGTACTCTTGATGCTTTATCACCTATTTAATCATTCTTGAATATAGTCTTTAGTTTATTTGCAATTCTTTATATATATATGACTCAAGCACATGTTATTTGATCCTTCTATATTCTGATTTACTCGTTTATTTGATCTCTACAGACATTGGTTTAACTTTCTGTAATTGACATGGTTGATATGTTATTTGTTCTCTTTTGTACTCACAAAATAATAAAAATTTTACTGAACTTAAAAAAAAAAATGAACAAATGAACAAGGAACAAATTTTCATTGCAGTCCTTAGAAGGAAAGGCCTTCAAATTACTTTTAAATTTATCAAGTGATGAAATTTCTCCAATATAATTTGGTAGTGAGTTCCAGATGGTAGGGGCCGTAAGAGAAAAGATATTAGTGCGCATTATATTAATGTGTCTTAAAGAGGGAATGGATAGCAGGTTTTGATTAGATGAGCGTAATGTATGATGGGGGGTGTGGGGGATTAGTAATCTATTGATGAAATCAAGTTGGCCGGAAGTTATGGTCTTATGTGTCAGTAACATTATTTTATAGGAAATTCGGTGATCTATGGGAAGCCGGAAGTTGCATCAGAGACGACCTTTACGGCAGCCATATGCAACTACAATGCTACAGCTGTTGAAGAAGCGCCGGTCACAGGGCAGGGAGGTTTGTCGGACTAGGCCTGTTGGGGGGGTTCAAAGCGCCACGAAGGTAAGGGTATGTGAAAGCGCCACGAAGGTAAGGGGGGGGTGAAAGCGCCATAAAGGTAAGGGGCAGGGAGGGAGAAAGGGAGGAAAGGTGGGGTGGAGAGGAAAAGACGCTGAAGGGAAATGGGTAAAACAGATGGGGGAGAAGGACGCTGAAAGCACATGGGGAAGACAGAGGGGGAGGACGCTGAAAGCACATGGGGAAGACAGAGTGGGGAGAAGGACGCTGAAAGCACATGAGGAAGAGAGAGGGGGGAGGACGCTGAAAGGACATGGGGAAGACAGAGGGGGAGAAGGACGCTGAAAGCACATGGGGAAGACAGAGGGTGAGAAGGACGCTGAAAGCACATGGGGAAGACAGAAGGGGGAGAAGGACGCTGAAAGCACATGGGGAAGACAGAGGGGGGAGAAGGACGCTGAAAGCACATGGGGAAGAGAGAGGGGGAGAAGGACGCTGAAAGGACATGGAGAAGACAGAGGGTGAGAAGGACGCTGAAGGGAAATGAGGAAGAGAGTGGGGAGGAGATGCTGAAGAGAAATGGGGAACAGAGAGTGAGGAGAAGATGCTGGAAGGGAAGAAGACAGAGATGCCAGACTATGGGAGGGAAGAAGATAGGTGCCAGACCAGTTTGAAAGGGGGGAGAAAGGGAGAGGCACAGTAACAGAGCAAATGGAAGATGCAGAGAGAAGAGAGACAGTGGATGGAAGGAATTGAATGAGAATATGAGGAAAGCAGAAACCAGAGACAAAAGGTATTAAAAAAACACATTTTATTTCTATTTTGTCATTAGAGACATAACTGGGGACTGCAAAGCCCAGGCAGTGCTTCATTAGCTTCTAGCTGGCTTAGGGCTCTCTCGGACCAGGGGGCAGTTGCCCTAGTTGCACTCCCCTAACACTATTCCTGTCATGTGTGACTGTAGTATTCTGTTAGCATGATATTTCTGTGTAGCATTCTATAATAATTTGGCTTGTTCAGTTTTCTTGATAGTAGAGGGGATATATGTGAAGGGGAGGGGAGAAAGGGGTTTTGTTGGTCCTTGCTCTGTATATTTATATTTATAAAATGACAATTGTACAGAATATTATTTCTTTTTATACTTTAATAAAATATGTTCAATATAAAATCATAACTGACACTTGTGCAGATGGGATCAGATGGTTTGCGGGGACTGAGCTTGCGGAGATGGGGGCGGAAATGTGTTTTTTAAAATTTCAGTCTTAGTAGTTTGCCGGTCCACAAAATAATTCTTTTATTTCTGCCGGTCCACGGGTGTAAAAAGGTTGAAGAACACTGCTCTAGAGCAGTCGGCAGCTGCGCTGAGGTGCAGGAAGGTCCCCCGATGACTCGTCTGCTGGCTTTGCTCCGGAAGAAGTAAATTATATCGGAGGGGGTGGATGCAGTCATCGTGGGTCCTTGCCGCAACTCCCTGCATCTGCCGGGTCAACCCCCTCCGATGTAACTTACTTCTTCCGGAGCAAAGCCTGGAGTCATCACGGGACCTTCCAGCATGTGGCTGCCGAATCTGCTCCAGAGCTAGTACGTCGGAGTGGGGTGGACTTGCAGCCGGCAGCTACTCATCACGAGAAAAGAGCAGGACTGCTGGAATGAAAGAGTGGTGCAGGGAGAGAAAGGGGGCAGGGTAGTATGGAAGGGTGGTGCTGATGGAATTGATGTACAGGGAAAGGGGAGAGAGACATAAGGGGGAAGGATACTGGATGGAATTGGATCGGAGGGAAAGAAAGGAGGCAGATGCTGATTGAAGAGGGGTGGATGGAGAGAGAAAGGGCAGACATTGGATGGTAGTGTGGCGGGTAGAGAGGGAGTCTATGCTGGATGGAAGTGCAGATGGGAGAGATAAGGGAGCAAATGCAGGAAGGAAATGAGAGGAGAGAAAGAGGGGAGCAGACGATGGAAGTGGATAGAGAGAGGAGAAGGTACTAGATGGAAGGGGTAGAGAAAGAGGGCACATGATGGAAGGAGGAGATAAATAAAAGGAGGGCACATGATGGGGGAAAAGGATTGAGAGATAAATACTGGAGAGGGTTCAGGAAAGAGGTGGTGAGCTGTAGGTAGACAGTAAAAAAGGAAATTGATGAGAGGGTAGTAAGAACGTAATCTAGATGGATGCAGAAAATAAATTGATAAGGAAAATGAGGGAAGAAAGGGATTGCAGAAGAGAGGTGTGGGATAGGGAAGGAGAGGAGAGAGATGCCAGACCAATAGGGGTGAAAGGAGAGATGGAAGGGGGAGGCATACAGTTTCTGGAAGGGGCATAGAAGGAGAGAAGATGCCATATAGGGGCAGAGAGATGGCAGACAGTGGATGGAAGGAAGAGAGGAACAAGATGAGGAAAGCAGAAACCAGAAAAGACAAAGTTAGAACAAAAATTTTCTATTTATTTATTGCTTTAGGAGACATGTGTCACTGTTTCTGTGGTGTTGCATTGTATGCAGAGTCCAGCTTCTTGCTGGTTCAATTTAACCTTTGTCTATGTATTTCTATTTTATCCCCCCTTTTACAAAACTGTGGAGCGTTTTTTAGTGCCAGCCGTGGTGGTAGCAACTCTGATGCTCAGAATTCCATGAGCGTCAGAGCTGTTACCACCGTAGCTAAAATCCAAAAGAGGGAGGGGTTAATTTGTGATGACATTCCATATTAGGCGAAGGTGTTTTCTGTGTTCTGTGTGTTCGAAAGGCATGGTTTTCTGTTAGGATTGATGGTGTAGGATTGATCTGTATTAGTCTGGTTTGTTTAGTTTTACAATGGGTGTATTGCTGTTGTACTGCTCACTGCAGTATGTAAGCTGCTGCCTTTTCCTAGGTACTCATGTGTAACATGTGGCTTGTTTTTCGTACAGATGGGGGGGTGCCAAAAAATGATGGGCCCCAGGTGTCACTTATGCTAGGTACACCACTGGCTCCAGTCCCTCCCCCAAATCAGCTGTATATGACTACGCCATTGAATATAAAAATAATTGTGATGCTCATATGCTCAAAGCTAACATATTCAAGTTAATAAATTCAAAATAAAATAATTTGTTCTACCTTGTCTGGATGTTTTGTTTTTCCATCATCTTGGTCCCAGTTTCTCTTTCTGATTTTTGCCTATCTTCAACTAATTCTAATTCCAGTGTCTGCCCATTTTTTTCTCTTCTTCTCTTGTTCCATTTCTTCTTATGCCTATTTCCAATGTTTTGATTTTTTCCTTTCAGCTTTCTTAACTTTTTCTTTTTTGCTGTCAGTTTAATTTCCATCCTATAAGTTCACATAGAATTTTTCTTTTTTCAACCATCTTTATTTTCTCTTCTTTATTAATTTCCAGGTACTTTAGTTAGATTGTGAGCCTTCGGGACAGTAAGGGAATTTTTAAGTACCTTCTTACTTCTCATTTATAATCTTAATGTATATTTTCTTCAAACCGCTTAGAACCTAACGGATGTAGCGGTATATAAGAAATAAATTACATTACATCTTAACTTTTTCTTTTTTGCCTCTTCCACTCAAACCTTGCCTTCCTTTCTCACCCTTCTTTATAAATGTTCAGCTACTCTCAGTTCTCCATCTTCTCTCAGTCCCTAGCTCTCCCATTTCCCATCTCACTCCTTTCCCAGCCTCCTATTCCCTTCTATATACTCCCCATTACATTTCTACCACTGTACTCACTGCTCTCACTCATTTTGTCATCTCCCTTTTGACCTCATCCACATGGCTCACCACTTTCAGAATCCCCCTTCCCCTCCCTTGTCCAGGAGTACCCCCTTCTCCCTTTCCTCCTCCCTTCTCCACTGTCAGCAGTACCCCCTTCCCTTCCCTTGACCAGGAGTACCCCTTATCCCTTCCCTCCTTCCCTCTCCAGCAAATGTTTCCTCTATGTAGGCTAGTGGCAGCTCTGTGTGCTTTTATCGGTGGGAACACACATAGTAGCCAGGGCTGAACCAATGCATCCAACCCTATGCTTCCTGGTTAGTCTTTTTGGCTGTAGAAGCGAGTCACCTTTGTGTTTTTGGCTGAACATCAACTTCTTTGCGGACGTCCCCAGAATTTCACGATGAGATTGAATGCTCATTGAGACAGTGACTATTTTCCTGGATATAACATGTGCCTGCTGAGAAAGTCGGTCTTCATGTTTTCTACCCCTGATATATGGGCTGCAGAGCACCTGAAGGTACACTTCCACCCACCTGAACAACATCTGAGCCTCCAGACATAATGGAGCATTCTTGGTGCCTTCTTGTCTGTTCACATATGCTACCTTGGTGGCATTGTCTGAGAACACTCTGACTTCCTTGCTTTCTAAATCTTTCTCCAGCGACCTTAAAGCTAGCTGAATGGCTCGCAGTTCCAGATGATTTATAGTCTATTTTCTCTGATGAAGATACCATCGGCCCTGTACTGGACACCCGCCACAATGGGCACCAAAGCCTGACAGGAGGGGATTCAGAGCGGGACATCCCTTGATAAGGAGTCTACTTGGAAACACCAATGCAAGCTGTTACTCGCTTCCACAGACCAGGAAAGATGCAACTGGAGGGAATAACATTGAGGAAACCACCTGGAAAGGAGGGATTCCTGTAGGGCATGCATGTGCACTCTCACCCAGGGAACCACTTCCAGGGTGGTTGCCATTGAGCCCAGGACCTGAAGGTAATGCAAGGCAGCAGGGTTTTGCATCACTAGGAGATCTGCAATCTGCTTCCTGAGCTTGTTTACATGGCTCAGGATGAAAAATGCAGCACTTCATGTCAAAGCAGACTCCCTAATACTCCAAGCATTGGGTAAGCTCTAGATGACACTACTCGAAGTTGACTATCCAGCCCAAATATGAAGGAGATTTACAATTTTCTGCACCACTTCATTTCCCTCCACTTTGACAGGGCTATGACCAGCCAATAGTCCAAGGTTCCACCTGAAATTCCATCCTGTGGAGGTGAGCAGTAACTACCACCACTTTGGTGAAGGTGCGCAGAGCCATTACTAACCCAAAGGGTAGAGCCACAAACTGGAAATGCCTTTGCAGGACAGGTATCTCCTGTGGGCCAAAAAGATGAGAATAAGGTACGCCTCTGTCAGATCTGAGATTAGGAATTTGTCCAGTGCCAGCACTGCAACTACTTACTTGGTCTCCAGACTTCAGTGCCTTTTTTGGGCACTATGAAATATATGGAGTATTTGCCAGAGCCTGCTTCTTTGTCAGGAACTGGTTTTATGGCTTGAATGTCTAGTAGACTTTGTACTGTTGCTTGGACCCTAGTCTACTTTTCTGGCTGGCCATCTGGAAATTCCATAAACAGATCTAGGGGAGGATGATAGAACTCAATTTTGTGACCCTCCCAGATAAGATCTATATCCTAGCGGTCCAAGGAAATTTGATCAATGCCCTCCAAAATCCTGACAGTCTCCCTTCAACATGCAGGAGTGCGGCTGTTGCCTTGGTGTCATTCTTCTTCTTGAAGGCCAGGCTGATGCAAGACCCTGAGGGTTGTTGGCAACTGGACCTGCCAAATCTCCCTTGATCCCTGATAAAATTTCTGAGCAGATGCACCTGTATAGTACTGGTGGGAAAGTCATGAGGAATGAAAACTGCCTATCTTCTGGGCAGATTGGCAAGGTCTGCCCTCTGGCAGAATCAGGACGATCCCCAATCCTGTTCCAAATAGCATCTGAACTTTAAAAGGCAGTCTGCTTAAGGTGGCCTTGGAGGCCGAATAGCCTGCTGTCTGATCCAGAGCATTCTGTGGGTGGCAACGGTGCATGCCAACACCTTGAGTGTGACTCCGATGTCAGAGAACATCCGCCACATAATCCACCCCCTTCAATATTAGCTGAGGGTATGCGCCTTCTTTGCCACTGGACTGTGCTGCAATCTGGGGGGGGGGGGGGGCAGGCAGGTGCCACAAACAAGGCTGCCGCTGCAGCTTTGATCCCCAAAGCTAGTACTTCAAATGGTCTCCTAAGCACCACCTTACGGTCCTGCGCATCCTTTAACATCACACCTCCCACACTAGGGAAGGAAGTACACTGTGTTATCTGAGCCATTGTGGAATCCACTTTCAGCTGAGTAAATGGTTGCTGAAATTCCAGACAATCTTGGCTACCTTAAGGAGCCTTCTGGAGACTCCCATTGCAGTGACTAGCAAAGGTGATGTAGAAAAAATGGTAGTCTGTACATTTGTGCTGCTCATGAACGTGCACACTGTGAGGTCGACTACTGTTGAGGTTTCAGGTTCAATTCCCTAAGTGCATCTGTAACATGAAGTCCTACGTTTCCGCTCCTACACTGTTAACATAAATGGCACCTCATCCTCCCCCTGGAAGCCGATATGTGGAGTCCCGCAAGGCTCACCCCTCTCTCCTATCCTTTTCAACATCTACATGTCCTCTCTGAAACTCTTCCACCTATCCCCCCTAGAAACTCTCTACACCTATGCTGACGACATCCTCTTCCTCCTTGAGACAGACTCGAACCTCACTAACCTCGCTGAGAACATATCCGCATGTATAATGAACCTCCGATCCTGGGCCCAATCTGTACATATGAAACTGAATGAGTCCAAAACAAAATTACTTTGGCTCGGACCAATATTAGATCATTTATCCACCTCCATCCCTTTATCCTCCGGCCCCACTCTTCAGCTCGAGTTTTCAAGCAAAGTCCTGGGCATCATAGACTCCTTTCTCTCCTTCAATGACCACCTCAACTCCTTGGTAAAAAAATGCTTCTTTAGCCTTCATATGCTGAGGAAAGTGAGATCCTGCTTTCATCATTCTCACTTCGCCATCCTTGTTCAATCCACCATCCTCTCTAGACTGGATTATTGCAACTCCATCTTTATAAGCCTAATTAAGAAAAACCTCCATAAACTTCAGCTAATTCAGAACGCCGCGGCTAAGCTTATTTTCACAAAAGGCAAGTTCGACCACGTCTCTCCACTCCTGTCCAAGCTCCACTGGCTTCCAGTACACTCCAGAGTCCTCTTTAAATGTGCCTGCTTAGCCTTCAAGATTCTACACGGCATCCTTCCTCCCGTTATTCCACTCCTTTGGAACTCCTCTAACCCTAACTCCACCAGATCTTCCCAAAAACTGAAACTATCATTCCCTTCTACAAAAGGTATATCCCGCGCAGGAAAACTAGGAACATCCCTCCCCTTTAGAACCACAGAACTCTGGAACAACCTCACATCCCCGCTCAGAAATTCAAACTCCCTCCAATTCTTCCGCAAACACCTGAAAACTTGGCTCTTTTCAAAAATCTAACACCTCCTGCTCTCTGGGACCCTCGTCCCTTTCCTATAACCCTTCATTGGAGTATCCTAACTCTGTAAACCGTGCCGAGCTCTATGCTGTGGAGATGATTTAGTTTAGTTTAGAGGTCCTGTAGCTGACTTGAAAAGCTGACGCATAGGGATCAAGTGAGACTATTACCTCCTGACTTCTGTCCCTGAAAGACAGCCAAGAGTCCTCCCATCTAGAAACTGCACTCTAGGAAAGTAAAGGCATGAACTCCAATCTCCAATCCTCCCAGTCCTGGTCTGTATGATCACTCAGCTTGGGTGTTGGATTTCTTAACAGTGAGGAAAATATAAAGAGAAACTTGCAAAGTGGCAAAAACTCAATTTTTTAAATTATATCAAAAGCAGAAAACCTGTGAGGGAATCCATGGGACCGCTGGATGATCAAGGAGTAAAAGAGGTGCGCTCAAGGAGGATAAGGTCACAGTGGAGATGCTGAATTCTTTGCTTCGGTCTTTACGGAAGAAGATGTAAGAGATCTACCTGAACAGGAAATGGTTTTCAAGGGTGATGATGCAGAGAAACTGAAGAAATCTTGATGAATCTTGCCAAATCGACAAGTTAAAAAGTGATAAATTGCCTGGACCAGATGGTATCCATCCTAGGGTACTAAAATAACTCAAACATGAAATTGCTGACTTGCTGTTAGTGATCTGTAACCTGTTGCTAAAATCATTTCTTGTACCTGAAGATTGGAGGGTGGCCAATGTTACACCAATTTTGAAAGAGTTCCAGGGGAGATCCAGACAATTACAGACCGATAAGTCTGATTTCAGTGCTGGGCAAAATGGCAGCAAATTTAAAAAAATAAAATTGTGAAACAAGTAGACAAACATGATTTAATAAAACGGAGTCAGCATGAGATCAGCTGAAGGAGATTTTACCTCACTAATTTGGTTGACTTCTTTGAAGATGTGAACAAACATGTGGATAAAGGTGAGCAAGTTGATGTAGTAGTAATGTTTTTTTCAATAAATCTTTATTCATTTTCAAACTTACAATAAGTGTCAATATGTTAAAACAAATTAACCATAAATATATCACTAAATAATCATCAATAGTACAAATGATATGCTATTATTCCCACCCCTTCCTATTATATAATCAAATACCTTGTACAATATATAATGATAAAAGTACCCCCCTCTCCCCTCATAATTGAACCTGTAAAATTTAAGGGAAAATGTCATCTAATCAGTACAATACTTTGTTAATGGCTCCCACACATCTTGAAATTTCCTAAAATACCTTAGCTGTATTGCAATAAATCTTTCCATTTTATAAATATGACATAAGGAATTCCACCAGAAATTATAATTTAATCTATTCCAGTTTTTCCAATTATACGTAATTTGTTGAATGGCAACCCGTCATTATAAGTAATAATTTGTTATTATTTGAAGAAATCTGACTTTTTGCTCTCATTGCCATACCAAACAGCACAATATCATATGACAATGCCACTAGATTTTCTAATAAACAATGAATTTGGTCCCAAATTGATTTCCAAAAAGTCATAACAAATGGACAATAGAATAATAAATGATCCAAAGTCCCTGCTTCAAGATGACAGTGCCAACATTTATTAGACTTAGAGCTATCCAATTTTTGTAATCGAACAGGAGTCCATAATGCTCTATGTAACAGAAAAAAACCATGTTTGTCTCATAGATGCTGACACTGTACATCTCATCCTCCAAATTTGTGGCCATTGAGACGCAGTAATTTGATGCTTGATCTCAATGCTCCAAATGTCTCTCAGACCAGTGTTTGGTTTCTTTTTAATAAGTCCAGTCAGCAGTTTATACCACTG
Organism: Geotrypetes seraphini; assembly: GCF_902459505.1. Lineage (NCBI taxonomy): Eukaryota > Metazoa > Chordata > Amphibia > Gymnophiona > Dermophiidae > Geotrypetes > Geotrypetes seraphini. The sequence goes on along the minus strand of NC_047087.1, from coordinate 151,974,999 downwards.
GACAGCCTGGTGACCCAGGAAGTCCGCCTGAAAGCATAAGAACTATATTGAAAGCATAAGAACTATATTGGTTATTAAGGTTTTTCCACTCAAGGAACCCAGCCTGAATGGCCTGCTTCAGTTGCAACCATCTAAAACTTTCTGATTTATTGAGGCCATATTTATGTTGCAACTGTGAAAACTCAAGCAGTTTACTATTAGAGATAACATCATCCAATAAACGTATTCCTGCTATCATCCAATGCTTCCAGGCGACCTTTTCTCCGCTAATTTGAATCTTGGAGTTCAGCCATATAGATTGATTTGTAGATTTGTGAATTGGAATAGTTGTTAAATTACTTACATATCGCAGTGTTTTCCATGTATCAACTAATATTCTGTTATCTTTACAATATCTAGGCATTTTGATACTGAGAACATGGCAAAGATGCATAGGAGACATGAGTTGCCATTCTAACCACAACCAATCTGAAAGTTTTTCCATGTGCTCTGGGAGGACCAATACATACCCTGGCGCAAAATATAGGATTGATGGTACCTATAAAAATTGGGAAAATTTATCCCTCCCTCTGAGATCGGCTTTTGTAGAGATACCAAAGCAACTCTAGGAGTTTTACCCAGCCAAATAAATTTTGTAAGAATGCTATTTAATTTTTTTATAAAAGGACCCTTGAAAAAATACTGGCAACATACCCATTTGATAACAAACCACAGGCAAAATCATTTTAATAGTTTGGACTCTCCCCCATCACGAAAGATGTAAAGGATTCCATTGCTCACACATTTCTGTTACCTTCTGTAATAAAGATTTTTCATTTATTTTCATTGTTTCTTCCAGCATATTTTTAATCCAAATGCCTAAATACTTTATTCCATCCTCTCTCCAAAGGGAAATGAATCAAACAGTGGACATTAAATGGAAGAATTTCTGATTTACTGATTTTATACTGAGCTTATTTTATTAAAGTGTAAAAAGAGACAATATTCAGGTTGGGCAGACTGGATGGATCATTCGGGTCTTTATCTGCTGTCATCTACTATGTTACTATGTATTCTAGACTTTCAGAAAGCTTTTGATAAAGTTCCTCATGAGAGACTCCTGAGAAAAGTAAAGAATTATGGCAAAGTTCAGTTGCGGATTAGGACTTGGTTATCAGATAGAAAACAGAGGGTAGGGTTAAATCATCATTTTTCTCAATAGAGTAAACAGTGGAGTGCCGCAGGGATCTCTGTACTGTGACTGGTGTTATTTAATTTATTTATAAATGATCTGGAAATTGGGACAAGTGAGGTGATTAAATTTGAAAATGACATTAAACTGTTCAAAGCTGTTAAAACACATACGGATTGTGAAAAATTGCAAGTAGATCTTAGGAAATTGGAAGACTACACGTCCAAGTGGCAGATGAAACTTAATGTGGACAAATGCAACTGTTCAAAGCTGTTAAAACGCATACAGATTGTGAAAAATTGCAGGCTGACCTTAGGAAATTGGAAGGCTGGACGTCTAAGTGGCAGATAAAATTTAATGTGAACAAATGCAAAGTGATGCACATTGTGAAGAATAACCGGAATCAGTTACTGGGTGCTAGGGTCCACCTTGGGGGTTAGCGCCCCCCAAAAAAATCTGGGTGTCATCATAGACAATACAATGAAACCTTCCATCCAATGTGTGGAGGCAGCCCAAAAAAGCAAACAGGATGCTAGGAATTATTTTAAAAGGGATGGTTAACAAGACTAAGAAAATTATAATGCCCCTGTATCGCTCTATGTTGCAACCTCATCTGGAATATTGCTTTCAATTCTGGTCTCCTTTCTCAAGATATAGCAGCACTAGAAACAGTTCAAAGAAGAGCAACCAAGATGATAAAGGGGCTGGAACTCCTCTCGTATGAGGCAAGACTAAAAAGGTTAGGGCTCTTCAGCTTGGAAAAGAGATGGCTGAGGGGAGATATGATTGAAGTCTACAAAATCCTGAGTGGAGTAGAATGGGTACAAGTGGATCACTCTGTCAAAAATTACAAAGACTAGGGAACCCTTGATGAAGTTACAGAGAAAAACTTCTAAAACCAATAGGAGGAATTTTTTTTCACTCAGAGAATAGTTAAGTTATCCCAGACAAGCAGGCAGCATATTATCTCATGTAAATGATGTCATCCACGGAGCCCTGGTATGGACAGCTGCACAAGTGCACCAGAAGTTTAAGAACTTTAGAAAGTTCGAGATTGACCGCACATGTGCGAGTGCCTTTCCATTCAAAGTAAGTGCACCACACCTCCCTAAGTTCTGTTTTCCGCGGAGCTAAGTCATCTTTTCAAACGTTCTTCGTTTTTGCCTTTTGCCTTCCCGTTCATGCGTATTTTATTCT